>NC_141534.1:267002500-268217500 GCF_021556685.1 Rattus norvegicus | reverse complement strand
GAGCAGCATCTGAAGTCTCTGCCACTGTTGCCATAGCAACCCTCTTCTTCCAGTGATCTTCCTTTGGCCTCTAGAGCTGGGCATGTTAATCACTGGGTAGAATGCTTGCTCAGCACGTGTGAGGCCCTGAGTTGGATTCCCAGCACCACACAGGCTGGACACGGTGGTACACGCCTATGATTAGAGTTCCAGAGGATTAGAAGCAGGAGATCACGAGTTCAAGGACAACCTCAGCTACAGGTTCAGGGACTAGCCTGGGCTACATGAGACCTTGTCTCAAACAATAAACAAACAAAATTCCAGCAGAGGTTGGGGGTTGGATTCCCTCTAGGCTGCTCTGCCCAGAAGCTTCCTGGAGAATGTGATCTCTTTAGCCTCCATTTTGTTAAGCTCCCTCCTTGCTTTCTGTTGGTGTTCTTCCCTGCTGGAGGTCCTGGCAGAGAGTACCACATGCCTTAGAGACCCTCTTTGGGTCTATGTGGTGCCGGGTGAGTCAGTTAGTAGAGAAAAGGCTGATAAATCTTTCACATTTGAGACAGGATCTGGTATGGCCCTGGCTGCCTTAACATCATAGCACCCCTGAACTCCTGATCCCCCTCTCTCTCCTTCACAACCGCTGGAATGGCAGCCCTACACCGGCACACTGAGCTCAGTAAATTCATTTTCTATCTGCAAGGTGCTCACCAACGCTCCTTCCTCACTGGTTGGGGGTGGAGGACTGTCGCAGAATGGCCTGGAGGAGGTTTTTCAACATGACCCCTCCATTCCTGCAGAGGAACCATACTCTGAGAAGAGGCCTCACCGGCATGGGTGGAATCTTGGCTTCCCCTTTGTGAGCTTGGGCCCATCCATAAATCATCTGACTCCTTCCTCGTCTATAAAGTTGAGGTGTCGTATCTACGAGTCAGTGTTATTAGGACTCAGGCAATGAGTACATAAAATTAGTGGCTTGACCACTGGCGGTGGCTCTACCTAGGGTGATCTCCCCTTTTCCTTCCTGCACTCTCCAGCAGGGCTGGAGTGCCAGGACTACCCAAGACCTGGCACCTGGGAAGCCTAGGTTCACCCTGCTCCGCTCTTTCTGGGCATCTTAGTTTAAATGCTGCAGCTTCCTACACGGAAAATCTAGCTTGCCCTGAAAGGAGGTTGTGCTCCTCCAAAGATAAGCAGGCCTTTTGCTGCGGGGACCTGATAGGATCCCTTTAAATGGCAGAACTTCGGGGGAGGAGCAGCCCCTCAGAGGGTGTCTCCAGCCAACCTCCCTTCTCTGTCCCTCCAGCTAAGTCCCTCCCACCCAGTTAGAGCTGAGTGCTGCCTTCCAATGTCGCCAAGGCCCTCCTTCAATTGCGTAGTCATTGGATAAGACTGAGGCCTTCAGCAAGCACTAACAGTTCAATGAGAAAGGCCTGCCACACCCCCACCCTGGCCCCAGCTTTCAAAGGGAGGCCACCAAGGAGCATGAGCTCCTCTAACCACAAGGGAAGCAAGGAAGTCTGGGTCCCCAGGGAAGAAGCCAGTTACAGTCCTAGTGTCCGGTGCAGTGCAGTGTAGGCGATGACTCCTGGCTTCTCTTCTGATGTTGCTACTTTTAGGGAGAGAACAAGGACCCTTTTGAAAAGAGCGAAGCAAGGTTTACATTGTATCAAATCTCTAGATTTGTGAAGCAAGGTTTACACTGTATCAAATCTCTAGATTTGTAGTTTAAATCTCCCGTTTTAGGTTGGGTGTGGCGGTACTTACCAGCATTCAGAAGATTGAGGCAGCGGTTGGGGATTTAGCTCAGTGGTAGAGCGCTTGCCTATCATGCGCCAGGCCCTGGGTTCGGTCCCCAGCTCCGGAAAAAAAAAAAAAAAGTAAAAGAGAAAAAAAAAGAAGATTGAGGCAAGAGAACACACTCTAAGCCCAGAACTACATAGCAAGACACTATCTCTCTAAAACAACAAAACAGAAACAAAAACAACAAAGTCATGATGCCTAAGACTTAGGATTCTTTAAGGCAAAGTGGGACTTGGGTTTTTGTTTTGTTTAGTTTTTCAAGACCGGGTCTCATGTAGTCAAGGGTAACACTAAACTTCTAATTCTCCTGCCTCTACTTCCCCAGTGCTAGCATCTCCATACCTAGTTTTATGGGATGCTGGGGGATGAACCCAGGGCTTTATGAGCACTGGGGAAACATTCTACCAGCTGTGGGGCATCCTCAGCCCTTCACTGCTTCTAAATGATAGTTTTTGTTAATATTTTTCTTACACTTATTTTTAAGTGTGTGTGTGTGTGTGTGTGTGTGTGTGTGTGTGTGTGCGTGTTTGTGTTTAGGCATGCATACCATGGGATACACACGGAGAGTAGACAGTGGCCTTCTAGAGTCACTTCTGTTCCTCCAGGTGGGTCCCAGGAATTGAACTCAGGCTTTGCAAACGTATCTTTACTCAGTGAACCTCTTAATTTATGTACATTTTAATGTGTGGAAGTAATGGGTTTCGTGGCATTTCCATCCACATGTGTGTGTGTGTGTGTGTGTGTGTGTGTGTGTGCGCGCGCGCACGCAACAGTGGTGCTGCACACCTTTAATCACAGCACTTGGCCTGGTATGGAGTAAGCTCTAGGACAAACAGAGCTACACCTGTCTGGAAAAAAAAGCAAAAATAATCTGTATTCTGAAATTTTAAAGTCTAAACCCTTCATAAAGAGAAAATGTGTTACTTGTCCCTCTGAGCCATCACCTTTCACCTGGCATGATCGTATGTAGACTCAGTGTCCTTCCTGAACCCCGAGTGCTGAGCACCCTTCTTCTGTCCCCGAAAGCTCCCCTAGTGAGATGTCCGCTCAAACCCTTTACTTTGTTTTAAACATGAGTCGTCTTGCAGCAGCGACTATGGCTTACTAGGTAAAGTTGCTTGCAACAAAGCCTGTCTATTTGAGTTTCATCTCTGGATTCACAGAAGGAGAGAATTGACTGAATGTTGTCCTCAGACCTCATTCCTCAGAGGAATGTTGACCTTAAGACCTCAGGCTTGAGTCTGATGCACACCCACATACAGTCCCCAGGCACATAAACAAACAATGAGAGGTAAGGAAAATGAGCTTCTTTTCCTATTGAGTCATAAGAAGTCCTTTTCCTTGTCGAAAAGGTTGTGTTATGTGTACAGGGCTGAGTGTGTCTGTGTACTACATATATGCAGGTCTCCAAGGAGGCCAGAAGAGGGTATTGAATCTTCTGGAGCTAGAGTTGCAGGCTGATATGATACTGGAAAGCAAGTCCAGGTCATCTGCAAGAACACTAAGTGTTCTTAGCCTCTGAGCCATCTCTCCAGACCAAATAACTTTGTTTTATGAGACAGGGTCTCTTTATGTAGCCCTGGCTAGCCCAGAGCTTGCTATGCAGACCAAGATGGCCTTGAATTCACAGAGATCTGCCTGCCTCTATCTCTTGAGTCCTGGGATTAAGGGTAAGCTCCACCACAGCAAGTAAGAGTTCTTTCCATGGTGCACACATGAAGATCTGTATGTTTGGGAAATTTTTCTGTGTAGCTGTTTTCTTGCTCTCCTAAGGGTACCTAAGGGCATTTTGAAGACAGAAATCAAATCTTAGCTTCCATTGTGGCCAGTGTCGTGTGTGAAGAAATTGTTCCTGACTTTGAAGACATTCCCAGGGTGACCGTCTGAAAAGCTGGCATTTTTTTTCCCTCTCACATGCAGATTGAATGGACCAATTTTGTTGTCTTTTTTATTAGTTTTTAAAATCAAACTCAGCGAGATGCCAGGTCTGTCGTTAAGGCAACCTTGTTGAAACCAGAACCAGAATAAAGTTGCGAGCTTCTCAGCAGCAGGGTGAGAGGTGGGGGTGCAGCAAAGAACACAGCAGGGCAGAGAAGACACCGGAATGGAAAGAAGGCATAAGGAACTGAGTGCATACCACACCCAAGTCCAAAGTCATACTTCTTGTGCTCTCACCCTCTTGTCCATTCTAAAATCCTTTCCCCATGTCACAGGCCTACGGAACCTATGTCCATATCCATTAGCATCATAGTTACGGAGCACCCTGCTCCCAGTCAGTCCACCAAGGAATTCCAAAGCACCTTCACACACATCGAGGTTGAGAACTTGGTTTTGGCATAGCCAATCCCTTGAAGCTTGCAGTCTCTCTCTCCCTGAGATCTGCCCACATTTCCACAAGGCCCACACTGACACCCACGCCTATACAGCTTTAGAGCAAATTCTGCCTCAGAGTGGCGTCTCGGACTGAGATGGGTGCTTGCCCTCCAGCCTCTAGGCTGGGCCACACTAGCCTTGCTCCTTACGGGTAGCTCCTCCCACAGGAAGGTGAAGCAGGTTGAAATCTGGGTCCTTGTGAGCTGCACAGCTCTGACAAGGAAGAGCCTACTGTTGTCCCAGCTAGGCCCATTGCAACTTCCACAAGACATGGATCCCAGACACTGCAGAAAACCTGGGGGGTGGGGGCTAGGGGGTTGAGCTTTATTCCACAAGGTGAGGTGCCCACTTGTGCAGTTGGCCTAGAGATCCCCTGGAAGTTTTTCCTGACATCCACAGGTGGCTAGGAGCTGAGGCCTGCCTGGGCTCTGCTTGGAAAACAGGGGAGGTGCACCCCCAAGCACTTCAAGTCTTCCCAGGGCCCCTGTTTGCGCTTCTGTCCAACAGCCCTGCAACAGTCCTGGACACTGCAGGCCAGAAGGGGAAGCAGGCATGCTCCCGTCAGAGGAAATGGCTTTGCACAGTGAACTGAGGAGTGACTTAACTCGGGCTGTTCCCAGACGCTTTCCAAAACTCCTTCTACTCTCCCAGTACATCCCAACCCAGTATAAGCCCTGAATATCTCAACACACACACACACACACACACACACACACACACACACACACACACACACACACCACAGCTTGATAGGTAGATGACATACATGACTTGAAGATACTTTCTCCTATTGTGTGGCTTGTCCTTTTATCGTGTTATTTTTAAACAACATTTATCTTTATTTGGTGGGTTCACTGCTCCGTAGTTATTTTCTGCTATTTCTGATGTACTGGAGTCACTTCCACATGCTAGGCCAGCAACCACCACAGACTAGAAACCTATCTTTTTCTCTTCCCTTAATTCTTCTTTCTTTCTTCCTTTCTTTCTTATCCTATTTTCATTTATTGGCTGTTGGTGTGTTTTGTTTTGTTTTGTTTTGTTTTTTCAAGACAGTTTCTCTGTGTAGCCCTGGCTATCCTGGAACTCTCTCTGTAGACCAGACTGGTCTTGAACTCACAGAGATCTACCTGCCTCTGCCTCCCAAGTGCTGGGATTAAAGGTGTGTGTCACCACTGCCCAGCTGTGAACTTTACTTTAATAGTAGTCCTGTTGTTTGTAGTTTTATTTATTTTTCTTAGTGATGCAGTGTCTCACGAGGCTGCCTTAAAACTTGTTGTATGGCCCAAGCTATTCTCAAACTTTACACTCTTTTCGGTTCTACCTCTCAAGTTTTCTGCCATTTCACGTATGAACAAAAATTCTTCAAGTCCAGCTCAATAGTGCTCTTCTCTGGTGCACTGTCTTTGTGTTGTCAAAATTCCCAGATCTTTGTCCGATCAGCAATCACAAACATATTCTCCTATGTCTTTTTCTAGAAGGTCTTTATTTTTTAGGTTTCACTGTATTTTGATTGGTGAACCATTTTGAGTTGCAGATAGTACGAATAAAATAGAGATCTACACGACCTACCTGGCAGTTGTCTAGTTATGTCATCAACATTTGTTGACAAGATTGCAAGCTCTCCATTGATCTGCCTTGGAGAGACTTTTGGCTGTAGCTATCTCTGTCTATTTCTGAACTGTCTGTTTTACTCATTCACTGACCTACACGGCTATTATTGGCCTTGGGTCTTCAGTCTTGGTAGTAAGAACCTTTACTTGTTGAGCCATCTCTCCAGCCTCCTTTCTTAAAGATTTCATTTTTATTTTTAACTGTGTATGTGTGTGGGGGGTGTGGGGGTGTGCCCGTGAGTGAAGATGCCCTAGAAGGCCAGAAGAGGATATCAGATTCCCTGGAACTAGACTTAGAGGCAGTTATGCACTGTCCAACAAGGGTTCCTGAGCTGTAACTGCTCCCAACAACTGATCCATTTTCCTAGCTTCCCCCAACTACCTTTTATTTTATGCAAATATACTATATATATTTTAATACTTTTGATTTTAATCTTTTAATCTCTTTACTGTTGTAGTTATCTATGTCTTGTAGGCATTTATGGACAAAAAGTTGTTTTTTTTTAAAAAAATATTCAGTCTGATGGTCTCTGCCTTTTAACTTGGGTATTTAGACCAATTATATTTAGTTTGAGTATCATATGGTTGGATTTAAGTTTTTCTTGCTGTTTTTTGTTGTTGCTATTGGGTTTTTTGTTTGTTTGTTTTTGTTTGTTTAAACAGGGTTTCTCTATAAAGTTCTGACTGTCCTGGAACTATCTGTAGACCAGGCTGGCCTTGAACTCACAGAGACCCACCTGCCTCTGCCTTCCAAGTGCTGGGATTAAAGGTGTGTGCCACCACCACACAACTGCTGGTTGTTTTTTGTTTGTCATATTTTCTCTGTTACTTTTTCTTTTCTTTTATTCTTTTCAATTATTTGAACAATTTTATGTTTTTATTTTGTCACTTTTGTTGGCTTGCTAGTTAAAAATTCTTTGTTGTATAATTTGGTGATTACTATAGAGTTTACTTTATCATTATTAAATAAAAGAACCATATTTTCTATAGATATAGTATAAGACCCTTACAGTAATATATTTCTGATTCTTCTCACCAAGTCTTTTGTTACTAATATGTAATTTTTAAATTTGATAGACTACCAATTTTATGAGCCCAATGCATTGTTTGTAGTTTTACTTAAGTCAAACAGTTCTGGAAAACACAAGGAAAATCTGGTGCTATATTCCTTTGGGTAGATGTGAATTTACAACTGATATAATTTTACTTCTGCTTGACAGGAGGCTGTCTTTCACATTTCTTGCAATATCGGTTTTCAAAACTTTCAGCTTCACTTTTAAGCATGAGGTTCTGAGTTGGATCCCAGAACCCATGTTAAATAAAACACGAATAAACCAAACAAAACTTGCTCATTCTTGTAATCCCATTGCAGTCAGACCAGAGGCAGATAGGTCTTGGTTCCCACTGGCCAGCTACCCTAGCCTACTTGGTGAGGAGGTAGAGGTCCTGTCTCAAAATGCAAGGTGTTGTCCTCTAGCACACACAAGTGCACACATACAGTCTTTTGGGCTGGGGGGTAGCTCCGTTGGTGAAGTACCTTCCTTTCACAAGGGCCTGAAGTTTTATCATTAACACCAGCACCCATAGGAAAGCAAGATGTAGTCTCACGCACTGGAAAAGAAGAACAGCAAAGTCCTGGGGGCTTGATGGACAGCTAGGAGAGACAAACTAATGAACCCCAGCTTTCGGTGAGGCCCTACCATCTCACCTACACACACACACATGCACACAGGTGCACACACACACACATGCACACACACTCACATGCACACAGGTTCACATACATACACACATGCACACAAGTTCACACGCACACACATTTACATGCACACAGGTGCACACACATACATACACAGGTGTGCGCACACACACACACACACACACACACACACATGCACATACACACATTTTACTTTTCAAAGCAATTGTTAGACATAGGAAAGTTGAGCTGAAGGTACATTTTCTTTTCTTTCTTCTGCATTGTAATTGCTTTATTTTAGTCCGGGAACATCGTACGTCATTACTCTCGTGTATTTTCACAGAAATCTTTCACATTACACCGTACAATTCATAATAACTAAAAGAAAGATATTTTAACATTGATGCTACACAAATCACAACACAACACAATGTGCACACCTATGTTTCACTCTCTTTTCTTTTCTTTTTTTATTGGATATTTTATGTATTTACATTTCAAATTTTATCCCATTTCCCAGTTTCCTTTCCAGAAACCCCCTATCTCATCCCCCCTCACCCTGCTGATATGAGGATGCTCCCCCTCCCACCCACCCACTCCTACCCTAGGCCCTGACATTCTTCTAGACTGAGGCATCAAACCTTCACAGGACCAAGGGGCCTTTCCTCCCTTTGATGCCTGACAAGGGTATCCTCTGCTATATATGCAGCTGGAGCCATGGGTCCTTTCATGTGTACTCTTTGGTGCGTGGCTTAGTCCCTAGGAGCTCTGGGGTCTCTGGTTGGTTGATATTGTTGTTCTTCCTTTGGGGTTGCAAACCCCTTCAGCTCCTTCAGTCCTTTTTCAGACTCCACCATTGGGGTCCCCGTTTCTCAGTCCAATGGTTGGCTGTGAGCATCTGCCTCTGTATTTGTCAGGTTCTGGCAGAGCCTCTCAGGAGACAGCTATATCAGGCTCCAGTCAGTAAGCACTTCTTGGCATCTGCAGTAGTGTCTGGGTTTGGTGTCTGTATATGGGATGGATCTCCAGGTGGGGCAGTCTCTGGATGGCCTTTCCTTCAGTCTCTGCTCCACACTTTGTCCCCATATTTCCTTAGACAGGAGCCATTCTGGGATAAAATTTGGAGATAAGTGGGTGGCCCCATTCCCCAACCAGGGGTCTTGCCTAAACTCTGGATGCAGTCTCTACAAGTTCTCCATCCTGTCTCCTTTTTTGGGCATTTCTTCTAATCTTATCCCTGTTGTATCCTGGGAGCCTCCTGCTCTCCTGGCATCTGGGACTTGCTGGTGGTCACTCCCAATTCCCTCTACCCCATTGCTACACATCTCTGTTCAAATTCCTGACTCTCTGTATATCATCCCTGTCTCTCATACCTGATCCTCCCCGCCACTTACCCCCTCCTCTCTTCCTCTCAAGTCCCTCCCATCCTCTACCTCTGGTGAATATTTTGTTCTCCCTTCTAAGAAGGACTGAGGCATCCACATTTTGGACTTCCTTCTTTCTTGAGCTTCATGTGGTCTGTGATTTGTATCTCGAATAAACCAAGCTTTTGGTCTAATATCCACTTATCAGTGAGTGCTTACCATGTGTGTTCTTTTGTGACTGGGTTACCTCACTCAGGATGGTATTTTCTGGTTCCATCCATTTGCTTATGAATTTCATAAAGTCATTGTTTTTGATAGCTGAGTAGTATTCCATTGTGTAGATGTACCACATTTTCTGTATCCATTCCCCTGTTGAAGGACATCTGGGTTC
This sequence comes from Rattus norvegicus, assembly GCF_021556685.1. Lineage (NCBI taxonomy): Eukaryota > Metazoa > Chordata > Mammalia > Rodentia > Muridae > Rattus > Rattus norvegicus. The sequence continues at coordinate 268,208,287 of NC_141534.1, read as the reverse complement.
TTTGCAGCTTCTGGCTGTTTCTGCAATTCTCTTACCCCATATATACACATACATAAATTCTTCCATAGTGGTAAGTTTACTACGACTGAGAGGTCTGCATGGTCATCCTGTTCACACCCAAACTTACTGTATATAATGTATAGCTGGTAAGGTCCTCTCTCATCCATTTTGCAGACAAGGTCTTACTATGTAACTCATGCTGGCCTCTACCTCATGATTTTCCCACCTCAGTTTCCCAAGTGGGGGTATTCATTCTATGGTCGTGGATGAATGTGTAATGCCATCTCTCTAACATTATAACTTCATAGACAACAACCTCACTGCTCTGAACATCTGGGCTCTGCCTGTTTTTCCTTTCTTCTCTCTCAACTCCTGGAAGCTACTGGTTCTTTTCCTGTCTCCCTTCTCCACTCTTTTTTTTTCTTTTCTTTTTTTTTCCGGAGCTGGGGACTGAACCCAGGGCCTTGCGCTTGCTAGGCAAGCACTCTACCACAAAGCTAAATCCCCAACCCCTCCTGTCTCCCTTCTCTTATCCTTTCCTGGATAACAAACAGCTGGAATGGTATATAATACGCCCTTCCCCCACTGGCTTCTTCCACTTAGGAATAAGCACCTAGGCATCTTCTATGTCTTCTCATGGCTTCACAGCTCCTCTCTTTATAAGGTTTGTGTTTATGTTTATTTTTATGGGCTCGGTGTTTTGACTGCGTGTATGTTTGTGCACTGCTTCTGTACAGTTGCCGGCAGAGGCTAGAAGGTGTCAGAGTCTTTGAGACTGGAGTTACAGGTGGTTGTAAGCCACCATGGGGGTACTGGGAATCAAACCTAGGTCCTCTGAAAATACAGCCAGTGAGTGCTCTTTATGTCTGAGTCCCCACCTCTCCTGCCCTGATCTTTTCTCTTTAATGTAATCTCTTCTAGTTATTCTTCCTGGCCCAGGGGCCATGGTTCATCTCATCACCTTCTGAAAGGGCACTGGGATTGCTTTCAAGTTTCTGTTATTAAGACTGAAGCCCCTACAAGCATTGTGTATGAGTCTTCTTGTTTATAGCTTGAGTATATATGTTGTCCAGGCTGGCCTTGAACTCAGGGCCTCTTGAGTGCTAGGATTACAGTCACGTGCTAGCATACATGGCTTTAAAATAGTTTGGATACAGAGGAAAAAGGGAAACACTCACTTGGACAGGTTTGTTCTTCCAATGTTTCCCATTAAAGTTATTTGCAGTCCTGAGCCTCTTCCCAAAAATGAAGATTTGAGAAGGAAGTCTCCTCTATTCTCCGTAGGGCCATCCTTAAACCAACCTATTTCTTCCCACTGGGTAGAGCTTTGAGTAGATCAAGCCTCAGATTCTAACAGTGAAGCTCTCCCCACCCTGCCCTGGCTAGACTTCCAGAAATCCATCTCACATTCCTTTAAGGTATAGATTTCCCTGGCTTTTCAAAGTTCACACACATGGGAACATACACACATACATGCACGTGCTTCCTCTCTCTCTCTCTCTCTCTCTCTCTCTCTCTCTGGCATATGCACGCACTTGTGCACACACACATCACATACACACATACACCACACACACACACCACATACCACACACATGCACAAGCATTCATATCTGCACACATAGGTATACACACACACACACACACACACACACACACACACACACACACACACGGTGATTGGGTCTCATTTAAGGGAACCCTGTGTCGATCTAGGACTTCCTCTCAGGAAAATCTTTTCTCTCAGGAAAACCTTTCCTCTCAGGAAAACCTTCCCTCTTCAGACTCTGCTTTGCGAATTCCAACCACCTGAGCCTCTCCTTTTCCCCAGTTTCCCCCCTCACCTCAGGGACAGACAAACAGCTTCCTTCTGTCCTCCAGGCAGTAGTGGCAGCTATTATGGCACTGACTCAGCTCACTCTTCCTGTCTCAGGGACGGACGGACGATATTTTGTAGCCTGTGGCTTTCCCATTGTTTGGACAGGAAAGTAAGTCTGATATCTGCCATACTTCGTACGTTGGCGGTGAAAATTTATAACCTTATTTAATGCCCTTGGGACGAGATACGGCTCATGAGGTGTCCATTCCCCTCAGTAGGTTGCCAGAGCAGACCATGAGACACACCAAAGGACGAACACAGACACCCAAAGCAAACAGTGGATGGAGCTTGGGGACGCTCATGGAAGAACAGGAGGAAGGGTTGAGGCCCCGCAAGGGATAGGGACCCCACAAGAAGACCATCAGAATCAACTAACCTGGACCCTTGGGGGTCTCAGAGTCTGAACCAACAACCAAAGAACATGCACGGGCTGGACCTAGGCCTCCCTGTACATATGCAGCAGATGTGCAGCTTGGTCTTCATGTGGGTCCCAAACAACTGGAACAGTGGCCATTCCAAAGCTGCTGCCTGTCTGTGAGATATGTTCTCCTAGCTGCGCTGCCTTGTCTGGCCTCAGTGAGAGAGGATGTGCCTATCAGGGAAGGATTATGGGAACGGGTGACCGGGAAGGGGGCACTGAGCAGGATGTAAAGTGAATAAGTAAAAAAACATAAAATTAAATTAAAAAAATAAAGAAGTCTTGCTCAGTGCCTCGGTCTTCTGGAATGTTCCAACATTCCCAGGGACAGATGGCCCAGGCCTGTTCTTCCCCTCCCTCAGAAGCCTGACTTAGGTGAGTAGCTGAGGCAGAGCCCTAGGGAGGTCCAGGCTGCTCGAGTTGGTAGATAGTCTCTCCCTTCTCTCCCTTCCGGGTTGCCTTCTGCTGCTCCTGGTGGGAGGGCTGCAGATCCTCTGCTGGCTTCGCCCAAAGTGCTTGGGGTTTTAATCACAGGCAGACCTGCTTATTAACATTTTTGTTTCCCTCTCCAGGCCCTTCCTGGAAACACTTCCCATCCCTGCTGCAGGCTCCGCCCTTTTCCCTCTCCATAATTAAAGCTTTCACTTCCTAAAGTGGAATGTCTGCCTGTGCAGGGCTCCAGGGCTCCAGCAGGGCATGAGCTGATCCTGGTGTGAAGTCACAACAGGCCGCTGCCTCTGACCCCACCCGACTCTGACCCCACCCGAAAGCTCTGCGTTGGCCCAGCGTGTCCCCAGCTTCTCAAGTCTGCCCTAGCTCCCTTGGCACAACTGGAGCTGCCAGGGCTGCTAGGCAGACAGATGAATGGAAGCAAGTCAGTGGTCTCACACAAAAATACATATATGTTCATATACATATACACTATCACATATAGTCACACACACAATCTCACATGCACATTCATACCCAAATACACACACATACATACATATATACATATATACATACATACAATCACATACAGTCACACACACACACACATATATATACACTTACATACATGCATACACACAAATACATACACAATTAGTTACACACACAATCTCACATATACATTCATACCCAAATACATACACATACATTCATACATACATACGATCACATGCAGTTACACACATTCACATACAAACACACACATATATATACATACACACAAATACATACACAACTAGTCACACACACAATCTCACATACACATTCATACCCAAATATATATACATACATACATACATACATACATACATACAATCATATACAGTCACACACATATTCACATGCAAACACACACATATATGTAAATACACACAAATACATACATGCATACACATACATACAATCACATACAGTCACACACATATTCACATGCAAACACACACATATGCAAACACACACAAATACATACATGCATACACATACATACAATCACATAGAGTCACATACATAGTCACACACAAACACACACACATATATACATACATACACACACACACACACGCACACGCTGTCTCTTTAAATAGTAAGCGTCCTAAGAGTAGTGGACCATGCTTGGTTCTGCCCAGCAGCCTCCAAGCGCTGACATATAGTATGCACTGATATATAGTAGGTCTCATAGATTTCCATGGAAAAACATACCTGGGTGGGAGCTAGAGAGAGGGCTCAGTCATGAGGAGCTGGGTTTGATATATGAGTATGTGTGAAGAGAAGATCATAGAGAAGAGGCTGAGATGACTCAGCACGCCAGGGCATTTCGGGCTCTTGGAGAGGACCTGGGGCCAGTTCTGAGCAACTGTATCACGTGACTCCCCTATAGCAGCCCATGCTCTGGGGATCTGACACCCTCTTGCTCTTCTCAGGGTCCTGCACATAAACTCACACATAGGCAAACATACACACATTCAACATCTATAAAACTTATCTTTGAGCTTTGAGGAAGCCTCAGGAAATACTGAGAGAGCTGGCTTGATTATGGAGTTAAGGGACGTTAACTCCACAGGTAAAATAACTCAGCTAAGAATCGAGGAACTGGGTAAGTTTCAGTTAGGGGAAGAGAAGAAAAACTGTCCCAGGCAACAGAAACAGAATGTGCAAAGGTCCTGTGGCTGACGAAGGTGGCTGTGTGTGGCAAGTTGCACTTTGCAAAGACGGCTGCCTGGTGTGAGTCACCTCGTGGCTTTTCTTATGCAAATAACATTATACTCATCCATCAAAAAGTTCAGGACTTCCTTCCTTCCCACGTAGGCAAGCCTGTGACCACAGCAGATACCATGCTAAGTACGCATCCCTTCTATCTCGTTTTCTTGCAGCCAAGTCTCTGTGCTGGGAGGCAGTCTCACTGCCACATGGAGATTCTCCAGCTACTGACAGAACTGACAAAGAGAGCTGCTTCGGGTGACACCAGCCCTTGAGCCACTGCAACGGGTGCCAAGGGGAACAGCCAAGTCCAAGGCGAAGATCTGCAAACAAAACGGTGTCATCATCCGTCGTATTAAGCCCTTGAGGGTTGGTGTGACTGGGTCTGTGATTGCGAATGGGGACCGGAGAGGAGATCAGTGGGAACGAACACAGACGCTCAAGTGTGACTCTGAGCTGAGGAAGGAAAGGGAGCCAGGGCTGACCCAGACCTTGGACCAAGCCCAGCAAGACCAGAAGAGGCATTGCTGTGGGCACCGATGCTGCTTCTGACCCTTCTTCACACCTCGGCTGCCATCCCTGCCCAGGGCAAGCTGCCACCACTGTACTCAGTGGCCCTCCTAGATCTGCAGACTCAGAGACAGGGTCAGGCTTCAAAGAGCAATGAGCCTGAGTGAAGATGTTCCCTGTGAGTTTAGGCCCCCAGGACACCACTGTACCCTCCCACTGGTTTCAGGTTCCCTTCCCGAGGTGGTGAATTGGCCAGAAATGTCAGACTTCCACAAGGTTTTTCTCATCGAGGTAGGCACAAGTTCCACCCGTCACAGGCTTGACTCTGTCCAAGTCAATCTCAGTGCTGGCCTAGCCCAGAAGGGGCAACAGTGCTGGTCAGTGTTCTAGGTTTGCCTGCCCTCTCTTCTTCCCTCCTTCTTTTCTCTCTGCCATCTTCCTCTTTTATTATTTTTAAGAGACAAATGGTTTTGTTTATATAAAGCTATACAATCCAATACAATCTGGTCAGTAGGGCTGACCAGAACCTGCTTGTCAATCTTCTGCAGCCCGTCCCCGGCACCGTGTGAATTCAAACATGTGTATATTGTGTAGACGAAATGATCGGTGAAGTCTGCTCGGCATGTCAGTCACATCCACTGTTTGTCCTTCCTCCGCGGTGAGGTCATTTATAATCCCATTTGGAATTCGTTATACAGAGGCCGGCGCGATGACTTAGCGGGTGAAGACACTCGCTGCAAGCCTGACCCTCTGATTCAATTCTTGGGACTCCCATTGTGGAAGGAGAGAACTGATTCCTACAAGTTAGCCCTCCACATGTGCTTCATTGCCAGCACCCACCCATCCCCAACAAAATAAATAATGTAAAATATAAAGAAACTTGAGATGTTTTATCTTTAATTTGAGCTACCTTGCTGTACAGCATTTATCCCTGAAGCCCTGTGTCAGGCTCAACTCTGAGCACTGTCAGGACCCATTCTCACAATCTCCGCCCACTTTCAGGGTCTCCTCCCACTCTCACTGTCCCTGCCCACTCAAAAGGTCCACTCTCACTATCCCTGCCCACTCTCAATGTCCCTGCCCACTGTGCTGTCCCTGCCCATTCTCACTGTTCCCGCCCACTCGCAACCCTCTCCCTCACTGGGTTCTCTACTTCCCGGAGTGCCTTTTTGCCTCGGCCTCTGTATTTTAACAGAGACTGTTCGGTATTTGTCTTTCTAGGATGGCGCATTTCCTGTTTCATTATGGTTTTTTTTGTGTGTGGTGCTGGGAACTGAACTCAGGGCCTCAGGCCAGCAAGATGAGGTCTCTATTATCGACTCCCACATAACGATGTTCTCTAGATGGATCCCGGGTTTGCAAGTTAACACAATTTTTTGTTTTCTCTTCTCAAGGCCAAAGAGTGTTCTATTACATATACAAGCCACATTTTAAGAATATCGTCATCTATGAACACTTAGTTTGATCCTACATCTTAGATATTATGAGTTAAGGCTTGGATTTGTCACGTTGTTGTGACAAGACATCTGATGAAAACTAGCTTAAGGAGAGGAAAGCTTTGTTTAGCTCACAGGTTTTAAGGATGTGTCCTACTGCGACAGGGTGGGGGCCGAGTGAGGGGCACTGGAAGGGAGAAATGGTGGCAAGATGGAGAGGCATCTGGTCAGGGTGTGTCTGCAGTCAGGAGGCAGGGAGAAAAAGCTGGTGTTTCAAGTACTTCTCCTTATTCTTTGGTCTGGGACCCCAGCCCATGGAACTGTGGTGTCCACATACAGGTTGGTTTTTCCTAATCTGATCATGACATGTGTTTCCATGACAATTCCAAGCCTAATCAAGTTGACCAAGAAGACAACTGTGGCAGTGTTCCAGTGAACATGGACTCTACCATGGCTGTGTATTGCCAACACAGCTCTAGATCCCTCTTCAACACGCTGGTCCTGATCTCCTCCTTCTAGACCCAGAAATGGGGTTGGCAGATCCCACAATGATCTCACATTGATTTCTCTGAAGGACTTTCATACTGTGTCTTTACCTTTTCAAGTCCTTGGTCTGGTAGTTTGGTGTTTTGACCCAATGTCCAGGACACTTTGGGAGTAAATTCTGACCTTTGTCACCCCACCGATCCCTGTTCTCTGTTCCTTACTGCATGTGCCCAGTCCCTGGACCCTGGCTGGTGCCCTTCTACACAGTGAGGATACGTACAATAGACAACAATGGACAAGCAATAGTTCTGGAGGCCGTGGCTGTGTGTCCCCATGATCTCCTATATCTCTGGGTAACCCCTCTTGCTTCACTTGCCTGAGTGATCACAGCTCTCTGGGAACACTGGGCTACTCCTCAGCCTCAGAAGCCCAAGGTCAGACTGACCTAAGTCAGTCAAGGCAGGCTCATTGGCCTGCCAAATGAATGCTCTGATTTGGACCAATGTGTTGTGACAGGGGATCTGTTGGAGACGGGGGATCTGTTGGAGAACCTCTCAGAAAGTTCTCACTGCACACAAAAAAGGAACTCAGGACCTTCTCGGGGATTGCTTAAGGTATGGTTTCGTTTTCGTGTGACTCACAGTCAGCTTGATGATGGAGTTTCAGCTGAGGGGATGATCTAAGGAGTACTAGGAGAGTGATAGTTCCTCAAAGCTATAGTTAGGCAACTAACTTACCTACTGCTGCTGTAACACTGTGGCTCTGATCTCACTAGGAGAAATGATACACACTTGCCTTGCTTCAGGGACTTACATTCACTTTCTACTACTACTCCTCACTCAGTTTTCCTTACTGAGGCAAGCCCTGTTGTGAGCTCTCAGAGCAGAAGCTGAGGGAAAGATATTGACATCATGAACACCGTTGACATACCAGGCACCGTGGTAAATGCTTGCTAGTTCATTGTTGAGACAAAGTAGCGTTGTTTGTTTGTTTGGAAACAAGCCAGCCTCGAAATTACTGCATAGATGAGGCTGGTCTGGAACTCTCTGTCTTTCTACCTCCACCTTCCAAGTGCTGAGATTACAGGGGTGTGGCTCCATAGCTGGCTGCATAGCAATTTTAAGAGGGTGTTGCAAGGATGACTGTGGGCTGGAGAGATGGCTCAGTGGTTAAGAGCCTCAGCCGCTTTTCCAGAAAATTGGAGTTCAATCCCAGCACCATAACTGCTAACGACATTCTGTAACTCCAGTTTCAGGGGCTCTGACATTCTCTTGTGGCCTAAATCAGCACTGCATGCATGTGGTGCACAGACATGCATGTAGGCAAATTACCTATATACGTAAGATAAAAACAATAGTTTTTTAATGAGTGGCCGCAAATACTTCAATGTACTTCCCATTAGAAGGGGCTCTCTGTCCCTTCTTCTGGGACCAAGTGGTCCTGTTCGTGAGGTCAGCTCTCTATATCTGTGGATTCCACACCTACAGATGGAAAACGTGTTTTTAAAATTGCACCAAGCCCGGGGATAGAGTGGCGGAGGGCTTGTTTAGCATACACAGTGCCCTGGGACTGAGATCCGGCACTGCAAAAGAAAAACTGTGCTGAGCGTGCACCAGCACTGTCTCCAGGTGTCACTCCCTGGTTCATATGGCATCCTCCTCGTCCTTGAACCCAGGGTCCTTCTTCCTCCCCCTTCTGAATACTGGGATTGCAGGCATAGTCCATGTCCCCTGCCTGTTCGACACTGTTGTATTAGGTAATAGTTGTAACCTAGAAATGACTTGAAGTCACGAGAGGGTTGTGTGAGCACATGCAAACACTGCTCTGTGTTATTCTAGTTACTTCTATTTATTGTTTTAAGGAGCACTTGCTGTGCAGCCCAGGCCAGCCTTACCCTCTTGGGCTACCCTGTTTTCTGCCAAATTTCCCAGCCTTGCTCACCCTGAAGGTTAGCCAGAGGAGTAGTGGTAGAGCACTGCATGGGAGCACTGCTCCAGAGGAGCACTACACCAGAGGAACACTGCACCAGAGGAGCACTGCACCAGAGGAGCACTGCACCAGAGGAGCACTGCACCAGAGGAGCACTGCAGTTCTGCCCAGCCCTTTCCCTGGCCCTCTGAGCTTCCTTTGTTCCTCTTTTGTTCTTCTCCTCCCTCTGCGCCTTACCATCCACTGCCTATGATTACACTGTAGTCTCTAATCCATGGCTCTCAAGGTTGATGGAGTTGCAGGGCCTTGGGTGGTCTCAAGACTGACCAGGACATTTCTCCAGCTCATAATTCCCTTAATCTTCCCCTCATATCTGCAGGGGATGCAGAAGGTCTAGTCAGATCAGACAGAGCCTGTATGCCTACTTGTATGCCAGACGGGTTCCTTTGGACCACCTGACATAGAAGAACACAGATAGAGGACTTCCTGGTACTATTGTGCGACTCTGTGTGTGTGTATGTGTGTGTGTGTGTGTGTGTATAAGTGTGTATATATGTGTGTGTGTGTGAGTAGGTGTGTGTATAGACTCCATGGGACTGTGTGCATAGACTCCATGAGACTGTGTGTGTGACTATGTGTGTGCATGTATATGTATGATTGTGTGTGTGTGTACATAAGTGTGTGCATATGTGTATGTGCGTGAGTAGGTATGTGCATGGATTCCATGGGACTGTGTGCGTGTGACTGTGTATGTGTCTATGTGTGTGACTCTGTGTGTGTGTATGTGTATATGAGTAGTTGTGTGTGAGTAAGTTCGTGTGTGCACATGCATGTGACATGAGTGTGATGTGATATATGCACATGTCAGTGCAGGGGTCCATGTTCATGGAGGCCAAAGGAAGATGTTTCTGTTCTGCTCTATTTCTCTGCACTTTCTTCTCTTGACACAGGTCTTCTCGCTGACCCTGGAGCTAGTCAGGAAACCGGCAAACCCCAGCAAACCCCAGCGAACCCCAGCAAACCCCAGCATAGCACTAGAGTGACTGACATAGACAACCACACCCAGCATCTGAAATAAACAAAAATGATTTTTTTCTAACTTGGGCTCTAGGGATTTGAACTCAAGTCTTTGTGTGTAAATACTGTTACCCACTGAGACATCTCCCTAGTCCTCTGTCTCAACAGCCTCCCCCACCCCCATTTTCCCCCCACTTAGTGCCTGGGGACCAAACTCAGGTTCTTGTGCCTACAAAGCAAACACTTTACTGACTGAGCCATCTCCCCGGCCCTCCCTACAACTTTTTAATAGATGTTAGTGTATATTATTTCACAACCCAGATCAGGACCAAAGGAACAGAAAGGTAGTGGACACTGGCCCAGCTCTACCACCTACTAGTCACGAGACCATGGTAGAGTCTTGATGCTTCTGACACTCTGCTTGTCTCCGTGGGACAGATAACTCCAGCTCTCGCAGTTCAAGGATGCCATGAAATACTCTCATTGACCACTGGTCATTTTCCACTTTTCAACTGCTCACAAGGACAATGGGCATGACCTCTTAGTGGCTTGTGAAAGAAAGGGTTGACACCTGGAAGACAACTTCTGACTTGTAGTTCCTGGCAAAATGGATCTCCCCTCCCCAAGAGCCGGGTCAAGTGACACCAGGATTTTCCTTTCCAAGCTGGAAGTTAGGGGCTGGCTCTGCTTGCCCTCACCTTCTGCAAATGTGAGTGGGAGCTTTCCAGGAGCAGTGGGTGGAACTGGATTTCTTCCACATTGCCTTAGCTCACAGGGTCTTAGTCCTTTGTTCTCTCAAACAAAGAAAGGGCCAACCCAGCTACACAAACAGAGACTTTCACCTGTGGAGGGTCCAGGTCCCTCCCTCTACAGCGGATGGCTTTGCTGAACAAATGGGAGAGCTGGAGGAATGACAGGAAGCAGGAGGGTGTGGGGTCTCCTGTCTGTCCAGCAATCACCCCAATCTCCTCCTCCTATTTCTGTTCCGCTTCATTCCTGTCATTTTTGACTGGGCCTGGGGAGGGGCTCTCCAGAAGTCTGGCAGCCTTCATCCTTCATCCCAACTATCTGCCCTGGCCCCAGAAAACAAACCTTTGGGATTAGGCCGGAGAGACACAGTACTGACAATATGTCAGGTACCTAGATATGAATGGCTACACACAGGCCCACAGAACACAGTTTATCCATTGGAAATGTTGGGGAATGCATCTTGGGAAGGAGGCAGCCTCCTCTTGCAGACCAAAGCCTTAAGGACTCAGTCTTTCTGTCTCTGAGTGCTCTTGTCTGGGGCCTAAGAGATTAAAATATCAGGGAAGATCTCCGACAAAATGAGCGGAACAGGCTTGTTCTACAGCCTTAGATGCCCCTACTTCCCCCCCTCTCTCCCCAGGAAAAATAAAAGCACAACAGGCAAGCAGTTAGAGATAGTGGGCACTACTTTGGTTGCTGAAACTACTGTGGCTCTCCCAACTTCCTGGCTGTGAACTGACATGATGCCCTTTGGGGAACCTACTGAGTTGCCTTCCTTGTTCCTCCCTAGCCCTAGCCGCTGTAGATGTGACTCATGCAGCTCTCAATGGATGTGCTTAGTACTTTCATGACCCCTGTCTGCTTCTCTGCTATGTCCGAGCTGTCTTTTTTATGGTTAGGACTCCGTGTGGAGAATGATCTGCCTTTCTGGGAGTCAGAGCAACCACAGACACCTTTGGACAGCATTTAGTCTGGAGTAAACTTAGCTGGAAGTTTGACTCCATGATCCTTCCTTGGGGGGATGACCTCTGTGATCAGAACGGATATTTTTAGTTTCCCGTGTGTGGTCAGAGGGTGAAACTAAGGGTGAGGCAGGCAGGAAGGAGAACGCCTCTCTCAGTGACACTCGGTAGAGCTGGGAGAGTGAGCGGCTCTGTGGCTGAGCCCCTGTCTAGCACGCAGGAAGCCCTTGCTCTGTTCCCAACACTCTTCAGTGCTCTGCCCCCAACACTCTTCAGTGACAGTAAAAAGTGATCCTGTTATGTCTGTCATTCAGGGATGGGAAAACAGAAGCCTCGAAGTATAAAGGACTCATCCACAGGCCTAGCAAAGGGAAAGAGACAAAATTGGAGGTTCTTACTTCCTGCCTTCTCCCCCTCTCCTTGTCCTCCTTCTTTCTACAAATGAAGAAATAGAATCCCATCATGGTAATAACAAGACTACACACACACACACACACACACACACACACACACACACACACACACAAACACACATATACACACACATACACACACACAAACACACATACACACAAACACACACACACACAAACACACATACACACACAAACACACACACAAACACACACACACATACACACACACAAACACACACACACACAAACACACACACACACACACACACACACACACACACACACACACACACACACGAGGAAAACAATGGCTCCCCCTCACCCCATGACATTAGAACTCAAGAAGCTGAGGCAAGAGGATTCTGAGTTTCAGGCTAGCCTGGGCTAAATAATGTGACTTTGTTTAAAATAAACAAACAAAAACAAAACAAACCCTGGCATGACTGCTCCTAGCCTGTACTCCTAGCCCTCAGGAAGCAGAGGCAGAGGCAGGAGGATTGACACGAGTTTGAGGTCACCCTTGGTTAGTTAGTTCTACAGCATGAGGTCCTACTTCAATTTTCTTCTCCCTCAGAAAAAGTTCAGAATCAGCAAAGCTGGGCTGGCCCAAGTTAATCCCCCAGCAGGCTTTGTGGACTGAATTTGGAGAATTAGATAGTAGGTCCTATCTTCTCTCTCTCTCTCTCTCTCTCTCTCTCTCTCTCTCTCTCTCTCTCTCTTCTCTCTTCTCTCTCTCATCCCGATTGCTTGGTCTCCTCTTAGTCTACCCCAGAGCAGCACAGCCACATCTGAAATCCAAAGCTTGTTCATTCCTGAGCTTGGGCCCTCAAAGCAGCGCTTCCCGGCTGGCTGTGATATCCCAAAGCCTCAGTAAGCCCACACCCCAGGCTTACTGTGCAGGCTGATTTGCATGAGTGAGCCACAAACAGCCAAGATTCCTGACACCCACCCGGAGCACTTCCAAACACACTCAGGAATTCCACCCCGAGCAACTGCAGCTTCCGACTGCAGATCCACACACTGGGCAAATGCCTGTCTGGATTCTTTACCACTTCTGCTGGAAATTCCGAGGCCAGATGTCTCTCTCCAGCAAGCCACCGTGAACTCTAGAAGGTTTAAGCCTCTGTATGATACGTTTGCTAATTTACTAGACCAATTACCAGAAGGTTAGGGTGGTCAGTCAGAAGTATAGCAGCAGAGTTCCCAGGCTGACTGCAGCCAGACGGTACTGAAGGCATGATCCCTGTTCATACGGCCCTGTCAATCACCAAGGGAGGAGGGTCAGCACCCGTCCCGCTCTGTTTAACGACTACTTTCAACTATGCTCACCGTGTTCTCGGTTGGCGTTTCATTGTGCAGGAAGTGTCAGCGATACGTGTGCTCGCAGAGGCAGCTGGCGCGGCAGGCCTGGACGGTAATTTACAGCCACAACTAAAATCAAAGTCACCTAGACGTGGAGCTTGTAGGAGATGACTGAGGCTAGTGGTCTCCTCCGACGTGAAACCTGGTGCCTCAGGCTCTCCTGGGACGGAGCCTGGGTGTGTTAATGTGTTTGTTTGTTTGTTTGTTTGTTTGTTTAGAAAGCATCTTAGAGGTTCCACCTTCTTACTTCTGCTCTTTTCTCTTAACTGCTGATAATGGTTTGGGGGGGGGTGTCATTGTAATAAGCACTAGCATTTGTAATGACCTTCAAATAAGTGGGGATGGGAGCGTTGGCGGCCTATATGACGCATCCAATCCTGTTCTCGGCTCTAGAGCAGGAATTCTCCTGCCTATATTGTAATTGAGGCAACTGAAGGCCAGAAGACTTTAAGCCAATTGTCTAAGTTACTAAGTACAGACCTACTTGAAAATCCATCATTCCTGGGACTCGGAATTTAGCAAAATAAATCACTTAGCTTAGCGGAGTAGCAGAAACACCTGTGGGTACTTTTCTTCCAGAGAAAAAGTCCCACCCTGTCCCTTCCTTGTATATCCCTTGGGTCTCAGTATTTCTGGAGGGGCTTTCCCTACCTGTCTCTGACCCTGGTCAGCTCTCAGTCTGTCACTCACAGGGCCTCATACTGTGCTGTAAGCATCTGTCTACTTCTCTGTCTACATTCCTCTTCAGACGATGTCCTCTCACATCATTAGGCACCTGACTTATACCCACACTCAACTCATGTCTATGAATGGACTGATAGATGGACAGATAGATGGAGGGATGGATAAATGCCTGTGGACTGGATTAACGCACAAGGAACCGAAGCAAGACGATGAGGATGTGACTAAAACGCCTAGAATTCTTAGAAAGAAGAATTACTTAACAAGTGGTAGGCTCTGCGAAGCAGTGCCTGACTGGCAACAAGTACACTTCACGGTGTGAGTACACAAGGTCTCTGACATTTCTAGGGGAGCATTCCGGTTACCTACAAATGAGTGACGGCTCATGCTCTGGGACAACGCTCATAACAGTACCACTTTAGATGTTTGTCTTAATACAAGTTTCATGATGCCAAACCCAGCCTTGGACTTGATATGTTTCAAGGATGGACTTCTGGTCCTCCTGCCTCCACCTCTCAAGTGTTGGGATTGTAGGAAAGCACCCCTGTACCCATCCGTGCAGAGCTGGGATGGAGCGCAAGGTCATGCATGCTGCATAAGTGTTCTCCGCTCACTGAGCTGTGTCCCAGTCCCAACTTGGATGTCTGTGATCCTTTTTCCTCAAAGGGATTGGATCACCCAGTGAAGGCAAGTTCATCATCTCCCACTCTGAGGAACCTGCTCAAGCAGCTGGTGTCCCATGAGTCTGGGAGGAGAGAGGCCACAGGGTGTGATGAAGAGCACTGCATGCTGAGGCCGGAGGCTCTCTCTCCCTGTTGCCCCTCAGTGGCTCGTTCACACAAAGAGAAAAGGGTTTTGAAGTATGGCAGGCCTTCAAGAACAACGTGGGCCATCTCAGAGAACAAAGAAAGCAATAACAGCATAGCAGGAGTAGGCACGCAGCCTAAGTGCCGAGAGCGGGCACAGAAAGAGGGCCATGCATGCAAGAAGGAAGCTCCTTGCACTGATTGGCCTTGGTCTAGGACGTGGACTTGTATCGAAGGGAAGCCTTGTGATAGGATGACAGGCAAGTCTTTAAGAGCAATAAGAAGTTTACTAAGGATACTCCCAACAGGAACTTCCTCGGTGGGATGCTTGCCTGATGCACAAAGCCCTGGGTTTCATCCCCAGTACCACCTAAACCAGGTGTGGTGCATAGCTGTAAAATCCCAGAGAGGTAGACGCCAGAGGACTGGAAGTTAGAAGTTATCCTGGCTATGTTTGGAGTTTAAGGCCAGGCTAGACTATATGAGACCCTCTCTCAAAAATGAGAGGGGGAGTGGAATTCCAAACCCTTTAGGAACACACGTATGTGCACATGCATATACATGCACACCTCACCTTGTGTAGTCTTCATCCCTATCTCTCTGTCTTTCACACAGTATGCATGGTGTCTGACATGAAATTAAATCCATTTTGAAGACCAGAGAGAAGATCAGTCCTCCCCCTACGCAGCAGAGCACCCCCGCCTCCATTAACACTTCATTAAGACACCCTAAGTTCCTTGGCACTTGTGTGAGGATACTGAAGGGAATAGACCTCCTCTGCTTCAACAAAGCACTACTGGTATTTAAGACCAACAAGTTCAAGGATATTTGGTGGCTGTGCGTCTATTCAGAATGGCACTTTTATCTAAGGCCATAAAGTGGTGAGTTTCCTATGCAGAGCTGGGAGTGTGCGTTGGACAGGTGGCGCGTGGAGGGATATCGTTGGGGAGCTTTGATTATGGCCACGGAGCCGCAGGAGAGACTAGGAGTCACCTTTGGGTCACACACTACGTCTGGACTGCTGAATCCCAAAGCAGCCTCGGGGAAATGCGAAGACGAAGTGTTGCTGAGCTCGAGCAAGGACATGAGAGGAAAGCAAACTGCTCCTGATGGGCGTGTGTCACCGAAGCAGCCCACGGCGAGGACAGGCGGACCACTTGCTGCTGAGCTTCCAAAGCCTGCAGTGCTTAGGGCATCAGACTTCTGGGGCGGTGGAAAGATTCCTATTTGCGTAAAAATATACCCTGGGCACCAGTCTCCACAGTTTGGCCATAACTTCAAACTTGTCTCCCATTTTGGCTGTGTAGGGGAAAGTTCAATATTAGCTCCAAACTGGGAGAATGCACGTCTAGTGTGTATGTGTGCGTCCGTGCATGCATGTACACGTATGTGTGCACGTATATGCACGTGCATTCATGTATATGTGTGCGCGAGTAAGTGTATATATGTAGAGGGTGGTTCTGATGCTTTGATCGGGAATCTATGTTTACCAATGCTGAAGGTTCTTGCGCTGCGATTGGATTTTGATCTATCAATAAAGATGCCAGTAGCCAATGGCTGATCACGGGGCGGGACACTGAGAACTGTGCGAGTAGGATGCAGAGAGAGAAGACGGAGAGAGGAGAAGGGGATACAGTAGTGGAGGAGATAAAGCCAACCAGCCATGTGAGATTTTAGTGGCCACTTACCTGACTGGACATGGGGTAGCAGGGGGTAGGATTTAGGAGCACCCAGTCATTGAGTTAGACAGGGCAGCATTTAAAGAATAACCGGTGTGTGTGTGTGTGTGTGTGTGTGTGTGTGTGTGTGTGTGTGTGTGTGTGTGTGTGTGTGTGTGTGTTTTCTGTTTACAGACCTGAGGTAGCTTCTGGGCAACTATGCGTGTGGGGCCAGCCAGGAACAAAAGGTGGTGTAGATAAAACTGCATACTATGGGCTGGAGAGGTGGCTCAGCAGTTAAGAGCATTGACTGCTCTTCCAGAGGTCCTGAGTTCAATTCCAAGCAACCACATGGTGACTCACAACCATCTGTAATGGGATCCGATGCCCTCTTCTGGTGTGTTTGAAGAGAGTGACAGTGAACTCGCATACATAAAATAAATGATAAACTAAATCTTTAAAAAAACAAAACAAAGCAACAACAACAACCCCCCCAAAAAACACTACATGCTACATACATGTATGTTTGTGTGCACGTATGTATGTGTACACGTATGTACATGTGCATGTAGGCTACAGATTGATGCTGACCATCTTCCTTTCTCTCTCTTGACATTGTTTCTTGAGACAGGGACTCTTTCTGAACCTAGAGTTCGCCAACTGGTTAGACAGCAAACACCCAGGATTCTCCTGGGCAGGGAAGAAGGAAGAGAGAGGGAGAGGGAAAGGGAGAGGGAGAGGGAGAGGGAGAGGGAGAGGGAGAGGGAGAGGGAGGGAGAGGGAGAGGGAGAGGGAGAGGGAGAGGGAGGGAGAGGGAGAGGGAGAGGGAGAGGGAGAGGGAGAGGGAGAGGGACAGATGGAGGGAGGGAGGGAGGGAGGGAGGGAGGGAGGGAGGGAGGGAGGAGTAAAACAAAGATGGCTTCCAGATTCAACCAACCAGTATGGCAACCTATCCCTACAGGGCAAGATTGGGGGAGAACCAAACTGTATGGGGTTAGGAGAGGAAAATGCTCCTGGGAGACCCGCCTGGGGCTCCGGTCTGTCACTCTGCTGAGCCTTTCCCTGAGGGAAGCCAGGCAGAGCAGACCCAGAACAGCAGCACACTGACCTAGGCCAGGGGCCAGTTCCCAGCTCAGGTCTTTCCTTGCTTCTCAAATAGCAGCGTTTAATGAGGTAAAACATCAGATTACAACGATTCTTTTTTTTTTTTTTAATGAGAATTCAAGGAAGTTCCTGGGCTAGTGTAGAAGTATGAAAGTATTTAACCTCTGCTCAGCAGTCTGCCCTTTATTAACATTTCCCCGTCTCCGGTTGCTCACAAACTGCACTTTCCCAAGCGGCTTCACCATTTGGCGTTTGGATCTGGTTATAGCCAGACGGTGCGTATCACCATGACAGCGCACAAATCAGTCGGGAGTTTGATTTAAGGACCCGTGTTTGAGGCAAGGAGTGTTTGTGGGAAGGAAGAAGGTCACTCCTCTTGGAGTGACATGTTGGGTACCAGGGCAGCAGGCCCCGTGTACAACGACCAATCGTTTGAGGGAGACCCTTCTTTCTGACTCAGCGTTGCTGGTCCAGGATGTCCTCCAAGAGTGCTGCTGGTTACCAGATCTTTCTCCTTCTTTTTCTCCTTCTCTTCTTCCCCCTTCCTTTTTTCTTTTCTCTTTTTAAAGTTGGGCTTTCATGCACCCTACTGTGACTTCTAGCTTCCTGTGTACTGAGTGGAAGGTGACTTTGACCTCTTTGTTCCTCTGCCCTTCTTTACCTGCAGGGTTGCTGAGATTCCAAGCGTGTCAGTGCAGGGCTGGATATAGGAGCGTGTAAGCAATCTCTCTGCCACCTGATCCCAGGCCTGAAGAGCAAGTGGCCTTTGAGACATGGGAACCACAGGATGAACCTTGAGTTCCCAGGGTTGGATCTCAACGGCTGTTTCGGAAACTGAGGAGATACTGGGAATAGCCCTAGGCCTGGGGGAAAACACGACCTCTGAGGACCTGGAGGGATTTGTTCGGTTCTGGTCTCTGCTCTGGGATTGCAGCATCCATGTGACCAGAGAACTTCCGGTTTTCCCAAAGCCTCTGAGCCGTGCTGAGCACCTATGTTGGGCCTACTGCATAGCCACATGGAGCTCCATCAACCCCAAGGAAGGCAGCGCTTGGGACCACATTAGTAGACATTAATTAATAGGCTTGTAGACAGGCCTTGGAGCACAGTGACGACTCTCTGGCTAGATATAACTGGACTATTCTGCCACCGTCATTCAGCGTAAGAGCAAAACCCCTAAAGTATCCTGGATTCTCCATAAAGTAGAGGGTTTTTTTAACCAGGTCACAGAGGTGTTGAAGAGAAACCCGCCCAGAAAACTCAGGGGTCAGCAGAACCCAAAGTCACCAAGGACAGTTGGCAGTGGCTTCCTGCCAGCTGGTCCTCTGAGGCTCCCCTAGTACGCTACAGGCGTTCTTCTCCTGGCCCAGAGTGCTTTGCGGTTTGCAGCGACCTAACTCCTGACTCTTCCTTCCTGGAAGGAAGTAGAGCTACTGACTGCCTCAGTCTTGAAGTTTTCTACTTGGAAGAACCCCATTGTACCACTGATTAGTCTGGGAACTCGGTTTCTGTTTTGTTTGTTTCAACACTGTGGTACTTTAGAGCACGGGTTTCCAAGAAGCCAACTCTGAAATCTAATTTCACCACTTGGTTTGGGCCTTGGGGTGAGTGTGTTACTAACTTCTCTATGCCTCAGTTTCCTTAGCTGTGCTGAGGACCGGTTTACACCTCCTGCCTCCAGGTCCTTTTTGAGAAGCCATCAGGCTGGTACTGGTGGACTGCCCTGAGGGCTGCCCAGAGGTGCTGCGTCCAGTGTGGATGTGTAGTCTCCGTCTGGCCTATGCTCTCTCTGTGACTGCTCCGTGAGCCACAGAGAAGCGATGACTTGACCACATGCCATACCCTGCAGGGGTTTAACAGACACCAGCGAAGGCAGAAATCGTTCGAGGAAACAATACGCAGAGCTCCCGTCAATGAAGCTATAGAGTGGGCAGCTCTTGACTTGCACTCTGTGGCCTTAGAGGGTCGCAGGAGAAAACGTAAAACAGAGGGTGGCACTGGTTGCTGGGAGAAGATGACGGGGACTATTTGTTGGTGAGGAAGTGACATTCGTGGGCTTACATGTACGCTGGTGTGGATGTGGAGGTCAGAGGACAGCAGTCAGAATCCATTCTTTTCTGCCATGTAGGTCCCAGGAATAAAGCTCAGGTCACCAGGCTTGACTGTCAAAACCTTTAACCACCAAGAAATCTTGTTGACCCCTAGACCAGTCCTTTTCAAAGATCCTAGGCGGGTGTGGTGGTGCACACCTTTAATCCCAGCACTCAGGAAGCAGAGACAGGCAGATCTCTGAGATTGAGGACAGCCTGGTCTATGGAGCGAGTTCCAGGACAGCCGGAGATACACAGAGAAACCCTATCCTGAGCCCAAAACGCAACACACACACACACACACACACACACACACACACACACACACACACACACACCAAGAGGTAGAGAAGAGAGAAGATGAAACTCTGAGGTTCTGACTATGGACACAGCTGTGACATTTTGTCAGACTACATAAGAAACCAGGATGATGAGACAAGGCTGTCATACTGCTCCAGAGTCCAGCCATGCCATGGCTGCTTGGTGTGGCTTCTCTCTATCAGGTGAAGACTCCAAAGAGTGCAGTCCACTCACTAAATCTGTCACTGAACAGGGAGCTCTTATGCTGTCTAGGTGTTTTACAATGACTGAGCCAGGCCAGCAGAGACCGTAGTGGGTTCTCTTGCCTGTATATTCTGCAGAACCCTTTAACAGCCTAGTGAGTCAGGCACGGGAGTTTATTACTGAAGATCTCATGCAGTAGACAGAAGACAAGACTCCAAGCTGAGCATGGTGCTGCCCACTTGTCTCTTAATTTTTTAATATTGCACTTCTATTAATTCTTTTAAGAACTCGTGCCCACTCCAAACTTTATATTATGGTCTTCTTCCTCCCTGCCCCTCCACGTTTTTTGTCTTTGATGCCCCACTAAGTGTAGCATGTGCTGCCTTATATAATTGTAGCTGCTGCGCTGTTGACTCATCAGGACCACTTAATGAAAACCAACTCTTTCTCCCCCAGAAGCCATCATCTGTCAATAGTTCCTCAACTAGTGGTGTCTAGGAGCCCCTCTCTCCTCCATGCTAAAATGTTCTCTCACCTGATCTTAAGCGGGTCTCATGCAGGCAGCTACAGTTTGTGTGCGTGTCAGCAATGGTCCTGTCATATCCGGAAGACACAGTTGCCCCTCTGGTTCTCCTGACCTCTGGCTCCAGCTCCTTTTTCTTCAATGGTCCCTGAGCCTTGTGGGGTGGGGCACAGTTGATATAAATGGTTGATATATATGTTCATGCAGGACTTAAAAACTTGTAATCCAGGTACTCAGGAGGCAGGATCATGAGTTTGAGACTAGCCTAGGCTACATAGTAGAGCTTTAGCATCAGGGTGTGGGAGTTGGGAGTGACTGGGTGGGAATGCTAGCTGAGCTGCTGAGAGGAAGAGGGACCCATCCTAGGTCACTCAGCTGCAGTTTCACTCTTCTTCATTACTGTGGATCATTGACATTTGATTTGCCCTTGCCTTTGTTAGCCCTGCAACAAGTCCCTGGAAGGCAGGTCTGATTCTGAAATATCTCTCTCTCTCTCTCTCTCTCTCTCTCTCTCTCTCTCTCTCTCTCTCTCTCTCTGTCTGTCCTCTTTCCTATTGCATTACCTGCAATTTAGGCAGTGGTGTGCAAACACTTGTTTAAAATAAACAGCTCTAGAGGAATTCTAGAGGAATTCTAGAGCTTGCCAATTTCTGAAGTGTAAAGACATCAGGGCCAATTCTGACTGAGCCCTGTGACAAAATCTCTGGAATTTAATAATTGACCCTATAAGCCAGCACACGCTGAATGCCTCACACCACTGTCTTCAGATGCTCTGAAGACTCAGAGGAGACTCAGGGAGACTCAGACAGGTGAGCTCGGTGGTAATGTTGCCCTGCCTTCATCAAAGATCACCAGTTCCTACTCAATGGAAGGTGGGGTTTACAGGGCGTGCTGTCTCCTGGGCCTACTTCCAGAGGTCTGCTGGTGTTGGCTTGAGATGCCAGGTGCTGACAGGGGACAAGGGAGGGAGGGAGGGAGGAGAGAGAGAGAGAGAGAGAGAGAGAGAGAGAGAGAGAGAGAGAGAAACCAAGAGGAAGACAGGTAGACAGGAGAACAGAAAGAAGACAGAAAACAAGGGAGGAAGGACTGAGAGAGGCAGGCAAGAGAAAGGAATGGAGAAAGGAAGGAAGGAAGGAAGGAAGGGAGGGAGGGAGGGAGAGAGAGAGGGAGAGAGGAGGGATGGAGAGGGGGGAGGAAAGAGAAGAGGAAGGAAGAAAAGGGGAAGAGAGGAGAAGAGAAAGGAAGGAAAGGAAAGGGAAGGGAAGGGAAAAACAGGGAAGGGAAGAGGAAGAGGAAGAGGAAGAAGAAGAAGAGGAAGAAGGGAAGGGAAGGGAAGGGAAGGGAAGGGAAGGGAAGGGAAGGGAAGGGAAGGGAAGGGAAGGGAAGGGAAGGGAAGGGAAGGGAAGGGAAGGGAAGAAGAGGTGCTATGTGTACTGAGTGCAAGGTGGATAGTAGGCGATTTTTATCACAATGCTAGAAGGTAGAGGCAGACTCTGAGTTTAAGGCCAGCCTGGTCTACATAGTTGCAGTCTAACCAAGACTCATAAAGAAACTTTGTATTCAAAAACAAACAAAAACCTAACAAGTAACTGGAACTGCACAGACACAGAGGACTGAGTTCTTTAGAGGACTCAGTAATATATCACCCCAGTATCATCCTGAGACTCTCCCCCAAAGAGTGAGGAAGCAGAGACAGACATCCATCAGCTGCTACCCTCTCTCTGGTAGGCGAAGTCCAGGACACTGATCGCTTGGCTCAAGGTGGGGACAAGCTGCCTTGACCCTAGGTCTTACATCTTAAAGTAGAGAGAGGCCCTCAGTGCTGGATGAAGGAGAGTGTCAGCAGATACCCAGTACTCTGGGTGAACCGCAAAGTGAACCAGGGCAGTATAGATGGGTGTGCATGTCTGAGGTCACATTTCCACAAGGTCCTGGTAAGGATTGGAGAAGCCCAAGTGGGATTCAAACACTTCTTTCCAGTGCCACCAGAGAAGAACAAGTAAGAAGACCCCTTCCTAGATCTTGGAAGTGCAATGTGTAGTCTGGTGACAAAGAGTGGGGGTCAGAACTGGGCCCCAGGCTTCCCGATGACTGAATTCAGTGGATGAAGCTCACGCTTTGCTTTGAGAAAGACAGTGACCCTGGTGGATATGGTGACCTGCTCACAGGTGTGATTTAGCTGCCCAAGGCATCTCTGCTTGGGCCACATTTATTTCTTAAAAAAAAAAAAAAAAAAACCCAGTCTCTTTATCTGAAAGCCTAAATCCAGAAGCTAGAACAATAAGCCAGCAGAAGCAGCAAAGCCCACAAAAGCCACACGGGAGGGAAATGAACTAAGAACACAGTCCTTCCCCAGGCCACCCAAGCCTCTTTTGAAGTGTACAGAATAACAAAATATCCAAAACAAAACAAAACAAAACAAAACAAAAAAACTCATGCACAGAAACCAACAGAAGCCAGACTCTGCATTTCTCAGGGTTCCTTAGCCAATGGTGTCGCTGAGAGGTTTAAATGGCACTGTTTGTTTAAGAGCTGAGCAGGTGCTCTTCTGTGTCATTCACTGGGAACAAAGCACAGCCTGGCCTAGGCCACAGGGACAGCCATTAGCGAGAGAAGGAGGGAAGGCATGTGGGCCAACCTTTCAATGTGGAAAGGGTCTTGCTTTGTTTCCTTCTTCTCTCAAAGTAATTTCTTCTTGGCAAAGCTGCTGGGTTGACATATGACTAGACTATATCCAAATCAGAGAGAGAGAGAGAGAGAGAGAGAGAGAGAGAGAGAGAGAGAGAGAGAGAGAGACAGAGAGAGAGAGAGAGAGAGAGAGACAGAGACAGAGAGAGAGAGAGAGAGAGAGAGAGAGAGAGAGAGAGAGAGAGACAGAGAGAGACAGAGAGAGAGAATCTGAGGGAAACAATGAACAATGGACAGATGTTCCATGGCCCCTTGGCTTCTTTGACCTCCTTGCCCCGATGACCCCTCTGTCATTGTCCTCATCCACCCTCACCTGTGATGGCAGTTTGGTACTTTGAGCTCAGGCTGAGGAAGCCCACCTGGAGGGGATCTCAGAATGAGCCAGGCAACACTCCCTTTATGTTTGAATGAACAGGTGACAGGCCTGCAGAGCTCACCCAGAGACCATAGAAAGCTCTAACCCAGAGTTGATAGAAACGTCCACATGTACACAGAGCTGACCCTCACGCCAGCTTTTAGTCCCAGGTTGGATGCTTCCTGATAGTGAACTAACCCAGGTCCCATTAGTAATACGAGTTTCAGTTTCCTCACTGTGGACTAGATAGGACACTATCTACCTCCTGGGTTGTGTGTGGGGTTGGGGTGGAGAGGTCCCAAAAGTCAGACTGTGGTAGCAGTAGGATTCATAAGCCTCTTGATCTCAGTACCTTTGCTGCTCGTAAAAATCATGGAGCATACCAAAGATGCCAGAAAACTCTATAAAGTGAATCTTACTGACTACCAGATACCATAGATCCTATGAAAAATTCCATTTATACTTAAGGTACAAGTGGAGTCCTTGCCTACCATGAGTAATATCATGGGTTCAATCCATAGGTGACTGTGTGTGTGTGTGTGTATGTGTGTGGCAACTTTGAAAAGACAACCTTAATTCCAGAGAGGTTGTGTGGATTGAGTGAGCCCTTGTCTCCTTGAAGAGAAGGCAAAAACTGGGTGAAGAAAAGGACACTCTTAGCCAGCATGGGTTAACAGAAGGGTCATGGGTTAAGGAGAGGGGTTTTCTCTCTCTCTCTCTCTCTCTCTCTCTCTCTCTCTCTCTCTCTCTCTCTCTCTCTCTCTCTCTCTCTGGGAAGCTTTAGCGAGTCGGTGCGCTTAGTGCTTCCAAGAAGTCTTTGACTTTCTCTTAGTCTTTCCTGATGTTTTGTCCCCTGCATAGCCTCGTTGCCTGACATCTGGGGAAGAGAAAAGCTGCTGCACACCTCGTTGACCGAAGTCTGGGGAAGAGAAAAACTACTGCACAGTCTCGTTGATTGAAGCCTGGGGAAGAGAAAAGCTGCTACACAGCCTCATTGACTTCGGTCCAGAAAAGAGACCTGGCTCACTGGCTTTTCCCCTCACTGTCCCTCATCTGTAGGCTGGGCCCAAGAGCTGTCTGTGGTGAGCCAAGGCCATGGGCCTGCCTTCAGGCCTCTTTTGCTTCCACCTGTACCTCTGTTTTCTTCTTTCTAAACCGCAGGTTGACATCTGTCAAAAAAAAAAAATTGGTAGCCACCGAAGTCAGGGCCCACCTAGTCAGTCTTAACAACAGTGAGCAAGTCCATCCTCAGCTGCGCGGTGCTGTCAACAGCAAAGGGAAGGCTGGACCTGAAGTTGTCGCTGGAGATTAGATGCTGGGTGGAGACGGGCTGCAAGCCTCGGCAGGCACCAGCCAGGCAAGCAGCACCCTTCCAAAAACCAAGGGCGAGGGCAGGATGAGATGCTCAAACCAGCGCCTTGTCTTCTCGAAATGCTTTCGCGAGCCTTGTCTTCTCGCAATGCTTTCGCGAAGACTCGGCTACATCTTTACTGATCTAAGTGGTCAGCAATACCACGGGCAGTACTTACTTGCTTTAGGCTTTGCAGGCCTAAATAAGGGCTTTTTGCAGGATCACCACCAAGCAACTCCACTGCTGTAGTGGGGAAGGCGGCACCGGGCAGGAAGTCATTCAATGGGGGAATGTTTTCTAATCAACCTCGGAGCTGTGTTTCAAAGCCGGTGTCAGAAAAACACGGCCAGCGGGGAGGCATCACGTGCCACCCCACCCCACCCCCACGACAAGCACTGATCAGGCAACAACTCTGAAAAAGCAGTTTCAGCTCAGATCAATAATGAAGTATACGGGCTGTGACTAGGAAAGCAACTTGGGCGGGGTTACATAGCAAATAGTGACCAAAACAGAATGGAGACCCTGTGTGGACTGAATTCTAAAACAAACTTTGCAGGTCCCGATTTGTCTCGATGTCTCGATTTGCCACGAGCCTGAGAACACGCTTGGTTCTGGGACACTTAGCAGAGGGATCTTCAACATTCAGGATGAGACTTGAGGGTCCCCACCCCCTTCCTGGGACACCACAGAGAAGCCAGATGTCATTATAGCTGTTACCATGTAGACTCCATACCTTACAAAGAAGGAGGTGGTCAGAGCTGAAGGACAGGATGACTGGGCTAGAAGCATGGTTTGGCCAACAGCTTCCTGGCGCCCAGTTAAACTTTTGACTTTCCAAATTAGAGAAGTTGAAAGTTCTTCTGGGTCCCCCCCCCCTTTTTTTTAAAAGGGAAACATGTTTTGTTGTTAATTATTTACCAGAAATGGCTCTCCTCTCTCCCGCCCTAACCAGAATTATGTTCCCTTCCACTTTCTGCCTCCTAGCCCTTTAACACTGTATGCAGAACTGTCAGGGGTTTCTCCTTTCCGACCAAGGAAGGGTGCACATGCCAAGGGACAGAGCTAGTGGCAAGGCTATGTCCTGCCTACAGAGTTGCTTTCTCTCAGCTGCCTTGAATCTGATATGTGGTTTAGCCACCCAGTTCCTCCCGCCCAGTTCTTCTCTTATCTGAGGTATTTTATGGACTCTCTCCACAGAAGCTGCTTGGGTCAGGGTGGGGAAGATTCCTGATCCCATTGTCACAGAGGTTAAACATTAAATTGATCCGGTTTCCTCCCTACCCCCAGCCTGTCACCTTTAAACCCCCTTTTGGGCACACCTCCCGACTGAGGCAGGAGGTGCTAATGGTCTGATTTACACCTGTGTAAAGCCGGGAGCAGCTCCAAGAAGCCTAACAGTGTGCAACCAAGGCTAGGGCGTGGAGGCCACCAGGGAGACCTACCTACAGCAAGTCCCAGGACAGAGGCATCCATCACAGCTCTAATCATAAACCCTGTCAGCAGTTTCCAAGCAGCAGGGAAGGAGTTAAGAGAGGTACCTCTCCACACAGCTCCCAGGGCACAGGGCTTAGCCCAGGATCATGTATAATTGATACCATCAGTCTCATCTATACCCATTCCCCATGCAGATAATGAGGGAACATCCTAGCTGAGGCCAGGGCTCAGCATCCTAGGTGGGGATCATTCTCCAAGCATTTCTTTCAGAATAGGGGGGCAACGGGGTGCTCTGCAGGATCCAGTGGTAGAAGAGGGGCAGCCATAGATGTTCTGGACACCCCAGTTGGTTTCCAGTCAGACTGATGGGGGCTGTTTCTTTTTCATAATCTCCTGGTATGCTGTGTGACCTTGAGATGGTCAACCTACCTTCCTCAGCTCAGTTTCCAGACTCACAACCTGTTCCCCTCCAACCACCCCCATCAATGTGTATGTGTGGGAGGGCTGTAACAGTCCCATCACTTCCGGGGTGTTAGGAAGGTTACGTGAGCTTCTACATGCTGTACAAAGTATCTCAGTAAAATGTTTAATTAAGAATATTTTCACTTGGGTAGGATGTGGCTCGGTTTGCAGATCACTTACCTACTGAGCAGGGAACCCTGAATCTGACCCTCTGCACCACAGAAACCAAGCTCAGGGGTACAGACCTGTGATTTCAGCCCCTCGGAGGTGGAGGCAGGAGAGTTACAAGTTAAAGCGATGTGAGCTGGTGAGATGGTTCAGTGGCTAAAAGCACTTACTTGCTTTTTGCAGAGAACTTAGGTTCCATTCCCAGAAGCTACAGGACAGCTCACAGCCGTCCACAATTTCACAATTTCCATTCAGAGGATCTGAAGCATTCTTCGGACACTTGAGTGGTGTCCCTATATACATCCAAGCAAACACACACACACACACACACACACACACACACACACACACACACAAGCACACACACACACACACACACACACACACACACACACACAATTAAACTCAAAGCAGGTCATATTTGCCCTCACATAGCATCTGAGGCCAGCCTGGGCATGATAACCCTGTTTTAAAAATTAATTGACACACTATCATACATATTTATGGGTACGGTTTGATATTTTGATACATAGATACAGTGTTTTCGACAACACCCTCCAAATATTTCTAGGGGGATGCCCTAAACAGAAATAAGATGATAATATCTCAGGGAGAAAAATGAAATTACGAACAAACAAAGAAACAAAGAAACCAACACACAAAACCTGACAGAGATTCTCCACCACCAGTGGGGTGGCTTGGGCTAGCCGTTAGATCAAGCTCGCTAAGTTCTTCCTCCCCTCCCCTGTGGGCTGCAGGTAAGCTTTCAGAGCAGTAAGGAATGAGGGAACGTTGGAACCCATAATCTCTTTACGCGAGGGCTAATTTCAGTTGTCAGCACCACAGGGCTAAGAGATGCCTGGATAGCTCTGGGTGTGTCAACAGGAGCTGGTCTCCAGAGCAACCTAGACTGAGTCAGAGATTAGGAATGAATGTAGTGTTCTCCAATCTTCTGAGGCCGAAGGTGCCAACAGGACGGAGGAAGAGTCCATTTGCTCCTTTGTCATCCATTTTCTCCAGGGATTGAGATCGGATGTGGTGACTCTCGGGCTTTTGATGTTAGACTGAGGCTAGCGTGTGTGTTCTCTAGTTCTCGGGTCTTGAGTTTAGGCTTGATGATGTCAGCCTTCCCAGTTCTCCAGTTCGCAGGGCAGGATGGGAGATTTCTGGGCCCCTGTAATCAGGGGTGCAGGTCGCTCCCCTCCTTCCCATGTTTCTCCTCCTTCTGCCCCTACTCCCTTTCCTTGTAGGATGCATCCTACAAATGCGGAGGCCTGTTAGCGACCTCAGGACAACTCAGGCCGCCGTTCTAGTCATTGCAAAGAGAATTCTCCAGGGCGGAGAGCTGCATCTCTGTATCACCATCGACTCCTTGCCAAGGCCGGCACCGATCTATAACTACATCAGAACCAGGCCTGGGTCTAGAAGGCTATTGTCTCTGCTGAGAGCCTACTAGAGAGTCATAGGAGGAACAGACCTGGGTCTTCTCTTGCCTTTGCCTGCCCTGCAGTGTGGTTGTGGAAGTGGTTCTGGACTATTCTCAATAGATGACCGCTGAATGAATGAATGAATGAATGAATGAATGAATGAATGAATGGAGTGAGTGAATGCATATTTGCTGTTACCAACTCAGTTCCTCCAGAATTATCTGTTACCTACAGTTGCTCTATTATTTTTTTTTTCTTTTCTTTTTATCGGAGCTGGGGATCGAACCCAGGGCCTTGTGCTTGTTAGGCAAGCGCTCTACCGCTGAGCTAAATCCCCAACCCCTAGTTGCTCTATTATTATACAAGCCCTTTTTTCTACTTTAGAAGAATTATGTTTGTGGCCACCGTGACAATTATTACCCAACGGCAAGGGCTTCTGGGAAGCATGATGCAGCTGACACTCAGGGGCATGGAGACAAGCTATCACATTTTTAAAAAGACCATCAATATTCTGACACTTGATGGGGCTCTGTCCCCTCCTTTTCTATCTGAGCAAAGGAGTGACTGCATTGACTCGCAGGATATGACATAAAGGAAGCCTCTCCACACCACTACCTTGCTCTCTTGTGCTCCCTTTGGACACTGCCATCTCAGTCCCAGTCAGTCACAGAAACCAGTCACATGGCTTCTGACTGAAAGGGCTTCTGGGAAGCCTGGTGCAGCTGACACTCGGGAGCATGGAGACAAGATATGGCAGTCATCAGTGTGTTATCAGCTAGATGAAGCACGTCTTACATCCAACCCAACAGCTCAATAGAGAGAAGCTCCTGGGGTCACTGTGACCATATGTGTTACTGCCTCTCTCTGCCTGCTATGGAGGGCAATAGAACACCCCAGCACAGTATGAAGGACTGGCCAATAACCCCAGCCCTCCAGAGGCGGAGGCAGAAGGATGGCTGGATTTGAGGCCTGCCTGGTCTAAGCAGTGGGTTCTGGGCCAACCAAGGCTACCTAGCGAGACTCTGTCTCAGAAAGCAGAGGACTGCGATGGAGCTCAGTTGGTAGCGTGTGCTTGCCCAGCCTGCACAGAGCCCTGGGTCCAATCCCAGCCATGCTCTACATCGTCTGTAACATTCACCCTTAGGAAGTAAAGGCAGAAGCTCAAGGATGTGCTCAGCCACGTGGAAAATACAGGGCAGGCCTGGGATAGATAACATCTCAGAGAGAGAGAGGGAGGGGAGGGGAGGGAGGGAGGGAGGGAGAGAGAGAGAGAGAGAGAGAGAGAGAGAGAGAGAGAGAGAGAGAGAGAGAGAACACTAGTTTGATTTTACCACGGGGACTGGATTAGGATCCAGTGCTTCCAATACAAAGAAAAATGTGATTAGTGGCCAGAAACAACGTTTGCTTTAAGGGACCAGAGAAGCCATTTGGAGAACGTGACATCTGGTTTCATTATGGTGCTTCCAAAAGGTGAGGTGGCAGGAGAAGGCACTTCCAGGGAAGAAGCCAGCATGAAAGAGTGGGACAGGAACAGATGGGGACAGCAAATGGCTTACATGGGACACTGAATAAAGTGGGTTGTCCAGCAGGAACCAAAACGGGAGGCTTGTGTGCTTATGAGCAAGGCTGGCTTCATTCTGCAGGCACTGGGAGCCAGCACTGGCTTAAGGCTCAAAGTGGCATGATCGTGGACTGCAGACAAGCTTCCGGACACTGTCACTCCGTTCTGATGACATCCAGCAGAGCAGCTTCTGTATCTGTTACAGATGGTAGAAATAAAAGGAGAAACGCTCGCAGAGAACGTCTCTGTGTCACAGGCTAAATAATTCCTTCTGCAGAATGGGCGGAAAGAGCTCTTTAGTGTCTCCACTGAATCAACTAGCTTTTCTTTAACATGTTTAACGTACCATCTCCTCACAGCCAGGGTGAGCAACACAGTGTGGATGCTTCTCACTGATGGCTTTTTTTTTTTTTTTTGCACAGTCTTACTCTGTAGCCCAGGCTGGTTTGGAGCTCAATATGTAGCACAGGTTGACTTCCAACTCATGGTAATCCTCCTGCCTTGGAAATACAGGTATACCAAGGAGTCTCTGTTGTAGGTGATGGTCTGATTGGGTGGGTTATTTTCAGGGCTCCTGAGTAAAGTCCTCTTTACTGTTCTCATGATAGCTTTGCAGACATGTATGCACACACACACACACACACACACACACACACACACACACACACACCCTTGTCCAAGAGTGTGTTTAAGCTCCCGAGTCCAACAAAACAGACACATGACTTGAGATTATTCATCACTATGCCTGGTATCTCACGTCGGTCCCGATTGCATTGAGGGGACCGTGAGCTCTGCCATCTGAGACACTCGGCGGCCACCTTCCTTCGGAAATCAAAAGGCAAATTACCTTCCTTCTCTTAATCATCTCTTTCCTCACAAGATCTCACCTTTTGTTTTTCTGCACTTTACAAGGAAAAGGTGTGTTTTCTTGCCTCGTGTGGAGCCAGCAGAAACGGGAACCCTTTGATTTTTAAGTAAGAAGGCAAGTCCTGTGTGTGCAGAGAAGGCTCCAAGTAGGCTGGGGACAGTACCTCTAGGTTCAAGCTTCCCCGAGAGCTCAGAGTGGAAGGATTGGACTGAAACTTTAAACATTTTGAGCAATACCTAGAATATGTATAATTTATAAGCCACACACCGTTGGCTGTCAAATCGGCGATTGATCTGACTCGGATCTTGTTAATTATCTTCCGCATACATTCCTCCTTAACAGATCTTCAGTATACTGTGTATCAATATTAATAAGATTATAAAACACTATTGATAATTAGGAACAGAAAGAGCCCCAGCCTTTGATTCTGGCTGTTACAAATGCCCCCACTCTCCCCAGATTAGAAAGCGGCCACTTTCATTTAATAATATCAGATCAGAACGTCTGTGTCCTAAAGTGGGTTATTAGGAGACAGCTAAGACTCACCGTGTGCAAGAGGCTGCTTGAGAATGAATGTGGCGGCCTCCCTGATGGGGAAAACTCTGCCTTTCCTGTCCACAGGAGGCCTAATGGGGTGGGTGAGGCTTAAGGGGGAGCCGGGCTCACTTTGATCAGCCAAATTCTTCATTTTCTTTGTCCAGACTAATCAGAGTGGTTTGGTTTTGTGGGATCTTCACCAGACTGGCATTTTATCATGATTTCTTCTGTTGGATGAAAGGGGTCCCCGTTGAGAAGCCAAAGAAAGAGGGCTGGCGAGATTCAAGGCGGATCTCGAGCGCATCCTATCTCGATGCCACTTTATTTTCTATTTTCCCTCTTCGCAAGCTGCCTCTTTTATGTTTTTGTTGGGTTCACAAACTCATTAACATCAAACAGGCAGATCTGCCGCTAACTAGGAGAACACAAGCGGTTTCACATACAAACAGAAAGCACAAAGCCCGGTGCTAGGACCAGGCTTCCTCCCTCAGGTCTCACCTGGCCAAGAGAGCAGAAGGGAGGCTCCAGGATCTCCTGTGACCAGCCCTCCCCTGTGTGAGCGGAGGTTAGCGGCTGTTGAACACGGGAGGTGCTAGGGTGCTCTGAGACCACAGAATGCACAGTTTGCATGCAGTCTTTCCACTTTTAATAAGAATGTCTCATGCAACAGTCCAGGTGACAGTCTGGATTTCAAGGGAGTTAGACACAGCCTAGCCCATTTCTACCCCTCAGCAACAGCTTCTCTCTGGCAAGTTGACTGTGATGATGTCCACCAAAGGTGTGTGTGTGGGGGGGGAAGGGGATGGGACAAGAGGTGGCATCTCCTTCAGGCCTATACATGGGAGACAGGAGCTTTTCTCTTCTAGAAGGTTCCAAACTGCCTGTGTCTTTTGGTCCCAAGTGTGTTTCCTGCCTGCACTTGAACCAGTAAGGTGGATGGGATGGCTCTAGGGTGAAAGACGGAGAGGGATCTCCCAGGGAGGGCAGGGACTGGAGAAAAGACCCACAACACCACACTCCTGGCTGGGGAGCAGAGGCGTCAACTTCCCTGGCTACCCGCATTCACTTCCATGTTTGGGACTGTTCTTTTTCTTAGTAAATACCTCTACCACAGACCACGTGTCCCTGTCCAAGTCCTTGTTCCAGGACTCAGGAGCCTAGACCTCTCAACAGGTGTCCCCAAGACTCATATCTGAGCCTACAGCATGGGAACAGATCAGTTGTACCTGCTACATGTGGGGATGGGAGGGATGCATATAAATTTCCAGAAGGACAGAAAATGTCCTGAGGGTTAAGGCACAGGGCTCTCCCATCCACTGTTTGTAAGGGCATCGACCTGCCCTGTAGCTTCCCTTGTATTTAGCCCTCTTGGAGTCTCTGCTCCAGAACTCCAGTTTGGCTGCTTGCAACCTTAGCTCCTGTAATCTTCAAAGAACGCCCTGGAGTAAGCTATCTTGGGTCACATCTTAAAGATGCATAGGGCACTGTTTAAAGGCTCCTCCCTTCATCTATTAAAAACCTAAGGCACTTGGCACTGGGTTCCTGGGTATCACAGCCGCCTCATCTGCTAACTCCAGCCACAGTGAGAAAGTGTGTTTCTGAGTGCTTTGTATATTTTTGTGATTGTCCACTTGGTAAGTTTTGCTGTTTTGTCTGAGCCACTGTCACATCATTATGCAGCCTGCTTTTGCCCGGAGTCTGTGGTGCGTTTACCTCAGCCTGCATTGGAACTGCAGTCGAGGGTCCACGGTGCTTGGTTATAAAGAGGGTACAGGTTGACCTTTCTTACCAAAGCAGAAGCAGCATGGGAATGAGGAGCTGGAACCCAGGCAGAGGAGGCGATTGTTACATTTATTACAGGTTGGAATTTCTCAGTCCTCAAGCAAGGAGGGAACTGGGTTGTTACAAAGTATACGTTCTCGGGAACTCCTAGTATTAATTTAGCAGCACTAGGGATTGAAACAAGGTCCCACTGCTAGGCAGGTAGGCCAGCATTCTAACACAGGGCATAGGCCAGCTTTCTTTTTTTACTATGTTGCCCCAGTGTGATTTGAATTAGAGCTCCTCATGCATTATACTGTAGAAGGCCCAGGGAAGCCATAACTGTCAAGGATCCAGGTGGCCCAAGAATAAACCTAGCTGCCTCCCTCATGCTAGTTTTGAGACTGTGTGCATCTTTTCTAACAGCTTTCGGTCTCAGTTTTCTCTGATAAATGGGTTCAGTGTTCGAGGAGCTTATAGTGGCAAAAAATAAATAAGTAAATATTCAAATTAAGACAGAGAAGAGACAAGGCCTTCCTTACAGTAGAATTCCAATTCTTAATCTTGTGGGAGATGTGGAAATAGAGTCAGTATTTGGCAAACACCACACAGGCACCTCAGTCAGTGTTAGAATTAGTGGGCAGAGGCTGGCTTGCCTATCACACATGAGGCCCTGGGTTCTATCCCAGTGCTGTGTAAGCTGTATACAGTACTATATTTCTGGAGTCCCAGCCATCAGAAGGTAAAAGCAGGAGGGTCAGAAACTGTAGGTCATTCTTGCCAACATCATGAGTTCAAGGGTGGCCCAGGCTATGTGACACCCTGTCTCAGATACATGAGTAAAAGAAGAATAAAAAAGATCAACACAGTAAAACTGATGAAAAGCACCGCTCACCCGGGCTGGGAGACTCGTGCTACCAGTTAGACATTTATCAGTTGCAAAGGGAAGAACGGTGGCTGTGCAGAGAAGAGAGCTGGCAAACGCCACTGGCATCAAATAATCAGAGTTGACATTCCAAGTAATGACATGAATTGACATCATGTACCACTCAATCTATGCTCTGAAAAGGGCATGGTGATATTCTTGCCGGAAACATGCAACCGGAGCCTAATCTTGAGGGAACATCGGGCAAATCCGAGTGGAAGCTTATTCTGTTATTGCAAATGGGCCAGCGCTCCCTCCTTCAAATTATCTCAAGGAAACTAAACATGCTGTCTAGGCCAAACTCAAGGCTTGTGTCAGCCTTTGGCATCCTGGGATTACAGACATGTGCCATGTACCAGCTGGCCTAGTTGTTTGTTCTATGGGTTAACTGTGTGCTGTCTGTGTTAGTTAACTAACTAATTAATTTTGGGGACCGGGCCTCATGTATGCCAGGTCAACTCTCTATAGAGCTAAAGATAATCTTGAAGTCCTGATCCTGTAGCCTCCACCTCCCAAGTGCCAGGATTACAGGAGTGAGCTGCCACAGCCTGTCCAATAAGGTACTGGGGCTCAAGCCCAGAGGCTGGTGTGTGTCAGCAGGATCTCGACTGACTGAACTCTATCTCCAGTTCATTAGGGGGAGGGTGACTGTATTGGAACTGTGTAAAATCTTAGTGTTTAGGTTGGCGCTGATTGAAAGATGTATGAAGATTATTTTTCAACGTTTATGTAAATTAAATTTCTTTCCAAATGAAGAGTTTGCAAGCATCTAAGTGGGGCAGTGGTGCCTGCTCCCTCAAAGTACTGTAGAGGAAGAGGAGGCAAGCGCAGTGTGCCGTATTCCCAGAGGAGCCACCCAGACCTGCGCGCCCTCTGGTGAACACTGTAATCTGTTCTACTGTGCAGGCACCATCCCAGGAATAAATGAACGCTAGTCACCGACTCCTCCAAGGTCCGCCCTAAAGCCAGGGGAGACACGGCTGCTAATGAAAGATAAGACTGCAGGGTACCGGTGAGCAGCAACAGGATGTAGGGTGCCACTTCTTGAAGCGAGTGCTGGGGCTCCTGAGATTACGGGCAGGGGGAGAGAGTGACATTCATTGGTTGGAATCCTTTACTTAACTGGAGGAGACCCGAGTTAAGGAAACTTGAACCCACTACAGCTTGTAAGTGATGGAATGCAGGTGCAGCTCTCCACCTAGTCGTCAGCATGAAGCCGGCTTCTCACACTCTCTTCCTTGAAGAGAGCGCACATAGGGTTGTTGTTGTTGAAGTTTATTTGTGAGTTGGAGTGCACATGCTATAGCACCCATGTGGAGGACAACCTGGGGAGTCAGAGTCAGTTCTCTCTACTGACTACTGTGGGTTCCGGGGATTAAACTAGGATCTTCGGGCTTAGTAGCAACTTCCTTAATCTGCCGAACATCTCGCCAGTGCAAGCATGTGCAGGATTTGGCTTGTTTCCTTGATAGTTTCAGTACAGAGAGGCTCAACTCAGAACCTTGTCCACGCTCTGTCACTGAGCCCAGGGCATGCCTTTAATCTTTTTTTTTTCCTAAGAGGGCCCGTGGAACACATGGCCCACCTCAAATGTTAAGCAGCAGTGATTACCTTAGAGGGAAAACGGTCAAACTTCAATCCAAGTGGTTACTTGTGATGGAAACTCAGTTTATCCTAACTTGGGTCCAATTGTTCCTTCTACAGTGAAACCTGTTGGGTGGCAGAGAAGTCACAAAGGTAGAAGACTTGTGGTGGGAATGTGTTTTGGTGGCTGATAGGACTATGAGTACTTAAAAATCGTAGAGAATCCTGGCTCTTTGTGAGGTCAGAGATTATTATATTAGACACATGAAACCCAGTCAAGGATTCATGCCTTAAAGGGTCTCCTACAATACTTAGCTGTTCTGTAGGCGCAGGCTCTCCCTGCTCCCATGCCCCCACCACAAATACTGACCTCACTTAGGTCTCAGGTAGCCTCCCTGTTGTTAAATACAACGGATATTTCTAGTCTTCTTCAGCCAGACTTCTTTTTTTTTATAATTGGATATGTTTCTTTATTTACATTTCAAATGTTATCCCCTTTCCTGGTTTCTCATCCATAAGCCCCCTATTGCATCCCTCTCCCCCTGCTTCTATGAGGGTGTTCCCTCACCCACCCCTTCCCACCTCCCTGCCTGACATTCCCCTACACTGGGGCATTGAGCCTTGGCAGGACCAAGGGCTTCTCCTCCCATTGGTGCCCAACAAGGCCATCCTCTGCTACATATGTAGGTGGAGTCATGGGTTTGTCCATGTGTCCTCCTTGGATGTTGGTTTAGTCCCTGGGAGCTCTGGTTTGGTTGGTATTGTTGTTCTTATGGGGTTGCAAACCCCTTCAATTCCTTCAGTCCTTTCTCTAACTCCTCCAATGGGACCCCATTCTCAGTTCAATGGTTGACTGCAAACATCCATCTCTGTATTTGTCAAACTCTGGCAGAGCCTCTCAGGAGACAGCTATATCAGGCTCCTGTTAGCATGCATTTCTTGGCATCAGCAATATTGTCTGGGTTTGGTGGCTGTATGTATATGGAGTGGATCCTCAGGAGGGGCAGGCTCTGAATGGCCATTCCGTCAGTCTCTACTCCAAACTTTGTGTCTATATCTCCTCCTATGAATGTTCTTGTTCCCTCTTCTAAGAAGGACTGAGGCATCCACACGTTGGTCGTCCTTCTTCTTGAGCTTCATGTAGTCTGTGGAATGTATCTTGGGTAATCCAGGCTTTTGGGCTAATATCCACTTGTCAGTGAGTGCGTACCTTGTGTTTTGTGTGTGTGTGTGTGTGTGTGTGTGTGTGTGTGTGTGTGAGAGAGAGAGAGAGAGAGAGAGAGAGAGAGAGAGAGAGAGAGAGATTGGGTTACCTCACTCAGGATGATATTTTCTAGTTCCATCAATTTGCCTATGAATTTCATGAAGTCATTGTTTTTGATAGCTGAGTAGTATTCCATTGTGTAGATGTACCACATTTTCCGTATCCATTCCTCTGTTGAAGGGCATCTGGGTTCTTTCTAGCTTCTGGCTATTATAAATAAGGCTGCTATAAACATAGTGGAGCATGTGTCCTTGTTATATGTTGGAGCATCTTTTGAGTATATGCCTCTGAGTGGTTTAGCTGGGTCCTCAGGTAGTCCTATGTCCAATTTTCTGAGGAACCTCCAGACTGATTTCCAAAGTGGTTGTACCAGCTTGCAATTCTACCAACAATGGAGGAGTGTTCCTCTTTCTCCACATCCTCGCCACATCTGCTGTCACCTGAGTTTTTGATCTTAGCCATTCTCACTGGTGTGAAGTGAAATGTCAGGGTTGTTTTGATATTCATTTCTCTGATGACTAAGGATGTTGAGCATTTCTTTAGGTACTTCTCAGCCATTTGATATTCCTCAGTTGAGAATTCTTTGTTTATCTTTGTACCCCATTTTTAATAGGGTTATTTGATTCTCTGGAATCTAACTTCTTGAGTTCTTTGTATATTTTGGATATTAGCCCTCTATCAGATGTAGGATTGGTAAAGATCTTTTCCCAATCTGCTGGTTGCTGTTTTATCATAATGACAGTGTCCTTTACCTTACAGAAGTTTTGCAATTTTATGAGGTCCCATTCGTCAATTCTTGATCTTAGAGCATAAGCCATTGGTGTTCTGGTCAGGAAAATTTCCCCAGTGCCCATGTTTTGAGGCTCTTCCCTACTCTTTCTTCTATTAGTTTGAGTGTATCTGGTTTAATGGTAAGGTCCTTGATCGACTTGGACTTGAGCTTTGAACAGGGTGATAAGAATGGATCGATCTGCATTCTTCTACATGCTGACTGCCAGTTGAACCAGCACCATTTGTTGAAAATGCTATCTTTTTTCCCACTGGATGGTTTTAGCTCCTTTGTCAAAGATCAAGTGTCCATAGGTGTGTGGGTTCATTTCTGGGTCTTCAATTCTGTTCCATTGGTCTATCTGTCTGTCTCTGTACCAATACCATGCAGTTTTTATCACTATTGCTTTGCAATACAACTTGACGTCAGGAATGGTGATTCCCTCAGAAGTTCTTTTATGGTTGAGGATAGTTTTTGCTATTCTGGGTTTTTTGTTACTCCAAATGAATTTGCAAAATTGCTGTTTCTAACTCTATGAAGGATTGAGTTGGAATTCTGATGGGGATTGCATTGAATCTGGAGATTGCTTTTGGCAAAATGCCATTTTTACTATATTAATCCTGCCAATCCATGAGCATGGGAGATCTTTCCATCTTCTGAGATCTTCAATTTCTTTCTTCAGAGACTTGAAGTTCTTGTCATACAGATCTTTCACTTGCCTGGTTAGAGTGAGGTATTTTACAATATTTGTGACTATTATGAAGGGTGTCATTTCCCGAACTTCTTTCTCGGCTTGTTTATCTTTTGCATAAAGGAAAACTACTGATTTGTTTGAGTTAATTTTATATCTAGCCACTTTGCTGAAGCTGTTTATCACCTGTAGGAGTTCTCTGGTGGAATTCTGGGTTCTCTTTTGAGGTTACTTAAATATACTATCATATCATCTGCAAATAATGCTATTTTGACTTCTTCTTTTCCAATTCGTATCCCTTTGACCTCCTTTTGTTGTGTGATTGCTCTGGCTAGGACTTGGAGTACTATATTGACTAGGTAGGAAGAGAATGGACAGCATTGTCTAGTGCCTGATTTTAGTGGGATTGCTTCAAGTTTCTCTCCATTTATTTTGATGTTGGTTACTGGTTTGAAGTATATTGCTTTTACTATGTTTAGATATTGGCCTTGAATTCCTGATCTTTCCAGGTCTTTTAACATGAAGGGATGTTGAATTTTGCCAAATGCTTTTTCAGCATCTAATGAGATGATCATGTGATTTTTTTTCTTTGAGTTTATCTATATAGTGGATAATGTTGATGGATTTCTGTATATTGAACCATTCCTGCATCCATGGGATGAAGCCTACTTGATCATGGTGAATAATTCTTTTGATGAATTCTTGGATTCAGTTTTTGAGAATTTTTTTGAGTATTTTTGCATCAATATTCATGAGGAAAATTGGTCTGAAGTTCTCTTTCTTTGTAGGGTTTTTGTGTGGTTTAGGTATAAGCATAATTGTGGTTTCAAAGAAAGAATTGGGTAGTGTTCCTTCTGTTTCTATTTCTGTTTCTGTTTCTATAGTTTGAAGAGTATTGGTATTAGGTCTTCTTTGAAGGTCTAATAGAATTCTGAACTAAAACCCTCAGGGTTTGGACTTGTTTTGGTTGGGAGACTTTTAATGACTGCTTTCATTTCACTAGGGGTGATGGGACTGTTTAGATGGTTTATCTGTTCATGATTTAATTTTGGTACCTAGTATCTGTCTAGAAAATTGTCAATTTCATCCAGATTTTCCAGTTTTGTTGAATATGGGCTTTTGCAATTGATGTGATAATTTTTTGAATCTCTTCAGTTTCTGTTGTTATGTCTCCCTTTTCATTTCTGATTTCATTAATTTGGGTAATGTCTCTGTCCTCTCTGGTTAGTCTGGCTAAGGATTTATCTATCATGTTGATTTTCTCAAAGAACCAGCTCCTGGTTTCGTTGATTCTTTGTATAGTTCTCTTTGTTTCTACTTGGTTGATTTCAGTCCTGAGTTTGACTCTTTCCTGAAGTCTACTCCTCATGGGTGTATTTGCTTCTTTTGTTCTAAAGCTTTTAGGTGTGCTGTTCAGCTGCTAGTGTGTGCTTTCTTCAGTTTCTTTATGCAGGCACTCAGAGCTATGAGTTTTCCTCTTAGCACTCCTTTCATTGTGTCCCATAAGTTTGGATATGTTGTGCCTTCATTTTCACTAAATTATAAAACATCTTTAATTTCTTTCTTTATTTCTTCCCTGACCTAGTTATCATTGAGTTGTTCTGCTTCCATGTGTATGTGGGTTTTCTGGTGTTTCTGCTGTTATTGTAGACCAGCTTTAGTCCATGGTGATCTGATCGGATGCATAGGATTATTTCAATTTTCTCTGCTCAAAATGGTTCACTAAAATGATACAGAGCTTCAACTCAACAGGTTTCAAAACCAGTGAAGACCTATTGGTGCTTTAGTCAAAAGGCCAATAGTAATCTTAAGTTCTAAAGTTTTTCTTCTTTGGCCTCTAGGAGGTATTGGCTTTGTCTGCAGTCTGGGTTCCCAAGTTGGTAAAAGGCTAGGAAGATGGCTATCAACAGCCAATAATGCTTTTTTTTAAGGTCAGATTTGGGGGCGGTGAGAGACAGGGTCTCCTATATTTGTTCTATTTGAGCCATCCTCCTAACCCAACCTATTCAACAGTAAGCTCATAGGCTATTAACTCCCAACCAAGTCAGCGATGAAAGTAAAGCCATACCAGTTTGTTTAAGAACCACACGCTCTCAGTCACCTGATATGAAGGGAAAGATGGGCATGGTGGTACGCAACTCCTCTTTCTCTTCTCCTTTGACTTCTCAGTCCTTCATCTCATTCTTGGAATACTGAGCCTGGGACGAGCCTCCCACTGCCAGTGCCTGAGTACCTTGTTC
Source organism: Rattus norvegicus (assembly GCF_021556685.1). Classification (NCBI taxonomy): domain Eukaryota; kingdom Metazoa; phylum Chordata; class Mammalia; order Rodentia; family Muridae; genus Rattus; species Rattus norvegicus. The sequence continues at coordinate 268,167,481 of NC_141534.1, read as the reverse complement.
TTCCCCTAACAAATTACTCACCATACTTTATTAGAACTTGTCAAATGATAACTCCCTTCCTCCTTCGTCTAAGGTGCATGAGTGCAAAGTACACGAGCAACCGTTCACCCTGCTCTGAATCAGGAGGACTGTACTGCAGCCGGGAGTCAGTAAACAGCCTTGCTGTGCTGACCAATGGTCTATGAAAATGTCCATGATTTCTTTACCAATGCCAATGACCTAAGCCCTACTTCACATATGAACAAATGGAGACTCAGAGAGGATGAAACGTTGTGATGGGCCAGAGCTGATGTTTGAATCACTGTTCTCACTCCAGGAAGTATGTGCTACTATTGCCCTGCCCACAGAGAGCAAAAGATTTGTGAAGTCTGAGGGCATGACGTTGTCTCTGGTAGAGGACAGGCGCAGTGATCTTAACCTCTACCATGGTGGGATCCTGAGTTCATCAACACCATGGGGAAGTGCTTCTTTCTGTTCAGGTTAACGCTCTCTTATCTCATTATTCCCCTTCTTGCAGCATAAGATGTCACTGTCTAGGATGTCAAAGAACAAAGGGTTCAGATGGGAGGAGACGTTGACATTTTAGAGCTTATAACACTTCGAAACCAGACTTTTATAGAAAGGTGTGTTTCACATAGTGTTCAGGACAACCCAGGGGATAGACAGCACTTTTTCCTTTTGAAGAAGGCAAGGATTAGAAAGACTGAACTCTTTACCTAGGATACAGAGGCTTTAAATTGTCAAAATACTGACTATGGTGACTGTCTATAGCCTCAGTCAAAAACCCATAATCCATCCAGGTGCAGACTTGTACACGCATGATCTCAGTACTCAGGAGGCTGAGGCAGGAGGATGGGGAGTTAAAGGTCAGCTTGGCTTATAAATCAAGTTCGCATTTCAAAAATAAAAATGAAAGAGAAAAGAAAGAGGAAGAGTCAACAGCTGCCACCATAACTTGCCCAGACCGGGGGATGCCACACTGTAGTCTCTGCCAATCAGAAGCTGAGTTTAAGGTCAGTCTGGGCAACTAGTGAGACTTCATCTCAAAAAATAGCTAAAAGTGTTAGGGGTCCATCTCAGTGGTAGAGTTCTGACTTAGTGTGGGGAGGCCCCGTGTTTACTCCTTAGTCTTTTGCCAGGAAAACAGGGGTTGGGGTGGAGGTGGGATGCGGTGTTGGAGAACGATAAAAGAGAGAGGCATCATCCTCTCTGCCCTTCTGTCACTGGGAAACAAGTGGGAAACCACCACGGCTTGTGTGGGTTTCATCATAAAATAAAGCTTTACCTTTTTTTGTTGAACTGGTTGATTTAACATTTCACTCTCATCCTAGGATTAAGTATTTATGAAGGGCTTGTTGTAAGTGTTGCGCAATATTACAGTGTTCCTGAGGAGAACATTAATATTAACCCAGAGCGCTATGTGTAGAAAGTGAAGGGAGAGGCCTTGGGAGATGCTTCAGGATTTACGTCTTACTTCAGATGCAGAGGAAGCCAGGAGCTCAGATCTACCCAGCATCCCTGCTCTTGTCATCTCTCGCTCTACTGTTCTTCCACCCCTCAGCTGTCCTCTGACATGACCCTACTCACCGGAAGATTATTTCCTTGTGTCAGCCCCGATAGATCTAGACGCGGACATCTGACAGGGAGGCAGAGGGGATCGAGGCTATGGGTCACAGGCACTCTTCTGAGCCAGAAGGCGACCTTTCAGAAGGGTGAGTCTGAACTTAAAAGGGTCGTGGGAGGCAGGAGAGAGCACACGATATAGCTGAGGGAAGGAAAATCAAATCCTCTGCCAGAAGACCAAGTAGATGCTGGCCTGTCCCGTACAACGTCTGGATGGAGTTACACTGTGCTAGACAAGAAAGGACACAGAGCGAAAGAACCATGTCACAAGAAGACAATGTGTGTTTCAAAGTAGCACATCTTGAGTGGGAGATGAGAGTGGCATTTGGGGGGTTAAAACAATTATAAAAAGAGCATCCTATCAAGCACAAAGCTGCTTGAATCTTGAAGAAAGGTGACCAGCTGGATGCTCAGAGAAGAAAGAGAGAAGGAGCCATCTATGAAGGGAACAGGCAGCGACAAAGACTTGGAAACACAGAAGGACAGAGAAAATAAAGTAGGGGAAGATAAAGGAGAGGAAAGAAGGGAAATGGGGGGGGGTGTTTCCCAAGGGCGAGAGAAACTGAGAAATTGAGCGGCTTCCTTTAAAAAAATATTATTTCCAGTTCCTGGCTATTATGAATAAAGCTGCTATTAACAGCTGAGCAAGTGTCCTTGTGGTAGGATTGTATTTCCTTTGGGTATGTGCCCAGAAGTGGTACAGCTGGGTCCTGAGGTAGACTGAGTCCCAATTTCTGAGGGGCCGCCATATTGATTTCCAAAGTGGCTGTACTAGTTTGGACTCCTACCAGCAATGGAGGCGTGTTCCCCTTACTGCATATCCTCACCAGCATGAGCTGTCACTTGCGGTTTTGATCCCAGGCATTCTGACAAGATGTAAGACGGAGTCTTAGAGTCGTTTTGATTTGCATCTCCCTGACGGCTAAGGATGTTGAATGTTCCTTTGAGTGCTTCCTTGGCCGTTTGAGACCCCTCTATTGGGAACTCTCTGTTGAGATCTGTGCCCCCTTTTAAAATTGGATTGCTTGGCTTGTTTTCAGAGAGTTTGCAGGGGTCTGATCCTCTGCATATATGTTATGACTGTGTAGCTTGGCCTTACTGAGGGACTCCTAACAGTATGAGTGTGTGTGTGTGTGTGCGCGCGCTCGCATGCATGTGTGTGCATGTGTGTGTGTGTGTGTGTGTGTCCGGGGTGGGGTATGGTGTTTGTGTGTGTGTGTGTGTGTGGTGTATGGTGTGTATGTGTGTGTGTGTGTGTGTGTGTGACTCTTCTACCTGCTTTTGGGATCCTTGTCGTGTTGCTAGGTTGTCTTTTTCAGCCGTAACACAAGGGGAGGTGCCTAGTCTTGTTGCAACTTGATATACCATGTTTTGTTGATATCTCTGGGAAGCCTGCCCTTTTCTTAAGGGAAATAGAGGAGTGGACTGGGAGGAGAGGAGGGAGAGGAAACTGAACAGGATATAATATATGAAAGAGGAATAAATAAAAAAAATTAAGAAGAATTATCATCATTGTTGTTATTATTTGGGGGTTTTGAGACAGGGTCTCTCTATGCGGACTAGGCATAGAGAGAGATCTGCCTGCCTCTGCCTCTGAGTGCTGGGATTAAAAGCAGGTACCACCAATGCCTGTCCCTATTTTTACTGGTTTTTTTTCTAATTCTGTGTCTGTGTGTCCGGTGGCACGTGTATGTGAGTACAGCTACTCTCTGACACCAAGGGTGCTTGTAAGCTACTCCGTGTGGGTGTTTGGGTCCTTTGCAAGATCAGTGCTCTTACCTATTTATTGATCTCTCTAGGCTCTGCTTCTGTCTTTGAACCTCTTTGTGTATTAAAAGAAAACAAAACAATATAAGAACGGGGGAGGGGGTGGGGACAGTTGAGTTGGCCAAGTGTGGGCCTACGACCACTACACAGAAACACAGGCACCTCTCCTCCACTCACACCCAAACAAGGCAACCCCGAGCAGTTGTAAAACTCTGAACTTCTAAAAATCTTCACATTTTTAACGCTCAGCCTCTCCCACAACCCCAACCAACTGAGCCATTCTCTCGAAAACACATAAAGTGCCTGACGCGCCCTGTGTAGGCTGCGTGCTGGCCACACAGGAAAAGTACATAGATGTCCTCTGTTACCTAAACTACCGACAGAGATGAATTTATAGACGACACCAAAGGTTTAGCCTCATGGTCTTATTGCTCCACAGCAGCCCTGTTCTAGGCTTGTCAGGGCTTGGCCCTGGGTGAGGGGTAGGGTGCACTTAGCAGTGGCCTCCTAGAGTGGGATACAGAGCTTCTGTGGTGCTGACATCCAGGAAGTACTATACCCATCATTGTCCTGGGATGGTTCCTTGAACTGTACAGTATAGAGCCTACACTCCTGGTGTGGTGGCCCATGCAGACTGCTGTGAGTTTCCAAGGCATGGAGAGAAATGCCCAAACCCAGGAGGCAGGTCCCAGAAGAACAGTACCCAGAGGCTGAGGATGGGGCTTAGTTGGTCAGGTACTTGCCTAATGTGCAAAGGCCATGGGTTTAACTTCCCAAATCACATAGAAACAGGGATGGTGACATATGGCAGTTATCCTAGCACTTGGATAGCAGAGTCAGGAAGTTTTAGAGTACAAGGTTCACCCTTACCTACGCAAGGCGGCCAGCCTGGGCCGTCATATGTTTTGTTTCACAGCATTGTAAAGACACAAGAAGACTGATACATGTGTGAACTCACAGAGACAGTGACAGCATGCACTGGGCCTGCAGAGGTTCAGACCAGACAAACCAGAGCAGGGAAGAGGATGCGCACAAAGTCCTAGCCCTAGCTGAGAAGCTGCTTGCAGTCGGTGCCTCCTGAGAAAAGGAAAACCAGTTTTTTCTAGTGGAATGTCACTGGCTTTATCAACTCTACTCCATGCAGACCCTGTGTCCCATAGTAGTTGACCAACTCAAAACAGACTCTACATCGTTGTTGAGTGTGTGTGTGTGTGTGTGTGTGTGTTTTAGTATTTATTGTTTTTTTGTTTTTGTTTTTATTATTTGTTTTGAGAGAGGAAAGAAATCATGAAGTTGGAAGTTGGTTAGGGACAGGGAGGATGTGGGATGAGTCCAGGGAGGGAAAGAATATAATCAAAATATATTTTATGAAAATAATTTAAAAAATAACATTTAAATAGTTTTTAAAAAAAAAGAAAAAGAAAGAAAGAAAGAAATCCTTTTTCAAAAAAAGGAAAAATTCAAGTTCACTCAAGATCCATGGCCACATCTGAAGTTCATGCCCAGCCTGGGATATACGAGCTGCCATCTTTGTTAGAGTCCTTAAACAGCAGAGTTTGGTACTTGCCAACACCAAGTGTCAGAAACACAAGTTGGCTGGAGTTCTTTAGTAGTAGAGAGTCACCCTCTGGGTGGTGACATAATTGTTATAATTGACAATGCTAACACAATTCACTGCCATAAGCAGAAACAGAACACGTTCTGTACAGTAGAAGGCTTGTCGGCTCGAAAGCGCTTGCATCAAAACAGCATGTGCTTTGGAAGGAATTCCTAGAACCCCTTTGGTTTAAGCAAATTCAATAAGCGAAAAAGCTGACTCTATACCCCAAAAAGGGCTAATTCAGGGGAATTATCCACTTTGCAAAACAGTGCTTCACTTTACAGAAACATACCCCTGCGGCACTTCCTTCCACATGTCGCTCTTCTTAGCGTGTTTATGACATGAAATCCTTCTACAAGAATAGCATTGGACTCATTGAGTTTAGGGGGCACTCATGGTGTGGCGAGGGAGGGATTGTGGTTGGGAAATGCATACAGACCAGCACAGGAGCTCTGATGTCATCAATATGGCTCCCTTGACAAGTTTCAGCAGCTCCAGGTGTTTCTAGACGCATGCCTCTGAACCCCTAGGGAGATGGCTGTGGGGTGGGGAGGCTGCCATGATGGATTTCGTAAGGGGAAGGCCAACCTGGCTCTGGAAAACTGAGTGACTCATTAAAGGTTACCAGCGAGTCAGAGGGCAGGCCCAGGCCTTCCCAGCTGGGCCCAGTGAGTTTAAAAGCCTGGAGTTTCCTTCCTCTTACTTAATTCCTATCTTCTTGAATGTGAGTTGCACTTAGTGATTTGCTCGAAACCCAGAGAAAATGGAAATATAGTTACTTGCAGGTAGAGAGATACACAAATAATACCTTAACTGAGATGAGTATCAAGTTTTGTTTTGTTTTGTTTTGTTTTTCCATGTGGTGAGATTTAATGGGGGAACGAGACAAGGGGAAGGGGTGAGAGAAAGAAGAGAAAAGAGGAGTATCAAGGTTTTTATCATCACCAGATAAAACTGGCTGAGACCCAGGGAGGTGGTGCAATGATAAAGTGCTTGCCTTGCAACCATCAGGACCTGAGTTCAAGCCCCAGTACTCGTGTAAAATACTTGGTGGTGTGCTTTTAATGCCGCAGTGCTTGGCAGCAGATACAGGCGGATCCTGGGGCTCATAGCCAGTCAGGGAGCTCTGGGCCAGTGAGAGAACCTAATTTAAAAACAAAGATGGATTGTGCCTAAGGAACGACACCTGTTCAAGTTTACTGACTGCTGCTGTGGTAACCACCACATCCAAGAGCAACCTGGGGAAGGATTTATTTGAATTGAAGGTTACAGTCCAACCTGAGGGACAGCAAGAATGTTGGAAGCAAGAATTGGAGCAAGGATTACAGAGGAGTGCTGCTTCCTGACTTGTTTGTCATGACTTGTCAGCCTGCTTTCTCATACAACACAGGCCTTTCTGCCTACGCCCACAGTGGGCTGGGCCCTTCCACATCAACCAGCAATCAAGAAAATGCTCCCCACAGATATGCCCACAGATCTGTTGGAAGCAGTTCCTCAACTGAGATTTCCTCTTCCCCATCTGAGATTTGTGTCAAGTTGACAAAAACTAACCCAGCACAGAGGCTGGGATTGTTTTTCAAATTCTACATGCAGACACATGCAGCCCCATGCACCTGCATGTATGTGTGTGAGAGAGTGCTTGTGTATACAGTTAGGAACATGACTGATTGGTACCAAGTGCCAAGCAAATGCATGTCAGCTTTGTAGGGTCGGGTGACTGCCATACTTGAGTTTAATTAAGAAATGTTGGTCATTGCCGTTAAGAGTCATTCTACAAACCAGCTGACAACTACTGTACAAACACTCTCAGGGTCATGAAAGGCCAAGGGACTGTCACGGACTGGAGAAGCTGAGAAGACAATGCCAATGGAGTCGGAGGGGGGTGGGGACCTTGAAATAGCAGAGGGATGTTTGTGGGGAAACAGTGGATGTGGAAATGCGTTTTCCTAAAACAACAAAACAAAAAAGACCCTTGGAAATAAAATAAGTACCACACACCAGAATTAACCAGGTTCCGAGTCTGTATAGGTCAGTAAGCTTCTATACAGTTAGAATAGCTAACGTCTTCATTCTGACAAACGGACTGTGGCTACAGGCAAAGGGTAGATGAGTATCTTTGTACTCTTCTGTAAATCTGGAAATATTTCCAGAAAAACTGCTTGCTTTTGAAGTGAACACGGGCAGCTCTGTTCTTGCTGGTTTAGGAAGTTGGGGTAGTACTGTGGCTGGGGTAAAGTCTGGCCAGTCTGGCCAGCTTCTTTTGTGGAAGGAGCCTACCCCGTTTTCCACAGAATACAGTGCCTCTCCTCTCTGTTGCTGAGATTATCCCAGCTTCCTGCTAGATTGTAAAGATGCCGCTGATTGGGGTGGTCCAGCCAGAAAGTTGGACTCCCAAGTCAGCAAGAGAGATGAAGCCAGGCTATGTGGAGCTTTTTCCACAGAGCCTAGCTAGCTTCTCAAAAATGGTTGACAGGACTTTGGAAATCTCATAAGTAAAGAGTATAAAGTTAATCAATTATAGCTCACACATCAAGCTGTCTGGCACCTTGGTACACACAATGGCTGAAAGGAGAAGAGGGAATCTGGAGAGCCTGTGTGGGAGGTGGTTGTTTCTGGCTGATGCTGACATCTCCAGGTATGGCCACCCTTAACTTCTTCTCTCCAGGTACATAGACTCTGCCTGGCCCATTGGTGGTCACTATGACATTTCTTTTGCATTAAAAAGTAGCAAGCCTCCCTGGGTGGTGGTGGTGGTGGTGATGCCAGTACTCTAGAGGCAGAGGCAATTGATCTCTGTGAGTTCGAGACCAGTCTGGTACACAAAGAGCCAGGGCTACACAGAGAAACCTTGTCTGGAAAACAAAACAAAACAAAACGACAGAAAAGCAAAGAAAGAACTAAGGAGAGAAACAAGGAAAGAAGAAAAGCGGCTAGTTTCTTGATTTGCTTTGACTCCTCAGACATAGTCAGATGGCGACGCTGGACAGTTCTGCATCTAGCCTTTCAGAGTTCTAGCAGCTTCCGCAATCCCTCTTAAATCCAGTTTTCACAGACGCGATTCTTCTAGTCCTTGGCCTGCTGTGAGGAAGCCTGAGAGCTTCGGGAGAGGCACATAGAAGAAGGAAGAGGTTTCACCTAAGCCCATGAAACCGTGAAGACTTGAACCTCCCAGGCACAGCTTAGCTATCCAGTCACTCTGTTGTTATCTAAGGTAACAGGAACATCCAGAGCAGAAGCAGGGCTCTCTGACCATGGTAAGCCCCAACAGGAAGTAGGAATAAATCGTTGGGTTGATTTGTTACGCAGCAATGGATAGCTGAAACATTCATTGGCTCTTTCTGGCGCTCAACCACTTAAGTGAATGCTTATGAATTTTAGTTCTTTAACCTTAAATCAAAAGAGGAGAAAAATGCATCTCCGTTATGGAATATAGTTGTACAGAATTTCAGGTATATATTAAGTAAGGACTTGGAATTACTGGATTGAAGAATCTATTTGACTAGAAGGCTTGTATGACACTCTCCACCTTTCATCCCCCGACTTCTGCCCAGTAGCCATTGAATACAATGGGCACAGGGTCTGCAGGACCTGTGTTTCTGTTGTTGCCCAAGCCTGGAACGACCTTCCTATATTTAAAGATTTTTATTTTTATTGAAGCATATGCCTGCGTGTGTCTGTGAGCCTATGGCATGTGTGTATGTGGGCCTCACGTGTGTCTGAGTTCAGGAGAGGCGTTGGATCGCCTACAGTTATGAGTGGATGTGAACTGCCAGATGTGGGTGCCGAGAGCTGAACTCTGATTCTCTGGAAGAGCAGCAGCAAGGGCTCTTAACTACTGGGTCAGCTCTACAGCTTCAGGAACGTTCTCGTAGATGTGTCCGCGATGTCCTCATCTGTCCCAGGTCTACTCTGAATACTGTCTTGTCAGTACAGCCCAACTTCAAATTGCTAGTCTCTCCTTTCACGGTCCTCTGTCTCCTTCCCCCTTGTTGACACACACGTGATGTTTTAGCTCCCTTTGTATTTCTGTTCATCTCCCGTCTATAGAAACACACCTCCAGGGATGTGGAGTTTTGATATAAATCCAGAACTTAGAATTCACATAGCAGAGCTTTCACACACTAACTCTCTGCTGAATGAATGACTACTGGAGACCCAAAGCCTCACCGACGGTGGTTTCAGGCTGTCCCTGGATGAACAGTTCCCTCTGTAAATGAACCATGAGACAGTATATCAGTTCTGTTAGACAAGAGATGGTCTCCAACTCCAACTTCAAACAGGAATCAAAGCAGTGTTCTAGGCTGCTCTCCCCCACAGCCGTTCAGCTCGGCCATGGTAGTGCAAAGTCAGCCCTTGGCGGTTTGTACAAAGGCTTGGTTGTGTGCATAAAATCACCATTGGGAGCTGAATTTGAATCTCATATCACAATTTCATTCTCCCTTCAGTATTTTTTCCTGCCACTCACCACAGGAGACTCCAGCTCAGAGCTCACGACCTTCTGTAACTTCCGTTTCAGGGGTTTGATCCCCTCTATCTGGCCTCAGGCACCAGACGTGCACACAATGCACATACATACATGTGTGTGGGGGAACATGTATACACAAAAAATAAAGATAAATAAATCCTGAAATGTGCATAAAATTTGATGGTCTGTAAGCCATGTAGGAATCTACAGTAAAAACCTTTGGCTTACGGGCTGTGGTAAGTAGAGCGCTGATCTTGAGGAACTCCAAGTGGCTCAAAGTGTGGGAGAGCAAGCAATTCAGTTTCTAGGCAAACAGCCAGAAGACTATTCCCTTTTAAAAGAAGTATTATTCATATTACCAACAATATGACTTCATGAATATTCATAGCGGCTTCTGCATTCGAGACACTTTATAGCCCCTGTGACCCGGGGAGAAGGTGCCAGGCAGCAGCTAAAGGGAAGGGACCTTCATAGTCTCCAAATGCCAAGTGTGCTAACAGCCCTCGCTTTCCTCCTGTAAGAGAGGTGATGAGCGTGTGCAGGAGCAGAGGCAGGGCATCCCGCGTGGCACGAGAGTCAGCCTGACCAGGTGCGAACGCAGAATGATGACCGGCTAACTCTTTCCGTGGGCCAGTTAGTTCTGCTGGGCCCGTTGCCTGAACAGTCCCCAGACAGTCACTGCGTTATGGTTCACCACAGAAACCCAGCGTGTAGCAGATATATCTAATTGTCAGAGATTGGCTCACGTGGTTTGGGAAGCTGAGAAGGCCTGTGACTGCTGTCAGTAAAGCTGGACACCCAGGAAAACTCAAGTTCAAAGCCCAAGAAGCAGAGAGCCATTCTGTAAGACCTGGCCTGGTGTGAGCAGAGAGGGCTAACACTGCAGTCAGGAAGACAGCTTATAGAGCCCATCTTTCTGCACGTTGGGAGGGACATCCTCTTTTACTGACTCTGCCAATTCAAATACCACTGCCACCTACAACCACCCTACCAGCCATAACCAACATATAAGGTTATCTCGTTACCTGAGTATCCCATGGCCCAGTCACACTGACAGTTAGAGCTACTTACCACAGCTGTCTTTTGTCAGTAGGAAAGGGGTGTGCAGGGTGTATATCTGTCTGTCTGTCGGTCTGTATGTATGCATGTACTTGTGTATGTGTGAGTGTGTGTATGTGTTTGTGTGTGTATGTATATGTGTATGTGTATGTGTGAGTGTATGAATATGAATATGTGTTTGTGTTGTATGTGTCTCTCTGTTTATGTGTAAGTATGTGTGGGTAGTGTGTGTGTGTGTGTGTGTGTGTGTGTGTGTGTGTGTGTGTTTGTGTGATAGACATGCTCAGAATAGGACCAGTTTAAACCTACCACCTTTCTGATTACAGAGCAGGTGGGTTAGTCTAGGAATTAAAATACAAGACAGTGCTAACATCCCTAGATGCAATCAATGCTCCTGCCTCCCAATTCACACACTCGGCTTCTAGATCCAATGCTCATACCTCTCAATTCACACACTCAGCTTCTAGATCCAGTGCTTGTGCCTGTGAGCTCACACACTCGGCTTTGTTTTGTTTTGTATTTGTTTTGTGGTGCTTATGCCAAATGTGACCTATTTGGTTAAGTAAGAATTCACCTTTAGAGTTCCAGAGCTACTCAAAGCTGATTGCTAAAAATCAGGGCTGGGCTTGAACGATAGCTCAGTGCTTAAGAACACTGACTTCTCTTGCAGAGGACCTGGGTTTGAGTCCCAGCACTTGTGTGGCAGCTCAGTCATCTACAGCACAAGTTCCAGGGGAGCTGACTCCCTCTTCTGACCTCCACAGGCATCAGACATGCACAGACATATGTGTAGTCAAAACTCCTGCATACATAAATAAAGTAATAATAATAATAAAAACACATACACAAAACCCTCCTGTTTGGACTTATCCCAGTTTTCTCTTTATATCTGACTTACTGTTAAGGGTGTTTAAAAAAGATTTTAATTGTTTATTTATTTACATTAAATTTATTTATTCCCTTTACAACCCAATATCAGCCCTTCCTCTCCTCCTAGTATCCCCACTCTGTTCTTTTTTGAGTAGGGGAAGCTCCCCACTGAGTGTTGACACCCCCTCTGCGCGCTCACACACACACACACACACACACACACACACACACACACACACACACACATCAAGTCGCTGTGGTAGTAGGCACATCTCTTCCACTGAGGCCAGACAAGGTCTAATTTAGGGCCATGGAACCCACGGGCAGGCAGACGGGCAGGCGGGCGGGTGGGCAGGCAGGCAGGCAAGCAACAGGCACAGGGACAGCCAGCCCCTGCTCCAGTTGGTTGGGAAACCCACATAAAGGTCTAGCTGCTCATCTACTTATGTGCATGGGGCCTAGGTCCAGTCTGTGCTCAATCTTTGGTTGGTGATTCAGTCCCTTGGAGTCCCCAAGCGCCCAGGTTAGTTGACTCTGTTGGTCTTCCTGTGGAGTCCCTGTCCTCTTCAGGTCTGTCAGTCTTTCTCCCAACTCTTCTGTAAGATTCCCCGAGCTCCAGCTAATGCTTGGGTGTGAGTCTCTGCATCTCTTTCCTTGGCTGTTGGGTGGAGCCTCTCAGAGGACAGTTATGCTGGGCTCCTGTCTGCGAGCATAGGATTGTGTCAGGGATTGGTTCTTGCCCATGAGATGGGTCTCAATTTGTACCGGTCAATGGTTGGCCATTCCCTCAGTCTCTTCTCTGTCTTTGTCCAGGCACATTATGTAGGCAGGCCACATTTTGGGTCAAAGGCTTTGTGGGTAGGTTGCTGTCCTTCTCCTCCACTGGGAGTCCTGCCTGGCTACAGGAAGTGGTACTTCAGGATCATATCCCCACTGTGGAAGTCTCAACTAGAGTTTCCCCCTTGTACCTTTCGAGGCCTCTCCCCTTCCCAGGTCTCTGGCACCTCCTAGAGATTGCCTCCCCCAACTCAGCCAATCTCCCTTCTGTCTCCCCTGCTCTCCCTACAGATACGACCTCCCCCTCCCTTTCCTCTCCCTCCCTTCCCCCTCCCTTTCCCCTTCCCTTCCCCCTCCCTTCTGCTCCCTTTCCCCCTCCCTTCTGCTCCCTTCCCCCTCCCTTTCCCCTCCCTTCTCCTCCCTTCCCCCTCCCTTCTTCCCTTCCCCCTCCCTTCCCCCTTCCTCCCTCCCTTTCCCCTTTTCCCTTCTTTTCCCCCTCCTTTCCTCCAACCCTTTCTTCCTCCCTTCCCCTCCCTTCCCCCTCCCCTCTTCCTCTAGTTACCTCCTTCCATGGATCTCCAAATCTATTTTGTTTCTCCTATTGAGAAAGGATTTTTTTTAATTTTTAAAAAAGTATTTAATTCTTAAATTTTTATTGTTTATGAGTTAGCGCCCATGTGTATGTACAAGCGAGTACAGTGCTTTCACATCAGGCCTGAAGAGGGCATCAGACCCCGAGTTGGAGTTACAGGCAGTGGGAGATGTCTGACTTGGGTGCTGGGAACTGTATGTGATCATCTGTAAGAGTATTACGTGCTCTTAACCCCCGTCTCTCCAGACCCTATTCTTTTTTTACATATGTGTGTGTGTCTATGTGTGTTGGGCTGTGTCCTGCCTTGCAGCTTGGGTGCCCAGCGCACAGCAGGCATGCAGCGGGGAGAGGGGAATGTCAGAATGAAGTCTTTAATGGGGGTCCTTAGTCCTTGTTTTCCCTGGTGGGAAAGCAGTGGAGTCTGGGGCAATCGGTGTGGTTCCCTGTTTCCTGAGAACCCAGGCGCCCCTTGGGTACCACCAGTATTCGGGACGGTGGTCCTCGGTCCATTCTTCCCTCAGGACACCCATGAGCCAAGAAGGAAGGGGAAGGCAGAGTCCAGGACAGTGGTGGAATCCAGTGTGATTCTGAGTGAAGGCTGAGAGCTCAGAGGGGCTGGGAGAGAGAAACCTTATCTGAGAGAAGTAAGCACAAGAAGAAGGTATCCTCCCCAGCGATCCCTGATGAAGACCTGGCCCTTCAAACTGCTGTATCTGATGGGGAATGTGAATGCATACACCTTATTTAAGGTGAACCACGGATTAAATACCATTTGCAGGAAGGGATGCCCAGGAAGAGAAGCTCATTGGCTGAATCCTCAGGGCCTATCTACGTGCCTCATTAGCATACAGAACTATGCTATGAGACCGATTGCTGTGGTCTTCTCAGTGGGGTGTTGTGGTTACCTCTTCTGCAGCAGGTAGAGTTACATAGGGAGTTGGCACCATTCCTATCAATCTCAGTTCTGAGAGTTACAGGGCTTGAGCTTAATCGGCCTTACCAGCTCTTCCGTCTGGTGGTACAGTCCAGTTGCCTCACATATAATATATGAGTTGTGCACATGCATGCAGAAGCCCACAGAGGCCGGAGGATAACATCGGATCCCTGGGAACTGGAGTCACACGCAGCTGTGACTCACCTTGTAGGTGCTCACTACTGAAGCCAGGTCCTCTGCCGGAGCTAAAGGCTCTTAGCCACCTCTCCAATCTCCAGTTAGTGATGTTTTAAAATAACGTTTTGTCCCATTGATCATATCCTTGGGGATGGAAAAAAAAAGAAAGTCAAATTCACACGTGCAGAAGAAACTCCTTTCTCTTCCTTTCCTTTTCGTTCTCTTATTAGGAGAAAAGGAGCTTGAAGATAAATAAGTACATACATACATATATACATACATATATACATGCATATATACATACACACATATATACATACATACATGCATACATACATGTATATACACACATATACATATATACATACATGCATATATACACATACATATATACATGCTATATACATGCATGCATATATACATATACATGCATGCATATATACATATACATACACGCTATATACATACACACATACATATATACATATATACAAACATATATACATGCATATATACATACATATATACATGCTATATACATACACACATACATATATACATGCATATATACATACATAATACACATATATACATGCTATATACATACATATACATATATACATACATATATACACATATATACATGCTATATACATACACACATACATATATATACATACATACATACATAATACATACATACATACATACATACATACATAAATGAAGCTAAAGGAGAAGAGAGGTTATAGAACAAGCCAAATCCTCATCTCCAGGAAATAGTTATTGTTAAAAACATGTCTCCATACTTAAAAGCAAAGCCTCACACATTATCAACCTTTGAGTGTGGGTTCCCTCCCCCCCCCCCGTTACTGTATCTCAGACACATCTTTCCAGGCTAATGAATAGACACCTACCCCGCGGCTCTTCGCGATGCCGTGTGCAATCATTTGCAGATAAAGCTTTGTCTTGCATCATTTTCTGGCTGGTGTGTGCTTACTCTTGTTTTTCTCTTTGAGTGACGGGTTATAATTTTACCAAAATAAACAGTCCTTAACCAGACATACTATGTTGCTTCTGATTACAATTTTCTTTGGCTAAATTACTATTGGTAGAATGGTCAGGGTGCTGACCTACTTAAGACATTTTGTTCATGGTTCCCACACCGAGTGTTATTCACACTGTACCAAAGGTAAACCCAAGTACACCATGAGGGTCTACTAACCTAAACCTCACCAGTACTGAACAGTACTGAATGTGAACATTTTTACAGTTTCTGAGAGTCTGACAGGCGGGGAAATATATCTTGCCATTTTGACTTGCATTCCTTTGATTTCCAGGGAGGTTAAGTAGGTTTTAAATGTTAGCTGATCAACCTTGTAAATTTATATTTTTTAACGCTTATTACCCATGGTCTTGTGGCACTTAAATCCCCCTATGTCGTCCCCACAGACACAAATACACCAGAATATTTTTAAGACAAATCCCAGACATCATACCCATTACATATTTTCATTATATATTTTATTTCAAAGTTTGGGTTGAATGTGTTATGTAGCCAAGCTTGGCCTTGATCTCCTGATCCTCTGGCCTCAGTTTACTGAGTGTTGGGAACATAGGCCTGGATTGCCATATCTGGCTTTATTTAGCATGTTTCTTTTTAATCAAGGGATTCTTTTTTCTTAAAATATGTTATCAAATTTGAAATATAACAATAATTGATTAAAATACCACAAGAATCTAGTCAGTAGTACCCCCTCCCCTTCCTCTCTTCTTCTCTTAGGAACAAGGCCAGGGTCTGCTCTATCGTAATCACGTATTCCTCCCGGATTCTCATTTTCCTTTTTCACAGCTGACACACTTGAATTAGAATCTGTGCAGAGCCCAAACATTTGCATGTAGCCACTATATCTGTTTAGTCTCCCTTCTTCTTTTTGTGACCTTCCCTTTCTTTTGTAATGAGGTGAAAGTCACATAATTATCCTCTTCAGAGTCTTCACCTGCTTGAAATAGGGTCTTGCTTTGTATCCTAGGCTCAATGGGAACTCAAGCCTCGCGTCCACCGGGCAACTACTTTATCACAGACTACATCCTCATGCCTTGTGATTTTGAGTCAGGGTTTTACAACATAGCTCAGGCTGTTTATGAACTCATTACGTAGCCTGTGTTAACCTCCTGCCTCGGCCTCATGGGTAATGGGAGTACAAGCATATGTCGCCACACCCACCTGTAATCATCATTTAGAGGCTATGATATAGTAATTAGCTTGTTTACAACTCTGTGCAGACGGGACTGCTCTCTAGTCTGGAAACTTTGTTCTAGAAAGGTACCCTGCAGGTACTCATACTCACTTGCTCTCTCCCATGAGTCCCTGGCCACCCTTAGTCTTTCATGGCTTTGCCTATTAATTCCCTTGCTTTATAGAAAAAGATTCACACTCCTCCTCCTCCTCCTCCTCCTCTTCCTCCCCCTTCTTTTCCTCCTCCTCCTCCTCTTCCTCCTCTCCCTCCTCCTCCCCTCCTCCCCCTCCTCCTCCCCCTTCTCTTCCTCCTCCTCCTCCTCCCCCTCCTCCTCCCCCTTCTCTTCCTCCTCTTCCTCCTCCTCCCCTTCTCCTCCCCTCCTCCTCCTCTTCCTCCTCCTTCTCTTCCTCCTCTTCCTCCTCTTCCTCCTCCTCCCCTCCTCCCCCTCCTCCTCCCCCTTCTCTTCCTCCTCCTCCTCCTCCCCCTCCTCCTCCCCCTTCTCTTCCTCCTCTTCCTCCTCCTCCCCTTCTCCTCCCCTCCTCCTCCTCTTCCTCCTCCTTCTCTTCCTCCTCCTCCCTTCCTCCTCCTCCCCTCCTCCCCCTCCTCCTCTTCCTCCTCCTCCTCCCTTCCTCCTCCTCCCTTCCTCCCCCTCCTCCCCTCCTCCTCCTCTTCCTCCTCCCCTCCTCCCCCTCCTCCTCCCCTCCTCCTCCTCCCCTCCCTTCCTCCTCCTCCCCTCCTCCTCCTCCTCCCCTCCTCCTCCTCCCCTCCTCCTCCTCCTCCTCCTCTTCCTCCTCCCCTCCTCCTCCTCCCCTCCCTTCCTCCTCCTCCTCCCCTCCTCCTCCTCCCCTCCTCCTCCTCCTCCTCCCCTCCTCCTCCTTCTCCCCTCCTCCTCCTCCTCCTCTTCCTCCTCCCACTCCTCCTTTGGCTTCCCTAGCACGGATTGAGTCATCCTCCCCAGTAAGTTCCCACATCTGAATTTTGCTGATTGTCTGTCCTCTGCTCTTATATATTTGGTTAATTAGTGATCAGACTTGGCAACATGCTCAGATTCCAGTTTGCTGTTTTGTTTTTGTACTGGCACCTTTCGTATTTAGTCCTGTGTATGACTTTCCACGAGGGAATAGTTACTTTTCAAAATGAGATTAATTAGTGGACTTGGGTATATTATCAGCCTGCTCAACTTAGTGTGAAGTTCCCATTAGCTGTGTGTGTGTGTGTGTGTGTGTGTGTGTGTGTGTGTGTGTGTACGCATATCTTGTGCAGAAGCCAAAGATTAATGTTTGGTGTTGTCTTAGAGTTTCAGTTGCTGTGATGATGACCATGACCAAAAGCAACATTGGGAAGGAAAGGATTCATTTCAGTAATTCTTCCACATCACTGTTCATTGTCAGAGGAAGTCAGTACAGGAACCTCAAGGCAAGAGCTGATGCACAGGCCATGAAGGGTGCTGTTACTGGCTTGCTCCCATCTTGCTTGTTTCTCTCTCTCTCTCTCTCTCTCTCTCTCTCTCTCTCTCTCTCTCTCTCTCTCTCTCAGATGGGCTCTCTCTGTCTTGGAATTCACTATATAGATATAGTGGCTGGTCTTGCACTCATGGAGATCCAATTGTCTCTGCGTCCCAGGTGTTGGGATTAAAGGCATGTGCCACCAGTGCCTGATTCCTCACTGAACCCAAGACTCTTGTCCAGGGATGGCCCGACCCACAATGGGCGGTGTCCTCTCACATCAATCACTAATTAAGAAAATGCCCTACTTCCTACAGTCAGATTCAGATTTACGGAGGCACTTTCTCAATTGGGGACCCCTTCTCTCTCAGATGACCATAGCCTATACCAAGTCAACATAAAATTAGCCAGTGATTGTATCACACTTTCCCTATTTTTTATTGCGTTTTAAAATTTGTAATTTATTTTGTGTGCACATATGTGGGCACACAAGTGCCACTGCATGTGCATGCAAGTCAGAGGTCAACTCTGGGAATGGTTTCTTTCCTTCTAATGAGTAGATGCTGGGGACTAGACTCAGATTGCTGGATCTACATGACCTCTCAGCTCAACTTTCCCTGGTACCTGCCTCACGCTGGTGTTCCACCAGGGGAGAGAGTTGAGGAGACCAGCTTGTGTGAAGTAGCTGTGTGGGGTGGGGTGGAGTGGGGTGGGGCCGTGCAGAGTTAGGACTTCCCCAGGGTATCTTCCCTTACAGGGCTTCATATTAGGAAGGGACTGCAGAAAGAGATTGGGGCTTGGAGAAGTCAGGAAATGAATGGCTCCTGTCATAGGTGCTCAGTAGGCACTGATGGATGCCTTTGCCCCATTCTTCAGTTACAAGTTCCTAACACGACTTCACCCCTAAGGGCATCCTGCGTAGGTGCCGTCCTCTTTTCCTATTGTCCATGATTATCCTCCATCTTTACGTGGACAATTTTGTTCCTAAAAAAAAGCTCATTTGCTTTTGTTTTATGAATATGAATGACTGTCTGGGTGTGTATATGTGTGCCGCATGTGTGCCCGGTGCCTATGGAGGCCACAGAGGGACATCAGATACCCCAGTTTCTGTAATTACAGATGTTTGAATGTGCTGGGAACTGATCCCTTGTCCTCTCAAAGAACAAGTACTCTTAACCACTGAGCCATCTCCCTAGCCCCCAACTTTGCATCCCTTATAAAACCAGTGCAGAACTCACCTCCAGAAGTCTATCTCCATTCTCCCAAGAATGAGTGGATCTTCTCTCAACAACAGCCAGCAGCCCGCTATGGGATTCTTCGCTCTGGGTTTCATTTCACTTAGTGTTGGGGATGATGAACTTTGCCCTACTCTCTTCCAGGAATAGAGGAAGAACTTCTCACTCCCTATTGGCTAGAATTTACTACATGACCACACTTAGCTGCAAGGGAGTCTAGGAGATGAAAACTTGAGCCTCTGTGGAAGATGATAGAGAGGATGACCTCAAGGAAGAGCCTTCGAAGACTTCTGAGTCTCACCTTCTTCTTCAACAAATTTTAAAATAATTAAATTCTAAAAGTATATGCTGTTATCTTTAAAAATTAGATGCATATAAAGAACAGAATAAAGAGCTTCTCCATCAGCACCATCAATACTCCTTTCCAAAGCTAAGGGCAAGTACTGTTTGGTAAGTTTTCCTCCAGATTTTTGATATGTTCACATGAATGTGTGTGGAAGCACACACATACACAAACATGCACTAACATACTCTGTCGTAGGCGCAAATTTACATATATGTGTTTTGAATGAAATTATAACAAATATACAGTAGAACCACTTTTCCATTAGCAATTTGATTTTTACTTACAATCTATAATACATATTTAATATCAATGCATAGCATTATTTCACAATATGGATAAATCTTTAAGTATATTCTTTGTTGATAGAGTAATTAGTAAACTACCATGGTATAAAAGTTGACCTTTGTAGACCTATATCTGTGTCTGTGTCTGTGTCTGTGTCTGTGTCTGTGTCTGTGTCTGTGTCTGTGTCTGTGTCTGTCTATGTCTATGTCTATGTCTATGTCTATGTCTGTTTATGTCTACGTCTATGATGTATATGTCTATGATGTATATTATGTATATGTATATGATGTATATATATTATGTATATGTTTGTGTATATGATTTATATGTATATATATCAGCAAGTCCAAGCTTTGACCTATCATGTGACACTAAATTATTATTTTTGCTTCCAGAAGGAGTTACCTGAAGTGGCTTAACATTCTCAGGAAGAGATATGGTTACTATTCTCATCAATCACATTTGCTTAACACATTCGTTAAAACATCAGTGATTGTTTGCTTTCTCCTATATTCCTGGACGAGCGTATAGAAACACTGCTATTTCCCAGGGTGAAGAATCCCATAGGAGGCTGCTGGCTGCTGGTGAGAGCAGAGCGTAGGATGCCCCACTGGTCCGGGCCTCACAGTCCACATACATGTGGTTCCTGCTCATCATGGCTTGGTCTCCTATTTAAGGAGCCACACCTGCTTTTGGAATCCTGAGGACATAAACACAGACATTCGCACCAGCCACTCATTTCTTGTCTCCTCGCCTTTGAAGACAAATTTAGATTGGCTAAGAAGAGAGTATTCATTTAATGACGGTGTTTCTAAGACAAATAGAATAGGTGAACTCAATTCCTAGGCAATGTGTTAAAGGCCCAGGTGTGTTTGCCTGAATGTTCCTTATGTGCTAGTGGCAGAGCCAGAGCAATGGACAAGTCTCTTGACCTCTAATGTAGGCCATTTCCCATCTTCCTTCCTTCCTTCCTTCCTTCCTTCCTTCCTTCCTTCCTTCCTTCTTTTCTTCTTTTCTTTCTTCCTTTTTCCCCCTTCCTCTCTTCTTTTTCTGTTCTTTTGAGATAAGAACCACCGATATAGCCCAGGCTAACCTGAAATTTGCTCTGTATCCCAGGCTATCCCTTAACTCAAAACCTTACTGCTCAGCCCTCTGAGTGCTGAGATTACAGGCGTATGCCACTATAACCAGCCACCTTCCTCTTAACTTCTTTTTTCTGCATCCCACTAATACACTGATAGAGGGCATTATGTACTAGCAGCAATGACCCCCCCCAGGAGGCACAAAGCCCCAGAAGTAATCCAGAAGTACCTTGGGTAGGGCATGTGCAATGAGGTGGTGCAAGAGAGAAACCATATGTGAGGCAATGCCCATGCCCTCACAATATTAGCTGGGCTCTCGGTACCTAACTGCACCTGGCAGCTTCCCTCTCCTCCTAGACATGGGTTCAGGATTGAGATACCCCTTTCTCATTGAAACTCACTCCTAGAGAAGGCCCAGTTATCATGTCCATAGATCCCTAATAACTTACTTACCAGTACTTACCAGACTGCCCGAGGGCTATCATTACAGAAACCACAGTTTCTAAACCCATTATCAAAACCTTAAAGCTGATGTGTTCTGGGCAAAGGAGAAAAGGCCTTATGAAATGCAGTCATGCTGGGGCCAGAAAGAGGCATGTGTGGGCAAACACAGAGGTAAGACTCACTGAGCTTAAGGAAGATAGGGAAAGATTCAGTTTCTTCTGCTAAGGCTAAAACTGTGTTTCCAAATGGCTCTGTGGTGGTTTGAATATGCTTGACCCATGGGAAGTGGTGCTATTAGGAGGTGTGGCCTTGTTGGAGGAAGTGTGTTACTGTGTAGGTGAGCTTTAAGGTCCTATACTCAAGTTCCTCCCAATATGGATGGGAATCTCCAGCTAGTTGCCTTTGGATCAAAATGTAGAACTATCAGCTCCTCCAGCACCATGTCTGCCTGGATGCTGCCATTCTTCCTATCATGAGGCTAATGGACTAATCCCCTGAAACTGTAAGCCAGGCCCAGTTAAATGTTTTCCTTTATAAGGCTTACCTTGGTCAAGTTGTCCCTTCATAGCAAGGAAATCCTAACTAAGACAGGCTCCTAAGAGTGCCCAGAAAGAAATGGTCTAGATGGAGTGTAAGAGAGTTCTGGAGCAGCTTGGAACTCCCAGTAGTTGGTGAATGTAAGAACAGACATTATAATGCATTAACCAGGCTTTGGTCTCCTTATCATGACTCTTTACTGAGGACTTTGTGTCAGCCATTGTGCAAAGTCTACCATAAATCCTATATCATTGAAGTGTAGTCACTGCATTGTCAACTTATTGTTGGTCCATCCATCCATCTACCCATCCACATCCATCCACCGTCCATCCAACCACTATCCATCCACCCATTATCCATATACCCATCATCTATCAACCCATCATTTACCCATCATCCATCCATCATCCATCCATCTGTTCACTATCTATTCATGTATCTATCCATACATCATCCATCTATCCACCCTCCATTCTTCCATCCACCCATCCATCCACTCATCCATCCACCCATCCATCCACCCATCCAACCATCTACCCATCATCAATCCATCTGTTCACTATCTGTTCATCCACCTATCCATCCACCATTCAGCCATCCATCCACCCATCTACCAATCATCCATCCATCCATCTACCCATCATCCATCCATTCATCCATCTATTCACCTATCTACTAATCATCCATCCATCTATCCATCCATCCATCCATCCATTTTTAACCATCTATCTTCATCATCCATCCATCAATCCGTCATCCATCATCTACCTGTCCATCCATTTATGTATATATCCATCTGTACATCCACCCAACCACCCAGTCAAAGATACTTCCTTTTCAGTGACTGGAGGAGGCCCACACATAAGCAACCCTCCACCCAATGAGATAACACAGTACAAACTGATTTTTTTCCCAAGAATCTGTAAAAGGCCCTCAGTCCCAATCCCACCTCCCACCTTATGAGTCAGAAATTAAAACACATTCATTAATACCACCTAAAAATCCCAAACAGTTCTCTGCTTCAAGTGGTAATAAATATTTCATGCCCAATTGTGTGGTGTTCCTAGCTGTGTTTATTAAATAGTTTCTCATAATTCCAGTTATTCATTTTAATAGGTCAGGTCTTGGCTGTGATTTAAACAGACCGCTGAGGAAACAGCCGTGGTTAAACATTGTAACAATATGGATTATTAATTTAATTGGCCGGCTATTACTTGTTTGGACTCTGAGCTAACACATTTAGTTCAGTCTCTGGTGGCCCATAAACCGCAAAGGTCGTGACTTTAACATTCAGAAGAATGGGGAAAGGCGTCGGGACTGAGATCAGGAGGCAAACTTAAGAGCGGCAGGGGAAGCCAGCGTGGGGAGGCAGTGGACTTGCTGCAGGCAGGGCAGGGCAAAGGGGATTCATTTGTCTGCTCCTCATTAAAGCTTCTTCGGCAGCCACTGCCCTTGTTGGCAACTCCCAGGAGCCGGTACCTCCATGGGATTTCTGAAAGGGGCGAATCCTTAGCTATGATGATGAGATACCGCACCCCAGCAAGGCTTTGCCCTTTTCGGGATGCCTGGGCACAAGGCAGGTCTGTGCCTTGTAAAAGCAAGTGACTGGAGCAGGGAGTTCTCAGGACAGCCTGGCCCACAGCTTCCCAATCCTCAGGCTGCCAAACAAGTAGTCCTTCCTGCACAAATGGCCCTCTGTCCTTTCCAGACACCACCTAATGTCTGTGGGGTCCCTAAGACTCTGGGATCCGCATGACATTAGCTCAATCTGATGCTCCGCGCCCTGTGAATAGCCGAAGCCCAGGCTGCGACTCTCCGCGTGACCCTTACCTCTCTCTGTTTCAGATTCCTGCTTCGGCTGAATTGGTTCACTTCACACCCTCCTGAGAGATCTGAGGAGATGACTTGGTTGCAAAGGGCTTGCTGTGAAAGCGTGAAGACCTGAGTTTGAGTTTCCAGGACCCACGTGAAAGCAAGGTCCATCAATGCCCGACTGTGATCCTAGTGGTGGGGGCAAGGATGAAGGATGGAGACAGGGCTTGCTGGCCAGCCAATAGAAAAAAATACAGACAACCCCAGGCTTAGTCCCCATGTTGATCTCTGGCCTTCTCACCCATGCAAACTGCACACACACGCACACACACACACACACACACACACACACACACACACGCCTATACTGCCCACCATCCCAAAATAAAACAAACAAACAAACCTGAGTTGGCCCAAACACTCAATCCAGCCCTTTCCTCAAGTCTAACAGAAGCTTCACTCATGTTCAGCTTATCTGAGAGTTGGGCGGGACTGGATGGGAGACCCTGTAGGAAGCAGGGTAGAGGTTATCCCGGTGTCAGCTCAAATGTCAGGAAAGGAAGTGCACAGTTCGCCAGGTGTCTCTGGGGCCTGAGAGTGTTTGGTGGCCCTGCATTTGGGGTTCCCCAGGACAGTGCCATCTGCAGACTCTTCTGCTCTTGGTCTCAGTTGCCTCGAACAGCTGTTCTCAGTCAGAACCTCTGGGACAGTCTACAAATTCTGTGAACTTGGGACTGGGTGAGGTGGTAGGTGGGATTCCATCTTGAGTTTTTATTTATAGCCTCCTGCTGAATTTCAGGGTTTCCTTCTCATGTGAGTGTAAGAAACAAACCATAGGAATGTCAGCTGCCCCCCCCCAACCCCCGGCTTTGTCGCCGTGAGAGTCTGCTTTATACTGTGGTGTAGTCACGAAGATATTGAAATATCATGTGTCTGCCTTGGCTTTATTCGATTCTTACTTGTCCTAGGTGACAGCCTTCCTTCCTCTCGGTTAGATGGTTTCCAGACTGTACTTCCCAACTCTGGAGAAACTCCAGGCTGAGGAGCTCAGCCATCCAATAGTAGCACTGTGAATTCCCACAACTGAGGGAAATGCTAGAACCCTTGGAGGATTCCTGCGTTCCCTATACAGCAAGCTGTGAGTTTTGAAAATGCATTTTCCATAATTCACCTTTACGACGAAGACATCTCAGCTTTAGGAACCACTAAATTAAAATGAATCAGCTGAGTGGCCAGCAGGTCATGAGTATAGCACTCTCTAAAACAGCGATCAAGAAATAACAGCCTTCATAGACATGCCTTAAGTACATGAAACTCGGGCTGGAATGCAGCTCAGCTGGAAGAGTGCTTGCTTGGCATGCATGAAGGCCTGGACTCATTCCTCAGTACCACGGAAGCTAGGCATGGTAGCATACGTCTGTAATGCCGGAGGGAAGCCGAGGATAGGGATCAGGATTCCCAGCTGCACGACGAGCTCAGGGCCAACCTGAAGTAACCCTGTCTCCAAAAAAGAAAATCAAAAAATGAAATTTGAAATTTAAGCTGGGAATGGTAGTGCTTGCCTGCTATCTAAGCACCGGGTGGCAATGGCAGGAAATTGGAGAGTTCAAAGCCACCCTGGACTCCCACAGTGAGATTCTATATCCAAACACTGAGACAAAGCAAAGAACAGACAGCGCTGACTTTGTCTCTGTTGCTGTGTTAAAAAACACCCTGCTAAAAGGCAATTTAGGGAAGGAAAGATTTATTTGGTTTATGATTCTAGGTTACAGTCTTGGGAGGTCAAGTTGAGGACTTGGAGTTGCTGGTCACATCTATGGTTAAGAGGAGAGAAATGTATGCATGTATGCATGAATGAATGAGTGAATGAATGAGTGAGTGAATGAGTGAGTGAATGAATGAATGAGTGAATGAATGAATGAGTGAATGAATGAGTGAATGAATGAATGAGTGAATGAATGAATGAATGAGTGAATGAGTGAATGAATGAGTGAGTGAATGAATGAATGAGTGAATGAATGAGTGAGTGAATGAATGAATGAGTGAATGAATGAGTGAGTGAATGAGTGAGTGAATGAATGAATGAATGAGTGAGTGAATGAATGAGTGAATGAATGAATGAGTGAGTGAATGAATGAGTGAGTGAATGAATGAGTGAATGAATGAATGAGTGAATGAATGAATGAGTGAATGCGTGAATGAATGAATGAATGAATGAGTGAGTGAATGAATGAGTGAATGAATGAATGAGTGAATGAATGAATGAGTGAATGAATGAATGAATGAATAGAAATAAACACATATCAGTTAGCTCTGTCTATTCTCACACAGTCCAGGGCCCCAAACCCAGGAGTGGTACCACCCACTCGCAGGCTGGGTCTTCTAGAACCAATTAAAACAGTTATGACAACACCTCAAAGACATGACCACAGGCCAGTCTGACCTGGACAAGCCCTCCCGTCCCTGGTGATCCTACACTGTGTCATGCTGACAGGTAAAACGAACCACCAGGGACTGGAGAGATGGCTCAGCGGCTGATCTTCCAGAGGACTCAGGTTTGGTTCCCAGCACCCAGATGATGGCTCATAACTGTCTAAGTCTCATCCCAGGGGATCCAAAGCCCTCTTCTGGCCTCTGAGGGTGACGTACATACAAGGTACACCTATATACACGCAGACAAAACACTCACATACATGATGTAAGATTTATTAAAAACAACCCTATTATACCAACCAACTAACTCACTCATAGACCAAGAAAACAACTGTCATGTCTGACAAGATGGAGGGATGGGCCTGAAGCAATGGTTTATGGATGGGAAGAACTGTGTCTACTTCCTGTGTTCTTCCTGCCTTGAGGCATCTATGACTTTAACAGCTCTTATGGTCACAGCAGGGAGTAAAGCAGAGAGATGCAACGTCTCTCTGGATGCACAGGATGAAGCATCGGTCAAGTAGACTTTGTCACCACAGCAAATGTGTGGCCGGTGCCTGCCACGTGTTGCCAGTCGAGTCAATGGACAAACGCATGAAGGACCAGTTCATGATGGTTAACTTTACGTGTCCACTTGCCTGGGCTAAGGGACTGTCAGACCGCTGCTAAAGCATCAGGTCCAGGCGTGCCTGTGAGGAAGGGAAGCATCCCTCAGCAATGTGGATGCACATCAGTGCACTGGCAGCCTAAGGAGGCCAGGAGGAAGGGCAGGCTACCTTCTCTGTGCTGGGGCATCCATGTTTTTTCTTCTACTGTAAAACAGTCCACGCTGTTGAGCTAAGCACCTCAGTGGGTGAAGTGCTGGCCACACAACGTTGAGGTTGAGAGTTTGGGTTCCTATTTCTACAGCATAAGCACCATCTGGAATTACAGTGTTTCTGCTGTGAAAGTTAAGGGTCAGACTGATGTGCAACGGCCAACAACAGGCCTTGTTTCAGGGGGAAGGGTGAGGACTGATACCTAAGGACCCAAGGTCTGTCAGGACCTCTGACTTGTGTGTGCATTTGTGGTAAATGAGTATCTGCATTCACAAATAGCACATGTGCACACATGCACGCTCGCACACAGGTATGTGTGCACTCATGGAGGCTTTTTTCTAAAAGGAGGAAATAAAATCACTGCTATTGGTCACTGGGTCTTTGGGTTCAGACCAGGCCTCACACCATCCTCTCAGGCCCTTGGGTTTGGAAGTCCCTGACGCTCCGGCTTACACATGGCAGATCATAAGATTTCCACAGCTATGACCCAGTCCCCGATAGCCAATATCTATCTACACGTGTGTTACATATGACACATCTGTGACAGTTTTGGTCAATACTGGACAGTAGAGACAACCTAGAAAATTGTAATGCCCGGTGATGTCATCGTATCTTAGCTTGTTCAGTAGCTCTGTGGTTTACATGAGACTGAAATCATCTAATGTGGCATTTTTCAGAAATAGCATTGCTGCCGATACACAACTGTCCACACCTATACATGACTGTCTACACACACACACAACTGTATACACACACACACATACACACACACAACTTTACTCACACATGACTGGCCACCACACATGACTGTACACGCACACACACAACTGTCCATGTGTATACACAATTATACACACATATAATTGATTGTACACATACATACACAAACACAACTGTACACACACACAGCTTTACATATACACACCTTACTATGTACACACAACTGTCCACACATTCATGATTGTTCACACATATGACTGTATACACACATGTATACACATGACTGTATATGCATACATATGATTGTACACACACATGGCTAT
Source organism: Rattus norvegicus (assembly GCF_021556685.1). Lineage (NCBI taxonomy): Eukaryota > Metazoa > Chordata > Mammalia > Rodentia > Muridae > Rattus > Rattus norvegicus. Next base: position 268,139,897 of record NC_141534.1, on the reverse strand, counting down.
ACACATACACACACGGTTGTATACACACATATTCATGACTGTATACACACATATACACAACTACACAACTGTATATGCACACATATGATTGTACACACACATAATTGTACACATACTCTATTGGTTCTATTTCTCTTGAGAGCCCTGACTGAGATAAAGAATTACAACAATGAGTAAGGAAAGCAGATGTTGGGAAGAATGATCTGTGAGCAGCTTTAAGCCTAAGAGTTCAGAGATTCTGTCTCTCTTAACATGAAATATGATTCCAACACACACTGCAAATATCCCGGAGAGGAGAAGGTCACTACCCCGGTGTCCTGCCTGGGTCCTGGGAATTGAACTCGGGTTGATGGGCTTAACTGCAAGTACCCTCCCTCACTGAGCCACCTCTCTGGCCCAAGGAACCCAGCTTTTTATAATACCAAGATGTCTGCTTGCCCCTTGCTCTGCCCTCTGATGTCCACACACACGGCCTCACCTAGAAGGAAAAAGAGGGCATTTGGATTCGGGGAGAGGCTCTCTCTCAGCATCCTGACTCAGGTAGAGGAGGACCGTGAGGTGGGAGGAGCTGCTAGCCCAGATGGGATCAATGTTGGTGACTCATCTGCATCTTATATGAAAAGCAGGAGGCTTGTGCATGGACACAGACTCCAAAGCAAACTCCAGGAAGATGTCTGAAGTCCTAGCAGACTTCTCTGAGAAGTCCAGGCAGACCTTTCACTCCCCTAAGATCCATATCCAGAGCACACCAAGTATGAGTGTGACCTGCTTCTGGGACATCCAGGTGCATCAGCTGCTCTTGTTGCTATGACCAAATGCTTCCCTCCTGAGACAGGGAGGGTTTATTTAGACCCATAGCTGGAGAGGGCTATAGCCATCAAGGTGAGAATGCTGGCCACCGTGCTATCAGTAGTGGGAGCTGGTAGCAAGGCTTGTTGACATCTGGGTAGTCAACCAGGAAGCAGAGAGCCCAGGGCAGGATCAGAGCTGGCCATAACACTGTGGCTCCTCTCCCTGGCCCGACTGACAACTGACGGCTTAGCCCCACGACCAAAAGGTTCCACAGCTGCCCGAACCAGCATTGGCAGCTGAACACATGTGCTATGGGTGGACACTCCACACTGAAACTGCATCACCAAGCTTCACAGATGCTTCTCTGAGGTCCTTTACCCTTTCAGAAAGAGTTGGAGACATATGAACGAGATACGCCATTGCCAAGAGCATGGATTTCCACGGTATCCCTTCAGTCCCTGTGATGAGATGTAGAGATGATATAGAAATAGAGATAGAGTTGGGGATGGAGGTGGGGTGGGGCACGGATGGGGTTGGGGATAGGGACAGAGAGAGGACGGCACAAAAAGAGAACAAGGAGAGAGACCCCATGTGGACCAGAGAACCAGGGCTGCTCAGCCACTTGTTGATTCTCTGTCAAAGAGAGTTCTCTCCCCCTGCCGGCTGCCCCCTTTTGTGGCAATTGCCGAATCTCCTGGCATGAAGGGCAATTTCCACTTTCAGTGGCCCAGGACTGTTGTCATGGCCCCGTCCATTGCACCAAGAGCAGGCTGCAGAAAGACTCTGGGTTTGGACATCTCCAGGTGTTTACTTGGTTTTTTTCCCCTTAGTTCTTGTTTTTTAATTGGTTTCAGATGTGAGTGCCCAATAGAGGCCCCGAATAAATAAAACAGATCATAAAATATGGCCAAGCAAAATGGGCAGGAGTAATCCCAGGGTGCATGGAAATGTACTTCCAGAAAGGCTCATAAATAATGAGGTGGAAACAGTAGTCTATTTTCTCTTTAATGGAAAGCCAATTAGGAACTCTCGCTGGACTGGCGGGAAGGAGCCAGGTTCCTTTGTTCTGTAATGAGCAGGTGGGGGAAGGGAGAGCCACTTGGCTCGCCAGAACAGGGCAGTGAAAGCACACTGGTCACTGGGCCCCCACAGAGAACGAGGGAATAGAACATGACTTCCAATCTCATGGCCACAGCTATGATTCCTCCCTAGTTGAGGTAGGGCTGTCTTCCGGGCCCATCTGAGCTGGAACAATGCAGTAGCAGAACTCTGTGGAAGTCCACGGCAGGAAGATTCCTTGTGGACTCAGAGAATCTGCCTCCTGCCCCAGCCTTAGAAGGCCCCCAAGGAGACCCCCCAGATGGTGTGACTTCTCATTTGCTATCAACCTCCTGACCAACCTTCTCCTGCCCATGGCTTCCTGTTTGCTCTCCCTGTCTGCTGGTGTCTCCTCACCCCAGACACTGTGTTCCCCAATCAGGCCAGAGCCTTCTTGTCTTCTCCCTTGCAGAACACTAGACCAAGGCAGAGCAGCCCAGGTTCTTCCTACACTACAAAGGAAGGGCTTCTTTGCAGAGTCCTTTAGCTTCTGGTGACAGCCTCAGAAACCAGTTCTCTTAAATCTCAATGACCTCCTGTGACTAGAGCCTACCTGATGACTATAGGTGAGGTTGGTATTGGGTGCAGGGAGGCCTGGGTGAGGCACTTGACTCCATCTCTTGATAGATGTGTGCCCATGGTCAATTCTTCCTTCCTTTCTGTCTCTCTCTCTCTCTCTCTCTCTCTCTCTCTCTCTCTCTCTCTCTTTCTTTCTTTCTTTTCATTTTCCTCCTTTCTCTGACTCTGCCCCAGTCTCTGACTCTTTGTGTCTGTCTCTCTGTCTCTGTCTCCCTGTGTCTGTCTCTCTGTCTCCGACTCTCTGTCAGAGGGCAACCTGTATTTGCTTCTCTTCTTCCAACATATGGGCTCGTTGAACTCAGGTCATAAGGCTCTTCACGTGCTAAAGCTACGTCTTTAAACCTTTCGGGTTTAACTGCTCTCAAACTGTAAGGATCTGGGGTTCTCAAGTTGGAGGGGTGAGCTTAGTTCCTACTTGGTGGGTATCAATATACATTGACGGTAGCTCCAGGAGTATGCGACAGGAAGACACTGTGGCTACCAGCCCTTTGGATGAGCCCCTGTGGGTTTCCATGAAGTCCACTATGGACTTGAACATGTCACTACTTAGTTTCTGTCAGGATGTCAGCCTGGAGCACGGTGTGAACGGTGCTATTTGGAGTCATGGCTCAGGGTGATTCTGGTGTGATGCTACTGGAGGAATAGCCATCAGGTTCAGTCTCGTCAGCTCTAGGCTGGTGTTGCTCAAAGTGGAGAAGAAGGAGGCCTGGAGTTGGGGGCATCTGCTGTGGCTTTCAGGCAGGGAGCTGAGGGTTGTCAGTGATTGACACGAGGGGGAAAGAAGGCTTTTTGCCTATATCCTCAATCAGACTTGGTTGCGTTTTTTACAGAGACAGCAATCTGCAGAGCACAGCAGCTCTGCCATAGGAGCCCAAACAGGGCGTGAAAAGGTTTACGCTGCAGAACCACCTGCGCCCATTGGTCCTGAGAAGTTTTGGGTGAATCTCTAAGGTGGGGAGGGCAGGTTCTCATCACCGATGTGGGCCAAGCACAGCCTTGGTTCTGTGGAACCCCAAAGAGTCCTTTGCAAAGCAGAGCGGCCCAGAGGAAGGTGAGGTCCCAGGATGTTTGCCACCTGTGGGACACGGCCACGTTCCATCACTTTTTCAGGTTACTTGCTTGCCGGGACAAGGAGAAAAGAGTGAGCCAAGCCCATTCATTACCGCTCCGTCCGCATGCTTTGTCCCTGTTTCTCCATGATTCAAGGGCTGAGCCTGGGGCTGGGAAAGGTCATGTAGCAGTGCCTGCTGTGTTGGAACAGAAACCTACTGTTGAGGACCCAAGCCAACCAAGCAAGCCCCGTGCGAGGACTCGACTGAGAAGCCCCGTGCGAGGACTCGACTGAGAAGCCCCGTGCGAGGACTCGACTGAGAAGCCCCGTGCGAGGACTCGACTGAGAAGCCCCGTGCGAGGACTCGACTGAGATCAGTGTGGGGCTGGGAGTTAGTGGGAGAGCACCGGAATCTGCTGGCCATGTGGATGAGTTTAACCTGTCTCTCCAATCGAAATTCACTCTCCGGCTTAGGGATGCATCTAAGGTAATAGAATACCTGCCTAGTAGGCACCAAGAGGTGGAGTTTGACCCCTAGCACTGTATAAAACCAGAAAGCTGACACATTCAATGTTATTCTTGGCTACATAGGCAGTTCATGTCAACATGCGCTACATGAGACTTTTTTGTTAAATTACCCTCTTGGCAAGAGAGAGTTCCTGGTTTGCCTGGCCAGACTTTGCCTATGACAAGCATGGTGTTTTGGGGGAGGAGTCCTTCCAGCAAGAATTCTGTGCTGGCAGGCCTGTAAGCAGAGCAGATGTCCATTGGTCAAATCAGTTTGGAAGCTAGAGGGCACAACCGAATTCAAACAAGTGATTCAAGCCTGTGTGGTGGCTAGTAACGTCCACATACTGCCCTCCACCTCCAGGAGCCTTGACTTCTCTGTTCGTACTGTGGCTTCCTCTTTGTTACCCCGTGATGCTGGCATCGCCTGGGAAGGGTTAGTGCCCTGTCTGAGAGGAGATCTCTCTGACCAGGGGATAGAAGGGGAAGTGAAAGCAACTCGGGGGCAAAACAGAACAAGCCAGCACCATGGAGAAGTGCAGCAGCTCTGTGGCTTTCTCAACGTGAGAAAATGACAGCTCCATGGGAAGGTTTGTGGGGGAAGAGGTCAGAGACCAAATATAAAGAAGACTTAAAGATGGAGAAACTGTCAGAGTCATCTTTAAAAGCAGCCAACTGGGGTAAAGTTCAGTGAGAGACTGCGCACACAACACACACGGTTCTGGAGCCAGTCCCCAGTGCTGAAGTTTATTTGTTTATTATCGTCTTTCTTTTTTTATTCTTGAGAAAGAATCTCATCGTATACCCCTGACTGGCAAGGAGCTCACTCTGTAGACCAGGCTGGCCTCAAACTCACAGAGATCCACCACCTCCAGAGTGCTGGGATTAAAGGATTGGGTCACTCTCTGGAAATCACTGCTGAGTCGCTGCATTAGAGAGAGAGAGAGAGAGAGAGAGAGAGAGAGAGAGAGAGAGAGAGAGAGAGTTTGTGATTTAAATGTATCTGAAATAATAAAACATTTAATCAATGAAAGGACTAAGCTGGCAGTTGTAAAAGACATGTGGAAGGGGCTAATGTCCACCAGTGACCCACACTCGGAAGTTTGAATCTTAGAGCTCTCTGGCAGCTGAGACAGAAGAGAAAGACGGAACGTGATGAGTAATATGAACCTCGTTGTCTCCTAAGAGAAAGCGAATCTGTAAGCCAGAAAACGCAGATCCCTCCCAAATAAACAAGTGGGAGTCGTTTGGACATCGGACAGCCCATGGAAGGTTCCACACTACAGTCTCGCTGTGCATCAGAAGCGCAGTGTGAGTTTTATGGCCGTTGTCATGTGGATACTGTCGGTGAAGAGGTTCCCTTCAAGTGCCTGCCTCGGGCTTGGAAAGGTCCTCGGAGGTTATCAGGGTCCCTTTGTGCTGTGATATCTCTGAGGACACTGTGGGCCCATTAGTTCTGAAGCCTTCCCTGATTCTCACTTCTCAGCCTCCTTCTGGAATGGCTTACAGAAGGGTTGGGTCACTATGTGGCACTCAGAGATGGGGGATGGGTAGGGAAGGGGATGAAGGACATGGCTTCTCATTCATGCTACCTTGTCTGGTGACATTGACAACAGTCTTTCCTCTGTGGCTCCCGGGAGGTGCAGGTTAGTCCCTGTGTCCTCCTGGGGACTCTGTCGTTTTCTTCTGTCCCTCTGTCCTGGGGTCCTGTCATTAGCTCTTTGACTACTTGAAAAGCAATTGCTACACCGAAGCCCCTCAGTTTTCAGTCTCTAGGTGTCTTCCGTCTCTTGGGTACATGCTACATAATTGTTGTGCGTTCTTGACCCTCGAGACCCCAGGAGTGGCCCTCCCAACTCCCAGTTAGAGCATGCACTCCCAAGTCCTGAATGTGGCCCTGCAGCCTAGGACCCAAATCAAAGAGCGAACTAGGAAGGATGTTCCTAGTCTAGGCATAGCCGCACGCAAAGGCTCGCCATTTGTCACGTGTGTGGCGGGGTCAGAGACTAATGACGATGTTGCCTAGTCGGAGAGAGTCTGTTTTATCCATGATGTGCAACATTAGTACTTACCATGAGGAAGTGAGGGGTTCATGTGCATGTGTGTGCACACGCCTAGGCCTTCAAGGAACCCCTTGGCACAGCTCTGCTGAAGTCTCTGGGATTTTTTTATGTTTGATTGAGCCACAGCCTCTCCTGAGGGAGTCTCATTAGAATCCCTGAATAAACAGTAGGTGATTTTACCTGCTTTTCTGTTTGCAAAGTCGGTCTGTTGACAGGGGAGGGGAAGGGAAACCTGCCCAGGACCTGGGAGGAGTAACCTGTGCTCCAGAACCTAGAAGGACCAGTCGGTCACCAGAGTGCAAAAAGATTCCCAGGGTGGATGGGATTCATTTGTTCGCTTTGGTATTTCTTTGGAAAGTTTCAAGAAGAACAGATTTGGGTTTTGAAGGACACAAAAACAGAGCCTTATTAGCTGAGCCGTGGGTGTGGCAGTGTCGTGGGAAGGGGCCTCTTCATGTTTACATTTTAAAATGTTAGAAGAATGGTCCAGCGAGTAAAAACTCAGGTTGCAGTGCTAACCTGACAGCCTAAGTTCAAGCCTGAGGTGGAAGGATAGACAGAACCAGGCCTGAAACTTGTCCTCTGACCTTAGGCCACAGACTATTTCCAGCTCTTCCAGAGTGTCAGAGTTCGGTTCCCAGCATCTACGACAGGTGGCACAGAATTATTCACGACTCTAAGTCTGGGGATCCCAGACTTCTGCCCTCCTCAGGCACCCACCTTCACACACTTACCCACAGAGACACAAGCACACCCAAAGTTAAAACACAGTAAGAATAAACCCTTTAAAACCCCACAAAGTAATACACCAGCACAATTAGGTAGTGAACCTAACCATAGGGCCATTGAGCACGAGCGCCCTGCACCAGTGGCATTTTCATTAGTGTCGCAGAAAGTCTGCCTCTGGCTGGGGAGAAGAAGGCTTGCACCATAGAGTGGTCACTGTCAAGCAGAAGAACCCGAGTTCAGCCCCAAAGCCCCTGCATGAAGAGCAGGGCAGCCCTGTACTTGCAGTCCCCAAGCTGAGGAGAAAGGGACAGCCTGCCCCACTTAATGATAGCCAGGTCAGCCAGAGACACCATCTCAGGAAACAAAACACAAAGCAAATAAGATGATCGGCATCCTGGAGATCGACACTGAAAGTTAACCTCTACATGCACATGTACACAAATGAACCTGAATCTGTACACACACACACACACACACACACACACACACACACACACACACACACACACACATAAACACACATACACACAAGCACACATATACACAAACACACACACAAACGCATACACACACAAATACATGTACACACACAGACACAAATACATGTACACATGCACCCCACATACATACACATATATACACAAATACACACAAATACATGTACACATCACGCACATATATACACAAATATACAATATACACACATACACACACATACACACATACACACAAACATAGATATACACAAACACACAAACAAATACATGTACATATAACACACACACACACACACACACAGTTTGCTTCTAGGGTGGGTACCAGGTGCCCCTAGGCCACATTGATAGTAGTCTTCTGGGGTTTACTAACTAGACCCCATGTTCCTGCCCTTTGGTCCCAGATCTTTGCCTTCACCAACATAATTCCTCTTCGCTCGGTAAGAATTGAACTTCAGGCTCTTTTTTTTCTTTTCTAAAAGGTCCTATGACTCACATAGTTTGAAAACCAGTAGTTAGACAAACCACACCACACCAGGCTTTTTGTTGTAGGGATTCGTCTTATTTCTGAGGGCCCCAGGTGACCTGCTGACCTGGGGTGTCTCCAAAGCTAGAAAATAATAGGCCATGCTCTAATCTGAAGAGACTCCACTGTATTTGCAGAGAGCTTTGAAATGTTCTGGGAAAAAAGCTGATCAGATGGGCAAGGTATTATATTCAGGGAGAGAAACCCTCCCATCTCTTTATAAAATGGATTAAGCCAGTTTCTAAGGGCTGCAGTCTGTGTGATCTTAATCCCACTCTTATTCCTGACTGGCCACCTTCCTCTTTGTTTCCCGAAACTTCCTGGACAGGGCTGGGATGCCTTCTCAGGCAGCCTTCTCCCTGCCAGCACCTGGGGAGAGCTAAGGAAAACTCCTGCCCTTGCCCCTACCTCACACACAGTACCCTTCATGCTCACAGGCTTAGATCTGATGGAGAATGGTGAACACTATGGTAGATCTACCATTGTGCACTTAGTAACCCTGGCCTGCTGGAGCAGCACATGAGAACGTTGTGGATCACAACCTCAGAAGAGTGGTCAAAGAGAGTTCATAGACACCCACATTCCTGCTAGTCTCTCTAAGCTAAAGTTCATTTAAAGAGACAGAAACAAATGTGGCTTTCTAGAAAAGGCTTATGCCTTGTCTGTTCAGGTGGCCCCACCCACAAACAATAGGCAGACAAAGCTTCATTTCCCATTCTCAGAAGATGGGTTCTAAGGAAGGACTAGCCCAGGTACAGGGAAATTGACAACCTGTACTAATCAACAATCATCAATTCCAGCCAATTCTCAGGACTGCCCCTACCTCAGGACTCAGGTACATCATGTGCCTACCTAGGACTAGGTAGAAACTTCTGCAGTAGGCCCAAGCTTTGAGCAAGCACAATCACTTTACTACTACCATCCCTGCTCTATCATCAGTGCTCTATCAACACTGTACTGTCTTCACTGCACTATCATCACTGCACTGTCTTCACTGCTGTATCATCCCTGCATCATCATCCCTGCTCTATCATCCCTGCTCTATCATCCCTGCTCTATCATCCCTGCTCTATCATCCCTGTTCTATCATCAGTGCTCTATCAACACTGTACTGTCTTCACTGCACTGTCATCACTGCATCATCATCCCTGCTCTATCATCACTGCACTATCATCACTGCTCTATCACCAGTGCACTGTCATCAGTGCTCTATCATCACTGCCCTATCATCACTGCACTGTCATCACTGCACTATCAACACTGTACTGTCTTCACTGCACTGTCATCACTGCATCATCATCCCTGCTCTATCATCACTGCACTATCATCACTTCTCTATCATCACTGCACTATCATCACTGCTCTATCATCACTGCTCTATCACCAGTGCACTGTCATCAGTGCTCTATCATCACTGCTCTATCATCACTGCACTATCATCACTGCTCTATCATCACTGCACTATCATCACTGCTCTATGATCACTGCTCTATCACCAGTGCACTGTCATCACTGCTCTATCATCACTGCACTATCATCACTGCTCTATCATCACTGCACTATCATCACTGCTCTATGATCACTGCTCTATCACCAGTGCACTGTCATCAGTGCTCTATCATCACTGCTCTATCATCACTGCACTATCATCACTGCTCTATCATCACTGCACTATCATCACTGCTCTATGATCACTGCTCTATCACCAGTGCACTGTCATCACTGCTCTATCATCACTGCTCTATCATCACTGCTCTATCACCAGTGCACTGTCATCAGTGCTCTATCATCACTGCTCTATCATCACTGCACTGTCATCACTGCACTATCAACACTGTACTGTCTTCACTGCACTGTCATCACTGCATCATCATCACTGCTCTATCATCATTGCTCTATCATCACTACACTACCTTCCCTGAACTATCACCACTGCATGATCATCAGTGCACTATCAGTTCCTGATTAGGATGTGATTATTCACTGTCTGTGTATTCCTGTGTATGTGTATTCCTCTGTGTGTGTGTGTGTGTGCGCACCCGCGTGCGCATTCATTCCTGTGTGTGTCCATTCCTTGTGTGCATTCCTGTGTGTGTGTGTGTGTACTCCTGTGTGTGTATTACTGTATATGTGTGTGTGTATGTGCATTCCTGTGTATATTCCTCTGTGTGTATTCCTCTGTGTATGTGCATTCTTGTGTTATACATTCCTATATGCGTGCATTCCTTTCTCTGCCTGTATTCCTATGTGTGTGTATTCCCCTGTGTGTGTGCACTCCTGTGTATGTGTGAATTCCTCTGTGTATTCCTGTGTGTGTATTCCTGTGTGTAAGGTGGGACATATACATGTGTGGGCGTGTGCGTAGAGAAAGAGATCTGAGATAGATATCTAGACATCTTCAATACTCTGGGCTTTATTTTTGTGGCAGTTTCTCACTGAACCTGGAGCTCACTGATATGGCTAGACAGACTGACCAGTGAGCCTCTGAATTCTCCTCTCTATTTTTTCAGTGCTGGGCTTATAGACCTGTGTCAGCAAACCAAGCTCCTCATTTTCTCTCATGCTTTCGTTTTATCAATGGAACCGACTCCCCTGTTCCAAGATGTGTTGTGTTGATTTATACTTCCTTAATTCTATTTATCTTGTTAATATGTCTGCAGACTTATTCAAAACTATATTACCTTTGGGACGAGCTCATGATGCCAACCAACACTTGGGACTTTAAAGATTGCCTAGTTGCAGGTGAGGTCCAGAGATGATCATGAGCTCACCTCCAAGCCTCATCCATCATCATAGCTTATGCTTCTGTCTTCAAACACAGGGAAGCAGTCCATGGCTTTCAGACAAGAAAGATGATCCCCAACCTTGCAGGAGCTAGTGATGTTTATTTACCCTTCAAAACTCATTTCCCTGCTTCCTTCTCCTTGAAGTCTTCCTGAGTACCCCAGAAACTGGCATCTGTTTTCTGCCAAGGGTGGTCTCCTGGCTGGGTATGCATTTCCATATCTGAACTTATCGCAGGGCACCATGGCCTTCTTTTTCCTCTCTGATTTCTTTTGCTGACTGTGGTCATAAAGCCTTAATAAAATTTTATGGAATTGAAATAATGGAGTTGTTTATTGGGTAAAGTAGTAGCTTGAGTGGCATTAGCCCCAGAAAATGTATAATGTCCTTGAACTACAATGATCTCCAGTCTCTGGCACGGAAGATGGTTGTATCTAGTTTTAATTTACTTCTCACGAGACCCCCATACATTAAAGGTCTTCCTCAAGCTCTCCTTTCTCTTCAGGGTCTGACCAAGGTCATTTGTGTAAATTAGTCTCCATATTTGTTTCTCTAGAAATGGTGTCCTTTCCCAACTTTCCTTCTTACTGTCTTGCTTGGGACCACTGAGAGACACATAAGATGGTGACATTCCAAAGGGAAGGGATGGGGTCTGGGTCTGCTCCCTGGAGGTGGCTTGGTTCGTGAATAAATTTGCCTAAGTCACTGCCAGCTATCAGCTCTGCATCAGAAGTGCAAGGGACTTCTTGGAAGGGCTACACAATATTTGTCCCTTGCCTCTGAAGACAGTGAGTCCTCGTACACACACACACACATACACACACACACACACACACACACACACACACACACACACACACACGGGGGGGGAAGGGAAGGGGAGGGGGAGGGGAGAGGGAGAGAGTTTTTTTTTTTTTTTTTTTTTTTTACCTGAAGCGTATGTAATACTTGCAAAGAGCTTGCTGTGTTCCACTGTAGTCACCAAATGGCTGGCAAAATGGGTAACTTCCTCCACAAGCCCACCTGAGGTGAGAGAGTCTGATTGTTGCCTCTCTATGTAGGCCATCTGGCCAAATAGAAGCACCTACTCTTTCTGCTCATCCTCGCCTCACTCACCCCTTGACATACTGAGTGATTTATTTACTTCTTGACAGGTAAGTGTACTAATTTTGTCACCACTGGGACAAAATAACCAATCTAAACAATTTGAGGGGAGGAACATTTACCCCAGCTCACGGTTAGTTCTGGTGCTTCTGGGCCTGTGGTAAGGCACAGTGTCATGGCAGGAGGGTATGTTGGAGCAGGAAGCAGAGAAGACATGCTCCGTCAGGAGCTCTTTCCTTCTAGCTCGGCCCCCTTGCCCTGATGGTTTCGCTACCTCTCAAAATAGTGCCGCCAGCTGTGGGCGAAGCATTTGTTTCATGAGCATGTGGGGCATTTCAGTCAGATCTGACAGACATGAAGCTTGCTTGGCCAGCACGTTTGTTTTTGGATGAGGAGTTCAGTTGTCATGGCAGCCGTGCCTTCAGCATCTCCTGTGACTGATGGCTAGAGGTGGGGTTCTATATCTGCCTTTGCCCCTGTCATACTTGCTCAATTTTTAATGCCCCGGCTGCAAGGGTTCTTGGAGACTAAAGATCAATGAGAATGATGCCTGCGTGGGACTAATTAATTAATTACACCTGGCTACCCAAAGAACTGGTTGGGTAGGCAGTCCCAGCTCTGCACCATAGCTAACTGACATTCATACGAGGACGGGAGGGCTGGGCCAAGAAACCAAGAAGAGCCTGAAGGAAGGGGAAAGAAGGCATCTATGTCAGGTGGAAGTTGGATACAGAATGCTTTGACCATTCAACTATCTTCCATTTTGTAGAAGAAAACGAAGAGGATGAAGAGGGGGAGAAGAGGAAGAAGAGGAAGGAGAAGGAGAAAGAAGATGATGACAGCAAAGAACAGGAGGAGGAGGAGCAGCAGCAGCACAGCTTGAAGTTCTTCCACTCCCCCTTGCGTCTGCTCAGACATCAAGGTGATGGCTTTACTCCTGTGTGGTGCCTCAGCTGTAAGATCAAGTTCTCCAGTGTTGAGACAGCCTCCACCTGAGTGTCCACAGAAACCCGTGGTTTTGAGAGATTCTGCCAGTTACCTAGGAGTGTTACACCAAGTGTGTGCCTCCATGCTGCCCTAGCTGTCCTAGAACTCTCTATGCAGAACAGGTGGTCCTTGAACTCCCAGAGATCTGCTGCTTCCCGGGTGTGGTGTGCACCACCACACTGGACTCTGTTTTCTTTTATTGACAGCCAAGTACTGCTGTCTGTAGAATGAAGCCTGGGGCAAGGAGAGTGATCCTGCCAACACAAGCTTTTGTCCTCACACCTCACAAGTATGAGAGAGAGAGAGAGAGAGAGAGAGAGAGAGAGAGAGAGAGAGAGAGAGAGAGAGGAGAAGGAGGAGAAGGAGAAAAGAAGAAGAAGAGGAGGAGGAGGAGGAGGGGGAGGAGGAGGAGGAGGAGGAGGAGGAGGAGGAGGAGGAGGAGGAGGAGGAGGAAATGGAATTAGATTCCTATTCTTGCTTGATCTTCTGGATTTGGGTGCTGGACTTAGGAGAGGAGAGGTAGAGGAGAGAGCCCAAGGCTGGGTGCAGAGGGCCATAGGCCAGTGGGAGGATGCCAGCACTCCCCTGCCTCCAAGCAAGCCTAGGCATCTTCAGACATGGTGCAGGTACCACAGGGCAGGCAATGGCCTGTTGAGCAGGAGAGAAGTGGATTGGCAGGAAATAAGCTTGGTCCTTGTGCTTCTCAACTGTTCTGGGAGTGGCAGGAGAGCCCTCTGCAGTGGGAGCTGCACCTACATGTACGGGAATGACCCGAACAGCCACTCAATGCAGCCCACACTTGTTATCTTTCAGTTCTGTTCTTCAGAGGGCTAGTTCAAGGCATTGGAAACCACATCGCTCCGTCGTCGTCGTCATCATCATCTTCTTCTTCTTCTTCTTCTTCTTCTTCTTCTTCTTCTTCTTCTTCTTCTTCTTCTTCTTCTTCTTCTTCTTCTTCTTCTTCTTCTCTCTCTCCTCCCCCTCCCTTCCTCTTACCTCCCCCTCCCATCCCCCTCCCTCCCTCTCTCTCTTTACCTCCCCCTCCCCTCCCCTTTCCTCCCTCTTCCCTTCCCCTCCCCCTTCCTCCCCCCTCCAGATTCTTCCAGCTGACTGCTTTCCTTGCCTTCCAGCCTCTCCATTCCACCATGGTCTCCTCCCAGGGACCCAGACAGCTTCAGAGAATCTTTTTTTCCACATGGTTTTAATTTAATCTTAACTCATGGTTCCTCTTACTATCTGAGGCTACATAGTGGGCCAATAGCTTTGTCTACCAAATCAAGAAGAGAGTGAGGTGGCTGTCCCAGACTGGAAAAACCCAAGCAGGCTACCAGGGAAGATAGCCACAAGGACTTGGAGAAACTAGAGAAGCCTTGGGTGGGGTTCTCAGATCAGGAACAATACTAGGAGTGGACTCACGTCAAAGGTCGTTATCATCGTTCTCCACGTATATTCCTGTGCCCAGACACTGCTTATCTGACAGGCTTCTCTCTTCCTGGTTGGCTGGGAGGAGAGCAGGCTACCTCAGAGAGTTCAGTATGCCATGAGACCTTGCCTGGCAAGCATTTGTCTCTTGGGCTTTGGAGAGGGCAGAGCAAGACTTCAAAGCTTTGGTCGCTTTGATAAAAGCTGCCTTGAATGCATCCTTTATATCCAAGACAAGGAATGAGTTTTAGTTGGTTTGTTTTCTTTTTTGTTTGTTTGTTTGTTTGTTTGTTTTTCAGACACAAAATCACCAAGCTAAGCAAAGTTATACCTTCCAGGTTGCCCAGTAAGACAGGTCACCTCCTGAAAATCCAGGAACAGAGGATGCTAAAGGGCTCAAGTTTTCCAGAACTGTACCAGTCAATATAATGACCACTGGTCATTGTGACAATGAATTAATTAATGTTGTACGTTGCCCAGACTGTCCTTAGCTTACTATATAATCAAGGATAACCTTAAACTTCCCTATCATCCTGGCTCTAGCTCCCAAATGTGCTGCTACACCCAGCTGTGTGATGCACTAGGCAAAGTGTAAATGCTCAAATGCCACGTCGTGTAGCACAGTGCAAACCAGACACCATCCTGGGATGTCTCTCGTGGACAGTGCAGCTCGGCAGCCTGTGCTTTGTTCTCCAGCTCTCCAGCTGTGAACCCATGAGTTCCTACTCCTCAGGCTAGCAGCTCTTCATTTTTGCAAGATGCCACTTGACGGGGCCCTCCCGGGACAGGAATGCTCCAACAGAGCGTAGATGTTTGGTAACAGGACTCCTGTCTCAGGAAAGACCCCAGAGGAAATAGGAGGGACCTCACTCACTGCAGGTTACACTCTCTGCCTAGTCTCCAAAAAAGACCATCAGGTCTATTCGGTCCTCTAGGGAGCAGCTCCATCCTGGTTGGACCTGGTGCCGTCTGTCCTGGTAGGACTGTTTCCGTGACCTCCAACCAATATATCTCTGGAGGTTAAAATCTTATACTCTAAACAGCCTGTAGGAGAGAGGCACCATGCCCTCCCTTGTTGGGTCACTGTGCCTCCTGGGGAGAGGGACACTGAAACCCAAGTTCACTTGGAAGTGTTTTGCTAGACCCAGGCACTGATGAAATCAGGCAGGGGCTCCTGATGAAGAGCCCACCATTTGATGAAACAGAGTTTTCCAGCCACAGGTTCTGCTGTCTCCAGGAGACTTGTCAACCTGATCCAACCAAAGGTGGAAAACACTCTGGGCTTCATCCAGTCCATCCCAGCCTGAATTCTGACCTTCTTGAGAAGGACTTGGGACAAAGGCCCCAGTCAAGGGTGACCCGTGCCTTTGGATCTTGACCTTGCTGGTTTCCCGGCTTGGACCTGGCCAGGTGGAAGGGTGGGTTTTCAGCCCCTACCTCTTCAAGGCCTGTCGGGATGACCCTGAAGGAGTCATAAAGTATGGGAAGAATGAAACACTCACTGGACCTGCCTTCCAAGCAGGCGCTCATCAAATCTGCCCACTTCCCTCCTGCAAGGCTGAAAGTGAACTTGTCGTAGTCCTGAATGGACACATTTTAGGGCTGATTCAGAACCTTCTAGAACAAACGTTAATGGGACCCAAGTGAAATTGCGGCAGGAAGAGGAACAGAAGGGAGCTGACTTCCTGAGACGAAACTTCAGAGTACATTTTGAGCAGAAACATTTACTTGGGTGGTTCCTCCTGCTTTAGAAAAGAACAAGAACAAAAGTCACACGGTCACTGCAGAGTCATTAAAGATGGCGGCTCGAGGGAGCCCGTTTGTGTCCCAGACTGCTGCACAGCCCTGGGCAACACCTGCGTTTCTCAGTTACGGAGCAAGGGACAAAGGAATTTTGGGGAACAGGGAAGGGGGAGTTTTACTCATCAATATTGTTCCCCCTTCTCCTTTGAATGGCTTCATAGCATCTTATGACAAGAACCAGCTCGATCTCTGGGTTCAAGTTCTACCACAGTGGGGGAGTTAGTTAAGATGAAGACCTTGCAGTTCCTTGCTTTGGAAGAGGGAGGATGGACAGAAAAGGAGGAAGAGAGGGGGTTTTACTTGGGTGGGCAGGAATCAAGCAGTACCAAACAGTGTTAAATCAGGAAGGGACTGTATGTGCTCTCCCTACCTCCCTCCTTCTCTTCCTCTCCCTCCCTTCCTTCTTTCCCCCCTTCCCTCCCTCTATCCCCCTCCCCCTGCCCCTCCCCTTCTCCTCTCTCTCTGTCACTCAACCTCAACCCAACTGTGTCTCTAGCCCAAGGATCTTTCTATTCGCAGATACTCTCGGTCTTTTAGATTTCTTCTATGACTTACGATGACATCACACAGGTAAGCCCATCAGAAGTTGGCAAAATCTTAGGAGCATTCACACAGAATGCACCTAACTTCACAAATACCCCTATTTGACAGCACAACATCCAGTGAGGGTGTCTAACCAACCGCTGTGACATGGTGTTCTCACTTGCATCTCTGTGAGGAGCTGTGGCCTGAAGCCTTCAGGCTGGACCTGGCTGCTCAAACTGGCATTGGCGAACCCTCAGGATCATACACTGTGATGTTGAATTGTGCGGCTGACTGGGAGCTATGGTTGCTGCCACTGCTTAGCACTGTGTGCGTGCGTGCGTGCGTGCGTGCGTGCGTGCGTGCGTGCGTGTGTGTGTGTGTGTGTGTGTGTGTGTGTGTGTGTCACTGGGGGTGTTTTTCTGTTCTGCAAATGCTTGGGTTCCAACAATTTTCCTGCCTCCGTCTCCCAGGGAGCTACTGACCCATGATTCTGTACCCAGATTTTCCTGCTATACATTGCCGTCTTGAGAAAAGACCAAAACTCAAAATTCAAAGTGTACGGTGCTCGTGGCATTGTAAAGCTGCAAGCTTTACACCGTGAGTCCTTTCTACGCAGAACCCGGTGCTCCCTTCATCCCGGTTGTGTCTTAGGCAACAGCACACAGTCTTGGGCTTCTTCTAACCAACTTTATTCTGCCTGAGCTCCCTGGGGCTCCTGAGTACCCAGCCTGCAAACCACAGATCTAACCCAACTCCCAACACACCAGTGAGGAAACCGAGATTGGAAAGGAAGCATGGTATCTCCTCCCTGTTCCTCACCAACGGCTCCAACTCTGGATTCCTTCCGAGGTCAAAGCTGATGAGAATGACTTCCCATGTGGTGGTCGCAGTGTGCACATTTGTCTCAAGAGCACGGAGAACAGATGAAGTAACAGCCACCGAAGCAAGTCACTGGGTCACCAGCTCAGACAGCCAGAGCGAATCGGTCGCATACCTTAATTCCCCGCTTGCATTCCTTACCGGTAACAGGCATTGCTAATCAATCTGAGCACCAATTGGGGCATGTTTCCCTGCTGAGCCTAGACACAGTCTCAAAACTATCATCAGCATAACCTCCTCCGAGGCGCCATCAGGCGCCATCATTAGTTTAACCAAGAGCCAGTTCTTGGAAATGAAATCTTTGTTCTTCCCAGTTTGGGACCGTTCTGATTGCCGTCACTCTGCACCACGGCCCCATGGGCCTGCAGTCTGTACCTTAGGAGAGAAGTCTGTCCCTGTGCAGCTTCAAGCAGGAGTCCATCTGCCTGAGGCACTGCCAAGGGAACTTGGAGGTGGATGAAGAGAAGGCTGTCTCGGTAGTGTGGGCAGAGCTTGATCTCTTAAGAATGCCTGCTGTGGTGTTTCAGCCTGTGAGGAGGAAGGCTTCAGAACCACTGCAATGGCTGGGTCAGTATTTAGTCAGGATCCAGTCATTTTCCTCTAGAGGTTGCTGGCTGGAAGTCTGTCCCTCACTCTTCCCACCCACTGCTCTTCCTACCCTGGCACCTAGAATAGCTTCCTTTGCATGACCTGCTCTCTCCACTGCACACCAGTGGTACTTGGAGAGCAGGAAACAGACTCGGCAGCACTCCTACCTGTGAAAGGTGGATAGACCTCCACTGCCTTTCTCTTCCTGTCTTCATGAAACTCCAAGTGGTCCATCTCCACAGAGTGCAGACACTGGAGCACCACAGAGTTTGGAGCCAGGGAAGCCTCTGTGAAAGACTTGGGCTGGAGAGATGGCTCAGTGGTTAAGAGCACTGACTGCTTGCTCTTCCAATAGGTCCTGAGTTCAAATCCCACAACCACAAGGTGGCTCGCAACCATCTGTAGTGGGATCTGGCGCCCTCTTCTGGTGTGTCTGAAGACAGCTACAGTGTACTTATAATAAATAAATAAATAAATAAATAAATAAACAAACAAACAAACAAACAAACAAATAAATCTATCTTTCAAAAAAGAGTATTGATGCAAACAACTGAAGCCCAGAGAGGTGTAGCACCCATGGGATTGGGTATGTAGCGGTTGTCCTAAATTGGAAGTATTGACAAAAACCAGGTTAACGATGAGTGACTAATGAAGGTGTAGGTATATAGAGCTCACTGTCCTGGAGGGTTTGTCTGGCTTCCTGGAGTGTCACTAAAGATGGGTGTCTGGCCTCCTGAGGGTCCCATTTCCTAAGTTGCTTATCTTCCATGAAAGGTTCGGTAGGTTGTGGGTCAGAATCTGTTTCAAAGTGAGGCTCATGGGAGGAGGCTTATGAGGGGCTCAGTGTAAACTGCACACATCCAGCTGCTTCTCACACAGGTGTGTGCACTGTAACATCTGGCACATACGCCAGTGGCCCCACAAGGTCCCAGAGACTGGGGCCCACTCCACTGGGGCCCATGACATTACTGTGCCCACCTCTTTCATCCTGCTCTGGATGTCCCTCTGTACCATAGGCAAGGATCGACAATGAACAGTTCCTAAGTCCCCACCCTCCCTCCTTCCTTCCCTTGTTATTGTGGGAGTGGCTGGGCTCCAGAGTGGATCTCAACACAATTTTTAACACACTATATAGAAATGAGTCATGGAAGAAAAGTCTGGATTTAGGGCCATTTCCAATGATAATCCTTTTTTCCCTCCAGTGTCAGGAGTACATTTTTAATACGTTGGTTTTAGATAATTGCACACGTTGTGTAAGGCTTACCAACCGCGTTTGCTCTGTACCCCAACACCAACCCAGTTGGACCCCATGTTCCCCTCCCCACAAATCTCTCTCTCAGGTTCATGACTATCCCTGTCGGTTGGCAGCCCACTGAGATTAAGCACAGCTGTCTGCGTGAAGGTGCCTTTGGGGCTATCTGTTGAAGTGGGTGGGCTTGACAGTGGGGACACCGTAAAGACAGCAGTTCTCAGTTTCCCAAGGTCTGTCAAGAGCCAATTGTTCAGAGGTAAAAGATATGGTGCCACGAGCCCCTCCTTCTTTCTCGACTGATTGTGTGGTCTTGTGTGGCCCTCGTTTAGGTAACTAGAGTTGCCCTGCGGTAACATTTAGAGCAGTTGTACTGAGTATAGAGAACAGGCCAACACTGCTGCCTGCTGCATTGGCTAGCTGGATTTTTGGGGAAGGCTCTTGCACTGCAGCTCAGGCTGATCTCAAGTTTATAACCTGACCTTCTTCTCTCAAAATCTGAGGTTGTAGACACGAGTCACCATGGTTGGCTGTTTGCTTGTTTGTTTTTATTTTTGGCGTTTGTTTGTTTAATATGGGTTTTTTTCCCCCTACAGAGCCCAGGCCAACCACACACTTGACATTCTCCTGCCTCAGCCTCCTAAACATTGGGCTTACATGTGTGTGTCACCAGGCCTGGACCATGCAGCTCCTTGGCATTTTAGGTATTTCAATAACTCTGTTTTGCTTTGAAAAGGAAATGTGTGCTGGAAGTTGTCTATTCTGTTGTGGAGAAGGTCCTCTGGTCCCCGAGACTCCCTGGTAGCCATCAAATGACCATAGGTCCTTTCCCAGGGCCTTTCTGGGTACCAGTTCCCCATGTGCAACCTGCCTTAGGAGTAGAGAGGAGGGTCTGGTTTTGTGGGCTCTGCCCTGGACTTCTTGGCAGGGGTGGGGGTAGGTATCTGTTTTTACCCCAGGCCAGAGGTGAGTCTGTCCCCTTAAGGGTGGCTGAAACATGATAGCCAGAGGGAACAGCTTCAGCTGTACCTCCAGGTGGTTAGAGGTGTGGTTAGCATCTCTGAGGCAATGAGCTGTAATGAGTCGTGGGGTTCTGGCCTTAATTTCCCTGAGAACAGGGCACTGACTCAGACTTCTGGCTCTGACTCCCCATCCTCCACCAGCTACAGGTGGTCCTCCCTTCCCTCCCTATCTCCAGCCTCAGATAGCTGCACTTTATCAGGGTGCAGTCTAAATGCAGATGGTTGATCACACCTGCAGTTTAAAGACCTTTAAGGTAGGAGAATGGTGAGTTCAAGGCCAGCATGGGCTCCATCATGAGCCCCTGCTTTCGAAACGAGGATGGCGTGGGGAGGTAGCTCAGCCAGTGAAACAGGAGGTCCTGAGGGTAGCCCCCCAGAACCGACATGAAAAAGCCAGGCAGGGTGGTGCACGTTTGCTTTCCTGAGACAGCAGATCCCGGACTTGGTAGCAGGCAGCAAGCCTAGCTAAACTGGTGATTCCAGAGAGCGAGCGAGCGAGCGAGAGAGAGAGAGAGAGAGAGAGAGAGAGAGAGAGAGAGAGAGATCTTGCCTCAAAATCAAGGTGGAGGCTGGAGAGATGGCTCAGCCGTTAAGAGCACTTATTGCTCTCGCAGAGGAGCCCAGGTTCAGATTCTGGCACTGACACAGGCTTCAGGACTATCCAGGACTTTAGTTCCAAGGGATGTTCTGACCTCTGCAGGTACTGCGCACACATGTGGTGCACAGACATACATGCAGGCAAAATACTCCATCGCATAAAAATAAAATAAATACACCTAAAACCCAAAACAAGGTGGGTAGCAGTTCAAAAGACACCCAGAATTCATCTCTGAGTTCCACATACACATGCACACTTATGTACCTGTATACAAATGAACACACACACAGACACATTCACACACACATATACACACACATTCACACACACAATACATTCACACACACATACATTCACACACACTCACACACACAATACACACACAATACACACATATTCACACACATTCACACACACAATACATTCACACACAC
This sequence comes from Rattus norvegicus, assembly GCF_021556685.1. Lineage (NCBI taxonomy): Eukaryota > Metazoa > Chordata > Mammalia > Rodentia > Muridae > Rattus > Rattus norvegicus. The sequence goes on along the minus strand of NC_141534.1, from coordinate 268,118,663 downwards.
ATACATTCACACTCAAACACACAATACCACACAATACACACATATTCACACACATATACACATTCACACACACATACATATACACATACATTCACACACACATGCACATACACACACATTCACACACATTTACACACACATATACACACATTCACACACACATGCACATAGACACACATACATACACATTCACACACATACATTCACACACACATTCACACACACATTCACACACATTCACATCATTCACACACTTTCACACACACACATTCACACACACACATTCACACACATTCACACACATACATTCACACACATACATTCACACACACATTCACACACACATACATTCACACACACATTCACACACACACATACAGTCACACACACAGTCACACACACATTCACACACACACATTCACACACACACATTCACACACATACATTCACACACATACATTCACACACACATTCACACACACATACATTCACACACACATTCACACACACATACATTCACACACACATTCACACACACACATACAGTCACACACACAGTCACACACACATTCACACACACACATTCACACACATACATTCACACACATACATTCACACACATTCACACACACATACATTCACACACACATTCACACACACACATATATACACACATTCACACACATATACACACACATTCACACACACATATACACACACATTCACACCATTCACACACATTCACACACACACATTCACAAACACACACACACACACACACACACACACGTACAAATACAAAACGCAAATAGATGCAAAGTTCGAAATTCCCTAAATTATTTTACTTCAGCATTACCTGTGGCTGGGAATTATCTACACGGAAAAAGCTGAGACAATCCTGGTTGCCCTGTGTCCCCAATACTCAGCAACTGCCCCCTGGCGAGCCACACAAACTGTAGCTTTCCAAGACAAGGTCTCCCATTTTACATACCAGCAAACTGAGGCTTGGAGAGAAAAGTCACTGAAGGGCTCGGTGTCAGGTGACTGAAATCAGGATCAGAAGCCCATACTCCTGAGGTAAAGGTGCCTCCAGTTAGCCTAGCTGTGGTTCTGGTTTATGTGGGAAGAGCCTACTCGGCCTGCCTGGGAATCAGATTACTGAGAAGCACTCAGGAGGGTCCTGAGTGAGAGAGTGCGACAAAATGGAGTAGACAAGGTTTCACCTTGTCTGTGGACCTTCCCTCCTTCCCAGATTCTTGATGACTTCCCTGGGTAACAGCTTTTCTGAAGTGTTATTCATCTGGAGAACGAACCCTGAGAACATCTGGACGCAAGGAGTTACATGAGCTGGTGTCACACACACATCAGCCTGATGTCATGGGTCCCCTACCTACCAGCTTTGATGTCCCATCTTTCCAGAGTCAACAGTATTCCATGTGTGTGTGTGTGTGTGTGTGTGTGTGTGTGTGTGTGTGTGCGCGTGTGTGTGTGGTGCACATGCCAGCTAGCCCAGGGATCTACATGTCTCTGCCTCCCTAGCACTGAGCTCACTGTATGTCACCACATGGCTTTTTGCTTTTGCTTTACTTGGCTTCTGGAGATTGGAGCAGGCTTTTTACTGATGGAGCCGGATCCCCAACCTTGGCGTTCCGTTTTGCAGTAGAAACCTGACCCCCACTCTCCATTAGGAGATGAGGACACAGATGCTTATCCACGGCCTGATTCCAATCTTGAAGCTTGTGCTTATGTCACCAACTGAGATGGGACTCACTGTCACCGCAGGGAGCTGAGAGTATAGGGTCAGGGAACGGGGGGGGGGGGGGGGGGGGGGGAGGCGCTGCTGAAGAAGTTCCCTGTATCACAGCAGGGAGGAAAGGGCAGAGGCACGAGACCGATACTGACGCTCCCGAGATAGCCTTTCTATTCTTGGTTCTGCAATGTAGCTTGCTGTGTGCCCTTGGGCAGATCAGTTCCTCTATCTAATGCTCAGTTTCCTCATTTTCTACAACCAAATGCAGAATCTTCAAGACTTTCCCTTTCAGTTCGAAAGAGCCCAGAGCTCTGGCTGGGGTGCGGGCTGTGTGTGAAGAAATAGGAGTCTTGGTTTCATTTCGTAACCTGGGCCCCTCAGTGCTTCCCAGCTGGGGCTGGGAACAAGACCAACATTCATTGACAAATGAAGGTGAGTTTCAGAGAGGCGGCAGGCAGCCTTGGCTGTCACAAAATTCTGACAGAAGGACAGTGCTGGGGAAACCCCAGTTTCTGTAGCGGAGGCCCTGATTGGTGTAGAGCGTTTGCGCTTCCTTCAGACCAAGGCCTCTAGCTTGCCAGCTCCCATGTCATTAGCTGCTGGGTTTGATCAATGGCAATACTATAAACAACAAATAAGTCCATTTGCTGGCAATTTCAGTCATTTGTGGCATTTAATTAGCATAATTGACCCAAACTAGAACTTTCCCTTCCACCTGAATTTAAAAATACATCTCCACTAACCCCCAGTACATCTGAGGGAAAAAAAAAGTTTTTTAATGAGGCTTTAACTAAAGCCCAATATCAAAACACTATATAATACTTTTATCTCATCGAAGACATTTGATGCTTATTAAAATATTACTGCTTTAAGGCTTATTTTGATTTTTTTTTTTTTTGCCCAAGAGTGTGAGCAGAGCCTCACTACTCAGATAATAACAAAGAAACCTTAAACATGGAAAAAAACCCACACATGAAAGGTAATATGTTCCCCATTAGTCCCAGTATCATTTCCTCGGGATTACTGCTTTCCAAATATAGCATTAGCTTGAAAATAAAAGGCCGTTTACAGTAATGGGACACTTGGTACTACTTTGGAGCATGTGGGCTCTCCAAGGACCTTGTACAACGGCTTCATTAAGCGGGAACTGCGGGGGAGAAAGGCTGGGTTAAAAAAAAAAGAATCCCAGCATGTCTCCTCAAAGGCCCCCCAGATAGGCCACCTACCCTGACCCAAGGCCCGTGTCTAACAAGCTCTTAATTCCGCTTTCAGAACTGCTTTTTCACGCGTTGTTTCTTCCAGAGATGAAAACATTTTTTTGAGGCTGACAAGCCATCAGTTGGGTGCCACCCGGGAAGAGAAGCCACGGTCTGAAGCTGTGCTTTCTGGACTCACCGACGGGAGAACACAGAACAGCCAATGGTCATCCTGGGTTTGGGAGGTCTCTCCTTATCCCGAGAGCCGGCAAGTTTAGGAGCAGTTAGAGCCTACCAGCTTGTCTGAGTGGACATGGAGCAGCAACTGCTTTGGTTGCTGGGTATGGCTGAAGCCTGTTTATGGTTGGATGACCTACGCTATCCAGGGACAGAGCAGTCGTGTACACTGAAGGGCCCTCTCAAGCGGCAGCTAGGGCCACTCTAATTCTCTCCCATGGGCTGGCCTGGGTCAAGCTCCCACTGGAGACTGCCAGTCAGCCGAGGGCCTCTGAAGAGACTCACATTATCTGTTTGCTGTTTCGGTCTGGCAATGCAGACCCCTTCTGATTTGGGGAGCCAGCCTCCTGGCACTCACTAAATGCCCTGTTCCACAGAGTGAGGGAGCAACTGTCTAGCCTGAAGCAAGAGACATGGGCCCCTGGTTTCCAATCCCCATTTGGAAGCCAATCATACCTCAGTTGTCAGCGGCGGGGGAGGCGGGGGGAGGCAGAGGCTACATGAGGGTGTAGCAGAGTAACAAGAGCTTACACTTATTACTCCAGGTTTGCCGTTTTCCCCAGAGGCAGATGGCACCATTCGTTGGGCAGGGATCACTCCACCAGCCCTGCCTTTGTCCCAAGGGGACACTTTCTTGGTTGGGATGGGGGTGGTGTCATTCAACCCATGTGAGGAAGCAACCACCCAACTGTCATCAGCTTTGGACGTCACTGACCATGTTCAGTTACTGTTAAGCACTCTTGTCCTCGAAGCACAAATGGGTAATTTCTCTGTGACTGGAGCCAGGCAGGCACGTCGCCCTTGTTCAACCAACTGCTCCCATGTCTGGAATATTCCCCGCTGTCCAGGTTCTGGCCAGGTGTCCCATGGCTTTGTTCTGTTAGCGGTCCTCCCAAGATCGATGACGGCCGTCGATCCATGTGTGAGTGACTCTAGGAAGGGCGCTGAGGAGCTGAGGTTGACTGAGGGCCACCTGCAGAGGCCCCAGCAGCTAAGTGTATGGCCTGAGTGCTGGGCCACGCCGCTTGTGAGAGGCTCACAGTCCTGCGGTGTCAACTGGATCAAAGTCTTCTCTCAAAAGATGGAACCTGGGTTCTGCCCTTGGTCACAACGCTTGACTCGGAACCCTTGCCTTTTCTAAGGTTACTGCTTCTTTGGGAGATGAAGATTGGCACCCTGGAGACTACTCATGGCGCGGGCATGGGCTAAGTCCTCTGCCCTAGAAGACCTACAGGGCAGCCCGGGGCAGGATTCCTCCAGGGCTCATGCACTTTAAATGTTTCAGACTGGGATAACTGCAAAAGGAATTTCCACCTACAGAAGAGGAAAGGGAGGAGAGCAAGGAGGAGAAGCGTCACCTAAGGTCTAGAAACAGCCACCTAGTCCCATTCTAGTCCCATTCTTTCCTAGCTCTACCAGTTGTCCAGTGTGAAGATTAGGTTGTCGTTTTTTTTTTTTTTGTTTGTTTGTTTTGTTTTGTTTTTGTTTTCGTTTTGTCAACTTGACACAAGCTAGGAAGAGAGGGGACAGCTCTTGAGGACGACTCCATCGGACTGACTTGTAGGCAAGTTCATGGTGGCAGTTTCTTTGTCCCGAAACCACCGTGAGTGGTGCCACCCTGGGCAGATGGCGCTGGGTTGTATAAGAAAACAGGATCGGCAAGGCACGGCAAACCAGTCAGTGAGCGCCATAAACAGCATCCTTCTATAGGTCTTGCTCCAGTTCCTGCCTCAAGGTCCTGCCTCGGCTTCCCTAACCGACGAACTCTCAGGTAAATAAATGCCCACTACAGAAATTGCTTTCGGTCACGATATTTATCAGAGCAGGACAAAGCGACTGATGAAAGTGAGGCCTGGGGGGAATATGGGAGTGTGTGAGCTGGAATTGAGGTGTCTGTAAGGACCAGAACCGGCTTCAGGGAAACAGTGGGAGGGACCTGCAGGGGAGCTGGGAGCCAGCAAACTGGCGATGTGGGCAACAGAACACATCGAGAAAGCAGACAGCATCCCCAAGCCCTTCCCTGAGGACAAGAGGTTTCGGGGTTTCAGTAGGTTCTGAAGAGGTAAGAGAGCCAGGCTCAGTGACTGGGGTCTGTTAAGGAGCGTGGGGAGAAAGAGGTGGCTTCCTGCCACATGGGTATCAGTACTGACAAAAAGCGTGTGTAAAGGACAGTAACGCACTACCTCTGTTACCCACGCCACGCCTGGACTCTCTGTGGCCTGGCTACATCACCATGGGGACAGACCAGACCCAAGAGAATGGCAAAGGCCCACAGGTCCTCTGAGGAGACTCTGGCCTCTGTCAACACAAATAGCAACACTGTGGAGGACTGAAGACACTACACACTCCTTAAGTCATGCTAATCCCAGTAAGGATAAAGGGGGACTGTGACCTTGTTGGGTGGGAACAGAGGGCAGCAGACAGTAAATTATAAATAGTAAAACTCAGAGGCTATGACTTTAGATGGGAACCCTGGCTTTGAAATATATGTAAGGTGCTGAGGGAGGGTAGGTGACCGAAGTGGGTATGCACAAGGCTAAAGGAACTCAGTCGGAACAGGAGACCCTAAGTCTAAATCCCACCAGGACCCTTTCTAATCCAGCCAGCCTTGAATCAAGGGTCCCGGGTAGCCGGTGACAGGACCAGCCTTCCCAGATTTACATAGCGTGTCCTTCTCCACACCTGTGTGTAATCTGCTCTATCCGTGTGAAGGCTCTGGTGCTTTTTTTGAATGTGTCCTACATCAAATATACCCCCTCCTCTCCAGGAGGGTCCCCAGCCACCGTGCTGCGGACTAGGGGGACATTTGATTGTCTAGAACACATCAAACAGCCCAGGTCTTCCTTGTAAAAGTTTTACAAGAAAATCATTGAAGATCAGCTGAACCGGCCTTCTCCTCTGCTCCAGCATATATTCCAACGCTGAGCCCAATGGTAGCCTCGCCACGCCTTGGTGCTGGGTCCGCAAGAGCGCTGGGCTGGTGAGCGTGCCGAGGTGGAAGCCTCAGCCCCGGGATCGTTAGGCTTGCAGACCACGGCTGTGGGATCTGGTGAGTTGGACATATTTTATTTAACCAGCTTAGTAAAAGGTAATATTCAGCAGCTGTGATCTATAGCAGAATTACAATTTTCAGGTCAAGGAGGGATTTTGATATTAGGAGGTTGGGCAGAATTGCCGTGAAATCTCACGGGCCATCTTTAAAAATAAATGAGAAAATAGGTTATCCAAGAGTCATTGTAAAGGGAAAATCAATAGGCGGCGTCTATTCACTTGGGCTATCAAAATCCTTGAAATTTGAACAAAAGTTTCACGTTTAGTGTACTGGAGGTTTTGAAATCTCGGCACCGGAGCTCCGTGGTGCTGCACATCCAAATGAGGCTGGCCCTGGTGAAGCTTCGGCCCCGCTTAAGGTGGGGGAGGATCATGGTAGCCGGAAGAGCCTGTAGGGAAAGACTCCTGTGAGGACTCTGTCCCGTTCTGCTGCAGGCTGCCCCCAGCACTCGCAAGAGAAGCACCCAAGACCATAACAGCGGTGTGCCAGGTAGTCCTGCCCTCGCCCTATACAATCCACTGCCCACACCGTGGATGGGGACAACCTCCCCGTGGTGACATTTTACCTGCTTTAGGCTGTCTGAAATGACAGAAGTTTCTACCATCCAACCATTCATCCATGTGTCTGTCTGTCCCTCCCGCCATGTGCCATTCTCAATCAGGAAACCAAAATGGAGAAAGTATGTATGTATGTATGTATGTATGTATGTATGTATGTATGTATGTATGCATGCATGCATGCATGCATGTTTTGGCTCAATCATCTATACCTACACAATAAATAATGTTTTTTTAAATTTTGAGACTGGTGTCTGTGTAGCTCTGGCTGTCCTGGAACTCACTCTGTAGACCAGGCAGGCCTTGAACTCTGAGATCTGTCTGCTTTTGCTTCCCGAATGCTGGGGTTAGAGGTGTGAGCCGCCATGCCCAGGTATAAATAAAAACACCTAATAAAAATTAAAAGAGGAAAAATGTTTAGCCAGGCTAAGGCACAAAAAATCGTTGGAGTCCAGAGATGTCGAAAGCCTGCCTATAGGACATGGGGGACCTTGTCTCATAAGGTTAAAAAGAGGGCCGGGGTGGGGGTGCTTTGTTGGTAAAATGCTTACCTTGCAAACCTGAAGTCTGGAGTTGGCTGGGGAGGCAGAGGCAGGCAGATGCCTGGATCTCACTAAGCCAGCAAGGCTAGGACAGCGGTGGGCTCCAGGCTAAGAAGGGACTCAGTCTAAGGGGGCTGGGACCTGAGCAACTGCAGCTGAGGTGGCTTCCACATGCACCAGTACACCCAGCTGTCCCCCAGCCCCATGAATGAAAAACAAGATGCGGGCTTGAAAACGAGCCCTCCAAGTGTCACCACCTTCGGACAAAGCGACAGTGCACTGTATTCACCCCGCAGAATGCCGAGCGCAGGCTTCTACCCGCCTTTCCGCCGGAAAACCATGCAAAAGCAACAGCAAGCCTTGGGCTTACACCATCTTTACATTTTATTTAGCTCATCCCACGACATGTGTTAGCTCAGGAGACAGCCTCCGAAGTGTGTCACCAACACCAGTGACAGGCCGGACCACATTTCTAAGAGACGCAATGAAAACAAATGCTGGGATAAATCACTTTGTGGGCTAAGCGAATGCACAGATTTATTAACAAACCAGCACTCTGTCAGTGTTAGAGATAGAAGGTGGGGGTTCTGGGGAGAGAGGAGCTGTGAAGCCGGGAGTCCCTGGGACTCGGGGCTAATTCCTGAGTGGGACATTAAAACAGCCGGGCATCGATAAGCGTGGGCCAGACTGCCTCCCCTTCCCCCGCCCGCTCGGTTCCGTGTGATTTCTCCCCCAGCCCCGAGACAGGCTCCTGACACCCCAGCCTAAGCGATGCAGATAATGTAACCGTGGCATCATTAGGAACCATGAAATTGCAATTCCTTGGGGAAGGAGCGCTATCACTCTGTTACACAAGAAGAGCGATTAATTAGCGGAGCTCAGTTTAACGGACTATGTACTACATGGGTTCTAAACCCACTCTGGAGTGGCTCTCGGGCCTAATGAATTACCTTCAGGAAAGAGGAGCTGCAGCCAGAAGACATCGGCCAAAGTGCAACACAGGAAATCCTCCAAACCCACCCGATGCCGATGGGAGAGAACTACCGTTCAGGAAAGTCGGGGGAGGGGCTGGGGATTTAGCTCAGTGGTAGAGCGCTTAAAAAAGGAGAGTCGGGGGAAACCAAACAATCGCTAACTCCTAGTCCCCACTGAAGGGTCCCTTGCTCCACATCACAACCTGGCGGCCCCTCACCCTCCTCGTGCTGGACTTCAGATTGAGCTTAGCATCCTAGGCCTCAAAATCCAGCTGCTAGGTGATGGGTCGAGGCCGGTGCTCTGGACAATGTTAGGGCCTCCACTTTTGGGCCAGATGAACTTTTATTGCTGTTGGATTCCAAATTGTAGTTTTGGTATTTAAAGTCTCTGTGGGGTGTCCTGTGGGGTTCCCAGTTCCAGGATGAAACATCCAGGGGGAGGCCTGAGGCAAAAGCCAGAGCAGTCAGTGATCGTCAGACCCTCAAGAGGGCCTGCGCTTTCTCTAGGGGCCACTCCTGGTCTGTTTTTAAGGCCTGCTGGGCCACATGGTGAGAGCCTGTCTCAAAATGACAAACAATCCCCAGACTACAAAATAAAAGAAGCCAAACAATGAGAGCAAAGTTCACTCAAGCCAAGCAACAAAACAAAACTTGGGCCTGGGATTTAGAGGCCACACTGGGGGTGATGGCTGCTTTCTCTTCCTCCTCCTCCTCCTCTTCCTCCTCCTCCTCCTCGTCCTCCTCCTCCTCCTCTTCCTCTTCCTCTTCCTCCTCTTCTTCATCCTCCTCCTCTTCTTCCTCCTCCTCATCCTCCTCCTCTTCTTCCTCCTCCTCATCCTCCTCCTCTTTTTCATCCTCCTCTTCTTCATCCTCTTCCTCTTCTCCTCCTCCCTCTCCTTCCCCTTCTTCCTTCTTTCTCTTCTTCCTTCTTTCTCTTCTTCCTTCTTTCTCTTCTTCCTCCTCTTCTAATTTATTTTTATTGCGTGAGCATTGGTGTTTTGCCTGCCTGTATGTCTGTGTGAGGGTGTCAGACCCTGGAGTTACAGACAGTCGCAAGCTGCCATGTGGGTGGTGGGAATTGAATCCAGGGCTCCTGACTGCTGACCGGCTATCTCTGCAGCCCCTAGATGGCTTCTAAGTCTTTCAACGCCCCCCCTTTTGTTTCCTTTGTTGATACAAGGTCTCTCCACTTCAAAATTCATGATTGTCCTTTGTGCAGGGACTTGGAGGTGAATGCCACTACAACGATCTGGCCTCTTGCTAGGTCTTATCCATACTCACATGCTTAATGGGCCAAGATTTTTTTTGAGGGGCAAGTTCTGTGTGTGTCAGTTTTTTCTAATAGGGCAATAGACACGCAAAAAAGAAATTCACACATCTGGCTGGACTGGCTACATAATTTGGGAGACCCGGGGCAAAATGAAAATGTGAGACTCCTTATTAATAAAAGCAGGTATAACCACAACACTGCCAGCCACTGTACCAGCACCACGCCCAGTGCCTCCCAAAGCCTTCTATCTGCACCCACAGCAGGTGGACAACCCTCAGGAGCTCTAGAGACACACTAGGTTCCTTGATGAGATGAACAGCAGACTTATCCACATGGAGTTCTTCTAGGGAGTGTGCCTGACTCCTTCGGCCTGGGTGGGGACCACCAAGCCTCACTCCAAAATATTGGGGTCACATGCACCTGCAGATGCTCTACCCTCCCTGTCTTAATCTCTACCTTGGGGGTGGGGTGGAAGCAGTTTTCGGGGCCTGGGATGCTGGGCTGAGTGGAGATAGGCACCAGGGTGTGGAGGAGTGAGCCCCTGAGAAATGGACCAAAAGGTTATGGGATATCCCAAGTCCTCAGGTCATAGTCTACTCTATCCTTACCAAAAACAAACAAAAAATTAAAAAAAAAAACCCAAAAAACAAAAACAAAAAAAAACAAAAGACAAAAAACAACAACAAAACAAACCAAAAACCAAAACAACAACAACAACAACAACAACAAGAACAAAACCCAAAAAACAAAAACCCCCCAAACCCACTCACAAAGCTCAGATTGATAAGAATTTTAGGTCAACTACAGAGATTTACTCTCTAAGTATTAGGCCCTTCAGAGTCCAGGCCTCTGCATCCGAGACTATTAGGAAGTTTAGCCTGCCAAGAGTCTTGTCCGTCTAGAAGATTCGACACATGAAAGACGGCCTCTTCCCCCAAGCACGGCCCCTGTGTGGGAGCATTCCTTTTACATGACTGTGGACAGCTGGGAGTTCCCAGAGATGTCTGTTCCCAGAGTCTTTCTAGCCCCGTTTTCCTATTTGCTGAAAAATTCAGGGACGGTAGGGCATGGCTTGCAGAGTCTTTAGCCCAGGCCAGTGCACGGCAGGGCCTAGAACCCTAAAACCAGTTCTAGGCTGTCCCTGAAGAGGCCCAGATGGAAAAAGGCCAAGGTCTCATCGGTCTCCCTGCCAGGTTCAGCCTGGGTATGAATGTCCGTTAGCCTCAGTCACCAGCACCCAGGACCACTGTCAGAGACATAGCGCCCCTTGACACTGGCACCAGAGGCGTTCTGAAAGTCTGTCCTGGGTTCAGCCACACAGTGGTGGTGCTCCTAACTGTATGAACTCAAGATTTTTGGTGGGGAAGAGTGGCTGGGAAGACACCACATGGGAAAGAGGCTAGAGATACCCTCCTCAGTGGAACCTTAGGAACTCCCCTAAGATGACATTTCCTTGGGAGCAGAGAACTGGCGTTCAAGGAGTCCTATGTTTGCACACAGTAGGAGCTTTAGCCCAATGTCATGAGGCCAACTCAAGTCCACTCACTAGCTCTAAGGGTTCTGAGCTCAGGACTGTAAATGTTTTAGGCTGGGGCTCCTGAGGTCAGAGGAATGGGGTGGGAGTGGAGGGTCACGAAAACAAAATCTCCAGCTTGTACTACTGGAAGTGACACCTCTTTGTGCAGAGGAGCACTGAAGGCCTAGAGCCTACCCCTGGCTCTGCTATCAACTTGCTAGGAGATCTTTAGTAAATGCTGTTCTCCCTCTGCCTGGAAGCAAGAGTAGGCTGGCCAGTGCAGCCCTGCGGCATGCACAGCTCAAAGGGTCTGTGATCTGGAGCTCCCCAGAACACTCGAGATGTTCTCAAGGTGGACAGCGATGAACACAGAAGACGGAGATCTGTGTCTGTTCATTCTTTCAACTTCCTGCCTCCCCTGTCCAACACACACACACACACACACACACACACACACACACACACACACACACACACACACTCTCCACATCCCTACCCTATACCCCCACCGCCACCCCCCGAACCACATATATCAACAGCCCCCCCCCCCCACACATACACACAGTGAGCCTTGCTCTGTGGGTCTCCTCTTTCTTCACATAGGAGTTGAGAGAGGTCTGCCACAGGCTGGAACATGGTTGCATTTGCAGGGGTGCTCAGGCTCTGTTTGCCCCAATATCAGACACCCTAACATCAGTTTCTTCACTGCCTGGGAGAGGGGGTATGTGTAGAGGTTGATACAAATTCCGTTTCTATCTCCCCTTTCTGCATGGGGGCTAGGGAGGAGGAGGAGGAGGGCACAGAAGCCTTTGAAATGTCTCTTGCTCCATTTCCTCCCTGCTCACTGTTCTGCCCATAGCATCCACCTAGTTCAAACCCAGAAACACTCCCGCAGTGCACCTCTTAGCCACTCTGCAACTTTTTTCTCTTTTATGATATTTTGGGCCTCTGTTGCTTGCCAAGTCAAACCTTTTTCATAAAAATGACCCCACCCTCCAAGTCAGCCCTGATCTAACCATTCCCTGCTTCTGTCTCCCTTTCAAGGGCCATCCTGGGTGCAGAAACAGTGACGACGGGGACCTGCCCACCTGCAGGTGAAGAGGATTCCTACTTGCTTCTCTTGGATCATCTTGAGTGTGTTTTGCCATGTAGCTCATGGGGATGGGCGGTGGGTACCAGGCACACTGGCAGAGGTGGCGAGGGAAAGCAAACTGGGATGCTGGGAGGGAAAAGCTTTCAGACCTCTAGCCTGGTACAGAGAGGCTCTCTGACTTCCCCTTTCATCAATGTCTTTGGGGCCTGGCAAATATTCATGGACCAGGTGAATTCACAGGTCATCTAGGAGAGAGGGTATGTATGGATGAAATCTGATTACAGTTTCTCTCCTGAACAGAGAGAGGGGAACAGGAAGGAGTTCCTTCAGACCACCTGGTTCTCCTCACTCTGGTACTCCCCTTTCTTCAGAAAGGCTCCTTCAGATGAGGGCCACGACATGGCTCCTTGAGACAAGGCCTCCTTGGGGTCCACCCAGGGTAATCCATTCTGATGCCTCCTCCACATGTTAAACTGCACACACAAGAGGCCTGGGACTCCTTGGACCCCGAGGCTGGAACCAATGCCAGCCCCCAGGGCCACCTACCCTAACTCCTGTTGCTTTCCTACCTCAGAGGACCCATACCCCTCACTCCTCCTTGGTAGAGTCTATCCCCAGACTCTATGTCTCCTTGATGATCTGGCCAAGGGTACAGGTCTGTGTGGACTTCTAGGGCAAGACAGTGCCTGTGACTGCAACCCTGAGGGGCCAAGGTAGAGGAGGCTTCAGGGCATCGGCCATGCTCACCCTGTAGACTCCCAAAGTGGGCCACCTCTCATCGGAGAGGGGCACACATCCCACCCAAAGAAACTGGTTGGTGCAACTGAGGCCTCCTAGGGAAGCCAAATCTGCATTTTCCCAGCATTCTAAGCTATAAGCTTGGTAGTAGGGAATGACAGGGTTTCAGGGCATTACTGCACGTGCACCTCGCTGACCTCACAGCGGCGTGTCCCTCAGAGGTCGAAGGTCTTGGGGCTTTCTGTAGACCAAGGCACGGCAGGCAGACAGGGTCACCAGGGAGGCTCAGTAAGGTGTGCTAGGTGCTGGCCCAACTCAGGGCTTCTTCCGTTGGCTGAGGATGCCTCTGTGGCCTGGGCCCTTGGCAGAACCTTGTGGAGATGCTGGGGCCTAAGGAGGTGTTCATTCCCAACTCTGTGGGGGCTCATCAGAAAGCAACAAACAAAAAACTCTGTTTCTCCCCAACAAGTGCATTCTATGGCAAAGTCAGTTGAAAACAGAAAACTTTGGGGGCACAGAAGCAGCTCCGAGCTGTGGGAAGTGCCCCGACTCCCTCCACCCCATCTTCCTGGCTCCTCCTCAACACACCTGGGGGAGGCCTGGGGAGGAGTGAGGATGCTGCCCAGCGAGGTCCTGCCCGCAGGAAAAGCCCAGGCTGCCCCTGTGGATGAGCGGGCAGCAGATCAATACTGATGCAGAGGCAGCTTTGCTCCTCCCTGGGCTCCCCGGCTATTATTCATGCCAAAGGGCCTTGTCTGGATGAAGGGAAGGAGGGGTGGGAATTCACCAATTCACAGGCCCGTGCTCTGCCTGTAGCTGGTCCCCCAACCCCCCACTGGATGCCCCCCTTGTGTATGCAGCACCAGTAAGGAGGTGGTTCAGAAGAGGGGACACGCCCTGGCCCTGTGTGGGAGGATGGGGATGGCATAGGTGATGTGAGCAGGGACCCCTGTTGTCCCTTCACTGGCTCCTCTTGAGGAAAGGTGCCAAGGGCTCTCTTGCTCTTGTCTGAGATGAGTCCACTACCCCAACTCCTGGCTGGACCTCTCAGTTCACCATCTAGTCCTTCTCTCCAAACCCCCACCCATCTCGTTTTTGCCACTTGCCTCTGGTAAGCTGGAATCATAAGGGAGAGGGCTGCCCCAGGCCCAGTGGATAGGGTGCCTGCCCCTGGATGCCTGGGCTCCAGGAACACACTCGTTTCCTGTCTGGGCTGGACGTTCACCCTTGAACATCACCCATGTTGGTGTACTGCCAATTTGCTTCAGACCTTTATGGATCTGTTCACGGAGTCGCCCTGGCCCACCCATCACAGTATGTGGACGGCTCAGCCGGCTTCACCATGCAGGGCCTGATGCATCCCAGGCAAGAAACACAAACAAGAGCGTCTAGGCCTTGGGTCAGGTTAAAATCAGCAGGTCCCGGGTGAAGTGGGGACAGAGGACAGTGTCCTGTCTCAGGCAGTGCCTTTCCACTGGGGTGGCTTACCACACCACCTCCTCCCCACCGGGAGAACAGTTCTGGCAGGTCTTCTGCTGAGGCATGGAGGGCCCTGTAAGGGAGATGAGTTGTCACGTGACCAACGTGGACTGGAGCCTGGAGGTCCCGGAGATCCAGGTGTGGCCATTATTTCCACAAAAGCAGTGATCAAGGGGATCCGAAAGGAGGTCTTATGCCTGCTTGGCCAGCTCGTGACTCCTCCAGGACCCATCTGTCCTGATGAGTGATGCTCAGACCTACAGTACCCAGCAAAGAGCACACTCGTGATCTAAGGGACTGGGGGGTGGGCACACCATCCCAGGATGGAGAAAAGGTACTCTCGTCCCTGTCTTTACCAGAGCACCCCAGTCATGAGGGCTGTAGCTTTCCAGTTACATACACTAAACAAATGAACCGAGGACCAGATACAGCGGGGTGTGGCAGAATACTGACTTCTGATTTCGGATGACCATGATAGGGCTTTGTTCTCTCCGGCCCCTTGAGGTTGCAGCCCGTGGAAAAGTCGATCAATTCACCGATGGCAAGCCCCGAAAGGAAAAGGAGAAGGTCGGTCCATGCACAGGGCAGCTCCTGTCACCCGTTAGGGAAGCTTGGGTTGTAACGAGCTCCATTGGCCGGAGATGCCCAGCACACCTTCCTGTACCTGCAATCCGGACCCACACAGCTGTCTTTAGGCCTCTCCTCCTTGCCCTCACTGAAGACCATTCTCTCCCAACCACACTCTCAGCTGAAGGGCAAGACAGTGGCCCTCGGGCTGGGGACCCAGCACTTCCTTTCAAAGCAGTGTGGGCCACAAACAACATACAGTCCCTGGCTGCGGGCCTCTCCAGATAACATTTTTGCCACCTCTGTTCCCAAGCAGGGCGCCTGGAGAGGCTAATCAGTTCACGGCTAAGTGACGAGGAAGTCATCGCTGTCCACAATTCTCAGCTACGTAGACAAACGACTATAAATATTTATGATGGGAAATTTTTATTATTTAAAAATTCCCCTCTAAATTTCCAGTAAGTCCACCGAAGAATGCCTGCCAAACAGGTCGCAAATTAAGAACAATTATTTTTCTCTTCCGCATTTAAATGTAACGTAGAGCTGAAGTCGTTGAAGGGGGTTAACATCAACCTTAATTAAATATTAAAGTGTGCCTGTACCTGCTGCTTTTGTTGCCCCTTCGAATAAGATATAACCTATTTTTGACAAGTTTTCATCTTTCTCTGTGGAAGACACTACATGAAACCAAATCAGTGGCAAAGAGGAAGTAATGAATAATCTATTTCATATTCCAGCAGTACCAAGGGCTCAGGGTGGAAAAATATTCAGTCAGATGATGGCAAGAGGCTGCTGGGCTACCACATGACACAGCTAATGTTTAAATAATAATAATAAAAAAAGCGATAAACAAATCATTAGCCCTTAACGGTTGTTTAATGCAATTTGTTAATGAACGTAATGTCGGGGGCTGATAATGAAAGACAATGAAACCGTCTAAACAGGCGCCAAGTCGCTGGCCATGCACAATTATTTCCTTGTCAAGTTTTTATGATTTAATGAGCCCCTCTGGGACTGACGGCTGTCAGTCAGTCGTGACTTTTTGACACCATTACAACTTCAAATACAGCAGCAGGCAGGCTGTTTTCCTCGGATTTGAAATACTGAAATGATCTGACAGTTTTAAAGAAAAGATGTGCAAAAGAGAGAGAGGAGAGAGAGAGAGAGAGAGAGGGAGGGAGGGAGGGAGGGAGAGGGGAAGACAGTGGCTCGTCTTCCTCTCCCTCCCTCATTCCTTCTTCCATGAGTTGGTAATCTCTGGATGCTGTGTGGTAATGAAAACCCAATCACGGAGGTCATTATCTGATGAGATTTTTGGAGCAGGCAGGCTTTTCCCCCTCTTTATTTCTTTACTTAATGATAACCCTCAATGGGCTGGCCCCGCATGGGACGGCCAGAGCCGCACAATTTTGTTCGCCATTAATTTCAGCCTTTGAAGCTCAGGGCTCAGAAGCAGTAGCAAAGCAAACCCCCCACCAAGCTGGTTCCAAAATAAGACAATCCAGCCTGCCTAAAACAGAATAGCAAATGGCATGGCAGCCTAGGCCTGCCCGCTGACGTCAGGCGGGCTGTGTCTGCAGGCATCCGCCTCCGACACGGAGGGAGCATTTAAAACTCTTCACAACTTAAGGGACTTTAATTAAATTGCTTTTGATTCTGGAGCAGGGTTGCTTCCGCTTTATTTATGGCCGTCAGAGAAACTGTTTAGTCTGCATGAATTTTATATGCCGAGGGTCTCCTCCTCTTCCTCCTCCCCCACACTGTCATTTTGTCTTCCCCCCACCTCCCCCACACTTTTAAACAAAGGCTCCCAACTTCGAGAATAGTCAGCAGCCGAAGTCTACATGATAGGAGCCTAGAACCTTCCACACAGACACCTGCTTCGGAGCTGTGCACTTTCTCCCCTCCTTGGTGGGCAGGGAAGTGGGGAGGGGATCGCCCTGCCCCAGGGCTCCTCCATGTTCTTCCCACAACATTGGAAGGCCAGAGGGCTGTCGAGGGACTTTCAGACCTGTTTCTACCCTCTGTGGGCCTGGCCTAAGTACGGTGGCCACTCTCTGGGGAGACATCGGAGCTGTTAGGCCAAGTATTATAGGTTCACGGATTACCACTCCCACCGCTGTTGAGCTGGCCAAGAAAGCCCTCAGCAGAGGGAGCCGAGAGGTGAGTGGTAGGTGCCTCCTTCCCTTGTCATGATGGCAGGTTCTGGTGAAATTCTTAAGGGCCAGCAGGTGCCAGTGCTCAGCTACAGCCTGCCTGTTAGGTGACCTTGGGGAGATGTGACTTGGGAGGATGGAGGAAGGTGGGAGAGACAGCTCAGGACTCAGGTATACTCTTAACTAAGAAGCAGTATTGCCAAGAAGGCCACCAGAGGCCTTGATCTCCTTCACCAGCATCAACACTGCAGACGAGGTTGTCTCCTTGCTTTTTAATTTTTTTTTTGATACATTTAGGATTTCCAGAATTCAGTTATCAGGATAAAAGGTTCTTGCTGAGTTGGTCCCTTTAGCTGACAGGAAAGGTAGCACAGCTTCCAGCCAGTCTCCTCTGCTGTCCTACTTTGCTCAGCCCAAACCCAACACCATCCTTCCGACATGAAGACTATACCTTTATTTACACAGTAATAAATGATTCATCTGAACACAGATAGGCCTTGCCTGTTTCCACAGGCACAAGTCCTCTGGTGGATTTTGTATTTCTTCTCTACTCTATAATGGTTCTCTTCTGAGTGTGTGTGTGTGTGTGTGTGTGTGTGTGTGTGTGTGTGTTAGGAGATCAACTGCAGCATGATCTTACTCCATGAGCACAGGTGGTTAGCATTTTTTATGAAGAGAACAGGTTGGCTTTTCAAGATTTCAAAGCTGCCAATTATATTGAAAAGATAGTGCGTGCGGCCCTTTAATGGCCTACGAAGTCTTAAGAAGAATACATTTGCTTCATGACCAGAGGGGAAATGACCTCAGCTGGGGAATTTTTAAGCCTGATCACAAATGAAACAATTTTGAGCACAATTCCCAGTTACCCCAGACAGAAAGAAAGGGAAGAAAATCATGGAGGGTGCTAGAGGACTGAATGCATGGAGAACCGAGGTGGGCTTTGCTAACCAGTTGTCACTAAAAAGGCAAGTGGTTCTTGTGTAGCTGTCTGCAATTCCTCATTCTTTGAAAGAGGCTCCAGGACACTTCCCACCGAGGGCTTCTGTTTGTTTGTTTGTCTGTTTTCTTTTTCCTAGTGGACCCACCCATTTTAATCACCACAATGCACACTTCATCCCAGTGGAAGAACCCTGTTCAGGCTCTCTCAAAGACTGATGCTGTCTTTCCACACTGGAAGGGACGTGGCGAGAACCTTCAAGACCTTTTGTGTATATGAGGGCAGCTGTTGACTGAGCTCATATTAAAACTGAGAAGATACAGAAACAGGTCAGGGAAGATGTGGTCACAATTAAATACTGTGTCAATTCTCACGCTGCCAGTAAATTCTGGGGAGGGTGGCATCTGGGGAAGGCGAGGGGATATTTCTTGTTGCCAGTAACCAAAGTGGGAAAAGTGAACATCAAGCGGCTTTAGCAAAAACTCTTAGGCAAAATATACACACACTTACATGTGTGTGCAATAAATATACACACACTTACATAGGTGTGCAGTAAATATACACACACGTACATATGTGTGCAATAAGAAACCAGGGAGAAGGCTAGGCCAGCTCTCTGTATGAGTGACAGTAAATCCGCTCCTTTGCGGTGAAGCTGCACCAGCAGGATGGCTGCATTCATTGTGCTGGGAAAGGGTGGGGCTGGCCTGGAGCTGCTCTCTGCCTCTGGCCTCTGATTTTTCTGGCATTTTTTTCCATGGACAGCGCAGAAAGACTGCTTGGTAAAGTGGGGTACGTGACACACAGAAGCTCCTGTGACTGAGTCATCATGGCCTCTCTCAAACCCTGACCCCAGGCCACAAGACTAGGAAGAATGTCACCAAAGCTATTTTGGACAGCAGATGAAGTTACCTAAAGGCAAATAAGCCTTCGCCTTTACCTATAAAAAACAAAAAATCTGGGCAAAGACCAACCTCAGAAAGGAAACCAACCCACATGCAGACAGGAGTAGAAAATGCTGTCACACTCTCTGCACTCAACAGTGGTAAGGGAGACACAGAGGGTCACTCGGGGCCTGTCAGCACGAAAGAATGATTCATGTGACCATTTTGTCTTAATTACTCAGAACAAGCCAAGATCACTGTTTATCAAGGGAGAGCAGACGCCTCAGTGTCCTCTGACAAAAAAAGTGATGGCCGTCAGGATGGTGATGACCACGATGATCCCCAGGATGACGAGCAGGATGCGGTTTTGGATGATTCTGTGGGAGACAGAAGAAGAAAAATGCACATGGATGAATGAACGGTATTCGGTCAAACACTGCCCAAGCCAAACTGGCTAAAGAAACCATAGCATGGCAGGTAGAGTGTGTACACACACACACACACACACACACATATACGCACACATACACACACACACAGTCACATATACATAGCCACATACACACATACATACATAAACACATATACACATACACACATACATACATAAACACATATACACATACACACGTACATACATATACACATACATACACACGTACAAACACATACATATACGCACACACACACACACACAGTCACATATACATAGCCACATACACACATACATACATAAACACATATACACATACACACATACATAAACACATATACACATACACACATACATACATATACACATACATACACACGTACAAACACATACACACACAGCCACATATACACACATACACACAGACACACACAGACAGACACATATACACACACACACACACACACACAGCCACAGCCACACGCATACATACAGGCAGATACACAACACACACAGAAAGAGAGAAAGGGCAGGGAGGGAGAGCTTTCAGTTCTATGAACAACTCCATGATGCTCACACTTAGAGAACTCAGAGGACTCACAGGCTTTTCGGGATGTGGGTACTATGTAGCCTCCTTAAGTGATCAAGGACCCCATGTGAGCATCTCTTTTTAATTTAGAATGTGAAACAGGCCTTACTTTTTTCCCCCACAGTGTTTCCCATGAAAGGAGAAGACTCCAAGGAGACATGTCAGTGAGGTACTTACCTGAACAAAAATACCCCAGGAAAATCGAGAGAGACTTAGCAGGGAGAAGACAGGATTAAGAAGCAAGTGTCAAACTTGCAGCTCAGGTTGTGAGGCCGTCACCTGTCAGAGCGGCTCACAGCTTCCTCAAGCTAGGAGATGTTACAAATGCTCCCCGGTGCAAAAAAGAGGAAAACTGGAGCTAACAGGGCGTCCTCAAGGTGCCTGGCAGCCGGCTGTGGGTAGGCCCTCTAGGGGCTGCTGGTCCCTCGGTCCAGCCCCACAGATGCTGACCTCAGAAAGACAAGCAGAGGAGACACATGCTCTGGATGCCTGCAGCGCGCTTCCGCTGAAGTGATTTCATAATTTGTTACCTCATTCGGAGAAAAGAGGTCGCACACCACAATGCTTTGTTGAGTCTTTCAAAGGGAACCTGGGTCAAACAGCCTCGCCCACGCTCGCTGCTCTTACAGAGCGCACGGAAATAGAAACCTGAAGAGGCTGCCGTCTAGCCGGCTGCCCACCCAGCTTCAAGTCTGCAGCAACTCCCATCCCACCTACCCAGAGGCACATGAAGACTTCCGTGTCCTCCTATGCACATGGGACCCTGGACAGGGTCTTCCACGGGGAGGGGTGTGTGGGGCTGCGTCAGGCCTCCACTGGGGCATTTTCAGAGGGGCCTTCACAGGGGTCCCTGTGGCCGGAATGGAGGATGACATCAGGTTGCTGTTTGGGTGGGATCCTTCCCTCCCACCCTTCCTTCTTCACGGGTGGATGGAGTCTATCCCATTAGAGTGGTCTGTTCCCCTGTGGCCCCTAACAGGACGGGTTCCCTCTCTTCCTGACAGGTTACAAAATGACCGCCATTTGCTGACATGCCTTCCGCAAAGCTGCTTGAGTAGCCGTGTCTGCTCCTCTCGCAGGAGATGGATGGTGCGCTCTGTACTCATTTATCACGGGGGCCTCTGTGAAGAGCTGTCTTGTTTATTTCTTCTCGTCCCACTAGAAAGCCTGTGCCCGACATTAACTCTTCTGTGATGACAGCTAATTCAGACTTAACAGGCCAAGTTTACCCAGGAGGCAGGAAGGAGTCTCCGTCCCACTCAGTAAGTAAATAAGAACAGGGTTCCTGTTTATTAACGTGAAGCTGATTAGGAACGCTGGCTGGACCTACTGAGGCTTCCTTTAACAGTCAAGTTGGTTTTTCTCCTTTTCTTTGGAAGGGAGGAGTCTTCAGAATGGTCCTCTCAGCTCCTTTGCTGAGGTCTCTGTTCAAACCTCTGTTTACCACAGTCACCCATGTCGGATTTACAAAAGAAATCAGTAAAACGTAGTCTCAGCAGTAAAGCAGATTCCAGCATGAAACTTTAAAAGTTCTTCCCTGGGTAACCTATCATAGTGTGACTCTCAGTGTGGCAGTGTGTCCCACGGACAGCATGGACGACAATTGTCTTATCTGTCCAAGATGGACATGCAGGATGGTTAACTATGGGGGCTACTAGTTTAGTCTGGAACATGGTAATAGAACAAGCACACAGGAGTCCCCAAACCCCAACTTTTCTAACAGGGCTTTCCCCTGCCTTGTGTGGCCATGCCCACTGGCATCCCTGTCCCCCGCCTCTGCTGCTCTGCTGGATCTGTTTGTGGTGAGCATGTAGACTTCATCTCTAAAGCTTGGACAGCATGCTTTAGCTGTGACTGGCACTTGGGAGCAGGACAGGGGACTGACTTTCCAAGGACTGTGAAGACAGAGCGTGGCCCCTGGCCAGCGTAATAATTCCATCCTAGGGAGAGTGTACAAGAGGTCTGGGCAAACTCCTTGGCAGGAAAATGTTAGGGTAGAAAAGGATGGAGGTTGGAGTTGGAAGGAACCCCTAAAGATGGCGCTACATGCTACAGTGCCTTCACAGAGCAGCCAGGCTCTTCTCCCAGGGGGAGGAGGAATGACTGCCCCCAGGCCCGTGAGTGTGCGCTGTGGAAGACACTGGTGCAACGACAGAAAGGGATGCCAGACGTCTGAGGTGAAGGGCGGAGGGATGTACATAAGTCCCACCGGCCAGGCCATCAGCCTAGCTTTGGACTGTGACGTGCTTTAGTAAATCTGTCTCTCTAGGACAGAAGATGACCCACCTGAGTGGCCAGGACTGATCCAGAAGGGAGAGGGAATGTCAAGGCTGGCAGTGGCAGACTGTAGCTGTGAGAAAGCGTGGCCACTGCTGCTGGCCAATCCTGATCACTCTGGGCCACAGACCTGAACGCAGACTTGTGGAGATAGGAGAGTCAGAAAGGCTGACGGGTCAAGGAACTCTAGCAAGCCAGAAAAGAAGCAGCCCAAGTACCTGCTGTTAACGCTGGGTAAGGGGCCTAGATGTTTCACCAGGCCAGCAGCAAGCAGTCTTAATGTCCCTCTTGAAAATGCAAAGTGTGTTTACCCAGTAAATAATTTAAGAAAGCGTATACACTTGAAAGAAGACGTCCACGGGACCAGCCAGGCTGAATCGCCTCCAGGCAGAAACCCTGCATCTGCATGCTGCACTCTATCAAGTGAGTAACTGTGGCTTTAAAAGAATGCAGAGGCAAATTAAAAGGAATGTGGGCTCGAAACATCAAAAATTCTCCAAGTTTACATTATGAATCACAGTGCTGTTGATATAAGATGAATTAACCATTTACTTTGAGGTTAAACTCACACAGTATTATTGAAAACACTGATCCTTATGTGGAACCCAGGGAGCAGTTAATCTTCCATTGCCCGTCTCCTCCCTTCTGGAAACAGCTCCTGTGTGTGGCCTGCAGAATCACGGAAGGCTGCTTCACATGAAGGAGGCAGGTGGCTCCACGATCTCCTCCAGTGTGAGGGGCACGGGACCGTCTCACAGAGGACATTCTTCAGCACACACTACCCTGACCTGGCCCTTGGTGTTGTGCCTTAGCACGGTACGCAGCTGACTTTCAGTGTTCCGTCCTCTGGTGGGACTCCTATCTTGGTATTTTGATGTGGAGCCTGAATGTTCCAGAAACTTCGGTGACAGGACCCAGGGCCTGTACCCAGGGCTATCACCTGGAGGGTCACTGGCCCCATGGCCTCTCCTGGGTCCACAGGACACTTGTTCAAAGGTGATGGGTATGGGAATTGTTTGCTACTTCAGCCTAACTACCGCCCCTCTCAGGCAAGTGGAGGGGCTGTCTAGGCGCAGCGAGGGTTGGGGTGCACACGCCTAGCAGCTGTGTTCTGCTCAGAACTCCTTCCTTGATGATGCGTTTTTGTCTCTTTATCTT
This sequence comes from Rattus norvegicus, assembly GCF_021556685.1. Taxonomy (NCBI): domain Eukaryota; kingdom Metazoa; phylum Chordata; class Mammalia; order Rodentia; family Muridae; genus Rattus; species Rattus norvegicus. The sequence goes on along the minus strand of NC_141534.1, from coordinate 268,095,258 downwards.
CCAAAGCTGGTTTTTAAATACAGATATTAAAATTGCATTAGTTTATTTATGTATTTACTTACTAATGTGTACACCACAGTCTCCATGTGGAGGTCTCCGCGTGGAGGTCTCCGCGTGGAGGTCAGAGGGCGGCCTAGAGGACACTGCTCTTTCCTTTCACTCTGTACAGCCTTTAGCCAAACTCAGTTTAGCAGGGCTGGCAGCAGCACCTCTACCTGCCCGCTCACCTTGCCAGCCCAAAGCTGGGCTCCTTTTGCATCCAACTGGTCACAAGTCTTCTCAAGGAAGATCCAGGGGCTTCTTCAGCTGAGGCTGCTGCACGCTCATGGGCAATGGTGTCCATGAGCTCTTGGCAAGCTGCCGGGGCCACTCTGCATCCTGACAGGCACAGGTAAGGGCCGGCTGCAGCATTCAAGCCACCCCTGGCTCTGAAGGAAGAGGTGTGACCTAATTGAGGAGAGCCAGTGTGTTCACTCCATTTCCTTGGCAACAGTGACTTAAGCCAGCCTGGCAGCCATTTTCTTCTCACGAGGAAATCAGCCTAAGGAACAAGCTTGCCCATGGAAGGGCAGACAACTAGGACCCCACCCTGAAGGCATGATAAACTTCTACAGCAAGCCACCTTTCCTTTGAACTTTGATTAATATGAGAAGATAAATTAACCGCGTTGTTTTCGAGACTGTTTGATTTGGGTCTTCTATTATTTGTAACCAAAAGGCACTTGAGGTTGAGTCACTGAGCTTCCTCAGCGAGTCTTTGATCTGTGGTGCCCTCTAATAAGGGCTTCCGGACTGTGCCGTCTCAGGCTTGGATTTCCCTGCACTTTGCTTCCCACTATGCTAACCACACAGGTGTCTGATTTTCTGTTTCTGTGAAGTTTTCTCTGGTAGAAAGTGGCCCTTCCACAGCCTGAATCTCTTTTATCTTTTGTGTCTCTCTGACATAGAGCTTGGTAGAGACATTAAAAAAAAAAAAAAAAAAAGGCTTGTGCAGGGTGTGGCAGTGTAGGCATCCAAAATTCCAGGTACTTGGGAATCTGAGGTGGGTGTGTGTGTATGTGTCAGGGTCACGTGAGCCAATGAGCCTGAGGACTGAGGTCACCTGGGAGACAGACTGTGCCCTTGAAGGGGTTCTTACACACAAGCATAGTGTAGGGCTTAGCTACTGGCCACTGTCCAGTAAGATGACTGCAGTGCCCCGCCCAGGCTTGTATACCAGGTGCACCATCCCTCAAGCCTGCCCTGGGGTGGGCTTCGTCTTGGCTCATAGGCGAGTCCTACCAGTTAAAACCCTCTATTTCTTGCACAAACAAGTGTTCAAAAGCTGGCCTGCTACCCAAACCACAAAGTCTGATGGGGATTTCCCTAGAGAACCACGAGAAAAGTCTAATCACTCTCTGCTGGGTCTGATTGCAGGGACAATGGTGGCCTAGAGCCTCTGAGGATGATTCTAACCATGGTGCTAGGGAGAAGCATGTCTTCTGCCAGTAGAACACAGGGTCAGGGGACAAAGACAAAGACACTGTGCCAATCCTTGGTCTGTCTGTGAGCCCCACACCCGAAGGGTCGCATTTGATCGTATCAGTTACAGACAAGCCCTTTTGATGTAGGCAGATTTAGTTGGGGATTTTCTCCTTTAACCATACTGGATTGGACAGTGTCCCTCCACCCCCAAAGTCAGCTCACCTGAAAGCTCATAAAGTGACCTCATTTGGAAGAAAGTCTTCATTAAGAATCTTGAAAAGAAATAATCTGGATTTAAGGCAGTCATGTGTCCTTGTATCAAGAGTACCCAGGGGACAGGAGCAGTAAGGCCATAGAGGAGTAGACAGGAACTGGAGCTCTGTTACCACAAGCCGAGGAGCAACACCAGAAACCAGAAGAGCCAAGGAAGGCTCAACTCTTTGAAGAGAGCATGGCCCAGTCACCATAAGGTTCTCTCTGCCGGCCCTAGCGCCAGGCCAGAGACTGGACTCCTGGTTGTGTTTTTGGCATCACAATGGCTTTCCATTGTGGTTGTCTTTTAGGTATCATGATGGTTTTCCATCACGATGGCCCTCCATGGTGCTGTTCCCTTCACAGTGCTTCCCTGCACCCTACAGTAGATTTACCTCAAGCCTCCCCTAAAGGACAAGGCACTTCCTGAGCTCACTCTCTGGAACCTTTGTGTGCATTCCTCGGGGCTCTGGGAACTGCTCATCTCTCCACCTCTGAAAGAGACGTTCTCCTTATGAGCAGGGTGATCAGCTCCTCAAAGGCAGAGAGAGGTGGGAGCTGTGGGGGAATGTTCTAGAACACGTCTCAACCCACACACTACTGGGCTCGGATGCCTGACACAATTAAGCTGGGCCAACCTTTTGAGCCACCAGAGCCACCAGCAGTTAATACTTCAAGTTTGCAGACATCCATTTTGACACAGTTCATGACCTGGGAGAGGGGCATGAGAGGGATGAGTTCTCATGGATGGAGACACAAGCAAGCTCTCTAACAAGGAATCCAAGACCAGGAGCAGAACTGAGTCCTGGTACAATTCGACTCTGATCCCATTCCCAAATTCTACTTAGCTTAGCAGGGACATGGGCTTGCTCTATAAAGGGTCAGATGGTAACCACAGGAATCCAGTGGAGCTGCCGTGAGGTGGAGTTCCTCAGACCGGTCACATTAAGCAGTAGAAATATCTATCGTGCAGCTCTGGAGGTCAGAAACGCAGAGTCAAGGTGCTGTAGTGCACATCCCTGGGGGCTTCCAGGGAGACTCTTCCAAGCTAACTTGCTCTTTTCTTCTGGTGGTCAGCCAAGACTTTTGAGGTTCCTTGGTTTATAGCTATATCCTCTGCTCCCCATACTCAAGTGGTGCTCTTTGTGTGTTCACACCCAAAGTCAAGGCTTTAGTTTTTACAAGGACACCAGTCATACTGGACTAGGGGACACTGTAGTGTCGTACGGCCTCATCTTAGCAAATGTTGAAAGGAAGATTCGAAGAAGGTCACACACCGAGGGACTAGAGGTCCACAGGTGAGCTGAGGGGTTAGAAAGATCCTCTCAGCCATGTAGATAATATAGCTTCTTTGGGCAATTATTCAACTTTGCTTCTGCAGAGAGTAGTCATAGCATAAGTGAAAATGGGCTATGTTACGGTAAAACTTTAGGAATGTGTGAATTTGAATTCCATAGGATCTTCCAAAAACAAAAATTATCCTTTTGAATTTTTCCATTATATGTAAAACAATGTAAAACCATTTCAGCCTGTAGGACAGAGAAAAGGTAGCAGGCTGGATGTGTTCACCGCAGCCTCAAGGCTACGAGCATGGGACATGGCCCCTCTTAGCTAGAGGAGAGAGTCATGTGTGGACGTCACAGAAGCCACACAGAAAGCTACAGTAGGGCAAGTGTGGTCAAACATCTGAGGAATGTGTGACCATCTACAGAGGACAGGGACACTAGAGTCTCTACTGCATGTGAGCTTTGGGCACCACAACTAGCCATCAGTGCTAGGGAGCTGACAACAAAGACAGTGATTAGGGCCGTGCCAGGGCTGGGGCAATTTGTCATGTGCCTGCAATCCCGGTTTTGTCTGGGGTGACACGGAGCCAGCTACTCCATGACACTTGAGCTTCAGTTCCTTCCCAAACAATGTCAATCAATCAACCCATCAGCCATGCAGGGATAAGAGGATCAGCTCATTAAAGATTTTAAAGTACTTTGAGAGGCAAAGCCCTTTAATGCATATGCAGCTGGCAAATAACTTTGCAAAATGAGATGCCATTTCGGGGCAACTGAGGGGTTCCGGTTGCATGGATTGGAAAGCTGCCTGAGACACGTCTAGGGGCTGGTGGGGAAGAACAGACAGGGAGGACAATGATACCTGCTCAGCTTGTGGGGCTGCGGTCCTCATGGGTTGCTATCTAGTGGGCCCTCTTATTGACTGTCTCCCCAGCAGGGCTGAGCCTGGTCTCCAAGGTGAAAACATCAACATCAAAAGGGAAAGGCGGTGTCCCATTGGCCGGCTCAGGATCCCTCCCAGCCCCGGGAAAGCAGCCAACAAGTACCTGTCAGACGCTGAGAGGTCCAAGGGGTTTTGATCAGTGATGTGTAACTACATGGAGCTCTGTACTGCCCTGTGTGTGCTTCAGACAGCAGCCTGGGGGCCGCAGCCACCGCCATTCTTATATGTGGGCTTGGCGACAGCAGGCGGCCTGGTGAGCAGCTTTGCTGGCTACCAGTTTCACGTAGGATCAAGGCGGCTCGCTTCCATCAAAGGATCTGGACAGTCTTGAAGGGAACTCCATAATGCTGCTCCAGAAATGCAAGGTGTGTGCGGTCCCTTCGAGGCTTGCAGACTGCTGGAGCTGGCACAGGTCTCTGGACCTAGGCCTAGATTCTTGATTTTAGAGAGAACTGTGAAACCCCAGGAACTCTAAGGCTATGTCCCAGGCACACTCCTGTCTCATGGGGACACTCATCTGAGTGGACAGTGCTACTCACCCTGTGTATTATTACTTAGGGAAGAGCCTTGTGGCTCCAGAGGGTGGAGTCTGAGGCAAACAGAGCTGAGGCAAGCAGCTGTGGTGGCTGGACCAGCAGCTAAGAGCGCCCCACACTAAGAACCAGAGATGGTGAACTGGGAACAGTCAAAGGTTCGGAAACCTCAAAGCCCATTCCCCATCATACACTTCCCCCAAGACCTCACTAGAGCTCTGTAAACAACACTACCAATTGAGGACCGAGTGTCCAAATGCCAGAGCCCATGGGGGACATTCTCATTCAAACCACCACATCCACTTGAACAGACTACGGTGACCTGAAGCTCATTAGCAGTCCCCATCTCTTACTGAGCCTAATTTCACCCCATCTCCATATAATATGAAGAGGGCCATGGGTGATTACAAACAGAGGTCCCAAAACCCAGGCTCAGGCTAAGAGAGAAGAGCAGAAGAAGGCAAAGGTGCCTCTTCACGAAACATGGACTGCTTAATTTACGAGGTGCCCTGTCTCTGAGCTAGATCCTCGCTGCAGCTTAGGCTGGTCTGGAACTGCAGAGCCCTGCCTGCCTCTGTCCCCTCAAGGCTGCACTGAAGGTGTCCATCACCACCCCAGGCAGTCTTAAGCTTTTTCTCAGTCCAGTCTTCCCTTTGGTTCTTTAAAGGATGAGGCCTGAGGTCTCTGCCTTTCTTGGAAATTATTATTATGTAACATTCTTGGAGCCACTAGAAGCTTTCCAGACTTTAGAATTAACAGATCTTACCAGTTGAATATCTTTAGTACAAAAATCTGAAATGTTCCGACATCCAAACTATTCTGAGCACTGACATACAAGTATCAGATAGAAGATTTTGGAATATAGACTCTCAGCCTATAATACATATAGTGTGGTCATTAACCAGAGTCAACCAGCTCTTTCCTTAGTGTCTGCTGTAAATACACACACAGTAAATGAAGACGAGAACCAGTGACCCGTGTTTATTACTTCATCTCCTTCTCCTCTCCCTTCTTTTTTGTTTGCTTTTATTTTCCACTCACCAGAATACTGGGTTTTTAAGGACTGTCTCTCATCTGTTCCAGGCACACACGTGGTCACCCGAGTAGTGAGGAGGAGGGACAGTCAGTTGTCCTGTGGAGCGGCTCACTAACATCTGCTCAAAGGGGCTGCTATTGGCCTTGTACCACACAATTTTTTAAAATTACTTCCTCCTAACAGTTATGGGTGAGCAGCCATGTCAGAGGAAGGCTTCATGTCTGTAAAGATGTAACTGGGGTGACCACTCAAGCCAGCGTTAGGAGAGAGTGGCAGGCAGAACTAAGGCCAGTGGCTGGCCTTAGTTGTGACCTTGGGTAAGGTGTTTGAAGGTAGTGTCCTCTTGGAAGCCATCTGATTGGGGATGTTAACTGCACTCATGATGTCATCTAATCTTCCCAACAACTCTCATTTATCAGAACCCTCATTGGATGGCTTAGGCGCACCCAGGGAGAAAGTGACACCCACTCTTGGGGTGGCCCTGGCAAGGCCGTGAGCCTTAAATAGACTGTGAACTGTGTGAGTTCCTCCACACACAGGTTTGGTACTTCTTAGCCTTTCAGCTCTTGTTGAGTACCCTGCAAGGGAGTGCTTGAGGGGCGTCTCACCCACACTTGGTCCTTGAGAAGCAACCTTCCCATCTTCCCAGCTTTGGGTAAGCCTCAGCTCTTAGCTCCAAGGCTCCCAGATTCCTTAGACCTCAGAGAAGTCATGACTGAATCTGTTTGGAGGGTGGGCATTACCCTCACCTTAGGATCCAGATTACCCAATCTATAAAATCTCACAGGTTTTAGTTATTGGCAACTTAGTCAACACTTTCTTGAACTGAGTTACCAAACAAAGCACAAGTGAATGCCAGACAGAGAGTACGGGGCTTGTTGGAAACTCCTAATTATGACAGAACAAACTGGAGGCAGGCAGGCTGTGCAGTAGTCCTGCCTTTCTCTCTTGGAGGCTGGAAGCCCAGCCCTCCTGACCCTGTGGCTCTCAGAAGTCGGAGAAGCAGCCTGAATATAAGCATCAGTAACCTGGCCTTGCACTGAAAGCATCTACACTTAGCCCATAACCAGTTTTTAACTCCATGCCAAAGGCCAGGCCGAGGTCGACAGTGCTCACAAACTATCCTGTGCGGCCTTTGTAGGCACTCTCAAGGTCAGGGAGGCACAGGCCGAGGTCAGGCCCAGACTGCTTGTCTGCAGCCCCTTGACCTTCATGGTCTCGGCTTGGAGAAATCCAGTTGCTGATTCCCAACAGCAGGCCTAACACTGTCCATGAAATGGGTTCAGAAGGGGTCTCTACTGGCGCTGGATGGCAAAGAAAGTTTGCAGGATTACCTCTACCCATAGTCTTTTGAGAATTCTGTGCCCCTGTTTCTCCATCTCTAAAGTAACTGTACAGAGAATGAAGAGACCTGGGTGCCCTTTAGGACCAGTGCCTAGGACCAAGACTTGATACAACTGAAGAATCGAGTTGAGAGAAGCCTTGTGGCTTCTGCATTCTGGGGTCCCCCATTGGTGTGGTAAGTGACCGTTTGTGGGGCTGCCTGCTATCTGACAAAGCCAACCTTTTATTCTTTGGGGACTCTGCCCTCTAGCTCCCCAGCCTTCACTCTCACAATGGAGGGTGAAATCTGAGCCCCTATTGGCTAATAGATGACAAGCTGGACTCTAAGAAACACTGGCAGACTTGTCAAAGGTCCAGTAGACAGGAAGGGCTTGCTGAGAAGACTGAGGACTGGGCGGGGGTATAGGTGGGGGTAGGCATCTGTCTTTTCCCTCTCTTTGGGAGCAGTCAGTCCTGGGTGTCCACATCAGCACCTGTTGATTGACAACAACACTGTTGGTTGACACACGGACTGTCCTTTGGTCTGGTCCACAGAAGAGCCATGAGCAGTAAGAAGCTGTCTGGTAGGACCCACTCTGTCTCATGGGTCTCAGCATGTATCCTATGGTAAAGACTCATGGGAAATTGTTCTCTCTCGTTAGGGTAGGAAAAAGACCTGGACTTTATCTTATGGCGCTGAATCCATCTGTCTCTCTGAGTCAGCTGCCTGGGATAAGTTATTGGGCCATTACTTAGACATGCACAGCATAGGCACTGGCCTTGCTCCTGCCTTCCTTTTCTATATCCATACTTTCATTGTGTTGTATGCATTTAGAATGCATTCTACAAAGATAAGAAAATGGAAAGAATCCCGTCTCTGTGGGCTGGCTGCCTGAAGGCGTCAGGCTTCAGTTTCTTTCATAGTCTCCACAGTTCTGTGCCATGGGCTACACAGAAAGCCGACACTCACACTTATCAAGACAGTAAGGTCTTCTACTTTTTCCTTGAAAATCCTTTGGAGGTCAGCTCAGGCAATTTCTAGAATCTCCCCCAAACTCCAAACTAATGGGGAGGGAGGGAGGGAGGGAGGGAGGGAGGGAGGGAGGGAGGGAGAGAGGAAAGACCTGGGCTCATGTTACAACCGACTTCAGTAGATGTGGAGCCCCCTTTGCTTGTGGGCGTTTATGGCAGTTGTCTTTCTCTTTTCTTGGATATTTTCTTTATCCACATTTCAAGTGTTACCCCCTTTCCTGGTTTTCCCTCTAGAAACCCCCTATCCTATCTTCCTAGCCCCTACCTCCATGAGGATGTTCCCCTACCCACCCACCCACTCCCTCCGCCTGCCTTCCCGCCCTGGCCTTCCCCTAGACTGAGGTGTCAAGCCTGCACAGGACCAAGGGCTTCTCTTCTCATCGATGCCTGCCCGACAATCCTCTGCTACATATGTGGCTTGGAGCCATGGGTTCCCTCCATGTGTACTCTTTGGTTGGTGGTTTAGTCCCTGGGAGCTGGTTGATTGATGTTGTTGTTCTTCCTATGGGGTTGCAAACTCCCTCAGTTACTTAACTGTGTGGACCCTTTAGCGAGAGCAGAAGGTGCTCCTAGCCAATGCACTACCTGAGACGTTAGCACGGCTGCGGCCCCTCCTTGAACAGTCTCAGGGATGTGCCCCTCTCTATATATGCTTTTGCAGTTGCTTTAAAGCCTGGGAAACAAGCTGAGGCCATCTCTGAGATGCCTCCAAAAGAACCCACTTGGAGACAGATAAAAATAATGAGAATCTTTCTGTCAGGAAAGATTTAGAAAATATCACGGGCATTATTAAAATTTAATTTTTTACTCGGCTTTTTGGTTCTCCCTTCCACTGATAATGAGCACGCAGGCACACCTCCGCCCTGCTCGTGCTTGTTCTGTGCAATAAATTCAGCCTCGCCGTCTGAAGACATTTCAGACAACAGTTCTGACTGCTATAGGCTTAGTTTTCACCCTGTGCTGTGCTTTGAGTCTTCCCGCGAAAAACCAGTTCAGGAGATAATTTTCCACAAGGCTGGTGAACTAATAAAAATCAATTTTGCCCAACTGGTTCAGAGAAATCTTAGGTCTAGCTGAGGCAGAACTGCAGAATGGGAAGGAAAATAAAAATAGATCAATGTATTCACCGAGAGCTTGGCTGATAGAGAACTATCAAATTGCCTGGCTGAGGAAATTCCTCCTCCTCCCCACAGGAGCGTATTTAGGGGTCCAGGAGGACCGTTTTTCTCCAGTGGTGGGAGGTACTCAGAGTAACAATTCTGCCCATGTCTGGGCAGCAGAAAGACCCATGCCCTGGCACAGAGGCTGACTTTGCAAAAGGATGGGCTGGGTTTTATATAAAGTGTTTCCAGGTCACAGGAATCGCTGCATTTGACGCCCAGGCTCTCCTTCTTCTCCATGTACACCTGAGCACTTCGGGGAAGCCTCTCTGCTATTCTAAGTATCCCACACTAATTCACTTCATTAGCATAAAGACTCTATGATAAAAACATCGCGGTTCCCAGTTTTTGGGGAATGACATGTCCGCTGGCGCCCCGCAGGCCAGTGGCAAAGTTGCTGCGCATGGAAAGCCAGGTTGCAAAGGCCATGTCCTGTGCTCAGCTCCACAGGGGTCCCTTTGCATTTGTGAATAAAGTCCAGAATAACAATGTCTGTCCTTCTCCCCTGCCTCATGGCTTCTGAGGATGTCTGGATGAGCCTATGTGTGCAAGAACAGAGCAGACGCCACTGCTGCTGCAAGAGATTTGGGGATGGTGATGACGGGACCTTGGATGGTCATGTGGCATTGGAGCCTTAAGAATCACTGCAGATGTCACTCAGGGATTGGTGATTCTCCAAAAAGAAAGTATGCAAGTCCACTACACACATCAACAAAGTCATTGATGATTCCCAAAATGTCTGGGGTTTACATCCTAGCACAGAGCATCTTGTCCACAACATGTTAAGCAAAAAGTTAAGGCTGCACTTGTTAGCGTGTATTTTAAGATTCCAATTTTAACAAAAGGGAACACATGTGTAAACGTAAGGCAGAAGTTACTAAGGAACACTTGAAATGGGAGGTGATCATGATGAGACAGTACGAGCAAACTAATTTCTAAATATACATTTCTACATATATATTCCTACATCATATATTTCTACATGTATTTCATTATCAGATACTTCTATAATTCTTTGCAGTTTGCAAATACTTTCAAAATGAACACCTACTATTTTTTAATCGGAAAATTAATTTCCTCCTCTATCAACCCCTTTTTAGATGAGAATGAAAAATAGGGAAAGGAGTGGCTAGGAATTAGGGTCACTGGTAAAGTGTTTGCCTAGTGTACAAGGAGGTCTGGGTTGGAACCCCAGGATTGCCAGGAAACAAACAAGTAAATAAATACATTTAAAAAATTACAAATTAACTTCCAATTATAATTGTTTTGAATTTAGGAAAATAAAAATTAATTTGAAATACATTGCATCTGAAAAGAATGAAGTGTGACTCTAACAGGCCTTAGCCAAGGGTGAAAGGAAGGGTCTGCTCAGGGTGTTCGCTATACATCCCTCCATGGCAAATAACAGAGGTCAAGAAACAAGAGGGAGCAGGGCGGACTTGGGAAAGGACTGGGCTTACAGCCAGTGTTGGAGGCATTAGTGGTCTAGTCTCCAGCGCAGACCTCAGAAGCAGAGCCGCGCCTCTCGTTGGAGAGAGAACAATTCGTAGCTCAGCAGAGAGGTTTGTGGAACTCTCAAGGCCAGGTGCAGATTTCAGGCAGTGCCACCCAGGGGGAGATTTTTAAGTATCTGGTTATATTTGTAGCATCTGGCATTCTGTGTGCTTTGTTTTTATGATTTCTGCATGACAGAGGTTCCCTGTGACAAATGCACACAGGAGATGAAGTGTGGTACATTGGAATCATGTTGAATAGAAACATTATAATATGCCCTAGAGATTATTCCAGGGCCAGGGAAAACACTGCCCAACGTAAGGTGCCTTAGAATGGGGTGCAGTTAGCAGCAAGAGCAGGGGTTTACTTCATTTGTGCGGCTGTACACAGCCTCAGATGCTAACACTCGATGATAGGACATGCCAACATTTCAGCTTAAATCAGGACTGCAGCCCATAACGCGGACACTTTGCCTTTCAGCTGAAGATCATAAACAGCACAAACCCAGGTCTCTTCTCCTAATTGGGGAGCTTTTCTAATTTGCTTATGGTAGCTGCCTCGTGTCGGACTAATCTTCCTCCGGTTACCTCCTGATGCTGTCGGAAGTAATCTGCTTAGTCCTGCTCTGTCTGAAGCACTTTGCATCTAACCTAACTCCCTTCCTTAACACAGCACAGCGAGACGGTGGCCACAGCTCAGCCCGGATTCCTGCATCACTGCGAGTGTGAAGACTGCGTATGCTAGACGGAAAGCAGGTTAGGAAAGGATCCCATGCAGGCTCAGACTCAGCTCAAATGCTAGGATGCACGGCAGCCAGCATGGACTTGCAACTGAAGGCCTTGGGTAGTAACTGTTTTGAACAGAGATGCCCAGGTAAGCCTGCTTACCTAACAATCTTACCTAAACCCAGGCAAGAGCTGGTAAAGTATTTAAGGGTGTGCTTGTCTCTGTAAGCACTACTGTTAACATCCAAATTGATTTCAGAAATACCTCATCCTGTACAGAGGCCCCACCTCCAATTTGAGAGATTTAATTTGAGAGATTCCTGAGTTGGCCAGGAGGCTTAATTGAAGGCTGTGCACAATACCATTTTAATAGCAATTGCTAGTGTATTCTGACTCAGTTTTAAGGTGGCGAGTTTTTGCAGAGTTTTAGAGACACAAATGTTACAGTTTCCAGAAAGTGCCAGGAATTTCAGTACTCATAAAACAAGCCATGAGGGGTGTGTGTGTGTGTAATACCAACAGCCAGGTGCTGAGTTACAAAGTACTAGGTCCTGTAGGCCCAGATGAGAGTCAGACTTAGTTCCCAGGAGAGGCCCTGCATGCGTCCCTGACCTGGGAAGAGTGCCTTCTGCTCCTTGGCTCCTAATCCCTATTCTGTGAGATGCTGAGCTTTGCAAGGATCAGGGCAGAGGGTTCACTGCACTGAGAAGGGCCTGCACTTGCTCGCTCGCTGACAGAGAGGCTCCTCTTCCTCCTTATGCATGTGTTTATTCTAAACAAGCCGGACCGCCATCTCCCTCCCCTTCTCTGCAACACATTCCACTTGAAGGCTGTTCCCTCAGTTTCAGAGGTTACTGAAGGGGAAGAAAGTTATATTGTTTAATCCTACTTTATAAGAGTTTGCTGTTTTATTGGAGAGCAGGCTCAGAACAGTGATCAGCAAGGTTTATGTACCCAAAGTGTGTACGGAGGACTTAGGGGGGAAGGAAGAAAGAGGCTGCCTTCAAATGCCTCGTGGAAATACAGAAAACAAGCAGCGAGATCGTCCTTTGCCAAACACTGTCATAAATTTTTTATTTGGCAGCTAACATTCTCACTAGTTTTCTTGGCAGCAATTGGGACCTTTAGCAAGAAAGGTGCAGAAGAAAAACGCCTTGTTTAGAGATGTTTTCAACACTTTCTGGGATTTTTCAGAGCTTCTGCCTGCAGCACATCTTTACAACCAGAGTCTCCAGTCACCCGATGAGTGGGTGGTGGGGTTTAAACTTCTTTCTTTTCTCCATATATATAGAGAGTGGGGTGGGCAGGGAGAGAGTAAGCAGTGCTGACCCCCTGGCTTCCCATCAAGGATGGCTTTCTTATTTCTCATGGTAGGTGTTTTTGATAGCTAAGCACTTGGTCTTCTCTGTTGAGACAAAGATCTGAAAACAGTATTGGCCATGGCAGAAGGCTCCTTCTGTCAGGCTGGCACTATCTGTTGTGTTCCAGAGACAAAGGCAAATGAAAGGTAAAGGAGCTGATGACTGTGGCACTTTATCCCCAAAGAATCGCTTGTGAGTCAGGCCCTGTCTGCTGCCGCTGAGTAAGCCTGGTGGGTAAGGTGGGCACCTGACTGGACACTGAGGGTAGAGGTGGGGTGGGACAGTAGCCGGTGGGCCTGAGATGTGGGTGACTGGACTAAGGCCTGTGCAGTAGGCCGTTACTCATAGGGCACCTCAGGCACCCAAGTTCTGGGGGGTTGCTTTGGAATTCTCGAACACAGGGATCTGAAATCCAAAAGGAGTCAAGTCTGAGATCTTTCATGATAAGCGTGTCCTAACACTTTATATAAACACTGTCTCCACCAAGGACACATTCAGTTATGACTGAAGAGGTGGCAAACTTACTCCCCTTATAATAGACAGGAACTAAGCACTTGACACGATCACTCCCTTAGGGCTCGGGAAAGACTCAAGGGGAAAACCAAACAGAAAATGGAAGGCTTGGCAGAACTCTGGGTGAGTGGACTAGCATGGTGGTTGTCTGGGATGGAGCTTCCATGGGCAGATCTGATGAGGAGCTTAGGGGAAAACCCACAGCAGCAGCAGCAGCAGCAGCAGCAGCAGCAGCAGCAGCAGCAGCAGCAGCAGCAGCAGCAGCAGCACTGTGTATGGCAAACTCTGTGAGAATGAACAGGGGAAGCCCCCAGCCCGGCTAGCCTGAGACTGCAGTGTTAGTTCTTGTGAGTGACAGGCCAACTGAAAGTGACTGGAGAGGAGAGCCTGTGCGAGTGGCACAAAGGGTCTCCACATATCCAATGTCGAGGAAACAGGATGGAGACCAGAGAAAGGCTAATGAGGAGTGAGAGCCATGGTGGGGTTGGGGACTGGCTGGACTTTCCATGTGTTCCTTAGCCCACATTAAGATCATTTGGCAGAGGATAGGGTCCTTCCCATGTAGAAGACTTTGAGCATGACTTTTGCCTAATCACTGGCTAACAGCTAACCGAGGTACACAATGGAGGAAGCCCCCAGGAAGGCACAAAAATAAAGAATGCAAATGAGGCCAGGGGAGGTGGCTTGGCCAGGGGAGGTGGTTCAGCCTGGGGAGGTGGCCCAGCCTGGGGAGGTGGCTCAGAGCCATGCTTGTGGCTTGTGGCTCTTACAGACGACCTGAGTTCAGTTTCAAGCACCCACACATATAGCAGCCCATAACCATTTGTTGCTCTGGCTAGGGGGATCCAACACCCTCTTCTGGCTTCTTTGGGAACCTGCACACATATGGTAAGCTTACATGTGGTGAACTTGCATACCTGTAGACTAAACATTCATGCACATAAGAAAATAAATATTTAAGAATGGAGGCAAACAGCCCCCCCCCCACAAAGGCACCCCTTGAGAAGACTGCAGGGGAGAGAAATATTCTGTAAATAAATTATGTTTGGATAAGATATTTAACAATAGAAATGTTGAGAGAAACATGAAGAACTACGTTGTGATCTTGAAAGCTGGACCCATTAGCACATGCCTATAACGAGGCACCAGGCAGATCCCTGGGGTTCAGTGGCAGCTAGGATAGCCAAACTGATAAACTCCGGGTTCAATAAAAGACCCTCTCTCAAAAAACAGGCTGTAGAGCAATAGAGGAAGACACCTAGTGATAATGTCTGACCTCCACACATACACTGTATTGATAGACAAAGTAGAAAATTACAACAGAAACAAAAGGAAATGACAGATCAATTAAAATGCTGTACAGACACACACACACATTCACTTACTCACACATACACCATACACATACACCCACCTTTCCCCTATACCACACACCACACATATTATAAACACACACATACTCACACACAGACTACACACATACATATATACCACACACATACACACACACACTCACTCACACTCACATCACACACACACATACCATACATACATACACTCACACACACTACACACACACATCACACATACACTCACAGACTACATGCATACATATATACCACACACACCACACATACACACACTCACTCACACACTTCACACACATATACAGATACACTCATAGACTACACACATATACATATACCACATACACACCACACATACACATACACACACTCACACACTTCACACACATACACATACACACACACACACACCCTTATCTGTTGATGAAGGGGAGAGTAGAAAAGGAGAAACAAAAGAAATAAGAAGCACATAAGGCAAACAAATAGTGAAATGGCCCATCATCTAACAACAGAAATACCACACTAAGTGTTAATGGATTAAATTCTCCAATCAAACAGCAGAGGGCTGGGGGTTTGGCTAAGTGGTAGACAGCTTTCCTAGCTCACATGGGGCTAGAAAGCTATCTGCAGCACAGCAAAAATAACAACAACAAATCCTACCTCAGCAGAGGGTCTGACTGGGTAAAGTATTATCTAACTTTATGCTGTCTGCAGAGGACACACTTCTAATTAGAAAGCACATTCATGTTAAAAGATGTAGGTGTGTGCACATTCTTTTTACATATGTAAGATTTTATGAGCCAAGCATGTTGGCATGTGCTTGTAGTCCTAGCTGCTGGAAATGGGATGGTGGTGGTGAGGAAGAAGGCTCTCTTGGGTCTACGAGTTTGGGAACAAATCAACAACAAAAGGCACACAGCGGACTGGAGAGGTTGCTCAGTGGTTAGAGAGTACACTGTTCTTATAAAGGACTCAAGTTTGGATCCCAGCACCCACATCAAGTAGCTCATAACTGTCAGCCTCAGGGGATCTGATGCTCTCTTCTGGTCTTCATGGGTGCTCATGTGCACATATACCACCCCCATTAAAATAACTCAAAAATAAAAATAAATCTTCAAAAGAAAGCACATGAGCTTGAAGGTAAGAAAAATCTTAGAACCAAAAAAAGCACATTGAAATATGTCTTTGTATCTCTTGTCTCTGTCTTTCTGTCTCTGTTTCTCTCTGTCTCTCACCTCTCTGTGTTTCATTTCTCTCTGTGTCTCATCTATCTCTGTATCTGTCAATCTCTGTCTCCCTTTCTCTCCGTCTGTCTCTCTCTCTGTCTTTGTCTCTCTCTGTCTCCTCTCATTTTTGTCTCTTTGTCTGTTTTTCTGTCTCTCTGTCTCTGTCTGTCTGTCTCTCTCTTTGTATATGCAGGTACGTATCAGTGGATATCAGGAACACATGACAACTATGAACACAGTCACATCAAACAACCAAGTCTCAAAGTTCCCAAAGCAAAAGCTGCCAGATGAAAAGAAAAACAAATTTGACAATTAGACTCATGGGTTTCATGATCTTACTCTCATCGAGTGACTTAACAACTGGGCAGAAACCTACAGACATGCTCAAGGCCATCAGTTAACTTGACCTCATTCTTTGTACAACATGTTATCACCGGCAACAGAGCCCAGGAACATATCCTCAGCACACACCACTCAGAGATCCGAAAACATATTACAATAAATAAAAAAGGCAGAAATTAGATATTCTCTCTCTCTCTCTCTCTCTCTCTCTCTCTCTCTCTCTCTCTCTCTTATCCCAACAGACCTAAATTATAAAACAACATTATAGAGAAATTAGAAAAGTCACCAAGTATTAGATATTCAAGTAGTATATTTCTTTTTTTTTCTTTTTTTTGGTTCTTTTTTTCCGGAGCTGGGGACCGAACCCAGGGCCTTGCGCTTCCTAGGCAAGCGCTCTAGCACTGAGCTAAATCCCCAACCCCAAGTAGTATATTTCTATCTTGAAATGAATAATAATAAAATTACAATCACAAATATTTATTGGATACAAAGTGGTAGAGTTCAGAGGACAACTTGTTGGTTAATTAGAAAGTTTCAAGTGAATAATTTAGGCTATCCCATTAAGGAATTAGAAGAGGCACTGAGCTAAGTGGAAGTAGGGAAAACAAGGAGTTAAAGCAGAAGACAAGGACAAGGCAAACAGAGGGGAACTACAGGGAACCTGCAAGTAAGATTCTTGAAAATATCAGGAAAATTTCTAAAGTTCTGGCTAGAACAGCCAAGAAAGGAAGGCTGGAGCGACTGCCTTCAGGGGAGGAGGAGCAACAGCCCTGGTTTAAAATGTGAAGAATTGCCAGAAAATGTTTTCAACAATTTCATGAAAAAAAGATCAGGAAATTTCAGTGAAAAGGACTAATTCCTAAAATATGCACATTACCAAGGCTTACGACAAAAACTTTGAACAGACTTATAAAATAAGCAAATAAAACAGATGAGTATTGAACCTCTTCCCACAAACAAGAGGCCAGGATTACATGGAGTGAACATGGAATCCTGCCGTGCAGTTAAAGCCATGTGGGTGACATTAAAAAGGAGCAAACCCACAGGGTCGTCTCATTAGACACAGAAGAAGGGACAAGCTTGGCAGAGGAGGGAACCTCACAAAGGTCGTCTGTGGAAAATGTACACAGGGCTGAGGATGCAGTGTGGACATGCAAGGGTTCCCCTGCCCGTGATGCCCTTTGGTTTGATTTCCCCAGCCTTGTAAAACCAACAAATGACCTAGTCCTTCTTCACGGTAAAAGTTTGAACGCTTTCTCTCAGGAATTATAAAGAATGTCTATTTCGGCTGCCTCTAGCATCACTGTCCTTGAGGTTCTAGTCGATGCACTGTGGCAAGAAAAAGAAAAGGATCTGAGTCTGCAACAGAGGAAGCAGAATTGCCACCATGCTTGGATGACAGTCCCGGGTGTACACAGTCCTAAAGCTCCTGGAACTAATCCTGAACTCATTTAAGTAAGTCACAGGATACAAGCACATACAGAAACAAACTGTATCCTCGTGTATTAGCAAGAACGAACCTGTAAGCTGATATAGAAGCATAATTCACAGTGGCAACAGAAAAGAATAAGAACTTAGGAATGACTTGGACAAAGTAAGTATAGCACTCAAATACTTGAATCTACACTTCTCAGAAAAGTAAAAGACTTAAGCAGCCAAAAAGTTCTGTGTTCTTGGATTGAAGGAGTTGATATTTAGGACGGCGACTGAGTGCAATTCAATCTCCATCAACACTGCAGGAAGCAGTTATAAAGGTGGGGGTGGAAAAGTGGATCTATAAGTTAATAAGTAAATGTGAGAACGTTAGCATGACCACAGTTTGAGAAGTAACAGTGTGAGGGGAGACTTACACTGCTGTATTGGCTCCTGGGACAGAAATAAAGATGCAGAGAAGAGGCCATTTATAGTCAATTATTTCTGACAAGCAATCTAGGCAATTAGATGGTTCAGTAAAAGCTGAATACAGGTTTTCAGAAACAAACTTACACTGTGGTAGCACACAGTTCAAAGCGATGCAGGGACCCAAATAGAAATATAACACTGTGACACTTCTAGAAGGAAATCCTTCAGACTCAGACCAGGCAAAGGTTTCTTAAGAAATTAAGAGCATAATTCACAAAGTAAGAAATAAGTTGACTTCATGAAAACAAACTACTTAATTTTAAGCTTTATCACTGAGAAAATAAAAATAAAAGCCCCAGAGAGGAAAAAAGTAGATATTCAAATAATATATTTCTAAAGAACCTGCTATTTTAAAATTCACAATGCAAATTTGGAAAATACATTTTGATATGAATAAAAATGGAAGGAAACACCCAGGAGAAGAGTTGAATTCAGAGGGATGAAAGTTGAAGCGCTCGTCAGCCATCATGAAGAACACAAGCAACCCAACTACGAATGGGAAAACCAGAAAAGAGCGCAGACGGGCCTTTCCTTGACGGGTACAGAGCAATGGCCGGCTCCGGCTAGCGGGAGAGGCGCCAGCCCATTCAGGCCCTGGGAGGAGCATGGTAAAATGAGAAAGCGCAGCACCTGGCTGGAACTCGAGCCTGGTAGTCCTGCTCAGGGAGACTCACAGCTTTGAACAGGGGAGAGCGGCACAGTGCCTTGGCACCTCTTTGAAACAGTTAAATACATATACATACAGTTAAATACATATACACGCATACATAGAAAAATGTGGGTGCATGTGCACATGTGGGCATGGGTGTGTGTGTATGTACAGGCATTCATGCATAGGTCTGTGGGTGCATGTGTGTATGTATGTATTTGGGTGCGTGCAGGTGCACACACGTTCACACTACATGGCTAAACAATTCTAACCCTTAGGTAGATGTTGGCAGATATCCAAGAGAATGGAGAACATTTGCCTCTATAAAACCTTGTATGCAAATGTTCACAGTGACATATTTATGACAGCCCCAACCAAAAACAATCTGAGCATCCACCAACTACTGAACAAGTGAGTAGATGTGGTGTCCTCCTACAGCAGGATGCTACAAGCAAGAGACAGCAATACATGCTGCGATGTGAACAAAAATGCTACTGTGAGCAAAAGAAGGCAGGCACGAAGGATTGCAACATGCAGAAAGGAGCATTATGGGGAGACAGAACTATTTTAGCATTAATCGTGGTGATAGGTGCCCCTCTGTAGGCTTATTGTAGTCACTAAACTGTGTATTTATAATGATTAAACTTTATGGTATGTAAATATTTCCATTCAGCTTTCAACAAGAAGCTAACAGCCAGTAGCTGGCCTCCCAGAGATGCTTGGGTCCTTCAGCCTGAAGTAGCCCACCCTGTTTCTCTGCACGTGTTAATGGTGCCTGTTTATTTCCTTTAATCTGTAAATATTTAACTTGTTTCCTTGTTTGCTTTTCTGTGAAGTGGGATTGTGTAAGAGGAAGGTTCAAGTCCACCCTGGTCTCTGTTGTATCCCAGTGTTTGGCACATTAGAATTCTTGATAGACACTTGAGTAACACAAAGAAATGAATGAAATAAAAGAAGGCGCATGTTCAATTTGTCATTAAAAACTAATGCGCTCTGATACTATGATTACCCACGAGCATCTTCATTCTAAATAGAGATATTTGTCTTCAGAGCAGCAAAATCCTCAACCCGGTGCCCCGTGTCACGGTGGGACAGAGATGAAATGGAAATGAGATCGTTCTCTGCCACCTCAGATTTAGGGACCCTGGGGGAAGGCGGTAGAGACTCATGGATCTGGGAGAGGACAGGAGCTACAGTTGCACAGTTAGCTGATCTGCAGCCAGCACACCGGGAGCGTTGCCTAAGAACACAGTGTCACTGAGTCACTCTGCAATGCGCCCAAACTATGCAGTTCTCAAAATGAAGCCAGGTCACCCGGCTCCCAGCTACTCCCAGATGTTGAAAGTGAGAGGAGCTCTGCGGTTAGAGTAGGGTGCCCTGTCTTCGCCAGGCCCTTCTTACGTGACAACGATTTAATGTGGAAGGAGAGAGACTGGTAGTAGGGCATGCGGTTGTCGATGCTGTTTCTGCACTGATACTGGCTTGGGAAATTTAAGATTTTATATCTATTTATTTACTTAAAATTTTATGTTTTGGAGGACTCAGACATGGCAGTGTTATCCATGTCACTCTTGCCTCTCCCTCACACCTTAAATTCCTCTTATTCCCCTCTCAAACTCATAGTCTGTTCGTGTGTGTGTGTGTGTGTGTGTGTGTGTGTGTGTGTGTGTGTCCAGGGCTAAACATTGGGATGAGACTAGGCAGGAAGCCTGTCCCAGGAGGACACCAATTCTCCCTGCCTTAGCAGCTATTGGCCACCTGTCATTCTTCATCTAGGGGTGGGACATGTGGAATTCTCCAGTCCACACTGACATATCAACCATGATGGTTTTTTCAGACAACCATATTGTTGCGATTTCACGGGTGTGTTTTCCCTGCCGTGCTGAGGGGAAACCAGCAACAGGCATCCTGAGCAACTGGCTGTGGGCGGTTTTGTTTTTTAATCACAAAGCATGTAAATGTAGACTAAATCTACATTTATAACTTTAAAATGACTTAATCAATGTTTACATTTGTGTTCAAGTTTCTAAGACGGTGAATACTGACAGGAGTGATCTTCACAGGCAAAAGCTTTTGGGGTTCTCCATGCTCCCCCTTCTCCCTGATCTCTGTCCTTCTTAGTCTGTCTATTCTGTTGTCTAGGGACGGAGCCTCCTGTGTACACAGCAGATGTTCTCCCCTTAGTTGGATGGAGGAAGGCTTATGAGGCCCCACGCTATCACTTAGGAGACACAGGCAGCAAGGCCGCTAAGGCGGGGGTCATCTTCCCCAGTCGTACAGCTATTGGTAGGTTGCCTGTGTTTGACAAAATGACCCAGACTCATGCTCCTGTGAGTAGCATCAAATCAATGCAGACAAAGATGCACAAGCGCACACACAGTGAAGACCCAACAGGATCTTCTTGGGAGCCAGCAGGGCGAGGGAAGACCAAGAGGATGATGGCAGAGAGTGAAAGTGATCCTAGTAGACTGTATAGAACACGACGCCGTGAAATGATAACGACAGAGAGATCAAAGTAAGCTGGAGACGTAAAGCTAGGACGTCTGTCCACTGCTGTAGAGGGGACAGAGGGTGGGATGTAGGGTGTTTTGTCGATGGTACTGAGGATGCTATAGAATAAACAAACAGCACTCGGGGTCACAGACACATTCGGGGCAGCAAATTGTAAGACCCAAGGATGTCCAGGCCTCCCTGTGCGGCAGGCATGATCTCAGGCGCTGGTTGAGCTGCCTCCTGGCCCCGAGGATCACAGTTGCACAGTGAGCTGTAGGAACAACTGCTCTGAGCAAAGCAGATGGGAAGAACACTTGATGACTGGACAGAGAGTGATACTCCGCTGCTCCTGGGCCCCACTGCTAAGATCCGGTTACAGTGAGAGCCGAGAGTGAGTGCTGTGTAGATATGGACCAAGACCTTGTGTGGGCGTCAGACTCTGAGTCTGGAAGGAAGCCTCGCAACTAGAGACAGTCAGAAGCTAGGACTGAACAAATTGCAACCGTTCTCAGCCGCAGACGGTGAGGTTAACTATCTCACGCATGACAGGACAGGTGAGCGTGGAGTGAGAGGAGGCCCTGGGCCGCCATTGGCACTGTGGGAGGAAATGCCAGGCTGGGCCAGAACTATCCCCTTGTAAGTGGCTAAAGCAGGGGCCTCAGGGTCTACAGCTGCCTTTGTGGGGAAGGGGGCTCCGCGTCTCAGCCAGGTTAGTGACTGCTTCTGGGCAGGGATCCAGGGGTCCCTTATCCCCACCTACTGCACTGGGGTCCTCCCTTCCTTTACCCTTGCTAGGGCCTTGCTAGCAAGTCACAGCACGGGCATTTGTGGGGAAACATGACTGGCTGTGCTTACATCCAGGGGCACAGAGGGCTTTTTCTGTATAAGTTTACAGTAGAGAACAGTGAAAAGACTGAAGGCCAAAGTCAGCAGGGGCCAAGGGAGCTGCCTATGTGCTGGGCTTTGCCGTGACGTGTAAACACATGGCTTCGGAGTGTAACTTGAGCAGCCCCGTGATTCCTCCAGGGTGGAATCTAGGTTTTCAGCGATGTAGAAATACTTACTAGGGACCTTTAAAAGAAGTCAGTGGGAGGGTATGTTAAATGAAAACCAAGATAAGCTCTCCGAGGTAGGCTTTCCCTGTACTCTCAAAGCTTCTGTGTTGACTAGGGCAGGAGCTGAGGTAACGCCTGACAACGCTGACAACAGCAACTGTTTTTCTCCTGCCTCGCTTGAGCTGGGCACTCTAGGGATGAAGGGGTGGCCTGCCATTTGCAGACAAGAATGAGGCCTTTTGTGTGCACTTTAAGCACACCACCAACTCCCTTTACAAAGTGTGAAAGGTGTTTTTTGGAGAGCGTGTGCTTTGCTGTCCCGTGGTGGGACAAGGGCTATGAGCATTAAAACATCACAACTTACAGGGAAGACGACTCTGAAGGAGCTTGTTAACGCTAAATATGTCTATGTGATGGCAGCGAGATCAAGGAATAGATGTTGGGAATGGCTCCTCTAAGGCCACAGAGGCTGAAATCAGAGCTGTTCACCACACAGCACCTTCCTTTCCCCCTGAAGAGCTCAGTTTTGTTGAAGTCGGGTTCTGTAAAAGGGGTTTATTCTCATCCACAAACAGGGATGGTCTTATGGCTTCAGAGTAAAACTAGGGTGAGAAACCTAATGGCAGATTTGTTATGAGTGTGGTCTCTGGCACGTACGCATGGGGAACCAGCTATTAATCATGTAAAGACCGGAGTATATAAAGCACAAGGCAGGCAAGTCTTAAGTTCAAGGTCTGAGCTGATAAAAAGGGGAAGGAAAACATGTTTTGCCGTGTGTGCCTACGTCTGCCATTGTGTTTCAACGCATCGCTTTAAAAGATACCACTGATCCTTTTCCCAGCTTCGCCCCATTTTATTTCAAGGTTGGTCTGTCTTTTGTTGGGCCCCTTTGCTGTGACACAGATGACAGCTCTGGGGGAAGGGCAGCCCTATGGTAGGCAGTCCTGCAGGCTCACTGGACTAGGACTGGAATGTGCTTGTTCGGCATTTGTTCCAAAGCACCCACATTCAGGGCACCCTGGGGACCAGGGGAAACAAGGGGGCACGTGCTGGGAACACCCTGCACCTAGGCCCCGCAGGCCTTTGTCAGCACCGCCTCTGGGGTTGAGGCGGCCTCGGTAATTATGCCACGGCCACGCATTACTCTGACAAAGTAATCCATCAAATCATTTCTCACAATTTCAATCCGTCCCCTGAATTTCCCTTACTTCCAGAGCCAGCTGGATATTATATTACCAGAGCTGTTGAAAAGGTGGAACACTAGCCATGAAGCCAAAGGCCACGGCGACTATGCAAAGCACCAGTTTTTATTGTTTGCTCAGTACTGAAATCTCATTAGGGTCCATAACTCCCATGAGCACTTTGGACACTTACATCTGCTGACCGTGAGAACCTGGAAGGAATGTACACCTCGGGCTACACTGTTCTCGTAGGAGATGTGTGGTGTGTGTGTGTGTGTGTGTGTGTGTGTGTGTGCAGTGTGTGTGCATGTGTGCGTGTGCGTGCGTATTTACAAGCACACAGACTCATATGTTTTGGGCCCTGGAGCAGCTGTGGTTTAAATGTCCCTTACACAGGCTGATTTCCACCCTGAGTTTAAATACCCCAACACTGTTTTCATTTGGCAGTTTTCAGACAAAGACCCACTTTTCTTCGAGCCCAGTCTAATCAATGTCAGAAAATTCCACTCATTGCGTGTTGGCCTTAACGCGGCTAGGCTGTGCTAATTACATCAGAATTATCTCAGAGACTACACACTTCATTCAACCTATACAGGTTTTTGTCTTCACTTAATTATGGCTTGGAATCTTCTTGAGAGAGAAAATGCAGCCACAACTGCCTGTCCTTCTTAGGGACATCCAGCCCCCCCCCGGGTTCCATTATGGTCCACACTTTGGACCGTTGGTAGAGTCTTAGTTTATAGGGCTTTTAGCCATTCTGTGAAAGCCGTATTTGAGGGGGATAAGCAGGGAGTCACAGAATTAGAGGAACCTTGGGGGCATCTAGCCAGGCCAGTTCTGTTCCGAGCAGAAGCCCTGACAAGTGGCACTTCAAGAATGCATCCATTTCTGGAATGAACCGTGGCGGCAGATGAGAGGCTCTTTGCAAACACTTGCGAGCAGTTTGGGACAGATATGAAGAGAACTGTGTCTGGTGAGGGGTGCAGAGGGGATTTTGGTAGACCAAGTGCAATCAGCCAATGTCATACGGCTGGACAAAAGCTCTAATACCCCTGCTGTGACTCTGTCTGATGGTAGTGACACCTACTGAGGAGACTGTGGTCAGCTCTAAGTTGCTGTTCACTAGGACCCCACCATGCTGCGATGGGAACACCAGACAGAGATGTTCCCACTCAGAAGCCTCAGGAGCGGTGAAGGGCTGTCTGCCTCTCAAGGAGAAGGGCATTCAGGAAAAGGAAGCCACAGGCCCTTTACATAGGCCATCTCGTCTGACCGTATTGCAATGGTGTGTCCAGCCTGTCCTCCGTGTTCATGTGACTTCACTGTTGAGCTCGAGGTGCAGCTCTGAAGATCTCAGCCAGCAAGTGGTGAGAGCCAGAGTGGCTTTGGGCCCATGGGGCCAAGAAAGTCTCCAAGCTGGGCTGGGACGTAGATGATTTGATTTTAGCCAGCAGCACAGTGATAGGCAAAACCAGGCTGTCCCTGTCCTCAAGGAACTTCGGATCTCAAAAAACCAAACTTAACCAAACCAAACCTGGTGGATGGCATTCTCTCAGAGTCTAATCTGCAAGGATTAGGCTTCATACTTTAGGGGATCACACTTGTTCTCTGCTCATGGACTAAGCTTACCTAGGGCCCAGACAGGGCTTCCCAGTGTGGTGGTGATGTTGACTTGAGACTTGAAGCATGCCCAGAGTTAGGAAGGAGGAGGATGGGCAGCTATGTCAGTGGCACAGAACATGCTAAGGGCATCTGTCTGGAGTGGTGCAGGTGGAAGGGAGAGAAAGGAAAAGTACGTAGGGAATAAAATGAGGGGGAGCAGGGTGGGAACGAGAGGGCACAGGAAGTGGAGACCCGGTGGGGTGAGGCCAGGTGACCACTGTGATGACTTTGCTTTCTACTTATCAGCTGTGTGGCTTTGGGTAAATCATCAACCGCACTGATATTTACCTTCCCGATCTATAAAATGGGAGCCACAATGCACACCTGATAAGGTCAGCACAGGGTGAGGAGCCCACACAGAGCTCTCACCTGACACCTGGGAAGTTAGCAACACTGGGGGACAGCTTCGGGCCTCCACAGGATACATGCTGCCTCCAGAAGAAGTCAAAGGGCGGGGAGCAAAGGAGGAAAACGGTCTGACTTTTCCAACTTTGCTTTCAAATCTCACAAGTTGGATTCTGACAGAATGTGCCCATTTGAGGAAGGAAGCTACATGTGAAATTGCTAAACTCCTTTCCCAAGAGCGTGGTGGTGCTGCCCAAACCCCCAATTATCAACATTCCAGGCTTCTGTGTAAGTGTGGAATTAAACAGTTAACACTGACAGCTCAGAGCTGAATGGCGATAAGCAGCTTGTAACAGGAAGTGGGTCTATGGGGATCTAGAGATCAGGACAACAGGAGCAGCAACAGATGATTGCAGGAGAGGAGCAGGACCCACAGAGCAGCGGGACTGGTGCCTTGCTGAAGAAGACCTCCATGCTCTCTAATCCCACGTGCAGAAAAGATACAATCATCTGGGCGTCTGTTCAGAACAACACAGAACATGCACACACGCGCGCGCACACACACACACACACACACACACACATATGACAGAGAGAGAGAGAGAGAGAGAGAGAGAGAGAGAGAGAGAGAGAGAGACAGAGACAGAGACAGAGAGACAGAGAGGCCCTGTCCCAATAAAGTAATGAAAACCACTTGCTGGCTTGTAAGTGGTTGAAGTTGATCTAACTGTCAAAGCAAATGTTCAATGCACTGGCCGTTTTTATGCTTCATGTGAGCACACGCTAACAGACCAAGGGGACATTTTCAAACTCCTGGTTATCCTGAAATGGCTCAAAACAGGTCTGGCTTCCTCAAAACACTGGCCTCAAGAGAATGAGTGTGCCTGAGTCTCTATTGAGCTACTCGGGCTGTGAAAAGACAAGAGGTCCCTGCTGCTGACAAAATCCAGTCTCCGTGAAAAGATAATGCAGGTGGCCACTGTTTTACAAGCTCGGATGCCATCTCCTTCGACTCTCTGGCAGAGCTGTGATTCCCCACTGTTTACCCCACTGAAAGGAGTCTGACACACAGAGTCCTGACTGCCTAGTGCACAGAGGTAGCTGGCCCCAGCTGCGAGAGCAATGTGGTATAGTCTGTCCTGGTCCTGGGCTCTCCCTAGTCTGGTTATGAACGACATGAGCACTGACGTGAAATGTCTTCTTAGAAAACTGGGATGCCTGTCATCGTTTGTTCCATTATTCATTCATTCATTCATTCATTCACTCACTCATTCACTGTGATTATTAATGACTTCTTTTAGGGAAATGTGCCACTTCCTTCCTGAACTCCTCTTGCAGGGTTCTCCCTTTTGCCAAGGCTTGGTCATCCTACTATGTCATAAAATGCTTGGATCGCAAAGATGAACTTTAATAGACCAGGATTTCTTCATTTAGATATGAAGATATTCAGGTCTCCCCACAGCAGCCTGCTTGAATCAAGTGTCGGATGAAATTTTTAATTTCAGATGTCAGAAACTAACTTATGGGAGTTGGGTCTTTCAATCTGCTGCAGAGGTCCCAGGGACTAAACGTAGGCTGTCTGGGCTGCAGGCACTTCACCCTTTGCTAGCTTGCTCGCCTGGCGCTGATGTCAGCATGTCCTGTTTTTCTGGAGGATGGACAGCGGTGCAAAGGCACCCGTGCCTGGACCTTCCATTAAAGTGACTCACACTGCAACTGTGTTTGAAGGAGCTTCTCGAGCTTCATATTTTGGCATAAATTTCCAAGTGATTCATTAAAGTAGGAGAGAGTGGGAAAAATTATCAGTATTGCCCAGAATACTTTTTTTTTTTAAATACAAAGACTTGTGAGAGATTTGCACAAAGTCTAGCCTGGGTCACTGGAGTCCGTGGAGGCCTGTGGACAATTGGCTTCTGTGTTCCCATTTGGGTCTGACTCACTGTGGTAATGTCACTCATCAGGAAGACGTAGAAGGCAGACAACAGCTGCGAGGCATTCTCGCTGTGCACAGGGTGCAGGGACACCCGGCAGAACAGGCCATCTAGTGCTCAGGCTCAGGATCCTGCCTGCTTCACTCCAGCCCTGAGCCTTAGCTCCCTGAGCTTGCAGCAGATGTTAAAAACTAAAGTTGAAACCTTTAAGTTGTAATGAAGGAGTTCACAGGGCTTGTAATCCCAGTGCCCCACCCCGGTCCTCCCTCGGTCCTGCTCAAAGTCTTCAGTGGTCCTCGGCACTAGCAGGACACCGCGCGTGTTGAGCACACTGATCTGCCCGTGATTGCCCTTGGCTGCTGTAAAACAATCTCACTCCTCGGGCGGGCGAGGGCCGCGGCAACAATGCGGTTATTGACTTGTTGCTCTGGCTCTGTTTAGTTATTACCCTCGGGGCCACAATCAATAGACTTTGCACCAAGTCTGCCTTATAAATCCCAGGCTCTCACTGGAGGCTTGCCAAGGAATGGCAAGAAAAATCTATGGCAGGGAACCGCTTAGAGAGCAGAGGCGGAGAGCCACACTGACAGCTGTATAAATTAATTAACAAGGCACTGTTTATTCTCCTAGATCACATAGCACATTCGCCACCGGTGAAGAAGGCGCGGAGAGATTCGGAAAGTCATCCGGAGATATTTAAAACCCACGAATAGAGCCGCATGCACAAGGAAGACCGGCACGCTGTGGAACCGTTTCTGCCTTTATCCTGTTTTAATTACTCTGTTCAAATTTGCCGCCTTTCCACTAGTTCTGACCAGCCTTTTGTTCCCAATTTATCTGGACTGGTGTGGTTTGCCTTGATAACTCCCTAAGCTTGGGGCTGAAATAGTCAACACGGCGAAAATAAAATGTTGATCATTAACCTCGCAGGGCTTGGGCTTCCTTCACACCTCAAATCTCAGGAGCAATCCTTCTGGTGCCTCAGCAGTGGAGAGGGAGGATTTTGAGGAGAGGAGTCCTGAAGGGCTGTGGGCAAAACTCCGGGCTACCTGAGATCCCAAAGAAGTGTTCTAGGGCAGTTCTTTATTTAAGCAAACCATATATAAATCTGGTGACAGGGGGACCACCGATCCACTGTCTAATGTCACCTTAAACCAAGCTTTGTAGCCTACAGACAAACCCATTAAAAAACAAAACAAAACAAAAACAAAAACATGGGACGCGATCAAGAGGGTCCTGGGAGCCTGTCTGTTGCCACAGTGGCACTGGCTGGAATCTCTGATTCCAGCTCTCCGTGTGGTAGCTCAGGGTCTACAGCATGATGAAAGAACACTTTCTAAACGCTAAGCGTTCAATTTCAGGTTTTTGTTTTTTGTTTTTTGTTTTTTTTTTTTTGGAGGGTGGGTGGGTGGGTAGACAGTTGTTTTTAGACAGGGTTTCTCTGTGTAATAGCCCTGGCTGTCCTAAATCTCGAACTGTAGATCAGGCTTGGCCTTGAACCTCCCTCTGCCTCCTGAGTTCTGGGATGAAAGGTGTGTATATAAATTTTAGGGTAGACAAGATAGCTTGTGCCTGTAATACCAACACTTGGTGTCGAAAAGGCAGGAGGACTGCCATGAGTTAATTGCCTATGTAGTCCACAAAATGGGTTCCAGACCTGGTTGTACTATATAATGAGGTCCTTTCTACACACACACACACACACACACACACACACACACACACACACACACACACGAATACACATTAAAAAAGAAAATTAAAGGTAGAGATGTTAGACAAAAGATCTTCAAATGAAGTTGTAGGACCCCCTCCATACACTATTCCGCCAGATGACCAGCATTTTCTGAGTACCTGTTGAGACTGAGAGGACAAACAGTCCTGGCTGACTGTGACAGTCAGCACCATTCCCAGGTGTGGAAAGCTCATTTCCTTGTTTTGGTCTAGCCTGGGCTATGTCAGCCTTGTTGCATGCTAACACACTCCTGTGAATACAGAAAGGCACCACAATTCCCTTAAACACACACTCTACCACTTGATGGGTCCTCGGGGTTGGGGGAGTCCTATACATAACACATGAAACTCATTTGCTTGTGGGATTTCTAATTGTGTTGTTCCAATAATTTATGACCTCTTATAAATGGTTTCCAGGCAATAAGAGTTAATTGACTCAAGACACTTTCATCCATTGTAATGACCTCCTAATATTCTGCACTAGGTACTTCCTATGAATCAGGTCAGCTGTGTCACTTGAGAAGTGGTAGGACGTAACACCACTGCCCTGAACTTACTTCTAAATGTACTCACTGCAAGTGTTTGTCCTCAGGTGGACTTGTGCTTGCAGGCACAGCTTGGCTCTCTGCTTGGCAACTGTGTCAACCATAGGACTTGGCCTTTGCTGTGTTTACATCTCTGTCATTTTGGGGGCTGAAGTATTTGGTTGGGGCCACCAGGCCTTGTCTTGTTTGTCTGATATACAGTCAGTTCTCTCTTCTTCTTTACCTCAGCCCCAAGGCCAGGAGATGGCAGCGGGCTACGAGATGGACGTTAGTTCTGCTGCCCCACTGGCTGTTGGTTAATCTGCTGAACACATTTGGGAGCTGTAGAATCATGTGCTCTGAGCTCGCATAGCATGGAAACGATTAATGTTGGGAGAGGCGGAATGCTTACTACCCTGAATTCGTTATTACACATTGCACACATGTAATGAATGATCAGACCACACTCGATGGAGATGCTCAAACGCTACGCCTTGGCTGAGAGAGACAGACAAAAGTATTTTACTCCAAGGATTACATCTGGGAGCTGCTGGGAGCTCCTGACCCAGCCAGTTCTGTCCTTACAGCTCTTGAGCTGCGGAAGGACACGCTGCTCCATGTCCTGGTAGACAATGACCACGCGAGCCCAGAGTTCTCCTTCTTCCTTCAAAATGGTGGCTTTCCAAGTAAGGATCTCTATGAACTGTTACCTCACACCATATCTAAGCATGAACTCTAAATGCATCAAAGGTCAGCGAGAAAGACCCACAAGTCTGAACCTCACAGAAAATACAAGAAGAGATCTTTGTGACACTGGTTTAGCTACAGTTCCTTCCTCAGGACACCAAAGCAGAAGCAGCCTGAGAAAACAACTTGGGCTTTGCCATAAAGAAAGGCTTTCACAGAAGCCAAAAGAGGGCATTGTATCCTTAGACCCTGCAGTGACAGATAGTCCTGAGCCACTATATAGGTGCTGGGATCTGAACCAAAGTCTTCTGCAGGAGCAGAAAGTGCTCCTAACCACGGAGCCATCTCTCCAACCCTCTGGGGTAGCTATTTTGAGGTAGTTAATCTACAGGTTTCTCTCACTAAATTGCTGTGTGATTTTAGGCCAGCCCCTTGCCCTCTCTAGGTGCCAGGACCACGATTAAATTCAAACTATTTATAGAGTAACATGCCAACTGCACAGTGTGAATGGACTGACTCGACACAGAAGCTGTCAGCTGTCAGTCCATGGCTCGATACTGCCTCTAGATAGCCATTGCTCAGTTTTAAATAGTAATAGTAATAATAATAATAATAATAATAATAATAATAATAATAATAATAATAAATCACCAGCATTTAATGACAGGGAGACTGTAACACAACACAGGCATTGGAAGACCTGACCTTAGCAGGTCCACATTGCCAATGGTAACAGTGGGTGGCTTCTGCGAAACTGCTTTAAGAAGTTCCCTCCTGCCTTACTCTGGGACTTGTTCATGGTTGCTCCTCCTCCGTCCCTGTCTAAGAATGCTAGCCCACCTGTAGGCCTTTCCCCAGGACCCCCAACTGCCCTCCAAGACTGAGCATTACGTGTTCTACCAGGAAGGAAAGACATCCAGGGCTGGCCATGTGCCATACAGCACATCTCTGTCCTTGGCGTCAGATTCATGGGCTGCCATTGCTCTGCCCATAAGCTTCACCACTCTCTCCCCTCTGCACTGGCTTGGCTCCACCTGGAGCACCATGCCTTTTGCATTAGTGAATTGGCAGGAATGCAGCAGCACAGCCCTGAGGGCAGATCCACAGCAGCACAGCCCTGACTGCAGATCCACAGCAGACTGCCCTAGGGCAGATCCACAGCAGCACTGCCCTAGGGCAGATCCACAGCAGCACAGCCCTGAGGGCAGATCCACAGCAGCACTGCCCTGACTGCAGATCCACAGCAGACTGCCCTAGGGCAGATCCACAGCAGCACTGCCCTAGGGCAGATCCACAGCAGCACAGCCCTGAGGGCAGATCCACAGCAGCACTACCCTGACTGCAGATCCACAGCAGCACTGCCCTGACTGCAGATCCACAGCAGCACAGCCCTGAGGGCAGATCCACAGCAGCACTACCCTGACTGCAGATCCACAGCAGCACTACCCTGACTGCAGATCCACAGCAGCACAGCCCTGAGGGCAGATCCACAGCAGCACTACCCTGACTGCAGATCCACAGCAGCACAGCCCTGAGGGCAGATCCACAGCAGCACAGCCCTGAGGGCAGATCCACAGCAGCACTGCCCTGAGGGCAGATCCACAGCAGCACTGCCCTGAGGGCAGATCCACAGCAGCACAGCCCTGAGGGCAGATCCACAGCAGCACAGCCCTGAGGGCAGATCCACAGCAGCACTGTCCTAGGGCAGATCCACAGCAGCACGGCCCTGAGGGTAGATCCACAGCAGCACTGCCCTGACTGCAGATCCACAGCAGCACTGCCCTGACTGCAGATCCACAGCAAACTGCCCTAGGGCAGATCCACAGCAGCACTGCCCTAGGGCAGATCCACAGCAGCACAGCCCTGAGGGCAGATCCACAGCAGCACTGCCCTAGGGCAGATCCACAGCAGCACTGCCCTGAGGGCAGATCCACAGCAGCACTGCCCTGACTGCAGATCCACAGCAGCACTGCCCTGACTGCAGATCCACAGCAGACTGCCCTAGGGCAGATCCACAGCAGCACTGCCCTAGGGCAGATCCACAGCAGCACTGCCCTAACTGCAGATCCACAGCAGCACTGCCCTGACTGCAGATCCACAGCAGCACTACCCTGACTGCAGATCAACAGCAGCACTACCCTGACTGCAGATCCACAGCAGCACTGCCTTGACTGCAGATCCACAGCAGCACTGCCCTAGGGCAGATCCACAGCAGCACTGTCCTAGGGCAGATCCACAGCAGCACGACCCTGAGGGTAGATCCACAGCAGCACTGTTCTTCTGGCTCCCACTGCTCCCTCTGCCATCTCCCTGCTCCAGGACCACAAACTACAGTTTTCTACTTTTGTATCTCCTCAGTTTCCTGTGAGGTCTACTGTAGTCTGTAAAGGTGCTTTGGGGACCACCAGAACAGGCAGAAGGCAGAAGCACAGCCATAGGGGACAGTGCAGTGAGCTGGTAGATGGTCGGCCACAGGGACAGCAAATGTTCCTGGGCTCTGCAGCTGAGGACTCTGAGATTGGCACTCTGAGACTGGTTGCGTCTGGAGTTCTCTTCAGAGCCCGGACAGGTCTTCACCAAGATGGGACAGCAGAGTTTGTGGAACCCAGATTACCTCTCCAGGGTGGCAGACCTTCTCCCAGCTGGAAGTCATTCCACTGTTCCCTAACAATGGGGCGTCACACTGGGCAAGCAATTTGTTTTAATTATGTAAATCACTTCATTCCCTTAGCAAAAGTCTAGTGGAGAGCTTCAAGGCCTTACAGGTCAAAGGTGAACAAGAAGACAGTAGTGACAGAGCCTCTCAGAGAGGTTAGGCTGATCCTTGAGGGGTTGGGATGAAGGAGGACACTGGGGTACAGACTACCCCAGTGGGAGTGCCCTGGTGCTGTGACAGGGTGCAGAATGGAGGGGGTGACGTTGGCAACAGTGTGGCCCTGAAGACACTGTGGTCTCATTCTGCTTTGCCTCTGTAGCTGTGCAAAGGCGCTCTCCTTACTGTGCTAGTAAAGACCCAGAAGTCAACCCTGGGCCTGCAGCTCACCTTTGTGAAGGTGCCTGTAACAGGGCACTCCTAGTAAGGTGCTGAGGAACCAGGGCACTGTCTGGATAGGCCATGCATGGGCTTTGTGTTTATGACCATGCGGTTAAAGACCCCAAGCATTACACTGAACGCTGTTTCCATCAGCACCTCTGGGCAGTGTCCCCTCCGTGGCACTGCATGATCCACACTAAACTTATTAGTTTAGTGCCATGTCTTAAGGACAAGGATAGATAGAGTTGCTATACTAATTAGGTTCTCCTCTTCTGATCCCCTGGTCTTTTTTTGAGGGGGGTACCTAGGATAGAACTTAGGGTCTTGACCATGCTGGGCAATTAGTCGATTGCTGAGCCGGGTTCACAGCTCTTCCTTTTCTTGAGGTATCTTCTTACTAGGTAGCCCAGGCTGGTCCTGAACTCACAATCCTCTTGCTTCCGAGGGCTGGACTTACAAGTATTTCACCATGGCCAGGACCACTTGTGTTCCTAATCTGTCAGACATTATTTCATTCTAAACACTGAATAGATCATTAACTTATGTATTAAGCTTGCAATTACCTGCTGCCCCCAGGGGAGGAAGGGACCCTCAGGAAGCAAAATGGCCAGTTGATTAAGGTTCAGATTAAAACCAGGTCCTAAAAGAAGGCAACACGTGAGCTCAGCTCACACTTCTGTTAGAGCCCAGGCACTAAGGAAACAAGACTGGCTACAGCTGTTCTTGTTACCAAAGGCTGAAAAGAGTCAAGTTTGAGCCGGGACTGGAAAACTGACAGATATCATTTCCCTGTTAGGAAATGGAGCTTTTGAACTCTGCATTTCAAACGTACAGAGCAGATATCTGAATACGATACTGTTATATCTTCCTCATCCAATATGCAATGCTTCCACGGCTTTAAGGGAGTATGTTCTTGGCTTCTATCCCATCTGAGTTGCCTGCCACTAAGCCGGCCACACAGCTTCCCACGATGATGACTGAGGAGTGTGTGGGCATATCCACATTTGTATATACTGGCATTTGCGCAAATCTCTATGTGCTATATGGGTATGTGTATATGTACCCATGGGCGACTGTGAGGGCTGTATCCCCCTTTAGGGGAGGGGCCTAGGAACAGCCATCCGGTAAGCATCAGGTACCAAGTTCTTCAGCAACAGTTCTGTTCTACCGACAGACCCAAAGATGTCATTTGAGCCTGTTGTGGTGTTTAGCGAGGTTTATGAACAGACACTTAGTTATCTTGTCCTAAATGCCTCTATCAGAAAATGGTGGGCCTTATCAAAGTTACCAAAGATTCCAGACGGTGGGTGACCTATGGGAGGGTGGGAAGCAGTGTCCCCAGGGCGTGGGCTGCCTATCTGTGGAGAACCTCTCAATCACTCCTAGGAATGGGGATTCTGTTGTTGCAGACACAGTCATGGCCATTGAAAACTTATCCTTATCCTTCCATTTCCTTCTTTCCCTCTGTCCTCCGTGGGGGTCTCAAGAAAGACTGCTGTGGCATGAACCAAATGGATAAACTTTCAGAGATTACATCGTGGCTGTGCAAGCCATGGTCATCACATGCTCTTGGGGGTTGCATGACAGCAGGTAATAAAATGGAAGACTGAAGGTCACAGTGCTTTAATGACCCTTTGGGTGTATCTGAATAAAACTGACTGGGAGCTAAATTGTGGCGAGATGTAAATCTAAAGTAGATTCTATAAAAGGGGATTTAAATGAGTGAGACGCTGATGCTAAGGGCACCATAGTCTCCTAACACAGGGCCGTAAACCTGTGCAACGGGGAAAAGGCAGGTCTCGGGGTGAAAGCGGAACCACACACTCCCAGGGCTCAGCAGAGGGAGGAGAATTGGATTGAGCGCCTCATCATGGTGGAGTGCAACGCTATCTCTGCCCGGTGAGAGGCTTGTGATGGAGGCCAGTGGCACAATCTCAGGTAACCACGAGGCTGCACATTCAGTCATTTGCTGTACTCACCAAAGCGGCACCGCTAGTGGTGTCCAGAACTGGGTCCCAAGCGGAGGGAGCTGTTTGGGTGGTAAGACTTCAGGGCTCAAAGGCAGGCTGTGCGGCTCTGCAAAAGTATCCTCTAGGTAGGGCTTAATATCATTATCTTCAAGATTTGAGTTACGTATAGGTCTGTCTGTCTGTCTGTCTGTCTGTGCATACCAATGCAGGTGCCCATGGAGGCCAGAGGCATCAGATCCCTTGGAGCTGTCTACAAATGGCTGTGACACGGAGGCTGGGAGCCAAACTCAGGTCCTCTGGAAGAACAAGCATTCTCAACTCTGAACTGTCTCTCCAGCCCGCTTTTATGAATTGTCACCACACTGCTATTCCTATACACCTAACCTTCTCAGATCTGCTGGTGGGGCTGAGTTGAATCGCTGAGATTTTAACACTGGTCCCCTACAAGTGTGGGAGACACACATGCTGTGGTGCTGACACCTAAGGGACCTGTTGCTGGGGCACAGCACTTAAGTTAACTCTTGAGGCTGAGGGAATATAAGCCTCGCTTTCAAAAGAATGAACAAACAAACAACACCCACCCCAGAGAGACCCAATCAACCACCACCACCAAAAATCCCCCAAACCACTCATTTTCAGGCTACCGTGAGACTCCCATTCACGCAACTCTCTTCTGGGTAGATATTAATGAGGACGTGGGATACCGAAGCTAATGACTGTGTGTCCCCTGCATAATTACAATGACCTGTAGTCCGTTCTAAATGCCAAATTAACTGATTAAGATGAATCCTGTTAAAGTTATAAATTCAAATCTCCTGCCCAACAGCACTTGCAGAAACTAACTATATTTAAAGTGAGATTTCACAGAGAGAGTGACTTTAGATTTGCTCTACGTTTTAGCCATGCCTCTATCCCAACTGTATCTTCCTGCTTCTGGGTTTTTGTCGCAACACTCAAGAAAAACAAGACAAGACAACCCTTGGAAGCCACTGGCCTTTCTGGGCTCAGCCTGGAGCCCTGTGGCTGTAGGGATGCCTGTGGGCCACTAGAGCCGCCAGCCCTGAGAGCAGTCACAGGAAATCAGAGCGTCAGCAGCCTCGGAACCAGGACATAGTCACTGCTCGGCTTGAAAGCCTGTGCCCGGCTGCACCGAAACCTTCCGGTCCATTTTACCTAAGAGACTCTAGACACAGCAGAGGGCTGGGAAGAGATGCCTCAGTGGGTGACACTTGCCACCCAGTCTGAAGACCTGAGTTCAACCCCTGGAACCTACTCAGTAGAAGGAGGGACCCACTCTTGCAAATTGTACTCTGACCTCCAAATGCATGTCTAATGAGTGCATGAGTAACAAAGTTAATCAACTTTAAATCTGGAAAATAACATTATAACATGTCTAGTACAGCAACCATTGATCTTCTCTGGACAGGAAGAAGGGAGATGGTATAATTCTGTCAGGCTGTTAACAAGTATATCTGATGCTCACTGTAAGACGACTGAACTCGCAGGGTAGATGTTCAGAAAACAAAGAAAATCCTTACAGTAACAAACTTCTACATGCATATAGATACATACAGTTATCCTTCATTCCATCCATCCATCCACCCATCATCCATCCACCCATCATCTGTCCATCTATCCATCATCCGTCCATCCATCCATCATCCATCCACCTACCATCCTACCATCCATCCATCATCCATCCATCCATCATCCATGCATCCATCCATCCATCCACCCACCATCCGTCCATCCATCCATCATCTATCCACCCATCATCCTACCATCCATCCATCCATCATCCGTCCATCCATCTATCCATCTGTCCGTCCGTCCATCCATCCATCCATCATCCGTCCATCCATCCATCCATCATCCGTCCATCCATCCATCCATCATCCGTCCATCCATCCATCATCCATCCATCCATCCATCCATCCATCCATCCATCCATCCATCTTCCATCTACCTGCCTGCCCGCCTGTCAGCTTTTCTCTCTAGCATCTGTTCATCTCTACCTGGGTGGAGGAGAGAGTGCACATAGTCACTGACAAGCACTACAACAGAGTTGAAACTCGGTTGTGTGGAACTGAACTTGCTTGTCCAGCTCGCAGGATTAAAAACTTATTTCAGCTCAGAGGCCTTGCACTACATTGACAGTAAGAATCTCAGGCTGTGTAAATATTGTTTTAAGAGAAAATGAGGCATTATTAGTGAGAGCAAGACATAACTGTTATGTTTAAGAAAGAAAGCCTTTATTTGTTCCCCACACAATCATAAGTCAATCAACCAACCAGCACTGCGCTGCCCTCCCCACCCCCCCCCCGCCCCCCCCCCCCCGCCACCACTATAATGGGAGTTTTGTGGCAAACTCCTTGTTTGTACAGAAGCCTGGTGAGAGAGCCTTGAAGGGTAATCCCAAAGCTGTTAGACTGAAATGAAAACACATCATACAGTAGATCTGTGTTTTTAAGACAGCTCTATGTAAGAGGGCCAAGCTGATTACCACAGGAGATAAGCCACACACAATCTCAGGTGATCACTTCAGCAAACATTGCCGAGACAGGGTAATTTTCCAGATTCTCACCTTACAGAAAAGCAAAGGTCTCATAATCACTCTCTTAGGATGCAGCCAGGCCCTTAGTTCTGACAACTATGGCATGCATGGGCCCAAGCAAGAGGAAGACATTAGTTTTTTTGAACATGAAATTTAAAAGGAAACCCTGATGCTCACATGTGCAACTGTGTCAGTTATCACTGAAAGAGAACAGGGTTACTTTTGTATTTATACATAAAGGCAAACAATATCACGGAGCAACACATGACTGTACTATTTTTGTTTTTCTTAAAATAAAATGTCATTTCTGGCCATGTTCTAACATCACACACACACACACACACACACACACACACACACACACACACACACAATGGGGCAAATCGTTGTACCACAAATATAACCCTGTGAGTTGAGTCTCAACATTGTCTTTTAAAAGTTTAGAACAGAACAAGGTAGACTGAACTTGTTCAAGCGTCTATTTTCTCCTCAAGACTATTTTTGACCTTTTCTCTCTCTCTCTTTCCTTCCTTCCTTCCTTCTTCCTTCCTTCTTTCCTCTTGAGGTACAGCTCATCTCAGCACAGAATGGCTTCAAACCTGCCATGTATCGAAGTGGCCTTGGACCCTGATCTTCCTGTCACCAGAGCTCTGGGAGGACAGGTATGCTCTGCTCTCCTCAGTCAGATTCTATTTCGTTGTGTGGCCTTGTGTGGATCTTTCTCGTATTTCTTCTCTATGACCTTCTTTGTCTATGGCTTCTTTGTGCCCTGGGATGAGATGGCTCAAGCGTGGGATGGGCTGTTTTCCGTACCCAAAGCTTCCTGGTTCGTCATGTTTCAGAGGTGCATTTTTGGTTTGTTTCGCTGGAGCACAGCAGCCTTGGTCACTTGCTAAGCAGTCTAAGAATGCTGGAGTTGGTACACCCTAAGCTTCCTGAGGCATGACTGCTGGGAGTGGACTGAGAGAAGAGACTGAGGAGACATGTATCATGGCAGTATCATGGGGGTCTAGGACTTGGGGTGGGCAAAGACACATGGGAACATGGGCCGGGAAGCACACAGTGCGTTTGACTCTGCTTCTTGAACCAATCAAACACAATTCTTCCCCTCTTTGAGTGGGTGACACTGAATGGAAGGATATCCTAAATGCACATTGGGACTTTGAGGCAGATGAAACGAAGCCTCTAGGAGGTGTTTGCAACTGGACTGTCTGTTGCATGTTTCTACCCAAACTAGTTTCCAGGCAGTGTCACCAAGCACTGCTCAGTATTGTCTGTGGAC
Source organism: Rattus norvegicus (assembly GCF_021556685.1). Classification (NCBI taxonomy): domain Eukaryota; kingdom Metazoa; phylum Chordata; class Mammalia; order Rodentia; family Muridae; genus Rattus; species Rattus norvegicus. The sequence goes on along the minus strand of NC_141534.1, from coordinate 268,056,199 downwards.
AGATTTAACACTAGGGGAATGAAACGGATTTGATGGAGTTTCTTAGCAGCTCAAAATAACTGGAGCTAAGTAAGTGAAACCTAAAACCATCTTTCCATCTGGAGACCTTGGGGATGCATTTTTACACCAACCTGATCAAACCAGGAATGTGTGTTCAAGTGGCTTTCTTCAGCGCTCAGGGTCCTGGGCTTTGTCCAGGACACTTCTCCCAGTCAGTCTCTTCAGGCTTCTCTTCCACTCCAGCCTCTCTTAAGTTGACTTCCAACCAAGATGCATTTCTACCCATTAGATACTACCCCTGACGTTTCCCTCTGGTGGCCAGCTAGGGTCAGGAATAGGAAGGCCCTAGGCAGAAGACTCACCTTGAAGGCCTCTTTTGGACTCTCACTGGTGAGCTGAGCTACAGCCTGATCACAGGCCGTGGTGCTGCTCCTCACTCTGGTGTTGTGGAGAGAAATGCTGTGTGAGATCCGTAGAATAACTACGGAAGACAGCTGAGCGAGGGACCTGGTTCCAGCCTCACGGCCTGGAAGAGTAAAGTGCAAGGCTACAGGAGTGTGGCTGGCCAGGGCATGCCCAATGCCTCTGTGCAGTGCCTGGCTTTGCACCACCACATGCTCAGCGGCAAGGCCATGCTGGTCCTGCACTTGTCCTGGGACCTCCTTGAGGTACGTCTATGAAATGTAGACTGCTGGATTCCAGTCTGCAGGTTCTGACTGAGTGAGTCTGGGCCCAGGGCCAGGAGCCTGTCTTTGCAATCTGCATGTAGGTGGAACCTTTGTGGGTCACTGACCCTGCACTTGACATGAGCAGTAGAAGAGTGGTGGAGGTTGCCAGGGTTGCTTTGTTAGAGGATCCTGGTGGATAGATATGCAGGGGAAGGAACAAGCTGGAGGTCTGGGACAGTGTACAGTGACATGCACTTAAAGGCTGGACCACTTGGTTCATATCCGTCTGGTCTGTGAGACTTGCACTCTGCTGGTTTCCAGGGCACTACGTAGTCTTCACTTCTGCTCAGCTACAATACGATTAAGATATGGTTATCTGGTTCTGTTCTGCTGTGAACCAGGCAGCCTTTCTTTTGTTTTACAGGTGGATCCTGCAGATGTTCCAGGTGCAAATAGTTAGGGTGTAAGGTAAGTGGCCACTCGTGTACATGCGGATCCTCAGGGCCATGCTGTGTTTTTTTTTTTTTTTTTTTTTTTTTTAACCAGTGAAGACTGTAAGCAGACAAGGTCCCCAGCTGTAAAAGATTAAACCCAGACTGGTGAAGCAGCTCAGTGGCATGGCACATGACTAACTAAGCACATGTGACAATGCCCTAGGCGTCCGTTCTCAATGAGGGAGGTTGGAGACTGGTTACCCATTCCAAACAATGGTTTGAAGCATGGTGAGTGGTGTGCAAAGTAGCCATGCCACAGGGAACAGATAAGCAAGATTTCTATTTATAGAGTTTTTCAAAAAAATAAATAAATAAACCAACCCAAAAACTAAAAGATTACAATAACATAGCTAAATACGGGAGTGGGTCTTTGGGGATGGACCAGATCACACAGCTTTCCTTTTCTTTTCTATTCCTTTGTATGTGACTAATTTTCAGCAAGAAACACAATTTTCATATTAAAAAGTCCCAAGGGGGAGAAAAATCGCAGGCAGAAAGCCAGAGTGAGAGTGAAAGCCACAGGGAAACCGTGCTCTCCCTCCATGAGCAGGCTGGACATTGGGTGCGCTATGCTCAACTTTCTCCTGCCCGTGCTCCTCATGGACCTTGACCTCTCTGGAGAGTACTCAGCATGGAATGACCCGGCATCAGTGAAGGCAGGGCTGGCCAGTGTCTCCCTGCTAGATGGTCTCAGTGGAGGCTGTGAACCCAGGGTCACCCTTGGACTCACACGTACACTTGGAATATCTCTTAGTAAACATTTATGGGGCTAGGAAGGTGGCTCAAGCTGGGAAGGGCTTGCTGTGGAAGACTGGGGACCTGAGTTCGGAGTCCCAAGACCCAGATAGAGAGCCAGGCATGGAGGCACAGTGACCCCAGTACTGTATAGTCAGAGGCAGGGGGATCGATCCTTGGGCCTGTTGGCCAGATAGCCTTGCTGAATTTGTGAGCTCCAGGTTCAGTGACAGAATCTGACTCCAAATACAAGGTAGAGACATAGAGGAAGACACCCCATATTGACTGGTCTTCACAGGTCCATTCACACACACACACACACACACACACACACACACACACACACACACACACACACCATTTGCTCAACCAAGAATTAATGAACATCTAGGTTCCACCTCCTCAATTAAGCTCGTGTCATGGAGGAGGGCAGATTCACGGCATATGTGGGATTTTGGAATTTCCTTGGGCACCAGTGTGGGGTGATCTGTTCTGTAAGGCCTACTTTTCTCATGAGGACCCCATCAGAAGGGAGCAGGCCTGCAGAGTGGGGCTAGGCTCCTGATGCTTCTCCCTAGAGTGCGCATGTGTCTCTCTATCAGAGCCAGCCTGCCTAACTGTAAATGCTATGTGGGACTCAATGGCTGGCTCTGTTTGCTGAGAGAAGCAACTAAGTCACCCTGGATCCTTATCTGCAGAGGCCTTCATGCTGTGACACACTGCCCCACCCCAGCTCTCTTGGAGAAAGATTGATAAGCATAATGATGATGTTTTAATGAGCTTAATTGCACATTCCTTATGTTCTGGCTGAGCTGCCAGCCAGCTCCTTCAACATCTAGCAGTTTACCTGTAATAACTCCCCCCACCCCCGCCCCGGCCAGGGAGTGTAATTATTGTGGTAACCCCGTAGCTCAGCTATTCCTCCCTCCCCTCCCCTCCCCTCCCTCTCTCCTTTTCTAGCCGTTCTTTCCCTTTCTGGGAATTACTCTAAATGGGTATCTTTGAAAGGAGGGTGGCAGGCTGCTTTTGGTACAGTACTTAACCAAGAACCCTTTCATCAAAGAGGCCCTTGTGAGCATGCTCTGGATGCCAGCCAATCAGATCATCCCGATGTCTGTCTCTGAAGAAACTCAGGCCCTGGTGTGCAAGGCAAGCTGGTCTGCAGACAAGCTGACTGCTCTCCCAGCCCAACCTGTCTTAGCTGACTGAAAAAGGGCTGAAGGGAAATTACCTGTTTGGCTCCAGACGGAATTAGCATTTTTTTTTAAACACACACACAAGGATGTTTATTATTTTTTGTTTAAAAGCGTTTGCCTATCTAATATAGTCATTAATGTTATCTGGTCAGTACTTGAAACATTTTGAAATATGTGCAAATGCAATAAGGCTTCAGGGCCTGGAGGCAAAATAAGATGAATTTTCTAATTAAACGACAGAAAACGGTTTGGGAGTAACGGATGGCCATTCCGTAATTCACTTACGGGCGCTGCTCCGCCAGGGACGTTTGCTCCTGTGCAGGCCTGGCGGGCTAGGAGGACCCGTTCTAAAGACTTCCGGGCTTCCCTAGCCTCCTCCCCACAGACCCGAGTCAAATCCTGAAGGAAGACAGTGTAGCCCTGGGCCTTTCCTCAAGACAAATTGGCTCATCTTCTAGCACATTCCTGGAAACTTCTTGGGAGTCCTGGCCCCCGGATGCCATCTACACACTGTTTTAAAGCATTTCTAATGAAGGTCACATTGGGAAATGTATAGTCTCTACTTGGGAAAACTGCGATGAATTCCTCTTTCCTAAAGCCACCTCCCCTAACCCACTGCCTCCCTCTTGTGCGGCCAGCTCCCACTGCACACACTGGTGGCTCCTGAATGCCCAGAGCCACGGTGACTGTCAGGTGGCGGTGGTTAAAGGGAGTGGTGTGGACACTGGAGGCACTACCGTGCTGCCTCTGATGTGTATGGGATGACTTTGGATATGTGGGAAATACGAACAGCTTGATGTTGGTGAAACATGTCTTTACTTTCATAGATAAACAATAGGCTATTACAAAAAAAAAAAAAAACCAACAACAACAACAACAACAAAAAACTCTTCTGAAACTTGGCATGGTGGCTTATGCCTATAACCCAGCAGCACTCAGGAGGCAGAGGCAGGAGGATTGCCATCAGCTCCAGCCCAGTCTGGTCTACACAGCATGCTCCAGGCCAGTGAGGGCTATCGCATACTAAGACCCTATCTAAAGGGGCGGGGGAAAAAGAACCACTGTGGAGGAACAGACACGTTCTAGAATTACACAGACCATTGAGAGACAATAGGCAGGCGACAGTCAGTAACAGTAGAAAGGGGCCGGATGGAAAGAGGAGAGTTTTAATGAGCAGGGGGCCCTGAGACTCACAGCTGGCGTGGGCTAAATTCCTGGAGGGTTAAATCAAGTAATAACAGAAACATGACCATGCTCTGCACAGAAGACTTCATGACTTCCCGAGAGGCTAACAGTCCCTCTCTGCTTGTTTGTTCTCCCAAGAATCTCTATTGTTCTGGGCTCAACGTCTTTCCAGTGTGTCCTTGTTTATGCAGAAGCCTGAAGTCCCAAACAGAATGCCTATCAGATTGTTTTTAGTAATCCCGATGACACGGTCCTGTAGAACCAGGGGCCATGTCCAGTCATGTGTAAGACTTGTGACCTAGGTTTTTCCTGCTTCCTAGATACTACCTGTGCTGTTAGACTTCTTGTGGTTTTAGACTTGACCCTGGAATGGATGCTTGGAAACTCTCTGATGGTTTGCTTTGCTCTAACTTCAAGGGTTTTATCCTGAGAGAATATTTTTTTCTTTTTTATAGCCCTACAAAGTCATGGATATAGCCTGAAATTGAGGCTTTCCCATCTGTGGAGAGAAAGAAATAAAACAATCTTCTCATATAAATATATTCACAGAGAGCAGGCTTGTTCTAGCTACCTCCACTGGGCAGACAGAACTCAGGCCTAAGTGTGGGGTCTACTTGCCTTTGCATGGCCTCTTCTCCCAGACTTGGAGAAAATAGCTAATTTTCATCACCAAATTGATTTGTGAATGGCTGCTGGAAAAATGATGGGGAAGTTCTTATCAAAAACTGCAGAATATGCTATCAAACCCTTATTAGATTACAGATAGTATTGGTTTCCTCGCAAGAGTCAAGATTTACCCTGTGGGAGACAGCCTGCTATTTTTTTGCTGTTTTTCTGGGACAAATCGGTGTCACCCAGGCTGGTCTGGGAGTCTATCACCCTGCCGTTGCCTCCCAAGCAGCTGGGTCACAGGCATGGGGGCCACCACTCCTGGCTGGGACAGTCATTTTCTAACATTGCTTTCTGGATACCCACTGTGAGCAGTAGCTTTGGGGGAAAAAAAATCTCATAAAACAAAAATGAAAACAAAATGGAAACCGCCCCTTTCCAGACTTGCAAACAGTGATGTGGGTGACAGCTGCTCCTTCTGGTGGCAGGTTGTAGGTGCTGTTATTATAAAATTCAAAACAGACAGGCATCTTGGCTAGTTCTTTCAGATATTAAAACCTAGCAAAGGAATTCTTTTCAAACAGCTGATTAGACGGTTGATAATTTACTGCATACCCTCTATGGGTGCATGTTACAGGCAGGTGACCATGGCTATCTGCAGCTTTTATGTGACGTTTACATGCACATCAGGTCATGTCTAACTTGATTTGTAAAATATGTTTTCAGAATGTATAAACTATAGACATCTCTATCGTAATGGATAATTAGAAAAAAGTTTATGTCCATGAACTGAAGGCTCTAAAAGGCTGAGTTGAACCCCCAAAGTGAGGGAGCCAAGTTGTCACATCCAGATGCAACTGGTTCTAAGGAAGGAGAGGGCAAGGTGACATGGAGGTGGGTGGTCTGCTCCGGCATCTCAACTATTTCTTAACCAGCACAAAGATTAGGAAGTTCTAGAGCCTCAGATGCAGTGGGTGAGATCCATGGCTTTCCCTTCAGCATCTACGGCTGGCCTGTGAGACAAAGGAGGAAGAGGTGGAGGGGGAAAGGAGGAGAGTGTGCTCAGAGATGGGCCGGGCTCTGCCATGGCTCTTGTCTATGGGGTTCCCTACAGCACAGTGGAAGGAACTCATGTCTGAATGTTCCCGGGGCCCTTCCATATCTGTCAGTTTACAGTTCCTTGTTACATATGTGCAGTTATGGTGACACTCTGACTGGTTGTTCTTGACTTAAGAGGAGACACTTGCCTTCCTGGAGTCGAACATTTGTAACTGCTTTGCGGTATCTGACTAGGTAGGACCAGGAGGTAAGAAGACCAGATAAGCTGGAGCCACTGGAGAATGTGCTCGACTTTGGCCTAGTACAGCATCACAGGAACTTTCCTGAGCAAAGGGGCTGTCAAATGCAGAATGTAAGCCCCTCCAAACGCTTATAGATGCAAAAAACAGATGGAGATCAACCCCATTCCCTTCTGGGAACACTGTATGAGACCTATGCTTGCTAGTGGCTCACTTTTACTGTATTTTACAGTGCATAGTTGCTAGTGTCCGAAGGAACACCAGACTCCTGCTACGTTTTTTGCTTCTGTGCAGAGGTGGGCAGTGTCCTGTGTAAAATGGTGACTGCAGGTCTAAAGAAACGCCCACTTTACACAGTGCCTCACGGGATGCTTGCTGGGCAGTTTGCTGTGCCTCATGGCTGTTCCTCCTTATCTGTGGAGGGTTGCATGTCAGTAAGCAAGACAAGGATTCCAACTGCCCCGTAAGCGATTTGGAAGAAAATGTTCTACAGACCTGTGGAATGGTGAGATTCCTGTGTGTCTGCAAAGACATTACAGCCAGCACAGGTCTGACTGACCTGGGTTATCAGCCTCCCTTACCACACATCAGCACCTCTTCCTCTTTTTAACATGATTTTTAATATTCTCTCAAGGTACATGCCTTATTGCCACATAAAGAATTTGCCTGATGCTACGAGAATGTTAGGCTTTGCCCAACAACAGCAATCATATTATTAAATGTAATTAATTGAGTGAGCAAGCTGCTGTTTGCCTAGTTCAGCCTTAGTGGATCTTGGGCAGAGCACCTCCAAGTCCCCATGCATTCCAGCGGGAGGTATGTGTGTCGGTAGTTCTTAAAGCCACACTCTGTGGACAAAAGGCTCTCTGGGAAGCCCTTCTGTGCCACACGCATGGGTCAGACTTTCTTTTGGTGCAGCAGTTAAGCAGAGTCACACCTAGGGTCACTCCAGGGACGTTGGTATAGACAGCAGAAGTAGCTGATGGGCCACTGGTAAAAAGAAGAGCCCACAGCCCTCAGCGGATAGGTCACTGGCACAGGTTACCTCCACCTGCAAGCGTGGGCTACACTGCTGAGCTCCTCTTTCCTTCCCAGGCTGCCTTTGGTGGACATCATGAACGCCTTCAACTAGAGATCATTCTTTTGAGATCAGGAATGTGATACTTCCCCTGTCCCACATAGAGTAAAAAGTAATGCCCCTGCAGAGGTGCAAGGTAGGACTAGTTCTTCACTTGCTTGGGACTGGGCCCTCTCTCACTGGGGAAAATTCGTTTTTCCAATTTGCCTTCTTGGGAGGCTGAACAGAAATGCAGATGAATGAGCTCTGTTTGGCTTATCTGGTATTTCTGAAAAGCTTGGACTGGCTACGTGGACAAGATAGGCCATGTACAGTTTGGTTCAAAGCCCTCTACTTGCTGTGTGACATCTGGCTAGCCTTGTCCCTGCATGTTCCTGTGTTCTTCTACTTCTGCAGGCATCTGGCTTGTCATCCAGAAACAAAGGTGCCCTCTGCAGGATCTTTTCACAGTGAATTATTAGGCTGAGCCATTCCTATTAGCCCATAGCAGGGAGTTATGAGCACCTACTGTGTGCTTGACAATAGGGATGTGGGGCCTCAGTGATGACTGAGGCCACTGTGTGCCTCCAGAAGCTTATTTTCTGTCTACACTCAAGCACATCTGTGATCCAGCTGAGGAAATACAGTCCGGATTCTCAGCAGGTCCCTCTTGAGCTCCTCGGTGGAAGGTGTGGATGGCACCAATTCTTCCTCAAATAGCAAACAGTTTCTACCAAACTCCAGCTAAGGCAGGCAATGCCAGTGCTGTACAGGGCCAGCCACACAGCCTCCAGCTCCACAGTCACAGTTCATCAGATGAGAACGGGGGAAAAGCTAGTCATCCAGGAGGTAACAGCAAAGAAGAGAGCAGGAGAGAACAGGTATTTACATATTTACAAACCTACCCTTAAAGAGGGGAACTGGCATTCTCTTCTGGATGCACATATAAGCAAACCCATGTGTGTCTATGAAAACCCTCGCCATCTCACGGACAGCAAGGAGCTGAAGGCCACTGCCCCGTGCAGTGCGGTGTCCATCCTTCATCCCTCTGCACATTATCTAATTACAGGGATGCTGATACAATTATACATTCCTAAGCACAAATTAAGGCCATTCTACAGGAGCCTTCATGTGCACACTTGGTCAGATTTCATTAACAACCAAACAACCTTGGATGACTTGGCTGTGTCTTGGGGGTAACCAGATACAGTGTTTCCTAAGTTGGAGTTCTCTTGAACCTTGGATCTGGGCTGGCTTGAACCTTTGGTGAAGGGAGCATTCCCCTTAGTTTCTCCCCAACCATGCTGTAAAGCAGAACTCTCCACTCATCATTCCCTTGGGCTGTTGCTCAAGGCATGCATTTAAAAGCCAGTCTTTCCCTCCAAGGAGAAGGACCAGAAGCGGAGGCTGGGCTGCTGTTGGAGAGGAGAATGAATGTGTTACCAATGCAGTTGGTACCTACTCTCTGTGCGTCTCTCTCTCTCTCTCTCTCTCTCTCTCTCTCTCTCTCTCTCTCTCTCTCTCTCTGTCTCTGTCTGTCTCTCTGTCTCTGTCTCTGTCTCTCCCTTCCTCCTCCCTGCCCCTCCCCCTCCCCGTCTCTCTTCACGAGCTGGAAACCGAGTGGTTTTGCTCTGTTTTCATAGTCCTGCTACACACTTACGAACCTACACTGCACATACCTACACGCACACTGCTGAGTGATCTTGAGTCAGTGGGCAGCTTTAGGATGTGCTTAGTTATTTTGACTGGTATATAGTATTCTAGTAGGTGAGCCTTTCTTTGCAACTGGTAAATATTTACTTGTGAATTCTTGTTTTTCCAGCGTTGCTAAGAATGTCCTGGTGTTCAGTCTCTTGTTAGTACCTCACAGGGGTTTTCTTGAGGTCTGCAGACCACATTACAGCTGAAGTTCCTAAGTATTGGTACCCAGGTCCCTCACTTCCTAATGTATTCTTATTTGCTCAAAAGCATCTTTGGGGAGCATGTCTGTGAGCATCTTTGGGGTGCAGTCTCTACCACCTGGTTCCTTAAATGTCTTCTCCCTCCAGTATGTTCTCAGCCCTGAGGCACTGATATACTCATAGAGTGAAGTAGAGACAACACAAGCCCTGCAGTGAGTTGCCCAGCTTGTGCCTCTCTCCCATGGCTTCCACATATTCCTGTCAAGAGCTAAGCAGTGTTCAGTGTATGTAGCTGGATCCAGGTGGTTCCTGCCTGGTGAGGGCTCCACTTGCAATCCCTCTGAAGAGACAGTGGTGAGAACAGATACTCTCTCAGCAGAAACCAACTGTAACCCCCATGTGGAATCTGGTCTTCTCTCACCAGTAAGCTGGGTGAGCACTGTATATCACGAGGGGGAACTACCAACGCACACCACGACATGCCCTCAGGCTGGAGGCTCCCTGGGTCGGCTGGGTGTATTAAGTACACTATGATCTGTGATATTTTCACTTTACAAAGGGCCTCAGTTGAGCATTTACACTGTGGAATGTGGTGTGCGAGTTCTGACAGGCTTGGCCCGCTCTATCTTCAACTTCTCTCTTCAAAGAATGCAGCTTCTCTGAGTCCTGTGACTGCAGAGCACGGTGTGTCAGTGAGAAGCTGTGGAGGTGGAAGCAGCTGGGGTCCCCTGTGACAAATCTGTGGCAGGCTCGTGGACCTCTGCGTGTGTCTACGTAAGAGTTCCTTGCTTGCTCCTTATCCGTCTTAGAACTCAATTAGTAGTATTTAGTTTAATGGATAAAGCCAGCTAGACCTACAGCACCCGAAAATGAGTCCACTTTGGCCACTTTATGCAACGGTCAAGGCTGGTCTTCGTAGTAACTGGCCACATGGACGTGGAATGATTAACTCTACCTCCAAGGTTAGGGACATATTTAAAGTGCATAAGATAAAGGCATTTCCTAAAATATATTCTACTGGCAAAGGCAGACTGTAGGAACCACGGTGCAGTTTTTCCAGCCCTCCCCAAGTCCATTTACTTCAGTGGGGTGCCTCGAGGGGGGGGGCAGAAGTTGCAGGCATCTTTGTGGGTGACATCCTGTGCATGTGTACTGTCACCCAGGCCACTTGTTCTCAGGACAAGAAACAGAGCTTGGTGGGCAGTGAGAGATCGCCCTGCATCTCTGCTGCAGACCGTGAGTCTGAAGAAATCCAAGTTGGCTCAGGGAAGACGCTAACCAGCGCTCCTGTAGGTGAGTGAGTCACTCGCTGTACACGTGAAACAGAATTGGTGGGAAGAGCTTTTATTGCCCTCCACCAAGAAACTAACCACCCGAGACAAAAGGGCTCTGCCTCCCTGGCAGCCAGACTTCTCCAGGCAATGTTCTCATGCAACCCTGAAGGAATTACTGGATGACTAAGCTACATGGTGCATGCAGCTGTGCATGGGAAGGCTCTGTGTGGGTGAGGTTGCCCCAAGGCGGACATGTCAGCTGCCTGCAGTGGAAGGGATCCTAGGGTAGAGTCTACCACAGTTAGACTGATGGCCTTCGGTGAGTCCCTTCTCCTTCGGCCTCAGTTTCTCAACATATGAAATGGGAAATAGAAGCATATTACTCTCTTTAGGTCCCCTCTTGTTGTCTTGGCCTATCATATCCTCTAGATATGAAGGTGTTGTTCAGGGAAACTGTGGTCTGGGTACTGGAGAGCCATGAGCCTGCAGCTGGCTCCTATAAGTATGTCTGCTTCTCCTGGGAACTTTTCAAAAGCAGCCTGGTGAAACCATTAGGTGTCAATGGACAACATATGGGGAACAGTGTGTGTGACCCTGTAGGTGGTAGTGCCTGAGCTCAGCTATGCTGCAGGAACCCGGGTTCTCATGTACTCTTTTTTTTGAAGCACTTCCTCTCAGCTAACTCAGGCTTCTAAGGAGGAACAAAGCACAATCAAGCCCAACCCAAGGCTGCCATGACCAATATTTATTTTGATCCCTGACTAATAGTCTTAAGCCTTATTCTAGGGATCATGGGAGAAAAGGAAAACCAGGAATAGTTATAGCTTGCAAAGCTTCTGTGGTAGATGACAGAGCAGTGGCCCTCAGGTGCTTCACACACAATGCGAGGACCATCTGAGAGCAATTCTGAGCATTCTCCTTTTAGGGGAACTTTGGAGGCATGGAAGTGTCCCCAGGAAGGGGGCTGGGGATGATGCAGATGGATTTCTCTGTATTACTGGGTCAAGTGCAAACTATCTTTCTTGATTTAAGCCTGGACTTAGCCCCTTGGTGGCTTTGTGGCCAGGCAGTGCAAATGACTATGAAGCTCTCCAAGTCTTCAAATATAAGATGAAATACACAGGGCAGGGGGAGTCATGGGGGGGTCAAAGGAGATAAGCGATGTAAACAGTGTTGGCGCAGGGACTCAGCCTTGCTAAGAATGGGACTACTATGATTAATGCATTTTTATCATGCAACCTTCTATTTCAGGCCTATGAGAAAGTGACCCCTTGGTTTCTTTAGTAGGAAAGTCAAGCAGGGAAGAGGTCAGAGTCATCACTCAAGATAGCAGTGATGGCTGACTTTTCTTTTCCCCAGAACACTTTTCCATCATAAAATGAGAAGCCAAGTCACAAGTGCTCAGTTAACTTTGGCTGGGAGGTGTTCCCATGACTCTGTGAGGGTTGGGCTTATCAGTTCACACTCCATAGCGTGAAAAACTCCTTTCCTATCACGGCTCTGCCACTTCCCTTATCCTGTCTTTCTTGGGGAACAAGGAGGCTTGCAAGATGCTTCACCTCCTGTTTTTAAACACTTTTGTTCCGCTCGTGTGTACAGCAGGGCTTACAGACATGGAGGGCTTATCAGACAGAAAGCCATTCTCCTGCAGGTGCCAATGCACTGAAAGCAGAACCTGGCTGGCCGTCCCCATCTTGTTAGGAGTGCCCCGCCATTTCCAAACCACGACTCTTAGCCATTGTAGAGTAAAACCGGGAGGTCTTTCCTGTATGTGCTTGTTGCTGGGAACAGACCCAGACCTATTCCCAGCTGCAGGTCCACTTCCCCCATCTTCTATCTTTCTCTACCTCTGGTGGGTGGTGGGCTAGAAGGAGCTTGCAGCATTTAAGAACCATCATTCAAAGTAGGCTTTGAAAGGATTCAAGTTACACTCTGGAACCATCTTCATTTGCTCATAATTTTTGTAAACCTTGTGAAAATAAGATCCATCAGTTGCAAGTCATTACTAGGCTGACACCCCCTCCCTCCACCCCCTACCCCCACAAGGGCTCTGCTTTGTATTGTTAGAGTGGTGTGGCTGTGGTCTTTCATGGGAACCCGGTTAAGGGAAAATGGAGTTAGGGTAGTCAGCTTTGGCCTAGTGGGATACTGGTATGCATAGCTTTTGATAAAACACTGCTAGCCATCTTGGGCTGAAACGGTTACCTAGTGTGATGTGTGCACTGCTGGAGATCAGGCACTGGACCTATGTGGGTAGAGCAGGAGAAGCTAATGTTTGACACAGACATAGAGGTCTGTGAATAAAATCCCAAACCCTGTGCTTAGCAATGGAAAGGAAGTCCAAGAGGTTTCACTTGATAGCAAAATCATAGCAGTTCCCACTTTATAGTTTCAGTTATGTCACAGTCTGAAAGCATTAGATACACAATTTGTGAGCTTTAAATACTATGATAGTGTAATGTTGTAACTGTCTGTTTAATACTATGATAGTGTAACATTGTAACTGTCTGTTTAAATACTATGATAGTGTAACATTGTAACTGTCTGTTTAATATTATGATAGTGTAATGTTGTAACTGTCTGTTTAAATACTATGATAATGTAATGTAACTGTTTTTATCATGCTACTCACCTATGGTATCTGGTTTATAAATTAAGCTTTTATCATAGGATCATAGGAAAAAAGTAGAGAGCACATGGGGTTTGGTTCTACTGGGATCTTGGGCCACAGCCCCTGATGGATTCAGGAGACTCTCGCATTACCTGGAGTGCTGTGTGAGAGAAGCTGTAGAAACACTCGGGTGTGCGCACAGAGGAAAAAGGAAGTATTACCCTTTCCTGTTCATGGTCAGCCTCACAAAATAGTTATATAAAAACAATAGCCAGAACTATGTAGTTAAAACAGAGAAAAAAACAATAGTACGCATCTAGCAGTTAGTTAATAAAACCATGTAGCTTGCTGATGTCCTGGATTTGTGACATCTATCTCCTTACAGTACTTTATATCTTGACCTAAACAAACATTAAGTTCTACAACTCAGTTTGAACTTAACCTTTTTTCCAGAGGGGGTCCCCAAATTTTCTAGTGTCAGGTCCACAGAACTCAGACCTGCCCCTGGAAAGCTCAGGTTTCTTCGGGGATAAGTAAGGCCGAGTGTGCTCATGCAGAGAACACGCAAAGTATTGCGTGGTTCCTCCTTGTTGCTGGGTTACATTAAAGATTCCTGTAGGGGGTGGGACTAGTGCACAGGTGTGGCCACATTGGAAGTACAGCCACACAGATGCGAGCTGGCTTTGGAAGGGACGTGGGCAAAAGCAAAGGACAGGCATGAGGCAGAGGCAAGGACAGGGATGAAGACAGGAGCCCTGGGCTCCCCGCCCAGAGGGCAGACCACCTCTGCTACCCCACCCTGCCGCAAACATCTGAAGCTGAGAACTCGGGAGGGTACCCTTCCTAAACTCCACTCTCTTTTCCTTCTTTCTTTCTTTGTTTCTTTTCTTAGCCATGACTGGCCTGGAACTTACCACACAGCCCAGGCTAGCCTTGAAGTGCTGGGACGATGGGTGTGAGCAGCCACAACCAACTGATGAGCTTCTTGGGTTTTCTGAAAGTTTTTAAGCTGAAAGTTCTACTTCTGAAATAGTTCAGCTTAAGGAGGCCCTCAGACAGAAGAAAACTGAGAGGCAGCAGAAACTTCTCTGATTATCCCACGGGGCAGGAAGTTCATGCAGCCCGAGTTTTCCCATGTGGACTTAAATTCAGACCTTTTCCCACTTCACCTGTACACATCTAGGGGGCGCTGGTGAGCCCAGAAAGAAGGGAAGGGAGTGGAGGAGGATGTCAGTGATAGATGTACTGACTTCAGGAGCCCCATGGCAGGAGGCTGGGCTCCTGCTCTCCCTCAAGTTCAGCATCAGCCAGAGAGTAAAGGCTACAGACCCAGGGGAACTAATGAAATCAAGAGAAACGATTACTGCATGACTCACTGCTGGAGAGCAGTAAACATTTCAGGCGGGCGAGTTTCATCTTATGTAAGAGTTAGTGAATGTGGATGGTTTGTGAGTGTTCTGCACAGTGTTTCAGAGCATCACTACCAACTCTGGCGCTGAGGTATGCAGTTAGCCTCTGAGCCCTGACAATTAGCTGCTTTCCCAGAGAGCTCAAGGCTTGTCATGCTGTAGACCCAGAGAGCATAAACGGTATTATCTTTGTACATACATATAAAACCCAATTCATTTTCCAATTGGTTAACTCATTCAGGAAGAGACACACGCAGATAAATCCCCACTAAATCAACAGTGGTAGCAAATCTCTTTTTTGCTTAGCAAATTAGGACATATCAGGCTCGGGAAAGGTGCTCATCGTATAAATCTTCAAATAAACAGCTGTTTCCTGAAATGGCAGGTAAATAGTTTGATTTCTTCCCCAATGCTGCATTTCCTGCTCATTTATAATGGAGTGTTGTAACTCCTCCTTAGGTACAAGCAAGCAGCATGAGTCTAAAACAAAAAATACCTTCAGTGACACTCTCTAGACTACCTAAGGGTACATTATTTCCTGGAAAATGTCCATAGAAAAATGGTGTGTGTGTGTGTGTGTGTACTCTTGTGCACCTGTGTGCATGAGTGTGTATGCTTGTGTGCATATGTGTGCCTGTGTGTGTGTACTCTTGTGCACCTGTGTGCATGAGTGTGTATGCTCGTGTGCATATGTGTGCCTGTGTGTGTGTGTGTACTCTTGTGCACCTGTGTGCATGAGTGTGTATGCTCGTGTGCATATGTGTGCCTGTGTGTGTGTGTGTGTGTACTCTTGTGCACCTGTGTGCATGAGTGTGTATGCTCGTGTGCATATGTGTGCCTGTGTGTGTGTGTGTGTGTGCGCTGGTGCACACACGAGTGCGTGTGTTTAAATGCACTGACATCCTCCTGAAAAGGAGAGCTACAAGAAGCATTGAAGCTAAACCAACTTGTCATTGCTCTAAACCATTTAGCAGTCGAATTCCTGGAACTGCTCAAGCCATTTACAGAACACGTTTCCAATAGGATGAGGAAACGTTGTGGGGTTTGCTGTTCCGAGTGAACCCAGACACCTCAACCCCTTCCAGTGACTCCCATAATCTGACCTGGCTGCCAGGGTTGCATATAGGCTGTTTACTCAACACATGGCACATCTAAAATAGGAATTGCTTTGGCTTAAAAAGCACGCCATTTATAAATGTGCATTTATAAGGGCAAAGGTCAAGGCAACTGTGCAAACCACTTGTCAACATATTTAGAGGAAATTGTGTAATCAACTTAACATACCAGTTAGCCTTTACCTGTGAGGTCAAGCTCAGAGACCCTGTATGTCACCACAGCCAGCCAATTAATCACTCTGCAGGAAATTCCACGGTTTTCT
Source organism: Rattus norvegicus (assembly GCF_021556685.1). Classification (NCBI taxonomy): domain Eukaryota; kingdom Metazoa; phylum Chordata; class Mammalia; order Rodentia; family Muridae; genus Rattus; species Rattus norvegicus. Next base: position 268,040,384 of record NC_141534.1, on the reverse strand, counting down.
TTAGATTAAGCTATAGAAGGTGGAGTATGGACTGAGACTGGAAAGGATTTCCTATGTCTTTGTTTCCAGTGACTGGCCTGATGCTCCACTATTTTTTTTTTAACTTGCCTGATACAGACTTTAAAACAGGCTCAAAATGACATATTTCGATATGCATTGCTAATGGGTGTGTTGCCACACAAAGGTAAACGTGGCTATTAGGTGGCCGGGTGCCCGGTTACTGCTGTAGATTCCAGCAAGACAGACAAGTGTTGACATTGTCAGATGACAGATCTTTCCAGAGGAAGAGGGAGGAGAAGAGATAAGCTGCCAAACTTAAAACCATTTCCCCTCCTCTTTCATGCGGACACAAAGCTCAGTTATGTGATTTTTGAAGATATTCCTGTTTTAGGTATGATTTTTAAATTTTTTTTCTTTCCAAAACATCTTTTTGCCTGAAGAATATCTTCATTTTGCTTTTGTTTTTCAACAGTATTATTAAGGTATAATTCATATCCACGTAATCCGTCCATTTAAAGTTTAAAATTCAAAAGGCTTGGGTGTATCTGCTCAGTTCTACAAGCAGTGTCACAGCCTATTTGAGAACATTTTTGTCACTGCAGAAAGAAACCCCGAGGGCTGGGGTGTTGCTTCCCATGTGTGAGGCTCAGGTTTGGTTCCCAGTAACACCACAGGGAAGAACCATGTGTCCGCCTTCTGTCCTGAAGGCCATCTAAGCTGCTCTGTCCATGCAGGGCTGCCTGCTCTAGGTATTTTTGACCAATGCTTCATGCAGCACAGGGTCAGCTCTCCTGTGTTACAGAGGTATAATGTGCCGCATCTGTGTACTTAGCAGCTGATGGACGTTTGTACAAGTGTGTACTGATCCATGCACACGTTTCCCTTGTGTTAGATACGGATATCCAGGCGTGAGGATGCTGGGTTATACAATAATCTCCTGTTTCGTATCTGAAGCATCTGCTCATTTCCCCAAACAATCATTGCGTTTTGCATTTTTTCTACCTGTGCGTAAGTGTTGCATGGGTGTAGGGGTAAGGGGGCAACTTTGGGTGTCCATCCTTGCCTTCCTATCTGTTTGAGGCAAGTCTTCCTATGGTTCAACACTCACACCCCAGGGTAGCTGGCTCTGAAGCTCTGAGTGGTTGTCTTGTCCCATCTCCCATGGGTCACAGGGGTTTTGAGACTGCAGATGTGAGCTGTAAGATCTTTACATGGGTACCAGGGATTCAAACTCAGTCACCACCATTGCTCAGCAAGCACTTTCCCCACTGAGCCATCTTCTCGGTCTGCATTATGCATTCTTACCAGTCACTGAGAGGGTTCTGGTGAGTCTCCAGTAAGTCCTTCCCAAGCCTGAGATTACTGGAGTCCTATCTTGAATCCAGAGTCTTTTGAATTTCTAGATATTTAAATAAAAAGGACCCCAGAACATTGAAGCTTCGTACGTTTGTTGCTGTTTAGTATTTTCTCTGTATGGCTGACATTTAGGAGAACAAACTCAGTCTTAATTAAAATATTTTTTTAATACAAGGATTAATTTTCCTTCTGAAGAGCTATGTGGAACTACTGTGCCAAGCAGCTTCTGTGTTCATGTCTCCATTCTCTGGGGGACAGGCCGCTCCACCAAGAAAGATAATCCTCCTCTGTGGACATTCCCACAGTTAACTCCACACACATCTGGATGGCAGTTCAATAGTCCACTGTTGTTCAAACAATCTGTAATCACACATTCTGTGTGTCAACTAACAAGCCAGGGTGTGTGGTTTCTCGGTATTCCGTAGCATGCAGCATGCACAATTTACAAATAAAACAAAAGTCTACAGCCAAGACAATGGCACATTCTTCCCTGAATAACTGAGTGAGAAGAGTCTCTGTTGAGACACAGACTCTGCTTGTTATTTTGACGGTCAATGAAAGAGGCTCGGAAAACCGCATTTCATCTGCTAAGTCTGTAGCAAGGGAGCCCTCTTTGTGGCATTGAAGAATCTGGGGCCATATGTTTCTTTAAGCTGAGCTTGAAGCAGAGGTAGTGTAGCCAAAAGTCTGAACCACAGAACACCAAATTCAAAAGCCTTGTATGTCTGCAAGGGGTGAAGTGCTGAGGGCAGTAGGCAGAGAGCCGGCCACCTCTTCTCCGGTCGGTTTCAGCTTGGAGGGTGGAGGGATGGAAAGGCCGGGTGAAAATTCCCCCTTCCCCCATGGCTGCCTAACAATTTTGGAAACAAAGAGTTTGATAAGGCCAGAGGAAGTGAAGTTGAGCTTGTCCCCAGGAAAGTGGGCTGGGAACAGGTTCTCCACACGTGCGACTGCTGAGTTCCTAGACAAGCAGGACAAGGTGACAGGCAGTCTGTGGATGAGCAGTCACTGCTGGAGAGTGAGGCGTCAGGAAATGTAACCAGGGCCCAGCTACATGACACCTCCCCAGCCTTGTCTAACAGCAGCACAGTCACTGCTGACCCCAGGGATCACATGCACGGCGGGCATCCGGAACCCACTCTAGGCCAGCTCAGGCCTTGGAATGGCTCATTCAAATGGGCCACTGCTGAATTCTGGAAAACTTGGGGTCCAGATAATGCAGCATGTCTCTGGGAGAGATTCCCCTGGCTGTCCTTCCTGGCTCACTGCCACAGCACAAAACTGTCTTTCTGGCCTTGCTGGAAATATAAGGCAGGCCAGCACTCAGTCCTAGGCAAACACAGTTCTGTCATATAGTCTTGTAGGAAAATAAGCATGAAGACCCAGGCGCTGTGGGAGAAGGAAGCTGTCACAGCTTAGGAAGGGAGAAGCTCAGTTCTGCTCTGCCCTTCTCCATCCTGCTGCTGCAAGGGTATTCAGGTCTCCCTGCTTAGTTTGCCCTTTGCTTTTAAGGCAGGATTTCATGTAGCTCAGGCTAGCTTCAGTTCACTGTGTACTGAGGTTGGCTCCTGATTCTTCTGTCTCTGTCTCTGTCTCCTAAGTATTAGGGTGGGCTGTGATTCTGCACCACCTGCCCTGCCAATTTTGCAATTCCTCGGGCATTCCACCCTGGGCCAAGCACTGTTCTAAGGCCTTAGGATAGAAAGGGGAGAGGAAGCACAACCCCTGTCCTCCGGGCTCACAGTTTTGGAGGACAGCCAATTCGACATGGAATGTTCTAGAACATAGATTAATTGGCAAATTGGGTATATAGGAGAGTGGGGAGGCACGGAGGCTAGAACAGTGGTTTTTCATGAGGCCTGGTGAAAGGAGTGGGCTCCATCCTCAGACTATAATCCTTTCGAACAAGAACCCAGGAGAGGACTCGACTCCCATTTCACTCTCCGTTCTCAGACTGACAAGGATAAGAACTTGATTAAGGTGCGGTAATAATTCAAGTGTCATTAGCCAGAGAAAACACGACTCTTGGATTTGCATGGACTTGCTAGACATGTACTGCCATGCTAGGAGCTGCTCCACTCGAGCTCCAGTCTCTCGTTCAAATCTACTGGAAGGCACAAAGTCTGTGGCTCAGGTAGCAAACCAACCATGACAGAAAAAGCAGAAGGCATTACGAGGGAAGTCACGCAGCTACCGCAGATTATCCACTTAGAAATATATTTTTGATCTCCAGAAGTATGTCCTGAAAGGAAAGGTGGCCTCAGCCAGCTACAATTTGCCAAGATCACTGCAGGCTTCAGCGACCTGACCTGACAGCTGTCTCCTCACGGATGGGGTGCTCTTGTTCTATTTCTGAGGAAGCGCTGCATTTCCTCACAGAGGCCTTGCCTTAAGATCACAGGGCTGGATTGAGACCTTCCGTGCCTTCTTTGCCACCCCCTGGAAACACAGGCCCTTTCCCCACAGGGTACCTAAAACACTGCAGACCCTATCTAAGGCTTCCCAGGGAACAGACTGCAGAAACAAAGCCTTTAAAAGTTCAGCCTGGGTATTGTGCTGGGACACGCGTCCTCATCACCATCTTCTGAACGGTAACGAATCTCACGGGAATCTCCAAGTATTTAGTGAGTGTTCTGCCTGCTTTAGCACTGCAGACTCACAGAGTGTGGGACAGAAAGAGACCATGATGTCATCTGGAACCATGATACTTTTGGTGCCTGCACCCCTCTTAAAGCATCCACATAAGTGCGTCCAGCACCACCCTGTCACCTGCTTTCTAGCCGAGGCAGTTCTGTCAGCGAGGAGGCATCTCGATGTAAGCCCCAATGTGTGTCAGGTGACCTCAAGCTTTTGGGAGTGATGGGGGAGAGGGGTGGCGCCTCACTGTTCTCCTACAGAGCAACCTTTATGAGTTGAAGAGAGCTCATTGCTCATACATCTCGGAGTGCATTGAGTATGAACAGATCTCCCCAGCTGTGCACCTTAGATCAGTTCTGGGTTTCTATCCGAAGATACAGCCATGAACCGACGCTTTCTTTAGGTTTTGCCTTAGCTCTGCTGCCTGTTTATCCTTCTGTTTATCCTTTACCCACTCACTCTCCTGTCAATCTGTCTATCCACCCGCACGTGTCTGTTTGGACAAATTATACCCCAGTTATAGGAACTCAGGATGCTAATAAAATATGCCGAGTCAGGAAGGAGACAAATGTTAATAAGAAAGATGGAGAAAGTCTTCCTCCAGAGAGGAAGTGGAAGTGGAAACTGAACAGAAAGAAAAAAAGACATCTACATCTTCTCAGTTTTCAATACGTATATTTTAAGCAGGATCACCCCCCAAATAAAGCCATTTGTAAATCCTGTCTCCCACTTGTAGCACCTCAAAGCTACTCCTTGCCCCTGATTTTCTGTGGGCAATGAGCAGGGCTGCTATTCGCCAGGACTCAACTAAGGAGGGTCTGGTAGCCCTCAGAGTGCCATAGGAGAGCCGAGGACCACAATGACAGAATATCAATTCCAACTCAGTGGAGTAGAGGAAAGGCCGGTTCAGACTCCATGAACAGCTTTGAGCACTCTGATCGATTAAACCTCCTCTCATGTTTAACAGCTTTGCTTATGAAGCCCAGATTGAAAGTTAAATGCTTATGTTGATTTTGGGGAGGTGTGGTCCGGGACTTGGCACAGTGCTGGTGAAGAACTGGTGGCTGGCTGGTGTGAGGAAAGCAGTCTGAGCTCACCCGAGGGGCACGTTGGTGGACAGTTCAGCTATTTGCAGGCTCCAGGCTTGCCAATTTGTAATTAGTTACAGATTTTCAATTTTGTCTCCACAAGAAAAATAGTTTTATTTGCATTGTTTACTTGGCATTTAATTTACGAGGAATGCAGCTGATTGTTTTTAAAGATGTGGATTTGGAAACAATGAATGGCGACGTTTCCACGTGGGCTGAGCATCTGCATTGTGTGCAGCGGGGCAAGTGCACAGCGCCTGGCCCTGACTCAATCAACCTATCACACAATCGCAAAATGCCTCCCGGACAATTTGTCAAAAAAAGAGATTTCTGGCAACTGAACATAAAACTCTTGGGATCTGTAAGGAACAGAGTGGGGGTGGGTTGCAATAAAGTTGCATTTTCTACTAATTGAACCTGGTAAACCACCGTGGTAACTTAAATTCAACAAATGACTAAAGTAATTAGGACTCTGACTGTTAGTCCTTGTTACTATGCCTTCTACTCAGGACTCAGGCTCCTGACCAGCCATAGCTTTTTCTTTGGAGAAGAGAATTTGAATCCTGCAACTAGTTATTTATCGAAGAACTACACAGTAGTTGCTGCTACTAGAAACACGAGGCTGGGGAAGCAAAGATCTGGTGGGCAATGGGCAGAGATTTGTAACTGCCCTGAGCTACAGACTGGTTGCTCGAGTGCCAGGCCGACTTAGACACCAGGACTAAGGAGAAGAGCTCGTTCTGACAGTCAGGTCAGAGGAAGGAGAAGCGCAGTGGCTGCCAAGGCTGAGTATCGCTGGGGAGGACGCAGGCCCCACAGAGACAGCAGCAAGTGAGCATCAGGCGTCAGAGACCTGAGAGCAGCTAAGGTGGCTGGACCAGAGCTTCTCAGAGGAGTGATTGAGCCCAAGGAGGGGTCCGCTAAGGAGAGTTGGTTTGCGAGGTCATAGGAAGAGCATGGGTTTGCTCTGAAGGATGGAGGGGCCACTGCGGAGAACTGAGCAGGGCAGCGACTCTGTTAGACGGGTTGTGCTTGAGAAAAGACCAGCTGGAGAATGAGTGGTGTCTGAGTGAGGGCCAGTAGCAGGCAGGCTGTGACTCTGAGCTGAGCTGAGCTACTTCAGAGCTGGACTCCACAGACCTCGAGGAAAAATTAGACAACAGAGGAGAGAGAAGCCAAAGAGCCAACGAAGTCACACACACACACACACACACACACACACACACACACACACACACACACACACGCAGAGGCAAACCGTGGTGACTTCAGTCTGTATATTATTCAGAACAGGGGAATCCACAGAGACAGTGGGATGGAGAGGCTACTTGTGGGTCTAGGGAACCAGAGAGAGGTAATAGCTGTCTAACACCGCAAGTGTCCTGAACAGCTCACTTTTAAGTTGTTAATTAGATTTACATATTTTCATTGAATACAATTTGATCATACCCTTTCCCCTCTCCCAACTCCTCCCAGGTCTTCCTGGCCTTCTTAATCACGTGGTGTCATATTCTGTTTCTTCTTCTCAGAATGAAAAAAGTCCAAAAAACCCCAAAAACCTACAATGCAAGGTATAAACAAACAAAAACCACAAGTAAACATATGACAAAAATAAAACGATTAATTATATGCAGTTTTAATTTATGAATTTTAAATTAAAAAAGAGAAAGGTGGGGTTGGGGATTTAGCTCAGTGGTAGAACGCTTGCCCAGCAAGTGCAAGGCCCTGGGTTTGGTCCCCAGCTCCGAAAAACAGAAAAAAGAAAAGAGAGAGAGAGAGAGGGAGAGAGAGAGAGAGAGAGAGAGAGAGAGAGAGAGAGAGAGAGAGAGAGAGAAAGGCAAAATCAAATTAAAACAAAACAAAACAAACAAAAAAAAACAGAAAAAAAAAAAAGAACCCACCATAATAACCCGCAGGGCTTCGTGGTTCAGGGTTCCGTGGACTCAGAAACCCCCCTTAAACCCAAAAGACACCGACACCAAGACTTAGAAGAGGGCAGCCAGTGCCCAATGCTGGTGCCCATTCAGTGGGCTTCCTGTCTGTGTGTCCCCATGGGCATGACTCTCTCCTCCCATCTCCCATGCTTTCCTTAGGAGACAGCACTGGCACAGGTAACTTGGCCATAACCTTGCTTCCTGAGGTTCACTCTCCACTCACTGACTCTGCCTTTGCTATGTCAAACTCTGGCTGGCCCGGTAACGTGAGCAGTCCATCTGTTGTGCGGAGACATATTGGGGGAGGGGGAAGCACAGGGGTATGCACAGAGAGGGCGCAAGGTCAGGAAACAGTAAGCAAAACTTTCTGCCATTTGTGTTGGTCATCAGCACCCAGGGAGAATAAAGGGCTCCCTGACGCTCCCTTGTCCTCAGCAAGATTAATTAACATGTGTAAAGGCCACACACAATGTGAAAGGCCCAGTAATGGATCTCCAAAGCTGGAGTCCCTCTTTTCCTGAAGGGTCATGAAGCACGCAGTGGAAATATTGCCTAGAAGACAGGGCTGGACGACCCCGGCCACCAAGAACACAGCACAGAAAGGGCTGGGCTCGTCTGGGGTCCTCTTCATTCTCAGGCTGCATCTGATCTGACAGATGTGCTGAGTAATTAGGCCCTTGTCCATTCAGACTCCGAATGCTTGCACTGCCCAGAGAATGGGGCAGGGATAATGAGAGGCGCGGCCCCGTGGGACTATTCAGAGTGCTCAAATTTGCATGGTCACATGAACCCGAAGGAAGTGGATTATGCTGGCCTGGCCAGGAAGTGGAGACCGCCAAGGCTTTCTCATTTGCATAAATCATGGGGCTGGAGAGCAGAGAGGCTTGAGCTCTCTCAGAGGAGCCCAGCTGCAGCAGCCCGTCCATGAGGTCCACACATCTCTGTGGCTACAGCCCGCTCTCAGTGACTTCACATGCCATGTCGAGTCATCTGGAGTTTTGACATTATGTACTGTTACGTTCTGGAAATGTGATATTTTTTTTTAGACAAGTGAGTGAGGAGGCTGCTGCACAGTTTCTCAGTGAAGGGATTTCTTTAATCACGCTGGGAAAAAAAAACGGTTCTTAGGTAAGGGGTAACGCCCTCCATTATGTCTGCTGCTGTCAACTTAGTTCTAATTGTGCAACAAGGTACTTCAGGAAGAATTGTTTGTGGCTTTAAAAGTAGTTAATGCCTCTCAAAAAGGATTACTTTTATTTTAAGCTTCAAATGAAGGCTACCAATTAATTAGTCCATTTACATAAAAATGTCTTGGATCCGTTACCTGCAAAGATAAAGGGTGAAATCTACCCTCTAATTGGGAGGGAAGAAGGCAAGTGGAATAAACACATTGGAGTCCTGGGCCAAAAGCGGGTGGAAATTATTAATTAAAAACCAATGTCAGAAATCCATTTCATTCTATGTGATATGGGTGATATCAACATGTTAACTGAATACCTTCCCTTACATGTTTCTATTCTATGCTGAGCCACATGGTTTCCCCTATTGTCACCCAGCCAGGGGTGATGGACACCTGCAATCTCAGCAACACGCAGGGCAACGCAGAAGGACCACAACGTCTGAGGCTAACCTATGCTAAAACAAAACAAAACAAAAACAGGTTCTAGACCAGGCTAGATCATATACTGAGGCTCAGTTAAAAATGCAAACACCAACAAAAAGACACGCAGAGCTTCAAGACAGCTCCAGAGGGGCTGGAAGAGCCCTCAGTTCTCCAACCCCAACTCTTAGGGCCAGCTGCAGGAGGCTCTGCCCATCACTCTTGGCCGAAGACCTACACCAGTTACTCTCCTCAGTACTGTGAGTCCCACATGACTTCAACACAGGCAGTCACAACAAACTTCCAGAGACCCCAAGGGCAACAAGGAAGGCAGATATTTACCACTGAAAACGCTTAAGTGTCTTAATCACTTTAAACTACACCACTGAACAGAAAGCATATATTACCCAGACTAATTACATGTACTTCCTTGTCATTAGGCATAAATTATTCAGTCTATCCCAAGGGAAAAATATTAAAAGCTTCTTCTTTACAGTAGAATTCATTGTAAAACACATCTCACTGCAAAGTCCCATTTCTCTAATAGCCTGCCTTGTCTTTAGTGACTTTAGGTTTGTTTTTACAGGCTGAGGGGATGCTGGGAAACTGGTTTTCTCATTGTGTTTACTGACATAAGGTGGTCAAGTAAAATGCTGTGAAGACTGGAAAGAGAGAAAAGAGGGGAAGTAAAAGTAGTGAGAAACAGAAGAGGAAAGAACAGGAGCTGGGCTGGCTGAGGGCTTGGCGAGTATCACTGGGCTCCACAGACATCAGGCATGGTAGCGCGCAGCTGCAGTCCTAGCTCTCCGGAGGTGAAGACAGGAGAAGTTCAAAATAATCCTCCGCTACAAACGTTTGAGATCAGCCTGGGCTACATGAGACCTGGCCCAAAGAGAAAGAAAGAGAAAAATAGAGAGAATGGGTGGTGGAGAGGACAAGAGAAGGAAAAGGATTAAAAACAAATCTGACAAAGCAACCTCTAAATTCATTAGAGGTACAAGTTGTACTGAGCAGTAAGACAGAACTCTGAGCTGTGGGGAGGATAAGAGAAACTGGCAGTGTCCACAGGTTTCCTGTCAGAGGGGCTCCATGTGTTGGTGAACTGGCAGAACATTACACTCAGGATGCTGGCCCCTCACCATCCCTATTCTATATGAAGGAGAGGTGTGTCTGTAACACACAGCTCCTCTTCTGGATGGATGGATGGACGGATGGGCTCACGCACAGGCAGGGGTAAAGCAAGGACATGTGGGCGGCCCCCAGGAGACAACTGTCACCAGCAGACATGGCAATGTCAAGTTCTGATAAAGTCTTCCTGGATGCAGAGAAGCCTTTTTACCTCTGACAGCACCCAGATCACACCGTGATTTTTCAGTGAGCTTGGTGCCATCCTGCCTTCCTGCTGAGGATTACGCCCGCTGCAGACCCAGCTACAAAGGTTTCAGAGATGCTGCCCACAAGAGGAAGACATCTGAGGTTTGGATGCTCAGTCCTTGGCCTAAGGACTCTGAGGTGGGGGGGGGGGGGCGACTATGGAGACTTCTAACCACAAAGAAGGATGGATGAATTCTCCAGAATCAGAGGCACACACAAGTAGCCATTCATTTGTGTGTGTGTGTGTGTGTGTGTGTGTGTGTGTGTGTGTGTGTGTGTGTGTGCGTGGTCCCATGTGTACTCTCACACACATGTACAAGTGTGGGTCAGAGGTTGGTTCTCTTTCCATCCTGTGGATATAACTCAGACTGTGAGACTTAGCACAATCTTTCCTTTGACCTTTCCCCTGACCTGCTGACCTGACCCCTCTATGTGACAATGGCAGAGGGCCACAGCACAGAAGGCTGCTGTCAGGTGAGGGTGTGGGCAGCTTCTCAAGTACTCTCCAGCACACTTTGAAAGTGGTCTCCTACATGGTGTGAAAGTCCTCCTCAGCTTTTCCATGGAGATGCAACTTCCTAGCCTCATAGGTTCAGATTTTTCAATGGTAAATGGGGACAGATGGATATTTTGGTCTTTTGAGACCTTTTGACAATTAGTGGTGGGCACATTACTTGGCCCAGATAAGGCCCACAGCAATGCTAATTACTGCAATTATTAGCACAGGAAAAAGAAGTAGATGTGTTTATGGCTATGAGAATCAATTGATTTTCTTATTTCTCTGCTCTGAGGTTCCAACCATTGTGGTCTTTTTGTACTTGTCTCTGCTGATACTGACTTAGGACTTCAGGCATGTCAGAAAAGCTTGTCCATGAGGAAGGAACACAGGTCCTGTGCCATGACATTTTTAAGTGACACATTTTTTTGTTAATTATTACCTTTTTTGACTGTACAGTGGCCTTTTGGTTCCTGCACTTGGCTTCTGAGAGTTCTGGGGTAAGAGGCATCTCGGAACCTTTCTCATCAAGGCTACATAGAGCCTTTCTCATCAAGGTTACATGGAACTGTTTTTAAACCATTGAGAAGGAACAAAAACCAGAAGCCCAAAGCCAAACCAGGGAGAAGCCCAGAAGGGGCAGCCTGATTATCATGGCTGAGCAGTTAGAACTGCAGACTTGGGGAGTGGATGGCAAGGCCACCTAAAGGGACGTATTCTGACCTCCTGCTTCCTCACTTACAGAGGGAGATGTAAAAACATCTCTTGTTTAGGGCCATTGTGACAACTTTAAAAAGTCCACCAGCATAGAGTACCAGCCACATGGAATGGTTGATAGAATGGCTGCCATAATCAAGCAGCTGTCAGAGGTATGAAACACATGAGCGAGTCAGGACACTGGTCCAGTGAGCAGCCAGTGTTCCGGGGAGCGCTGGGGGACCTAAAGCCCCAACTCACCACTCAGTATGACTCGATTTCTTTTCTTCTGTTCCAGGAAATTTGTACTTGAAAATTATCATTACGCTGAGCCCTTTGTGTTGCGTGTGTTTAAAAAGGTGGTGACAGCTGGGTTATCAGGCTTTGTTTGTCAAGACAAAGGTCACCTCAGAGCAGTGACAGTGCATATTCTGACCTGTTTGACCAGGTCCCTTAATAGACTTGAGTGGTAATCTGGACTACTTTCTTCTTTCTTTATGTGGGCCACAAAAGCTGCCCATGAGGATCTCATGGGATGCTAAGAAGCAAAGCTATTTCTAGAAATTTCTTGTTCATTTATTAGCTGTTGAATGCAAACTGGCTGTCACTGTGATGCACATCCATATCACCTACTGATAGTTTCACAGGTTGTCCGATGCCTCAATGTTTTCTTCTCTTAACAGTTAGCGGACATTTCTGCTTCTACTTAGTCAAAAGAAAACATGAGCAAACACACACCAAGGTACCCTGACTCTCCATGAAGACACAGGCTTTGTAGAGTGTGAACTGTGCTTGCAGAGGATCAGAGTTCTGTTCCCAGCACTTACCCTCGGAGGCTCACAACTGCCTGTAATTCCAGCTCCGGGAGGAATTGGATACTTCTGGCCTCTCAGGGCACCTGTACTCACACGCACAACCTTCCTATTCTCTATATACAAAGTATTAAAATTAAAATAAATGTTTGAGAATGTAAGAAGTTCTGAGGTAGAAATCTCTTTCTGTGTATGTGAGACAGCTGGCAACTTTACCATTTCACTGCAGCCTGCTGTGTCCAGAGTGTTCTGCATACCATCAGTCTCACCTGCCTGAGAAGCAGGGCATGCTGGGAGTGCAGGATGAACTCTACTGGGGTTTCGGAAGGGAGACAGGGAAGGCAGGACTCAGATTCTACTCCTTATGTTAGCTGGCCGTCAGCCAGTCAGGAGTCGTGAAAGGTAAGGTGACTTTTCACCAGTCTGGTTTTTAATGCTAGATTTTGGATTCCTTCAAAGAACAGGCTTCACTAATCCCGAGTCTTCAGGGAAGACAGAAGGACATGACAGAAGACGTGACGGAAGGGAAAAACACATGGACAAGACACAGCTGTACTGGCTTCCCTTCCATTTACAGTCTTAGTATGAAGATGAAAGTCAGTGTTTTCTTCCCAAGGTCATTGTTACTAGATCTGCAGTCACTACAGCCTTTCTGCACTGACAGACGGTTACATTTGTTGCTGTGACTGTTATCCCACACACTGTGACCATGAACACTCACAACCCTTGACACTCACAGCTCTGTGAGGTCCAGCGACATTATGTATTTCCTGCTCTATGAAAGCCTCAGTGTCTTAAGAGCGGCTTACAATTATTTCTTGTCATAATTTTGTTAGGTGAGGCATTTGAACTTCCTACAAATTATCAGCCCTCACCTCCAGTCCAGAAAGAATGTGGCTTTTCCCTGTGGGGACCGGAATCGACCCCCTGCCCCCTGCCCTGCCCCCATCCACAACACAGAAAGAATGAGGCTTTTCCCTGTGGGCAGCCACTTTACCAGCTTTGGCTCAGCTTTCGTTGCTGGCTATTTTAGAGATTGCTGTTTTAACTCCATGCTCTAAAGATTATTAGGTGAACAGTGAGGCAGTGGGGCAGAGGACTCAAGACGCTGATTCACATGCTCTTCCATGAGGAAGGAGAATAGCAAGTGCAGAAGCTGAGCCTATCGTTTTTGTAACCCTTAACCTGTGCAGACATCACTGAGGATGGTGGCTTAAAGCCGGTGAGTTAGCAGATAGAAATCACTGTAGACCAGGTCAATGAGTATAGTCAAACCCACGGATTAATCTTAGAATCAATAAGAACGATGCAACCAGATACCAGGTGCCTCCCAGAGTGAGAAAACCCATGCTTCATTAAGTCTTTCTTTCGAGTGCACTACTCGTTTACACAGAGCACAGAGGAGAGATGAGTGTGTTACATAGCGCTCACTGCAGAAGCACCGTAGGCCAAAACTACAGTGTGTGAATTTTAGAGAGCATTAGTCTGATTCATCCAACAAGTGACTGCAGGGGAGGAAGAGGAGGACAAGCTCTTGGGGGGTATCAGCAGATGTGATGGGCTTGCATTGCTTAGGTCTCAATCTAAACTGCCTGATGTGGACAATTTGCAAAGAGATTGTGCAGTTAATAATAAAGCTGTTAGGTGGGAATGGGGCGCGGGCGCTTGAGTTCTTAAGTCACCTGTGCTGCTGCTCCACACTGAAACAGCTGGAGGTAATGTCCCAGAGAAGCAAGAAATGAAAGGAAGGAAGGGAGGAAAAGGGAAAGGACAGGGAGGGCAGGGGAGCGGAGGGGAGGGAGAGGAGGGGAGGGGGAGGGACAGAGAAGATACTGCAACAACAGCTGTGTGGTACACGCCTGAAATACCAACTCATGGAGACAAAGAGCAGGATCATGAGACTGAAAGCCAGTCTTAGCAGCACAGTCAGATCCTGTCACAAAAACCCACATAGAACCGAACTCAATCCTGAATGACCATGTTAGTAGCTGCTGAAGACCGGAATCGTGGACATGGTCCACGATCGTCTGCCTCTTCACACACACATCTCTGAAATGAAGATTTTTAAAGAAGTGAGACGGAATCTAAGACGAGGAAAGCGATAGGTGAGCTAACGAAACTGCAGCCCTCATTTACTGGGTCAACGAGTCCATGCTAGGCACATGTCACACAAGAGGACACAATGTCTCTACTTTAGGACAGCAAGGTATCCAGGAAATGGCAGGAAGGAAGGAATGGGAGCTTCCAGAATCTGCCTGCATCGGGCAAGCCTGAAGACCCAGCTACGGTCCCTGTCCTCAGGGACAACCTCAAACGAGGACCAGCAGAGCTCCACCTTCTCCAGGATGTAGGCTGGCAGTGTGCCGTGGACAGGACCCTCAGGTGGCAGAGGGCCGGTGTCTCTCAAAGCTATATCTTGCATTACTATGCATTGTTTAGAACTGTACTCAGCTCAGCCTTCCAGGGACTTGGGCCACAAGCAGTATCGCCATACTTGACACAAAAATCACTTACTGGGACCTTGAAAATCCTCATGCCAGCTTTTTTCAATTAAGTGACCACAACTAGAAAACAGCTATTACCACAGGGACTGTGTGTGGTGCTGAGATACGCAGAGTTGCAACAGTGAACCACAAATGCTCACCGGAGGAGAGGGGGAAAGAGGGTTTCTCATAAAAGTGCTTAAGTCATTATTCAGCTCTGCAATCCTTTCTGCTCTTGCTAGGAATGGTGCACAGGCTTCCACAAGTGCAGTCAGAGGCTGTCTTGAGACAGACTGGCTCAGAACAGCTGCGTGTGATGGGCACACTGTCCCACTGCTGTCCCAGGGCCTCTTGGTCACTGCTGTACACTCAGTGGCTGTAGGAGCTTCCTCTCCTTCCTTCATCAACTGAAAACTAAACAGAGGCCATGCCTCGTTGTGCTCTTTAACTTTTTCTTAGCTTAGCCACACATTCAGATGATGGTTATGTCTTTTGCACAATTAGTCACTGCTACCTAATCGACGGCTGCCATGCTTTGGGAGACGCAGGTCACACCAGAGCAAGGGGGGGGTCCTCTGTGCTGAGACTGACCAAGGCACTCAGGAAGTCACCTTGTCCCACATACACACAGTGCATGCCTGCATGCCTTCCTAGTTACTAATCAGAAAGCCAGCACAAGACTTCAGCCCAGGCTCCCTGGCAAGCTGTGGCCCAATCTTATCACAGAATGAAATGCTGGATGCAATGTCAGGTCGCCAAGCTCCGGCCTCAGTTATGGTTCTGCCCCAACTCCACACATGCAAAGCATCCAGTTCACTAAAAAGCTTTGAACTCCAGGAGCTGCTACTGTTGTTGAAGGCTCTTGGTTTTCAGTCAGGTAAGATTCTGCTGGTGTCCCACACAGGCCAGACTGTTTTCTGGTTTTACCCAGCACTACAATGAGACAGGATTTCTTCTCTCATCTACCTGTACTTGATTCTCTTTGGCCAGCTTTCCCCATTGCTCCCTCTCCTGTGCCTCTTGGCTTCTGGTAACTGACACTCAACTCTTAACTTCTGCAAGACAACGCTGTCTAATTATTTTTGAAATATCTTTATATATATATATGTGCACCACATGCATGCCTGGTGGTTGGAGAGGTATGGGTGGATTCACACACGGTTGTGAGCTGCCACGTTGTGGGTCCTCTGAGAAGCTGCAGGTGCTCTTAATTGTTGAGTCATCTCTTCAGCCATGGGTATATTTTTAGATCTCCTTTATTTTTCGCTATGGAATTGTTTGAATTTCTCACTGTTCCCAGACATCCACCAGACTGTATCTTCACAGTGCTGGTTATTCACTTGGCTGTGGAGAAGCTTCTTAGCTTGATGTAATCCATTTATCTATTTTTGCTTTTGTTTTCTGTGATTTGAGGTCATATATAATAAATCTTTGCATAGCCAAACAACATTAAGCAATTCTCCTTTATTTTCTTCTAACATTTCATGGTTTTGTGTATTACTCCTTCTCAGCTGATTTGGGGATATAGTGAAAGACATGGTCTAGTTTTATTCATCTGCATGTGGCTACTCAATTTTTCCCAGAAGCATTTGCTAAAGAGACAGCCCTTTCCCCAGTGTATGCTCTTAGAACACTGAGTGAATATTAGCATCTATATTTCTTGAAAGCTCCTCTGATGATTTTTGCCAACAGCTGGAGCTGAGGGCTACTGGGTTAAGCTGACATGTGTTTCAGAAGGACTCCACAGAAATAAAAGGAGACCTGGCACTTCTGTAAAGAGACTTGGCATCTTAAAGGATCCCCCTTCAAATTCACGTGAACATGAGACCCTTGTACAAAAACATTGGTCAACATAGGTGGAGACTGCTTCTGCACCTCCATGGAGACTAGCAGTGGAGGCTGATCCCCTTCCTACACTTCTTCTTTTTTTTTTTTTTTTGGTTTTTTTTTTTCGGAGCTGGGGACCAAACCCAGGGCCTTGCGCTTCCTAGGTAAGCGCTCTACCACTGAGCTAAATCCCCAGCCCCCCTTGCTACACTTCTAAGCAGAAAGCCTCACACTGTTAACTGTGAAGGATAAAGAGCAAGCTTCTCCTCAAGAAGAATAAAGAATCAGTTACCCCATGCTCTCAACTAGGGACAAAGATACCTGACGCCACAATTAGAAGGGATCTCACATGTTACCTAATACACATACATGCTCTTACATACATACACACACTTGCACACATACACTCACAAACATACATGCTCACACAAGCTCAGTTACAAACACACATGCTCATGCATGCTTACTCACAAACACACGTGCTCATATATGCTCACTTACACATACTCACACACATACACACGTTCATTCACACACACACAAACATACATACTCATTTACTCACAAACACACATTCATACAAGCTCACTTACACACTCACACATACATGCTTTGACATACATACACACACTGGTGCAATTCTCTCTCTCTCTCTCTCTCTCTCTCTCTCTCTCTCTCTCCCCCTCCCTCCCTCCCTCCCTCCCTCCCTCCCTCCCTTCAGCACTCCTTCAGCACTCTATTAAGGTAGAACATGGAACGGCACTGTACACACAGGATTGCATCAGGAGCTGAGCGACACAGATTTGAGTTACAGCTCTGCCTCAGACTTTCTCACATGGCAACTGCAACTGAAGCCCCCCAGGCCTGACTTTCATCATGAATATAAACATAAAACTGCATAAAAACAAGGACAATGGACAGCTGGCATACGTGTGAACAGTGAACTAAAAGTGTAAGTCATGAGCTTTATAGCGGCCAAGCACTGTACAAAGCAAGCTGACGTGTTACGAGTACTTTAAGGTACCACGTTTTTATGTTTGAATAGGTCTGTTTGGCCAGTTCAGCCCTGTGATACCCTTGTCTGCTGAAGCTAGGCACATTCAGTTGCTCAACTAGATGTGAACGGGGAGAGCTCCAAGGCGCCCTCTATCTGCCTCCTGCAAGACGGCATGGCGTGCAGACACCACCTGCTGATTTGTGACGGACTAGAAAATTATAAAGAATAACAGGCTCAGAACTAGAGGCCGGTCCAGAACCTTCTGTTCACGATGTAGGCGGCCTTGAACAAATTTGCTTACCTCAGTTTCCCCACACACACAAGGGCGAGAAGAAGATATTTTACATGGCATCTATTAAAACAAAACAACACATGCCAAGCTCTTGGCAGGGAATTCTGTTCATTAGATTGAAGGGTATTTTAACCAGGGCTATTTTTTTTTTTAAATCAGTGAAAATCTCTTTGAAAAGTCTACATGTCTTCTAAAGCAGTGGGCCTTCAGTGGCACAAAGACCAAGTTCCAGTCAGTGCCAGTTCTCTCTGGGACCCCAGTGTGCTTCCTCTTAGACCTTCCTGTCTTTCTGTAGATTGGTTCTCACTATAAAGTGCAGGCTGGCCTCAACCTCATTATGCAGTGCAGGCTGCCTGCCTCCAAAGGTATAATCTTCCTGCTCCAGCTTCCTCAGGGCCAGCTGCTGGGATTACAGGTAGATGTCCTTGTATCTGATCACATAATCCAATCTTCAACCGGTATGATTCCGGGGACCTACAATACCCACTTTGCTAACAAAACTGACAAAGTAAAATTTTAGAAGTAAATTGATTCCTTGGAACAGTTGGGTTATTCTGTAATTCCCAAAAGCATCCACTGTACAGATGTCTTCAGTCCGTGTGCTCATTTGAAAGGCCCTCCCTGTAAGGGGTGCATATGTGTCCAACTTAGTTCTGTAACTACATTCCTGAGGTCAGGGAACAGAATTTGTAAAAGCTCAGAGAAACGGCTGTATCTCCAGAGGAGAAACACGAATGGCAGTGAACACGAGAGATGATGCTCTCCATCATTCAGTCATTAGAGGAACACCAATGTAAACCACAAGGTTTCCCCACGTGTGCCCAGCAGCTCTAACAGAAAGACAGACAATAACAAGTGGTGGGAAGGAAGTCAGGAAGTCAGAGCCCAGCACACAGCTGCTGGGACATGAACCATAGCATTCACCTCACCACACAGCTGGCAATTCCTCAAAAGTTAAGCAGAGGAGCACCGGTGTTACTTAGAATTCTATTTTTAGGTACACAGGAAGGGGAAACGCAAACACATGTTCATGAAGAAAGCCTTTTGATAACATCATTCATTATACTCAAAAGGCAGAGACAATCCAAAGTCATGGCTTGATGAATAAGCAGAGGAATGAAGTTTGAGCATGTGTGCTCGTACGTATATACTCGTAAGTGTGTGTACAGTAGAAGACTATTTGCCAACCAAAAGACACTTGGTACTAACACGGGCCTCACCAAGGATGGCCCTGGAACTCATTATGCTAAGTGAAAGAAGGCAGACACAAAAGCACACACGTTTGGCTCTATGCAAGTGCCCAAACCAGTCAAATCTACAGGGACAGAAGGAAGAGGAGCAGTTGTCAGGAGAAGGGAGGGACCAGTAATGGCAGCAGATGTCTGTTTAGGGTGATGAAAATATTCCGGAATTGACTATGGTGGTGGTTGTCTGACTAAGCAAATAAGCTAAGAACCAGCAAACTATACACTTAAATGGGTGGGAACATGGGATACAAACTGTATCTCAATCAAAGCTGTTAAGAAACTTAATAGAGGCGTGCGGTCATTAAACTGTACGGCTCAAGGATCAATTAAACTCAAATCAGGGTGTGGAGAACATGTGTGTTTCTATAACGGCATTTTATGTGGATAATTGCTTTATATGTTCGATTGCTTTAAACCCAGTTTTACATTTAGATTCTTTTTCCGGGAGCAGCTGAATTTTAAGGAAGTAAATAATAAACAAGGCTATTGTGGCTCTGGAAATGACATTCTTTTATTTTACTACCTAGGATTGACTCGATGGTGTGAAATGCTATTAGGAGAAAGAATGGTGAAGCCTGAATGAGAGCATGTATTTCATCATGAAGATAAAAGTCTTTCTTCTCTCTAGTGAATACAGGTGATTTCAGAAGCAGCGACTCCTAATTATTCAGTGTTGAAAAGCTAAAAAAAAGGTTCACATTGAAAACAGTGACCTCCAGTTTGCTCTGTGAATGAAGACAGACACAAATTCTCATTTTCCTGGAGTCCTGGTTGATAAGTGAGTTGGGGAAATGCATGCATTTCTTCATTACAGTGCCGTCGACTGTTCATTTAAATAACAATAACAGGCATAAAAGCCACAGACGCATTATCTAGCGACTCTACTGTGTTGAAACGCATTATTAGAGTGAACAATGCAAGTACAGTAAATAAATGACTGTCCCTCATTTCAGCATTACTCTTGCTTACTTAGCTTTGTGAGAGGGTGCCATCATTATGATGGCTGCATTCAACACCTTGGCCAACACCATCTGCTCGCATGACTCTTGGGCTGGAAGGGGTTTAAAAATAGTTATGGCCTTTTCTAGCTCATGGAAGGGGAGGGAACAGTCACCCAGCCAGGGCTTATGTATCAGGTAGTTTCAACAGAAAAGAGTTGAGGAAATCAATGTTTGTTCAGCATGTCTGTGTAAAACTGAAGCCTCCATTAGCAATAGACGCAATAGACGGGATTAAAGTTGTAGTCAGACCTGTAGTCTGCCTTGAGGTCAGCTGTGTAAGAACTCGCTGTTAGTTCTGCCTTTCAAAGTACACATCTTTCCTTCCTTTCTCTTCTTGACCTGAAATGCCTAGTATCCCACCCAATGAGCCTAGCAAACTTGGTTCTGAGTGCATCTTCTGCCTCCCAAAATGTAGGACAAATAAAAGAGGCCATTTGGAATTATTTGGTCTTGAATCTCCAGCATGCGCACTTAAGGTGACCCGGTATACAGTGTGTGACAGAGGAAGAGGAGAGAGCCTGCGTGGGAGATGTCCATCATAGACAACACAACTTTGCAGCCTGTCTTTCCAGCCAGGCCCTCCAGACATGCGCATGGAGTCACAGACGAGATTTCCTATGAATCAACAAGCGACGTCTTCATCTAGTCATGACTCAGAGTTTATAATTCTTTCGCAGTGAGTCACTTTCTCCCCAACCTCATGGAACCTCTAGATTCTCTATACAGCGATGCTCAGGGCAGGAAGAGGTGCAGGGCACCGTCTGAAGCTGTATTTGGGTAGCAAGCCCAGCCCTGTCATTCTCTGGGGTTCGTGCAGCGTGCCCACCCACGGCCCCTGAGTGGCTACTTCATGCTGCCTTTCCCTGGTAGCCCTGAGCACTACATACTGCTCTAACATTCCCACATCCACTTCTTTCCTCTCAGGCCAGCCTCCTGCTGCTGTGCCTCACCAAAATTTACATTATCAAATGGTTCTCACTGGACAGATGCCCCTCCCCTCATGTTTATCAGACCTTCACTCTGCCATGTCTGGAGATCAGAGAGTGCGGGCAAAGGAACAGTGAAGCCTGAGACGATGTGACTGCTCAGGGTGGAGGGAGGAGGGAGGAGTGCTCCCAGTGCTCCCAGTGCTCTTTCCCGATCCCACTGGAACCTCTCTTGACCTTGTGAACTCTTAGGAAAATGGGACATCCATTTCTTTGCTGGCATCTTCCCTTGAGGGGGACCCTATGGGATCCACACCTTCTCCTCAGACTTCTCTCAGTTGGGATCCTAGGTGGTCCACTCCTGGCTGGTGTGTGCACTCCTGCACTGATTCACATCCTGACTGCTGTGATTAGCTCTTCACAAGTTTGCAGCATGTCTGACAAAGCAGCGAGCCTTGCCAGGCTCAGTGTACTTACAAAGTAGTTAGTGGTTCAGAAACCTCTTCCCTGGGGTTAGCAGCCTGCTTCCAACACGTCTACAAGGCACTGGTCTTAGATGCGTGCAACAAGTGACATCAACAGAAACCGCAAAGATGCAGGGTAGCCTGCCAAAGTCTTCAGAAGCTTACTGTGCCCTTGAAGTGGGTCATCCTCAGGAGCTGTCGCTTTTCATCTACCCAGCAGGTGTGTGTCATCAAATAAATATCATAAAACATCTTCCAGTCTGGAACAAATATCCGGCAAGGAAAAGAAGCGCGCGGGCCTGCTGCCTAGTGTGTCTGACCAAGGGGTGCCTCCTGAGATGCCCTTTCTAAAACATGGGAAAGGCATATTTTCATGAGCTAAAGGTTTTCTACCCTTGTTATTCTGGCCCTGCCTCCCATTTACCCATTCTCCTCATCTTCTAACAAGTTACTCTCCTCATCCTCTAACACGTTACTGTCAGTGCTGTCAGTTCATGTACTAAGTGCTCACCAAAGGGACGCTTGAAGCACAGTACCACACAAAACTGTATTGCCCCTCAAAGTCTAGTAGTTTAAAAACAAGTAGGCCAACTGGCTTTCTTGGAACCCTGTTTCATCACCATGACTTAGGGTTTAAATTAGTGATGCTGTTTTCCGTATGTTGTAAGCATTAGGAGATAGCAAAACAGAGTACCTTATAATTCTTATAGTTTTGTAATTAAATGGACTGGAAGGTAGGAAATAATGTATCTCAATTCTCATCGGATATTCTTAAACTTACTTCATCATCCCATGCCCAAATACCAAACATCATCAAGTCAAAATATTTTTAAAAAGGAGTTAACCCCCACTTTAAAGTTATGAGAAGAACTTACAATACAGGAAACACATGAATCCGAATATATTTGTCCTGTTTTCAAATTTATATACAAAAGTTCTAATCCCTGAACCACAGATGACTCTCATAGAAGCACAAATGGGCACCCTTGGGCAAACTAGGTAGACTGCTATGATGTATTCACATGTATGTGGGTGCTCTACGATTCTCATGGTACTATGTTTTTACATGCATGTGGGTGCTCTATGACTCTCATGGTACTGATGTCTTCACATGCATGGAGCCAGTTTTTTCATTTTGGGCCAAATGCTGTTCCCCAGACTTTCAGAGTCTGTGCAGAAGTGAGCTGTCACTGTCTTAGCCATTTCTCTCAGGTCAACTAAATGGTGGCCTGTTACAGGAAACAGTCGCTTCTTCCTGGACCATAATGTCAGTAAGCTTATAGGTTTGATGACTCCTTAAAGTTGATCTTTTAGAATAAAAAATACTGGGTTAAAATAGCAATGTAGCTCAGAAAGGGCCTGAGAGGAGGAAGCTGGCATTTGCATTGGGCACAAGACCTTGCAGACATTGGGCTGCAGCGGTGAAGGAAGTGAAGTCCTTCCCCCCTGGAACTCCCATTTTAGCTATAAGGTCACAGTGCATAGAGAATCATGCACTGGCTTATTCTACCTGGTCCAACATGCTTAGAATGAGCATTTAAGATGGCAGGGGCATTAGGAAATAGTTTGGGAACAGCACTTAAGTCTACATGTGAAATGTATTTATGTTTCACATACATAGTCTATCTATACCTTATGCTCACAGTAAGACGGTAATTTTTCAAAGTATGATAACTTGGTAGATAGTTTCATGATATGGGATTTTGCCTTCAAGGTATCAAGTTGATGTGCAAAAGTTTCCAAGTTTAGAGAGTATTAGGTTTTAAAATTATGGGTTTTGGTTGATTGAGCTGTACAGACAACAAGAAACTGTTTGAGATTGTGTTCCCACTGGGCCCATTTTCTTTTGAGCAGTTCCTCTAAAACTCAGGTATGGCCAAGACCGAGTCCTCCTGTGGTTGGCTTCCTCACACTACATTTCTGGAACACACAATAGATAGGAAGAATGGAAGGAAGGAGAGACGCCAGAGGCCTGGGAAGGATCAGGCCCTCCTTTGATATGACCTAGGGTCTCAGGGATGCCACCATCTTCTGGCATAAGAAAGTGACTCATGTCCAGCCCTGCCATGCCCATAGACAACTGCAGCATCCTGGATCCCCTACTGAAGGTCGGGCTGGTGAGCATGCTCCTGACAATTAGTCTTCAGACAGTTCGGCACCGTGGGGACTGTGGCTGGGAACCTAAAGGAGCACACTCCTGAAGCAGTCTCACTCTAAGCTCTTTGCTTTGACTGCATGTAGACCTGTGCATGTCCTTGGAGGCTGACTAGGACGGGAGCACAGCTGTGCTCCCAAGGCTGATGCACGGGAGGATTACAAGCTGACTCTGACGTTCTGTGGTTATGTCACTCAGAGCAAGTTATGGGCTTTTCTAAT
This sequence comes from Rattus norvegicus, assembly GCF_021556685.1. Classification (NCBI taxonomy): domain Eukaryota; kingdom Metazoa; phylum Chordata; class Mammalia; order Rodentia; family Muridae; genus Rattus; species Rattus norvegicus. The sequence continues at coordinate 268,016,778 of NC_141534.1, read as the reverse complement.
CCTTATCCATCAAAAAAAAAAATAGTAATGCCTCCCTTATTAGTTTGCTCCGAGTGTTAAATGAAACCAAATGAGACTATGATTACATAGCAATTAGAGTTTAAGTGCTCTTAAAATAAATGGCAATTAAGAGGACAGTAATCAATGATAATGATGATTCAGAAATAATTTGCTTGGTTCTTTGGTTAGAAAACTAAGGAGGGAACCTTAGCATCAGAGAGCAGAGCATCAAAGAACAAACATCATTCACAGGAAAGTCTGTGCAGCACAGTGGGGAGACACAGGAATTACGGAGGAGGGAGGAGCTCCTCCCTGGACCACGAGCCAGGCCTCAAGCCCCAGCAGGTTTAGTGTGGGACAGGAAGTGGGGGCCACTCCAAGAAGCCCACACAGAAACACAGACCAGGGCTCTCTGAAGCTGTGTCAGGGGTCTAATGGCAGGACTACAGATGTAGGAGGGTATCAGTGGCATGTGAGGCTTCCGGGGCTGCTTGGAGGCTTTCCCACACTTGCAACAGCTTTTGCTCCTTGTATGTTAATGTTGTCCACTATCTGCCACCCTGAATTTAAAAACAGCAGCAGAGTCCACTGTGACAATCCCATCCACTAATCTGCATATCACACAGTTAGATACTATATGATCAACATCCCCCAACTGCACGAGAATCCACTGGCAACAGAAGCAGTCAAGCTGTGTGTTCTGCAGGACTGGTGGATGGCGAGGTGGACGTGGGAAATTGGGCTGGGTGTGCACACCACCATGCATGACTTTAGTAATCAGACCCATGCTTCATGCTAACACATGCATGTCAGCACAGGCTCTCTAGGGAGGAAACACCCCTCTCTCGTATCCCTGCCTCTCCCTTCATTGTGTCAGGCTTCCCTTCCTTCCCTCTGGAGAACACCTCTAGCTGGATCTATGGAGATCATTCGAGAGGGAGAGAGGGAGAAGAAGGGGAGGTGTGGAGGGAGGGAAGAGGGAAGGAGGGAAGGAGGGAAGGAAGAGGGCAGGGAGGTGCTCTAACAATTTGCATTATGGAGACGGCTTATATCATTTAGTCCACACAGAGTCTTAAGTACAAAACATGGTTGAGTGGAGAAACAAATTCTTAGGACAGGGGTCCAGTGAAGCATGCATTTTCTCACTCATGGTCACCAAGTTTCACTGAATTCATGTCCGAGGTGTCACCTTTGTCCTGCCTTGGTCAGTAAGTAGAAATTCAGAAGTAGAACTTTAGGGTATAGTGTCTGTCCAGCCCAACAGGAACAGAGGAAAGAAGTCACACAGGTGGGAAGGGGGTATCTGAAGAAGGCACTGTGTGTAGGTGAAACACAGAGGCAGACTGGGAATGAGGAGAGCCAGGTTTCACATGAAACCCAGTCGTCCTTCCTGACATGGAGGAGCGTCAAGGGCAGAAGCCCTGTACTTATCATCCTGGGCAGTCACAGGGAGTCACAGGGATCGGTCAGGTGTCTTTGGCTGGAGGGACGGAATTGACAGCTAAAGTGGTAAGATGATTAAAACCACACAGGGGCGACTGGCTGGGAAGACCCAGACGATGCTGGCTGTGTGGGCCTCTCCTAGGCTGGATGCTTCATGTCTCCTCCCAGGAGACAGTGTGAGTTACTGTGCAACACTGTGTAGCGGCTCCTGGAGCCACCCCTTGGTGGCCTATTGTCCACCTTATTCCTCACGGGATTCAAAATGGTTTACATGAGCACTCACCAGTCATGGGTGGAAGCTCACTGGACTAGGACTCAGTCACCTATGGTACCTGGGCTGGCTTTGCCATTAGCTTCAGTGTATGGCCAAGGGGTCACCTTGAAGCTTCCCAGGTCCAGGAAGGGGAAGGGCATGTGGGATCAGCTTGCCTCAAGAATTCGATATGCAAATGCAGGGGAGCACAAAGCTTAAGGGGTTAAACAGCACACCAAGGAGCACAGGAATGGTTAAAGCAAGTCCAACCTACACCTACATGACCCCTAAGGCTCGGTAGTAGGAAGAGCTCGTGTTAGTGAGCCAGGCTGTGCTCTGGGCCTAAAGCAGTAAGTAACCTTCCTAAACTGGAAGCGCTCCAAACGATCCCTAGAAAGGGCTATTCTGCACAATCTGATGATTTGGGATTTTGTCAAATTAATGTCACCAGATATGTCCTATAATTAGGATAAAGTATTTTAAAAGTTTAAAAATGAAGCTATTCATTAACTCATTGATTTTCCTACTGATTGGGAACCTGAATTTAAATGATACCCAAAAATATAACTAGGTACACTCACGAAGAGAAGAATGGTTGTGTCTTTAAATGGAACACAGAAGTTTAAAATGCTATTAGTACTCAGATTCTCTGAGAACGTTAAAACTGCCCATTAAATAAAAACCTAATAATTGGCCCACTGAATTGTGACATTTCGTAACCTGTACAGGAATGTAGGAAATTGTGGAAGAGAAGTTCTTTTGAGGCAGAATTTGATTTGCAGTGTAATATTATTCTAGAAGCCAAGGTCTCATGCACACAATTACAAACGAACAACAATGCAGAGTGACTAATGAAGCCAGGAAGGACTGGAAATCAAGCTTAGGCGTGTGACTCACGACTCCCCGAGGTGAGTTCTCTTCCTGCTTAAGAAAAAAAAAAATCAGGCAAATACATGAGCTCAGAGAAAACCCCAATTTGAAACTGCTTTCTTATTAGGCACAGCTTACAAACAAAACTAATCAGATTGACCTTAGGTTTACAGGCTTGCTCTGCAGTGCCCTTAAATTAGCCTGATAGAGAGGGATTGGTCAGGACAGAAACCTGAGGTTACGTGGAGCCTTCTAGACATTTCCATGCTTACTAGGGCATGGGCCCAAGACACAAGTCCACAGACAGACACTGAAAGCATAACTTCAAAGGACTGCTGTGTCTAGCAGGAGAGTAAGTGACGGCATGGCAGATGCCAGCTGCTAGTGTGGTCTGGACACTGTTTAAGGTCTTAGATGTGGGGGAATCTTTGCCAGGGGTAAAAAGAGGATGGTAGACGTTCTGGCTGGAGGACCAGCAAGAGTGAGGTAAGGGGCATGCCTTAGGACTAAGACATCCTTCAGTCTGGGCAGGACTTAGGAGAAGCACGAGGTATAGGGAAAGAGCACGCACAGAGGCAGGGGCCGGGAGAGCAGCAGTGGCCTGCCCAGAGCACTTGCACCACAGACGCTGCTACTGGGCTCTGAATTGGCACAAAACTCTCATCGCCACACTTTCTTGTTTTTTAAATTCCCTAGACAGAGTCTTGCTTTATAACCCAGGCTGGACTGGAAGTTGTCATTCCTACACCACAGCCTTCCAAGTGCTTGGTTCACAGCTATAGTGCACCACACCTGGTTTCTGTGCAGGCTCCTTAGATAAAAGTACTGGCTGCCTTTTCCCAAAGGATTCTGGTTCAATTCCCTCACCTTATGGTGGCTAATAATCATTTACACCTCAGTGGCAGGAGAGCTGATGGTTTTCTGCCTTCTGCGGGCACTGTATGCATGTGGTGCACAGATACATGTGAAGGCAAAATACCAATATTCATAAAATAAAAATAAATAACACACACAGTAACTCTATTCCTTTTTGGAAGTTTTGTTGGCAAACTCACCAGATGCTGACAGAAGATGGGACACACAAGAAACATCAACTCTGCCTAGAGGCAGACATAACAGGAAATGAAGGTGGAGAAGAACCAGGTTTAGAGGAGGCCGAGTGAGCAGAGGGAGGCAGGAACTCCGTTCCACACGGACTCCACTCCACACGGACTCCAGACAAGGCGTATCAGTATACAGTGGAGGCCCGTCCTCCCAGGATAAAAACATAAGCTTATTTTATATTTCAACCAAGCCATGGTAATATGAATATCCTGTAAATTATTACATTTTGCTTGCAAGACTGCATCTGTGGTAAAGCTCGCTAGCCAGGGGCCCGGCCTTGCATAGAGCGATGCACAGAGTCCTCCTGGTTTACTTCTCGAATGCTCTCAGTATAAAGATGTTTATTTATTTAAATGTGCTTTAGTTCTTTCTCGGCAGTGAAGGATGTTATCAACTCTTTTTACTTAAGCTTCACTGGGGAACAGGAGTAAAGAAGTTTAAGGCTCGGCATGGTGGCACACACCTTTAATCCTAGCACGTGGCAGACAGAGGCAGGTGCATCTGTGAGTTCCAGGACAGCCAGGACTACACAGAGAAACCCTGACTAGAAAAATCAAAACAATCAGACAAACAAAAGAACAAAACCAAAGAATATTCCCAAATACCCACCCCCTAAATGTATGGCTACAAACTGAAGAAAACGACAGCCGCTAACCCTGGTCTGATGTTCTACACTGAGAGAGTGAAACAAATAAAAGGAAACGAAGTGAACCAGACAGACTTTGTGGCCAATCTCCAATAAGCAATGGGGATTAAAATCTGTCACTTGCCAACCTAGAAGAATAGAAGAATTTCAAACCTTTTTTCAAAGAGTAAATTATATACAGATTTCCCAACTTGAAAGCCAATAAAATGTTCTATATATATATATATATATATATATATATATATATATATATATATATATATAATTGAGAGAGAGAGGGGGAAGGGGGGAGATAAAAGGGAATATACAAATATAAAATACAAATGTAAAATAGAAAATAGAAACAAAATATTTAACAATGATTTAACATGGGATGAGTCAAAAAAAAAGGAGTTTTATTTTATTTTTTTATGGCTTCCTGTATTTTCAAGCCATTCAAAGAGTAATAGTTTTCGATTTTTTTAAATTTCTTTTTTATTACAAGTACTTCAGCACCCTTGTCCCATTTCTGAATAGGACTGACAGGGGTAGGAATGTAGCCTTGGTGAGTGGTTTGCTTAACCCACACTAGCCTTTCATTTAATCCTTGTACTGTAAAACCAACAGTATCAAGGATAATGTAAAACCCAAAGCAGTCAACAAGCCACCTATCCATCTGTTTGTCTGTCCATCCATCAATCCATCCACTGAGGCAACCAATCAGCCAAACAACCAACTACCCATCCATCTGTCCGTCCATCCATCCATCCATCCATCCATCCATCCATCCATCCATCCATCCATCCCACACAAGAAACCAACACAGACTACCCACTCCCCCATCAAATAAGGCCTCTGAAGGCAGCTGAATAATTGGGAAGGATTGGTAGACACTCAAGTCCACAGGGAGTGTTTACAGTGTTTTAAAGGAACAGTCTTGGGCTGCTTGACTGCTTCTAAGGTGACAGAACAGGCCTGGGGTTTGCCATCTGGCACATGAGGAGACGACAGGACATCCTGAAGGCATACAGGAGACGATAAAGTCTGAGTGAGAGTAAGAGTGCAGGTGGGTCGGAAGTAGCTATGTCTCAGGTGGGTCTGGCTGCACGGAGTAAGAGACGCTCCACAGAGTCTGTGAGAAAAGCCACTCAAACACTTTCACAAGGATCAAGGTGTGTGCACATAAGGTTAAGTGCTCCTTATCCAAAAGGCTTGAGACCAGAGATGTTTAGAGTGTGAGACTTTTGGACCTCTAATATTTGCATAAGCTTACTGGATGGGTAACTGTAATCTGAAAATAAAAAAGTTTGAAACCTTAGGAATATCACACAGTTGCTCATGGTATCTTGGATTTCAGGATATTTTGGAGTGTGTGTGTGTGTGTGTGTGTGTGTGTGTGTGTGTGTGTGTGTGTGTACATGTGGAGACTGCAGGACAACTTTGGGTGTCATTCCTCAGAAGTTGCCTATTTTTTGAGACAGGATCTCTCACTGGCCTACAGCTCACTAACAGGTGAGGCTGGCTGGTGAGCCACAGGGATCTGCCTGGCTCTGTCCGCCCCATGCTGTCACAAGTGCCTGCCACCGTCCCTGACATATCATGTAGGCTCTGGGTGCAGCGAGAACTTTACTGACTGAGCCGTTTCCTCGGCCTAGACTTGGGGATTTTAGATATGTTCAACTCTGTCTTTCTCCTTAATTTAGAGGCTGTGGTTTGTAGCAGAACACTAAAATACAAAACCCCAGGTAGGTTGAGACTTACTAAAAAGCCCAACGCCACCTGAAAAAGGTCTAATGGGGAGGCACAACAGTTATTTAATTAGCGCACACTGATTAACTTAACCCCGCGCAACCACTGTCTCCTGCTACTGCTAATTCTGTTTTTGAAGTCCAATGAGATAAAGCAGCTGAAGAGTAATTAATGTGTCCAGTCCCTTTACCCCACGGCTATGACGACTCGGCCGCCCTTCGCTGCAGAGGTTTCCCTGAGAAGATGTTGGAAAGGCTTTGAAACAACTCAAAGGCATGTTCTCAGGAGGTGGTGACTTCACATTAAAAACCTTAACCTGAACAGGCCTCTTAGCAGCACATCCTCTAATGATGAGGTGAGAGACGAGATTAACTTGGAATCTTTGCAATGACTGGAAAGGGAAGTGCAGATGTTCTGTTAAAAACAGAGCATTTGTTAGAGAAACAATCCTAGTCTTTATTTCTGATAAGCTGGCTAACAAAACACACACACACACACACACACACACACACACACACACACACACACACACACACACACAGAGACAGAGAGAGAGACAGAGAGAGAGACAGAGAGAGAGCGAGAGTGCGCACAAACAGAAAGCAAAGGAGAACGCTTTCCCCCAACAATTACAGACACTCAACTGATTTGGATGGACCTGGCTTCCCTGGATGAAGTCCAGACTGTGAGGGCCTGTCCACTGTCCATTTCCTTAACAGTCTTAGTTGGGTGGGGACAATTTTACAGTTCACTGAAACACAATTTGAGAATCACTGTTTTATGTTTCTATGAGGGTGTGTGCACTGATTTCTTTCGTAGAGTTTTGATCGCCCTTTTTTTTTTTTTCCAGCTCTCTGTGACAAACTAGAAAGCTAAGAACTATATTCCTAGGACTGTCTTGGCACCACATTCTACACTGTGGCTTGGGCTCTGCCAAGTAGAGACTGTGTAAACTCGGAAAGTGAATGTGATCTGTGTGAGCCACCTTTGAGGAACAGAATGTGAGTGTTCTCCTCTGAGCCATATCTGTTAAATATCATGATGTCTAGATCCTAGTGGTGTGGGTTCCATGTAGGTGGGACTGAGACAGTGACACCCCCCCCCCCCAGTGCAGTCTGACGGGCCTCTTCTGAGGCTGCATCCATTCATGGTGGCCTTCCAGCCAAAAAGGCATCAATGAATTTCACAACCTCCTTTTTAAACGAGCTGGATGAGTCTATCCTGCTGGACCAAAGAACCTTGGCCAATACAGAATCTCAAGTCCTAATGACTTCATGATCTCAGCTCTTGTCCTGATGACCAGAAACAAGTTGTACTCACACCACCAACGTCTTTGTGTCTCACAGACCAGCACCAGTTGTTATATCGATACCAAACAGATGCAAGTTAAGTCACACTGCCAGAACCATACCCCCATGCAGGCTTGGTTTTAAAGCTACCCAAATCCCTACTAGATAGCGAGAAACACTGTGGGGAGTTGGCACCGAAGCGATCATAGGGCGATGCCATTGTAATTTTGACTATGTTCCTTTATGTATGTAAAGCATGGCATTGAACAAATACTCGGGATTTGTTATCATTTTGAAAGGGAAGACAAACAATTCAAAGTTATCTGTAAAGATACAGCAGTAAAGATGGGGATGTAAAGTGTTATGACGTTTAGCAGTGAATCTCAGTTTGACTGTACATGATGGGCTTAAATTTCTGTGTCGGTAAAAACTTAGATTTAAAAAAAAGGTGAAAACAGACCCCTCAGTTAAGTTATGCCGTCACTATGGGTGCAGTGACACATCGCTACATGCCTAAGTAGTTCCTACTGTAAGTTTTCTTCATTCAGGAAAGGATATTTGAGACATATCTTTTCCTGTTTTGTACACATTTATTTTTCTTTTCTGTGAGTGACTAGGCAAAGGGTCAGATGATTACTTTAAATATTTAAGCTGGTCAATGACAGTCAAGTAGCTAGGAATCTCTCTAGTTTATCGTTAAATATGGATTGCCTTAGAGGTAACCTCAAGTACACGGCACAGTTTCCTAATGAGTTATCAATTATGAGTTATGAAGTAATCCTGAATTTTAAACACCACTGAAGAACAGATCTGGCTATAACAAATTAGAAGCCCCACAATTATACAATATCGTGCAATGCATTAGACATCCATGTGATGCATGTATAAAATACGCTAATAAACCTAGCATATTAATAAATACCTTAAGCTGCACCTTTAAGACCTCAATGCTAATTGGCAGGCTTTTGGACAGATATGTGGAACAGCTCTCATTACCAGTTTAGGCAAGATAATTTTGAGCTACCTAACTAATGATTATTTCTGTACTCCATAGGATGTCGGTCAAAACCCAGGATCTGAAAAAGGCATTGGAGAGGATGAGGAGGGCAGCAGTGTTTAGGTGCCATGGACAGATTTCGGATTTATTGATGATATGAAATTGACAAATGATTCATTTTCTTTTATTTTACTTCCTTGTTGCCTATCAAAATATAATACACATCCACAAACATATACACATACACATACATATCCTGTGTATTGATTAGCTATATGAGGCACCACATTCCACATTTCAGCAATATTTTTATGACCATATATTCTGGCCACCTAAAAAAATCTCAAAATATAATGGCTTAGTGGACGTCTTTCCCAAAGAAACCACTTTCCAACCATCCCAGGGGCAAGTCAAGCTCACGCAAGTCAAACACATGGAAGAATAGGACTGGGGGTGAGGAGTAGAAAAGGCACACTTTTGTCTGCCATATATAGCTCACTTCTGCAAGCGACACAGATTCATCCACCCATCCCCTGCTGTTGGGATTAAAGACTGGATATAGAAGAGAAGGAAGAAGAGGAGGAAGAGAAGGAGAAAAAGGAGAAGAAGGAAGAGGAGGAAGAAGAGGGGGAGGAAGAAGAGGGGGAGGAAGAAAGGGAGGAACAGCAGCAGCAGCCTCTTCTCGAAGTGAAATGCTCTGGTCTCTTTATTCTGCTTGCCCATATACTCGTGTTTTATTAAGAGGTATTTTTCTATAATGACTTAGGCTTTAATTTTCACCAAAGTGGAATCCTTGCTTAGCACAGAAACAGCATGCCTTGGCTATCAAGTTAAATATTAGAAAACCAGGAAGACAGTGTAGCCCAAGTTGACTACTGCACCCTCCCACCCCAATCCACAGGAGGCCTGCTTCCTGGTTCCTGCAGCTGCACTTCTGACTCCCAGGGCCTTTCCTTCCTTCCAGCGAGTACACTCTGTGCTGCAATGGTGTGGATGAGGCTCATGAGTGGTGTCTTTCGCTTACTGCCCCGCCTCTCATCCAATGATGTTCATAAGCCATGCACTGCAGAGTTTCCAAAGCTGAGTGATTTGTAATGTGATACTTCTAGAATCTCCAGAGTAATTTTAGTATTAGTTACTATAGAAGTTGGCTCTCTGAATTTCTTAACCTTGGGAACATGAACCTTTAAGACTTAGAGATCAAATACCAACATCCCCCCAGGACTGCTGAGCACATCTGCATTTCTGGATGTAGGATTTTTTTGTTCCTAATCAAGTATAATCTCACTTTATAAGTTCAGATTTTGGCTCAGTGCTACCTAAATTTCTAGGCAAGAAAACGAATGACGGCTGAGGGTTTTGTGCTCAGAGTTTTGGAAGCTTGGCAAAGGCTATTCTAAGATGCAATGATTTGATCTTGAACTTCAACATAATAAAATGACACAAAAATCCAACAAACCCAAAGTGAGGCTTTATACACTCCAGAACTGCACCCTCTTTTGGATCTGGCCTGGCAGTGGTACTAACAATTCTATTTTGAGGGCAGACAGAATGAAGCGCCTTCTGGGTCCTCTGGGTCTTCCAGCCATTCCAAGCAGTCACAAATTCCTGCTTACGTTTACAAGTCAGGCATTCACAGGTGGCTCTTCCTGGCTGCTCCTGCTGTGAATGTCTCTCTGCTGGTCTCTGCATTCAGATCCAGACCAATTTAACAAGGAAAGTGAGTTCAAGCATTCTAGTCACCTTTAAGTCATGAAAGTCACTTGTGAAGATAGGCCAGACAATCGCTGTACAGTCAGGAAAAATGCCGTTCTGACTGGCCAAACTCAAGGGCAGCATTCTTTACACAATTTGCTCATTTTGACCCTTTAGAGCCCTGTTGATAGGGTAGAATTTATTTTTAAGTAATTTGATTTAGCAGCCAATAATAATCTTAGAAACTCAAAGTCTCAAAATATATATGATTCTTATGTTCAAGTCAACCTTCAAAACAAATCTTACATGAGTCCCAGCCAGCCAGGAGGGCCAGTCACGGCCAGGCAGTCAGACAGTGTATGCCACGGCCATCTTGTCAAACAGGGTATGCCATGCCAGCCAGTCAGACAGTGTATACCATGGCCATCTTGTCAGACAGGGTAAGCCATGGCCAGTCAGTCAGACAGGGTATGCCATGCCAACTATTAAGAGGCACAGACTAAAGGCTCAGCTTATTTACAAATGCTTTCCCATAATATCCACAACCTCTACTTTTTGTTATATTGATTCACTTTCAAATGTTAAAAATGGAAAAATCCAATCACGAACCTTTACAACCAGGACTGATTAGGAAAACAATAGACTTCATCCCAAAAGTGCTGGCTGCATTAGTGTTGCTGGTTATGAGCTAATACGAGCAGTGGTTAAGAGCCTGGGTTTTATTTTGAGTCAAACTTGCATTCAAACCATAGCCCTGCTACGAATTACTTCTTTGACTTGAGTTCATTTATTATGCTTTAAGGCCTTGGTGTGTGCACCTATTGAATGGGATGCTGGGATGCCCAGGCTGCTTGAATATGATTGACACACAGAGTTTCACAAATGGACGTGGCTTTGATCACATCCTTCTTGCTCCTATCTTTGATAAGAAGGGCTTTTCCAGGTGGTACCTTGTGTCTTATAGGAGTTGGCCTTGTCACATAGCAGGAAAATACTTGATTTAGATGTGAGGAAACCTGTAGTCAACATCTAACCTCACTGTCTACCTACTGGCTATATAATTTTTAGCAGAGTCCTGAGCTATCTGGGTTTTGGTATGCCATTCTATGAAATGGGATTCATGTGTTACTTCTCATTCTAGTAGGGATCAACAAGGAAGCAGAAGACATGTTGTAGGCTAAAGCACCATTGAAAGGCAGGTTGTTGTCGTCTTGTTATTTGACTGGATAGAGCTACCATCAACTCTGCTATCTGCCATGTGAAGACCCAATAAGACGAAAGTAATTTGTAAACTAGAGAGTGGACCCTCACTAGACACTACCACTTTAAGTTGTACTTTTCAAACTCTAGAACTGTGCAAATCAGTATTTGTTCTTTTATTGTACTGAATCTATTCTGCCCAAATCAATGAAGACAGCATGGGCGGCAAGCCTATGCGGTCAGAGTGAGGAGGCATTCATCCCTCTTGCTGGAAGTGACAGTCACTGCTGTCTGTATTGAAACTGTCCAGTAAGACAGAGAATTTAAGCTAGTGGCTGAAATGGAAGTCTTGTTTAATTTTATATCCAGGCCTGAGTAAGGCTGAACAGATTATTTAGAAAACCGTAAGTGGACCAGCTAAAGGTACAAAACAATACCGTGAGGCATGCTGGGAGATACCTCTACTGAGGTACCAGGAGGTTACTACTGTGAGGCATGCTGGGGGATACCTCTACTGAGGTACCAGGAGGTTAATACCGTGAGGCATGCTGGAAGATACCTCTACTGAGGTACCAGGAGGTTAATACCGTGAGGCATGCTGGGAGATACCTCTACTGAGGTACCAGGAGGTTACTACTGTGAGGCATGCTGGGAGATACCTCTACTGACAGACAAGGAGGTTAATGATCAGCTAGGTACAGAAGACCATGGCTGTGTCATCTCCAGATGGACTGAACAGCCACATTTTGTTTGTGTCATCTAGTAAAAAGCGCTGTGACTTTATCAATAAGGCGCTGACCTTTGACTGAATGCCGCTAACCTATGAACCTTTGGAAAAAGAGATCCTAGACAGGACTCTGATTGCCCTCTTCCCTCCAGAACACAAGAGTATCAAAGCATGTGTTCCAGCATCTGTGGACAAAGAGATGTGTGAGTCTGGTGCTAAAACATCAGTTCCAACATGTGTTTAACCATGTGTGAGCACAAGGGTGCTAAGCCATGCGGTAAAGCAAGTGTTAGGGCATATTCCGTTACAAATGTTTCTCATTTGGGAGCTTCAATTACTTTATGCCTAGTCCAGGGTTGCTAAGCAATAGCTCTGCTTTCCCAACTTAACACGATAAACTGAACAACTTCCCAAGCCAGAGCTAGAAGTCTCTCTTCCTGTCTTGAGTTGATCATGAGGAATTCATGTATGTGTTATTGATAAATACAGTGGTACTCAGACTTGATTAAGGCGTCATGTGTCGAATGGCAACAGAGACCAGGGACAAACTGTAGTTAGATGGTGAGAATACAAAGTGTCAGCACGGCACAGTGACACCCAGCAACAACCACAGGCTGGACATGTTGCAGAGTCCAGCAACTCAGGTGACAATCACAGCTGTGATCTGCATCTGGAATTGATAGCTGTTTTCTATTTCCAATTTTAAAATAGGCATATATGTAACAGTCACATGACTTAGCAGACATGGGTTTTTGGCAGCTTTAATTAATAGCAAAATGTCACCGGACTGGCTTTAAGGTATGTCTGAAGTATTTGCTAAATATTGTAGCTTATAAATCAACATTGCTTCTGAAAGCTTCCATCCCAAAGCAAATGAATCCTCTGAGTTTAAAATATAAACACACAACTTTAGATAACACTGCGAGAAAGAGTGAGAGCAGGCAAAAATCAGGGTGGTTTAGACACCTTCCTACAGTGGGAAGAAGAGTATAAAATAAATATGCAAAGAGAAAATACCTCAACTCTCCTTTGTCTTTTGGCTATGAAACAAAGCTACGAACACATAAACACAAGTCTTTAGGATCATGAATTTCCCTTCTGAAGACAGACACACAGTTCACAACCTTTTAAAAGAGTGAGGTGCAGAGCTGGGGAGATGGTGCACAGTCAGCACAGTGCAAACTCTGGGACTGCAGTTTGGATTCCCAGCACATACCCAGTGTGAGCTCTCTGTAACCCCAGTGCGGGGAAGCAGAGGCAGGAGGATCCCTGGGTTCCCAGGCCATCTGAGTCGTGAGCACCGGGTGAGAAGCTTTGTCTCAAAAAAAACTAAGGCGGGGAGCAACTGAAGACCTGGCATTATGTGGCACTCTCCCTCCCCCCCCTTCCTCCCTCTCATGCGCACGCTAACACGCACATGCACTCGTACACAAACTGCAAAGAACAAATAAAAGGAGAAGGTCCACACGTTTGTATTTAAACCCTACATCTCACACAGTGCTAATGAATGAGGTCTGTCCTCCTTAACCACGGTGACCTGTGTATAAATAACATTTAATCATAGCTAAAAAATGGTATTTGGTTAGTCTGGATTTCAAAAAGGCAGGAAGTCAATCAGCCATTAAAATATGAACACTGCCTTCCCTGTCACCTTTCTGCGTGGAGACCACAACAAAAGCCACAGAGAGAGAAGCAGCTAAAGCCCTTAGCACCCGCCAGGGCTGTGCCTCAGAGCCTGGCAGGTCTCTGAATCTTGTCTTCCGGTTTGCTTGTCTTAATGATCTATCTGGACGGCACGCAGAGAGAAAAGCTGCTCGCTGAATATAGTTTCTTCAGTGTTCAGCCATTTCAGTTTGAACAGTGAAAACCAAATACAGAATACGACAAGTTTCTTCTCTGTTGACACTAAGCCGAAATCTGAGGGTGTTTTCTAGAACTTTGTTGCCAGATACACATCAACCAGGCTCAGGCCCCTGCTGCAGAAATCTTAAACCATCCCAGAAGAGAGCCAGGGCATCTGTTATCAGTCGCTCACTGAATGGCTCAAGTCTTGAGTGTAACAGACCTGCAGTGCCATCTGAGTTACAAAAATAGGCTCAGTGGTGGCTGGCACCAACTCTGAGGCAACACCCTCAAGTCTCTGCAATGTGTCCACCAACTCAGGGGCAGCATCCCTCCTCCTCATACTTTCCCCTGCACACAGCCTTCTCGGGAGTACGACAGACTGGAGACATGTGCAGGGAAGGGACTCTAGGATCTTCCCTAGAGCACACTGTACAGCTACGTGCAGTACCTGGTTCTTCCCAAATCTTTCACGACAATTTGTGCTCTCAATCCAACTTTGCTGAGGATAGCAAAAACAACAACAACGACGACAACAATGACGACGACAACAACAACCAAACCCAAAACCCAAATGATCAGAGGCAGAGTTTAGCCTTTCCCCCTGTGAGGCCCTCATTGCTAGCTTCAGGGGACTGGGGCCCTGCGGAGTGGAAGGGCCTTCCAGGGGGCAGCTCTCCCACTGACACAGCTTGGGTGCTTCACCCCAGGGCTGTGGGCACACAGGGCCCCTTGGCTTCCCACAAGCCTGCAGCTTTGTGTCTTCCTTCCAGTGACCCTGCCAAAGGTTCCAGTGTGTGATGAGACACGCACCAAGCTAGCATCGTGGTTGGACGTGAGCACGGCCGGACTCTACTCGGGAAGGGTACACATTTGAATGTCCAAGACCCGGGTTGGAATTTGGTCTTGGAGCTCACATTGTCTGTGATTTTTATGAACAAAACAACTATAGCTACTATGGGAAGAAGTAAAACCAATGCAAGCAAAAGCAATTACAGAGAGGGGGGGGAGGGAGAGAAAATATATGAATGAATCTCCCCCATCCCCAAAACAGGCCTTTTTATCTTTTCACCTTAAATGGTAAAAAAAAATTTTTTTTTTTTTGAGACAGGGTTTCATGTATCCCAATTTGGCCTCAAACTGACTATTAGCAAAGATGACCTGATTATCCTCCCTCCATTTCCCAGGTGCTGGTATTACAGGAGTGCAAGCCTGGATTTGTGACACTGGGGTGTCAAGCCCAGGGCTCTGTGTATGGTGGGCAAGTGCTGTAACCACTGAGCCACAGCCCCACTCTCCCTCACCCTGCCAGCATCATTAGAGACCCAAGAAAATGAGGTGCCTTTTCCATTTCTCGCTGCCTTTCTGTCCTACTGGCTCCCTGGTAATGCTTATGGAATCATGAACCCCCATATTAGAAAACCCACTTTCTGTAATTAAAGAGAAATGCTTCAGCGTAGATTAAAAACTCAAACAATGTGTGGCGAGGTTCACAGGAAGCACAACATTAATACTTAATTTTCCTAAATTTAAACTTCATTTATGGAAATAGTAGGAAAGTAGGCTTCCAAACCTCTCCTGTGTTGCACTGCCTGTATGATTTAGGGGCGAAGCATGGCATCATCTCTTTGGGCCACTGATTTAACCTCAAGAGTTTGTTCTCTGAGACAAACTCAAACTGATACACACACTTTTTAATACACACTCATCTACTTTGTTTAAAGGTGTTTGGAAGTAAAAATGTACCGAAAAGACCAACACTGCCACCCGTCAATGTGCTGCCACCCGTCCGTGTGCTGCCACCCGTCCGTGTGCTGCCACCCGTCCGTGTGCTGCCACCCGTCCGTGTGCTGCCACCCGTCCATGTGCTGCCACCCGTCCGTGTGCTGCCAGACACGAGGCACTTTCCTCTTCCTGTTTCTTACAGAT
This sequence comes from Rattus norvegicus, assembly GCF_021556685.1. NCBI lineage: Eukaryota > Metazoa > Chordata > Mammalia > Rodentia > Muridae > Rattus > Rattus norvegicus. Next base: position 268,001,055 of record NC_141534.1, on the reverse strand, counting down.
CTTTAGCAAAATGGAGGGAGTTAAATTCCTTGTAGAAGTCCTGGTCGTTTCTCCACTGGCATGGCTGTCCATCCCCTCGTACCTGATGCCCGTTCTGTTCCCAGTAACAGTGAAGAGCAGGGGCTCAGAATAGGACAAGATTCAATTCCTGCCTCTTATATTTCACTTTGGGAAGGTGATGGCATTTATGTCCAATCCCAGTCATTCACAATTTTATATCATGCAATGCCCCAACATTGGGGGTTTTATCACGTGAATTGCAGTGACAGACAAACCTTCTTCACCTCCACACATTTCATTCTTACCTAACTTTTCTTTCATGTTTTTGTACTTCAAGAGTTTACCAGAGGTTAGGAATCCAAGTGAGAGAAAACAGGAAATATTTGTATTTGCTGGTGATATTTTAATCACAAGGGAGATTTTCGTTCATCAAACATTTACTGAATGCCTATTACACCCAGTGGATTGAAAGCCAGTCCCTTCCCTCCAGGGTCTCAATGTCCAGTGGGGTGACAGGCAAGGAACCCGATTAGGACAACACAGGAATGGGCCCCGCATGTAGTGTGTAGGCCCTGGAGGGAAGGAGGGAGGGAGGGAGAGAGGAAGGGAGGGAGCAAGAAACCATTTATCTCAGGCAGCGGGTGGATGACCACTTTTCATGTGCCATGTTCAGTCACCCTTTAGACACTTTGTTTCAGATTTTAAACTACATATTTATTTGATGTATAGAATGCACAGCAAGTGCATTAAACCATGAGTCCATGAAAAACCCTGGTGGAATAAAGTTGGAGATTCTTAGAGTTTAACAAAACCATGTGTGTGCTGGGATCGGGGCTCAGTGCTGGAGCTCTGATGGCCTAGCATGACTAAAGCCCAACACTGAGGGAAGAAAAAGAGTTGCACAGAGATGGATGTATCAGACAGGAGAAGGTGTGCTCACAGACAGATGCATCAGACAGGAGAAGGTGTGCTCACAGACAGATGCCTCACACATGAGAAGGTGTGCTCACAGACAGATGCCTCACACATGAGAAGGTGTGCTCACAGACAGATGCATCAGACAGGAGAAGGTGTGCTCACAGACAGATGCCTCACACATGAGAAGGTGTGCTCACAGACAGATGCCTCACACATGAGAAGATGTGCTCACAGACAGATGCCTCACACATGAGAAGGTGTGCTCACAGACAGATGCATCAGACAGGAGAAGGTGTGCTCACAGACAGATGCCTCACACATGAGAAGGTGTGCTCACAGACAGATGCCTCACACATGAGAAGATGTGCTCACAGACAGATGCCTCACACATGAGAAGGTGTGCTCACAGACAGATGCCTCACACATGAGAAGGTGTGCTCACAGACAGATGCCTCACACATGAGAAGGTGTGCTCACAGACATATGCATCAGACAGGAGAAGGTGTGCTCACAGACATATGCATCAGACAGGAGAAGGTGTGCTCACAGACAGATGCCTCACACATGAGAAGGTGTGCTCACAGACAGATGCCTCACACATGAGAAGATGTGCTCACAGACAGATGCCTCACACATGAGAAGGTGTGCTCACAGACAGATGCCTCACACATGAGAAGGTGTGCTCACAGACAGATGCCTCACACATGAGAAGGTGTGCTCACAGACAGATGCCTCACACATGAGAAGGTGTGCTCACAGACATATGCATCAGACAGGAGAAGGTGTGCTCACAGACAGATGCCTCACACATGAGAAGGTGTGCTCACAGACAGATGCCTCACACATGAGAAGGTGTGCTCACAGACAGATGCCTCACACATGAGAAGGTGTGCTCACAGACAGATGCCTCACACATGAGAAGATGTGCTCACAGACAGATGCCTCACACATGAGAAGGTGTGCTCACAGACAGATGCCTCACACATGAGAAGGTGTGCTCACAGACAGATGCATCACACATGAGAAGGTGTGCTCACAGACAGATGCCTCACACATGAGAAGGTGTGCTCACAGACAGATGGATGCATCAGACATGAGAAGGTGTGCTCACAGACAGATGCATGACACATGAGAAGGTGTGCTCACAGACAGATGCATCAGACAGGAGGAGGTGTGCTCACAGACAGATGCATCAGACAGGAGGAGGTGTGCTCACAGACAGATGCATGACACATGAGAAGGTGTGCTCACAGACAGATGCATCAGACAGGAGAAGGTGTGCTCACAGACAGATGCATCAGACAGGAGAAGGTGTGCTCACAGACAGATGCCTCACACATGAGAAGGTGTGCTCACAGACAGATGCATCAGACAGGAGAAGGTGTGCTCACAGACAGATGCATCAGACAGGAGGAGGTGTGCTCACAGAGATGGATACGTACATACATATAATGGTGGCCAGCCCATGGGCCACCATGCTACACAGCTGAGCTCTCCAGTGTTCCCAGTTGCACTTCCTTGATATGGGAGGAAAGGCTCCAACATGGCCTGGGGTGTTTCCATCAGGTGGAAGGCAGAGGATGGGAACCCCACTGACAACCCAGCATGTTCTTGGACCCATCGTATGAAGAACAGACACAAACCTGTGCCCTGAGTCTGTAAATCTCAGAAGTCATGTGTCACTGCAATTACTCTTAAACAGCTTCTGTTGGTGTGTAGCTGTGTGTGTTAGTTTTAATGCATACCGCAGGGTTCTAGGGCTTGCCTGGAGTGCTGGAATGGGACTACACCCTCCCTCAGGTATTTAGATGGTGTTTGAAAGACTAATGAAGAGTAGAATTCCAGAGGCAGCTAAGACTGGTGGCAGCTTTCTTTATCTTATTAATTAGTTACTCGTAATTAGCATAGCTAATAATGATGAATTAATGCATTAGAAGTGGTACTGAAATGTGAGTACTGGCCTGAAGTAGCGTCATTAGTGGGTCCATCACAAGTGTGGAAAGGTTATCAGCATCTCTGGGGAGCCCGCCGGGTCTCTATGAATTTCTGTCCTTGACTGGATTCTGGCTTAGTCCTGCAAGAAGATTTTATCACTAACTGACTAGAAATTTTGATGATCTCCTTTGCTAGAATATTCTCTCATTGGTCTCAAGGGACTCTCTTATGCAAGCTGTTACCACTCCTTACCTTTAGGAGAGATGGTGGGGACTGTGATGGGGCTAGAGGACAATGTGCACACAGTGGCATACACTGCTGTGTGGTAAAGTTCAGCTAGCATTTGCCTTCACTTCGACATTTTTTCCCAGGAAACAGATATAATCCCAACCACCTCCAAATCGACCCAGGAAGAACTTAATAGTTGTAGAAACTAAATGTTCTAGGGTTGGTTGTCTGACTAATTAGCTCTCAGAGGGGTTAAGCAGTTTGTCCAGTGTGGCACTGCCTTTAAATACTGCACCTCTTTGTATCCAGCCCTGAGATTTGGGTTTCACAGGGGAGCTGGGGTAGGAGCACAGGTGTGCGGGGGGACTGTGGTACACACATGTACACTATGGAGTCATTGGCTACTCCAGACGTTTGTGCTATGTGTTTTCTATGGGCCTGACCATGTGGTATGTGCTTAACATGGTCTATGTCATTTTATTTTTGCCACAAACCGTTGACTAAAACCTTGAATCTTACAGATGAACATACTGGGTTCAAAGCAGCCTGTGCTGGCAGTATATCAGTGGCAAGAGGCTGCCATTCCAACTGCAATCTTCTTATCCCCACAGGCCCAGGCCACAGCTCCCTCAGTGTATGACAGGGATGTAAAATTGCTGATAGTAACTTGTGTGTCTGAGGCCCTGAACATACAACCAGCAGGTGAGCACATGCCAGCAGAATGGATTAGCCTTGTAGTTTGCATGTGAAGTGTCTCCCATGGGTTCATGTGTCTGGAGGTGCTATTTGGAAAGTCGTGGAGACTTTAGGAGGCGGAGTCTCTTTGGAGGAAGTCAGTCCCTGGGGGTGGGTCTTGAGGTCACAGTTGATAGCCTCACTTCTTGTGTGCTCACTGCATTGAACATCACAGACGCAGTGTGCTCAGCTGTTTCACACCCCTACTGGTTCCTTCATGATGGGTTGCAGCCCAGATGGCCCTTCCCTCCCTTAAGTTGCTTCAGAAGGGAGCTTCATCATGATGACAAGGAAGGCAAGCAGTCCAACAGAAATTAGGGTGACCAGAAGACCGGGTGCTATTCTAAGAGGGTCTGAGTTGTTGACATCTACTTGGATGCACTGGGAGTTGAGTGCACGGCCACTAGAAGTCTCCTGCGCTGCCAGAGGCAGAAACGTTGACAAGTTCTTGTGGAGTCCAACATATATTTACCTGGTGACACACTAATCCTAGTCTTAGATATTCACACAAGAAAGAAGAAACCTATGTCTACAGAAAGATGTGTACACAGAGGTCACAGTGCCATTATTTATGTGATTCCCAAACTACAGGCAGCATATAGAGTCCCATTCACCTAGCAATAAATAGGTAAATTTACCACATCCTACTTCGGAATGTTACCCAGTAATGAAAAGGCATGAGATATTAACATGACAAACAGGTGTATCTAAGAAGCTGTACCGTGTGTGAAAGAAGACACAGCAGGACAACATGCTATGGAATCCCATCCGTATGAAACTCTAGAGACAGCCAAACTCTGCTGTCAGAAGCAGCTCCCTGGATCAGCACAGGGACAGAACTGAGTTGGGGGAAATGCAATAGAATGAAGGACTGTTTTATATTTTGTGGGTCGTGGTAGTTTTACAACTGTACCTAATTGCCAACATTCATTTAACATAATACTTAAGCTGGGTGAATTTTATTGTATGTAAAAAAAAAGTATGCAGATGCTAAGAATTAAAACAAAACAAAGCAGAACAGACTTCCCCTGAAGGAATATAAAACACGAGGATTGTCCATCATCTTCCCTAGGGCTGGGCTCAGGACGAGTAAAGCTAAGTTTGCACTATCCTTTCTTCAGATTCTGTCAGATGTGGAAGACCTCCAGCACTGCCTCGTGCTGCCCAGCCTCCCCCGTCACAGAGTCCTGCCCACTGCATCCCTGATCCCTATCCTGGACTCCTTCTCTCAAGGGCTCCTCACTGCCCCTGAGGTGCAGACCAGTTTGGTGGCAACACCCTACACTGGTGACACATTCTGGCACATGGCAGATGCCAGACCCTTCATCCAAATCTATTTACACCTCCTAGTGAGAGGATGCTGACCAGAGACACTCACCACAGAACAAAGAACACCATGTGCTTATTTATGCACAGCGTTATCCAGACACTTACAATCCATACATGCAAGGGCCTGAATGGATGGATGGTCCAGGGCAGGGCAGGTATGGCTCAGGGCCCAACCTAATAGGGGGTTTCTCAGCTGCCCGCCGAGGATCTCTGAGACGCACTGCAGATAGCCCTTGTACTTTCTGAAAAAGTCAATGAATGCCAAACACATGCAGCTTGGGTTTTCCTGAGTCTCAATAAATGTCATAATCATTTGATGTAAAAGACTCCATTAACTACAATATCAAAGTAATGTTAGCAGTGCAAGCTATAACGTTGAGTAAAAAGAAACAGCCAGAACGCAAAGTTTTGTTTACACTGGAATTAGAACCACATAAAGAAAAATGTCAACATATGCAAAAAAAGAGCTAAAAAAAGTTTGTGTGGATAATTACAGTCACATTGGGTTCCAGCAGTGGGCTTTTGTTTCCCTTTCTTTTTAAGAATATTCCCTTCCATACTGGCATTGCTATATGTGTAAGATAAAAATCAGGGGAGAGAAAAAGCATGCCAAGAGATCTTAGCTGGAGACTGTGTTTGCACACTGCCCACCAGCTAAGGGCGGACAGAGCTCAGACTCCTCACAGAGCGGAAGCTCTGGGCCCTGTGAGTTCTGTGGGTGTACACAACTATGCCATCCAATGCTTTAAATCATGCTGACTGACAGGGTTAGGGGCTGGGTTCTTCCAGGCTAGCTGTGGGCCATTTAAAGAAGGACGATGAAAGCTAGAGGCCTTGCCTACCAGCCAGGTGAGCCTGGAGACAAGGCTTCAGAGCAAGGATGACTTTCATTCTCTATGACTGTCAAAAGCTGAGCCTGACAAGAGCAACCTTCACTTGCTTTCCCCCAAAGTAAACTGGGCTGGAAGGTTGAGTCCAAGTAAGGAAAACTGTTGCTTAAGAACAACAGCCAATAAGCAGCTGCAGCTGGATTAGGCCACTCCCACCAAGATGGGGGACTCAGACTCCAGTCCAGCCTGTCCAGGTTGTCTGCAGTGCAGAGCTCCTGGATTCTTCCAGACTGCAGCCCCCGTTCTCCTTGCCTCATACACTGACGCAGTCTTAGGAAGTAGCAGAGTTAGGCTGTGTTTGCAGAGCTGAGGGAACCGGTCACACCTGGTCTGGTAGGGTCGGCATTGCCACAGAGCCTATTAGAACACAGCAGCTTGAAGCCTTAGCTCAGAGCGAACACGGCACTCTTAACTCATCATTTACCAGGTGCCCACCCTGCCTACCAACATGGCACACTGTACCATTCATAAATCTCAGAAGAATACCGAGACACCAGTGCCAAGCAGACAAGGGCGATTGGAAAGGAATATGGCTAGGCTATATGAAAACCACAGAAAGGTGTAGTCCAGAACACAGCGCATGCTCAGTAAACACTGACGTGACATGAGGAATCTGAACATGAAAGGCAAAGATCAGAGTGGATAGCCATCAGCCAATCAGAACTGCTTGACATGACTTCCTTATGATTTATTGTTATTTCCCTATATTTGTTCATGGTGTTCCATGGCCTGGTGTCCCTTTTATTTATGTCGGTGCAAATCATAGCCCTTTAGTTCAATGGCCATTACAAACATCACCTTTTCTTTATGCTTAAAAAATATATTTTGATTCTTACATTTATTATTATTACTTATTATGTGTGTTTATGTGCACATGTGCTTATGACAGGGTGTACTTAAGGAGGCCAGTTTGCAAAAACGGATTCTTTTCCTTTTATCATGTAAACTCTGGATGGAATGAAGGCCACTGGACTTAGCGAGAGCACCTTTACTGGTTGAGCGATGTCATCTATACCCTGTTCTAAATGCCATGTTTTCTAGGAAGCTCGCCTGGACACTCCAAGCTGGCAGTAAACTCCCAAGTCTGGGAGTCGCTCACTGAGGATTTCTCAGCATCCATTCTGAGTGACAATCTCTCTATCAGGGACTGAGTTCCTGGAGGTCAGGAATCTCTTCTCCCTCCATAGCTAGTTAGGCATTCTCAAGAATAAGATGACAGGAAATCAGTTCTTATAGGTACACCACCATCTTTATTACTGGAGGAGAGACTTGTTCCCACAAGGGTCAGAGTGTGAGTGTGTGTGCGTGTGTGTGTGTGTGTCTGTGTGTGTGTGTATATGTGTGTGTGTAGGTGTGTGCGTGTCTCTCTGTGTGTGTGTGTGTGTGTGTGTGTGTGTGGTGGGGAGCTGCTATAAATGGAACAAAGCAGACATTCGTCAGCTTAAAATTGCATCTGTGGACTCCAATAAGGAATGCTGTGGCTGACTTTGTCAGGGGGAGTACAATGGCCTCTAACTCCTGCCTCGCTGTATTACTTAGAGGGACACTTAAACCTCAAAGAAGATTCATCTGAAGAAACTGGCATGTGGGATTTTGTTTTCCCTAAGGCTTCTATTCCTGTATCAGTAAACCATCAATAATTAAACAACAACAGTTAAAACAAGACCACCCAGGCATACAGCCCAAGGGGTGGGCGACAGAAATGGTTTATATGGCCCCTTTATTAAGGGTGACTTTAAAGATTCTTCATAGTCTCTAGTTTAAAATGGTACCTGGTCTATTTATCAAAGTATTCCATTACATTTGAATAAAAACATATTATTGAAGTCTATATTATAAATGGCCAGAATCTGGAAGTTTTCTATTGAACAAAAAGTGAACTGAGTTAAAAAATGTAAGTAAAAATCCATATTCCCAAAGTCTCCTCTACATAACAAAGACCTCGGAAGGTCTGTCATAACCAGAAACTGCTAGGCTCTCAAGCAGAAGCAGTGGCTTAGCATCTATCTACGCTGTGGCATTCATTTCTTTTCCTTCCCTCTTCTTACCTTGTTTCTTTTCTATGATGATAAGAAGCTAGAATTCCCAGGAAAACACTGAGGAGAATCAGAGACGACTCAACAAGAGTCAGCGAGCACAGCAGGCTGGGCGAGCTGGCGGTGACGCGGCGAGTAGGGAGATGCAGGTGTTGGTGCAGCTTGGGCAGGTCTCCCCGACGGTAAAGAAGACGCATGTACCCACTGAAGATGGTCCAGAGACAAAGGCAATTGAAACTAAGCTAAACAGAAGTCTGCCAACTACTTGTGGACCTAAGAAGTGGTTCTGCAAAGCAACCAAGTGAAAAACTTCAAATAGCATGAATACAACAGGAAAGATAGAGCATAGAACCAGGAACGCAACAGCAGAGACACAGGTGTCCAGCACTCAGAGCAACAGTAAGAAGGCGGAGCTCTTCCAAGGGAAGGCAGAATGCAGTGAGCTTTAAAGAAGATCCAAGTGTCAGAGATTAAACAATGGTTCTGGGAAGTGAGCAGAAAAGCAATCCTACCTCGACAGCAGCATTAGTAGTCATATGGCCTGCAGCAGAGTCAAAACACTGGCCTGAAGTGCGACCAGAGACACTGCAACGGCATGAAGAAAACACCAAAGGGCTTGCGTGGTAAACACCATGAAGCCGTGAAACACAGGGCTGGGGGGGGGGGGAGTCACAAATGCTCCAAAACTACACATTTGGAAGGTGAAGAAATAATTCAAGGCACAGTGAAAAAATGTCCTTGGGGTAGAAGAACAACCGAAATCCACAAGTTTAAATCTATTTAGATTTCCTATGGTCTATGCAAAGTGAATGAAAGACCTCATTGCAGAAAGGCCATGGATAGACAGACTGACCTCAATTCCCCAAGTGACAAACCTCAAAGTAAACAAAGAAACTAACAAACTGACACTAGAGGGCTAGGACCTGGGTCTACCCTTCAGCTCCTCTGAAACACTCAAGACCAGAAGAAAAGAGCTTGACATCTACAGAGCCTGGAAGGGCAGTACAGAACTACGAGAGCCAGTCAAATCAACATACATACAGGCACATCATGTGTGTGACAGCTGGCCACTCCTACATATGAATCACTACATCCCAAACACATATCTTCACTTGAAGTAGACGCCAGATGTCAAAGTCATAGGATACGGACATTATGAATGAGATGAGCAGTTATTTTCTTCAAGGACGGTGTGCTAAGATGATATAATCTATGGGCAGAGACACATGGCATCAATGTATAGCTATATACTAGAAACTCAGAGACCGTTTAACACAGAGGAAGTATTCTAGTGAGGGAATCATGTAAATCATTGTGAGCTATGACGTTATTGGCTTGGGAATACATTTCAATATAATGAATATAAATAGCAGAATATAAAGTTATATAAGAAAAGCACTTGAGAAACCATTGTATTGAAATGTACTAAGGCATTGTTAATGAGATCTCTGGACAGTATAAGTACAAAGAATTTTGTTCCAGTTTCCTTTTATCTTAAGAATTATATGCCACTATTCCTTATTTAAATTAATTTTGTTACCTGATACATAAAAAGATTAAAATGGTCTCTGGCCAGGGAAGCAGATCAATGCTTCCCTCAGTCATCACCAGAGAAGTTGCCTCCTGCAGGAGATGGGAACAGACCCAGAGACCCACAACTAGACAATGTGCAGAGTGAGTGAGAGACCTTGGAACACCCAGCCCTGAGCTGAGGTCTTCATCAAATCCTTCCCTCAGGGCTCAGGAAACCCTGCAGAAGAGAAGGCAGGAAGACATCTCACCTCTCATCAAGGAGACATTTGCAATAGACAGAGACCATTATAGAAGAACACAGCTGATCAGCATGCAGAGCTGTGAAGTGCGGTCCCAACTAGGAAACCCTTCAGCCCTCTGTACCTAAGGCTTAGGGCTGGCTGCAGGAGAGGAGGCAGAAGGACTGTAAGAGGAGTTTTCTGTAGGATCATCTCCTAAAATGTCAGAAGCTACACCCATCTACACCCATAAAGTCTTGCCAACATGACTGCTCAAACGTGGGCTGCGCAAGGGTGAACCTCACCAGACAGTGCCAACATCTAGGACTACTGTTGAAGGAAGGTCAAGAGGCCTCAACCCTACACGAAGAACTGTGGGCAACTGAGGAATGCTGGGAATTGGAGCAATAGTCTTCCCCAGGGAAGAGCACACTGGCTGTTGACCCACAGCAAATGGGCAGGCAGCCTTGAAAGCATTCACACACGTGACACTATGCAGACCGAGCAGGTTGTACTTATGTTATTTAGAAACACTGACCACTCCCTACTACATATGCATATAACAACAATTAATAAAAAAAGAGGCAGTGAATTTGAAAGAGAACAAGGTGGGGTATATGGGAGGGTGGTGGGTCTCTGTATCTGTTGCTATCTGCTGCAGGGAAGAAAGGGACGGGGGAAATTGGGCTATTATACTAAAATTACAAACAATGTATGTGTTTATAGGGTGCCATGCCAATGCCATGTTTCTGGATAATTTTCCTTATGAAGTTAACATTTGTTTAAAGAAACATTAGAATTTTAATAATTATGAAAATTAAAATTACAAGTAAAAAAGATACACTAGTAATAAAATATAATATATCCCTAAACTCATTGCTAGAAGAGAATATTTAAATATCAATGGAACAGTTTGTTTCAAGAAAAAGGGAATTAGAAAGAATTTTGAAATGTAACACACTCATTACTATTTTTCATTTTACTGGAGAAGTATGATTTCAAAAGAATGTCCCAAATACCACCCGAGGGTCATATCTACATATGCTGTCAGTAGGAAAGGACAAGGTCCTAACATCAGCCATCCCTCTGCTGGTGGCTCTCATCTCCAGACAGAGCAATGACCACACCTCAGGCGGAGCATCTCGGGGGCGGGTCCTTCCTCCAGCTTCCACTGTCCCTAGCACTAAGCTCCACAAGTTAGAAAATCCGAGCACTGATAAATATTTGCTGAGTAAAGAAAGGAGCGATACAAGGAGAGCCTATTACATCTTGGAGGTGCACACAGGGTGCAAAAGGCCTGTGCATCCACCTGATTCTCCAGACATCTCTCCTGCAGAAAGCAGTGAGGACCCTGGGCCCCAGGTTCTCCCCTTCAACCTAGACTGCACGCTTCATAGGAACTCTGATGGAGCCAAAATACGGTGCCATAGTTTGAGTTCTCTTTTTCCATTTCAAAAGAAAGAGTTGCAGTTAATTCTGATTTTCCTACGGGCAGAGAGAAGAAGAACTTTTATGTGTATGAAAGCATGGCACACCCCCAGCCATCTGAGGACAGCTCTTCCCAGGAACACCTGTTTGCTCCCATTGAAGTCTGTCCAAACCGCGTCCCTGGACCAGGAGCTTCTCTTCCGATGCCCCGCAATTCTACAATATTTATTCCCCACCTGTCTGATGCCTGTGATAGCTTGGGAATGCTCCAGCCAGGGAAAGATGCCTTGGCCCTGGCATGGCCACACTACCAGCAGCTAATGCTCATCCAGAATCAGGCTCCAGAGGAGCCTGAGCTCAAACCGTTCCTCTTTTCGGTCTGCTAGGGTTAGCAAAAGCCTCGCCGAGGAAGCGGTAAATACTTTTATCCTCGCATTAATATGTTACAGAACCAGGTAATGCCTTTCACTCTGTGTTTATTAGCACTGGTTAATCAGTTTCTCACTCCTGCTTAATATTCAGTATTCCAGGCATTAAATAGTTGCCTGACACTGAAAGTGAGGATCGGTGAATCAGTTTATCCAATAAGGGAACTGTTGAAATGCAGAGGGTAAAATGCAGGAAAAAAAAAACCTTAAATGCATAATTTAACGTGTAATTCAAGGCAGGAAAAAGAAATGCCTACATCAGACTGTAGTTACAATAGTGAAATAATGCTTTATTTTAAAAATTCTAGCCATGAGAAACTGTGCATCTGAAAAGCTTGCATAAAGCCTTATAAAATAAGAGACCTTCTATCTTCTCCAGATGTATGAGCTTGAAAATACCTTATCTATGCAATTTCAAGGCACAGAAAAACCCCGGTGAATAAATAAAATGTTCTTTTCTCCCCTTTATACAGAAGCTTTAAAAATTATCCATATAAAGAGCTTGGCCTTGAACAAACAGATTAAAAGGCCTAAAAGGCTGCAGCTTCAGATCAGGTGCACAGAACGGAAAACGGATGTCTTTATTGACTGGGCAAGTTTTCAACAAACTTATTTTTTATATGGCCATTCAGTAAGAAATCTTTAATTGGAATATATGGAAAATCCAGCATTTTAAGTGATATACTTACCAAACTGACAACATCAAACAATAAAACAATGCATGTGTTCTGCCAGTGTTCTCTGTGTCTCGTGAATCATGCACACGTTACATATGGTCAATATGCAGTGTTATCTCAAAGGCACGCAGGCTTTTAGAACATGTAACTTTAGTCAGGCATATGAAAATCCTTAGTGTTCTGACACATGAGGTTTTCCTTTTCATAACTGCTTACAATTAGAACTACTTAAGTGACTCCAAGCTGTACTCTTGGAGAAAACCTTAAATTTCACAATTAAAGTCTTCTTAGCAAGTAAAGTTTAGGGTGAAGGTCACACCGAAGCTTGGCCTGTGAACGGATGAGGTTCCAAGCTATTAGTTTCCTGAGTGCCCCAGCCAAAAAAGGAGCTGCTGTGCTCTACATGTGGCTGAGAATGAAGTTGTGATTCTCTAGCCAGGTGGTCATCTGACACCTTCTTCATGGAGTCTCATTTGCCCACTCAGGGACGAGGGACAATCTCATCCTGTCCCAGATATCCATCTCTTCCTTGATCTCTCACACACCAGGTAAATCAAATTACTATGAATTGCACCAAGATACATCCCATGCATATCCCATGCACATTCTATGTAAATCCCATGTACATCCCATGTAAAGCCCAGGTACATCCCACGCACATCCCATTTACATGAAACCTTGAAAGTCAAATAGTCAGTTTCCTGAGAACACAATTTTAAGCAGATCTCCAGGGAAGACTGACCTTTGTGTTGAAGAGGATGCTGGCACCATTACAGCCAACACCATGAGAACATGGTTAGCTTGGCTAAACCTAGGCTGCTGGCCCAAGTTTTGCCCTATCTTGTGGATCAGACTGTTTTGTAGGTGTTGACATCTGTAACAGTTATGGTTTGAATGTGTTCCCCAGAGGTCTGTGAGTTGGAAGACTACCCTCATGTTGGAATTTGTAGGTCAGGCTCTTGGGGGTTAGCTTGGATTAGGAATCTTGAAGAAAGGGTGGCCATGAGGTAATGGTGGCAGAACAGGGAAAAGAGAGACTCAAGCTCGCATACTTGCTCTGCCCGCTTCATGCAGCAGGGGCCCTCACAGAGCTGAACAGGAGCGGATGGCAGGCTCGTCTAACATCAGCTTCAAGCGCCATAATCCAAATGTGTGTATGTACTTCATAAAATTACCCACTCTCAGGTACTCGGCCCAGAATATAAATGTGATGATGGTGTGTGTTTAGTTTTATAAAGATTATCTTACATGAAACTACATGTGGCCCTGGTTAACTACAGTCCCCACTGCATTTTAATGGTCACGATGGCCCTTATGGACTTTTTCCTGATTCGACCTGACTTCACGAGCATACGTAAAGAAACTGAACTTTTCAGACAGAATCGACATAGAAGCCTCTCTTACACCAGCACACTTCAAAAAGATGAGGGCACCCAAGTGACTGTGTGGTACCTACCCAGCCAGCACACAGCTGCCACTCTACAATGGTACCTCATTCCTACATACCTTAGGACCTGGACTTGGACACACACACACCCACCCACCCACAACACACACAGACACACACACAGACACACACACAGACACACACACAGACACACACACAGACACACACACAGACACACACACAGACACACAGGCACACACACACACACACACACACACACACACACACACACACACACACACACACACACAAACTCAGAAAAGTCTAGTGGTTCAGAGACTCCGGGAAGTCAGCCAAAGAGAGGAACCACTTCCTTAGGGCTTGAGACAGAGAGCATGGTTTTTTGACCATGGCATGTTTGGACCTCGTTCAGACTCTTTAACTGACTGGAGATGAACATGTCCTCAGGATTTCCCCATACCATAAAACCATTAAGGAGCAGAACATGGGGGATGAGGGCGTAGCACACAGGAAAGTCTTCTCCCTCGATGTCAAGCCGTGCCAACCCTCTTTAAACTGGACTTAAATTTACCATCCTAGCATTTTCAATTGATATTCACATGTCAGATCTAAAGATTTTTTTTAAATATAACTTTGGCAAATAAGTCATTTTTCTTTTTTGCAAAATCTTTTATAAAGACCATTGGGGTCAAAAGAATGAACACACCTCCTTTCATGCCAGCTGCTGTCTTGTCAAGGAACGTCAGAGACAATTTAAAATGAAAAATTACAACCTCAGAGTCTGTAATTTCAGAAATATTGTAATTTCATTTTTGGATATTAAATGTGCTTCTTAAACTGTGTTGCTTTCTTTTTCTAGAATTCTTTCTTAATACCTAGATGTCAGTCTCCAGTGACCCACAGTTGTTTCCTATTATGACATCCCTGGAAACTTTTCTGGGAAGGCACAATTCCCAGCACTTAACTTTGTTTACAACAGACAAACCTGCTTGTGTGGTATAAATAGGAATCTGTCTTTAAATGCTGCTGAGAAAATAAAAGACGGCCGTGAAAAGGAGCCGTTTCCTGCCCTGAAGGTGGTTTTAAAAGATTCGTAGCTACTTTAGGAACAGCAGCAAAGCATAAATAATAATTACCAATTGCCGTGCAGTTAGATACTAATTTTATAGAAAAAATTATATAAAAAGAAAACAAAAATCAGCCAGAGATGCCCTTAAACCCAGCAGCGTTGGGTTTCTTTCCGCTGAGATTCTGAAACCCCGCTTTGTGCTCGGGTTTGTGATGTATATCTGTAACTCGCTCTTGTCCGTGCAGATGAACTGGGCCTGTCTCCCCAACTGCACTTTGAAAAGCAGCTTCACAGTCGTTTGACTTTTGATCTGGGTGGCAGCGAGGGCTGACCACCTG
This sequence comes from Rattus norvegicus, assembly GCF_021556685.1. NCBI lineage: Eukaryota > Metazoa > Chordata > Mammalia > Rodentia > Muridae > Rattus > Rattus norvegicus. The sequence continues at coordinate 267,985,885 of NC_141534.1, read as the reverse complement.
CACTGTGCATGAGCTGTTACTGAGCTGGCTTTGTGCCGTCCCATAACACAGCAATCCTTTTAGAACTGATGTGTGAATATGCTCATCTATAGTGTGAGTGTTCAAACAGAAAAACGTGGTGGTGGCCATGGAGGCGATGGTGGTAGCAGCAAAAGGGGTGTGTGTGTGTAAAGGAGACACTCTCACCCTGGGTTTATGAAGCTGTCCCCACCTCCAGCAGTAAACAAAACAGGTGCGAAAGGCCCCCTTCTCCGCACAATGAAACAGGCAGCGATGGGCAGGCAGGAGCCTGGAATTGTCTGATGCTGTTCCGTGATGCTGTATGTTAATAAACAGCCATTTACAGGGGAGGGGTGGGCGGCTCCATTACTTGTGTATACTGGGGCGCCTTGTTTAGACTTAATAGCTCAAGGCTGCGTTCAAAGAAGGCATTCACTGGTGGTGAAGGTAAAGTGCTCCCATGACTCCGTTGCGTTAAACAACGGCACGCGTGTGGAGAGAAAGGAACGGTGCAAGAGAAAGGTAATTCAAGAAACAGGTCAAATTGTGGCAGGCAACGGAGAGGAAGTATAAGCCTTCTACTGTGATGAGATAAAGGGGGTAAGTCTCAGTGCACGGGCAGAGCGTGCTCCCAAGTGAGCTTCCGTGTACAAGAAGTGAAAACGTGGTTTCAACTGCATTGCTTCTGTGCCCTCTTCAAGAAAAGCCCAGCCTCAGGTCGCCAGCATGGGGATATTCCCCAGTAGATGTCTGGCTACCAATGACCCACCTCTGTCCCGTTTTCTTCCAAGTGTGAATGTTTGAGTCTGTGTGTGAATCTGCACCTGGTGGAGGTTCACACTGGCCGAGTCCTGTCGCTCTCTGGTTGGGTGTTTCCTCTCTTGATTTTCCTTCCTCCCTTGATTACTGGTTGTAGCATACTGTGGGGAGGGAGTGGGAACAAGGCTGTGGCTGGGAACTGAGATTCAGGTGCTAATGACATACCTACAGTCATGTGATGCGAGGGAGATTGGGCTTTGGTCTTATGGGAACCCCACAGCATTGAAGGATACAGCAGGGCCGTGTGGCTGAGACCTGGGCCTGATGAAGAGACATGGGTGTTCCCTTGGAGAATGGCGAAGGAAAGATCTGTGATTCTGTCAGCCTGCTTTCCTGGGTTTGATATCCTCAACCTTGTGCCTTGTGTTTGTCCCTAGAACAGGATCCCTTTTCTGGACCATCACATCACGTATATGACTTATCTGAGGAGAGCCAATAAGAGCCAATGTGACTCCATGCTGTCACTTCAGATGAAATTAAGAAGGACACCCAGCACCCCACCCCATATAAATGACATACATAGCTCCTTTAATTGAGTGTCACAGAGAAAATAAAGAAGGTGGCAAGACTTGGTTCCCATGGTGTGACAAACCCCCGACAAGAAAGGTGTGAGTGGCCAGGAGCAAGGCCCAAGACTAATGGCATCATCTGAGCCTTTAGATTACAGGGTATCTCTCCTTGGCTTGGTTGTGTGTGTGTGTGTGTGTGTGTGTGTGTGTAACTGTGTGAGTGTGTGTATGAGTGTGTGTGTGTGAGAGAGAAACTGCGTGAGTGTATGCGTGAGTGTGTGTGTGAGTGTATGTGTGAGTGTGTGTGTGTGAGAGAGAGTATGTGTGTGTAACTGCATGAGTGTGACTGTATGTGTGTAACTGCGTGAGTGTGAGTGTGTGTGAGTGTGAGTGTATGTGTGTGAGAGTGTGAGTGTATGTGTGTGTGAGAGTGTGAGTGTATGTGTGTGAGAGTGTGAGTGTATGTGTGTGTGTAGCCAATCTCGTCCTTGTTTCTATCACTTATACTCAGAACATTCTGTGCAGTGTGGATGGCAAAGACAGAGCTCTAATGGACAAGAGGAACGAGTGCTGTGGGTGATGAGTCATCCACAGGAGTGGCGGTGAGGAGAAGGGTGAGAAACTGCTCATTGTGAATTGCTACAGGGTCGTCTGCCCGCCAGGAGAACACTGGTGCGACACAGAAAAGCATGAGGGAGATCCAGGTACTGCAGGCACACATGCTGATCCTCACAGCTCCTCGACCACTCCCCCTCCCTTTCCCTTTCCCCCTCTGCACGCCCCTCCCCGCCTCTCTCCAGGGTCTTACTGTGTAGCCTTGGCTGGCCTGCACCTTGCTATGTAGAATATGTTGGTATCAATCTCACAGAGGTCCCTCTGCTTCCTGAGGACTGGGATTAAAGGCCCATGCTACTACCCATTGAAGTATTTCTTAGAAGGAGAATGAAAGCATAAGCCTTTGAATCATTCTGAAGGTGACCAAATATTGACCACCACTTTGACCAACATCTAACCCTGGTAGTGCTACTGTGCCTTCTAGCTAGGAGGGACCATCAAGGCCACAAGGAACAGAGGGACAGTTGTCCACATATACTATCCAAGTGTTTATTTTTCAATTTATGTTAAAATTGTCGTCACTTAGAGGCTTTGTCTAGTGTGTAGTTGTTTGGCAGAAGAAATGGACTCCTAGAAGGTCACGGAGCAGCAGAAATCAGCACTGTGACAAGTGGCCAGTTTGCTCTCCCTTTGCCACTGGGCAGTGAGAACTGCTCTGAAGTAGAGCCATTGGGAGCCTCCTGTAGTTTGCTCAGAGGAACCAGCAGGCCTTACAGCCTTGATCGACTCCTTGCTGTGGTCCTTAAGGACTTCCCTCTCTCCAACGGGGACAATGCCAGGAGGTTTAGGGCTAAGTAAGATCTCAGGCATGGCGGACAATACAGGGTCAGATAGATGAGGGCTTGCTGTGTGAGCTAGCCAGGAGTGGCAGCCTTGGTACATCAGTAAGTGACACCAGAGCAAGAGTCTGGCTTTTTCTGATGTTTATTTTTTGACTGTTGTTGCTTGTCTACTGAGGTAGTGTCTTTTCCCCTGTCAGTTGGTCTGAAATGATCCTTTTACCTCACGCTCCCTCCGAGTAGCTGAGGCTCGAAGTGTGAATCCTGGGCCTGGCCCAGTGCACACAAGGTTATTGGAAGGATCTGAATAGGGAAACAAAGTTAATCTTCAACTCAGTGGCAGCATTACCATTTTGGCCTTGAAGAGGCCACAGGACAGAGGCAGCAATCCAACTGATGAGTGGGACATTTAGTCACCCAAACAGGACCAAGACAGATGCTTCCCCTTCTCCTGGCTGTGTGCACCTAGCCCAGGTCCCACTGGGGAAGCCTGAGAATGAGCAGATGATTAATGCTTTTATTTGGAGGAGGAATAGTTGGTTAAGGGCTGGAGAAACTCCAGGTTGAGACTTCGAGACGCCACCCAAGTCAGTGTACAGCCATCACCACTGAGGGAAGGGAAGTGTGAGAGTGAAAGGAAGAAGAGGGAGCCACTCGGGAAAAGCAGCTTCTCCTGTGCACAAGAACCAGGAGTGCATTCCACAGCCCCTTCCTCACTGCTGAAAGCCCTGCTGAGTCTCACACGCTAGAAGATCACCTGGGACATAGACAGACTAAGGTCTTCTACGGCAGCATAAACATGTGGTCATGGCCTCTGTAGAGTAAGTCTGCTGGTTCTACAAACGAGTGTCTGCAGTGGACTGGTCTTGCACCTACCCTTACGAGTCGTCTGTCTGCACGTCTGTGTTTCATCTGTCATTTTACAAGCTGACCATGCGTACACATGAGCTGTGATTGCAAGGACAGGGGCTGTTGTCCCCCAGCACACTCACCAGCCTAGCACAAACGGTGCTGCCGGGCCGCTGCACTTGCAACTGTCTGCTGTGGTCTTTCAGCTGCAGATGCACTGCCAAGGCCCTGGGAAAGGAGTCCTACAAGCCACTGGGGGAAGAAGTCACTGCTGAAGGCAGGCAGCTCTCCGATCATATGTATGGCGGCCATTGTCAAAGGAGATGACACTGAGTTCATCAAATAGGAGCTGTTCCCTGCTGTAAGCCGGACACCAGCACAGACAATGTAGCTGGCACATACGGTTGGAACATGTCTTCCAACTTCATGCTGAGGGAGCTCCCAGACTACACTTTTGCTACCTTCTACAGCAATGCAGGCATTTCTAGGGAAGATGCTAGTAAAGACGAATCTCGAATTATCATCTACTTCTCAAGAGGGGAAAGAAACAGAATCCTAACTTCCTTTCTTTTTAAATAAAAGTCTTGAAAATCTCAAGTTTTATTACTATTGATTCTCACTACTGTTTGGTACGATAAGAATCCAAGTTACAGATGGTGGCGGCACAGCACATGGTCCCAGAACCCGGGAGACAGATCTCTGAGTTCAAGGTCAGCCTGGTCTAGAGAGTGAATGCCAAGACAGTCAGGGCTACACAGAGAAACCCTGTCCTGAAAAACATAACAGCAAAAAGAATCCAAGTTAAAATAGAAAAAGAAAGAAAGGATTTCCATAGATGCATAAAGCGTGTGTGCTTGCCGGCGTGCATGTGGGAGCACACACAGGAAGAAACCCTTGAGCCTCCAGTGACACCCCACACTGAGGACAGCCAATTACACTGACGGAATTTAGTGAGACTCAATGAGAAATCCATTCCTCGGCCCCAGTTATCACATGAACGTCTGTTTGTTTTGTGGCTATTTTCATTATTATCTGAGCCCCACTTTATTTAAAGTCTGTCTAGAGAGCAGGAAATGAACGGTCTGTCCCGAGGCAGCTCTCCATCTATGTCAAGAGAAAGGAAAAATTACTTTCCAGGAATCAGCTATGGCTTCATTCTGATGTCATGTTTTACTATTATAATTCTGAACGGACCAATTTTCTCCCTTGTTTTCTTTCTTTGACAAGATGCTACAGCTACATGAAAGAGAATTTCTGTTTGACTGGATCAGGTGCTATTTCACTGAACTAGACATGTCAATATTTTCTGTATAACGTTTTTGTAAAGCATTTTTAGTTTATGATTAAACAAACCTAATTCTATTTCCCTAATTTATTTTTTTCTGGTTATGGTACTTCTGGAGTCCTCTTAGGAATCTGCAAGGAACAGTGAGAGGTGGGGAATCAGAGCAGTTTCCCTGGGAACTAGGCAATTTCTATAGTTTATTTTTGTGCACATATTCTCTGTACACTGAAGCACCATAAAAGCAAAGAAAGATGTGTTTGTATTTCTGGATCCCTGGGATGTGCACACAGACATTAATATTTACTGAAGACATGAATAAGCCGGGGTAAAAGGGGAAAACAGACAGGAACACGAGGGAGGAAGGAAGCTAACAAAAGACTGAGAGGCATGGGTGGGAGTGGTTAGAGGCTCTGGGTTCTATAAACTTCCATGCTCACTTCTTTGGTCACTGTCATAGATGTGTAAGTAGATACAAGCACAGACTTTGGTACAGATGAACACGGGTCCTCCTGGCTTCATGATGGACTCACCATTGCTAGGTAACCTGGGTAGATTATGGGTGCTGTCCTGTCCTCTCTGTCCATTGTACAAAGTTAAAAACAAAAGTTAAAACAGCCAGGAATCTCTCTTTATTAGAATCCTCTGGTTTGTATTTGTTTTCAGCCACACAGAATTTACTATATAAAATCAACGAGTTTATTCGTTCATAGGTAAATGCATGACTCAAAGACTCACAACAGTCAGAAGCACCTGCTGCCCCACAATGTGGCTGCGCAGTGTTAGTGTGAACAAGGAGTGCCTGATGTGGGCGCTGCAGTCCCCTCCTCAGGGTCGGGCAACACATGCCATGTGAGCAGGGGCATGGGAGGGAGGACACAGCCTCAGGAAGGGCCTTAGGTAAAAGACTGTGGTCTACAAAGGGGCACTGGGCCCATATCTTGAGAGACTTACTTTTGGGGAAATAAGTCCCAAATAATGAAGTAGTTGGCAAAATGTTTGTATCTAGAAAATCAGCCATTCAACATGTGGGATAGGAATTAGAAACAAAGCCTAAGCCACCACTCTGCACTTGGCTCCTAAGCCCCAGTTACAGGAGCGACTGCCCATGGTGTCTTGGCGGATATCCACACGTCAGCTGTGCCTAGTGAAACCCACTGTCCTGCACGCAACACCACGGGACCTGATTGCGTCCTTAGCTCAGACAAAACAAGGCAATGTCTGTCTGGGGAGTTTTATTTCTGTTTATCCTTTAGACAGTGATTCTCAAGGGTCCTAATGTTACAACCTTTTCTTTTTTTTTTTTTCCCCGATTTTTTTTTTTAATTAACTTGAGTATTTCTTATTTACATTTCGAATGTTATTCCCTTTCCCGGTTTCCGGGCAAACATCCCCCTAGTCCCTCCCCCTCCCCTTCTTTATGGTGTTCCCCTCCCCAGCCTCCCCCCTTGCCGCCCTCCCCCCAACAATCACGTTCACTGGGGGTTCAGTCTTAGCAGGACCCAGGGCTTCCCCTTCCACTGGTGCTCTTACTAGGATATTCATTGCTACCTATGAGGTCAGAGTCCAGGGTCAGTCCATGTATAGTCTTTGGATAGTGGCTTAGTCCTGGAAGCTCTGGTTGGTTGGCATTGTTGTTCTTATGGGGTCTCAAGCCCCTTCAGCTCTTTCAGTCCTTTCTCTGATTCCTTCAACGGGAGTCCCGTTCTCAGTTCAGTGGTTTGCTGCTGGCATTCGCCTCTGTATTTGCTGTATTCTGGCTGTGTCTCTCAGGAGAGATCTACATCCGGCTCCTGTCGCCCTGCACTTCTTTGCTTCATCCATTTTATCTAATTGGGTGGCTGTATATGTATGGCCACATGTGGGACAGGCTCTGAATGGGTGTTCCTTCTGTCTCTGTTTTAATCTTTGCCTCTCTATTCCCTGCCAAGGGTATTCTTGTTCCCCCTTTTAAAGAAGGAGTGAAGCATTCACATTTTGATCATCTGTCTTGAGTTTCATGTGTTCTATGCATCTAGGGTAATTCAAGCATTTGGGCTAATAGCCACTTATCAATGAGTGCATACATACCATGTGTGTTTTTCTGTGATTGGGTTACCTCACTCAGGATGACATTTTCCAGTTCCAACCATTTGTCTATGAATTTCATAAAGGCATTGTTTTGATAGCTGAGTAATATTCCATTGTGTAGATGTACCACATTTTCTGTATCCATTCCTCTGTTGAAGGGCATCTGGGTCCTTTCCGGCTTCTGGCTATTATAAATAAGGCTGCGATGAACATAGTGGAGCACGCGTCTTTTTTATATGTTGGGGCATCTTGTGGGTATATGCCAAAGAGAGGTATAGCTGGATCCTCAGGTAGTTCAATGTCCAATTTCCTGAGGAACCTCCAGACTGATTTCCAGAATGGTTTTACCAGTCTGCAATCCCACCAACAATGGAGGAGTGTTCCTCTTTCTCCACATCCTCGCCAGCATCTGCTGTCACCTGAGTTTTTGATCTTAGCCATTCTCATTGGTGTGAGGTGAAATCTCAGGGTTGTTTTGATTTGCATTTTCCTTATGACTAAAGATGTTGAACATTTCTTTAGGTGTTTCTCAGCCATTCGGCATTCCTCAGCTGTGAATTCTTTGTTTAGTTCTGAACCCCATTTTTTTTTGGTTCTTTTTTTCGGAGCTGGGGACCGAACCCAGGGCCTTGCGCTTCCTAGGCAAGCTTTGTACCACTGAGCTAAATCCCCAACCCCCTGAACCCCATTTTTTAATAGGGTTATTTGTCTCCCTGCGGTCTAACCTCCTGAGTTCTTTGTATATTTTGGATATAAGCCCTCTATCTGTTGTAGGATTGGTAAAGAGCTTTTCCAAATCTGTTGCTTGCCGTTTTGTCCTAACCACAGTGTCCTTTGCCTTACAGAAGCTTTGCAGTTTTATGAGATCCCATTTGTCGATTCTTGATCTTAGAGCATAAGCCACTGGTGTTTTGTTCAGGAAATTTTTCCAGTGCCCATGTGTTCGAGATGCTGCCCTAGTTTTTCTTCTATTAGTTTGAGTGTATCTGGTTTGATGTGGAGGTCCTTGATCCACTTGGACTTAAGCTTTGTACAGGGTGATAAGGATGGATCGATTTGCATTCTTCTACATGTTGACCTCCAGTTGAACCAGCACCATTTGCTGAAAATGCTATCTTTTTTCCATTGGATGGTTTTGGCTCCTTTGTCAAAAATCAGGTTCCCATAGGTGTGTGGGTTCATTTCTGGGTCTTCAATTCTGTTCCATTGGTCTATCTGTCTGTCTCTGTACCAATGCCATGCAGTTTTTATCACTATTGCTCTGTAATATTGATTGAGTTAAGGGATAGTGATCCCCCCTGAAGTCCTTTCTGCAGGAAATGGACAATTTCCTAGACAGATACCAGGTACTGAAGTTAAATCAGGAACAGATAAACCATTTAAACAACCCCATAACTCCTAAAGAAATAGAAGCAGTCATTAAACGTCTCCCAACCAAAAAGAGCCCAGGTCCAGACGGGTTTAGTGCAGAATTCTATCAGACCTTCATAGAAGACCTCATACCAATACTATCCAAACTATTCCACAAAATTGAAACAGATGGATCACTACCGAATACCTTCTACGAAGCCACAATTACTCTTATACCTAAACCACACAAAGACCCAACAAAGAAAGAGAACTTCAGACCAATTTCCCTTATGAATATCGACGCAAAAATACTCAATAAAATTCTGGCAAACCGAATCCAAGAGCACATCAAAACAATCATCCACCATGATCAAGTAGGCTTCATCCCAGGCATGCAGGGATGGTTTAATATACGGAAAACCATCAACGTGATCCATTGTATAAACAAACTGAAAGAACAAAACCACATGATCATTTCATTAGACGCTGAGAAAGCATTTGACAAAATTCAACACCCCTTCTTGATAAAACTCCTGGAAAGAATAGGAATTCAAGGCCCATACCTAAACATAGTAAAAGCCATATACAGCAAACCAGTTGCTAACATTAAACTAAATGGAGAGAAACTTGAAGCAATCCCACTAAAATCAGGGACTAGACAAGGCTGCCCACTCTCTCCCTACTTATTCAATATAGTTCTTGAAGTTCTAGCCAGAGCAATCAGACAACAAAAGGAAATCAAGGGGATTCAGATTGGTAAAGAAGAAGTCAAAATATCACTATTTGCAGATGATATGATAGTATATTTAAATGATCCCAAAAGTTCCACCAGAGAACTACTAAAGCTGATAAACAACTTCAGCAAAGTGGCTGGGTATAAAATTAACTCAAATAAATCAGTAGCCTTCCTCTACACAAAAGAGAAACAAGCCGAAAAAGAAATTAGGGAAACGACACCCTTCATAATAGTCCCAAATAATATAAAATACCTTGGTGTGACTTTAACCAAGCAAGTGAAAGATCTGTATGATAAGAACTTCAAGACTCTGAAGAAAGAAATTGAAGAAGACCTCAGAAGATGGAAAGATCTCCCATGCTCATGGATTGGCAGGATTAATATAGTAAAAATGGCCATTTTACCAAAAGCAATCTACAGATTCAATGCAATTCCCATTAAAATACCAATCCAATTCTTCAAAAAGTTAGACAGAACAATTTGCAAATTCATCTGGAATAACAAAAAACCCAGGAGCTAAAACTATCCTCAACGACCTTTTCTTTAACGCAGCTCTTCATGCTGTGGTGATTCCCGGCCGTAAAATTATGTACTGTTTGCTTCATAGCTGTGATTTTGCTACCGTTATGAAGTGTAGTGTAAATATCTGATATACAGGATATCTGATATGTGACTCTCAAAGGGGTCATGACTGAGAGGTTGAGGACGGAGGCCCTAGACAAGTCATGAAAGGAGATGACACAGTGCAGAGCTGCGTTTCCTACAAAGGGAAGCCCATGTAGAAGGCAGCCTCGGGAAGCCCATGTAGACGGCAGCCTCGGGAAGCCCATGTAGATGGCAGCCTTGGGAAGCCACCTTGTGGGTGTGATTTCCCTCTAGAAAGTCCAAAGGCTGCAGAAGTTGTTTGTGTTCCCACCCTCTGTAAATGACTTGCAAATTTATTCAAACACCATATGAAAGGATGCTCTATCTGTTGAGACAACTGTCTGCAGTGTCCTGTACCCAGGGTGAGGTACATCAAGCAGAAACGTGGGCAGCAGCACATGGGTTTCAAAAAGCCATAAATCCTTATTTGAGTCTGCCAACCTGAAAGCCGCGAAGAGCCGGAATAAACCATTTTTCCTAAATGCTACATCTGATTAAGCCACACCACGAAGTGACAGCTGAACTTTAACATTAATATGATATTATTTAAATAACCACATGATTTTTTTTTACACTAAAAATGATGAATGATTTCTGGACAGCTCAATCGACAGAAAGCAGGAGCACTCTTTAATGAGATTTGACAAGATGGAGACACATGCAGAAGGCTCGTTACAGCTCACGTCGCAGGGGCCTCCCCGGAAGCAGGAGGCGAGGCTCTCCTTTTATTGTCTTTAGGCACTGATGCATTCCTTCAAGTGCTAGTGCTCTCTCTTCTCTTTGGACTCTGAGTCTCTCTTAGGTCAGTCATGCACCGCTCTTAAAGCAGAGGCCGGCAGGGTTTAGTTTCTGAGTTGGAAGGTGCCTCCAGGGAAGGGAAAGGGTGGGAAGAAACTTAGTTGGTAACATGCTGGGAACTGCGGGTTCACCACTGAGGGGGTCACTGAGAAACCACGTCAGCACCGACAAGTGACAGTTATACATTTACTTGGTTCTTACACACTAAACCGTTAGCCCTGCAAACAGCTTAGGCCTATTCCTGTACGTGGACGCACAGCAGAGAGGGCTTTCTCTGTGCTGCAGAGTTGTCTGGAAAGAAGTTTGCTCCTCCCTGGCTCACTCCCAACACTCCGCGTTCATGGAGCCGCTCACAGATCCACGCTCACATGAGCACTGTAAATGGACTTTTTACTTTATAGAGCATTAGTGTAAAAGAAGTGAGTGTAGAACAGACTTAGAACACGACCCATCTCCATTCATTTACATTTTTAAATCCTTCCGAATATCTTCCATCAATCAAAGCTTAGTCACTCAGGCAGTACTTAAAATATTTGTTGTGGGCACGTATGGGTTCAGATTACTCTGATACCTGTGACACTCCTATCAATGTTAAGTATCTACCTGAGTTACACTGTTTCCTATGCAGCCTTCTCAGCAATGAAACAAGACACCAGTGAGGATCCCTACCCAGTGCTCTCCTGATGATGGCAGGCCTGCACCAGTCCGTCAGAAGCGAGAGGAAAGTCAGCATGCTCTTGCCATGGGCCTTCCTCAGGCTATAGAAAAATGCTTCTTGTCTAACCCTAATTTTTTCCATAGCTTGAGGTAGGCCCCCCAGCTCAAGCCTTGTCTCTAATCTGAGTAACCCATTTTATGTCTCTGACCAAAAAAGGGTTAACATCAGTGCTCTGCTATTTCAAAAGGGTGTTGACCCAGCCTGGGAGGGAAAGGCAGAATCCCAGCAGCCTGTAGCACACTCAGTCCCAAAGGGAGGAAAACACAGTTGAGAAGAGAGAAAAACAGAAGATCACTCCCTACCTGGCTCTTACCTTCGCAACATCCCAGTCAGAATCCGAGAGCTCTTCCCCAAGTTTGCATCTGTTTCCCGGAGCTACAAGGGAAAGAAAGGCATGGTAGAAGCAAAGAAGAATGAAATTCTAGGGCATTGCTGAAGGATAACTGAGCACCACGGGAGAAAAGCCAAGAGATAGGATGCCACACACAAGCATAGATTCACAGTTCCTGAGACTAAAGGACTACGTGAGGAATCCCGGAACCCAAAGATGGATACTTGAACCAGATATAAAAACGATGCCTCGCACGCAGACAGGGTTTAACATTCCTGTGGTAACTGATCTTTAATATATGAGTATGAACAGTCTTAAAAATATAAATGGAAATGAAATGAAGGTGAGGGTCAGTTTTGAATCTTTGTTCTGAAAGATTGATACTCTCCAAAATCTCCCTCAGTGGCTTTCTTTTCTTAGTCATGGAGTTGATTAAATATTTACTCGAGGGCATTCTGAGATGAGGAGAGAGCTGGCTGCTCTTCCCTTCATCTCAAGCCCTTGCTTTCTCTTCCTGCAAGTGGCCGCCTACCCTACCGTCCTCACACACCTCCTGGTTGTGCTCTCACTGTGTCTGTCCCAGCGGCCTCCTATCTGCACCTTCTCGTTTATGAACATGTAAATGACGGAATGACTCAGACTCACTCGCTCACGTGCCCGCTGTATCCTCTCTCTGTCATGACTCAGGTTTTCCAACATCTCTTGGCCGATTTGCTCTGTGGAAAAGAAATAAAAATGTAAGGAAACGGTCTCTTGGGGTGCATGGAGAACACTTGATATACCCAAGATCAAAGTGCCATGCCTTATGTATACCACATAAGTTTTAATTATTGTATTTTAAAAAATACAGTATCTGATACAGTTCCCATCTTGCGGGTGACTAGATGCAATGTAAAATCTAACAAGCAGACTGTAGCCAATACAGCATCTATGACTTAGGGGTGATGTGACTTGTCCAAGGCCACTCCAGGAAATTCCAAGATGGAGGACCCAGGTGTGATGATTAATTACTTCATCTCTGGAGCACAGCCTTTGATTTTACACTGAGAGTAACTTGGAGGGGGTCCTGTCCTCTCTTAGGCACCATTTACCAATGTAAGTCAATATCCATTTAGACGACTGTGATTTTAACGCATGGGATTCTCACTTTTCTCTCCTACTGCATTTACTGGTAGTGGGACCATCCCGTTGCCCCCGCACTCCTGGAGGCAAGCGCTCTTTTATGTGCTATTAGTGGTTGCAGGTTCTTGAGTCAAATCAGGTGAAAGGCAGTTCGACTTCCAAATTCTTAGAACTGAACACCACTTAGTGCGTTCATTAAAAGCCACACCGCTGACAGCAATGGGGTCTCCCCTGTCATGAAGCTCTCATTTGCTTGGCCCTTGGCAGTCCCTCCTCTGACTACAGACATTTTACAAGACACTAAGAATGACCCGATCTTGCGAATATACAGTTGCTTTGAATGATTTTCCCCCAGTTCCATTCATCATCACCAGGAGGTGCCTATCTTATGAAGAAAGAACCTTGACTTGCCTTTGTTAGGCTTGGGTACCATAAAAAGGGTCGATGATGCATTGCTGCCCACATACCTGTCACACTCTCACGGCCTGACAATGCCTTCCTGGCCAATGGCTTGCCACATAAAGTATTTCTTCTTAGATATATTTCAACTCTTTGCCATTGACCTCATACAGTTTGTCCTTAAAGTACGGCGGCGAAACCCACGGGGCTCCCAGCAGACACACGACCAAAGGAAGAGGTGCAGGAGGCAACCAATGCTGAGCACACTTCATCCTGGCTCTGTATTGAAACTACCAGAAATACCCAACTTTGCCATACGGGTTCCATTACTTTAAATTCCGATAATCATTAAAATACAGCAATTGTAGTCAATTTATAACAAAACTTTATGATCTGTATGAGCACCACAATTCATTATTTCAAGAAAACCCTATTACTTCCTATTGAAACAGAGCATATAATGATACCTGACTTCAAAATAAGGGAAGAGATTACCAGCACTGTGTCTGGGGTCTCTGTAGTTGGGAAGAAGTGAAAGTGTGAGAGAAAAAGAAAATGAAGTCCCAGCAAGGTCAAGGTTCCTGCTCAGACTCCTCCAGCACAGCCCTGGAGAAGACAACACTGCAAGCAGGCAGAAGAGCCTTGAGCCTGTCAGGTTCTCCAGGGGAAACTCCACTCTGACCTGAGCTACACTGGACTAGGAGGCCAAGAGTCGGGCTGATCCTGGAGTCATGAGCCACCCACGACCTCCTTGCTTCCTGGGTAGGATGTGACTCAGCTAACACGTAGTAAGCCCATCAGGCAAGAAAGGAGTCTTGCAAAAACGTAGCTCTGGTCATCTTTGTTGGGAACAAAATCCTTCATTTTTTGGCTGCTATCTTATATTTTAATGCATCAGGAAAGAAAATCCCAGGCAGGTAGATTAGAAACGATCAGTCTTACGGAAGAAACAGATACCAAGAGAGTAAAACTGTGCGTCAAACAAAGCAAATTGGAAGAGAATGCTTTTAATTCAGACAGCCATTTGTCAGATAGTATTAGATATTTAGGGAAATGTAAGATGGTTAGTTTGATTTTTCTTGAATAATTTAAGATAAAAGCACTCATCAACACACTAGTAAACAACACTAGTAAACTAGTAAACAACACTAGTAAACTAGTAAACAACAACACTAGTAAAGCCTCCAAGAGGGCTAGAGAGATGGCTCAGTGGTTAGGGCACGGCTTGCTCTTCCAGGAGATCAGTTTCCAGCACCCACATGGCAGCTCATGGCTGTCTATTTGCAACCTGTCCCATGGATCTGAGAGCACCGGGCATGCATGTGATGCACAGGCATGTGCATGGACAGAAAATATGCACATATAAAATAAAGCTAATAAATATTATTTGAAAGGAAGAAATCAAGCCCACAGACCTGAAACCATGGCAACTGTGGCCTGCCACTTCTGCATTCCTTAGTTCCTTACATTGTCTTGAGGTCTTTGATAGGGACAGCTGCAGTGCCCGTGCAGTGCAGTTTGAGACATGTACCCTCCATAAGTGGTCTCTGACCACTAAACATCTTGAGGTCAGGAAACAATGGGAAAAGCAATAAAACTGGTTTCTGTGTGCTGCAGATCTACGTGTCAGTGCAGCATGATGGATGGATTCCTGGAAGGAAGACTTCCTTCCTGTCCTTCCATCCTTTCCATAGAGGTCCTGGGGACTCATCCGGGAACACAGCACTCAGGCATGCAAGTGAACTCTTTTCAGAGTTACGCAGAGTCAGTCATGGAGTCAGTCCACAGCCCTTTTATTTACAGGGCGCACACTTGCGGGGGGTCCCTGGTAGCACCGCCGTCTCCTCTTTATCCTTCTGCACAGAGTATACAATGGACATTCAGTGCTTTCCTGTCTCTGCTGGGGACTAAGAAGGAAACAGGCGACCACAAATCTAGCAAGGCACTTCCTGCTGGACCAGCCAGCCATCTCCACGCAGATATGATCTGGCCGAGCAGTGCATATCTCAGGGAGCATCAGGTCTCTTCATTCATAAAGTAATAATAACATTTGACAAGCTGTGCACATCCATCATAAGCCAAACACAAGTGAGCCTTCAAAAGAAACTAGACCTGAACTTCAGAAATGAACGCATTGAAATATTCCCTCTGAGCAGTTAGACCATGCTGCAAATGTAGCTGAAGAAGACGGTGCCTCGAATCTAATTCAGCACAAAATGTGCCATTGGATAAGCTGAAAATATATACTTTAAAACTGTAGCCATTATGCTATGAGCTGTACAGTCCCCAGAAGGGACTGATTATTCCCAAGCACAACTGTACTTAACTTTCTTTTTACAACCTTTGTTAAGGATGTGGTTTCCAGAAAATTATTTTTAAAAGTGAAGGAAGCCAGTTAAGTCGTCTTTAAATCGCCGAGAGGAGACAAGGTTACTTCTGACACTTGAAAACTCCATTAGCAATCCAGGAGCCGTGAGAGCCGTCCACAGCGCCCCAGCTGTTGCTCGCATCTGTGGGCACGAATGGACGAATGGACGAAGTGCTCGGCAGAGCTGTCTGACAGCTACTGTGAAACACGTGCTTCGTGGATGGGAGAGAGCGACTGCACAGACGGTGAACGCGTGTGATATTTACCAACAATCTCAATTTGGGACAGGTGACCAGGGAACATCTGGCCTCTGAGTCCAACATAGGGGAGAAAGCTGCAGTTAAAGGGGTGGACGCAGCCTTCCAGATCTGTCTCACTGACATTTGGAATCTGTCTTTGGACAATGGATCTGGTCCTGAGCCCCAGACTTTAAGGGTTGCACTCAGTACTGAAGACTCCTTGGAGTTCCTGACACAGGGAGGTGCTTACCACAAAGAGAGGTGTCTGTTTGGTTGGTTGGTTTGGTTTGGTTTGTTTTACCATCTCTCTTCATTTGAGACTTCAGACATGTGAGAGGCGTCTGCTTCCACTGTGACAGAGGAAGTGCCTGAATTCAGGACCGCTTCCACGGAAGCTGGGAGAGCCAGACACAAGAACTGCTAAGCTTCTGGGGGAGACAAGTGCAGGAGATGAGGTCTAGAGATCCAAGCGCTTTGTCTAGGAGTCTGAGTGACTCTTCTCTGGGGTAAGTGCTTAGTCTGAGTACTGCCTACTGCGGACAGGAGGAGGGAATCAGGTGGATTCCATGACCATAGAGACTTTCAGAGCATAGTGCAGTACAGCTGAGCCCTACACTTAAGTTCAAGCTGTTGATCTGGTAATTTCCCCTCGATATCCATATGCACCAGGAAAGAAGCAAAGGAGGAAGGCCTGACTGCAAGACAATTCCCACTCGTCCTTATACTGATTGTATTCAACACACTATTAGAGGCAAGTCTGTCTCAGTGTGGCCACAACACACCTGAAACTACAGATTAACCCATGATTGGATCAAAGGCTAAGAATTTATTTGTTTTAGTTTTTGTTTTTTAATTTTTAAGCAGAGTATATAATTTATGGTATGTAGTTTAGGGAGGCCTCACACTAAAATGTACCTATCCTCCTATCTCAGCCCCCGAGGGCTGTGATTACAGGTGCACACCACCATGCTTGGAGAGCCTTTTTTTTTTTTCCTCTTAAAGCTGCATTAGCAGTGCAGGTTAGGGATATGGTGGCCACAGATAAAGCCTGTCTGATGAGAACTGCAGATCAGTACCTCAGCTAGGTTTCTGGAAGAGTCTGACTGTGTCATGGTCCAGGCATCACACAGCATGATGCTGTTGGAGGCAAACACACCCAGCAGTTTATACACAAGAACCCACACTGCCTCATGTGCAAGGCGTGCAGAAAGCAGGAAAGAAAAGAGAATAGTTAAGAGAAAACATCACAATACAAGCACACCAACAGACCTTAGGGTTACCAGACAGAGTTTTGGAGGTGATTGGAGAAGAAATTGGTTTTCAGGAGATAGGAGGAAACTCTAAGGGGTGAACTGGAATGCCAGAATGTGAGGAAACAGCTCCTGAGATTAATTAAGCATGGAACGAACGTAAGATGCTTGAGTAGGAAGGAAGAATCCTAACTAGGTTACCAGAATGTTCCAAACTGGGTGAGCAAAGTTGACAAAGCACACAGCACAGCATCAAAACTGCCCAACTGCTAGAAGAGGCCTCTATGTACATCATTACATGGCCCTTCAAAAACAGACATTAGAGAAAATGAAAGGAATAATAGCCCAAACTTCCGAACTTGCATTTTTAAAATCAACTAATGATCAAAGAAGTTGAACTAATTAGAGGAAGGTAAATTTATGGAAACTATAACTAGGTGTAATCAAAGTTTCTTAAAACTAAAGGGAAATAAAGATATCTAGAGGGAACATGTATACATGCATGTACATGTACACACACACACACACACACATGCACACATCCACACACGCACGCACGCATGCATACAAACACCCTGGAGGCCTCTCAGAAGGATGAAGTTTTGTCATAAAAAAAAATGAAGAACATTCCAAAGTGCTGAAATAGGAAAAACCAATAACAACAAAACCTAAAACATCCTCGTAGTCTACACCTAGAACACTGTCCTTCAAATGTAAAGTGAGGCATGTGTGCTCGTATGCATAGTACAAGAGGCTGACTTCAGTGTCCTCCTCAGGTGGGCTCCATCTTACTTTTGACATGGGGAGGCGGGCAGCACTGACCCAGGGGCTTGCACGGTGGCTAGACTGACTGGCTGCTCAGCACGTCTCTGGACTCTCCGGTCTTCACCTCCCCAGCAACATTACAGTGCCTGCCACGGTGCTCATTCCCACGTGGGTGTGGGCACCGGATCAGCGCCTTATACAGCAAGCACTTCCCTCACTCTAAACATTATCTTCTTCCCTCCTCCCATCCTGCCTCAGCCTTCCCACCACACCTCTCTCCCTTTTTAGAGACAGGATCTCGCTATCTAGCCCTGGCTAGCCTGAAGCTCATCGTGTAGAGCAGTCTGGCCTTGAACTTACAGAGATTTGCCTACTTCTGCCCTTCTCAAAGAAACCAAATTTTCTGACAACTGAATAAGTTCGAAAACTGTCCCTGAGAAGTAAGTTATGGAAATTGTTAGAGAAAGTTCTTTAGGCTGAACAAAAGTGATACCAGATGGAAACCAGGACGTGCAGAAAAGAATGATGAGCAGCGGAGATGGGAAATCTGTGAATAAATAGAAAAACATTTTCCCATTATGTTTCTCCAAAACAATGGGCTGTTGAAAATAAAATAACAGCGTAAAAGCATTTGCAGAGCGATACAGACAACGCCAAGTAGGCAAGATGGAGAGGCAGGAGCGGGGCAGGGAAAGGCACTCAGGCTCTGGACCTGAAGATGAAAAGTACTCAGACACTTGTGTTTGTATTGATCTTAGACCTGTGCAGCCACTTTCTAGTCCTGTCCCCTAAATGACACAGTGTGACAACCACCCACACAGCATCCAAATGATACAGTGTGACAACCATCCACACCCCATTCATGCTGTACCAAGGGTTATAAACCAGATGGAGATGACCGGAGTAGAGGGAGGGTGTGCAGAGGTCATGGGTAAGCACTGAACCACATCCTGTATGCCATGTGAACACCCATAGATGCTGGGTATCCATGAGGGGTCCTGGCGAGCAAAGGGAGGGCTGTACTGCCCACCAGCACTGCCCACGAGCTCTCCGGTTATTAATAAATCTAATTTAGGGATGGAGATTGTGATTCTTGTGCTTCTTAGTTTAAGACAGAACTGAAAAGATAGATGGGATGATATAAATTGATTAAGTTAAATAAAATATTCAGTTCCTCAGTGGCATTATTCATGCTTCAAGTGCTCAAAGGCTACCGGGGCACAGTCACTATGATGGTTCTGGACGGTTACGGCACAGATACGCCTTCTCCAGACTGGCCTCCCTCTGCACATTGGCTTCAACCACTCCAAAAGGGTTAATTTTAGGGAAACACTTCTTTGAGAATAGCTTCCTGTGAAGTAAAATGAGGTCGGACTGCATGATCTGACTCTGAAATATTAGGAAAGAATGACACAGGCCCTTTTTCTTGGAACAGTAAATAAGCAACAGAACAAACTTCAAGTCAGGGCCTTGGATATAAGATGCATGCCTAGAGAAACAGCAAATGTGTGTGTGTGTGTGTGTGTGTGTGTGTGTGTGTGCATATGAGTAGGTATGTGCATCTGTGTGTGTATGTGTGTGTGCACGTGTGTGCATGTGTATGTGCACGTGCGTGTGCGTTCATGTGCGTACTCACACAGATTTTTATGTTTGAACATTCCCTCTACTTTGCTTTAGGATGATCACGTCTATCATTAAGCAATTAAAAAATAAATCCTTAGTGTTACTTTTATCAAAGTCATCGTGGCAGAACCTCCCCTTAGTTAGTGGTTTCCTGCAGATAATTAACAGACACTATTCCCAGGGCCCAGAGACATCAGTCCATGGAGCTGTCCTGCCAATAACTAGGCACTGGAATGAGCAGGTACTATGTAAATTGAGGTTGTTAAACAAAAGCAACAATGTTAATTACAGCTCCATTCAAAAATAAGAGTGAATGGGCTCTATTCTGTGAACCAAGACCAGGACAGCGGGAGGACACTCCTCCTCCTTGCAATTCAATAAAGAACATGAAAGGCAGGAGATGAGGACAGAAAACCTGAATGGGAAGCGGACAAAACATCCCAGAGCTCACGTGTGGAATGCACCCAACATGTGTGTACTTAGTGTGTTCAGTGTCATCCAGCTCTCCAGGGTGAATGAATTACTCATTCTAAAAACAAAAATGAAAAAAAAAAATCTAACAAACCCCAATAGAACAGAACAAAATAAAACAAAACTCCCTAAAGTGCTGCAAAAGTGCCTGACGATTGACTGCAAAGTAATTAGGAGGTCTTTTTAGAGATCACTGTGGGCTGAGCCAATCACTTCCTGTACTCCAGCGACCCCTGAACACACCGCTGCCACGGCTTACGTCCGACTCTAACCATCTGCTTTCTCAAGAACTTGCTGCTGGTAGCACACACTTTCTTTTTTAATCAAACACTGTTTTAAGCATTTGTCAAGCGGTTGGTGGCAACAATAGGAATTGCAAACACACCCCTCTCTTTGGGTGTGCACTTGCGTATGTGCTTGTGCGAGTCTGTGCGTGAATGAGCACACACATCCCACAGCAAGTATGCAGAGGTCGGAGGGTAACCTCAGGCATCAACTCTCACCTTCCACTGCTTGAAACGGGGTCTCTTCTTCGCCACTGTGCGAGACAAACTAGCTAGCCGTGTCTTGCTCCCCTTCTCAGCCTGGGAATGCTGGACTACTGAGGCACAAC
This sequence comes from Rattus norvegicus, assembly GCF_021556685.1. NCBI lineage: Eukaryota > Metazoa > Chordata > Mammalia > Rodentia > Muridae > Rattus > Rattus norvegicus. The sequence continues at coordinate 267,965,534 of NC_141534.1, read as the reverse complement.
GGCCATTCCCGGTTTTATGTGGGTCCTGGAGATCTGAACTCAAGTCCATAATTCAGTGCTTTGCCCACTGAGCTATCTCCCCCAGGCCCTTGACTAAATGTTTAATGGTAGAGTTCATGGGTCGGGGGTAGGGAAACGGGACATTCAGCTTCTTTGAAATATGAACTATCAGGCAACACAGTCTCCACGTTGCTCACAGATCCAAGCGAGGCCTGAGTGGTGGTGCCTGGAGAGAGGAGCCTGGCCTTGTCAGCTTGCCACCTCCTCCCGAAGCATCTGGAAGCTCCTCAGAGACAAGGCCCCGCCTTACTCCTCTGGGGCATGTGTGAGGCACCCTCTGGTGTGGGGGGAGAGGGCTCAGTTTGCTCTGCAAACAGGATGCACTGAGATCTCCAACAGCAGTGTAAGAAGCTGGGTGTGACAGAACACAGCTATGACCCCAGCACTGGCAAGCCAGGGCCCTGCTGCCAGCCAGCATAGTTCTACAATGACTGCTCCAGGTTCCCCAAAAAACCTTGTCTCAGAACACAAGGCAGATGGGGAAGTAATTGAGGGAGACAGCAGGCACGGACCATCCACATGTGCACGTGTGTGCATGTGTGTATGCATATATGTGTGCATATGTATATGCACACGTGTGTGGCCTTAAGCATCTGTTTGAGTACTTGCTGTCAGGTCTTCTAGCTACAGGCCTATAAGCAGACTGAGGGATTGTGTGGCAATTCAGTGTTTAAGGTTTTGAAGTTTGCACAACAGCTATATCATTTTATAATGTGACCAGCAACACAAAGGAACTCCAATTCCTCTTTGGGCCTTGGCACAGATGTAGTTATACTCCAGCCTGGGGAGAGGGGCTGGGGCGGTGTGTGTGTGTGCGCGCATGTGTGTGTGTGTGTGTGTGTGTGTGTGTGTGTGTGTGTGTGTGTGTGTGAAAGACTTCTCTGTAGTTCTGACATGCGCTCCTGGTGGTGGTAGTCAAGCGCCTTCTGATGTGCTGATCATCACTCCTAGTCTATCGGTCCAGGTAAGGAACTGGGTTGTCTTCTTATCCACAAACAGGAAGAGCTGCTTGTATATATTCTAGAAACTAGACCCTTATCAAATGTGCTTCGTGACAACACTTTTTCTCCTTCTCTTGTCTTTTAAATTGGACACAGTCCGATTTGTCTCCAATTCTGTTTGTTGTCTGTATTGTGAGTATCATAGCCATCAGGATTTTAAGATCTGTCGCTCCATTTTCTTCTGAGAGTTTTATAGTTTAACTCTTTTTTAAAAAAATGTTTATTTTTATTTCATGTGCATTGTTTTGCCTGCATGTATGTGTGAAGGTATCAGATCTTGGAGTTACAGACAGTTGTAAGCTGCCATGCGGGTGCTGGGATTTGAACCTGGGTCCTCTGGAAGAGCAGTCAGTGTTCTAAACTGCTGAGCTATCTCTCATAGTTAACTCTTATACCATATGATTTGACCCATGTTGACTTCACATGGTGTGAGGTAAGGGGGTCACAGGTATATTTTTGATTGTACAAAACATTTAATACTCAATTGGAAGTTACTTTATAACTATATATACACTATACATTATATATGTATTATATTTATTATAATATATATGTATTATATATTATGTCTAGACACAGGTATACATTCATGTGTTCATATTTATCATGGAAAATAATAGTTTTAAAATATAGTTTTTATGTTTTACTCTAACTAGACAAATGCTTACACAGATTTAGAAGTTAGAATATACACGGAAAGCAAGCAGCTATTCAGACAGAAGCTCGGGAAGAAGCTCGGGTAGACTAAACAGTGGGAGAGGTATCAAGTCTGAGGAGATGGCAGTGATACAGCAGAAAGGGCACCTTATAGATTAATGCTGCTGAGCCCCAGCATAAGAAAAAGCATTGGCCTGCAGCATGATAAGCACTGAGGAAGCGTCAGCCGGGACAACACGTCAGACGGGAGAAGAGGAAACTAGGGAAGTGAGAAGACTGGAATTAAATGCAGCTTAAAAAGCAGACAGTCAGTTTCTTTAACTTTCCACCAAAGTATCACTGCTTCTGAGAATAAGGTCAGCAAATATGTACCATACATGCCACCGCTCCTCAATTCCAAATGCCTGGCAGACTTCACCAATCAATCACAGTACCCTGGAACAAACTCCTTAAAAGGCTGCACACAGTTGACTTCAATTGGCCACAGTTGTCTTTGGGGACAGGACCTCTGCTACTCTGGGTCTATAGTACCTGGGGACAGGACCTCTGCTATTCTGGATCTATAGTACCTGGGGACAGGACCTCTGCTATTCTGGGTCTATAGTACCTGGTGGACAGGACCTCTGCTACTCTGGGTCTATAGTACCTGGGGACAGGACCTCTGCTAGTCTGGGTCTATAGTACCTGGGGACAGGACCTCTGCTATTCTGGATCTATAGTACCTGGGGACAGGACCTCTGCTACTCTGGATCTATAGTACCTGGTGGACAGGACCTCTGCTACTCTGGGTCTATAGTACCTGGGGACAGGACCTCTGCTACTCTGGGTCTATAGTACCTGGGGACAGGACCTCTGCTACTCTGGGTCTATAGTACCTGGGGACAGGACCTCTGCTACTCTGGGTCTATAGTACCTGGGGACAGGACCTCTGCTACTCTGGGTCTATAGTACCTGGGGACAGGACCTCTGCTACTCTGGGTCTATAGTACCTGGTGGACAGGACCTCTGCTACTCTGGGTCTATAGTACCTGGGGACAGGACCTCTGCTACTCTGGGTCTATAGTACCTGGGGACAGGACCTCTGCTACTCTGGGTCTATAGTACCTGGGGACAGGACCTCTGCTACTCTGGGTCTATAGTACCTGGGGACAGGACCTCTGCTACTCTGGGTCTATAGTACCTGGGGACAGGACCTCTGCTACTCTGGGTCTATAGTACCTGGGGACAGGACCTCTGCTACTCTGGGTCTATAGTACCTGGGGACAGGACCTCTGCTACTCTGGGTCTATAGTACCTGGGGACAGGACCTCTGCTACTCTGGGTCTATAGTACCTGGTGGACAGGACCTCTGCTACTCTGGGTCTATAGTACCTGGGGACAGGACCTCTGCTACTCTGGGTCTATAGTACCTGGTATTTGTTCTCGGTTGACAATTGCTAATTTTGTCAACCCTTCACTTCTTAGCTTCCAAGAAATGTCTTCGTCTTGGATTTTCTGCATCTATTTGCTTCAAAAGTCTGACAAGACTGAAGTTTAAAGGTCACGGGAAGGGCCTCATCTGGCACTGTGCCGTTGAATCACCCGTGAGACACTGCAGAGTTGTGAGGATCTTCCATTAGGGTGACTAAATCGGGCATCCTGAGCAGCGGGGGAACTTTTCATAAACCACGTTAAACTCTTTGCTGTGGCCTTAATTCCTCAACAGTCTCTAGCTCATCATGAGTCGTTCTAATCCAGACACTGGTTCAAGTCTCTGGTACTGGTAACATTTCCTCAAGACAATAAGGAATGGGCTGGGTCAAGGCTCAGTCAGTAAAGTGCCTGCTATGCCGGTAAGAGGAGTGGAGTTCAAATCCCTGCATGCATCTAAGAGCAGGCGTGCAGCCTTCATGTGTAGCTCCAGTACGGGTGCGGGTGCAGAGGTGGTCTGTGGAGACAAGCAGGTCCCCAGAGCTCACTTCTCAGAGGCCACTCTGTCCAGTCAGTGAGCTCTGGGTTCAGTCTCAACAGAGTGGAGAGAAACTGAGGAAGTCAACCACACTTGATTGCTTGCCTTCAGCATCCATACCATACCTGTGCACATAAGTGTGCTTGTGTGAGAACACACCCTACACTGTGCCTCTCACACACACCCGACACACACCCACACATACTTACAATGAAAAATAAATAAATGGAAACTAGGAAACAAGATGTAACTTCATAGTGTTTTACTGAAGTTAACTTTAAGAATGGAACCCTTTTTTCAAAGCCATCACCGTGTTAACCTTCCCAGTTAAAAACAGCGTCTGATGACGTGGGGAATAATCCAGGTTGTGTTACTGGACAATGTGAGCTATTCAATCCAGCACGCACTCTTTTTTGTCCACAGTCCTTGGGAATCTGGATGAGGAGCTCAGTCCTCAGCTGTTCAGGGTTCCTCTCCACACAGCCAGCCCCCACTGTCATCCCTGCTAAGGAGCACACGTGCTCGCTGCTCCCATCCAAAGCCACGCTAGCTCCCTTGTATTTCATTCTTTGCTTCAGCTACTGGCCTGGCCTATTTATTTATTTACTTCTGTTCTGGACACACTCATTGGATTTTTATTACAGGACACTTCAAATCTCAAGATTACATATTATGCATAAATACACCAAAAAAGCAAAGTGGGAGAAAAAAAAAAAAAAAAAACCTCTGGGTTCCACATCGACAATTTCTAATTTGGTAGGTTTGGAGTGAGGCTTGGGATGTTGAAGTTCATTTGCTCATTGCTGTTCCCTGAGTTATACTCTAAAAAGCACTGTTCTGCTGTAAGGGTTAGCAAGCTAATGCTATAAAACCTGACACACACACACACACACACACACACACACACACACACACGGGGGAGGATTGATTTTAGTTTTGCATAACACTGTATGGCAGAATAATCTTATATTTTAGGCACTGAAAGTCTGAGAAGTTGTCCTCTGATCTCCACTCACAAGCCAGTTACTCAAAACCCCCTTAACTAGAAATTATTAACAAATTCAAGACACAGGAAACAGAGGAAGGAGGAAAGTGGCTTCCCAGAACATTTTCATGGTGTTTAAGGTTATGTGAGGCCAGCAAGAGTTCTCAGCTTGAGATGTACGGATGGCAAGAGCTCTCAACTGAGCCCGGGTCACTGTCCTTTCTACCCAACTCCTGAAAGGGAGAGACGAAGCAGCTCAAGACTCCCCCAAAGTTATGCTCCCTATTGCATTAAAGGGCTGGGTAACCACCATGAGATTCTAGCTGGTTGGACGGCAGCAGCTGGTGATGCCAGGTGATGCACACTGAACCATCTTGTAGCTTTGAGAACTGGAATACTAGCATTTCCTCAGAAGGCCTTCACAGCTAACACAGCTGGAGGCCCTTGGTAAATCCCAGAGGAGGAGCTTGCTCCTGTTCTCCCTACTTAGCAGGCCCTGGGGTATGGGGGGTTGGGGATTCCTAGAATGCAGAGCGGAACAACGCCAATATTGTTTCTAAATACAACAGAGGATTTATTGGACCGCATCAGTGAGGCTCTACAGTGACATTATTGGTATAGTTCTAAGAAGAATTTTTAATTGTGTTTGAATAGGCTCCATTAGGAACCAGTAAAATCAAGTCTTTACTGGACTTCTGTACAAAGTCTGAACAAATAGAGATGGAACTTCCTGGGGGAAAGGAAAGGCGCCCCGGTTTAAATAAGCCCCTGCGGGTAAAACATGAGTTCATTCATTCAACGTATATGCAACGAGCGTTTACTACTCACAGGCTGTGCAAGAACACTGATGCCAGCACACTCCCTTCCAATTATTTGTACTTTAAAGGCGGTGGCTGCTTACCATCCGCCTCGCTCTGTGCCGCGGCGCTGACTCTCCATAGCCCCCAGGAAGATTATTATTGACCTGCTTATAGACAGGTACGCTGAGGCTCAGGAAGGTTTAGTGATTTTCCCAAGGTTGGGCAGTCTTCCCACCCCTCGGCAGAGCCCTAAGCACATATACGGTGTTGGCCAAGGCCACTCACTCTGCCTTCAACAGGCAAGTGACGGCCAGCAGCACAGGCAGAATCTGGCCCAGCAATTTGGAGCTACGCTTTAACAAACAAGTAAGAAAACATGAAGCTCGGGGAAGCGTGGGTATATTAAATGCTATGCACCAAACACCTTGTTCACAAGTACAAGGTAAGGGGCGGGGCTTCTACCTGGCCGACATGAAAGCTGGGTAAACAACCTACCCAGCAGCCTCTGAGCAGCAGGCTGCCCTGCTTCCTCCCTTCCTCCTACCACACTCCAGACTGCAGAAAGGAAGAACAGAGGTCCTGAGGACAGAAGTGTGTACATCTTCACGGAGTCAAGGGGGGTGACTGGCTTCAGTTTCTCTATTCTGAGTACACATTACCCAGACACACTCCAACGCCCTTTGTTTCTTGTTTACAGAACTGTTTTTTCTTTTGTCCAGCTTAATTAACGATTCCTCTTCACAGAAGAATTGTTTCACACAAAGCTACTCTCAGAGGTAAATGTCACATTGTGGTGATGGTGAGACACAGGACACTGCCTTGGGGACAGAAAGTTTCCTTGGGTGAGGCAGTGATGGATACAGTGGACGCTTTGTCGATGTTGATGTTGAGGTAGGTTTTGGCTACATAGCCCAGGCTAGCCACAGTCATATCCTTCTGCCCAAATGCTAGGATTACAGGTGTTTATTCTAACTTTCTTCTCCCTGGAGGGTCCGTGCTTCCAGGGGGAAAGATGAATCGCTGTTATCGCCCACTAATTCCCTCCATGTCACTCACCTTTCTGTCACTATGCTCGGACACTAGAGACGATTTTCTCACACAGAGAAAAGGTTTGTTCAGCTTACTGTGCAGTGTTTCCAGACTATGACCAGGTGGGACCTAGCATTTGTGTCTTCCCTCTTGGGTAGGACATCCATCCGAGCCTCCCAGCAGGCACCACTTCATAAAGAGTCCTACCTCCCAACAGTGCCACCCTGGCAAAAAGCTGCCAGTCTTTGTTCATGAGCTTTTGTAGGACTTCAACATCCAAGCATATACCAAATTCCAAAAGTTATCACTATTTATTATATTATTACTATCATTGTTATTATTATCAATAACAATGGAGACTTTTAGTTCCATCCAGAGGAACTGTGGCTCAGTACTGTGACTCTTCCATGGAGAGAGATGAGGCCCATCTCCTTTCTACCCAATGTAAGATACTGGGGTGCTCTCTATCCCATGCATGTATGTGCACATGCACATATCTGTGTATGCGGCTAAACCTTCGTCCCTCAGCAGCATAACAGGGGACGTAGGCATCAAGGAAGCAAATGCCATGACTGCTGCCCATCTGCCCTTCTGGAGCCCAGGACCAGCCCGAAGCCCAGCTGAATACAGCGGCTCATCTGGCCTCACCGCTGTGCTTAAAACCACTCCACACTAAGAGGAGAAACAATGACTTCATCGAATGAAAGAAGTCATCTATAAAACAAGGACTGAAAATCCCCCGTTCAATCCATCCCAGCAGTTAGCCATATAGACACATGAGAACAGCATGGACGGTGGGTTAGAGAGTAAGCCTTACAGAAACATGAGCAATACCATCTGTGTGTCTGACGTGAGCCAAACTCCAGTAAACAGGGAGCCATTTTACGATGAAAACACTTCCTTGAGGAGACATGCGTCCTATGAAGGCGTATAGCATTTCCGGTTGTAGCCGTATTTAAATTCAGGCAGGTAGTACTGGAAGGGGTCATAACTCACACCCGAGGTCTCTTCTTGCAATGAGAGCGCCACTGTTTTTTTTCCAGGGAGTTGATGAATCGGCAGCAGTCACTAAACTAATCATATACAAGAAATAACACCATAACCTACTTCAAATTATGGGTACCAGTTCAGTTTTGAGGCTGCCTCACCTTGAGAACCCAGACAAAAACAACACAGAATGCAAACTTCCTTTTAAAAAAGAAAACAACACCACCCAAGCAGAAGCTCAGGAAGCTGGAGAACAGCTCTGAAGTCAGACTGGCTGTGTGTAGCATTCTTTGAATACGAATTAGCAGTGGGTAATGGTAGCATATTTATGAGGCCTCTTGCCGGGTCCTTTCCTCCTGTGAATGCTGTATAATTCATTGCATGCGCCCTGACCCCAGTGCGCTCCTGTTCTGACAAATCATACTTGATTAAGACAAATCTTTATTAGTTAGCTAGTCAACTTCCCCATTTATCACTGGCAAATCCCATTCTCTTTCAGGTGCAGGGAAAGTGACTGAAACCTTCACAAACAACAGCAGAGCCACCTCGGATAGCTACAGAAGAATGATGTATTTCTCACAGACACAGCCAACACAGCCACGAGCTTCAGAGTCTCAGTAGATGATTAAACAAAGAGCTCAGTAGGAACACAGGACACACACTGAGACTAGAACCCACCACACATTTCACCCAAGCCAAGACTCTACGGATTGGGCAATCTATTTCAGGATTTTCATCTTCTACTGAACTTATTTTGAAAGCAAAATACTACGTTCTTTAAAAACTGTATTATAAAGTTGGAGGCTCAAAGTGCAGAAACAATAAAGGTAAAAAGACTTCCTAGTGTACAAAAAGCTGTGGTCCTCACCAAAACAACAACAGCAAAACTCTTTAAAAAGTGGAACCGAACGCCGAGGGATGAATGAACACAGGATTGCTGCTGACTCTTTAGTAGGTGGGACATGTGTGTACTTTGAATGTCTGCTTCACTCTTGTGGACTTCAGTGCTGTTCACTCAAAATAACTCGATGGTTTTATAATAGCTGATCCTTTCTTGGGTGTCTAGTGATCCCAGAACTTCTCTCAGAACCCTAGCAAGGAAGCCATTGGTCACAAACCCATACACTATGCCCAGGATTGCCATTCAACACAGAAACTGTGCCCTTTCGACAAGTTTCAGAAACTCTCTGGTCTCAGGGAGGTAGCTCAGGAGAGGCTGCATGAGATTTTCCTGTCGGAATTACATTTCTCAAATTTTTACTCTTGGGCTTCATTCCAGTGTAGGAAAAACATTGTTTTGGGGTTTTCCATGTCATCATATCAATCTAGATGTGTAATGTCAATGTGTCAATATTTCATAGTACTTCCACATGAGACCCTACAATATTCCACAAATGCTAATAAACAAATCTCTTTATTACCAGTGGAGAAGTCCATCTTTCCTCCTGATGTCATTAGTGAGATGCTGGTTAACACTGCATGGCGTGGCTATAACGTTTTACCGTTCTGATGTTGGTATGTGTTAAATGGGAAGCACTACTCAAAAACAGTTTGCATGTGGAGGCTGTCTTCTGTTTGCCAAAACTTCCCGTTTAGAAAATGTGGATACATCTTGAGAAATGAGGGCAGAGCCTGGTAGGAGAGACTTCAAAAGAACACCTAGTGCAGCAGGGAACAGTGTGTTGATGGTTTATAAGCAGACTGGCTCTGATTATGTGTATGGGTTCAGAAGAGATCACATCTGAACACCCCCCACACACCCCCTTATAGGGCTTTCATCACGATCTTAAAGCAGTGAACAACTATCCCAAAAGTGCAAATTGCCACGGTCCTGTCGGAACACTTTCATTTTATTTGGAGGGTAGGCTGGAGAGCTCTCATCCTGATAATATGTCCACAGAAATAAGGGGACGGTTTGAAGTTGCTTTTATTTTATCCCATGGACTTACTAACCATTTATTTATTTATTTATTTATTTATTTATTTATTTATTTATTTATTTATTTATTTATTAAACTTGATAAAAAAAAAAACTCTTCCAGAAAGGTTAAACTACTTGCCCATGGGAGCAAAGCTTAGATCATAGGTAAGGTTAGAAATCCAAGTCCATAGAACTTTCTCGAGAGCCAGCAGTGGAGACTTCAAGTAGAACAAAGTGTAGTCTGAACATCACACCTGCAGCTCACACCTGCAGCTCACACCTGCAGCTCACACCTGCAGCTCACTGGAAGGGTGTGGCATGAAACCTACCTTTAAAACAAAGTGTAAAGCAAGGCTCAGGCACTGAGTGGAAGGAAGTGTCAAATGTGGAGGAGGATCAGCAGCATAAGGTGCTCTCCATGGACCTGTTCAGCATCCTTGTCTTCAGGGATCCACATCCCGCCTCCCTCCCCGGGCCTCCACACAAGCTAACCTGACTGGTAATGATGCTGGCATCTTCTGATACAACTTAAAGCCTGAGTGGGATGTATGCTCCCCGAACCCCCATCTTTTGTTTCTTCTAAGCATCTACACAATGGGCACTGGGATAACTTACAAGAAAGGTTACTTTTCCAGCAGGATTTGCCAGTGCACATGTGGGTCAAAAGGCATCTTCCTTCCTGGGGAACCGAGCAGGCGGAGCACGAACCAAAGAGAAGACTAAGGATGGTAGGATGCTGTCTCACGAATGTTTAGAACTATTCGTTCATTTATTCCTTTACTTTATGTGCATGCCTATGTAAGTCTCTATGTTGTAACACAAGTGTGCAGAGACCCAGGGAGTCAAAAAGAGTGCAGTGGGTCCCTGCAACTGTAGTTACAGACGCTTATGAGCTAGCATGTAGGTGCTGGAAATTGAACCCAAGTCCTCCATGTGAGCAGTGAGAGCGAGCAGTCAGCACTCCTAGCTCCTGGGCTGTCACTGGAGCCCTGGTTATGCTGTCTGTCCATGGTTAACCTTGACTGTCAAGCTGATGAGGTTTAATTGCCATGGATCCATCACCCCTCTGAAGCGCTGTCTGGGTTGGTGTTAAGGAGATGGGTAGCATCTCCAGTCCAGGGGCTGCGGGCTGGGACTAAGGGGGAGAGGGAGCTGGGCAGCATCCTTAATGTTCTCGGTTTCCTGACTGTGGGTGTAATAAGGCCAACTGCCTCAAGCTCCTGCTGCCGTGGATGGACCTTACCCTGGAGCCTGATGTCAAAACAGGCTTTTCTTCTTAAGTCTATTTCTCATCTGCTACTGTTGTGTGCAGTTTTCTTTCTCCACGATGTTTGGCATATAACACAACCCATGCTTCTCAGATGAGTGGGTAATGGATAAACAGAAGAAGATGGGCAAAAGGAAAAGAGGAATACAGAGAAGAGTAGATGTGGGGGAAGAGCGCTAACCGCTAAGCTTTCTTGGCTGTAAAGCTTAAGGTAGCCAGGATAATTCTAGAACTGAGAGAGATTCACATGTTCTTCATTCCTCTCAGGCTGAATTAGGTCATCTAAAAAAAAGTGATTTCTCTAATTGGCCTGTCTTGTTTTAACTCCTTACATTATGTCCTGCATAGCACATAATACAGAGGCAGGAAGTTCAAGACCTTGTAATTAGCGTGGGTTACTTCTTACCAGAGTCCATGCATGGCCTTGGGGCATGGCTTCCTAAAATAATCCCATCACTTTGCAACTGTGGGTGAAATGCCTGAGAGGCCAGTTTCTACTCAGGAGCATTGGTCCAAACTCATCATCTAAGTGATGCTATCCAAACCTTGCAGAGAGACATTAAACATGTGCCTGTGTGTGCCCTGTAATGAGTAACAGGGTTACAGCAGGCTGCAGGCAGGGAAGGAATGCACCTCTCCATCAGAGCTCCTTACTTATGACCTTCTGAATTCTTGGAAAAGAATTTAAGCAAGGCATATACTCAGCAACAGTAAACGGATTCCTCGTTCATTCAAAAAATATTAGCTGAATGCTTCTTACAAACCAGGCATAGGGATATAAACCAACGGTGCTATCAGGTGACCATCATGAGGCCAAACATGGTTCTCTGGGAAATGGAGTTACTGAACAATGCGAGGTCATTTTCTTATATATCCATTCTTTAGCAGAACAGGTTCAGGGCATGTGTGTTCAATGTATACATTCCAAGAAGGACCAACACGTGTCAAGTGACTGTAGCATTTTATTGCTTCACTGTATGAGAGGGAAATAAGACTATCCTTAGCACAGGATGATTTTGCCATTGTACCAGTATAATCTGATAGTCTATTGTAAACACTTAGTAAAGAAACCTAATTCTGCTGCAAATTTTCAGAATGTGTTAAAATTGATGTCAATGTCTCAGTAATTTCGCAGTTTAAAAAACAGTTAGAATGTAATGACTGCACTCCACTTGATTAAAGCATTTACAGCTCTAATCAAAAACTGACAGCAAGATCAAAGATGTTAACTTAAATCTCTCCTCTAATTATGTTTAAAATGCCACACCTCAGGCCTGTCTCTCCTCTTCTTTTTCAAACCAAATTCTGCTTAAGAAAGATCTAACACTTCTTAACAGTTCATTATCCAATAAAACTATTCAAAGCTTAAAAGCAATCTACACAATTAGTCAGGACCTCGGGGAGTCCACCGGTAGTCTTTATTACAGGACTTCATATTAAAACACCTTAATTATATTTGTCAAATGGATTTCATTAAAACCCATCGTCACTTTAATTTTCATATTTTGACAGTGCTGGCATAGGCATTATTACCACCTGCCAGGCTAGAAACTACAACAAAATTGTCAAATTCCTTCAAATCCTGAGCAATTTCTTTTGTACCTGAGTGATGGCTTTCCCTGTGTGTAAGAAGCTGTTGCAATTAGGAGAATTAAAATTTTTCTATGTAAATTCTACCCAGAATACAGAGACAGACAGACAGACAGACAGGCGGGCAGGCAGGGAGGCAGGCAGAGACAGACAGACAGACAGACAGACAGACAGCAGACAGATACACACACACACACACACACACACACACACACACACACACACACGTTTCTTGCAGGGGCAGAGAAACAAGCTGCATCTGTGCTGGGCTGTCGGTGCTCTCTGCACAGAGGACCAAGCACACACTTTGCCGAGACATCAAACAGAATGTACTATGACTCAATCTCATCACGACCATCAGGACTTGAAAGCCCAGACATTTTTTTTTTACCTCCTATTCATTATGCTGCCATATTTTATAAGGTATGTGGTGTTTCTGGCCATCCGCCTGAGACTCGATTGTATTTTCATTTGCCACCTCGACTTACACTATTGAAATAGCAAACGGGAGGAAAGGGGCATCAACGGCAACGCAATGTTTACAAGCATCGTCCCGACTGAGCTGGTTATACAGCTCTGGGAATATGCACACTAACATGCAAAGCACTTCTGTGTTTGTCTCTGGATTTCCTGAGTCTTTGGTAGTATGTGGAACACTGAAAGACAATTTCATAATGATTTGTTTTTTTTTTTAATGTTTATGTTTTTCAAGTATCAGAGATAGAACAAACAGCAAAACAAAAGATTTTTAAAATGTAACAAACATCAGCTATAACAAAGGGGACAGGCTTCTGGCTTATGTCTAACACACTTAGGGCTTCGTACAATGGTCTCTGGAGTAATAATCACCTTGCTTTATGATGCTTTAAGTCATAGTGAATGGTCTTGGATTATTTTGAGTGGAGCTGGAATTTTTAAAGATTTGCTTACAAAAATCAGATGACATTAAAACACTGTAAATGACCACTGGCTTGTGTCTCAAAATGTTATCTAACTGAAAAAGAAACATGCTCTAAGAATTACGTGTACAGAAATGCATTTGCATGCAGCGCCAAGCTCCTGTTGCCTGGGAGCCTTCCATGACGAACTTTGACAGCAATGCTTCTCTCTTCTTTGGCTTGGGAACAAGTTATTACCTGGGCCTCTGCTGCGGCCCGCATCCCCGGGCCTGGTGTTCTACAACCTCTACGACCAGAGCCTGGCAGAGCGTCTAGTCCTGCATGGCCAATGCCCGTCTCTTAAAGGACTGCCAGGATCTTTTCCCTAACTTCTCCACAGCAAGGGATGTGTCTGTGAGGTTACGCCTGTGCAGATGCTTACAGGCAGGCATGTATGTGCAGATGCCTGTGCAGATACTCACAGGCATGTATGTATGTGCAGACGCCTGTGCAGATGCTCACAGGCATGTATGTGCAGACGCCTGTGCAGATGCTTACAGGCAGGCATGTATGTGCAGACGCCTATGCAGATGCTCACAGGCATGTATGTATGTGCAGACGCCTGTGCAGATGCTCACAGGCATGTATGTGCAGACACCTGTGCAGATACTCACAGGCATGTATGTATGTGCAGACGCCTGTGCAGATGCTCACAGGCATGTATGTGCAGACGCCTGTGCAGATGCTTACAGGCAGGCATGTATGTGCAGACGCCTATGCAGATGCTCACAGGCATGTATGTATGTGCAGACGCCTGTGCAGATGCTCACAGGCATGTATGTGCAGACACCTGTGCAGATGCTTACAGGCAGGTATGTATGTGCAGACGCCTGTACAGATGCTCACAGGCAGGCATGTATGTGCAGACGCCTGTGCAGATGCTCACAGGCAGGCGCCTGTGCAGATGCTTACAGGCAGGCATGTATGTGCAGACGTCTGTGCAGATGCTAACAGGCATGTATGTGCAGACGTCTGTGCAGATGCTTACAGGCAGGCATGTATGTGCAGACGCCTGTGCAGATGCTCACAGGCAGGCATGTATGTGCAGACGCCTGTGCAGATGCTTACAGGCAGGTATGTATGTGCAGATGCCTGTGCAGATGCTTATAGGCAGGCATGTATGTGCAGATGCCTGTGCAGATGCTTATAGGCATGTATGTATGTGCAGACGCCTGTGCAGATGCTCACAGGCATGTATGTGCAGATGCCTGTGCAGATGCTTACAGGTAGGCATGTATGTGCAGACGCCTGTGCAGATGCTCACAGGCAGGTATGTATGTGCAGATGCCTATGCAGATGCTTACAGGCAGGTATGTATGTGCAGATGCCTGTGCAGATGCTTACAGGCAGGCATGTATGTGCAGATGCCTGTGCAGATGCTCACAGGCAGGTATGTATGTGCAGACACCTGTGCAGATGCTCACAGGCATGTATGTGCAGATGCCTGTGCAGATGCTTACAGGCATGTATGTGCAGACGCCTGTGCAGATGCTCACAGACATGTATGTATGTGCAGATGCTTACAGGCAGGCATGTATGTGCAGACGCCTGTGCAGATGCTTACAGGCAGGCATGTTATGTGCAGACGCCTGTGCAGATGCTCACAGACATGTATGTATGTGCAGATGCTTACAGGCAGGCATGTATGTGCAGACGCCTGTGCAGATGCTTACAGGCATGTATGTATGTGCAGATGCTTACAGGCAGGCATGTATGTGCAGATGCCTGTGCAGATGCTTACAGGCAGGCATGTATGTGCAGATGCCTGTGCAGATGTTTACAGGCAGGCATGTATGTGCTTGTGGAGGGTAGAGCTCACCCTTTGGTTTCTCAGGTACTGGCCATCCTGTTTTCTGAGACAGCATCTCTCACTGGCCTGGAGCTCCCCAAGTACACTAGGTATGCTGGGCACAAGGTTCTAGGAATTGGCCTGTCTTAGCCATCCCAGAGCTGGGATCACAAGACAGGCCACCCTGATTAGCTTACAAAAAACAAACAAACAAAATATTTTTATTTATTCTTGGAGAATTTAATATATATAATGAAAAAAAGTTTTGACCCACAGCCCTCAACTCCTCCAAATTGTCCCACTATGCCCCTCTCATTTTGTGTCTCCTCCTCCTCTTCTACTTCTTCTCCTCCTCCTCCTTCTTCTTCCCTCTTTACTTTTCCACTTCCTCCTTTTCTTCTTTGAAAAGCAACTGAGTACATATCAGTGCTGCATGGGTGTACAGCCATCATCTGGAGCATGGACTACCTACCAGGAGCCATGTCACAGACCAACTCTCCACCACCACAGCCTTCAGCTACCAATAGCTCCTCAGGTCAGAGCTGGCTATTTGAGCCCGAAGGGCTATGACCTCCTCACCTGAGGACTGGCCAGGCTTGGAGAAACACGGATGGTTCCATCCTGTGGAATCCAGTAAGAAAGTGGTGGTTCCTTCCCATACCATCTCTGTTGCTACTGCACCAGACTCTTCTACCCCAGCAATCTGTACAACAGCTCCAGGCACCACAGAAGTCAGCCATTTAGGGAAGAGGCTTCTAGGGTAGTAACCCCTTGATTTCACGTCCTTTGACTCAAGTGTGGGATATCTTCATCAAAATCATCACTGAGACATGTCTGGAGTAACTAATAAAATTGCCAATAGTCTGTATTGTTTTGGCGGTGTCTATTCCATACCTTGTAGAGATACAAGTTTATTTTTTTAAAACAAGGGTTCTTGGGAGCAAACTCTGGTTCTTTATAGTTAATTTACCAAGCTATCTCCACAGGCCCCTGGTGGGGATTCTGCCTGGAGCCATGCTATACTCATGCTACCTGAACTGCCACTTCTGTTTTTTAGGTCATCTGTCCCCTTGAGCTCATAGTGTACAACAAATTATCCCTAGGTCCTTTGCTATGGTCTCTGCAGTCCTTCCAGATCTCCCAGGTTGAGCCATGGTAAGATTTTCAACCTTTCTACAGTGGGCAAAGCAGAAAACTCCTTATTCTGTCCTGCCTCTCTTATCAGTATCAGGCTTGGTTGGAGCAATGGGGTCCTGGGTGCTGATGTCAGACATGTGGGATCACAGGAGCCTGCAGGAGGACTGAAAGAAGTTGGCAGAGGCTTTGGAAGCACACGATCAGAGAAAAAGCCTGAAATGCCCAACCGACAGCTTTACAAGACTTCAGACACGGCTTGCCCAACAGGAGGGGAGCCGTGACTTCTGTGGCTCCCCAGGGCCCCTCTAGAATGCTTGCCTTGACTGAAGAGGTAGCTTTTATATACTGGTCTAAGACAACAGCAGAATATTTACCATACTTCTCAAGCTGAGTGAATACGGATGGTCCAAATGTACCTAACTTGTTCTTAGCTAGAACAGAGAGCAGTCATACCCACCAAGTTAATCTGGATGATAAAATACACTTGCCAGCATCATTCTAGAGCCCAGTGTGGGTGTGACCCTGGGCCGGCATCTGCCTTCAGACTGTCCTCAGGGTTACTGAGCTCTCCTCCACAAGATACTGTGGACTCTGCATAAAACAGCCACCTAATGCAATAGGTGCCCAGTGATAGGCTGACACTAAAATGCTTTAGCCAAGTGTTTCTCTGGGAATCAGCACTGTGGCCTTTAGCATAGTGTGTGCACACGGACACACACACACACACACACACACACACACACACACACACAGCTTCAGTTACTAATGAAGTCATTTACAAACAGGGGTTGCCTAACCCTCTTGAGTATCTATCTAGAGAAGCTGTGAGTTTTTATTGTGTTCTTATTTGTAGCGCCTCCTACCCACCTCTAGGCTCTACGAAGCCTGTTCCCCAGATGAGTGGGTCTACTCACTCTCCATCAGACGTGAAAGGCGGGAAGGGGAGGATGGGGCAGCTGTAGGCGAGACAAGGCTTTGGTCACCAGGGTTTGCCATCCCTTCTGATTCCTAAGACAGCAGTGTTCTCTGCTTCTTAGGTAGACAGACTTTCAGGAGACTGATGGATGGGTGTTGTTACTTAGAACACACTCTGACGCTGCCATGGCACCTCTACTGTAGTGTTTGTGTGCATTTTAACATCCTGATCCTGTGTAGCTCTGCGTGTGGATCTGCATGTGTGTGCATGCGTGCCTGTTTGAGTGTATCCGTGTGTGCACACGCACATGGCTTAGGGGTCAAACCCCAGAGCCTTGCACATACTAACCAAACCCACAGTCCCATCGGTTGAATTTTGAAATGAGCACTCAAAAACATTTAGGAGATATTCTTACAGCCTATGAACTGACTTCACTTTTGGCTAAGAAAAGTAATTTCATCCTTTAATTTTAACTTCAAGAGGCCCTTGGGTCATCACTTTTCAAAGTCCCCAGCAGATGGTGGAAAGCAATGGTTGGTTCTAATTGCCTGGCGAGGAAGAGCTGCAAAAGGAGTTTGTACTGCGATAAGTCACAGAGTCACTGTGTCTCCTCGCCTATACTTTAGTCTTCAAAGCACCAACTAACACAGGTCAGACTGGGACCAGGTAGAAGGCATGGGGCCCTCAGATGACAATTCGTTCTATGCTGACTGGTTTTAACTAAGAGTTGCATGGACCATGTACTCCTTTCCGGTGACCGTTAGCAGGCCAGGGGCTGTCACCAGGCCCTCGCCAAGGAAGTAAGTAAGGTCAGGTGCTCTAGGCTGCTCTGGGATCCCAGAGTTTGAATGTTGGTGAGGCCCAGAGAGCTCACTCTTCTCTGACTCCATGGCAGGGCAGCTCTTTTCCAGCTCCTGGGTGTGAGTTGAAAGGCTGGGGTGATGGTGCTCACCAAGGAGGGACACACAGGTCTCCTCAAGGGCTGCCACTGAAAGGAGTTCCAAGTCAACACTGGTGCAGAGTACTTAAGAGTCCTCAGAGAGATCCCCCAGAAGAATAAACCCTGGAAAAAGCAAATGCCCCAGGAAGTCTAAAAGCTCACTGTTTAAGGAATATTTTGCTTTCTTTCTATTTTGTCAACTTTGATTATGCATTTTTTACTGTCAATGAAATTTGGTAATGAAAAGGGAAAGCCTTAATTGAAATGCTTGTAAAATCCTCTTACTCAGAGAGTTGGTGTGTGCTGATTAATTAAGAGACGTTCACAGCTTTCACATCGATTGCCTTTGTTTTTCTGAACTTCCTGTCTGCTGCTGCTCAGTATGGAGTGAGTAAGAAAACAAGGTTACAGCAAGATGTGCGCTTTCTCAGACAGATGTCCACCTTGACGGACAAGGCATTTCCACCTCTCAGACCAGTTCTGTCCTCTCGTGTGGGGTCGAAGAAACAGGCCCTTTCATGCTCACATTCTCGGTCCCACTGCCCTGATTTCACCAAATATTTCTAGAAGACAAAAATCTGTCACCACTGCAGCCTGTTATTTACTTTACTAAACTGTTTAAAATAGGAAAACCTACCCGACCTACTCTCAGGTTAGAGGAGAAGTTAATCTTTCTTTTTTAGATCTTTTCGGAAAGGAATGGATTTTCTTTCTATATTTGGGTGCTGCACCTTGACACTGGGAATTTTTCCTAGTGATTCTCAGAAAGGAAAGGTTTGAGAACTGGGAGCTCAACCTCTCTCATGTAACAATAGAAGGTTTTGGGAGGATTTTATACAACAAATTATATTTTATTAAAAATATGATAGGTCTTTGGTATTTTTGATTAGCCATTCTCTTCTCGTTCAGCATTTAGTATGTTACTGCAAGATAAATAGCCAAGTATCTGGACCGTTGCTACGAGCTGGGTGAGTTTTAGGATGTCATTCAGAGATGAAGTCACACATTCTCTACTTTGTTTAGGAATTTCCCCGCACAGAGACAGGATCCACCTCTCTTCTTTTGAGCGTTTCAGCACATTTGTTCGGCATTATTTTTTCATTCTCTTTTATCCCCGGGGCTCTCAATGTTTAAATAGCTCCCTCCCACGTAAAGCTTCGCACCGATATCGATCAGCCTAGGCTAGAAGCTGGTATGAGGCACTTTCAATAATCAGCCCAGCTGTTCAGAGAGTAGCCCGAATCAAACCCTTAGGTAAACAGCATACCGCACTGAGAACGCTGCCAGCAACCAGACCTTCTCCGAAACCAAGGCTGGCTACTAATGCTTTGCCAAACAAAGGGCTAATACTGACTTCAACAATGAAGGCTACAGGGCAATTCAGATAAATCCCATCTTTGATTCACGTATGTAGAGACCGTGAAGGGTCCTCCCCCCAGAGTGGTTGCATGGCTGATTAATTCCAAAGCATTATGTATGAAGTAAACAGTTTTTACACAGCTCAAGAAGAAAAAAGAAAAAGAAAAAGAAAAAGAAGAAGAAAAAGAAAAAGAAAAAGAAAACCCAACTGCATGCAAGGCAGTTTCCAGCGTTACCATTTTCGGTTCCTTGACTTCAGATTTGTATCTATTTACTTAGCTCTTGAGTCATTGTTTACCTTTTGGTCATATGTGCCCCACAGCACAGAAATAAAGACGCAAGGGCAGAGCTGTAATTTACCTCATGTTTAACTTCATTCCTCCTTACAAGTCAGATGCTAAGAAATGAGACTCTCACATAGGGAGATCATGATTCCTGCTGGTGTGTGGAAGTCTAGAAAGAAACACCACAAATCTGACAGGATACACAAAGGACTGAAGAGGAGCCAGGCCCTGGCCCCTGCAGAGCTGCCCTCATGCCCAAACCTGCAGGGAGAGCCTGGGCACAGGGTAAATAGTACCCTGGAGATGAGATTCTCAGCCTCTGGCTTCCCAGACTCTCTATGCTTAGTAGAGCAAGAAAACATAAAAAAAATAAGTAATAAAAGTAGGCACACCAAGTTCTAATGTTTCCAGAGGAAGTGTTTAAAAAGACTTCCAGGTCCTTTTAAACACTGAACACATCTGTCTGGTGGAGCTTGTCCTGTGACGCCTGAAAGCTGACCTAGGTATCCAGGGACTGAAGGAGAGGACCAGCCTTCTGACATCTGACAAATTATGAAAGTGGTCTGTTTCATCGGATTTAGTGCTTACTACCAGTTCTATATCCACAAAGTAAATCTGAATAACCTTTTCTTGTTATTAATTAATTTACGTATTTGATTGAGACTGGCTATTTATGTAGCTCAGGCTAGTCTTAAACCCAATACTCTCCTGCCGCAGCATTCTCACTGCAATGTGCCGTCAAGTGTGGAATCTTTGGCTTGTTCATTTGCTTTACTTCGTAATGGCTGGCTGTCTCCTTTTTGTTAGTCTGAGAGAGAAGAACTGACTCTAGCAGTTAGTTCCTTATGTCCTGTGTGTAGCAATGTTTCAAAGAACAAGAGGCAACTATGGCAGATCATACAGTCTACTCAGGAGGTACAAAGCCCCCAACCTGCCTTCTACACACTGCTTAGAGGCAGAAGAGAGAAAACAAACAATTCCAATAGGGACAGATGAGAATATTAATCACAATCTGTGCCCTTATATAAATGGCTGGCTTTAAAAAAGCAAATACAAAGTTAGTTCAATATTCTTGTTGTAAAGCCCCCAGACGCAGAGCGTCCCCATACTCAGGAGCGGCACAGCAACAATGACTCGCCTTCCCTCTGACAACCACCGGTCTGTAAAGGATCTGTGAGGGGTTGGGGGCTGCCATGAGACAAGTATGCCGCCCTGCACATCTGTCTTCGCTGAGGGTACCACCCCTACTTCAACCTGTTCAGATGTCCAAACATCACCAGTCCTCTCTGTTCTTACCCTGTTTCTTCCTTAAGTTTTGAAGATTTTCTTTGAAAGCCTCATTCACTTTTTACCTTTTGTATCTTCATGCTTCTGCACCCAATCTATTAACCAGGCTACCTGTTCTTCCCGGTTCCCAGCTACACACTGTGTGCTTCACCCAGCAGATCTCAGCGATATCTTAGAAATAGCAGGCTTCATAGAAACAAACGCAAACCGCATTTTCCTGCCCTGTGCCTCTTCCTATAGCTGAGGGGGGCAAACTAAGGGATGGCTTGGGATGGATGCGCATCAGTAGGCTTTGAGTCTCCCTTTATTCAGTTTCTTATTAGGGACCAGTCATCAAATGTGGGCAAATGTGCCTTTGAAATGAGAACCGATGGACGGACCAGTGGGAACATCTCCTAACTGGTCTCTCCACCTCTACAGCTGTGGTTATGTCGTTATCACGTGATCTTCTTAGGACGATATTCTGGTCATTCCTACCAAGAAAGGCTTCCCCATAAGCTAGCATTTAGAATTCAGAGTTTGCTCTTACAGACTATCACAGGCCTTTTCCGTAATCTTCCTTGGCATTTACTTTAGACTTCAATCTAAGATTTCTCAACTTCTTTTGTCTATGGATATTTCGGACTTGATACACTTTGTACAGTTCAGGGAGAAGGCTCTACCTTTTAAAAATAATGTTCTGTTTTATTTGTTCTTCTCTCATATATTACATCCCAACTGCAGTTTCCCCTCCCTCCCGTCAGCCCAGTCTCTCCTCCCATCCCTCAGAAGAGAGGTTTGTTTTCCAGGGACAGCAACCAAATTCAACACAACAAGCTACAATAAGGTCAGGCACACATTCTCACATCAAGGCTGGAGGAGGTAACTCAGTAGGAAGAAAGGGTCCCAAAGGCAGACAAAAGAGTCAGCGACAGCCTCCCATTACCTTATTAGAATCCCACAAGAAACACTGTGCTATGTAAGCAGAACACATATGCAGAGGACTTAGGCCAAACCCCTACAGGCTACCTGATCTGTGCGCCCACTTGAGGCCTGGTCAGTAGTTCTGTGGGCAGTGTTCTGTGGTATCCCTGATCCCTCTGGCTCCTCCAATTCTTCTTGCCCTTCCTCTGCAGGACTCCCTGGCTGTGGGCCTCTGCACCTGTTCCCATCACTTGCTGGACGAAGTCTCTCTGATGACAATTATGCACATCCTGTAGATTTGAGGGTGTGTGGCTGGGCTGGTGTCCCAGATGCTCCACTTGAGGCCTTGACTGCTTACAGAGACGGCCGGTTCATGCTCCGCACCCCCTATTACAAGGAGTCTTTGCCTGGGTCACTTTCACAGATTCCATGCAGTTTTCACTGTGCTAGGTTTCTACCTCACCCTCAATTCCAGCCATCTCTCCCGAGACCCTCTCGCTCCACTCACGCTCCTACCCATCCTATCCCATCCCTGCTGGCCCAGTCTGTCTTAGCACAAGGACATCTGCTCCTCTGATCACAGCAGCTTTATTCATAGCTAGAAACTGGAAACAACCGAAATGTATCTCAAAGGGTGGGTGAATTAAAAAAAATGTACAATGGAGTACAACTCAGCTGTTTAAAAATGTGGGACATTATGCAATTTCATGCAAAGGATGGAACTACAGAAACCATCTGGGTGAGGCTGCCCCAACCCCGAACGACAGACACGATCTGTACTCACTCATAGGTGGAAGTCAGGCATAAAGTAAAAGAAAACCGTGGGACAATCCACAGACCCAAGGAAGCGCAGTGCCTCCCTCAGTTAGGATTTTACTGTGGTGAGCAGACACCATGACCAAGGCAAGGACAACATCTAGTTGGGGCTGGCTTAGGTTCAGAGGTTCAGTCCATTCTCATCAAGGCGGGAGCAGGGCAGCATCCAGGCAGGCCTGGGGCAGGACGAGCTGAGTTTTATGTTTTCATCTGAAGGCTGCCAGTGTAAGACTGGCCCCCAGGAAGCCAGGATGAGGGTCTTAAAGCCCACGCCCATAGTGACACAGCTACTCCAACAAGGCCACACCTTCTAATAATGCCACACCCTAGGCTGAACATCTACAAACCACCACATTAGGGAGCAGGGAGGACTTGTGGGAGATGCGAGGATCTTCCTGGGAAGGGGAAATAAAAGGTCTGCAGGATTCCTGGATCCTAAGTAGATGCCAGCAGCAGCTCTTCTGTGGTACCTAGATATGATAACTGAAAAGTATCCGGATAATACCGGCCATCTCCAGGGGAACCGGGTCAGCTCTTAGGGAAAATATCTGGTCATGCTGACCATAGCTACCTCTGAGCTTCTCTTTGCTGTGCGATTCTCTGCAGACAGCAGTAATACTCCATCCCTTCCTGAGTCTACTCAGTGGTCATGGCTTAGGTAAAATGTCATGTCTGCCATGGATCCCTCCAAGAATGTCCCTCATAAAGTGATCACTCTCTTCTTCTGTCTCCTTCCTCCCAAGTTTCTCCTCTCCTGGGGATTGAACCTAGGCCCTCATATATGCCAGGCAAGCACTCTACCAGTAGATTTCATCCTTACCTCAAAAAAAAAAAAAAAAAATCTGTTCCCTGAATCTTCTAAGCACTCTGTCTTGTTTAATGGAATCGTGTACACCAAAGTGCAAGCTGCTTGAAAGTAGGAACTGTGTCCTTCTTTCCCTTTAAAAATATTAAAAGTTAAAAAATATTGTGTGTATATATCCATTTGTTATGAGCAGGGGACGTGAGTGCTGGGGACTGAAGCCAGGTCCACTGGAGGAGCAGTAGGCGCTCTCCAGGTGATGAGCCGTCTCTTCAGAAATGGCATCCTTTACTCAGGCCAAGTGGTCAGTGTGGCCATACCATGAAGGCAGGTACTTCCTGCTCCATATTTCCAGTCTTGTTAGTCACAGATGCTAGGAAGCCCGGAGCGAGCGAGGGTCCTTAGGACAGGCCTAGACTTGACTTAGCTCTCCCTGCGCTAATGCTTGCCTGTTTGAAAAGCGATGGACAGACGACCAGCACAGGCTGTGATGTGCGGTTGTGCAGTCGAGGGCTCACTCTCACAAACAAGCAGTTAGACCGAGAGGGAAACAACGGGCAGGGGTTGGGCTGATGGCGACTTAATGAATGCACACAAAGCAGTGCTGGAGGCTGATGGCTCTCGGAACATGACAGGGATACAAAAAAGTCCTAAGAAAGTTTATAATAAAGAAAAGAATGTGGAAGAGTAAGTCAAAAAGATAATTACATAGAAGGGTTTTAAAGAGCTGGCCTGATGGGGACGATGAGTGATGAAGACAGACGGCTCGCTAGACTATCTGGTCCCGGGGACATAAATCTGAAAAATGGGGGTCGGGGGGAGCAGATTTTCCACACACATTCAATTAAAAAAGAAAACATAGTGTGTGTGTGTTGCTATGTATGTGATGGTGTGTGTGAGTGTGTGTGTTGTTGTGCGTGTATGTGTGTTGGGGTGTAAGTGTGTATATGTGTGCTGGTGTGTGAGTGTGTATAGGTATGTTAGTGTATGTGTGTGTGTTGGGGATCTAGCAGGCAGGGAATAGTAGGATCTTGATAACCTTGGAAGAAAGAAACAATGTGTATTATCAGATGGCTTCAGACTCCAGGCACAATCCAAAGCAAGAACTGGACAGCACAGCACACCGTAACGTGCCCTGGGTGAGTGAGGGGCTCCCTTCTGGGCAACACTGCTGCTGCCAGAACACTGACCAAATTCTGGACAATCGGTAGCTCGGAAGAGATGAGCCCCAAGAGGGTCTCTGTAGGACTAGTCTAGTTTCTCAGCCTTGAACCCAAGTGGTCTTGCTGCAGGCAAGGAAAACGTTGCCGCTCCACAAGTCGATTGGCCTTCGTGAGCAGCAGAAGCCTTCACTCCCACGATGGAGGTGAGGTGAGATGAAGCTGAGCAGGGAGAGCAAAGACTGCACACTGGCGGAAGTGGACGACCTCGCAGTAACTACCTCTAACAAACACGAAGAGCCCCATTAGTCGGGGAAGGAACCGTCTCTGCAAAGGAGAGCCACACTTTCTATTTCTGAGTTATCAGTGATTTAATTTTTTTCCCTTTGCTGGTGTATTCTGAACAGAGTCTTAGCTTTTTTTTCTTCCTTTTGAATTTCTAGCTTTGTGTCAATTTGATAAGGCCATTCAAAAAATGTAACAGAAAAACATCGAGCTTACACCCATGAGTGAGAGAAAATTCTAGAGACTCAGGAGCAGAGATAAAATGGGAAGGGCCAAGAGTGTGCAATGCTCACTATCACAGCCATGTGACAGCCTGAGGCTTCTCTAGGTGGGACCTTGCTTTTCGCTGCATCCTGGTCCCCTGTAATGCTGTGTCACATGCCCTTACAGTGTCTTCTGTTCATATTATTCTCTTGCAGCAGGTGGTGTGGGGTCCTACCTCAGTGACACACTGTAATAGGAAGGTCTGAGACGTGCTGAAGGGCCTCTAGCATACCTAAAGAGGAGAGCACCTCATGTGCTAAGTGGGCATTCCAAGATTTCCTCATCAGCTTCTGGTGCAGTTTACAGCCAGGCTAATGTCTAGGGCCGACCACAGTCTTTGGCACATAAGGAAGACCTAATAAACAAAAGCCCGTTCTGTATGGACTAAGTCTAGGATTCTTGAGGCCCTATGGTCTGTTCTGGATGATGCTTCACACTTACACAATAGCTCTCATCTGCTTGGACTCCTTTAATGAACGACAACTTCCCAGTGTTCTATGACCACATGAAATGAAACTCAAGCCAATATAGTCTCGAGACAACTAGGGCTAAAAGGTCCATATGATATCCTGATTGTAATATAAATAAAAAACACAGAAAGTAATTTATAATGAAAACAAAATGTGCTTTAATGGCCATGGCCTCTCCTGTGAGGTGATGAAAATGTTCTGGAACTAGAGAGGGGTGATATTCAGCAATGTACCCAATAGCATTGGTTTGAACTTTGAAAGGGTTGATTTCATACACTGTGAGTTTTACCCCTCAGAAGTAAAGAAGGCTGCTGACTTACTCTACCCTGAGCTCCTGTCAGCTTCCCAGCATATGGTGTTTTATTTTCTCCGTACTCTCTCCTGTTCCTGTGACAAATGCTGCTTTAACACTTTTTTTTTTCTAGGAACTGGGGAAGGAGGCAGAAGCCATAATAGAATAGATAGAGCTTGTGTGGAATGACTGCTGACTGAAGAACTGAGGCCTCTTGGTGGAGGAGATTGGTTCCTTCCCAACTGTGCACTGCTGAAGCCCTCAATCTCTGCTGTTAAGCAGAAGTGTCAGGGCACAGGGTTGAGGTGAACAGGGGTTCAAATCTCAAACCTCCCACTTTGTAGCTGTACAGTTATAGCAAGTCATTAACATTCTCTGGGCTTTGAACTTCCTGTGTAAAGTATGGACAAGTGCTGCCCACAACAATGAGTCACCAGGGAATTAAACGCAACCAAGAAGATAAAAGGGCTAGAGGAGAACCCGATTCCGTAACAAAAAATTACCCCAAGCTCCAACACCTCCAAACAGGTTATTTCCCCAGAGAGCACACCAGTGCCCCCTCCCATTCCCTCCAGAGGACTGGCCAGGTGACCCAATCCAGGCTAGGGATTTTCTTTCTGAAAGAAAGCCAGGAACACATTTGGCTCAAGGAAAGGATTTCAGAGAAATTTTTTCTTTGTTCTGCGACTCCATGGGATGCTCTGTTGTACTGTGCAGATCAGAAAATGGGAGTGTTGGGCAGAATATATTATGCATATGCATGTTTATAAAATAACAAGTTCTCTAGAAGGGAACTCCTACATAATCAAGTCTGTCAGAAGAAAGGCTCTCTGGAACCTTCATCCTTTGATCATTGGGGAAGGAAGTGGGCATTTCAAGAAAAAGCAAATATTTTTAGGCACAATTAATGTGTTCCCTAACACACTCTGGTCCTTCTTATCTCTAGTCCCAGTTGTAACAGTGTGAATCAGTTATTTTGGAAAAAAATATAAAATTGTCTTCACGTAACAGTATCCAGGAGTGGCACAACTGTGGGTGATGTCACACGGAAGGACTCAGAACCACAGGCAGTTTGCTTGTGGGGTTCAGTTCACACACGCGGTATCACATGGTGAGAAGCTATGTCTCAACCTGCAAACCAGGGAGCTGCCCAATATGGCAGCTCATCAACTGCAGCCACCAGGAGCCCAAAGTGCAGCACAGTGATGTGTCAGCCATCCCCAAACAGTGCAAACGCACTTCCTCCTGACCGGCTGTTGTCCATCCCCACTTTGGAGTGACAATTCCCATGCTACGTCACATTAGCATTTATTCCCAAACCGGAGCGCTGTCATAGCCCCTTCTGGCCATGACAGGCCTTCAAAGGCAGAGGTCCTTCGCTTTAAAGGATCCTTTATAAGAGTCTAAAACAGGAAAACAGGGGTCTGCCTACAGTTCAGGCCAGCTCACTGCCAGGGGCATTTGGTAGCAAAGCAGACAATGAAAAGGATGATGGAGGAGATATGAAAGAAATTTCTCTTTTTCTTTTTTCCTGTGAAAATCTGAAAATGTCCTTGACTGGGCCTGGTAGCAAGAGAATTTTCTGCATCTGTTCCCCACAGAGACATATGAATCCTGGAAAACATCCCCACAAGGGGTTGAGGGCTATGCTGAGCAGGCCAGGTCTGCAGGCAGGAGGAGAATAGCTGGGCAAGTACAAGGCGTCTGAGGCTTGTGACACTATCACCTGTTAGTCAGAAGCCATTCACTTGGCAAGAGGCTATCAAGTGAGTGACTGGCAACCAAAGGGCTATGTGAAAGAGTCAGTGGGTTGGCTCTTAGTCAGGTGTACCAGGGAAGGCTGGAAGAACTGGGTAACACCCAAGAAAAGATGGGCTCTAAAGGATTAAGAGGTAACCCCACTCTCGCTCTAGGTAACACACTGAATAGAACCACCTAGAAAGACATACCTCTAAAAGGTCAACAGTGGCTAACCCTGTATGATACAGATTTGTATGCATTTCACAATTATTAAATTTTTAACAAGAAAATAGTATATTTAGAAGAAACATAAAGCTGGGTCAGATATTCTCAAAGAACAATATGAAGGCTCCAACAGTAAAGCCCATTGGAAGGCGCAGGCCAGGGCTGTAGCTCAGGGGTCCAGTATTTCCCGAGCTTATCCCAGACCCATTGAAACCCCTAGCATAGGAAGAATGAGCAGATACTCAAGTGCTGGCCACCGAGAGCCTGCAAACCAGAGCCTGTCAGAGTTCAGGACGCTGCTCAACGGCTTTTTGAACCGAACAACTAAAGACGGGGATTCTTTCCTTCTTGTTTTTGTTTGTTTGTTTGTTGAGACAGTTTCTCTGTGTTGACCTGGAACTCTGGCTGACCTGGAACTCACTCTGTAAGCCTGATCCTCCTGTCTCTGCCTCCCTAGAGCATGGACAACAGTTTGGTTTTAATGATAAAAACTTGATTAAGCATTCTTCAA
The DNA here is from genome assembly GCF_021556685.1 of Rattus norvegicus. Lineage (NCBI taxonomy): Eukaryota > Metazoa > Chordata > Mammalia > Rodentia > Muridae > Rattus > Rattus norvegicus. Next base: position 267,937,171 of record NC_141534.1, on the reverse strand, counting down.
AGGCCCAATTTAAAATAAAAATGACTAAATAAATTTAGTCTATTTTTATATAAAATGAATACCATATGCTAGTCCACTGTTTTGTTGTTTTGTTGTTTTGTTGTTTTTGTTTTTTTAAAGAAAATATCTTATTATGTAGCACAGACTGGCCTTGAATTCACAGCAACTCTCCTGTTGCAGCCACCTAAGTGCAGGGATTACATGTATGAGACACTATACCTATCTGGCTCTTGTATTTTTGAATGGGGACTCTGTATTTACTGAGAGGACCTCAAAACTTAGCCAAATATTGAACAAAAATATAATATTAAACCTCTAATATGTATATTAATTATACATATTATAATCCACAGAATTTTCACCTAGTATGTGTAAATATAAAAATAAAGAAATGCCTAGGAACGTGTAAATAGCTATGTCATGGCACAGACACCAAGGATGACCTGAACTACATGTGCAGACTTTAGAGTCCTGTACACGAGCCACAGGTAGATACGATCAGCAAGGTGTGGGATGGGATGTGTGAGAGACTCTTGTTCTGTTAAGAGAATGTGGATTTATACCCACATTGTAAGAAGACCTTGGCTTGCCCCTCTTGGAGCAATGCCCAAGACATACTTTCTTGTATTTTTCTCGTTCAATCGGCCCTGGAGTTGTTCTTCCCTTGCTCCCACCTTAAGGTGCACGTCCGCAGCACACTGTGCTGTAGCGTACTGACACGAGTCTAGGTCCCATGCAGGGCTTCCTTCGTTCGATCATTATACACTGCAGATACTTAAACTCTCGCAGAATAAATATATGCACATGTATTAATAGCTCACACTCATCCGTGTCCACTTCCTAAGGCTGGGATGGGTATAGGCTAGCACACCCAGATGGTGCTTTTGGTTTCTTAACTAGACTGGTCCACTGAGGACAGTTTATTACTGACATAAAAGAGCTCATTCACTCTTTCATTTTATGTATTCCTACTGCATTTTAATGATTTACAATATATATTTATTTTATCTGTATGACTGTTTACCTGCATGCATGTATGTGCACCACGTTTCCGTCTGGTGCCCACAGAGAACAGTAGAGGATGCTGGATTCTCTGGTACTGGAATTACAAAGTGGTTGCGAGCTGCCCTGTGGTGCTGGGAACCAAGCCCAAGTCCTCTGTAAGAGCACCAAGTGCTCTTAACTACTGAGCCATTTTTTTCAGCTCCAAATAATTTATAAAGAATTAAAATTATTAAAAAACAAAATCACTTGCTATATAAGGAACAAGGTTTGATGAATTTAGATAGTCATTTCAAAAATATATGGAGATCACATCTATAGAGCTTGCTTCCCTCCCTCCCTCCTTCCTTCCCAGAGTCCCGCTGTGTTCCTTAACTGTCCTTGAACTCACATACCTTCCATTTCAGCTTCCACAGTCTGGAGTTGCCGGTGTATGTTAGCACACCCAGTGCTCTCTTCGGTTTTTTAACTGATCCACAAAAGACATTTATTTATAATTGATTATTATTTCAGGCCTATTAATTTATTGGTGTGAGTAAAATACCTGCACAGTTTGTAAATAAAGGACGGAATACCAAGGTCTGGCCCAGGGGCTTTGACTAGAATTGGAGAACAGGAATTTGTACTTTAAAAATAAAAATCGGGCTGGAGAGATGGCTCAGTGGTTAAGGGCACCGACTGCTCTTCCCGAGGTCCTGAGTTCAAATCCCAGCAACCACATGGTGGCTCACAACCATCTGTAATGAGATCTGATGCCCTCTTCTGGTGTGTCTGAAGACAGCTACAGTGTACTCATATATATAATAAATAAATAAAATATTAAAAATAAAAATCACCCCAGAGGATTCAAAGCCCACCACTTCAAAAAGTTGTTCAAGACAGAAGATTTATCAACTGATATTTAATGAGGACCAACTGTCTGGGAGGCAACTTTGGGTAATAATCATTAGATAAGCTTAATTAATTAGCTATTAGCAAGAGTATTTCAGTTTGTTGTAAGTGGTAACACACCACAAAATACCTGGAAGTGAAAGTTTATTAAAAAGGTTTTTATGGTCCCATTGGTGTGAATTTTTAAACACTCACATTTAACACAGTTCTTACATCATACCTCCACCCACTTATATGCAGATGGCAAGGACATCTGAAAACAAGGCCAGAATCCATTCTCTGTGTGTACTGGGAAAGGTGGACTACCAACAAACACATTCTCCAGGTACGCCAGGACCTGCTGGGGACGCGGGTCCAGGGTCATTGGCATTATCATCATCTGTCTGTGGGCTGGGCCTCAGATTTCTCCTTCGTGAGCAGTGAAGGCTGGTTTTAGGCTTTCCTGACGCTGTGCAATACTTGTATAAACTATGGAAATATTTGCTTTGCACTGCCCATGATACCTGTGAAATGCTGTTTCCGTATGTGGTGGTGGCCAATGTACTTTCAGTCTTGAACATGCAGGCATGCACGCACACACGCATACACGCTGGCACTATTCACTTCCAAGTCAAACAGACCGAGCTTTTGTTATGAAATAGTCATTATGATAAATAGTACCAGAGTTTAAATGAAAAAGCAACTGGGAGTTATTTGGTAGAAAAATATCAGAAACTGCTGATTCAGGGTTAGACAACAGGGACTAGTGATAAAATGTTCAGGCTGAACTGCTCAGTGACCCTAACACTGTGTCTAGGGAGTTTTGCTAATGTGCTCGTATTTATTTTGTGTCTTTTTTCCCCTCTCACAAAAACAACTTTTTAAAGGATTAAAGAAAGGAAGGAAGGAAGGAAGGAAGGAAGGTATTAATAAAAAGAAAAGCTTTTCAGAAATCCAAAAGTCTCTAGTCAAATGAGTAAGCAATGTGTATGTCACCCTGGGTTCATAACACTATCTGGAGAACCAGGGGACCCAGAGGGCCTGTCTCAAACATTCCCCTTCTTGTTCAATCTAGACTAATCAGGGGCTCCAACCGCTCTGCTGCCAGAAGAGCCCATATTCCATTTAGTGTGGCCGAGGCTAGAGAGGAAGGAGGGAAACGGGATACTTCAGAAGTCGATGAGGGAAGATTGTCAGGATGGTCCCTGCTAATTAGCAGCACGTAATAAGTATGGGTAAAGGCACCCGCCCTTCAACTCTCAAGACCCTCAAGTTCAGATTCCAGACAGAAGTGAAAATACGCTCATCAGATTCATGCTGCCATCCCTTCTCGAAGGATTATGGACACAGCTAAGGCTGAAGGTCTACGCTGATGTTATCAATGGCCGGATGGGCTTCACGGCGGCAAAGACCTCCTTGGACAGTGCAGCTCTCCCCTCCTGGTGTAACGCAGTAACTCATTATCATTAGATTATCAAAATCTTAAAACAATCTATTCTTCCAGCAGAATAGCCAAGTACAGTGCACAGACTATAAGTTACAAGACAGGAGCTCTCTCCAACACTGTTTCTAGCAGCAACCCCTTGGCTGCCACACTCTCCCAGAAATGTTTCCGGCACCCTGCCCCCCATTCTCTCCAGCAGTGTTCCCAGGACTCTACCCTCATTGCCATGCTCTCTCCAGCGGTGTTTCCGGCAACACCCCCCCCCCCAACCCCAGCAAGCACTGAAGATTTTGTCTGAGGCAGAGGAGTCCTATAGGAATGGATTATAAAACACCTCCGGGCTTGAAGCGTAAATTCAATTTATAGCCCCAATCTCGTTCTAAGACAGCTGGGGAGAGCAGCCCCTGACCACCTGGGAGCTAGCCCTGCATCTGCTTAAGACTAAGAGGGACCCCCAAAAGAGTTCCTAGCCTAGGGTATGGGCAACAGTGAGGTACAAGACGCCCAGGGGAAACAGGATTTGGGAGGGTTCTTGGGGAGAAAAAAGTTATTTTAAAGCTTTTTGGAAGAAGAAAGCTCTCTCTCTCTCTCTCTCTCTCTCTCTCTCTCTCTCTCTTTCTCTCCCCCCCCCCCCGCCTCCTTCCCTCCCCTCCCCCACCCCTCTGTGTGTGTGTGTGTGTGTGTGTGTGTGTGTGTGTGTATGTGTGTGTGTCTTCTCTGAGCTGCTCTAATAAAATGGGAACATGGTGTTTTTAGTTTTCCCTTAAAAGCCTCTGCTGGATTTACAATGCTAAAAAGCAAAACCCCAGAAACGTATTTCTGTTTACTTAAGACGGATAAAGTGTTACCCCAAACAGAGGAGCCTTTTACCAAGACTGGCAAACAAATGGTTTAAGGGCATTAGCATCTGCATATCTCTCATGCCAGCACATTTAAGGTCATCAATCATGCATAAGCCTGAACATACGAGGTGTAAAAGTGCTAAAAAGGCCCCATTAAAATCCGAGCCTTTTCAGGTGTACTACCCAACCCTGGGAATTGCACACATGCCAAAGAGCCCCAGTTATACACACAATACCATTAGGGACAATTTATCATGTCTTTAAAAGTGATGTATAGTACATTGTGAAATTGCTTATTAACTCCAGAAATAACAAACCCAGCTTGTCTAAATGTACTTGAATACCCAGAATTGGAATTCTGAAAACCCAAGTTAGAATCTATCCTTATTTACACAGCTTAAACGCTCTCCTAATCTGCCTTCTCATTTTCGCTTAGGCGGTTTTAAATTCACATTTTTAAAGCCAGCATGAGAAGCTCCTGGTCTTTTCACAAAAAGTTTTGAGGTATTTGAGACAGGCTTGCTATGCCTAACAACTAAAACGAACAGAGTAAATTATGAGAACAAATTGACTTTGGGTAAAAATCTAATTTTTAAGTCATTTTTTTTTCATTCAAGTCTGATTTTTTTCCCTCAAAACATGACCAGTCTACACTTATTTTCTGACTTTTCCTTAGTCTACTGTAAAGACAGAGTTTTGTGGCTGTTAAAAGTCTGGGCTTCTCTACCTGATTTCACTACACTTTTTATTCTTAGGGACTCTCCATTCTTATAAATATGAAAGTTCATACACACACACACACACACACACACACACACACACACACACACACACACACACACACAGAGTTCTTGTTTTGCTTTCAGAGTAAGGAAAGACAAAGTAAAGGCAGAGAGGCAGAGGAAGGCAGTCCCAGAGCCCATTCCCTCGAGAACAGCTACATCCCAGGTCTGCTTCAGTAGTAGGGTTGGGGTCCAGTTCAGGTTTTGAATATTTTGACTGGCTTGATGGTTTTTGTGGGGACATTTCCCAGCTTACATTTAGGTGCATTCTTCCTCTGGGGACTGAATACTTCTATCAGTGTCACCTGGAATACAATGTCTTGAGGATCCTCCCAAGGTGACCCCATGGCATGGTCTCTTTCCCAATTCCCAGGGTTACGGACGCTCATTTATGCATTCATTCTGCAAAGCAGCAAGCGTTCACAGACATAGCAGACCAAGAGCTGAGGCTACTGAATGTATAGGGTTAAGGAGCAGAGACCGGAACGTGGGTACGAGAGGACCAAGCACAGCTGCCAAGGACCCAGGAGTGGTCAGTATCCTAGGAGAGAGCTGTCAGGAATTTAGGCTGAGAGTCATGAAGCTTGCGCCAGGCCGGGCAGATGTCATAAACGTTCCCGGTCTCTGTCCTGAGAAGCACGGACTGTGATGGCGTGTGCCCTCATCGCACATTGCTTTCATCACACTCTGTGAGATATTAGTGAGAAGCACAGAGCTCATAACCACATATATTGACCAACACGTCATTATCCCTCGTCAAAAGCACTTTATTTCTTTAGCCATTACTTTGCTGATGTCTAATCTGAATAGCTCAGTCAGAGAGCGAAGCACTATGCAGCCATGCATATGGAAGCTGTCCTGTAGGTGGGGTGTGCCCCCTGCAGGAAGCACTCCTCGGGAGCAGTGAGCACAGGGACAGGTGCACTCCCCGCCCCCATTGAATATTACCACAGAACGGGAGACAAGGCCACTTTTCCATGTCTTCTTGGATTAACAAACATAATCAGGAGGGTCTCTGATGCTTCAGTTCACAACCCTGGGAAAACCCATGGAGAGAATCCAACAAGGCCACAGACAAGGCCTCCCACTGCGGGTTTCAGCAGCTCACAGTGCTCCACTCAAGATGGTGAACGGAAGACAGCCTCCTGAGGTGTGTCTCCCAGACCTCAGACCCCACATTCCTGAGGGGGTGTGAACCCCACTTGTGGCCATGGTTTAAACAGTTCAAACCAGACCATGATACTCCCACCCCTTTCCTGCGTGACTATGTCTTCCCTTCTTATTGCAAATGGATACTTTGTACTTCTGTTGCAGCTCTTGACCTACCAGGCAAGCCTGACCAAGAGCTATTCTTTTATTACTATCTCCTCTGAACCTTAAACTCCTCAGAACAGGGGCCGTGTTCTTCCTTTTATATCTCCACTGTGCTTTGTATTGACATAATGAGAAATAAAATGCTTGTTGGATCAAACTGCTTCAGCGATCAGTAACAGTAATACTGCAGTGAGTTAAGAGTTCAATAACAAAATGCAAATTCCAGCACAGAGCAGGGGCGCTTAAGTGGAAAGAACACACACATTGCTTACATTACATGCAGTCAGGAGACCTAAAACAGGGTGTGCTTTTGACCCATCACAAACATTCCCGCACTGCTGCCAGGATGACTTGAGGACAGTGTTAAAAGTCCCGGAGCACTTCCAGATTGTTGCTGAATAGTTTCAAAAATAAAAATAAAACCCAGAGGGTTGAGACCTTCCCCAACTACCTGGACAGAGGGATTCTCGGCTCCCAGAGCCACTCAACAAGTTCTCAAGTGGATGGAGTCTCCTTGTCCTTACCTCTACCTTATACTCACCCCACCTGTCCTGCTCACTAACCCCTCCCATTGTCAGGAGCAGGCACGAAGGTCCCTGCCTACTTCCTCACCAGCCTGGCTCTCAGGAAGAAACCTAATTAAAGCCACAGGCATTTTCCCCCAGCTGCATCTAGTCTAGAAAAAGGATGATGGTATGCATTTGGACCAAACATTAGACAGAACCTCTGTGAACTGGGGTATGGATTCCCGGCATGTGGTGTGCACTCATGGGCGTGAGCGTGTTCTGTGTCTTAGGTTCTCAGCATCTTGTGCTGAGGGTCTGTCTGTTCTTAAGCATCTTAGGCTCCATATCACTTTAGCTCACTGCTCTCAGTTTAGATGTCTGCTCACTGTGTCTTTTTCTCCTCTTGGATATTTTCCTTATTCTTGAGAAGACTCCTATGCACCGCTGCTCTGATCTCCCCAATGTCCAGCTATGTTTACAGATAGATACTGCTTCTTTCCCAATTAATAGAGCATAGACTGTCCTGTCTAAGGAAAGTTCTCAGGACGCTGTAACAAGCACTTAGGCTATCTGGAGACGTGGTTTTCCCTCCCTGCAGAGCACAGCTGGCTGACTAGAAAGGATCCATGTGATTTTTCACTTCAGTGTTTTACACTATAGGCATTAGTATTTGGGCAAAATAATCCCTTGTCCGTCCCATACGGCTTTCCTAAACACTGTAAGCTCTAGCATCTCTGGCCTCTACACACTGCAGTCAGGGAAATGGAAAGATGAAAGCCCTCTCTCTCGCTGCCAATAACCACCTACATGGAGAATTTTGATGCTGAATCCTTTGATTCTTTGATTTTTCAGATGAAAATTGTCCTTAAAATTAATAACAAAAACCCAGACAAGACTCCCAAAATCTAAATAGGCTCTAGCTCTCATCTCTGCTCCTTAATTCAGACCTGAACATTCTACCATATTCCAGTCCATGGTCCATAAGTCCTTGGTATATCATGTCCCTTCCAACTTGACTCTTTGAACTGACTAAACTCCCTAGCCTCCTCCCTGTCTCTCCCTTGCTCAGCTCTAGGGGCTCAGATCATGTATCTAACCAATATATACAGAAATGTTCTCTTGGCTCTCAGACTAGAAATAAGATCCTAGCTACAGATTCTAAGAACGACCCCTCTTAATGTAAGTTAATCTACTTCATAAAGTAGAGGGATCTACTTAACATGTGTGCAAGTTTTTGTATTTCAATGACTATTTGCATCACTGGCTGTGAAGTCCACTGTGGTTCAGGATGTCTGGTTTTATTTACCACTGACAACAGCTAACAAGTTCCTGCCACATAGGGGCTCACAGACATTTAGCAAAGTGAGGACCTAAGCACTGATGCGGGACTCATCCAAACAAGAGGAGATGTGTTCTCCAGGAAAAGATAGACAGAAGACCTCAAAGATGTCCACCAGGATCCGACGTATAAAACACTGGCAGTCCAAGGCCAGTGAGTCATCTTAGTTGGCTGAGTGTTTGCTTTACAATGGTTAGGCCCCAAGGCTGGATTTCTAGAACCTGGAAAGGTGTGCTGGCCATGCCTGTGACCCTAGCCATGGAGAGGTAGGGTGAGCCCAGCCGTGGAGAGGTGGGGTGAGCCCAGCCGTGGAGAGGTGGGTGAGTCCAGCAGTGGAGAGGTGGGGTGAGCCCAGCCGTGGAGAGGTGGGTGAGTCCAGCAGTGGAGAGGTGGGTGAGCCCAGCAGTGGAGAGGTGGGGTGAGCCCAGCAGTGGAGAGGTGGGGTGAGCCCAGCAGTGGAGAGGTGGGGTGAGCCCAGCAGTGGAGAGGTGGGGTGAGCCCAGCAGTGGAGAGGTGGAGTGAGCCCAGCAGTGGAGAGGTGGGTGAGCCCAGCAGTGGAGAGGTGGGTGAGCCCAGCAGTGGAGAGGTGGGGTGAGCCCAGCAGTGGAGAGGTGGGTAAGCCCAGCAGTGGAGAGGTGGGTGAGCCCAGCAGTGGAGAGGTGGGGGGAGTGAGCCCAGCAGTGGAGAGGTGGGGGGGTGAGCCCAGCAGTGGAGAGGTGGGTGAGCCCAGCAGTGGAGAGGTGGGGGGAGTGAGCCCAGCAGTGGAGAGGTGGAGGGGTGAGCCCAGCAGTGGAGAGGTGGGGGGGTGAGCCCAGCAGTGGAGAGGTGGGGGGATGAGCCCAGCAGTGGAGAGGTGGGGGGGTGAGCCCAGCAGTGGAGAGGTGGAGGGGTGAGCCCAGCAGTGGAGAGGTGGGGGGGTGAGCCCAGCAGTGGAGAGGTGGGTGAGCCCAGCAGTGGAGAGGTGGGGGGAGTGAGCCCAGCAGTGGAGAGGTGGGGGGGTGAGTCCAGCAGTGGAGAGGTGGGTGAGCCCAGCAGTGGAGAGGTGGGGGAGTGAGCCCAGCAGTGGAGAGGAGGGGGGGTGAGCCCAGCAGTGGAGAGGTGGGTGAGCCCAGCAGTGGAGAGGTGGGGGAGTGAGCCCAGCAGTGGAGAGGAGGGGGGGTGAGCCCAGCAGTGGAGAGGTGGGTGAGCCCAGGCGTGGAGAGGTGGGCTCCTAGAAGTCTGAAGGCCCGCTAGCCTGGAAACAGGATGAAGTCCCAAGTCCATTAGAGAATGGGACTCAAACAAAAGGTGGAAGGTGCAGCAGGACTGACATTTGAGGTTGCCTGCACATACCCATATGAACACACACCTAAACATACATAAATTACAATAAAATAGTATGCACGTGAGTGTAAACAAATGTGCGGGCCGGAGTGGTGTACCGTGAGGAGCGGACGACCGGAAGGGCTAAGTATAAGGGATGAGGAAGGGCAGAAGGCAGGAGATGGGACTGAGTTATGAAAAAGGACAAAAAGCCAATTGCTTTTCTAGCTCCGATTCTGTCATGGGACGTGTTTGTTGGTGGTGAATATGTGTATGAAAAATTAGGTGCTGGAAGCATGAAATTTAATGTGAAGTCTCACAGCGCCTATTCTGAATGCCTCGTCTAACTGAAAAGAGGCTCACTGAGTTGTATAGATTTGGGGTCCTCTTAATGTTGATGTGTGATGTCTTCCCTTAGAAACAAGTTTTAAAAAGGCAAGAAGCATATACAATAAAAATGAAAACAGTACTAAATAATAATTTACATAGCCTCTCTGCTGCCATCCGCACTCCCACTGCAAACCTCGTAACCGACAGTACCTTGCACATACCTGTCCTTGCCCAGCTGTTGTGACACTTGGTTCCTAACCCCCTCTTTCATTTAAAAATCACATCCAATGAGTGCACACTTGATGCTAAAATGTATCTCCTATAAGGTCAATACCACGGATGCCATAGCACCTTAAGGGAAATCCTTGACTCATCGCCATATGAACATGAGGAAATGATGGGCTTTAGGTTTTGCAGCTAATAATTTTGGGCATGATCCAACTGCCTCGTATTCTGGAGTCCTGAGATCCATTATCTGTATACACCGAGTGTCTCCATGGGCTGATCTATTTAAACGCTACTCACCTACAGTAGTGGTGTGCTCGTGAAAAACAAAACCACATGGCCCCTTCTCCTCCGTGAACTGACCTTGCTCTCTGCTGAGAACCCTGTCTGCTGTCACGGACCCCACAGGATTTGGAGTATTGTGATTTATTTCATGCTGTGACTTGTCACCAACAGCCAACAATAGCCTTGTGGGTTAGCCAGACTTTACAAAGTGACCAGGTCCATAAAATCTCCATAAACCCTTCAAAGGTCCAACTGTCTGGATGGCTCGCTGTCCATTAAAGTGCACAGGGGGTCTTTGGAGTGTTTGATAGCTATCAAGAGACAGAAAAGAAAATTCTCTCAAAGCTGCCTCTTTAACTTTTTTGAGAATTCCCATTAAAAGACAATTTCTTCTGAAGAGACTAACTTGGCTGGCCAGACACCCGGCATGGAGAAGCCATGGGTGGTCTTTTGTTTTTCCCCTTAAACTTACTAAACCACGAAGCAGTGAACCAAACGTAAACGGGTGCTGTGTGTGCTTTCCCCTCCTCGAATGCAGCAGGAGTTCATTTTCCTCTTAAATAAGGAAGCACCTCTCCCCTCCTGACGCGGGGCGGGGGGGGGGGGCGGTGAGAGCTCAGGTCAGCAGGCACTGTAGTGCTCGGGCTGCACACGCTGGGCGCTGTCCCCTGTAGACAGCAAACGCGGGCTGCACACTTGTGCACACTTGTGCATGTGCTGGAGTAAAGTCGGAACTGCTTCCTGTGAAACCCACTTCTGTTTGTAAGCCTTAAAATACCACGAAGCATCATGTGTTTCTGGAGAGTGTTTAATGGTTAAAAAAAGAAGAGGAAAATTAAAATTAAATAAATAAATTAATAAATAGGAACAACTCAAAAAATGGTTAACAGGAGGCCGTTGAGTTTCCCAAGCACGGTGACATGAACTTAATTGAGGCTGACGCATGGCAGCCTCGCATGTGCAGTATCGCTGGGCTCCGACTGAAGCTGCTGACAGAGGGTAAATGGTGCACGGCAGCAGGGCTCGCCCTGGCCTGGCACGGCCACGGAGGAGCATGGAGCCTATCAGGAGCTAGCACAGGGCTAATGAAGGGCAGCCCTTGTTTTTAAAATTCTTCTCACTTAGTTCTGGATCAGACTCTACACCATGAAGCCTTCCCAACCTTTTAGTGCTCAGTTAAAGATTTGTGACACTTATTTAAAAATTAATGCATTCTAATCAATTTAAAGTTAGAAAGCCCAGAGCCTGCAGAAGAGGGAAGACAAAAAAGAGAAAAGGGCAGAAGAGGGGGAAGTAAAGGCGGGAGGGATGGAGCCTGGAGACAAGAAGTTCCAAGCTCTGGACATTGTGCCTGAAGAATCCCAAGAAACCACAGCAACAGGAGAAGTTAGAGGTGACAAAGTGTGCTCTCTACCACATTTCTACCAAAGGCATAAACATCCTGAGACCCTGCTAACACTTCTACATCTGAAAAGGCCAACTGGCTCTCTCACAACTCCAAGGTTGTGTGCCCACGGCAGAACACTTACTCCTCCACTATGGGCTTTCTCTCGAAACGACGGCTACGTGAAGTACGCACACTGTTAGACAAGACACACTGCTTGCTTTGTTGAATAGCATTAATGATAAGAAAAAGATCATTTTAGGAACCACGCTTCACATATGAAACAGAAGAAGAAAGCAGCCTGTTTCCTACCTCGTGGCCATATTTGTGATATAAATAGCAGAACTGAGCACAGGTCGAGGAACCAGAGGGAAACACCACACTGTGTGAGCTTCATTTCTCCCTGTTGTTGACACAGGAAAAGGTTGTACTGCAAATTGTGGCTATGTGTTAGAAGATGGAAAAATCACACTTGTGAGTTTACAAATTTAAACTTAACCAATAAAGGCTTATTTCGGAGGTGCACGATTTTAGTAAAACTAGTGGAGGAAGAAGTCACTTGGGATAAAATGTAGGAAAGGCTGCGAAGGGCAGCCTGAGACAGAACCACTGTGCTGCCCCAGTTCTTGCGCATCCCAACCACAACATCTTCGCTCCCCAGACCTCTTTAAAGACAATTCCTCTGACAACTTTAGTGCATGGCATTACAGTGTGAACGCAGCCACAGCCTCGATCACATCAAGACGGAAATGCTTCTGACTCCACACTGTAGAAAAGGACCTCTGCTTGTTGTTGCTGCTGTTTGGCTTTTAGAAGTACCTGATCATCAAAAGCACGGGCCACTCTTGCCAGTTAGACTTCCTTAAGAGCCTGCCCTGTCACAGAGGGATATTCATCAGGAGGCTTTTTTCTTTCTAGATTTGGGTTTTATAGAACAACTTAGGATATGGAAATCAAAACTAAAATGTGTTTGTGGTGTTATATGCACACGTGTGTGCAGGACTGCATCTCTGAGGAGCCCAAGTTCATAAGGTGCCCTGTCCTTTGACTCTCCACCTCACACTCTGGCAGCTCTCGTGGTTCTCTCTGTCTCTGCCCACACTGTGCTGGGCTTACAGGCAGGTGTCCAGGCACACCCAGCTTCTTCTGTGGGTGATGAGATCTAGACTTGGTCGTCACGCTTGTGTTACTGATGAAGGCCTTGCTCCAGCCCAGTTAGGTGTTGGCTAATGAAACAATTTGACTGTTTCTCAATGACCTAAAAACCATTCCCCTGAATCTCACACTCATTTTTTATAACATACATCAGGAAAACTTACACACAAATGGAATTCATACAAATGACCAGGCAGGTTGCTGAAATTTCCAGGGCTCTTTCTGGAAACTTCCACATTGGACAAAGAGCAGTCCATCACCATGGGCAATTCCTTCCAGGTCACAGCTCAACAGCACAGGCCTGGAAATGCAGAGCAGGATGGGGCTGAGGAGACGGGGGCTGGCAGCTGCCCGCACCCCTGCTCACCTAGGTGCTGCCTCGTTGGGGGTTGGTTGGACACCAAGCTGGAGTTGGGTGCTTACCTAACTGAAACAACTCCCATTACCAACCCTAGGATCCAAACAGCTCTGGTTTTTGACAGTCAGCCTGGAGAGACTTAGGAGGAGGGCAGAATAAGGCCTATTAGGAAAATACCAAATATCGGTGTGACAACTGACATTTTCATTTCATATTGAACAATCCATGTAGTCTAGATCCATCTTAACACCTAGAGGAGAGAAACCCTGAAGTAGGCATTTTTCACATGTGCTCAGTGATAAGCTATCAAAAGCAACAAAAGGGGACAAATTTATTTTTTTCTTTTGGTTCAAATTACTTGATTTTTATGCTATAAAATTGAAATCAGTTATCTTTAAAAATGTAGTTAGGAGTCAGGAGTCAGACTGGATGGTGGTAAAGAACTTTTCCAAATCAAGGGGTCTGAGCTGTGCTGTGCTGTGCTGTGTTTCGTTTGGGCTGGGGAATTCTTCTCCAGGAGCCTCATGATGTGTTGGATCCATAACGTGTTGTATGGATGCTACTAGGGCTGCCCGTGTCTCCCACAGATTAGGGTCCCATGCTGCAGGGTCCTGAGGAGGCAACATTGGGGAGCCTAGAGAAGTACACTTTCCAGTTTCCCTCACTGCACCAATGCTGGATTTAGTAGGCATGGAGCCAGTTCAACTGCAGAGCTGCGGAGCTGATGCGGCCTGTGGGGAAAGCTCTCTGCCTGGCGATGTCTGACTTCATGCACTTGCCTGAATTCTACGTCTGCTGAAGAATTACTTTAACTTTTGTCTTCCTGTGTTTAGAATGTTTTTCTTCCTGCAAATATTTTACTTAAATGCCAGGGCTGAGGCCTCTAAAAATGTCAGGAATAAAATGGTGCTAGTTTGTGATAATAAGGCTAAGCTTCGCTGTCATTTCACAAGTGAGACTCCAGAGAGAAGTGACGTGTTTATGGGGTTACATAATGACGTCACTGCAAACTTGCTGCACAGATTTGGGGTGATGCCTCCCAGGCAGGCACCACTGAATCTTCAGGTGAAATTTGGTAGAGTTAATGCAGCAATATGGCCTCAGTTCTCTCCAACTGATGGGAGATGGTGCAGAAGGGAGGGGTCCACCCCATGTAAACACCTAAAATAGCTGTATGATATACAGAAGAAAAGGCCCTGCCTGCCTGCCTACCTGCCTGCCTTTGTATTAATTATCTTTCTAATGTAGCACAGGATGGCCTTGAACTAGTGATCTTCCTGCTGTAACCTCAGCAATGCTTGAAACACAGAGGAGATTCACCACACCCCAGCTAAGGCTGCGTCTCCAAACAAGCAACATGATTTCTGTGCAGAAATAAAAACATGTATAATTACTAAGGCCCATCGTATTATATACACCTATCTATGAAACAGTCACTATTGTCTCACTATGCCCAAGTATTTGATTCAAAAAGTCTTTAAAACCTAACAAGGCATGGCGCTGGATGGGGAGCTCAGCAGTTGAGAGCACTGGCTGTAGAAGACCAGGTTCAGTTCCCAACACCTACACGGTGGCTCCTAACCACCTATAATTCCACTTCCAGGGGATCTGATGTTTTCTTTTGAGCTTCAAGGGCACCTGGTACATACATGATGCACATGCATGCATGTGGGCAAACACTTAAATAAACAATAAATACTTTTTAAATTAATACGGTGTGATCCCTATTTTCACAGAGCTTATACTCAAACTATTTGAATCTATCATTGCTTGTAAAAATATTTACTTATTTGTATGTGTGTAAATGTTTCGCCTGGAGAGCAGAAGAGAGTGTGGATCCTCCTGAACGGACTTATAGATAGTTGTTAACCACCATAGGGGTGCTGGGAATTAAACCTGGGGCTTCTGTAGGAGCAGCCAGGGTTCTCCCCACTGAGCCATCCTTCAAGTGCTCCCATCATTATCAGACATATAATTATTTTAAGACCTAATATTAAAAATGAAGAAAATTTAAGTTCCTAATCATCTTATTCTATATCCAAGTATTTTAATTAATAATGTTAGCTTTTAATTTTATTTTTGGATCACAACAGTGGCCTTGCATACAAGCAATAACTTGCTCATTTAAAACATGTGTTCTCTCCTACCTCCTTTCTCAGAGTAAGCAATGGCTTCCGTGAGTTTTCTTTCACAGAGGTGTCCACTATCGCTCCCTCCTTGTTCTAGGCACATTTGTAGTTCTCAGTAGAACTGAGCAGCACAGCCCGTGAAGAACTTCTTATTTACCACCATATAAGTAGGAGTCAGTAAATCTTCTTTTCTAACTATAGGCACCACCGTTTCCCCCCAGTGAGAATTCCTTTTCTACCTAGTCCTCTAGCCTCAGTCTTCCAAGAGGCTGGAGTCACCTGTGCCAACCCCACCTTTAGAGGTGAACACTGCCTTAAGACAGTTTCCAGGTCCAAACAGCTGATTGTCGGTGCTGGGACAGCAAAGGTGTCTCATCTCCTGGCAGCTGTTCCACAGAAAATGCTAATTACTGAGACTAAGGAGCAAGAATCTCTCCCGATCAACTAACACCCAGCAGTGTGAGGCAGCACGTAAGAATAACAAACAAGAGGGGTTGATGTTTCATTTTCCTGACCAAGAAAGGTCAGATACAGTGGGGCAGAATGCTGCATCTTACGAAAGTCATTATTTTAAATGCTGAGTTCCACTGAATAGAAGAGTTTTCAAATATTAAAATCTCTGTGGTAGGCTCTGACCTCAGAATAACAAGAAAATGGCAGGTACTCACTACTCACAGATAAAAATGACACTTACTGTAAGGCCATCTATAAAAGTTCTATTTCCCCTCATAAAACAAACAATTGTGTCAGTGCTCCGTATATCTGCCAGCACATGTACACGTACATGCATGTTGATTTCATGACTTAAATATAAAACAGAGTGAACACCTACAGTCTTAAAGCCCACAAAGCAGAGAGCTCCTCGTGTACCATTTTCCCTCAGCAAAGCATTTATTCAGCCTAGGAGAGTCCTGTAAGTATTCTATTTCCATACATGGCACTTTTCTTTGTACACACACACACACACACACACACACACACACACACAGCCGACATGTATGTCTGTGTACTACATAGTATGCAGGGCCCATGGAGGCCAGAACAGGGCTTCAGACCTCTTTTAAATAGAGTTACAGATGGATGTCGACCTCCGTGTGGGTACTGGGAATCAGACCTGGGTCCTCTGGAAGAGCAGCCCGTGCTTACAGCAGTCAGCCCTGAGTTATCGTCTTAGCTTCTCCTGGACTTACGAGAGGAAACTCATGTTTGCCTGGCATGTACAAGGCCCTGGTGTGATCTTCAGCACAGCCCAAAATCAAATATACATACACATACACAGGTGCATGTAAGCTCGTCTTGATTCCTAATGGTCACGTGTACGTGTACCATTGCAGAAAGTTGAGTACGTGCACACTGCAGAAAGGCTTGCTGGACATTGCTGCGGTAACCAGACTGTCTTACAGTCTACTACGTATATTCACACTGATGCAGGCCCTTTCCATACTGAATAGTACTTGGTCTCGCTAATGAAAAGGTTCTACAGAAACAACGTGTCTTAAAGCAGCCTGACATACAGGAATTTGCCGAAATACTTCCTGAGAAGGAAACCCTTGCTAATGTCAGAGTCACTTGATCATCGCTGACAGCTATGTGGATGGGCTGTGGTGGGGACACACACACACTGGACAGTGTATGCTGAGCTGTGGGGAGAGGTCATTCAGGAAATATTCCCTGTAAAAGCATAAGGCCTGAGCACGGATCCCCAGAAGTCACGCTACGGGGTGCCTCTGTAACATCATCCTGGAGGCAGAGGTAGGTCGGTCCCAGAGCACGCTGGTCAGCCCGTCTGCTCACCAGCGGGCCTAGACAGGTGGTCTACCTAGCCAGTGAGCCTGACTCAGGAAGCAAAACTTCCAGACTGAGAAAAGTCCTCACTTAAAAAAAAGGTACTATGAGTAATGAAATGAGCAAAACCAAGATGAATATAAAACAACGAAATTGAGTAATGGTTTTTTAAACTGAGGAAAAATTTAGGCAACAGTTTCTTTTTCTTTTTTTTATTTATTTAATACGTAATAATAATTCTTTGCTTTCCGGGTAAACATCCCCTTCCCCCCTCCCCTTCCTTATGGGTGTTCCCCTCCCCATCCTCCCCCCATTGCCGCCCTCCCCCCATAGTCTAGTTCACTGGGGGTTCAGTCTTAGCAGGACCCAGGGCTTCCCCTTCCACTGGTGCTCTTACTAGGATATTCATTGCTACCTATGAGGTCAGAGTCCAGGGTCAGTCCATGTATAGTCTTTGGGTAGTGGCTTAGTCCCTGGAAGCTCTGGTTGCTTGGCATTGTTGTACATATGGGGTCTCGAGCCCCTTCAAGCTCTTCCAGTTCTTTCTCTGATTCCTTCAACGGGGGACCTATTCTCAGTTCAGTGGTTTGCTGCTAGCATTCGCCTCTGTATTTGCTGTATTCTGGCTGTGTCTCTCAGGAGCGATCTACATCCGGCTCCTGTCGGTCTGCACTTCTTTGCTTCATCCATCTTGTCTATATGGGTGGCTGTATATGTATGGGCCACATGTGGGGCAGGCTCTGAATGGGAGTTCCTTCAGTCTCTGTTTTAATCTTTGCCTCTCTCTTCCCTGCCAAGGGTATTCTTGTTCCCCTTTTAGAGAAGGAGTGAAGCATTCACATTTTGATCATCCGTCTTGAGTTTCATTTGTTCTAGGCATCTAGGGTAATTCAAGCATTTGGGCTAATAGCCACTTATCAGTGAGTGCATACCATGTATGTCTTTCTGTGATTGGGTTAGCTCACTCAGGATGATATTTTCCAGTTCCAACCATTTGCCTACGAATTTCATAAAGCCGTTGTTTTTGATAGCTGAGTAATATTCCATTGTGTAGATGTACCATATTTTCTGTATCCATTCCTCTGTTGAAGGGCATCTGGGTTCTTTCCAGCTTCTGGCTATTATAAATAAGGCTGCGATGAACATAGTGGAGCACGTGCCTTTTTTATATGTTGGGGCATCTTTTGGGTATATGCCCAAGAGAGGTATAGCTGGATCCTCAGGCAGTTCAATGTCCAATTTTCTGAGGAACCTCCAGACTGATTTCCAGAATGGTTGTACCAGTCTGCAATCCCACCAACAATGGAGGAGTGTTCCTCTTTCTCCGCATCCTCACCAGCATCTGCTGTCACCTGAGTTTTTGATCTTAGCCATTCTCACTGGTGTGAGGTGAAATCTCTCAGGGTTGTTTTGATTTGCATTTCCCTTATGACTAAAGATGTTGAACATTTCTTTAGGTGTTTCTCAGCCATTCGGCATTCCTCAGCTGTGAATTCTTTGTTTAGCTCTGAACCCCATTTTTTAATAGGGTTATTTGTCTCCCTGCAGTCTAACTTCTTGAGTTCTTTGTATATTTTGGATATAAGGCCTCTATCTGTTGTAGGATTGGTAAAGATCTTTTCCCAATCTGTTGGTTGCCGATTTGTCCTAACCACGGTGTCCTTTGCCTTACAGAAGCTTTGCAGTTTTATGAGATCCCATTTGTCGATTCTTGATCTTAGAGCATAAGCCATTGGTGTTTTGTTCAGGAAATTTTTTCCAGTGCCCATGTGTTCCAGATGCTTCCCTAGTTTTTCTTCTATAAGTTTAGGCAACAGTTTCTGCTGGAAAGTCAAACCAAACCATTCAGTTCTCTGTCACTCGATGACCAAAAGCAGCTCCACAGTGTCAGGACCAAAGGACCTTTGTGAGACAAGTGTTCCTCAGAACTTCCCTACTGGGGGAGGCGGGGATACTGGGGTGCCACTCAGAAGTTCCTGTCTAACCAGTGTCCAAATGCACTGGGGTCAAGCCTGCTTGGTTTCCAATTCAATACCTCAAGGTGCAGTCACTTGAGCGAGACTTTGCCCCAAGTTACACAGCAGCATGACAACAGAACGTTAGCAAAGTAAGCCATAATTAATTAGCAGAAGCCTGAAGAGAATGTAGCCAATGGATTAAAAACTGTTTAAATCTATTAACCAAAGAGACTTTGGACCTTAGATAATGGTGTACTGTTCTAACCATGAGGTTTACTTGAAGGGTCGATAGCTTTCTGTAGCAGGCCATCTGAATAATACTGTCAAGGAGTTCTATGCCACTAAACGATTTTTAAAATATTGATCCTCAATAAGTTTCCATAAATGTTTTTCTAAAAACCACGAAAAATCATCCAAATAAGTGTTTATAAAATTAACATAAATATTGATGTGAACTAGCCTGAACTCTAATGTTTACTGTTTGACATTTTGACCACAATTTCCCAGTGTAAGCATCTCTTATGAACACATGTGAGCTCTAGCTTCACAGACACTAACACTGAAAACACTAACCATAGTCTAGTGAGATGTCTCCGAAACCCATTAGTGCCAATATTTCTCCATTAAAACAACCAGAGTTTCACACTGACTTGAGGCCTTTTAGACTTATTAGCAGTATTTTAAGGTTTATATTTTAGACTTATCAGCAGTATTTTAAGGTTTATATGTCGAAGGAAACATTGCAGGCTGAAGGACAAACCTGGAGGACATTTGGTCTTCATCTGCCTTAATATTGTTAAGTTCTTACCATTTAAACCTTCAGTGACCTTAGCTCAAGTCTGCCAAACTTGCCTATCAGTTGTTCATTTTTAAAACAATGTCCAGGGTGGGAACTCTGCTGCCAAGGACCTGCCTCAGTAAAAGAGTTGGGAAAGGAGAATTCCTTTCCGAAATGAATAGTAGGTACTGGGCAGGACTGAAGTCAGAGACAACTGAGCTTGGCTCCACTCTTGATTAAGAAGGGAATACGCTAGTTACCGACTTGCTACTCTGCTTCGGGGCAGGGTTTCAGTTGATGTGACTGTGGTTCGAGGAGCCCACGCCCACACCTTCCTGCTCTTTCCACTCTGTTTTATAAACAGGTTTGTCTTATTTGTGTTTGTGTGCACATGAATGGGTGTGTACATGTATACGGAGTGCACAAAGGTCAAAGGGGGCATCTGATGTCCGGGACCTGGAGTTACAGGTGACTGTGTGCTGCGTGCCGTAAGTGGTAGGCACAGCACTCTTATTTATTGTTTTAAGAGACAGCAAGTGCCCTGTGCTACTCAGTCATCTTTCCAGCCCCAGGTCTTCTGTTCTCAACAGTCTTTCATCCAGGCATTCCGATGAACATGGTCCAGACCTCACCCATGGGTTTGCTATTGTTTTTTTTTTAACGTTATAAAAATGCAACTCCATTACCAGTATTTGAACGGAACTAGGACGGTGAGAGGTAGGAGTTATGGTCATTTGTGCTCTCTCAACTTGAAACCCAATTTCAGATATGTCCATTCAGTTTTCCAAAATCCTTCACAAAGTCACTGCTAAGGGAGAAAAAGGCATCATCTTCATCAGCTAAGTGACACCCAATGACACATGCCACTCTCTTACCTAAAACACTTGCCAAACCAAATCCTTGCTCTGTGATAGAAGAAGAGGTGATTTCTTTTGCTTGTTGGCTTGAAGTGTCAAGGGTCATACTGCCTAATCAGGATCATGAACATGAACAGGAGAGACCTACTTCCTTGGATAAAGCATGGAGTAATTACAGATTGCATTTAAGAGAAAGAGCCCAATAAGTGTAAGATTCCCACACAGAGAATGGTATTTATATTTAGGAGAGTAAATGGTGGCCGGGTCAGGATGTTAGCCTAGGACCTTCTGAATGTCATCTCAACTGTTTAGACAGAGCAGACATGGTGACTACGCTTTGCTAACACTCAGAATTTACTGTCACCAGGCATTGTTGACTCTGGCATGTCTTTGGTTAGGATTTTCCTTTTGAAAACATTCTGAGCTATTCTATCTCTGTACCCTTGTTTCAGTGGTTTCCCTCCACCTTTCCTTAAGTCCATAAACCTAAATACTACTTAGTGTCCCAGGCCTGGGGTCAACCTCACCCCCTCTTCCTCCACTGACCCCTGGAGATGAGTGGTTCCTTTGACTCTAACTCTGCCAATACACTTTCACTAGTCAGGGTCTGCTAAGCAGTATGCATGCCAGCCCTGTGTTTACTGAGTCTTACCTACTTTACTAGAGCATATATGTGGGACATTTCCCTTCTGTACACACAAGTTTAGGAACTGGAGACATGGGGGAGAACAAAACAGATCTGTTCTCCTAGACATTATTTTTTGGTGGAAAAGAGAATGAATGAATGAATGAATGAGCATAGGGTCAGAGAATGAGTAACAACTGCGGGGTCTAGAGACGTTGGAAAAGATGCTGCTTTAGCAGGACAGTCAGGAAAGAACTTGCTGAAGATGCCATCCTCGCACAATGGGAAGAGGCCATGTGTGTTCCTAGAAACAGAGCTTTCCCCATAGCAACACCACCTGGGACGAAGTCCTCCTGGGCATTTTCAAGGAACGGGTAAAGGAAGTGTTACAAATCATGGCCTTCTGGACAATGGAAGGTATGCCAATCAATAAGGAATCACTGTACAACTCAGAGCAGAAGGTAGTTGCTATGGCCTGTGTCCTCAAAGCCCCATGCTGGCTACTAATTAAGATGTAAGGACTGTACTGCAGGACACTCGTAGGGGAAGAGTGAACAACCAGGAGGCTGGTAGAGTAGCCCAAGGTAGAGTAAGAGTAATGGTCACTTGCCAATGTCCAATTTGAAGGACTTTCCCATGAGGATCATATTGTGTGAGAAATTCAAGGTGGCACCAAGGTGCTCTTGACCCCGCACTTGTTATTAATTCTCTGACCGTATGCTCATTCATTCATTCATTCATTCATTCTCTTTTCCACCAAAAAAAATAATGTCCAGGAGAACAGATCTGTTTTGATCTGAGCAAGTCAATGGAAAATGTTATCATTAATGATGGTATCTGCACTGATACCAGCATCCAACTTTATACACTGAAAAAGAGGCCAGAACTGTGTTTTATAGCTCTGCCCCCAGAGCAGCATAGCCATTTTCTTCTCCACAGCAGCTGTGGTTTCTTAGAAGAGACCCTCAAGGTAGGGCCTGTTGACCACTGATGTCTACTGATAGGAGGAGGGTGGGGAGTCACATGGGCCTGCTGACTACTGATATTCACTAACAGAAGGAGCAGGTGGGGGGGTTCCATAGAACCCCAGTTGAGGTTCTAGACACTCTTTCTGGAATCTCCTACTTCACATGAGTCTGCCTTAGTCATACATGAGCTCACTGGTTACTCAAGGTGGACTCTGGTGGAATTGCACTGGGATTTGTTGTGGGTGCGCTGGGTTGGGTGAGCAGGCCCCTGTTTGAGTCTCCCCAGGAAAGGACTCATGCAGCAGTAAGTAGAAGCTGGGTGTCAAGGTGTGGATGAGAATGTCCCCACTAGACTCAGATGTTTGAGCACTTAGTTCCCAGTTGGTAGAGGCTTGACTCCCTTGGAAGAAGTCTGTCACCAGAGGTGGCTCTCCCTGTTTGTGCTCTCGTCATCCACGTCTGTCCCCACTGCCATTGAGGACCTCATCCTCTGGAACTCTCCGGATGCTATGTTGCCTTGGTCATTGTGTTACGTCATAACAGGGAAATATCTAATATGGCAGGGAATACAAACTTGAGATTTATCAATTCAGCTGACTTACATACACATGGGCCTTGTGATGATAAAGTTAACTAGACTGCTGTCTTCCTGCATTTTCTGGCTCTCGGGGCCCTTTCCCTATCCAGTAAAGAATGACACAGCACCTTCAAATCTCTCTGCCCGAGCACCCTTCCACTGCCACCTGTCACCTTCTACTGACTGCACTCTTTCTTTAAGAACCCCTGTGATCACCCTGGGGCTACAGATAAAAGATACTGCAGGACAAACTCCACCTAAGTTCATCAACTTTTACAAAATCACTTTTTTTTCTTTTTTCTTTTTTTTCTTTTTCTTTTTCTCTTTTTTTCCTTTTTTTTCTTTTTCTTTTTTCTTTTTTTCGGAGCTGGGGACCGAACCCAGGGCCTTGCGCTCGCTAGGCAAGCGCTCTACCGCTGAGCTAAATCCCCAACCCCCACAAAATCACTTTTTGCAGAATGGAGTTTATAGAGTTTAAGATGTGGCTGTCTCTGAGGGAGAGGCATTCGTGTTCTCTGTGGACCACACACCACTGTCAGAGACTTCGCCCTCAGATGTTTGCAATACTGCACTTGATGCCCAGAACTCTGGGGATGGCCAGCTCAGGACAGAAAGCCTGCTTTACTACACAGACTATCATGAGGGGAATAGTAGCACCTAACCCGCAGACAGGAACAGGAAGTATGCAGGGTAGTTTATTTAGGAATAGTTACAGGGCTGCCATCTCTTAGCCAGGCTTGAACATGGTGATGGTGATGGTGATGGTGGTGGTGGTGATGGTGATGATGGTGGTGGTGGTGGTGATGGTGATGATGGTGGTGGTGGTGGTGATGGTGATGGTGGTGATGGTGATGATGGTGGTGGTGGTGGTGATGGTGATGGTGATGATGGTGGTGGTGGTGATGATGGTGGTGGGATGGTGGTGGTGGTGATGGTGGTGGAATGGTGGTGATGGTGATGATGGTCGTGGTGGTGATGGTGATGATGGTGGTGATGGTGATGATGGTGGTGGTGGTGATGATGGTGGTGGGATGGTGGTGGCGGTGATGGTAGTAGAATGGTGGTGATGGTGATGATGGTCGTGGTGGTGATGGTGATGATGGTGGTGATGGTGATGATGGTGGTGGTGGTGATGGTAGTAGAATGGTGGTGATGGTTATGATGGTGGTGATGGTGGTGAAGATGGTGAAGGTGGTGATGTTGATGATGGTGGTGGTAGGGATGGTGGTGGGGATGTGATGATGGTGGTGATAATGATTACTGTTAGCATTTTCCTTTTGTGAGACAGGGTCTTGCTATTATCTTAGGCTGGCCTTGAACTTGCAATTTCCCTAATCAGATGCTGTATTCCAGGGGTACACCATGCCGAGCTTGCTGGGACCTGCAGCACTGAAGGGCTTCCAGCAGAGCCTTGTGCAGGGCTGGCTACTCACCCACTTGGTATTCACCACAACATGCTTCGTCTCAACCCCAACAGCTCACTTAGAGGCCCCACGTACACAGCCCTAGGTCCTCAAGGACAATCTTCTCTAAGCTCTGCTGAAACTGAGGGAAAGTAAGCTAGTCTGGCCCACCTGCACCGCATCCATTCGGCACACACAAGGCATAGCAGCTGGTGACCTCCCCGTTCAGGCGCCCTCTTGGCACAAGCTGCTCCTTCTGGCCTGTTTCCCTCCAGCATTCCAGCTGAACAGCTCTCCAAATCCTACTCCATTAACTGCTTCCCACTTTAGGCCTTTCCAGCCAACCAAAATTGTGGCTTTCCACAGAGGCCCTGGCCTCTTACCTCTCACAAACTCCTTGTTCATCAGAGGAGTTTGTGGACCCTGTAAACACAGTCAAAGATTAAATGGTCTTTCCTGCAGAGGTGAATGGGACTGAGTGAAGGAAGGAGTGGAGCAGCTCTTACTGCCAGCTCACTTCCGGGATCACAGATGCACATGGAGAGGAGACTCAATTTCTCCCCTTTAAAAATAAAATCATAGCTAGACGAGGTGGTGTACACCAGTAATACTAGCACTTTGGGGCTGAGGCAGGAGGATCATGAGTTGGGGCACAAAGCAAGACCTATCATGAACAAAGAAACAATCCTGTCACAACGGCAACCAGGTAAGCCAAAACATACATGAACACACAGCCAGGCTCACACATGAGCACACATGGGACCCTCTGGTGTCTAGGACGTCAGTTATGAGTTGGGTTAGCTAAAAGAAGGAACTCCATGTAGCAGCTAATGGTGGCAGCAGTAACAGAGACGGGCTTTGTGAAGTTGTGGATCTTTGATGTCTCCTACATTATGAGCTGCTATCAAAGCAGAAACGGCCTAATGAAGGAGACCTGGAAGGGGAGGCTTTCCCCGGGATTGTTGTCTTCCTTGCAAACGGTTTTTAAAGGTCACTTTAAAAATAGCTCCTAGAGCCACAAAAGCCTGTAAATATTTAAATAACACACTTCGGTTTATTTTTACATGGTGTTGTGAATGCACATCACAAAATCCTTCACAGAAATGTCAGCCAAAGGCTAGAGTCGGCAGAAGGATGGGAGGAGAGCAATAACCCAGAAGAGGGTGGGAGACTTTTCGGTCGTGGTACAGTCTGCCTGCTGGAGCGAGAAGGCCACCACGCACCTCAGGAGAGAGACCTATCAGGAAGACAGCACCAATGAAGCTTCGAGAATTTACTGAAGCTATGTCCCCAGAAAGGCTCCTAGACCTTCAGCGTGACGCTGAAAACGACAGTGTGAAGAGAACTCTGGAGAAAATGACTGCTTTGCAGTGCCTCCTAAGTTGAGCCCTCACAAGTCCAGATTTGCAGCTCATGTTTACACACAGCCTGAGAGAGGAGCCCCAAGTTTCCCAAGATGATAGCAAGTGGAAAGTCTACTCTCAGATGGGTCTGATTCTCAAACTTCAAGCTCACTTCAAAGAGAAAGAGTTCAATAGGAAACATTTAATAAATATCACGGAATTAAAAGGGAACTGTAAGCATGTTTCTCATCATACTCGGGGTGCAGGGGCTTCCTGAGTACAAGTTCCAAGGGAAATCCATGTGAAGATTTAACTGCATTAAACTGAAAACCCAACAAGAGAAGCAGACAAAGCTCCCGACACAGCTCAAGGAGGTCCCCTGTGAAGATGACTTGCAACGCTGCAACGCAGTAACTGAGCAGAATTCCTCAGGAAACCAAGAAGAAAAGCAAATCCCTCAATAGAAAAGATAGCTCACAGGAAATAAAGGAATCATGACAACTAATAAGCATAGAGGATGCCATAAAAATCCAAAGTCTGCTTTTCTCAGTGAGAGGAGAGATTCAGGGAGGACACGGAACCTGTAAAGTGTTCGGGCTCTTTGGCTCCTGAGTTCTACTTTACAGGATTTATCATGGAGAGAAGATCAGGACTCTAGTAATGGGACAGAAGGTTAAACAACTCACAACGATCTGCGTTTGTAGCCACAATCAACACATCACTGGACCTTCTTCAGAGATGCTTCTCTTTGCGGTAGAAGGTGATTAAGGTGTGGAGGTGCCGAGAGTAAGAGGCTGAAGATGCTCAACCGGAAATGGAACACAGAGCAGGCAGCTGCTCTTCCCAAGGCTCAGGGCTCATGGCAGAAGAGGGAGCAGAGGGCCTGGGAGAGCCGCACAGCAGAGCAGATGCACAGGCACACTCAGGTCACGGTAACGGCAAACTCAAGGCCACTGCAAGCCCAAGCCGCCAACCCCAGCAAGAAGGGAAGTGGCATTAAGTATCACAATGGAACCATGGGTGACTGTTAGCTTCTGGAAGAAAGAGAGCCGGTTTTCTGGGTAAATGTAGCCCCTGGTAACTTGGCCACACTTCAGCACATCATGCACCCAAGAATGTTGAAGCATAACACATCGGTGTTGGATTAAAACTAGAAAACAGACAGAAGTTAGGTACGCAAAGAAGGGACTATGATAAAAACATCTGTGAAATTTTCAGAAAGAAAGGGAGGGAGGGAAGGCAGACGGAGAGAGAGAGGAAAGAAATCAGATTTAATTACTAAGAGACAACCAGACCCTCTTTACAAGGAACCACATCTGCACTGCCCTAGTATCCTTAACACAAAAGTTAGGAAGACCTGGGACATGGCCCAATGAATGAAGTGCTTTTTCTGCAAGCCTGAAGACCAGAGTTCAGATCTCTAACACATACCTAGGTGCCTAGTGGGCTCCGGAGCCTGTCTGTCATCTCAAGGCTCAAGAAGCAGAGACAAGAGTCAAGCTAGGGCGCGCCAGGGCCCTTGGTGAACCCTGCCTCAGGATATAAAGCCAAGAAAGACTGAAGAAGACACTAATACTGTTCTCAACCTCTGGCCTCCACTTGGATGGCCTATGCTTAAGTGAACATGACCCCTACACACACACACTCACATACACAGCAAAACAACAACAATAACAAGACAAACCTTAGAAACAAAATGTACACTACTGGGAAATATAACCTGTTGAATAAATGAATACCAGATTCTGTGAGTAGACTGTCGCAAACACCCAGAAGATGCTCCTTCCAATCTTTTTAAACCTCTCCAAAGTAGGGGATGCAAGATCTTGTCACAGCTGTCTATCTCAGACCACTAATTGTGACAATACACTGAGATGCTAAAGCGGTGCTTCTCAGACTTTACCAGCACCTCAGGCTTCTGGGAAGATGCCTAATGGCCCATCCTTGGAGGCTCAGATGCAGCTGGACCACACACTGCTCACTTGAAGCCCTCTTCATGGACTCTAATGTTGCATCAGATGTAAAGCCGCTGGTCTGGATCAGCTCCTGCCGGGCCATGTAATTTAACTTCCCATTGTGTCCTTTGGGGGGTAGAAGCAGTGCTCCTTATCACATCCTGTGCTCGGTTACGGAGCTCACTGTCTGAGTTCACAAAGACCGTGTAATGCAGATGAGCGTACACACTTAAACAGCACCCAGTCATTAAGGGTTTCTCACCCCGAAAATGCTAAATCTATAGAAAGGAAGAGAGCTACAGCAGCGCCTCGAGGGAAATACAGCTGCAGACCATACAAGCTAGTCCAGGCTTTTGTAAAAGAAACTCATTCTTTTCTGGCTTAACATTTGTGTGGAATGATGACGTTCACATCAAGGTCCAAGACTATAATGTTACACTGCAGGTTTACACTCCTATTCTAGCATCTTCTAGCTGTCTCACCTTCAGCACCTTACCAAAATCTCAGTGGGCCCCTTGCTATAAATGGGGAAAATGATAACATTGGCCCTGGGACTGGGTGAGGAGCTAAACCCTGGTACAGTGAATCTAGTGCTATTACTTTAGATACATCAAATGCTTTTATAAAGATGTATTTCTCTTTCCCCATTAAGAAGATACAAGTTTTGGCCTGAGGAGATGGTTCAGTTAAGTAAAATGCTTACCTTGTATGAATGAGGACCTATTTTTGATGCCTAGAGCCTACAAACAAACAAACAAACAAACACAAGACAAAATAAAAAATCCAGAAGGATCCCTGGGGCTCAATGTCCAAACAGATGTGCCTCTTCAGCAAGCTTCTAGTCCCAGTGAGAAGTCCAGTTTCAAGAAACAAGATGGATGCTTCCTGGAGTGGCTTGTAAACCACTCCACACTGTGCACCTCTATACACACACACATGCACACACAGGATCACATACATATGCACATATATACATGCACATGCACACATACAAACATACACACACATGCACACACATGAACATGTACACACACGTGCACACACAGGAACACTCATATGCACATATATACACACATGCACACACTCAAACATATATACATGCACACACATATTCACACACACACACACACACACACACACACACACACACACACACACACACACACGTCCCAAGTAGGTTTCACTTCTGTAGAGATAACCCATTCCTAGATACTGCGTAAGTCAAACAGCTCTACTGGAGGCCAGGTTTCGCCTTCTCCTTTGCTTTAAGCACTGAGAACAGGAATCCGGGAGGAACAAAAAGCTGACAGTCACAGCGTGGTTTATGGAGAGGAGCACAGACGCCAGCAAATTAAGTAAGCACTTCCATTTGTGCCCGAAACAGAATCGTGCAAATGAGTCAAGGTGCTGGGCAGGGCAAGAATGCTGGAAGGGCCTGGAAGCAGCAGCAATGTGACTAAGCCTGTCTGGGGTTTATCCTACCACTGACATCACAGCACACTGCAGTCCTGCTGGGGACCGCCTGCGTGGGGACATGGCCTTGAAGCGCTGAGGAAGCTCACCTTCCTGCATCCTTTTCTCTGAGACTGACTTACTACTTGCAGGTCTAAGATTCAGGAGAGAAGCCCCACCTCAAAGCCCACTCAGAGCAAGACAGTATCATCATGCTTCATTTAGTAAAGGGGCATTGTGGTTCTTTTCAAAGGGAAGCTCATGGAGCTCCAAGCTGAACAGCCAACCCTTCCTTCCAAAGAGCTCCCAAAGAGCTCCGGCCCTCACCAAGTAACTCCTGATACTGAGCAAGTAGTCTGTCCTGTCCACCTGACTGTGAGGGGGCCCACTAAGGCTCACACACACGTTAGGACTGAAGACTTCTCTTCACAAGGGAAAGACCTTAACGAGAAGGTCTAAGTGCAACGACTTAGGATGAGCTAGAAAAGCTCTATCGTATTGGATTCTTGCTTCAAGCTCCTAGTCTTTTCTTCCCTATCTCTTCACTTGCCCTTTATTTTCTTTTTCATAGGCTGACTTCCACATGGAGATATGGAACAATAGGGAGACACTACACAATGCCTTCAAATGCCATCAAGACCCCCCAGTACACATTTCCTCAACTTCTCGCTCCTTCCTGACTACAGCTGTTGTGGTTGCTAACTTCATAACTGCACAGAGGAGCTCCGGAGTCCCATTTTGCTAAACCTAATAATGCACAAACGAATGGCAGCCTCTTCTCTCCACTGGGAGAGGGAGAGAGGCCGAGGAGGAGCTTCCTCCTGAAGCAGTGTGGTGAGAAACATCCTACTCTTGCCTTTGCGGCCCTGGGATTCCAGCTGTGTCATTTGGAACCTAATTGTGAGTGGACCTTTAGGTGACCATCTATGTCTTCTGCAATAGTCGGTTTGACGTGATTTGGGGAGTCTTGGCCACACCTGTGCTTGCCTCAAGCTTTTGGGCTCTGCCCAGGCCTATTAATGTGCAGCAGGCAGGGCTACAGTCCTTCCTCTCGCTGCTTGTTCTGAAGCCTTCACCGGTCACTTTGTGTTTATTTTTTATCCTGGTTTCCACCTCGGCTCTTGGTCTGATATTTAACACTGTCCTCGCATATTATTGTGTTTGAGGGTTTCAGCTGCACATATGTGCATGCACCATGTTCGTGTTTGGTTCCCATGGAGGTTCGATGAAGGCACAGGCAACTGGAGTTAGGGAAGCTTGTGAATGACAATGTGGGTGCTTGGAATTGAACTCAGGTCCTCTCAAAAGCAGTAAGCACTCCTAACCACTGAGCCACCGTTCCAGTCCACGTTATAAGCTCCTACAGGGCAGAGAATATAGAGATTGCAGGTCTTTAATGTTTCCATGGACAAAGGTAAGGGCATACTAAGTCTTAAACTTGTTAGATGAATTTTTGGAAAACAGTGTTTAATCAGAATATTTATAGAAACTTAAGTATGTTACAAATACACCACAAATAGAAAAATAATAATTTCCCTCAAATATTATTTCAGCATTTTTTACAACAACGGATTTTTACTGCTTTGAAAAGGAATAAGTGTTCCACAAATAGTGTCAGAGCGCATTAAAACACAGAGCGCCACTCTGCTTCCCACAGTAGCACCCAAGAACGTCACAGACAAACACAGAGAGAGAATGTTACCCCAAACGGCCACGTACAAACAAGCTAAGGTTATGGATGTGGAGTTGGAGCTTAAAGGTCAATGTCTGTGAAAGAATAAGATGTTTGCACCTAAAACCACGGGCCATTTTTAGCCAACACAAATCAGCAGTGGTTGCCTGGACCTAAGTGCTGTAGTAGCAGGATGTGTGAAGTGGGGTGCCAGAGGTGAGGGACTGGGAGCCTGTGGCTCCGAGCTGCAGAGCTCGACTTTGGCTACTGTCTGGACTTCTGTCAGCTGAGCTGCCTCTAAGGTGCGACTCAAGCAGCAGGAGGGGTGGGGAGCCAAGGAAGGAGTAAAGGCCAACAAGGTGTGAGGAAGCTGGTGTCCAAGACTGAGGAGGAAGTGAGCCTTAGCTTCTGGGATTAGGGATTAGGATCTCAAAATGAGCCTTTACTTTATTTGGTGGAAAAACTCATTAAGTCTCCATTAGAGTTCAGTTTCATTTGGAGCCAGACAGAAAAATAACAATGCTTACTGGCTCTTATTAAGTTTAACTAATCATTTAAAAAGAAAAACCTTCAAATTTCCCACCAGTAAGTATTTACAGGCCCTATTAGTGGTCCTTAGAAATTAATCAAATTATTTTTAGGTTTTTCTGTTTGAGTTTTGTTTTTAAGATTTTTTTCTTTAATTTTAAAATGAAATGAGTTCACAGCTATAACAGGAAAGACCTGGAATACGCATGGGACTGGGAGAGTGCATCACTGGATGGCTTCTGAGTGCAAAAAAGAATGTTGCCACAAAACAGGTGTTGCACCATCTGAATGCTGGAAACAAGAACACATAATTTTGAAGGGGAAAAAAGTATCTACACTTGGCTAGAAAGAGCAAAGTTGTGTTAAAAATAGCTTCTTGTAATATTTTGGTCGGTTTCTGGTGTTCCTGCGTGTGTGTGTGGGGGGGTTTTTTTTAGCAATCAACATAATTATGCAGTGCAACAGGGTAGTGTTTATGCACATTCCCATTTATACAGTGTGCACAAACAGGGCTGATGGACACATGGGGCTGTGGCCACCTCCTTGACCTCTGCCTCCCAGGAAGCCCATGTGCAGTCTTCAGGCTGGAGTACTGACCTCCAGTTCAGCTCTGTCTGTGCCCAGGGCCCAGTGCTCACTCTGTAAGGAATACAGTCTGAGCCTCAGAAAACTGTTTCCATGAAGGAAGTCAACATGCTAATGGTTACACACACACACACACACACACACACACACACACACACACACACACTCTCTCTCTCACACACACACACACACATTCTCTCTCTCTCACACACACATTCTCTCTCTCTCTCTCTCTCTCTCTCTCTCTTTCTCTCACACACACACACTCTGTCTCTCTGTCTCTTTCCCTTTGTCTGTCTGTCTCTCTTCCCATTCCCTCCCCCACTCTCTCCATGTGCTCATGGCTGGCCATTCTCTCTCTCTCTCTCTCTCTCTCTCTCTCTCTCTCTCTCTCTCTCTTTCTTTCTCACACACACACACACACACAGACACACACACACAGACACACACACACAGACACACACACACACACACACACACACACACACACACACACACACTGTAATCCTAATAAGACATGACAGCATATATAAAACCCTACATCGTTCCCTGTGACTCGGTTTGTAAACTGTGGGGTCTCTTCTGGGAAGTGGAGGAGGCCATTTCCACCTGTAGGAATATCCCAGCTTGCCAAACCATTGCATTTACTGAGATGGTTCTAAATGCCAACTTTACACAAAAGTGACCAAAGTGTCTCCTTTTTTAAAATCTGTGAAGAGAGCTCAGATGCCAAACTGGCGCAGGGAAGTACCCAGCTGCAATGCAGCTCAGTTCGGCCCACGCAGACGGCACAGGGAAGCACCAATGCAGTGCAGCTCAGTTCGGCCCACGCAGACGGCACAGGGAAGCACCAATGCAGTGCAGCTCAGTTCGGCCCACGCAGACGGCGCAGGGAAGTACCCAGCTGCAGTGCAGCTCAGTTCGGCCCACGCAGACGGCACAGGGAAGCACCAATGCAGTGCAGCTCAGTTCGGCCCACGCAGACGGCACAGGGAAGCACCAATGCAGTGCAGCTCAGTTCGGCCCACGCAGACGGCGCAGGGAAGTACCCAGCTGCAATGCAGCTCAGTTCGGCCCACGCAGACGGCACAGGGAAGCACCAATGCAGTGCAGCTCAGTTCGGCCCACGCAGACGGCACAGGGAAGCACCAATGCAGTGCAGCTCAGTTCGGCCCACGCAGACGGCACAGGGAAGCACCCAGCTGCAGTGCAGCTCAGTTCGGCCCACGCAGACGGCACAGGGAAGCACCCAGCTGCAGTGCAGCTCAGTTCGGCCCACGCAGACGGCACAGGGAAGCACCAATGCAGTGCAGCTCAGTTCGGCCCACGCAGACGGCACAGGGAAGCACCCAGCTGCAGTGCAGCTCAGTTCGGCCCACGCAGACGGCACAGGGAAGCACCCAGCTGCAGTGCAGCTCAGTTCGGCCCACGCAGACGGCACAGGGAAGCACCAATGCAGTGCAGCTCAGTTCGGCCCACGCAGACGGCACAGGGAAGCACCAATGCAGTGCAGCTCAGTTCGGCCCACGCAGACGGCACAGGGAAGCACCAATGCAGTGCAGCTCAGTTCGGCCCACGCAGACGGCACAGGGAAGCACCCAGCTGCAGTGCAGCTCAGTTCGGCCCACGCAGACGGCACAGGGAAGCACCAATGCAGTGCAGCTCAGTTCGGCCCACGCAGACGGCACAGGGAAGCACCAATGCAGTGCAGCTCAGTTCGGCCCACGCAGACGGCACAGGGAAGCACCCAGCTGCAGTGCAGCTCAGTTCGGCCCAAGCAGATGGTGGTTTGACTTTCACACGTGCTCCGCGGCTGGCGTCCTCGTCAGCAGTGTGTCTGTTCCAATGGGCTGATGGCCAGAGTCCTGTTCCTGTGACTCAGGGCAGCTACGCACCTCGCCCATTCACACAGAGGACTTTGGCAGCACCACTTACACAAGCTATGAGATGTGAATCAGCATTCTGTGGCGCCGTTTTCCTGTGTGTCCCCTGTGTTAGACTGGCCTGGCTCCAGCAAGGTTACATAAGCTATAAGCTATACAAGCTGGCCCACCACTGAGGAAGAGAACCGCCGAGCAGTCCCTTTCAGGAATACGACTGGTAGGCTGGAATGCAGACACCAGCCTGTGATAGCATTCTAGAACATCTGAATATTTTGGATAATTCTGCTTTCAAAATTAATCCAATGTAAATACATCATGGTCACTTTGTTTCAAAACTCTATAGAATTAAATGTACTGTACAATTAAATGCACAGACATTTCTTTCTATGTATAACCTCAATTATAGAAAATCCTCTCTATAAATGTATGGTGTGAAGTTGTCAGTTCAACTTGCTGGACATGAGCTACAGACACACACCCCCGTCCCCACCCACTGAAAGGGCCAGTGGCTCTGCCACAGCCCACGGGTCAATGCAGAAGTGCGAGGGAGAAACGCTTGGCCGTAAGACGTCAGCCCACAGCCTGGGCAGCTCATCCTACTGTCAGTCACGCTGAGTTGTAGGGAAGAATGGAGGGGAGCAAGCCGGCCCAGGCAAGGGAGCTGCTGTCACATACACGAACAGGCCCCTACTTCCCAGGCAAGGCAGACCTGGTGAGGGAGCAGTGTTTGGGGCCATGCTGACATTCTCCCAGAAGTGAGCATAGAGTGCATGTTACCTTGGGAATGAAAGTCATTTTGGTGAGCTTGGTCTTTTCTTTTCCTATCATATTCCTCCGCACTCATATTGCTCAGTCATAACCTGGGAAATAGCTTGACTTCTTAAGCAAAGTGGGGACTCTATCCCTCATGAGTTCTCACTATCAGGCTCTGCCACCCACTGTCAGCTGCTCCAGTTAATCCTCCGTTACAGTCCTGGACACTGGGATAGGGCTTTGGTAGCAGCAGCAAAGTCACCTATGATAATAGTAATAATGGTGAGGGGATGCTGAGCAAGCAGGACCAATAAAGTCAAGGACACATGTGTCCCTGTCTCTTCTGAGTCTGTGCTAAGCTAGATGTTCTTCAATGCGCTGTGGACTGTAGGCGAGCGGTCTGTCCACACCTCAGTGCCTCAGCTTCCCTGAAAGCTCAATGTGAACTCTGACACGGTGTGCTTTAGAGATGGGAGAAGACAGGAGTGTGGTATATGTGACTGACACAGTGTGCTTTACAAATGGTAGAGGACAGGAGTGCGGTATATGTGACTGACACAGTGTGCTTTACAAATGGTAGAGGACAGGAGTGCGGTATATGTGACTGACACGGTGTGCTTTACAAATGGTAGAAGACAGGAAGACAAGAGTACAGTATATGTGACTGCCATATGGCAGGTAACTTTGGGTATTCTGAAAGGGAAAAAGTAACTTATTTGGCAGCAAGAAAAAGCCCTGCCAGTGTGCATCCATACAAGTCGCCTGTCACTTTAAGGGCCGAAATAGGAAAACCTGTACCAGTTCTGTATTCCGTTCCTTCTTTTCAACTCATTCTAAGTTGCCCCCTGGGAGTTCGCCCTGCACCAAAAGTCTCTTTCAGTCCACAGCTAACTCTGTCTATTAAGCTTGCCCACCCTGCTCTGCCGTAACACTGCCTCCTTTGTACTTGCTTGGTGAACTGACCAGCCACACAGTACAATGGCCACAATGACTAAATTACACTGCCTGTCACCGCCTTTTGTGTCACACCTCTGACAGGTGCCATTACCGTGATAGGCAAATTGTAATAATCCATTCACAGTACCCACAGCCTTAATAATGTATTTTTTTATTTTACATAATCTGTGTGAATGCCACAAGGCATCTGAATAGTTAGTAAACACACAGGCCTGAAAGACTGAGCCACATGGAATGCGGCCGCCAACAAAGGAGCCCAGGACAGCAGACCTGAATGCAGCCACGTTCCTCATAACGCGGATATACTTACAAATACATCCAGGGGAGAAATGGCCTCCAGACTTCAGAGTTTTCTAAAACAAACTTATGGACCAGAGAGAGTAAAAAACAGGGTATTACCAGTCTGAAATGGGTATCTGTGTTAAAACTACACACTTACGGCAGGCAGGTGAGTAGAGCCTTACCAATCCTCTGAGGATGGCAGGCACCTGGGGTGAGCCCTGCTCCCATCCATCCCACTGTGGCTTCCCCTCAGCCTTTACCTCAGGTCACTGCTTGAGCTCTCCCACTTGCCTGAGCTACTAGACTAGTCTTCCATCTTCTGTAGTGTCTAACTAACTAACTAACTACTAACTAACTAACTACTGCAACTGGCTTCTTGTTTGTTGGCTTCCACGACGGGACAAGGCCCAGTCACTTCCACATCCTCTGTCACCTCTTTCAAACACCTCTGCCTCCAGAATGCTCAGCAGCTCTCTTTCCCATCGCCGTTCTCGTGCAGAGCTTACTCACCCTGCTGAGTGCAAGCGTGCTCCACCAACCAGCACTGCATCTGACTGTGAGTGGGGTGGGAGCCACTGTCATCCCTTGACCACTTTGTTCAACATAACCTTGGACAGTGACGAGTTACCCCTCCCCCGCCCCTCGGCTCTCCTTACTACATAGAAATTGGCTGCCGATTCATTTATGGCGCAATGCTTTCCTGATACTTTTAATTCTAAACATGCAAGATCTCTTCCAGCTTGCTTAGAGAAATCTCATCTTTGCGCATGGATGAAAGGGGAAATACGAGCAAAAGTAAGCAAGCTGAGTTTCCAGGAAAGCGCTCACATCAGTTGTCTACACTTTTGAACTCCTGTTTTCCATCAGTGTCCCCGGGTGCTCAACCACACTGCTCACACTCTGACAAGCATTCACCACTAGTGTTCAGGCATCCAGTCTGTCAGATGCCAGTAGGTGAAACGCACCTTAATTTCAGAAATGTTAAACTGTGAAAAGGCACACATTTCACAACCATAGGATGTAATAAATCTGCATTTATTTATTGGGTACTTAATACTATATCCACCACACCAAACTCAATATTTTAGGGACATTGTTTAAATATCATAGTTTTAAAAATAATATATAAGATGGTGTAAGTCATGAATTCAAGAAGGTGATGTGCTTTAGTAATGAGGTTACACATAGAGGAGAGCAGAGAGCTTGCCCCTTACCGTAAGCACAGAGGAAAGGAAGTGATCTGCAAGCAGAGGAAGGGTCAGCCAATAGGAACTGAAGCTGCCAGCATCTCGGCCTCGGGCTATATAGCAAGCTCTTCAACTGTGGGAAGTATGTACTGTCTCAGCCTCCCTGTCTGTTCTTTGTCAGAGCTACCCAAGCTGAGGCATATTCCATACAGACCTTCCCTCACAGCACCCACAGCATGTGCTGTATGACCTTCCCTCACAGCACCCACAGCATGTGCTGTATGACCTTCCCTCACAGCACCCACAGCATGTGCTGTGTAGACCTTCCCTCACAGCACCCACAGCATGTGCTGTATGACCTTCCCTCACAGCACCCACAGCACCCACGGCATGTGCTGTATGACCTTCCCTCACAGCACCCACAGCATGTGCTGTGTAGACCTTCCCTCACAGCACCCACAGCATGTGCTGTGTAGACCTTCCCTCACAGCACCCACAGCACCCACAGCATGTGCTGTATGACCTTCCCTCACAGCACCCACAGCACCCACAGCATGTGCTGTATGACCTTCCCTCACAGCACCCACAGCATGTGCTGTATGACCTTCCCTCACAGCACCCACAGCATGTGCTGTGTAGACCTTCCCTCACAGCACCCACAGCATGTGCTGTGTAGACCTTCCCTCACAGCACCCACAGCACCCACAGCATGTGCTGTATGACCTTCCCTCACAGCACCCACAGCATGTGCTGTATGACCTTCCCTCACAGCACCCACAGCATGTGCTGTGTAGACCTTCCCTCACAGCACCCACAGCATGTGCTGTGTAGACCTTCCCTCACAGCACCCACAGCATGTGCTGTATGACCTTCCCTCACAGCACCCACAGCACCCACAGCATGTGCTGTATGACCTTCCCTCACAGCACCCACAGCATGTGCTGTATGACCTTCCCTCACAGCACCCACAGCACCCACAGCATGTTGTCTCTCAGTAAATTCTCAGCATCCATCTTATCTCGCTAGAAAACACATGCTGTTCAATTAGAGCTAAGAGTTCTAAATCCATACATCACTAACATGAACTATATACTCTGACCTTGAAGACAGATTATAAAAATGAATTTAGAAACTGAAACTGGCATCGTTTAGAGAGTATGTTATTAGAGCACATTAGCACAGTTAGAAAGAATAAATGCTACTGTAGGAAAATTTTACCTCTATTATTATGTGCACGATAGGATTTGTGATATAAAATATATTTGTATACTATGGACCATTACTTAACGGTTTTGATAAGTACACAACACAACTTCTTTGTCTGTCAGTCCCAGGGACAGACATCATCAGGTGAGAGAAAGCGAAGAGACTCTTGAGCAGTGAACTCCCAAGAGCAAAATCAGTCACTCATTTTACAGATATTCATGTGGTCCTTGTGACCAGCACCAAGAGCGAGCGACGTGGTGGTTAGTGAAGCACAAGGTCTCTGGCTGGGGAAGCTGCTGAAGAAGAATGTGACGTAAGAGTCTGTATCTTCTGCTGCTACTGACTGCATGAGCAAACATGGATGGGTCACATGATACCCAGCCTCTACTATGTCCTCTGTGGGGATGACATGGCTGAAGTAAACCATTTCAAAGAGAAAATACAGACAGCGAGCTCCAGTAGTAAGGACTATCATTTAGCTGCTCCAAGAAATTCAACCAGTCTTCTACCAGTCATGGGAAATGCACCTAGCATCTGTCTCTCCCCCGGAGAATTTATGTAATTAGGTCAGGACGCTGAAGCTTTATCTGACCCAAAGCAACTATTAGAAAAGATTGATTGATTGATTGATTGATTGACTGGATGAATGTATATAGGTAC
Source organism: Rattus norvegicus (assembly GCF_021556685.1). Taxonomy (NCBI): domain Eukaryota; kingdom Metazoa; phylum Chordata; class Mammalia; order Rodentia; family Muridae; genus Rattus; species Rattus norvegicus. The sequence continues at coordinate 267,898,490 of NC_141534.1, read as the reverse complement.
TTATTTTGCCTCATGAACAGATATATGTACCATATGCATGTCTGGTCGGTGTGATGGGTCTCCTAGAACTCGAGCTGTGAGTTGCCATGTGGGTTCTGGGAAGACACTGAACCCAGATCCTCTAGGGGAGCAGACAGTGAGCTATCTTTCCAGTCCCCAGCCCCAAATGCTATTCTTAGTTCCAACTTGTTTATGGGATTCTATGTTCTGCCAGGTATTAAGTGTGGTACTTGCATTTGACAAATTCTATCCATCACTTAGCATGATAGGCGCTTTAACAATGACAATGTAGGCGAAGTCTTATTGAACTAATATCACTGATGAGGAAAAAGGAACATTGAGAAAGGCTAAGTGACTGCTCCAAAGCCGCATAGCTCTCGATGACAAATGGAGAGAGAGAAGCCCAGCTCTGACTCAACCCCTAGCCTTCGTTAGGCAGCTGACCACTATCGGCTGAACCAGGGAAGAGTGACCAAGATTGCTGTGGCTTTCGGGTGGCTCTGATGCCAGGAGAATATTTAAAAACAAGAACACAGCAATTACACTGAGGAAGTGGCTCGCCCGACTGCTGAGCTCGCATCCGAGAGTCCCTACAGTTCAATCCCCAGGACCTCACAAACCAGGGTACAAGACTTGCATCCCACCACTCAAGAGTTGGAAGCAGAAAGTCAGAAGCTGCAGGTTATACTACAGTGTTTCAGGGCAGCCTAGGACACATGAGACATTTGTCTCAACCCCCAACCCCCACACCACACACTCACTTTTCCCCTAAATATATTTTTATTAAAGGCCAATCGCTTGTTCTGAGGAGTAAATGCTGCTCAATTTTTAGCATTGAAATATTCTTTTCTTTATAAATGGTAAGAATTATGCACTTCTTTAATCCCACAGCCACGCCATGGCTACTAAGTGAGACTCTGTCTCACAAACAAACAAGCAAACATGCAAACTGCAAGTCTTGAGTGATAGCCAGTCCTCCTCCTCATCTGCTTACATGGATAATAAACAGCTGACATTCCTCAGACTTAGCTAATGAGAATTGTTTTTAAACTTGTTTTTAAAATATTGCAGATAGTTATCTGCAACAAATGATTCAAGGTGTCTAATGAGTAATTTAAAAATAGAAAAACAAAATTAAAAATACAGTATTTCCCAAGAACCCACAGATATTGGTAGGAATGAATGGGGTAGACACAAGAAAAGGGGCTACACAGTCAAGCATGGATTTCCCCATACTGCGAAGTGCCTGGGCACCATCTTGAACATGGAGACCATTCCTCATGGAATCCAAGAGTAACAGAGGGCATTTACCCATTCCTCCATTCCTTTTGCTTCTTTCTGCTGTTTTTCATTTTTATTTCTGAGACAGCTCAAGTTGTCCAAAACTCGAGATCATTGTGCATTAACCTCCTGAGTGATAGACGGCAAGTGCGCATGTCACTGCTGCTCTCCAGCTCCTTTCTAAGTGACAGAAATCCATCTCGAATTAGAGAAAGCAAAAGTAAAGTGCAGAGAGGAAATATCGATTACTGCAGTAGAGACCTCTGATTGATAGTGTGTAGTGTAACTGATCAGCTGGGCAAAGTGATCTTTGACAAGTAGATTTTAGATACAGCTCATCTAACATCCAGATTTTATTTATTATTGCACTTACTGGAAAATATGGAGGATCTTCAGTAAAGCTGGGAAAAGCCACATAGACAGCAGAGTGAGAAACACACTCTGGATTCCTTGGCTTTGTCTTTTGCTTCTAGTGTGCCGCCCCCAAGTTAAGAATTTCAGCAGATTTGTAAATCACTTTTGTGATCCATATTCCCTACCCTGGAGGTGGGGAGCTCAGGACGCAAATCTTTACCCCAAGTGCAAATATCATTGCTCTCTGATGTCTAATAATGGAGCTAGTCAGAGGCAACTGTTTGGTATTTTCCCAATCAACATACCCTGTGGTGCATCCAGAATTCCGCAGGGCCACTGTGGGTAGGGAACTGAAGACAGGAGGCAGAGGAAGGCAAGGAGCCTACAGTGTGTCACACAATGAAATGTGCATAGGCACAGAGCATGAAGTCAGGGCCATGGCATGACTCACTGGCTCTGGAGGCAGCGAGCTTTGTGCTGAGTGTGGCTTCCAATCGCAGCTTTCTGGCTGGCCGGACTGTTTAAAATACCTGTGCTTTGGGTTGAGGGCGTGCTCCCTCAGGCCTGGGTTCATTCCCACACTTAACAAGAACGGACTTCACTCTCAGATGAATGGATGAACCAGAGGCATGACTGGTGTGGAAAGCAACTCACTGGTCTCAGATCTCGGTGAAAAAAAGATGTCTCCATTTCAAACAGCAATCCTGCTAACATACATTTCATTGCCTCTTTAAATAATGGAGACTATTTCCTTTCCTTTTCTTTTTTTAATTGACTTAAAGCTACTTTTACAAATAGACTCCCTGGGCTGTTTACAAACACTATGATGGCTCTTTCTTTAATGACAATTTTCTCCTAAGATGTCAAGTCTCCCCTAGCTCTTCTGTTCAAGATAAAGAGATAAAATAAGCAAACAAGTACAGGACTGCAGAAACAAACTGCTTCCGAGGATTTAAACGCAGGAATGCGATCAATCGACAGCCACACCTTCCTTGCCAAGCCTATCTGGCATAACAATGCTGGCCCTGTCTTCCTTGAAGTCAACAATGACGTGGAGAGACAGAGGCTTCCCTCAAGTCACACAGGGACAAGTAACTGATGACCTAGTAAACTGCTTGCTGGAAACAGCTAGCTCAACATGTAGGTTTTTGTTATGGGTTTTTCTAAGGCATGCTAAGATATTTGCCCAAGACTGGTGTTACATGTTATAGAGAAATAAGTTCCCTTACAATAGACACTGGATACATGGAATGTTCCTAATTTCTCCTTTAAAGTTTAAATGTGGATGGAGTAAGCAGGGTGGGAGGATATTTACACAGGGCTTAGGACATTATGGGGTTCTGAAGAAGCCACGTGGTCTCTCAGCTTCAATTTCCTGCTGCACTATCTCTCCAGTTCCAACATGTGTAAATCCTCACAACACGTATGTGGTGCACAGGAACAACTCAGTATGTTGGTATGACTTAAAATTCTTTTACTTTCACTTTCACTACTGTTCTTTTAGGATGAATGTGAAAAAGTTCTGAAATAGATGGTGGGTTTCTTTATTGACGTAGAAAATGGATCAAAAATGTCCTAGACAGTGTATCTCAGTATTGATGTTCTTGCCTGGCATGTTCAACAGCACTAGTTCTAGCCTTAGCACTCAAAACATGATTCCCGCTAAACACATAATGTTCAACTGCTGTCTTAGTCTCTCCAGGGGAATGAACTAGTACACGAACAATAGTTTCCTTTGACATTTAGTCATTTTATTTAAATACTTTGCTTTCCTTCAGTAAAGGTGCAACTTTAAGAATAGTCCTGCATCAAAATATGAGTCGGTATCCACTGGCCAGTGGATTGCATTTTATACTAATCTATCCAGCTGGAGATCAGACCCTCCCAGCAGGGCAGGCCACGGCTCAGGCTCAGTCCTTACACCCCTGTCCTACTGGGATGCCAGAAGGAAGGGTCCTTCCTTAATTTTTACATAGGAAGTCATGCTTTGTCTTGTTTTGTTTTATTTTTGCTATGGGGAAAAATAAGGATTGATAGTTACCTTAAATAAGCAACCTTCAGGCAGCCATCGGTGTCCATACAGGTTTTCTGGTACCGAGTCAGCAGACACACTGTGCTAGGTTTCAGTGTATGCCCTGGTTTCATTTTTCACGAAGGATAGTGATATATTTGAATATGTGGCTCCTTAGACCAGCATTTCTGCTTACATTTGAAAACGGACCACAGATTTAAGACAATAAGCCAGGTAAGTGTGGGATACCACGCTGTGGGTGTACAGAAGTGTCTCCTTGTGCCAAATGTCTGTGACATGAGCAGATAACAGCCTGACTAAACACCCCTCACGTAGACAGTTCTCTCTAAATAAACAGACTTTGCAGACAGGTCTGAGGCGCTTCAGAACGTGGATTTTTCCAGGTCTTGCTGGTTCATATGTAGAAGTTAAAAGCCCCTCTACCCAAAGCCACTGCTCAGAGAGGACGAGACCGAGGCCGCCTGCCCAGAGTGCCCCATCTGGGCCACTTGAGTTGGGACACAGAAGTGAAGCTTTCAGTAAACCTGCAACATGCTGGTTCTCATCTTCTCTTAGCGCATGCTGTGAGTAACGTCACATCCTATCTTCCCAGCTGTACCCTAGACACCCGATTTGTTTGGGAGCCTCAGACTTAAGAATGCACAGAGATCTGGCAACAGTGGTATGGATGACACCACCATTTTCCAGCTCACTCTTTGGAGAGGAAAGAGCATAGCTCGGTTTTCTAAAAAGAGGTGCAACTTAACTTTCAACTCTGCTTTCAGGAGTAGATGTCAAGTGGGATAATTAAACACTCAGGCATGCGATAATGAAAAACGGAGGACATCTGACTTCAGATGTCCCGTCTTTAAGATTGGGAACTTGACCTCCCTAGACCTCGGTGTTCTCATTGTCAAATGGGGACAGCAGCAGAAACACTCTAAGATAATTATGAAGGCCAAATGAGATGTATAACTTCACTACAAAAGGCAACAAAAAAAATAATCTACTTGGGTTTCTAGAAACTGTGTAGTTAATCCACTGGGTTGTATACCTTGAGTGGGTCTCTTCCATTGAAGAGAGACACAAAGATGAGCAGAAGAGAGATAGAATGCAGGAGGCAAAGCGTGAAGCCTTCAAATCCCCAAACTAAAGTAAATACAAGTAGGAATAGAAAATGCGACCATTTACATGATATTTCAGAGTGTACACGCAGACTGTATCATGTGTAACTATGCTGTCTGCTATAGGACAGGATTGGAAATCATGACTGGAACCCTCTGGTCTTTCCAGAGAGAATCATCTGCCATCCTTCAGCTGCACAAGTGGAATGCAGTTTTGTTAACAGACAAAGCAGACCGTATCACACATCAGCATATATAATTCCTCATGGGACTTGAAATGTGGTGCTTATATCTGGGGCCACACACTTCCCTCTGTCCCCACAGTACAGACGACAGCTTATTTCTCTGCATGGAAGTTCCAGAGCTATAAAACAGCTATGGATAATATCTTGGGCTTCCAAATGACTTCTGAGTACATTTTGCGAAAGATAATTAAAAACATGATTTCCAACAATAATACCAACCAACTGGAGCTCCCAGGGACCAAACCACTACCCAAAGAGTACACAAGGAGGGACCCATGCTCCAGCCATATATGTAGCAGAGGATGGCCTTGTTGGGCACCAATGGGAGTAGAAGCCCTTGGTCCTGCCAAGGCTGGACCCCCCAGTATAGGGGAATGTCAGGGCAGGGAGGTAGGAAGGGGGAGTGGTTGGAGAGGGGGAATGGGATGGGCGCTTATGGACAGGAAGCTGGGAAAGGGAATAACATTTGAAATGTAAATAAAAAATAGCCAATAAAAAACATTTAGAAATACTGAAAATCCATCTATTCATTTTGAGATTCAGTAACATATACATACCAATCTGGCACTGCCTGTTACAGACTACTGCTCATATAAATACCAGCTCTTTATATTCTTCTTTAATCAAAACAGTTTTTCTTTCCACAAAGTTTCACATGATCTAGAGTCATTTCCAGAGGCAGTTCACCAATCCTTGGGGAAAACTGGTGCTGTAAATCTGTGGTAACTGCCGGATTGGCTAAGTCATCCATACAGACAAGCCTTACAGAGTCTCCCACATCTTATATGTGGATAATAGATGCCACCGATTTAACAAGTCAGAGACTGACCATGCCTATTACCCAACTTGGTAGAGTCTACGTAATAGTTTTAGGTACAAGAAAATCACTGAGTCTCCTCCATAGAAACACTGCTGATGCTGTATATCAAGTATTCATTATCAGGAAAATATTTCATTATATAAAACACACTACGAAGAATTATTAGTCCATACTCTATATTCCAAACTGCCCTGTTAGTTCTAGTATAGTTGTTTGAAATCATAGACACAAACGCCATCAACAATACATCTCCACATATTTTTATAGTAAAATACCTGCCATCATGTACATGAATTCATAAGAATTCTATCCCAGCAAGCCACACTTTATAAAGTAAATTATGTTGTGACAGTTGAAGTAGATAGTATACTATATTTGCAAAATAAAAATATGCTATGTAAAAAGCTTTGCAAAAAATGTTATATTACAAAGAATATGACTTTATTTGTTCTTAGAAACATTTTTAAAATAATAAACTTACATATATTACTATCAAGGGCAAAGCAGCCTTCATCTAAACACTGGGGAAATGTCCCCAAGGCATACCCGGCTGACGGCATCTTCTGCACTGCCCCTGAGGAGGTGCATGGGAAACGACGGGTGTTCATGAGGTAGATTTTAGGACTGAAGCAAGTGAAGGCTTGGCACACAGACAATCGGGCACAGCCACATGTGCCACTGATACTTGTGGACTTTTTGCCATGAGATAATTATAAATCTCACGTTCACATTTTCATTCACAACCTCAAGTATTACACAGAAACAGTTCCCATCTCATGGCGAATGACTCTATTACACGAGAAAACAGAGGCTTTCAAAGTCTATCTATGCAAGGAAATGACTGCAGAGCCCTGGTTTAGAATCTGCCAACTTACAAGACAGATGAGAATGACATTTAAATCTACACAAATACTTGAATTTTCTCATACGTTTGACAAAAATATTGGATTACTCTTCAAATTTTCTTTCCAAAAATTAAAAACTAAGAAACATTAAAAGTGAAAATATATTTAGAATATTATTTTGAATCTATTCTTTTAACTTATATTTGAATCAATGAATGCAACAAAGATATTATTACAGATTTTCCTGCTAGCTGTATTTATGGAAATAAAGAAAAAAATACAATGTAGCAATAACAGCATACTGGTCTGTTCTTATAATTGTTTCAAATCTTGCATTAGGAAAGAAAAGATATTTGACTTCAGAAGATTTTAATGCAGTAATGCTAAATAAATTTTAATACAGAATTTCTAAGTATATATTTATATTTAGTATATTTGACATTTTATATTTTGCCACTTAATTTTAAATAATCTTCAACAGTTAAAATAACTTCAGGCATTTAATTATAAATATTTTTCAGGAGCTAAGTTTTTAAAGATGTTTTTACATATATCTTTAGAAAATGATGAAAATATATTGTGCTCTGTAAGCATGAATTTAAAATTCTTAGAAAGTATCTTAAACTTTGCGACAGTTGCGTGCAGATACCGTCTTTTGCTGTAGTATTAGACACATGGAAAGGACAGTCCTCACGGCATGCACTACAGGCGGCAGCAGCTGACGGTGGCTCAATGGCGCAGCCTACGTGTGGAGAAGGGTAACAACAAGAACGGAGCACTGCGGCAGGCTCCCGAGTTCCATATGAGGGCTGGAAGTAGAGTGAGGCTTTGGGAAACATCACAGGCGGATGAACCATCTACTGCACCGTAATTTCCACTGCCATTTTTACAACTATTTGAAGTAAGTGAAAGTAAAGATTAATAAGACAGAAATAAAAAAGATTATTTCTTTAGTTTGAATGGCATCTAAATAAAATGAACATTCTTTTCCCTCCACTTAAAACACACACACACATACACACACACATGCACACACACAGAGAGACACACACACTCACACACACAGAGACACACACGAGACACACTCTCACACACAGACAGACATACAGAGACACACACACACACTCACACACATACAGAGACACACACACTCACACACAGAGACACACACTCACACACGCGCACACACACACACACAGAAGCATACTGTTGTCTGTCTAATATTCTCCAATAGCTTATATATATTAGATTAACATACAACATTGGCCTTCATTATTCCTTTCCGGTAGTAGTTTCCTCAAAAATTTCAAACATAAACACTTAATGAATTCTAGTCATGAAGTCATTCCAATTTAACCATTGCACTTGCTGATTAAGCAGATGCCGGCTGCTTTGTGGTCCGGGGGATAGGTGGGCTAAATACAACCTGTTCTGCTATCTCAGGTACGGACTTAATAAACACAGTAACTTTCCTAAATGTTCTTCATCTCCATATAGAATGGCTCTCCAATTAAGTATGGACGGCTGTTTTAGCCGAAGGCACTATGGTCCTTTATCTCCCAAACGTTATTAAAGTAAATATATAAATATGCATGTTTGAGATATTAAACTAGCCAATTTCCACAGAACATATCTGCAAACACCCAATAGTAATATTATAGTGAGAGGAAACCACTGAAACAAGTTTCTTAGGCGTGCACTGAAAGCCAGCACTCTAGTGCGTCCAGTAAATTCCATTCCTTGTTATTTATATATTTTTATCTCTTTCAGAAGCCAGGAGCCATCACTTAGGAAGGACCTCACCACAGAGCCTCAACTTTCCTCGAATCGTGCAGAGCCGACTGTTAATTCTAACGTTGAAAAGGGCTGTGTGATTAAAATTTGAGCTCATTCCTCTTCTCCATTATTATAAAAAGGGGGTGACCCTGTAAATTTACTCAAGCTGTTTAAACACAGAAGGCGTACAAGCACTCAGAGGCAGCATGCCACAGACCAAGGGCGATCAGGAAAGCTGCCTCGGTGACGCTGCAGCTCAGCAGCTTCAGCCTCACAATATGAAGGACTTTTAAAGATGTACTGCAGTCACGCAGTAGAGGTCTCATCAATGTGACATTGACTCCAGGAAAACAAACTAGCAGTGGGAGCAAGTACGATGTGCTGAAAGGCAGCAGCCTCTGCGCTCTCGACTGATACGTGGGTTTTCCTTTTTTTTTTTTTTTTTCTGTTGTTCTGTTAGAAATCATTGACTGTTAAACAAAACTAAAACAGAAGCTACTGAAATGCCTGGCCACTTATAATTTAATTCCAAAAGCTCTTTTTATTCTGTAACAATTGGTTACACTTGTGTGTTCTCTCTCTCTCTCTCCTCTCTCTCTCTCATCAGATTTATTAACAACAGTTTCTAAACTATCAAGATTTATTCCACTCTTTTATTTCATGAAGCACTGTTGTTTATTTCTCTCTTTAGTTGACACTATAAATTCTTCAGTATTTCAAAACGCAGCTGATGATCTCGGTCTTGAAAATTCTGTGATGGAAGACTGTAGACCTCACAGAGCTACACACTGAATGTGGAAGCTTAATTGACCCTTTACCTTTTGCCTTAAAAACAAAGTCTTGCTAGCCCTAAACTTTACAGTCTCCAGTAGAATGGTCAGGCCAAGTCTGAGGATCATCTGGCTTTGAAACAGAGCTATGGACATGCTAAAAACAACCCGGAGGAACAAATTAAAATTAGATTTACCCTTAAGTCTGCCTGCAGTAATTTCTCAACTTAAATTGTGTAAAAACATGGACGCTAGTTTGGCATAATAAATTAAGACCATCAGAGACAGTTTCTCATTATTGGTCTCCAACAGTTGTCGATGACACTATTTTCTGTTTGCATTTCCTCAGGCCTTGTTAATGTATCTTTGTTTAGGCTCACAAGTCTAATGGTCAATGTAAACATAGTCAGTAACACACTGGGCCTGGAAAACAAGTCCAGTGGGCAGACCTATGGAAAGACCATTGGGTCTATTGCCAAGTATGCAGTGAGGCTACAGCCCTGAAATGCCAGAGATTACTCTTTTATAGAGAGATATGAGAAATGAATTAGTCTCTTAAAAATTTTCTCAAAAGTCTTTGTTAGGCACACAAAGCCCATCAAGGAAAAGGCGGAAGGTCTGGAAGCTGAACCCTGTGCTGCATGGGTTATGGTCTTTCTTTGTGGTCTTGACTAGGGATTGTACCTTAGTTACCGTAGTTGAAGCGTAAAAAGACTTTGTCTGTAACGCTATATACTGTTGCTAGTGACCCTCTAAATCCTTGAACCAACTGTGTCTTCTGGTGTCACAGAAGATAATGCCAATTTATTGCAATGTGTGGCTTTTTTTTAACTGATTAAAATGAAGCCGTAAGCACGTGACAATGGAATTAGCACATTTGGAGCCTGTTTTCCCACATCCCATTTTGCGCCAGTGTGGCTGGTCCCTGCAACTCTACGCGGGTGCAATTTTAATGACTTTGCTGTGTTTTGATGTTCTTAGGAAAAAAGCTCGGCTTGGTGTTTGTGGAGAAGGTAGATACGGCGGCTGAAGAGCTGTGATTGGGAACATGGTGACATCGGTGCTGCTTTCCGATAGGATCGGTGTCATTTTCCTCTCAGCGATAAGACACCTCCACTGACAGTGGCTGATTAGGGGAAATTTTATTATAAAATTCACTTTTATCGAATGAGGATAGAGTGATAAATGGTTCAGCCTCGGGGAAAGAGCAGGGACGCACTCCCCATCTCGGATCCCCTTCCCTCTCCTCGCTTTACAGAAGACTCCGTCTTAGCTGTTAGTAATGGCGTAAGAGGGGCCCACGACACACGATTGTTAGGATAAAACTGTCTGAATCAAGAGACACTTAGATGCTGTTATAAAAGAAAATCTATTTTTATATAGTCATAAATCCCCTCCTCTCTCCTTCTCTAAGAGATAAGATTGCTTTTTCAACCTTTTCTCTATTTTCTGGAGTTACCTGATATTTGCTACTTAGGGAAATGTAACACCATGGAAAATCAAACTGAAGTAATCTGGGCTCAGTTATCCTAAATATACTCAATATCCTCGGGAATAAGTATCTGCTAAGCATAGCTAGAACACGGACAAAGGAAGCAGTGGGCCGTGGCTCCTCGATTCTTTGTCGCATTCTAATAATCCAGAAGAGGGGAGGGAAGAAAGGCAACTGGGAATGCTTCTGTGTGTAGTCAGGGGTGATGATGCACCAGCCCCAAGGGCAGAACTTACCCTGCACCCCTGCAAAACTGGATCTAAGTCCCAAACGCTGCCCGACAATTACTTGAAAGTCACCCAAAGAATAGAAAATATGTGTGATACGCTTTGTTCTAAAAGACTTTTCTTTCTGATGAAAAGTTCATTAGTGCCTCGGAATAACCATTCTGGCATCATAAAATAGCATGCGATGGATGCCACGTGGCTGAGAGCCCCACGGTGCTGGTGAATTTGAAACATTAAAGAGGATTTCGTGACAGATTTCTCAATTGGGAGGAGGTGAGTATTAATGATGAAAACAACTCAGAAACGCTGTCCTTTGTGGGGGACTGCTCCAAGGACAGCAGTCTCCACGTGTTCCTGGGGCCTGCCTCCCAAAACTTTCTTCAGAGACTTCTCTCTAGATTCTTCTCAAATGCTCAGGTTAGTATAACCCATTTTGGTGTGGAGTTCCATAGACATTGAAGTGGAGTTTTTTCGATGTCAGTGAGCAGAGAGTCACGTTAAAACATGTCACTTCGTTTGAGCTAAGTGGCCAATGTAACAAAAGAAAAAGTACTCGGTTTTCCAGAATCAATGCTGATCCACCGTGATGCTGGTCAGTGTGAGCATCTGTGGTTACTTTCCTATGCCACAACCAAGGATGGCTCTGGACAACAGAGGGGCAGCTGGTTAATGTCCCCGGTCCAGCTCTTCTCTCTACACATTTTGTGCCTAGGTTTCTCTGAGACACACATTATACTGAAATTCATGATGAAGCCATGTTCCCAAACTGCACCCCAACTTTCTCTGTTAATGGAGACTAATTGTAACCTAAAAACAATATCAAAGTAAGCTCAGGGGACCAAACTGGGAAATAGTGAACAAGAAAAGCCGCTCAGCGGCTAAAGCGTGCAGCAACCTCAAGAGTCAGACTTGTTATTGGCTTAGTATTTCCCACCAAGTGCATGAGAGTGAGCACATGCAGACGCATGGAACGCCAGCTTAAGGAAGGAAGCCTTTCTCCATTATAACCTTGCCAAGTAACAGAGAATGGTTTTCACAACAACAATAGTAGTGTTTTTGAAAGAACTTTTGAAATGCTTTAAAAGTTTTCACAGCGACAGGCAGATAAAAATTCAAAAATGCCAAAACCCACAGCATACCTCCTTAAAGGCGGCTGATGAAATGACCATGACTAGTGTAAGGCTGAAGGTGGGTGGAAACCTTTCACATTAAGCACCTTAATCTGTATAAAGGAGTGCATTTCAATCATTTAAGATGCTCGCTTATGTTCTCTAGGAGCAGACAGCAAAAATGAGCAATGGATGAATGGCACTTACATATATAAAGAAGGGGCTTGATAGAGGGGAGCAGCTTCGGAGAGGATGCACATCCCTGACAGGTAACAGGAAGACAGAAACCCAAGTAACGAGAAGGCTGCCTGTCCAGACCCTGACACAAAGTAGAGACAGACAAGTTCAGCATGTGAGTGCAAGCCTTTAATTATTAAAAAACAAAAAAGATTCTAAAGACTATTAAGGTGAATTTAGTCATGAAATGTCCTAAAAGAAGTCTGAATAGAAAATCTCTCTTAAAGACCACCAATTCCCATACAGCAGTGACGCAGACAGGGAGGTCCAGGTGTGCAGTGTATTGTGGTCATAATGGCAAGGACCCTGTCCAGGCCAGTCAGAAATAGATCTGACTGACTAGCTTTGCACTTCTCATATGGCCTAAAAGCAGAACACATGCCTACCTGTAGGTACTCATGAGTACAGTTACATACATGTGTGTGTTCTGCCTAATCTCTGTGAGATAAAATGAAGTCTCTTTTCCAGGTCAGGAAATGTTACTATGTTTCAACTGTTTACTCATAGGATACTGAAAAAAGGTTTTGTTTTTTGGAGGATACATGTAAGAAAAGGCGTATATGTCAACAGGTGCTTTCTGTTCTGTCACGAGCATCACCAAGAATGGCCATGCACATCTGCGTGCACAGAACAAATCTCACTGAAGTCAAAGGCTCCCTGATTGGTGAGTGGCGAGTGGCTGGGGTGAAGGGGAATAGCCGCTGAGGAGATCTTCCACTGTGGAAAGGTGGCAGAGCAGGACTGCAGCACCAGGGGAGCACAGAGGGTGAGGGAGGAAGAGGCAAGCCCCTTCTGTGGCTGCATTGAAGTGGGAAGGAGGCCTGCGGTGAACAAACTTCAGATGTGAGGAACAAAAGGGCAGGTTTCCAGGGCCATCGCTCTACCTTTTCCTCAGCAGAGAAGATGGGGAGGTCTCAGGCTGCAGCCCCGCGGAATTACCTTCAACAGCCTGTATTTATTAGCGAGGTTTGTCTTCCAGGTATACAGGGGAAGGTGTTCATTACTGTGTATGAAACAATTAATGGAATGGAACTAACAGGCTGTGCTTGGGGAGAGTTAGAAGCTCTGTTCTTTATCATCTAATCTGTACATTAACATAAGCAATAACTAAGACATCAAGTCTCTTGATAAAAGTTTTAAAATTGTGCTCAATAATCATTAATGTGGCTTAGGCCAATTTACAACCGCCCCCCCCCCCAATGAATAATTTGGAGGACGGTAGCTCCTAGGCTGATGGCGGATCTGAGGTTGCCAGTTACAGGAGTACTTAGGCGCCCATCAGCACAGCAAGATTCAAAGCCCTGGTAGGCTTCAAAGAGACACTTTTTCCCCTCCTTCTAGAACTCTTTGCTTTCTAGTAAAGCTGCAACCACAATGTTCTCTCTCTTAATGCCACCATAAAAAATCAAAACACTTTAAAACAAATTGATGTACTCTTTAATACAGTCATCGCATCATCACAGGACCCTCGCACCCTGCGTGGTGACAACCGTAGGGATGCAGACCACACATCTCTGCCTTTGTTGCCTGCTTCAATGCTTAAAGAGAAATTGAGAGAGAGTGTGTATCTCGATCGAGATATGGCACCTTTGAGTGACAAGACCTAATCAGCTTATCTCGACACTAATAAAGTTGGAGCCTGTGGTGCTGGTCTATGGCCAGCACCAAGTGAACTTTTACTAGCCAGAGCCTCGCAGGTCAGGCCGTAGCCTCTGCTTCTCTAAGCTGGATGAAATCAATTCTTAATGGGGTGGCTTCATCTTGATAAATCTCTATAGTCTTCATTCATGATGGCTGTGGAGGCAGTTTAGCTGGACAAACCATCTAAAGTAATGGCCACACAGTCAGTCTATGACACGTACGTGTGTACATGGAATCAATACGTAATGGCCACACAGTCAGTCTATGATACGTATGTGTGAAGCAGAAAGTCGCTTTTTCTAAAATTCTATTTTCCATTTAAGTGACTTTATTAATGGGATTTTTTTTTTCAATTACAGGATGACAAGATTCCTCTACACGTTAGGAAACAAACAGGTCTATTTAATAATTTCTGTCATACAATGGTGTTAGCCTGGGAATTCCTTGGGGTGGAACTGCGCAGCTGACGGCCTATACTGTGCTACTTCTGAGTCTGCCACTCTTGTGAGCCAACCTGCTCAGGTGAGACATTTGCTAGATGCCCTAGTTGACTGATGGGAGTAGAGAGCACAAAGCTGAGAGATACACACAGGCTGAGGGAGTTACACTGACACACACGCACCTTTTCTTTGAGGTAACTTGTGGATAGACCTTTCAAACCAAGGACTGTCCACCTAATTCAAGGAAAAAATTTGATTTTTTTAATATTTGTTTATAACTGCTATATAAAATCTAAACTTTATGGGTAAGATATAAATAAATTATTAAAGCATTGTCTGATTATTTGATATGTGATGGAGTCCTGAAACAGAAGATTTACACAAATGTGCATGGTGGGGGGAGTGCGCTCGCACGCGCGTGTGCACACACACACACACACACACACACACACACACACGATGAACATTTTTACTTCACCTTTCCTACACAGTTACCTGAAGGCATAGCTGGACTGTCTTAATAATGTGGCCTTTGATAAGAGCCCAGTGTTGGGGAAGCACTTTGAAATGATAACAATTGTCTAAGAAAGGCCACATATCTAGACATGGATGAATGAATATATCTTATATACATGTTAGAATATAACATGGTCCTTGAAACCATTCATAGGCACCGCTTTTAGACTGAAGTATATCTGCAGAGCTGTAATCGTCTGCACAGGACGCAGCAATCCTCAACACCTTCCCAGCGAAGTCTTCTAGATGGTGCTCACAGAACACCTTCAGCAGCACCTTCCCCTCTCACTGTAGTCTTCACGCCATAATTGCCTCACACAGAATCCACTCCAGCCATATCATTCCGTATTATCTCTACTGCTGAACATCAGAAGACAATTCTGCAATAAAATTTAATTTATAGAGCTTATTTTCTACTAATCTCCAAGCAGAGGAAAAATGAAACTGGCCATTCCATGCTATGAGCCGAATGGCGATGTGTATTTCCTGAACAGTAACACTCCGAACATCCACTCTATCATACTGAAAGGCTAATGTATTTTAGGTGTCTCAAGCGTTATATCCTAGAACAGAAAGTTAAAAGCTCTTGAGAACATGGAACTTAGTTCAGTAGGAGGGAGTTCTCCTTGCCTACACAAGGCCCCGGGCTCTGTCCCTACCAAGATAAAGCACAAGAACAAACAAAAGCTGAAGTGCAAGCTCTCCTTTGCCAGGCAGTGGTGGTGCACACATTTAATCCCAGCACTCGGGAGGCAGGGGCAGCAGAGGCAGGTGGATCTCTGAGTTAAAAGCCAGCCTGGTCGACAAAGCGAGTTACAGGACATCCAGGGCTACACAGAGAAACCCTGTCTCAAACAAAATGAAATAAAGACCATGTATGAAAGTAAGACTCTTCGAGGGCTAAGGGCCTTTGGGGAAAACTTTTTCCCTAAGCTATAAAACAAAACAATTTAAAAACTTGTGACCAACAAAATTATTTCATTCAAATTATTAATATCACAGTATGGTCAATATTATCTTAGATTTTTCAACAAGAATGGAAACCAGTAATGACAAACGGGATTAAGTATCAAGACTTGGTTTTCTGTGTAAAATGACTGCCAGGTTTATAACCCACTGAGCTCAGTATTGCTCTCAACTTTAAAGTTCAAATGTATAGATTCCTTGCAGATTTTGGAGAACAAATTGCTACTCAGTTTATCTCAAAAGGCTTCTGTTGATCACTCCTGTTTCATAAAGCATCCATGTCTAAGTAACCACAGTCCATGAAGATGAACTTAATCTCATTTAGTAACAAACACAACAACCCCATTATCCAAGACTGAGATTCTGCTGTTTCTCCAATGTTATAGAATATCTAAGAATTCCTGTGGAAATTCAAATTTTTTACCAAACTTATTGCATAATTTAAAATGTATGCTGTTTAATGAATTGTGAAATTAGTGCTTTATACTAGACTGAATGAGACCACACCTTTGTGGACCAGATTTAGATCTCTCTGCCTTTTTCAAAGTTGTTTCACAATAAGGCCAAACTGATACTGAATCATTTACGAGGTCTTTAGAGTTGAAATATCAGTCATGTATGAACAGAACTTCTCTTCTGACATTTGAATTTTGGAACGAGGCAATTCTAAGACGTTTCAGGTTATGTAAAAATTGACATTTCTATATTAATATACAAAACAATGATTTAAAAAGGACTGTTCAACTAATACATACAGCTTAGATACTTAATAAAACTTTAGACATATAAGTCCCTAAGATATTCCCACAAGGACTTTTTGTTTATGTGCTTATTCACATCAAACTGTGTGCTATACACTTCTCTACGTCTCTGCTACATTCACAGGCAAGAACAACGCACCATTAATCCCTCTTCAGACCACACATTTAAAATAACTTCATTTTTGACATATAGTTGGACTATCTTAAAATGGTTTTTAGAATGTTAATCAAGAAATTAAATAAAATTCATGAACAGCATGAATCTTAGTCAGCTATGAGTTTGTAAAAAAAAAAACAAAAAAAACCTATGAGTGACCTCCTTGCACAACAACCATCTCTTTAAACTCCCAAAGGAAAATGCTGACCTAGACAGGGTAATCTCCACCAAAAGAAACAGAAAAGACTTTGTAAAAGATGCTGAAACTGAGAAGAAGAAATAAGGGACATTCTAGAAGCCTCCAATTGATGAGCAGGCATTGGTTTTTGTTTGAGTCCAATAACAGCTCTTTATCGATCACAAAAGTTAATGCCTAGCAAGGTCAATACAAGATCTCAACTATTCCACTGTGGAGCTGCCTTGCTTCGCCACAGAAACACAGTGGAAGTGGACAGATACATTGCATTCGGAGAAACCAATACATCATCATCATAAAGACAGACTGCTTTAAAGAAACAGGAAAAAGAAGTTACCAAGGTAGAGGAGCTTGGTAACAACCTGGTCCTGTAGTTACAGACACCGATCTTCAGACATATAGTCCAGAACTATGAGTTGGGAAGTTCACCAAAGAGAAGCAAAATAATAACTCATACTGACAAATGGAAATCTCTGTGCAGTGTGCTGCGTATCTGAGCTATGATGTGCAGTAATTCTCCTAGAGTAGGTTTTTTGGCACTATTCAAGTTCTCTCTCTCTCTCTCTCTCTCTCTCTCTCTCTCTCTCTCTCTCTGTGTGTGTGTATTTGTGTATGTGTGTGTATGTGTATATGTGTGAGCATACACATGCATGTACACAAGCATCTATTATCCACATGGCAGCCAGAGATAACCTTAGGTGACATCCCCAGAATGTCACCCACTTTCCTCTTTCTTGTTTCTTCATACCCAGAAACTCTCAGGGTAGGCTAGAAGACTCAGGGATCTGTCTGTCTCTACTTTTTTACTGCTAGGATTACAAATGTATACTGCCACACATGGTTTTTTGGTGAGGGCTCTGTATATTGGATTCAGGTCTTTCTCCTTGTGAAAAGGCACTTTACCAACCATCCTTACTTCCTAACCCCTGAAGCATTTTTTAATAACTGAAATGGATATGGTATTAGTGTTTCCTTAGTTTTAAACTAATGTCCTTTTTCTGTTTCAGGATCTCACCAAGGGAAACATATTACTTTTAGTTATCATGTCTAAAGCTCCCTCTGTACAGTTTGCAATGTACTTCACACATGCTTTAGAAATGGAATATAAAAATCTGCAGAGTTTAATCTATTGTCAACAGTTAGACAAAAATACATGCAGAAGAATTATCTTTTGTTACAGATCTAAGGAATATAAAATCTATTTGAGAAGTGAATAAATAGAAGTGCCTGGTAGAAAAGAAAACAAACAAGGTTGGACGTCTTAATGCATATATTAATGTTGATATAGACACCAGGTATTAAAGTCTTGTTTGTCACAAATGCTAGAAAAACCCCAACCGCACGTATGGCATGTCATCGATGTACCCACCCTTCCCTACCGTGCTCCTCGTAGTCAGGTTTTAACCACTTACAAGACAGTGAAGTAAGCACGAAATAGACAGTGTGGCTAGGGCTCAGCTCCCCGCACTCATGCTCTCTGCTATTACATAATAATAAAAGGTGACAACATGGTCTTCCCTACACTGCTTGCTTCTTTGGACACCAGTATCCCATGCAGCCATTGCCACTGGGCTACAGGCGGAACCTATGTGGAACTTAAAGGACGTGTGTTTTCCTTCATTTTCTTGGCTTTGCTGTTGGCCAAATGTAGAGGATTCTACAACCTAGGGCAGGGCAGAGCCTCAGGAGGAGAAACTTGAGTTTCTGGACCACTACATGGAAGGCTGTGTGCTCATTGGAACACCTGCACTGGACTTTCCCAAGAGAGAAACAGCATCAGTGTACCAAGCCACTGCGAGAACTACAGTCTGACATGGTCAGGCGGACGGAGTCCTTCCCTTAGGGCAGTGCAAGTGCTGACTGCACCTGGGCTGGCTGTTAATAGTTTACCTTCTCTACCCGAACAACGCCCGCACATGGTACCTGTAAAGCTGATTTACACACTAGGAAAGAACCAGGAAGGCTAAGGAAACTGCTCCATCTCGGCTATTAAGTGGTAAGGCTATTGACTGAACCTGCGTCTGTCTAGCTGCAAAGCTCAGAGCACACTCTAACTTGTTCTAGAGTAGGTGATGTAACCTGACACGTGAAGGTGAGCCCATGCTTCCTACACATACAACTTTCATCCTCAAAGGAGAGGGAAAATAGTCCACGCATTTGCCTCACTTCTGATGTAGAAGACATGGGACTCCCAATTTACAGAAGGCAGGCACTAGGCGATTAGCCTGTCTGATGTTGTTAGCATTTTTCAGATCAAGACAACGCTATATACAACTTTGGGAGAGCGATACACTGCCCCTTTGTAACCTGCTGATAATCTTACAGTGTTTAATTTGAGCAGAGTCTGGCAACTTGCGGAGGGCACGAAAAAGCTGCTGCTCCACAAGGTTTAGTTAACAAAGGGGAGAACAGAAAGACGTACTTGTTCTCACAACAGTATGAATTTAAAGAACTATATGGGGTGTGCATTCTACAGGAAGCCCACGTAGGAAGAAAAAGGAAACACTGTACCTTGCACACAGCAATAAAGATGAGGGTTCATTGTCACAGGGAAAAGTCACAGCTGGCAGGCAATGGGAGGGAGGCAGGAAGACATTTGGTCCATCTCCACACTTAACTTTTAGAGACAGTGTTGTGGCTTTTCTAAAAGTCTCCTTTTCATATTAACAAAGTCACTCCAGTCAGTTTCTTTAACTTGCCCACATGAAGACTTTGAATGACTTTGTAAGAGTCTTCTGATAACAAATTATAGCCAGAAAAACCAGCATCCCTTCTATACCTGCGCAGATTTCTTAGGGCAAAGTGGGCTGTTTGTTTTTATTTGGGGTGGGGGTGTTTGTTTTACTAGCAGACCTTTATCATCAAGAGATCTGCACAGAACACTGAACAGTACAGATCACTGGAAGACACACTGGTGGAGGAGAGAAACAATGCAAGGCCGCTCTCCCCCACAGCGCTCAAACTAACGGGGCTTGGGGAAGTCGTTAGGAAGCAGCTCAATCTGAGCCAATGATTTCCACTTTAAATAAATTACTCTGTTGACCAATAACCCCGAGATGATGGTGTAAATGCTGCTCACAGGGGCTGTCACTATTGCTGCTCCTTCCAGGAAGGCAGACAGACTTCCCCACAGTGGGGCGCAATTCTCCTTACTTCACTTCCAGGTGCAACTGTGGCTAATAACATTAACTTACCCAGCATTCCTCTTGTTATTTTAAAAATGAACCATAACCCAGTGGGTGTCCAACGAACTCCATTAAGATTTCTTTAGGGCCCCAAACTGCTAAACAAGTATCAAGGTCCCACTGTGATCTGTTTAAGTGTGTATGCAGCCAGTAAGTAACTCTCAAAATGAATAAGGAAGATTAGCTGAACCCTGAAGACATTTAAATGTAAATATGGAAGCATCATTTAATATATTTAAATGTAGATATGCCAGGACACTAGACAGTGAAGACCTGGGAATGTGGAAGGAGAGGTCAGGACTGATTACTCAGCAAGGGGCAGTCTCTGAGGTCCTCTTCCTCATCTGGTTTTAGGATAGTTTCTTCCCGTCTTTAAATAAATAGGTATTTATTTAACTATGACTTAGAATTTATATCTTAAGATGCAAAAGGGTAACACAGTGCCATGCATGAAAGTGGGCCTACCATGACAGCCTCTTTGAAAAGGGCTTTCCTTGGAAAGATGTATCCTTCAAGATATATATATATATAGATATATATAGATATATATATCTTATATATGTTAACTTTGTTCTTCTGTGGTAATGTTGGAAAACACTGTAGTCCAGCAGGAAATACAGACGAAGCCTTGAAATGTAGAGCATACACACAAAGCCATTTTTAAAGCTCATGCCCATCAGATTCCCACTCCATGTCTACATGGTCTTAGACCATTGCCAACCCACGCTGTGAAAACTCTAAAGCACCCACCTCAAAAAATCCTGTTAATACATAAACACAGCTGAAAAGAAAACTTCTGGGCATTAGAAGTCAAACTCAAAGGAAAAGAAACCTGATTTTCAAAAAGGACCCTATAGAACGTTATAAACTGCAGCCCTTGCATTGTATCTGGAAGACAATTGTCATGGCCACTGTCTGCCTTGCTTGTCACTCTTTTCCTCAGCTCACAGAGACACATGGAGTAAGGATGGCTTCATAATGTAGCCAACTGGGAAAGCGATAGGCATTATGGGAAAAGGTACCCGTAAAAATGAGATACTGCTTTTTAATGGATTACAAATGAAGGCTATGAATTCTCCTGGATCACCTAAGGAGAAGGTTCTCTAAAGAGGATTCAAATGACAACCTTTTCCTGCCATTATGAAGATCTCCAATATCCCAGAGAATCTTATAAAGTAAATTTAAGTACAGTTTGGCAATGCTCTTTTAGGGCATTGTTCCAAATGAAAACTCCGCTGTCCTTCCCTTGCAGGTCCCAGCTCTTAAGACACATAAGACTTTAGCTGTTGGTAATTATAAAATCAGTGGTTAATACAAACTTTAAAATGACCTTTCTGTTTGGTTGATTTTAGAGTCGGGTAGACGTGTAAAAACTTACAAGATAATGGCAAGGTACATGGTTCTCACATTAAGGGACAGAATTCTGTCCCGGCAGAATGCCCTTCTGGTTCTGAAAAACACTCTGCCAGTCACAGCAGCAGACAGAGCACCTTTCTCTACAGGTAACTTCCACATCAACGGTTTATCTTCCTTTCTATAGCGAACAGTTTTCTCTAAAATACCATAGCTGAACAGAACAAACGGCTAACAACAATGCACCTGTGGAATCCTATTCTCTGTTCTTACTTTACAGAAGAGCAAGGTATTAATGTCTTACTTCTGCAATAATTTAAACATGACAGATGATGGTGGCTTTCTGAATTACCACCAGGGTTAATCAAAGGGCCTAGGCCAATAATTGGGACCCATGTTTGTGGACACAGTACCCTCTACTGAGACAAGGCAGGACTACAATGCTAGATGTGTCTTGTGTCCCTGTGAATTTGGATGAATGAGAAATACAGCGTTCTCCTTGTCATGCCATCTCACTCTCCTCTTACCAACACGAGGGAATCAGAGATCTCCCTTTAGCAAGTAACTCCAATTCTGACGGCAGGACGATACACGTCTGACTCTAAGTCCCCAGGTCTTACCAAAGGTCTTGCCAGTGTGTTACGGGGTAGCAAGATCCACATGCCAGACTTTCTGAGGAGGGACTGGCTTTGCTACGAGCTAACCCAAGGTCTACTGGACAAGGTCTCATGTATTGTTTCTACCATTGGGTTTTACTTTACCAATAATCTGCTCTGAGGATAACTGAACACATTTAATGGCTTACTAAAATATTTTTTTACACTTACTTATTTGGGGAGTATATGCCATGGCAAGCGTGATGGGGAGAGAAGATAATTTGTGGAAGTTAGTTCTTTCCCTCTACCATGTGGGTTCTGGGATGTAAATCAGATCCCCAGTGTAATACTGGACTTACGCCCTCCCATCTTCCCTATAAAACCCTGCAAAAGTCTTAGGGAGAACGCAGCAGCTGCCTAGCCATGGCTTTCAGATGAGGATACAAAGGAAATGGGGCTGGTCTGCCGTCACTGTCACGGAATGCCTGAGGTAATCAACCTGGAAGGAGACAACCCTGGCACGTGGCTTCAGTCCGCAGCGGCCAGTGGCCGGGAAGGGTATCATGGCAGGAGTACAGCAAAGAACTGTTCATTCATGGTGTGAGGAAGGAGGGAAAAGGGCATTAGCACTTCAAAACACAAACAGACAAGAGAACAAACAACCCCCCCAAAAAAACCCACAAGCTATATGCCCAGCACCCCCCTTCCTCTTACTTGACTCTACCCTGTAACAGCAGCTCTCCAAAGCTGCCCCCCATTGTTTAAAAGGTGTGTGTGGACACCAGTACTGGCCACTGTCTCGGGGAATCTCTTTAAAGAAAGACAGGTAAGAAACTTACCTTTTAAAAACTGTAGTATAGATAGATTACCCCATTCTCACTAAAATGCTATAACCTAAGAACAGTTTTCCAGAAGGGAAAAATATTCCATATGTTTCCATATATGGTCAAGTCTATCAGGATAAGTGAATTCAAGTTTTGCAGCTATAAGACAAAAATAATCTGAAACACATCACATAAATTAGGCCAGTGGAAGCAGATTTTGAAGAATGTCTAATGCTTAAAGCCAGATAAATAGAGTAAAAGTGCAAAGGCCTTAAAATGGCAACAAAGGTCATAGTCTCATTCTCTCCCTTCCCTCTTTCTGTCTGTCTGTCTGTCTATCTTGTTTATAACAACATGGCAGAGGATGCCAAGACTGCTGGTCTTGAACAACACTGGGCAGTAAGACCTGGATGTGTTTCCTCTTGAGATCAGTGGGAGATAAATCAAGGGACAATATATACTTATACTGAGAATCTTGCAGATGAAAGATTCTAAGGAGAGTGCTGTTTTTGTGAGCGATTTCCATAACGCTTCTCTCTAGAGATGTCACCAGAGTCTGTGTCTTGAAAGCACCTCAACGATTCACCAGCATCTTACCAGCAATCCAATCGCCAGCCTAGATCTACCACAAACTCTGTCACTTTCTGCTTACCAGACCAGCCACTGTGTGAGCAATGAGTATCAAGTCCCTGTTTGTTCAGAGAGGTTCTGAAGGAAGAATAGTCAGGAATCCATGCCAGGTCACTAAAACCCATTCTATAAATGTATGAAACTGAAAGGAGATAGTTTTTAGATTGGTCAGATTCAAGCTTCTTGTTTCTGAAAGCCTTTTAGAACGGCTTATAATCTCTCTGGCATCTCCGTCACCAAATTCCTCCATCAGTGATTTTAATTAACAAAAGGAAAAGTTCTAGATTGATACAGTAAAATTCCTGATCTCTCTTTGGCTTCCCTCTGTGTCCCCTCACTCCTATGTCCCTGTCCTTCACTTCTCAGAAGGGGCCACCTGCCTTCTCGTGGCCCTCTGAAGACCTTTACCCAGAGTAAAACCCAGATGCCTTCCATTCCTGTACCCTGCACCACAGTCTGCACCGCTCAGATTCCTGGGCCTATGGCCTGTGTCTGTGTTTACTTCTCACTGTCTGCTCACTCCCAAACAATGTGAAAGCCATCTGCCCAGGCTGTCTTGGGATAGCATCTCTGTCACACGTAACACTCAGCATCCACAGAAGGCCACTTTTCAGAAAGCACCCTCTGCCCACACCACAGCCTGCACCACAGGTGGTAACCACAGTTACCACTGCCTGCCTAGGCCACTGAGCCTGTCAGCTCTTACAGCTTACCTCACCTGACCACCGTGTAGGACTGCCCACTATACTCATTTGCTAATTGTTAAAATGGCTAGTTTTACTTGACCTTTCCTCTTACTCATAAATTGCCTGAAAATAAGTACCTGGCCTCTCTTTTTCACTACGGTATCCTTAATATATGATACACAGTCTCAATGGATAATTTTAAAATGAATTATAGGGGAAGGAAATTAATAGATATGAGAACATGACCTCAACAAATAAAACTGAAAAAATGTACACCTGTGAAATCGTTCATTTCTCAGTGTGGGGCCAAATAATCTGCTTACTGTGCCTAGTTTCATAGTTGTGGGAAAATGGGATTACCTCTCCGTAGCTTCTTTTCTCTTCTACAAAAAAAAAGTGACTGGGATGGAGAAACTTAGAATATAAAATAACGAGGTGTCACATGACCTATGTCACATGCTTAGCAGGCACTGTGTCACCTCTCATAAGTTTTGTCCCTAACCCACAAACAGCCCTGAGTGAAGGCTTAGAGTATATTCCACTCTCAGGCAAGAGCTGGAAGAAGTGCAGCTCCTTCTCAAGCGATCAGTGGCTACTCCCTCTCTCCTCTTGGCTAC
This sequence comes from Rattus norvegicus, assembly GCF_021556685.1. Taxonomy (NCBI): domain Eukaryota; kingdom Metazoa; phylum Chordata; class Mammalia; order Rodentia; family Muridae; genus Rattus; species Rattus norvegicus. Next base: position 267,873,631 of record NC_141534.1, on the reverse strand, counting down.
ACCGGAGTGGAGAGAGGAGCGAGCACAAGGAGGCGAAGCCTAGGCAGTCTTGGTAACTAGAGAAGAGTCAACACATGGGGCGGGTGAGGCTTTGAACTGAGCTCAGGCAAGGTCTGCAAATAGCTTGCATCTTGATCTAAGAGTTAAACCAACAAGCACCTGAATCGTACAGCTCCAGGATGCTCTGAAGGTGGTCTGAGCCCACTGGGGAAAACAGGAGGGACAACCATAGGGTCTTAAACCACTTGTTTGCATACGAGGACTGCATTTCCGTCCACACAGCTTTCTCTCACCTCTTTCCTTTTATGCTGATTGTGACTGTGGAATATCTATTTGAAAGGGGGAAAGAGTAACAACCTAAGAGTTAAAGGCAGATGACTCTGCATTTAAATCCTGACCATTAACAAGATGGCTGTCACCACAGTTAGAAATCATACCCGTCAGTAACTGAAGGGAGAGTCACTCTTCTCTTCAAAGATTCTAGAAGAGAACTCAGAAGTCACGCCAGACTGTACCAACCCAAGGCTTCATGCAAGCAGCATCCTATCTAGTCCTTGATGCCTGCTTCCACAGCAGCTTACGGATGTGTGTGCTAACTCTCTCTTGATGTCAGGTCTTAGATTGGAATGGCCTACATCGGCTGGAGTGTGCCTGTGTAGGCCAGAAGATAACCCTGGATGTTGTTCTACATAATACCATCTACTTTGTTTTTCGAGACAAGGTCTCTCACTGGCTAGTCAGTAAGCTAAGCTGGCAGACCAGCAAGCCTCAAAGATCCACTGGTCTCCACGACTCAAACACTGGACTAAAAGTGCGTGCCTTCACACCATTTTTGGTTTTATTTTGTTTTAACACAGGTTAAGGGTTTCGAACTGAGGCCCTTTTGTTGTAAGACAAGCACTTTACCAACAGAGCATCAGCTCTTTAATGTTAGAAATTATCAAATTCAATTTGGCCTGCCCCTTCTTTATCAAATTCAACTAAGTTGTGACTTGGTCAGTTATTGCCAACAGAAAGGGGTCCAGGGAAGTAGCTTGAGGATCATTAAACTCAATGCATATCAGGGGGTAAGTGAGAGAGTAATCGCACACTGTAGCCATGTACCCTCTGCTCAGTGATTGCTCGGGAAAAGACAATATTCATGAATAACTTAAAAATGTCAACAGTGATGCAAGAACTTTTAAAGATGAATGTCATATTTTGTTAGGAATAACTAGAGATTAACGCAATACACACCCTAATCCAGGCACCCCGCCCTAGATGGTATTCTTCTTAGGAGCTGTCAATTATCACCATCAAGTTAATAAGCAGAAAAGATAAGTTTTAACAGAAAACATCTATGACATAGAAAGAGGCTTGTGTCAAGGGTCTCTGGCAAGCGTGAGAACATGCACAGATCAGGGGCCTCCAACTCACAGCACTGTGCAATAGTTCCTAGTTTACTGTGCTCAAATAAAATTTCACACAGATTCCAGAGAGGGCGAGAGCAATGGCTCGGCAGTTATGAGCACTGCTGCTCTTCCAGAGGACATGGGTTCGTTTCCCAGCCACCACATGGTGGCTCACAACCACCTGTAACTCTGGTTCTAGGAAATCCAGTGTTCTCTCCTGGCTTGCAGAGGCACCGGCATGCACTCAGAGAGCGCACAGACACACATCAGGAACACTCATACACATAAAATGTAAACAATGAAAAATATGTCCAAAGCCCCAAACAGGGGCCACACCCACTGTTTCTCAAGTAAAGAAATAGGTGGAACTTCTGCCTACAACTACTACTATTAGTCATCAAACTGTCCATGTTTGTCTGACTTTATAATACAAAATTAGCATTTTAGAAAAAATGCCATTCATAAATCGATAAAACATGCATTGTAGGAAGCCATTACATTCTACTTACATTCTAACTTTTTCAAAGCCCCTCTAAGTATGGCTGGTGCTAACTCCAGCGAGGGCAGCTCACGGAAACATGCCCTCTGATGGCCCTTCAGTTTGGGGAAAGAGCCACATGGAGAGTGAAGAGAGGCTGAGAGAGCCACCAAAGGCCCAGCCAATCAACACTCTGACACAGCAAGACCATCCACGTTCCAGCCCAGGCCAAGCCCATGGAGGTTCATCAATGGCGGCTGGACCAGGAAGGCCCTTCTGTAACAGTGCAAAGTTCATACGGACAGTAAGAATTGTCCAAGTAGGACATCTCCTTTCTATTGGGTTGAAACATACACGTTTCACACACAACAACAACAGTCTTTTCATAAGACAATCATGGATCACAAATGGCCAGCCACACAATAACAAGACACGCATTTTACTGTATTTTGTAGCATACTAAATACTTTAACATAGCATGCTAGTATCTTAGAATTCTGAGATGTGCGATTTACTTCTATTTTATTGAAGAATGAAGAGGCTCAGGGAAGTGAAATGATTTTGTGTCTGTGAAACGGGAAAACTGAAAGGTGGCTCCTTCCACTGACCATGTACCTCCCAAGAGTCTGCTCTAAGGGTGAGCTCCAAACCAAAGGGGCCCCGTCGGGCAGAGAGCACGCCTGTCAGTAACTTCAGGAAGCAGCAGTGCACGCTGGTAAAAGCTGGGCACATGGTGGTCTTCTTCAGCTTCCTCAGCATTAATACATGCAGTCTACTTCCTTGGTTCCTAATGGGTCCAGGGTGACCACGAAGCAAGGTAAACACACTGTCAATTTGTAAAAGTCGGTACTCGCAGACACTTTCATTGTCCTCACTCTTCAGACAACAGTGTTTTGGTAACTCTAAATTTCTTTTGCAGGACAATTCTGTTAATCACATGTTTTTGGTTTATACAGCAGCTAAGAACAATTTAAAATATACAAAAGACATTATTTATAATTTATAGTTTAGAAAAAGTGTAGTTGAAAAATAAGAAACTCATAAAAACCAAGGTATTAATGATGCCTGTTGTTTAAAAACACTCACTGCATGAAATTCTCTCTCTCTCTCTCTCTCTCTCTCTCTCTCTCTCTCTCTCTCTCTCTCTCTCTCACACACACACACACACACACACACACACACACACAGAAACACATAAAACCTGTCTATTTTGAATAGACTAGCCTTAGAAAAATTAGGATGGTCTTTTTTTGCAGTATGACTACTGTTAGTTCAAACCGAAAGTCTGACTAGTATATAACCATGAACCGTGAATATCTGCTGTTCTACAGATATTTTCACGTGTGGTCAGAGGTTCTGCTGTGGCTTCTATAAAATAGAGTCACTAAAGGAGCCATTTCCAACACTGAGAAAAACGAGTGAGATAAACTAGGTGTCGTTACATCTTTGGCCTGGGCTCCGATCATTTAGAATGATTAAAATGTTAATGTTTTTACACATGTGACTAAAACCCAAGCCACAAACAAGCAAGACTCTCCATCATTGCGGGTGGGTAAACTGACACCGTGTAACTGCACATTAAGACAAATGTAGAATTTAGACAAAGTATCCGGTCTGCTTTCAGATGTAGCCTTTCAAACCTCAGGAAGGTTTTCAGTAGATGTCATGCCTTTTAACTTGAAAAAGATAAGCGCAAATAAGCTCCCAATTGTCTCCCCAATATGTAAACCACATCTTGGGCTGCTGTCTCTGCTGCTCCTTTGAAGTTCTGCTGAAATGTCATGTGTTGTGAAGACTGCTGTGCATAAGCAAGACAATTTGCTCACTTTCAGAATTCTTACCGGTCTCCACTGCTATCTGGTATCCAGCCTCTAGTCTCCGAGATGACCTCTCCAGCCTTTCCGTGTTATCCAGCAGATGTGCCCTCTGAAAGGAAGGGGGAGTCAGGAGATGGCTACAATGCTCTGTTTTGCCTTTTTAAAATATAATGCCTTTGTGTGTCTTAACATCAGGGTGTGGAGAGTGTCTACAATCCATTACAGTTAAATTTTAGCAGACAGATCATCAGAGAAACACAACAACGGACAGATTGCCAATCAAGCAAGCCTGGGCCATCCACTTATTAGGTTTTTGTTGGCTTTTTATTTTTTTTAAGGGGCCCCATGTTGTGAGTGGACACAGCAAATCTTACTCCACATCTTGAGAAATGCATGAAGAGCAGAGCCAACTGGATCTTCCCTGTTTTAACACAGATGAGACACACACACAGTGCCATGATCCTTCTCTGTGTCAGTTTTATAAAATGCAGTCATTTACAACACTCACTTGGTCCTTTGATTTCTGCAGATCATAATTTCTAAACAGGAAGTTTTTATTTTTAAGAGAATGTTTCTTATTTCGGATGTGTGGGAAAATGACACCTAGAACAACAGTGCTACTGAACTAGAATATTAAACAGCACTGTTAGCTCAAAGACAACACAGGACAACCAACAAGGCACAGGGAACACATGGGATTCACACGGAGCTGCACATTGTCTCCAAACTGACGCTGGGTTTAAATGAACTACTAGCACATACTGTTTCAGAGTATGAACTAAAATCAGGATCAATTCCTAGAAGTTGTTATACACAGCTCTTTTATATTACATGTAATGGGCAAATTAGAAAACTTCTTTAATATTCCAAACTTTCCTTTCTACACTGAGACCCTGTAAGTGGTTTTGATCCCACAATAGAGCTACTCAGGTTACCAAAATATATTGGCAGGCTAGCCATGTCTATGGAAGAATGGCATGTGCATCTGGTGTATGCTACAGATGTGGAGATGCTTAGAAATATGTAAATATGGGTGCCTGCATATTTGGAGGTAGGGCTTCTTGTGTATAAATTGGTATCTTTTGCCCTCAAATCACTGTTGGTCAAAGAGAAAGGAAACATGTAACCCCAACTCTACAACTTTGTGTTGTTGACAGATGTCACTTAAAACTGAAGCAGTGCTTCCCGATGATAATAAAAAAAGAGATGCCACGTGCATTATCCGAGTGGCGGCCGAGTGAAATGATCTACCTTGCTCTAATGAGCCCCCATGGATCGTGGAGAAGCAAGCTGTATTGACACGCACACTTAAGCTAACACACCTAGACCAGTGCCTCCAAGCTCTAGCAGCCAGGGATGCTGACAGAATATCTCGCTTCCATCTTCAAAGAAAGGAAGTGATTAGTATGTTATCATTACCATTCAAAACGTGATTTCCTTATTCCCTCCCGGCATAGGTGACACATCTGAGATGCGGCCAGACGTTAGAGGCAGCTAAAGCCACATCAAAGCTTTCCTTGAAAAATTTTTGGGGGGAAGGGTGGGGGAATCATTAAAACAATGCTGTTAGAACCGAGAGAAAGGACCTGATGAGAAGGTCGGGAAGCGGCAAGGGCAGCCTGTAATAATTAATAGAGATGTCTAGTGTACGGGGCAGAAATTAAGAGAAATATTGCCCCTCCTTCTGGAAAATAAATAAAATAAATAAAACGGAGGAGGGAAGTAAAAAAGCTTCTTCTGTGTCAAGAAGGGCAGAATCACTGAAGGTTGCAACTGCGGCAGAAGAGCAGTGCTGCTCTCACGCTTGCTAAGTAAATCCTACTATTACTATAGTTTGCCCAAAATTGTCTTTAATTCTGATTCTCCTTCCACACAGGTTCTGGGAGTGAAGACTGCTCTTCTCTCCTCTGAGTACTGTTTCCTACCTAAACAAAGGATGTCAAACTGGTGATTCTCCAAAAAACAAAACAAAACAAAAACAAACAAACAAACAAACAAAAAACCAATCTGATCTGAGAAAGCGAGAGCAACTCTGAGTTTTAATCCATAGAAAGACAGTGTTGGGCTTGTTTTCATGTTGTATGAAATCCTAAATTCAAAGACAATATTTAGCTTAACAGAGATTTAAAAAAAAAATCATAGACCACACTAAAATTGGATCTTCCTCTCTGCTAATAATACAATGGAAAATAAAATCGTGCTTATACATGTAAGGTTTTCAAATAAGAAACAATTTGGGGATTCTAGAGCTAAATGGGGAATCAGAATGTCACAATGGGCAGCAAACACTGCACACTCCGCACTGAGCAGCGGAGGCCACGCTTCTTCTGGAGTGTTTCATTTTTCTCAGAGAAAATCTGCACCCAAGAGGATGATCAGTTTACGGCAGCTTCCCAGCAGGGCTTCTCTTCACATTTTGAAACTTCTTCACTAAAGTCAAACTAAAATCAAGTTCTCGTCACAGCTGCGCTATTTACATTGTCCCTCAGCAGTGTGCTGCCTGTCCTTTAAATGAAAGGCGATCCACTACAGTGGCGCTCCGCTTTCAACCTGCCCACTCTCCATCCCAAACTCAGGCCCTCACCCTCTTCTCGGCCGGCCCTTTTCAAAGGAGGCGAGGAAGCCGCACTGGAGCTTCAACGGAGCTCAGCTTGTGTGAGGAGCTGTGCAGAGTAGAGAGACAGGGCTGTAGGACTCCAACCGCTCCGCACAGCCACCGCCAGATCAGCGCCCTCTGCGTTACAACCCTGCCTCTAAGCATACCCTGAAAAGAGCATTCCAAGGTTGGACGGGCACACTGAATTTCCAAACACAACAAACACTGTGTCCTCAAATAGCTAGGTTCTTGCCTTTTTAAAAGAGGTGCAAGTAAAATATTGAGGTAACACTCACTGTATGAGGAGGAACAGACCCGAACTGGGAGAAAGGCCCTTCTGAGCCATCTGCATGCAAGCTCAGCTCTATCTCCAAACCCTTAAACATTTGTGTTACACCCTAATCAAAGACACAGACAATACAATGCCTGAAATTATCATTCCACCACCAAATGATCTAATTCTCCTCATAGCAATTCTACCACAGTGCGTGTTTCCTCAGAAACATCGACTGTGGCACTGAAGTTAGTACAACTGCTGACAAAGAAAAATAGGAGAAATGATCAAGCAATAACATATAACACAAGATATGGGGATAGGGTTTTCAGGTTTTTTGCATGAAGAATTCCTCAGATCCTGCAGCACAGCAGAACACTCGGACCAAAATTAACACAGTTACTCTCACACACAGGAGCTTTATCCATCAAATCCCTGCCAATTCATGGACAAGAGCTTTGTGGAGTTTCTTTTCATGCAGTATATGTGTGTGCATGTGTGCGCGTGTGTGCACGTGTGTGCGTTCATATCTACTGTTCATTTCATCAACATCTCAACATTCGAGTTCGTCAGCAAAGAGTAAGGAGCTGTAAACACACAGAACAGACAAACACACCTCCCAGGGAAAGTACTGCTCATGTCACTACTCATTCAGAGAGTAATCGATACTGGAACTAATTATACTCACTTAGTATATGCATATTTCCATGTTGGAAAAGAAAACAAAATATGAGAAGCTATTGCTGTACTCTCTTTCCTCAGCTTATATGTGCTGTTATCAATAACTTTTGTCGAGGTAAAACGTCATTCCTGCAGGAGTGTTGTTCAAACCACTGCTCAGAAGCCTCGGGATCAACCCCTGCAGACACTCGGCAGAACAGCTGTCTACCATAGAGAGCATCCAGGAACGCTGTGGTCAATATGCTCAGCCAAATGCAGAAGGAATTCAAACCGCGGAGTTTTCTGCTGCTTGGTGTCCTTGTGAGGAAACCAAACTCAATGTTACTGACTAAAATGCAATTATCTCTGAAAAAGTGAATCAAAGCATTTTCGGTGTGTTTGGACTTTGTAGAAAACAACAACAGACAGAATCCTTTGGCCACAGTCGATGGTGCTGTGCAGGGACCTGTCAGGGCCACAGAAGACTCTGGAGCAGACTAACTCAGGAAAAGGAGAACTCATCTGGGGGCTGTTTCCTACACAAAGGAAAGTGCTTAACAGTGAAGCAAGCGTTGCTGCTCTAGGGTGTTCTTGTACCAGAGCAAGGGCATTTACAATGTGTGCGCTTCCCCATGGTGATTTATATGGAACTGTGGAATCTAATCTAGCAGGTGGAGGGAGTTTCAGTAAAATAAGTCAGAAATCAGGAGAAAAAAAGTGAAGTCATACTAACCTCGCTGAGAAACCAACACAAATAAAAGAAACATTTAAAGCTCACAGAACAACACAGCTCTCTGCAGTTTTAGGATAAGCCTGCCTTATTCCTCCCTTTTTTGCTTTTTGGCCTTAAAAAGATTAACTGTCTCTCAGTGTCAACAAGGAAGTGTTCCTACAACAACTAGAAACAGTTCTGAGAAGATGGTCGGAGGAGAAGACTTCTGAAGTCATAAAGTCAATAGTTTGTCAAGTGTACATTTCTCTGACAAAAAAGGAGCACGCGGCCCTTCAGATTTAGAAAATAAAACTTACAAGAAACAGCAGAACTAAAGAGGAAAAAAGAAAGTCAAGAAATACTTACCTCCTCACGTAATTTTATCAACTGCACCATGAATGCACACACACAAAAGGAAGATAAAAAGGGAAGAAATGGCAGGAGAGAAAGATCAGTTGTGTGACAGGATACAGAATTAACATTGACAATTCATCTGTTTACATGTTTAGCATTTAAAAATCACAGACACACACATTAAAAGAGCCTAAGCATAGACTACATGCGGAGGGTTTTGAACAAATAAAGATCACTTTCTCACACTGTCACATTAAACAAAGAGAATAGTGTGAAATTCTCTTTTAAAGTACATCTAAGAACCATCATGAAATAAAGGGGAACGACTTCATAGAAGTCTATATTATAAAAAAAAAGAAAACAAGTTTACTTCGCCTCTCTTCTAAGAATGCACCATTAGAGAGCATTTGTATAGACAAGATTCTGGGGTGTTTCTCTACTCAGAGCCTTGACAACTGATTTCTGATTTTACCAACAAATGAAAACGATCGGTAGCTCACACACTCTGGCTCTAGTTAAGTATTTAAAACAACAACAAAAACAACCTACTATTATTTTCTGTCTTAATGCCATCCTTGCACACACTACAATGCTTAAGGCTACACTGGGACAACATTTCAGCTGAGAAGTAACAAAAGCACAGATAAAGAACCTATCATAACAGCTAATGTCAAGAACTGTGCATTTTCTAGAATAATACACTACTCACTCAGTGTGCTTTTCATTTTTTGTTTCTTCATTTTCTACTTATTTTCACCTTACAAACTAGTACTTATCAAAGAAAGGAGTTCTCTTACTGTGTTTGTTCTATGGTCTGCTGACACTAAAATCAAATCCCGATCACTCCTTCGGTTGTTAGTAAGTTTTCCTATGGCAGTATTTTAATCCTCACCTTTTTCTATTTCTATAACTGGAACAGATACAGCAAGCTCCTAGGCACCAAGAATCTATGAAATCATAAATCTGCCCCAATCATTCTAAACCACAAACTTCACTGCATTGTTAAAATGACCACCACGGCTTTACAGTGCTCAGAAAAGAAGCCTGTGCCACCAGACCATAAACCACATTCTAGGTTGGAAATTTGGATCCTCAGCCATTCAGGACAACAACTGATAATTTTTAAACATCCGAGTGCTGCAACATCTGTTATAGCACTTGACATGCAGGCCAATAAATTAATTGGTTTGGACAAAAGTGTTATGAATGGTTCACCACAATTCTCTCTAAAAGTATCGTGTTTACCACAGCCCGGACTCTCAACAAACACCTAACGTCTCGGTCTCAAACCTAAGGTGGGCGAGTGTGCATTTCAGCTTGCTCTGTTATTTCATTTGTTATAGGAAAGTACTTCAAACATAAACGGAAATTCAAATTGTCATAAAACCTTTAAAGAAAGGGTTTAGAAGTTATTGTGTAGCAACTAGTCTGCACTTAACAAAAGTTTAAATGTCAAATGTTCAAAGCAGTCACAAAGTTATTGGTTCTAAATATACCCGTTCCCTTCCCCACAACGACCCAGCGTAGCGTCTCATCTTTTCACGTGGAAAGTGACAAATTTGTTCTTGAGATGAAGTTAAAATTTAAACCAATATACCTAGCCCACCACAGCATGCCCTGTGAACAGCATGGCAGAAAAACGTGAGCAGTAAATCTCCGAGAGACGATGGGGGATTGATTGCAAAGTTCTTTTCTTTCTGGGCGCCATTCTTCAGTTGACTATGGTACTTAAAGGGCCAAAGTTTAAAACTACTTGTCAGCAGCAGAGTCCTCTGGGGCATGCCACCCTGCCGTAAGCAAGAGTGTTTAAAAATGCTACCCATTTGCTTTTTCAATGGCTTCCAAACAAAACAACGTTCTATCTTGTTTGCGCTGCATGGCTGCATTCAGGCTCCACGCCGGATCTGTAGCTAGGCTAGGTAACGGGAGGTTTCTAATCTTCATCTTCTTTCTTCCCTTAACTTTCTTTCTCTCTCTCTCTCTCTCTCTCTCTCTCTCTCTCTCTCTCTCTCTCTCTCTCTCTCTCTCTCTCTCTCTCTCTTTTGGCTGGGGGTTGGGGTGGTGGTTGGCCAAAGAGTTAAGAATTGAAGCAAACAAAGATGGTGGCTTTTTAAAAATTAACAATGCTTAGACTCTACTAAAAGTAGCGATTTGAACGTCTTATCCAGTTGCTAGCTCCATCGTAGGCGCCATGGAAGTGTGCAAAACCATCATGTTGGCTTACGATAATCCACATCTTTTTTGAAACAAAGATTTCTCCCCACAACCCCACCCGGAATGCAGAATTTGATACAAGAGGTAATCTGTTCCTTTGTGGGCTGAAAAAAAAAATCTGGTTTACGCTGGTTTGAACCAGTGGAATCTCTTGTGGTTAAGCCTTCTGCTGTGACTAAAATCAAAACTGCACTGTGCAGCATGGGAGGGTGGGTGTGCGTGAGCGCCTCTCTGTGTATGTGTGTGAGGCGCATCACGTGACTCCCAGAACTCCCCAATTTTTTTTAAAGCTGATAACGCCACTGCCGTCTCTGTCCGCACACAGATAACGAATAAATGCTGAACTCTATTAAACGCCCTTTACACATTATCGTGGGTCGAACACACAATTTTCTGAACTTATGATGACAGTCTATTTATTTTGCTAGAAACCCCCAGCACGAACGAGCAGATTTGTGCCTGGTAATGATCTGCTCTGCCGGGGCTGTATGGAATGATACCGACCTCCTTCAGATCTTGCGGAATTAAATTGACCGACTTCACCCCCTGGTCTGTAGCTGAAGTTTGACACACTTTACGCACAGCGAGCCTAAATCGGAACTTAAGAGAACCTTGCATTAAGAAATTAAGCAATCATTATCTGTTAAACATTGCTTTTCCACAAAAACTTCCTCATGGTGGAGACCATTCTACCTTTCCTATGTTTTCTAATCTTCTATGTAGGATTTTCTCAAAGTCACTGGACCAATATAATTTTGCATATGGCAATCGAGATTCTATTAGTACCTAAAACAAGAACTTCGAATATTTTATTTGCCCCCATTGCCAAACTCTACTCTGAAAGCCTGTAGGGTTTTATTCTATAATCTATTTTTTTCTTTTTTGTCTATTTTGAGAATGGTTCTCGTGAAAGGAAATCAACTTAAGAACTATTAAGCTTTCCACTCTAACTAAACACTGCATCACTGCCTCCAACAGCTCAACGGTAAAGGAAGCTAAGCAGCACTGGCACACTGCAGGACGCTTGTCCCCCGGAAGCTGGGGACCAGGTCCTCAGCACTTGCAAGTGCAAAGGAGGGTCTGTCCCACCACCCCCTTTTCTTTCTTTCTTTTTCTTTCTTTCCTCCTTTCTCTCTTTCCTTCTTTCTTTCTTTCTTTCTTTCTTTGCTTGTTTCTGGTAATTCTAGGATGAGGTATATTTTATTAAGTAAAATAAATATGAATCCAAAAATATATACAGAGAAGCTGATCTGGAATGCGATTAGATGTATACTGTACTGAAGACATTAAACACACACTTGAGTGATCCTTTACTGTAGGAAGAGTGTGCCTCTGATCATGAAAGAACTGTAAATATACCCCAAAGAAAATCGCTCCCTTTACAGCAGCTACATGCATCAGCACCCGGTTGTAGCTGTCTAGGAGAACTCACCGGAAACACCAGCGAGAGAACGCTAACTGCTACTGTACTCTCAGGTGTCCACACCTTCACCAGGAAGCCGCTGTATGGAGGAGGTACACAGGGCGTGGACATGAAGTCAGCACTCCATACGTTTGCACTTGTAGTTACGACCGCTGACTGTTCAGTTTGCCTTTCCCCTTACAGTCATGCTGTATATTTAACTGACAGATGCGTGCTAATTTAAGTTAAGTGACTATGACTAATCTCACTCACAGCCCAGCTCCATGTGTATGTTAAAAGGCTGTCATAACTATATGACAGGAAGGCCTGGAAGCCAGCAGGTGAAGAATCAGCAGGAGCATAAACTTCTTTCTGGGTGTAGAGGTTTCCTCATATGAATTGCGGGCAGTCCACTCAGAACACCTACTTTCCAGCCTGCATAAAACTGTATGTGAAGAGCACGTTTAGAACCCTCTCTGTAAAGAGAGGCCCTCACCTTGACTGCTGAGTCAGAGACTCAGAACTGAAGAGACTCTGACACTGAAGGGAATAAAGGTATTCTCACATTGGAAGCCACGGGTTAAGAGTTTGCTCTGGGAAGAGACATTTAAATCCCTACATTATGACAAAGGACTTCAGCACAGAATTTAATGACTTCATCGTGGTATGGAAATTCTGCTCTGCATGGTAACAAATTATCCAAAAAGCTTAGCATGGTCTCTTTGAACTTTCACACCTCATTCCAATTTTAGACTGAAAAGTTCACGAGTCATAATCTACCGTTTGCATATTCTCATGACTGTAATTTGCCGTGCTGTATTTATTGAAGTGACAGGTCCTTACAGCTAACTTCAGGTTCCCCAAGCACTTTCAGAATTTGTAAGTTTGATTCATATAAGTCCAGGGGAAGTCTCTGCATAATCACTTTAAAGTGACAGAAATATAATTTGAAAAATTCAGGAAGCATAAGCTCAAATCTATTTTTATGGAATATTTTTCTTTAGGCATAAAAATCATACTTCTATGTATGTAAAGCTAATATTTTGGGTATATAAAATGTCCATTAAGAGAAGTGAACAAGATTTAGAAAGGATCTGTCAGAGAACTACATCATTACAATAAGGAAGCCTGGGTAAGACAGGAACACCTTCTTCCTACCCTCCTCCATTAGGCAGCAGACTCGGATGAGGGGAGTCTACAGTTTTCAAAGAACTGACGTGAGGGCTGTATGGACACTTTTGTTGTTGTTGTTGTTGTTGTTAGTTTCTTTGTGTTTTGCAAAAATAAGAAAAAGCATTTTGGTTTTACAGTAATTAGAAAAGAAAATTGTGATTCATTCTTCATCCAAAAGGCATGAGCAATTCAAATCCGACTTTAAAAAGGCAGAGAACACTTTCCTCCCACTCTGACTGTTTAATCCACTATGAGTAAAGCTCTCCCCTAGTTACCGGTTACCTTTGCTCTGCCCCACCCCCTGCAGCTGTTCTCAGGACTCCAACAGAAATTTGAATCTACAAGTCAAATCTGAGCCACTTCTGAGCTCAGGCTGATGCCGTCCAAGGAGCGAAAGAGGTGAACAAGGCACAGGGCCCGCTTGGTGACTCTTCTCCCAGATTTGGACAGCAGGACGGCTGGGTGCCTCAGTCACACCAGCTTCTTCCCAGTTACAATGCTCGCTCACATTCAGGTAGTTGGAATTTAGTGCAGTGAATAGAAACTCTTTGAAATGGGAAGTCCACCCTGCAAGTGTTAGCGTGTTAGATGGATGTACTACGTTTCCCTGTCTAATCACAACTTTGTTTACTTGGTGGGTGGTTCATGTCGGCAGAAAAGCAAACCTTGGAAGACTTGTCTTCGTAAATACATTCTCTTCTTGCATATGACGCTCTCTGTCACCCATCAGTCCCCAGGGTTGCGTAAGACTTTTTAAATTTGGCTCCACACCAAGGGTCTTAAAACACTGTCTTTAAAAGTTGTATGTGTCAAACCTAGGTGACATAATGATGTGTGCAGCATTAACTCAAAGACAGTGGTAGGATGCTAATTAGACTCATGGCACAACTGTGTCGTCCAATGAGGAGTGACATACCAGTCATAAAAACCTTTAAGAAGAAATTGTATGTATCGAATCTCTCTTTCTGTATGCAGATCTTAAGGTGAAGCAGGACTGACCCCACCGCTATTGTTACGGTCATCTGCCAGAAGCAGGGCGGCCCTCGGCCTGGGTATCCACACATGCCCCACACTGGGGCTAGCATTTGCATTGGGGTGAATGTATTTTTAAGAAGCGACACAATAGGAGTTGGCGCTGTGCTGCTGGATTTTGAAAGCTCACTTCCATTTGTTTTGCTGTGAGTGTTGGTTTAATTATGCAGCGTTCGTATCAGAGCTGCATTATGTGCGTTCTCATTCCTCTTACATGTGTCTGAGGTGAAGACCTTGGCTTTGTCTGCAAACAGTGTGTTTCAAGTTATTTCTTAAGTACTAAATAATAAAGAAAAGAGAAGAAAAGAGTTTTTTAAAAGATAGCAGACAGTGATCACAAGGTAAAGGGTTAAATGTAAGATCTCCGAGAAACATTTTGAAGTTGATTAAGACTCCAGCTTTGCATTAAACAGTATCGCTTCCACATGAGTTGCTGCTAATACTGTTAGGGAGCAGCTTGAGAGCCCAGTGTGCCTGTGACCTCCTCCACCCTCCAGCCACCCACCGGGCCTTCCTTATTAGCATTCTACCTGGTTCTCTGAGGAATTCCCAGCATCCCCTAGGAGCTCATTCCGTACTTCGTCACTGTAGGCGATCCGTGACCTTTTCTATAAAACAAAACAAAAAAAGAAAGAAGCAAGATGAGCGTTAGAGAGCAAACGCTTGCATCCAAGCATTACGGTATCAAGGAGGACCATCTCAAACCCTCGGGAGCCCCCTAATGGAAACCTACCAGCAGAGATGTGCAAACCTCACTCAAATTCCAGGATGCAGGAGCTTAGTGGAAATGAGAAGTTTGGTTTTTGTTTTCAAAAAAAAAATATCAATAATGAAAGAAATGTCTGCTTTGTGTTCAAGTTCTATTACTTTTCATAAGTAGATTAGAATTAATTTATTCTTATGCATATTGTTTGAATAAAACCATTAACCTGGAGAAATACATAGCTGTGTTTTTGAACTCACAGATTCTAATTAGAGGGAGAGTGTTTGCAAGTCTTCAGCATGAAAGGCACTGTATAGTTTGCAGCTCTAAAAACGTCTACGTCTGGGCTACTATTCAGATGGCCACTCTGCACTGGGACGCCTGGACAAGCACATCTATATTTCATTACTGTCCAGGAAGAGAAGGGACTGTGGAGCTGCACCCCAGCTAGCAGTAATTCAAATGTCTCCCACTCCTCTATAAATAATGGCCTAAGGAAAAGTAACGTGGGTGAGGGAAGGGGGAGCAAAGGGGAGAAGGGGAAAAGGCAGTCAGACAGACACTGGTAAAGGAAGCAAATTTTCCAATTCCAGTAACTAAAGGCAGTGGGCTACGAGTCAACATCTGACAATGGAATTGTAGTTTTCGAGGACCCTACCTTCACCTGTACAGCCAGAGGGACGTGGCTGTACAACTCATGAATTATCTAAATACACACATTTTGGGAAGCTGGGAGGCTCTGAGAATTAGTTGTGAAACTTGAGTCTGGCTATTGGTCCCTACTGCAGCTCCACTGTTTCAGGCTGCCCTGTCTGCTTCTCAGTTAGAGAGGAGGCGGGAAGCCTGCATCCCCTCCTGGGCCTCTGCAATCTATCTAGGACTTACAAGTTCTTACTCAGCCGTCTGTGGTCTGGAAAGGTACGACGGTTTCAAAGGGCCACCTGCAACCCACGCACACGCAGGAAGCAATGGTGAGATGTGCAGTAGATTTTTACAGTCGTCACTGAGTGACGCTGCTTGGTCTTCCTTGGCTCACTATACCTTAAAATCATTATTTAGAAGAACCACAGACAGAACAACCACTGAGTTTCAGATCATTTAAAAAGGCTAGTCTTTCTCAAGTGGGTGCCTTATCTGAAGCACAAAACGCAGAAAATATTTTTCTTTTCTTTTCTTTTTTTTTTTTTTTTTTTTTTTTTTTTTTTTTTTTTTTTTTTTACTGTTTTCTCGATTCTCCCAAGGGTGGCACATAAAAGAGCATTGGCTTATTGCATATAATTTAGTTTACTGCTTTTCTGGCTGTAATTAAGCAAATTATATGCTGGATCCAGCAGAAGCCAGTTTTAAAGGCTTATGGAATATAAACAAACATGCGCCGCCCAGATATTAGTTTAGCAACTCCTTCAGCTGAGACTAGGATCTCTAGGTCCTGACGCTCGGCTGAGGGTTTCCTCTACCCTTCAAACCACCGCCTCTGGACAGACTCAGGAAAACAACCCAGAGCTACAGAGTAGACAGAGACACCCACTCTGCCTGCCCACAATCCCCCTCTTCCACACTCTTCCTGCCAGGGCTCTATAAGTAGATAAATAAAACTGAAACAGTATGACAGGAGGGAGGAATCAGAGCCGAGAGTGTGGTATTGGTGAGGATGTCTAGTTGCCATCTCTTAAAAGTTCAGGAGTGGCTCTGCCCCATCAGTGTGGCCTCGCCAGCTATTTTCCTACCACAAAACCTATGCTTAGCCTGTCTGTCTTGCTGAGCTACTGTGGACTGCCCACATCTACTGACTTCATACAGAACAGCATTCCGAGATGCTAAGCTACACGGTCAGCTCATTGCATGATCTTAGTACCATGCTTAGATCACACCAAACCTTTTTGCCCATTTGGAGATCCCCACCATCACAGTGCCAAACCAGCTAAGCGGAAGAATTTTACAGCATTAAAGGCACTGGGAAGCTTTACGACAGGCTATGGTATCAGAGCTGCCTTGTGCATTATTCATTTCATCACAATGGGGGACTAAAACATTCCACAGGACGCAAAAATATCATATGGAGATTGTTTGTGTTTTCTCCCTTTTTCACCAAAATAGCAACAAATTGGCAGAGATTGTTCAATTACATTATGTTCTTAGTTAGATTTAGTATACTTCAAACAAAAAAGAAATGCAAGTGCAGAGCCCTGAGCAGCTAATCTTGGTTTGGTGAGGAAACAGTGCTTTGGAAAGCAGCACTTAGGAGACTCCTGGCTGGACCAGAGAGGAGGATGCCCCCACAGCTGAAGGGTGGTCTCTGAGAAAGTCCCCCTCACACTGGGACTTGGTGCTGGCCTTGGAAGGCTTCTCTGGATGTAATTAAGCAAATGAGGTGCTGAGCATAACAAAGTGGTCCCTGGCAGGATTGACTTAAGGAAGGTAAAGACATTTCATTGCAAGTATCAGAAATAACTCTCTGCCAGAATGGCACAACAATGCAAAAATGGGACTCTGCACTAGATCATTCCATTTTCCAAAAATAAAACAAACCCATGCTGTTCTTTATTATGAATTATACTTGGAAGCTCAACACTAGCATTTTCTCATAATTTCTTGATATTTGAATTTTTTAATGAGCTGACTATAGGTAATTAACCATAACTCAGTCTTTGAAATCATCCCTGCACCGGTTGATAAACAACAACTAAAAAATAAATAAAGATGAAATTCTTTTCAATGACAAATGGCATGTTTTAAGGATAATTGTTCCTAAAACATCAATAAATCATGTTGTCTTTTATGGGATTTAAAAAAAACCTCAGGCTGGATTACTAAGAACCTATATAATATTTTATTTTAGAAGATTCTAAGATAATGAAATGAACCCTTTAGTGTATCTTAATAAACCTAAAATATTTTCACTTTATTATTAAGAGTATAAAATCTATACTTTAGCCAAATGCAAGCATGAGAATTTGAGCTGGAAATGTCACACATTCAGCTACAGTTTGAAGGAACCCAATTCATAATGCATTTTATAAATAGTTAATGACTTCTCTACATAAGCTAACCAGGCAAATCAAGAAATTGTCAACATTTTTAGTCTTAGTTGTCAGTTACCACTGTCTACCGGTGCTCCATGTGTGGCTTCAGGAGAGCTCTCAGGGCTGTGAATTCTACTGCAATTCACAATAGGATAAGGGTGCAAAGCTTCAGCTGACAGTATTTCAAATACATGCTGAGCGCACTCTCACACACATGCACACATGCAGTGTGCATACTCACACACATGCACACATGCTGTGTGCACACTCACACACATGCACATACACACTTGCTTCACTTTAGTTGTGTGCTTATGTAAACCTTACTCTTTCTATGATTTATACCTCATACTTCAAATGAACTAAATACAGTTGAAAAATCTATAGAATAGACATGACCGGAATATGGCAAATCTGTAGAATAGACATGACCGGAATATGGCAAACTAACAGTAGGTTTGTTTGCCTTGAGACGTTAGAGCTACCAAGTTTCCCCCTCAACTCCACAATGAAGACAAAAGTGAGTCTGCAGTTATGGAAGTGAGAATTTCAGATGTAAAGAAATTTGCGTTGATATGGACAGGATGCTTGCTCAGGGATTGGATGGTTTCCTTAAAGCCAAGTTCAAACAGAGACACTTGTTCAGTTTGGTCTTGGAATTTGGCTTGAAATAACATACACTTCAACATTTCCCAGTTAAGTTCAATGTATTCGTGAGCACATACTGCAAAACGGGGAAGAGCATGAATTAGCTTAGTTTAAATTAATTAAAAATTAAATTAATTAAAAACTGTCATTTCTGGCACTGCTTGTTGTATGGCTGCACATGGGACACAGCATATCTGCAACCAGAATGAGGGTTGTACAGTCTACCACAAGCAAAACATAACAATCAGGTTGGTTTATTACCAAAGCGTATATGAGAATTTAATTTCCATGGCGTGCACATGGCAAAGCAATTGCTTAAATTGCCTCACCTGGGAGTTTAATGCAGTGTTATCATCAGACCAGCCACATTGTAAATAGATTTATAATGCTTTCCATGTGCTTGCTTGGCTGCATATGAATTAAGTAATGATCTGGTATTACAATAAAATCAGCTAGTTCCCACACCTGGCAGACAGGATATTTCACTAAATTAATAGCCGTACAGCTACATCACAGGGCATAGGAGAGGAAACCATCTCAAAGGCATCTGACTCGAGTCTTACATGGGAAGCAAATAACACCACAGGTATGCACGATGTCACTATCCTGAATGAGCTGTTCGAGACAGTCTGCTTCTGACATCTGTGTGACTGAATTAAGACTTTCTCATTCCCATTCAATCTTGGCCTAATTTCCTTCATTCAGTACTCTAATTATTAATCAGCAATCTGCAATAGTCACAAACACCGAGAAAACCATTCATTCTAATCTACATGCTGCAGACAGCCAAATAATTGATACAAAGTGCAATGTGGTTTTGGTGTAATAAAAGGAACAGCTTGTCCCACTTCCTAATCACACTGGTCTCCAGCAGCAGTTAACAGATATCTCCATAGTTCTAAAACAAACGACGCACGCTGGCCAGATTTGCCATTGCTTCTACCAAGGTTCTCAGGTCCTTCATTATTAAATGAATAATGCCCATGGCCACCAGGTGACACACCTATTAAAACCTCCTCTGCTTTCAGAGCCAAATAATTTAACTGCTTGCTCCAAAGCACGTGACTGCCGCTGTTGTGACTGATACTGAGCTATCTGCAGACCAGTATGGAATTATATTTATTACCCATATGGCTGCTGGCCACCACATCTTACCTAATTCTATCTGGTTCTAATTAAATAATACCTCAGCACTATAAGGTCCAGCTAGTAGTTTTGAAAATATATCTTTGGCACCAAGTATTCCACTCCCCAACCACACTCCTATCTGTCCATGGCTAGGTTCATCCTTCCACCCACAGAGTAACTTCTGTGACAACTCCTCACCCTACACAGCTCACATCCAAGCAAAGCAAGCCTGTAAGCAATGGCCTGATCACTGGCACACGGCTAGGACCGGATGCACAGAAAGAACATGGGCAGCACCTCAGTCAGTCAGGGATCTTGGCCACGGAGTATCGCGATCCTCATCGCTACAACAGTGACCTTAACAATTACTTCCTGTGGTTATTGCAAGGATTAGAATATTATAAACGAGTGCAAATCTTTCTTAACACTTCGGCTGTGATGACCGCAGGAAGCATGTTCCTCTGACACCAGCTGATAAGACACATAGTACGAATGAAGCTGACACACACATGACTAAGAGCACCATTACTACATCCTTCCTAGAGATGCTTTCCCAACACACCGAAGGTGTTGGAGGAAGTCCACAGAGTTTGACTCAATAATTCTGATATGAATGGTGCTGCAATTGCAGATGGTTTAGAAAAATAAAAAACCTGACTAATTCTCCCATACTATTAGAGGAAGTAAGTTTCAATCTCTTAAGGAGTTAACCCTAAGCATAGTTGTCCTTGTTCAAGAGAGAGTTTAGATGCTGACCAGTCTAAACCTTTGAGGTAAACATCAAGTGCCTGGTTCACATGCTGCCAGTACTTGGCATCAGTAAAGGGAACTTATACTCTCATTTTTATTACATATTTATTTACTTAGCACATGAGTGTGTGTGCAACTGTGTACACATGTATGTGCAGGTATGTGCACATATGTATATGTGCATGTGTGCACATGTGTGTGCATGTGTGTAGGTGTGTGTGCATGTGTACTGTGCTGCATATATAAAGGTCAGAGAATAACTTTCATGTGTCTCTTCTCTTTTCCCACCACATGGATTCTGAGCTGAGACACCTCAGTGACCCAGGAATGTATACTGTCTATCCTGCATAAACTTAAGGTTAAGGGACCACACTCACACCACCAGAGAGGAAATACTGACACACTCCACTGACAAGCACCACCAAGTGGGAAAAGCATGAGAGCACAGAGTCCATCCTTCTTTGGGATGAAATTCTAGGAAAATAGACTGAAATTTCTAATTTAAAATCAGAGTCACTCTTCATTTTCACTTGTCCTTTCAGGAATATTTGACATGTTTAAAGCGAGCATTTATGTTTTGGCTATACATTATGAGATAAATCATACCACATTTCTTAATTGCTTTCTAGAGTGAGCTACAATACACATGTGAATATTTATATGCACATTATGAGGTTATGTGTGTATGTATAAACACAGAGACTCACACAAACCCATATGCAATCCATATGGAAGAAGAATTCTCTGGACTGTGCAGGGCTAAGGTGAAGCAGACTTTCATTTAGATGAGGAATGTGGGCCACACTGTGCTACATCATTTAATCACTGGCAAAACAGGCAGCCCACGACCCAAGTAGCTGCGATCTCCATTCCCTCTTGCAGCATTTCCGAACATGGCTGAGGTTTCTCACTTGCACTGGTGCTTCAGAATGCCACAGGAGTTAGCTGGAATCAAGGCCCCACTTGCTTAAGCACGCCTGTAGTTTATGACTTTTGACACTGACGCTGAATATGGTGTGGCTCTGTCTTACATCATGTTGGCTTGTCAATCAACAATTAAGTTACATCATTCAGAAAAATCAGCTTTTGATAGAATGTGCAGATGTTAGTGAAAGCATCTGGAATTGTGTGAGCGTGCAGTGAAAGAAACCTCATTCCTTAAAGTCTTTCTGAGTATAAAATGAAATAATTCCACAGACTTACCGGACATAATACCCACACTGGAAATGATACTCTGATAAGCGAAAGTCATGGAGCAGATGTTTTGTTTGTAAAACTCAACTACCAGAGCAGGACATAAATTAGTGTAATGAACTCGTACACCTACAGTTTTTCTGTGAAATATGCCTAGTATCCTGAAAAGGCTGTCCACGGCATAATTTGGGTAATCCACACATCCAGCAACAAGTGATGCTGGGGGCTCTGTGTAACTGACACCAAGAAACTGGTGGTTTGAATAGGCCTGGGCCTTACAGACTCATGTGTTTGAGTGCTTGGCCCATAGGGCGTGGTACTGTGAGGACATGTGTCCTTACTGGAGTATGTGTGGTCTTGTTGGAGGAAGAGTGTAACTGTGGGGATGGACTTTGAGGTCTTCTATGCCCAAGCTATGCCCACTGTGCGACACAGTCACCTTCTGATGCCTGGGGATCAAGATGTAGAACGCTTGGCTCCTTCTCCAGCCCCATGTCTGCCTGCAGGCTGCCATGCCACGGTGATGATGGACTAAACCTCTGACACTGTAAGCCAGCCTCAGCCGTGTTCGGAAACGCTGCATTTCTGTGGTGCTATGAATATGCTTGGCCAGTGAAAGTGGCTATATTAAGAGGTGTGGCCTTGTTAAATAAGTGTGGGGAAGTTCACCATTGTGGGTCCTCGTCTCAAGCTCCAACCAGTGTAGAAGAGAGTCCTCTCCTGGCTGCCTTCAGATCAAGACGTAGGCCTCCTGGCTCCTCCTGCACCGTGCCTGCTTGCACGCTGCCATGCTTCCCACCATGATGATAATGGACTGAACCTCTGACTGAAAATGTAAGCCAGCCCTAATTAAATGTCGTCCTTTATAAGAGTTGCCTTGGTCATGGTGTCTCTTCACAGCAATAAAACCCAAGTTAAGACAGAAGTTGGTGTTGCTGTGATAGGTGTGACTATGGTTTGGCTTGGTTTGGTTTGGAAGGCAGTGGAATGCTTTAAGTGGCACTTAATGAGTCACACTAACAGAGGCAAGGAAGACAGTGTTCCTGAGAGGGATTAACTGTGGGGGCCTGGTTCAAGAGGTTTCGGGGAAGAATTTTAATATGTAGCCTAGAGACTGTTCTTGTAATATTTTGGTAAAGAATGTGGCTATTTTTTGCCCTTGTCTGAAGAGTCTGCCTGAGGCTAAGGTAAAGAGATTCAGATTAATAGCAATGACAAAGGAAGCCTCAAAAAGTTCCAGCATAGATGTTGTCCTCTGGTTTACCTTTATGAAGAGTGTTCTGATCAACTGTATCAAGCTTAGAAAGGAAAAATACAAACTGTGTGGTTCAATAATAAAGGGGCACCAGGAAGTGGAAAGAAGCCAAACCCCGTGTTCTAGGTATTACATGGGCTGAAGGGAGTGGTGATCTTGGGCGAGCTCTCAGCCAGCCAAGCTTACTGACTATGTGTTTCCAGTTAAACAAGGGATTGTTACTTCATGTTAGGCATTATTATAACCTGGTTATTGTTCCCAATTAGACTTTTAATCTGGAAGACATAGGTTTTTGATCTGAATCCTGAGGCAGAGTGGCCGTGAAAAACTTAGGTCCAGTAACCACCTATGGCTGTCCCATTCACTCCTCAACTTGCAAACAATACTGTCCTACCACTCCTGAAGTGTTCCCAGAATGCCCACAGATTCACTGCCAAAGTCTACTGACTCTGTTTATTTAAATAAACTTTTGATTTCAGATAGTTTTAGATTTATATAAAAGTTGCACTGAAATGAGAAAGTTCTCATTCAACCCACATCCGGTTTGTCACATCCGGTTTGTCACAGGTAAGGAGTTACACCTCCTGTGCTTCTGTAATTGTTTCCGTTCCCAAGTAAGGACTCTAAAGCCAGTTATTAATTAAACGGCTAGCTTTGGCTTGTTCCCCAACTAGCTTGTAACTTACATTAACCCATTTATACTAGTCTATCTCTAGTCTAAGTTTGCCACATAGCTAATTACTTCTCAATTTCATGTCTGACTCCTCCAAAGCTCAGTGGGGAACCTCCCCATCCTACTATTTCCCAGAGTTCCTCCCTTACTCTCTCTGTCTCTCTCTGTCTCTCTCTGTCTCTCTCCCTCGCTCCCTCTCTCTCTCCTCTCTCCTCTCTGCCGAATCTTTTACATTCTAATCCTGCCTCAGCTTATTGGCCATCAATTTTTATTTTGACTAATCAGAAGATGCCTTAGGCAGGCAAGGAAGGACAGTGTATATAAACATTATCCCTGCATATTTAATTTTTATGAAGTTTCTCTTTCTATCCACAGATCTCATCTAAGGCCTCTTATAGATGGAAGTGTAACATGTCCTTAGCTCTTTTTGACTTGAGGTAATTTCTTGGTCTTATCTGTGATGGCCTCACAGTTTTGAGCAAATCCCTCAAGTGGGTTTTTTTTTTCCTCACCAATAGTCTAGAGTTCTGTGCTTCTAAAAGAAACGCAATGGAGGGAAAGTGCTATGTACTGCATCATAGCGAAGCCACTGACAACCAACATGATGTCATTGTTGATGTCACTCGATCTCTTGGCTGAAGCAGCACTCGTCCAGCTTCTCTACTGTAGAGTTGCTCAATTATCCCTCCACATGCTGTGCTTACAACACAAGGACACTGACACTGAACTCTACCTCCTTCTCGACAATGGACCTGTACTATTTGGTACTTTCTGTGCAGGAGACATGCCCATTGCACCATCATCCACTCATCCAACAATAGAACCCGTGTCAGTTTGTTTTGGTTACTATCTAGCACACTTCGCCTCTTTTGTTGTTTAATTTTTATGAGATTTGGCTTCAGTTCCCTGGACTTGGATGAGTCCTGATGGAACACTGTCATTGTGGTGCACTTCCCCATGTGCTCCTCAGCAGCCACCTCTGTAGGAGTCCCAGGCACTCGTCTCTGCCCAACCTCTCCACCATCACTACCCCTCCAGCTAACCATAAATTGCTGCCTTCATCCTTAGCCCACTTCGCATTCATCTGTAGAGTCTACCTGTGCCCGCCATCTACCTACCCTTAGAAACTGTTCAAAGTTTTTACCTATACATTCAATTCCTACTGGAAACCTTAATTTAAGAGAAGGTTCTCAACCTTCCTAACACTGTGATCCTTCATGCTGTAGTAACCCCCAGCCATAAAATTAGTTCTTGCTACTTCATAACTATAGTTTTGCTACTTTTATGCAAACATCTGATATACAGGCTCTCTGATATGTGACCCCCCCAGAGGAGTCACAACCCACAGGTTGGGAATTGTTGCCCTAGGGTGTCTCTGCTCAGTACAGTCCTGTGGCACTCTCTCTCTTCTGTATCCATTCCTCCGCTTTCCTCTGTTCAGTAGGAGTGATAGCCTGCACAAATGACCTCACACCTTCCTATATTTCTCAGTCAGCAGGCTCTAGCAATTAAACCCTTATTTCTTACAGTAGCTCTACCTGGGCTCTTTACTGTACTTCAAGGACGTTTGTTACCTTCTGCATTCAATCTATTCCTTCTTCATAACTGTGGCTATCACACATTTTATCCTTTTTTTTTCTTTTTGAAAAAAAAAATGGTATGAATTACGTTTGGGAGATGCTTCTACAGAAATACTCACGATTTTAGAAAGAGATGAGCCAATAGGGACCAAGTTTCACCTCTTCCCCTTGGGAAGAAAAAAGCCTCCTTCAACCCCAAATGAAGCAGAATATCAGAGCTCCAGAAGACTCACAGCCTAAAGATGTAACTTGTTTCAATAACAATCTTAAAGCCGAAAGGAAATCCATTCAGCAAAATCAAATGTGCTATGGGAAAATGTTAAGCAACTATATGCTCTTCAACTTTAGAAGCCAATACCACGTTCCTCTTCATTTCAGGTCTAGGAAGGTCTCACATGCACGTTACTACTGTCGGGAGTTAGTTATCCTGTTTTGATCTGAAGGAGCAGAAGCCCACGGCTTCATGAGACGATGCCCTCACATATTTCCCTCTGGGACTTGCAGACCCAGGAGTGTGCATTGCCTCTGTTATCTGCATGAGAAAGCCCAGCTGCAATCCTGGCATTCAGGTTGCTTTTATCTCTGAGACCCCAAATTGTACTGTTAGGCAACGGAGGGCACTTATCCAGATTGAACCGTCAGACAAATAGATGTTTGTCAGCCATTCAATTTGTATTGGGGAATATGCCAACAAAAACAAAACCCAGCAATTTAAAACAACAAACCCACCCTCTACTGACAAGAACAAATTGCTGTATTTCAAATGAACAAGAATTACAATAGATCACACATCCTGAATAGAGGTGCTTCAGAAAGAAAAATCTTCTTAGAACTAATATTGCCTGTTTGCTCTGGCAGTAGTGAACATCAAGCAAACATGCGGCATGTTTAAAATGAAGAAATATAAGGGAGGAACAAGCAGGAATTAAATGTCATCAGAGTGCGGCTTTCCAGTGAAGTTCAAAGGCAGCGTTCAGTGGCTGCAGAAGGTGACACGGGGCTGCACTGTAAGCGTGGTCTCGGCCTGCTCTATCCAGAAATGGAGGTGGTGCTGCTGCTAGGAAGCAGTCAGGTGCCGAGGCCATCACTCTGGAGCCTAAGCTGACTCCAGCTCTGTCTTCTCAGTCCACACAAGCAAACCAAAGCTTCAGTGAACTCACTACAGTGACAGTGCTTCAGACAAATGCAGAGGTGACTTAGTCAAGATTGATGTTAATCCTAAATACTCAAGTGGTTAATAAGGCAATTACATACAGCAACAAAGCTTTAGGAATAAAAAGAACTTCCATTTCCCCATCAATCACCTGAGCAGTTTAACATCTCACTCTCTGGTGTCCCTTACATTACATCATTATTCTGGATCTAGTGCAAGTGTTCCTGCGTTCTGGATCTAGTGCAGCTGACCCTCCATTCTGGATCTAGTGCAAGTGTTCCTGCATTCTAGATCTAGTGCAGCTGCCCCTGCATTCTGGATCTAGTGCAGCTGCTCCTGCATTCTGGATCTAGTGCAGCTGCCCCTGCGTTCTGGATCTAGTGCAGCTGCCCCTGCATTCTGGATCTAGTGCAAGTGTTCCTGCATTCTAGATCTAGTGCAAGTGTTCCTGCATTCTAGATCTAGTGCAAGTGTTCCTGCATTCTAGATCTAGTGCAGCTGCCCCTGCATTCTGGATCTAGTGCAGCTGCCCCTGCATTCTGGATCTAGTGCAGCTGC
Organism: Rattus norvegicus; assembly: GCF_021556685.1. Taxonomy (NCBI): domain Eukaryota; kingdom Metazoa; phylum Chordata; class Mammalia; order Rodentia; family Muridae; genus Rattus; species Rattus norvegicus. Next base: position 267,846,863 of record NC_141534.1, on the reverse strand, counting down.
CCCTGCATTCTGGATCTAGTGCAGCTGCCCCTGCATTCTGAATTTAACTACTCTTTCAGTGAGACTCAGTTCTGGAATGGAAGAAACATAAATTACTGTAAAAGAAGCCATTAAACATGAGAATTCAGTCCCTCACACTCACTCGAAATAGAAAATGAGTTTCTAAGGCAACAAATTCAACTATGACCATATAGTTTTATTACACAGAACTCTTAAAGTAAAAATATTTACATTCTGAAAATTAGTTTTCTTCTATTAAAATCATGTAATAACACCATAATAAATCCTGTATTAGAATGACACCTTTGCAAAATCTTTCAACGGGTCTTATGTGTTGTGGCAACAATTCTTCTGTCAAGACTTGAAACTTTTCTAAAGAACAGGAGAATAATAAATTCCATACACAAGTATATGAAAAGGCCCCCCCGAGGGCAGTTAAGACAACAATGGAAAGACGAAGTAAAATATAAAACTTCAAGTACTTGTACGTATTGGTAAATAATCAAGCTCTGGAGCTGGAGAGATGACTCAACAGTTAGGGGCATTCTTCCAGAGGACCTAGGTTCTATCCCCAGCACCTACATGGCAAATTACAACTGAAACCACTCCTGTCCCAGGGGATATGACACTGTCTTCCAGCCTCCATAGGCACCAGGCATCAAGTGGGGTGCTGTCATACATGCAGGCAAAGCACCCACATACTTAAAATAAAATAATTACATAAAAAATAATTGAGCCACAGAACAAGTTGTTTTTACTTTGAGGAGTTAGAAAGTTACTTTTAAAATAAAACAACGAGTTTGGGGTGGGGTGCATTTCTGTAACCCCAGGACTAAGGAGGATGAGGCAGGAGGTCCAGGTGCTAGCAGCCAGCCTGGACTACACAGTGAGTTCCAGGCTGGGTTGAGCTAGAGGAGACCAGAGCTCCAGAAAAAGAAAGTAGCAGAAATAACTCTGACCCCTCACCCTAGAAAAGAACCACATCAAGATGCATGATTCATAAAACTGACTCAAATGGATTTATACACATTGCACAGGCATGTGCACATACAAAGGGATTTTAAAATATATAGTTCTTTGCATCATTCTACAAGCATCTTTAAATGCTTAAGATTAATGTCAAATAGTTTTTGAAACTAAACAGGAAGTGTGAGAGCATCATTGGTGAAAGTGGGGTGCAGGGAGCTGACTGTCAAAGAAACCCTCCATTAGGTAATAGTTTTAAACAGAAATGCAAAACCATCTTTCGTTTCAGATTGAGGCAATTCTAACTATAATGTTTACTATGTGTGTATATGTTATACAAGCATGGGGTTTGTGTGCACTAGTGTAAGTCAGCACCATAGTTTGGTTTCCCTGGTTTCGTATTGTATAGATTGCAGAGCCACATCGGAGACATTCTGCATTGTCACTATGAAGTGGAAGAACATCATACATCATATGGAGTAGCTTAGCAATGAGGTACAATCCCTCTCTCCATTGTACTTCAGTTACAAGCTTTGAAGACAGTAATTCTAAGTCATACTGCTCAGCACGGAGTACATTATTTATTTATTTATTTATTTTACAGAAATACCCAGAGGAAATCAGTACGGGTCTCACTGTGGTGTTGTAGCACTGACCTGACATCCCTCGCCACACGCACAGACCACCCTCGAATGTTCTGAAGAGAATAGACACTCCCCGGTCCTCAAACGCCCCGTGAACTTGGACCTGACTTGGCAATGAAGGCACTGCTGATCTGTCTAATTTTGACTGTGATAGCACTGGACAGGGAGGGAATGTAATTCTGGTCTCTGAAAAGAACAGAGCCAATTTTGGTGCTCTATAAATATTCAATAATAATAGGACCTCAGGGCTAGAAGGGACCTTGAGAGTCCTCTAATACAGCCGCTCCCTCATATCACCCTATGCTGAATGGATCACATGAAGACCTCCAAGAGGAGGGCCCGAGCTTTCCACAAAGAAGCTCAAGACAATCACTGGTTAATGTCGGGGTTATTTTCTAACATCTCACTGAACAAAGGACCACAGTTACACACACAGTAGAGACCAGCACACAGCTGCACACCATACTTGGCATGAGAGCTCTGAACACACTTGAAGACATTTGGCAACCCTGCAACCTTCCATTCGGGGAAAATGATCCCAGGATCTTCATTCATCTTCCTAATTTCCAACCCTTTAATCATTTGAGGGCACAACACAGAATTTTCTTTGAATTATCTTTAGGCACAGTTGTCTCAATTGTATACAGAGATGGACAGAAAATTCTTCTAGAATGTAAAATGAACCAATGTGTGCCCAGGATGACTCTAGCATGTAAACCTGGGAGGGTAACGTGTGCCCAGGATGACTCTAGCATGTAAACCTGGGCGGGTAATGTGTGCCCAGGATGACTCTAGTATGTAAATTGGGAGGGTAATGTGCGCCCAGGATGACTCTAGTATGTAAACCTGGGAGGGTAATGTGTGCCCAGGATGACTCTAGCATGTAAATTGGGAGGGTAATGTGTGCCCAGGATGACTCTAGCATGTAAACCTGGGAGGGTAATGTGTGCCCAGGATGACTCTAGCATGTAAATTGGGAGGTAATATGTGCCCAGGATGACTCTAGTATGTAAATTGGGAGGGTAATGTGTGCCCGGGATGACTCTAGTATGTAAATTGGGAGGGTAATGTGCGCCCAGGATGACTCTAGTATGTAAATTGGGAGGGTAATGTGTGCCCAGGATGACTCTAGTATGTAAATTGGGAGGGTAATGTGTGCCCAGGATGACTCTAGTATGTAAATTGGGAGGGTAATGTGTGCCTGGGATGACTCTAGTATGTAAATTGGGTGGGTAGTTTATTTCTCTGGTTTTACCAGCCTCCTATCACACGCACATTACTGTGTTCTTTTTGCGACGTTTGGAGTCGAACTCCGGGCTTAGGAGCACACAGGCAACAGCACTAAGCTGTAGTGGCATCGGCGCTGTACTTCACTGAGGGGTTGGAGTTGTCACTGTCACTCACTAAGTTTGTCTTCCTGCCTTTGATGAGGACATATTTAAAGTAGACACATCTCAGATTTGGGCATATAATGAGCCTGAGCTCAGATTGCAGCTTTGATTAAGAAACCTGTGTACTTCAGGGCTGAAGTACCTGAACTAAACCTCACAGAACAGTGAGTCCACTGCTTATCACCTAAGAGACATTTGAGGAAAGTCCGCACGTGACGACAGCCACCAGTGAGTATTCCTTTTAGCCTGCTCAGCTGGCCGTGTCATGGGCACTTCCCTCTAAGAGCAGATATGGCCCAAGGCTTCCTGACTATGAAAGCCAGTCAGCTCTTCACTTCCTCTTGGCTCCTGAAACTCAGTTTGAACTCTCACTTTTGTCCTTTTAGCTTTGATCTTTGTCGATGTGTGATTACAACCTACTCTGCTTGTAACCTCTTAATTTTCTAAGGGTGTTGGTTCTCACTCACCCTTCTGCTCTGTCTCTTGAGGAGAAAATACTTTATCCCAAGCTCTGAAGAACTCACACAGTAATACAACATGAAAGCATCAAAGACAATGCACTTCATTATGAGCAAACTACTTCATAGTCTGAGTTAAATGAACTATGACGTAAACCCCAGCTCCACTCCTGTCTGTGTAGCTACAGGGAGGATGCGGTATATCTATGTCTCAATATATCAGGAGTAAAAACGCATGCTCTCTGTGACCACAGCTTCCTTCGTTAAGAGGGGCCTTAACCCATCGTTCTTGAGGAATAAGAACACATACCCTCTAAAATCTCCACTTACAGCAAAACTAAACATAGATTTTTATTCACAGATGCAAATATATGGAGAAGTGTCCCAAAGAGGCCACATGAGGAAGACAGCACACGAGGAAGGCGCGGAGGATAACAAGAACACTGAGCAGCAGCTAGATTGAAAAGGCGCCAGCCGACCAGTCCTAAAGCAGGGCTTTGAAACAGACAGGAGAAAGAGGAATCATCCAGCTGCTGGCAGAGGCACCCTCAGACAGACACTGTTCAAAGGAACAAAGGCTGAGGGTTATATACAGAAGACGTATACTTCTCAGAATATGGGAAGAAAGCACAAGAGACCACTGTTAGACATGAGCAAACCAACAGGTTGGAGAAACTACGAAATCAGAGCTTTGAACACCTATCAGAACTAATGATATAAAGTAAGGTTATTTAAGTAATTAGACATTAACTTCAGAAACCCACAACCCTGTTAGAGAAGAGGTCCTGAGCATTCTCCTCCTGTACTGGTTGGGAAGTCTGATGGACACCAGTGAAAAGCAACCAACAAACCATCCAACCAACTTCGAAGTCTGTATAGGGGCTGCTACACAGGGCAGGGTTTCCCAAAACCCAAGCTACAGAACGAGGTACTGGGTCCACTGACCACCAACCAGTGCACAAGAAAGCTGAAACATTTCTTCCAGCCCACCCCACTCCCCACAGGACTCCAGCTCTGGGCCTGGTGTAGAAACAGCACCAAGACTTCACGTATCGGAGGGTGCAGTGCAAGACAGCCAAGCTAAGACCCATGTACAGGGTACCTGAGATCTTGGCTGCAAAAGGCCAGATCTAGGGCACAGGAACTATGGAAGGCGATCTGAAACACTCCAGAATTTTAGGCCATTAGCAGTTGGCATAAGAGAGGGAGGGCACAAGGGGCCTTAGAGACTCACAGTCATCTGAGACATTCTGGATCTTCAAAGAGCACAAAACAAGGCTCAGCCTATGCACCAGGGAAGACAGAAACGCCCCAGACCACAGAGAGCACAAAGGGAACCCGCAGAGACCCAAGTTGGCAGTAGGACTATAAAGCTTGAGGTTCAACCCAGAAGCAGACAGGGTCTCTAGAAATGCAATTGTGCTGACAGGCTCAGCCCTGCTGAAAGGCAATTCAGACTCAGGCTCTGAAACACACCCTCGACAGACAGTGGCAGCAGGCCCTCCTCATACACAGCCCAAGAACAGGCTTCCAGCCTCACTGCTGGGCCACACACAGGTGAGTGCTGTTGGACCTTCACTGGCTTTAAGTAAAATATTACTTATTTGACTCGTTTGGCTACTGACTGGATATTAATATAAGATATATGGCAGATAATTGTTTTAAAATCTGAAGACCCGTAAGGGGTCCTTAAAGCTCAGGAAGGAGGAGGGTACCTGCCAGGCTAAACTCTCACACACCAAGGCTGCACAATCGAATGGCAGCAGCATAAACACACGGCACTTTAGATGGGTGAGAGGTGAAAGGAGTCCTCCCTGGAGCTGCCCCACTAGAGATGGTGCCAAAGGGCCAGATACCTGCCTTCCACACACAGACCCTCAGCCTGAAAAGAAATATGTTATGCACATAGAAGATTTGGCAAGAACTTAAAAAATAAAAAGCTCCAATTAGAGTAAATTTTGGGGCAAGTATTGTTTTCTAACCATGTCATCAAGTTCATAGTGTGCGGAAAGACAGAGTATATAATATGCAAAGTCAAATGTGGGAGACAAGCGAGTGGAGCTCTTCTGAGTGAGCCCCACGCTGGCGTGCGGAGCATGGCACTGGTTAAAGTGGACACAGTAACCTAAAGGCTCAGGCCAGAATCTCTATACGAATTGTCAAAAAAACAAAACACCACGTATAACTAAAATCTAAATAGAGTAGACAGAACCAATACTTAAAAACTGTGTCACTTACCCAACAGAAGAGACTAAATAAGGAGCTGTTCGTGTGACTGATGTCATGCATGTGACGGATTCATAAAGCAGGCTCTCTGACACTATGAAAACAAAGAAAGGCTCTCGGGCTCTTCACGCACTGATACAGAGAACTGCCTCAGACCACCAAGGGTTAAGAGTTGCCTATGCTTCCACACAGGCTATCATGCCACTTTCGCCAAGCACACCATTCTGTTGTCATATGAAAGAGAGGTGGGAAATGCACACTTGTATTTGCTTGCATAGAGATCTGGAGAGATGCGTGAGAACTCACTAATAGTAGTGACCTGTGCTGGAAACCTGGGGGAGTCAGCATGAGGACCTGGGATGGGAAAAAGATGGTGGGGGAATCCCGGGACATCTTCGTTATACTCACCACCACCTCCACCACCACCACCACCACCACCACCACCACCACCACCACCACCACCACCACCTCCACCACCACCACCACCACCACCACCACCACCACCTCCTCCTCCTCCTCCACCACCACCACCACCACCACCACCACCACCTCCTCCTCCACCACCACCACCACCACCACCACCACCACCACCACCATCATCCCAGCACCACCCTAGCACCACCCTCTCAAGCATCTGCTGAGTCTTATTTTAACACCATGGCCAAGAACTTCATGCTGTATTTTTAGGGAAACTCGTCAGCACTTGCCTATGAATATTGTGCTCAATAGCTTACATAATAGAAAAATCTCAAGGTGACAGAATTTTCCAAAACAACTGAACCATTTCCCAGGGGAAAAGAAGGACTGGCCAGGATGCTGACAGGGATGCCACAGGGAGCAATCACATGCTGTTCCCCATAAGAAGGAACAAGAATATAGTGAACCCTTTCCACTCCCAGTTTCTGAAGATCTGTGACATCAGACATATGGGCAGATCTATGCACAGGCAAAGTAAGAAGGGGTCACTAGTGACCCCTAAACTGGCAGGGACCACTGTTTTGCTTACTTAACAGCAATCAGTAAACCTCCAAAACTGGGCGGATAAATGGTAAACTCGGAGCTAAGCATCCCCCTAAGAATCTCTCCATGGCTCTTGTACAGAACGCTTAGAAAGTAGATAAAGAGTGCTGAGCATGGCCTTTTGTCCCAGCACTCAGGAAACAGAGGCAAGCAATCTCCATCAGCTGGAGGCCAGCCTGGTCTACATAGTAAGTTCCAGGTCAGCCTTGTCTACATAGTAAGTTCCAGGTCAGCCAAGGATACATAGTTCTACCCTATCTAAACTAAATAAGCAAACAAACAAACAAACAAAAAAGAAGTCAATACAGAAAACAGTGCACACATGCTGTGGCACATACACATAGACACAATACAACAAATAAACAAATAAATAAAATGAAATAAAAATTAAAAGAAAATGTGATAATTAATACAGTGCTCTTAAAATCAAAGCAAATAGGGCTGGGGATTTAGCTCAGTGGTAGAGCGCTTACCTAGGAAGCGCAAGGCCCTGGGTTCGGTCCCCAGCTCCGAAAAAAAGAACCAAAAAAAAAAAAATCAAAGCAAATAGAAATATTATTCAGGAGGAAGATCTTAGAAATAATATCACATTTCTTACTTAAAAAATTATCTATCTTATGAGCTCTAACCTAGAATCCATGTATAGAGAATAGAGAGATTTGCAGTTATTAAAATAATCTAATCATTAGAAATACATGAATTATTTATAAAATTGAAAGTGTTGGAAATTTTTAAGAAGACATAAAGGCTCCTGATAGTTTGGGGGAATTTTGTGAAAAAAGCTACAAAGTTTTCTTGAACAACTTGTTCTTCGAGTTAAGGTAAATAAATCTAACGAGAGAGAACATGACGATGAAAGCCGAGAGCAGCGACTTCAAACATTAACAAGACCTTGAAAATGGGGGCCAGAAAGAGTCCAAGGGACCACAGCATCCAGGTCCATGAAGGGGTGTCAAGGCCACATGCTGAGAAGGGCCCCAACACAAGGTCATTTCTGAGGTATCTTGTCTACTATAGTAGGAAGAAATACAATAGAAAAAAGGCTAAACACCTAAAATTTTCCTCATACATATTTTTAAATGCCATATCCTGCTTCCTCCAAATGCAAGAATATTTACAGGCAGACAGCAGAAAAGGCCACTCTGCACAGAGCCTGGGGAGTTCTGCATTTTCTTTAAGCTGGGGCTGACACCCAGCAGATGAATGATCGATGGATGGCACCGTGCTGCCAGTGCAGTTCTCTGTGGCCCAAGCTCTACTGGGTAACATTTCAGTCCTGTGGTGAAAATGGAATAACTCAGGTAGAGAGGCCTGGGAAGGAAGACATTTATTAAAGTGACAGACTACCTGCGCAGCACACCCACCGCCTAAGCAGAAGCTCTTCTAAGACTGTTCATCAGAATATGCTACCCTTCCAAACTCACGTGAGCAAAGGCAAACAGCCCAAGGGCCCAAGCTCCAGCTGCATCCACTCCATCTTTATTTCACTTAAAGCCCATGTGAGTTCTGAGAACCAGCAGCCGATAGTCTGAGGAGATGTGCACTCTCCAGGCTCCACTGGAGTGCAGTGCCTGGCCTCAGGCCCCCTCTAACTGGTCATACCATCTTATTGAGACAACATTGTTTGCAAAAGCATCTGAAAGTGTCTAGGAACTCTAAGAAGCAGGACTCTATGTTGGTTCTATCTGTTGTTGGTAGTGGGGAAACAGGAAGCTTCCTGAGGCAGAGAGCTGAGTCAATCAAGAGGAAAAACATCCATTTTGAAGCATAAGTTGCCTCTCATGGTCTTACAAGGTGAAACATCGATATGTATTGACTTCTATAAGGCACACAATAATTGCACTTCAGAATTGAAAGCTCCTAAAGAAGAACTTAACCTGAACTCTTCTCCTCACAGAAGAGATCACTGATTACGGTCTAATCACACTACAATTCTCTGGCCAGTATAAACTGGTTGTTCTGCTGATAAAGGCCACCATTAGCCAAAATAATTTGTTTACACTAAACACTGGCCAGAAAGTATTTTATGAAGTAGATAATCCAGTGAGGAAACAAAACAAAGACCGCCAATACCGAGTGATACTAGAAATTAGTGATACCAGAAATTACCAGGGTGGACTGTCAGAGGTCTCACGATAGCTAAGGTAAGCAACAGGGAGCCCACTGAAAGCAGGACTTGTCTCACTGATGTGATCCCTCTGCAAGCTCATCTGACCCATCCTCTGGATACAGGAAGAAACTGCTGCTCACCTAGAGAGTCAGTCATTAACAGTGCCAGTATGGAGTCAGCGAAGGCAGCTTGTGGCCTTACATCAGAGACATCTCTGGCCAGAGAGGCTCTCTCTCCTGAGGGGTTTGCCTAAATTTAGACTGTGTCTTCTTCTAGACAGGAACAAGACATTATTTAAAAGTCAACCTCATCTGTGTTTGAAAATCACAACAGCTCGCAACGTGTTGTGAGCGCACTCCTGCTGAGGTATTAAGAACGCAGGGTAAGAGCTGAGTCTGCAGGCGCAGATGCCAACTTCCCCTCCCGACACTCCAGGCGCCATCACTGTTCCCATTTACAGCTAGGAAAACAGAAACGTCATTTGCTGGAATTCAAACAGTTTCTCTGCATCTGTATTCAGAGTGTGTGGTATCTTTGGCAATGGGCTATCACTGTCTAGCTCTGGTGGATATCCAAGAACATTGGCAGCAGCCTGTGCTGTGTGTGGAAGTGTCTGTGATTTTCAGGATGGGACAGTGCTATCCACCCTGCCTTCTGAGCCACTTCCCTTCCTGTATCACCTGCTGCCTGCGGGATTGTCTGTCCAGTGCTAGGCACAGTATTCTCTCTTCCCCTTGGTATGTCTAAGGCAATTTGCTTCTGACATTGGTGGCACTGATAGCTCTACAGGTTGGAAATGAAGGCCTAGGCTGTGCCTCAGTGGTAAAGTGCTTAGCTCGTATGAGACTCTGGGTTCAGGAGACATAAAGAACTCAGCCTCCAACAACAACAAGACGCACTAACAATATTTAAATACTTCCAGTCAGTTATGACCACACGCCCAAACACTCGGAGTCAGGCTCTGCTCTTGGCTGCAGTAGTGGGCAAAAGCACACGACCTGCGCCAACCACCTTACCAGAATACCCATGCATTACACATCCACTTACAGGTGAAAGATAACCCTACTGCCAAAGTGAGTGGCATAATCTGGCCTTAATGATTTAGTCTTTAAGGATCAAAACCGAAACCTGTTGGGTCACACAGTCCCTGTCACTCAGCCTATGGGTCCTTTTCAAGGACAACAGTGACTGACACACCAACACGAGAAGACACTTTTCATGCCTGCATCTTACTCAGTTGGTCACAATGTTCTCTCTCTCTCTCTCTCTCTCTCTCTCTCTCTCTCTCTCTCTCTCTCTCTCTCCCTCCCTCCATCCCTCCCTCCTCCCCCCCCTCTGACATAGTCTCTTTCATGATCACTTCACTACTAGCTTTCTTCCTAGGTCAACTCTCCACTTAACCTGTAATACTACACTTCCAGTGAGCTTGGCTAAGAACCCACTTTCCCTAAGCATTCCTGGCTACTTGTCTCAGTTAGGGTCTCCATTGCTATGAGCAGACACATACACCTGCTGTCTCACATACACAGGGCCCTAGCTTCAACCTTCAGAACTGCAAAGAGGGGAATGGAAATAGAACAGACCCAGAGAGAGGGAATAAATTAAAGTAGACAAACAAATTTTCCACCAATGACCAAACAACAATAACAACATACAGTCACGTACGTGGGTTGGTGATAAACCATAACAACTATTTAAGAAGAACTATGAAATGAACGGGAGATGAAGACGTGAGGGGAATGCAGAGACAAACATTCTTGTAAATTTAAAGTGTGAAACTCCTAACAGCCCATTAGTAAAGCGACCAAACCAATATATACAAGGGTGACATACAATGACAGAGTGAGCTATGGCTGAGGAACGGCAAAGCTGACTGAGTGTCTAAAAGTCTACTAACATATCGTGATATTAACACATATTCCCATACTGACCATCACAACTGACAGAAGTCACATTTGGAGTGCCCTAACAACTCTTTACAACATTAGTTAAAATCTAAGTCTTCCCTTCTACAGCTGCAACAAGACAAGCCAATTTGTTTAACCAGTGTAAAGGGCTTATTATCTTGGAGTCAAAAGATGAAAGAGAAATACATTTTAAAGAACTCAAACTGTTTTTATTAACAAATAACAGGATATTTTAGATAGAAAACACAAGAAATCTATGAAAACTAGTTTGGAGAGGTTGCAGGATACAAGCTCTATGTAGAAAGATCACTTGTACAACAAACAAAGAAAAATAAAATTATAATAAAGTTCATTCAGAATGGATAAAGTATTTAGAAATAAATTTCTCCAAAGAGGTCCAAGATCTATATATTGAAAACTAGGAGATACTGCTGAGACATACCAAATCTATAGACAAATTGATTGGGAAACACTATTGTTAAAATGGCAGCTTTTTCCATAATCAATCTATACTGTTCCCAGTGAACATCTCTATCAGTGCCTCAGCAAATATTCTCAAAGAAAAGGATAACAGAGACTTCAGCAGAGAATGCTCTGCAGTCTGCCTACCTGGTGCCTTGGGGCTCAACAAGGGCCAGCCCACCCTTGGCCACACCTACCTACTTTCTTCCAGGACATGACAGAGTCAGGAGTCTCCATTCTCAGTGTCTCCAGAGTCTGTGGAACATGCACTGACCCAAGCCCCACCTTCCTTTGCCCATGGTCATGCATAGCCACCCTTGGGACAGAAGTAACCCCTGTTCTCAGGGTCCCTAGAAGAGGGCATGAAAGGAGAGAGTGGCCCAGAGCTGCTTGGCTGACAGGGGTACCCACCCTATACATTCCAGGCCTCCAGAACCCACCCTTTCCTAGACCACCTGCTTTATTGAGGACTTCACCCAAAAAGCACGCCTGTACCTATGAAAACAAAAGAAAAAAAGAAAAAAAAGGATGAAATGATTTTGAAAGTTGTACAGCAATGCCAAGAGTGCAGAATTAGTGGGCTGGTTTTGAAAAGCAAAGTCAGAGGACCCATACTTTGTTACTTCACAACTCATTATAAGCTGTGATGATAAAAATGTAGGGGCCCGGCCTAACAGTAGCTACACACATTCCCAAACAGCTAAGAGTCCAGAAGTGAACTCTGACATCTTATTGTCTACAAACCGCTAAGGGAGATCACTAAAGGAAAGAAGAGTCCATTCAACAAACAGTTCTAGGTGGGCTACCCACATACAGAACAGGAAGAGCGAAGTTTGTTCACCTCCACTGCACCAAGACAAAGAAAGAAAGAGAGAGAGAGAGAGAGGGAGGGGGGAGGGAGGGAGGGAGGGAGGGAAGGAGGGAGGGAAGGAGAGAAGGAGGGAGGGAAGGAGAGATCACTCACTGTACTCACCCACTCACGTGGATCATGAAACTAAATATGAGAATTGAAAATACGGTAAGGCTTCTGGAAGAAAAGTCCTTTGTTTGGGTAAAGATCTGTGAGAGCCATCACTAGCAGCATAATCCACTGAAAGAATTGAAACATTTGATTTTCTAAATTGTGCATCTAGCATACCTCCAAGTCCTCACTGAGAAACTGAGAGGACAAGCTATGACCATGCCTAGCATGCATGGCTGCCATCCTAGCACTCGGGAGCCAGAGGCAGAAGGGTCTCAAGTTTGAGAGCTGTGCTGGAAGTTCTAGGCCACCATGGGAGACTATCAAAAGAAAGGGGGGGGGGGGCAGAGGTGAGTGAAAGGTGGAGGAGGGGACAGGAAAGAGTTATGGGATGTGCAGGGAGAGGAAGGAAGAAGAATGGAGAAGAATATTTGCAAATCATATTACCTGATTTACTCAAAATAAGAAGACAGGCAATCTACCAACATGAGCAGAAGAGTTGAACAGACCCTCCCCTAAATGCACAGATGGCTCATAAAGCACAAACAACAATGCTCAACATCATGAGTCAATGCAAAACTGCAAATGAAACTTACAAGATGTCTCTGTACGATCCAGTGATCCGACTACTGGACTTATACCCAGAGACCAGGAAACGAGCACTCAAAGAGACTGAGGCATCTCCATATTCAGTGCAACAAGGAAACAACTTCAGTGTCCACCAACTGATGAATTAAAAAGAAGTGCAACATTCATGTCATGGACTATAATTCAACCATAAAACAGTACAATCCTATCACCTGCAAAAGTGTGTATCAAACTGATGATCACTGTGCTAAGTGGATGAACCAGATGCCAGCAGACCAGACCTGAGTCCAACAGAATCTGAAAGAGTTGATCTCGTAGAATTAAAAGTAGAGAGCTGGTCCTGAGGGGCCAGGCGGAACATGAGAGAGCAGTTGCAGGGATGGGGAAGTTTGCTGGTGACCGGCAAGTTAGATTAAGATAGGAGGGTGCTCTGGCTTACTACTGCACTAACACAGGAGAATTACTAATGACAACAATGTACTATGTGTGTCTTTAAACTATAAAAGAGGTTTTAGAATTTTCTACCATAAAGAAATGATAAATGCTTGAGGAGACAGACTATTTATCCTAATTTGAACATTCTACAATGTATATATGTACAAAAAGACAGATGATACTATATAAATATGAACAATTTTATACATCCATTAACAATTTTAAAAGGGACACAAGAATATTACATGAGAAGAAAAACAAACAAAATAAAACAACAACAACAATAAAACTGTAGTCTTTAGGCCACATCCTCGAGAGGGCTATAATCAGAAAGGCCCCCAATATCAGGCCCTGACAAGACCAGAAATCCCAACTCCTACACTGCTGGTGGGACAGGAGACAGCAGCACCTCTAGACAGACTACAGCCAATTGCTAAGCCACAGCTCGTGCAGGAGAATCCCATTCCTGAAGAACTTCCCCAAGAAAGAGTGCCCTGTCATACACGTCCTCGCTGTCATGGAAATGGACTCTCACCACTGACTGAGCCATAATTCTTAAGAAAACAAAACAAAAACTGGCATGAATCCAAGTCTGTCATCCACGCACAGAGGTGAGCGTGTGGGTGCTCACTCACCAAGCTGCTACATTGTAAGACTTGGAAATAAAAGGACATATATATCGAATAAAAGAAGTCCTGCCACACTGCGTGTTTCCAATTTCTAGAAAAGGAAACTATATACAGAGAAGACAGACAGACAGTAGGAACAGCTATGGCGCACTGGACTGATCAGGGCTGCAGATGAAGCCCTCAACCATGCTTATGTTGAACAACTTGGTCATTTTAGAATCCTGGGTTGGATGCCTACCACGAAATGTGTTACACCATGTAAACTACACCCCAAAAAAGCAAGTTTTAAAGAGAAATATCAAATAATACCAAAAAGCAGTACTGATCATAGAAACAGCTTTTACAATCTACATAGAATTTCTGAGACTCTATGACTCTTAACACTGATGTCAAAGCCCCCCACCCCTTACTCTATGATTTTGATGCTACTGTTCTGGAATCAGTTTAAAACACCTGCAGTCTCTTAAGTACCACATCCCTATTTTTAGAGAAGAAAAAATAAAATCCATCAGACCCTTAGCTAGTGATTTTTACTGAATGACAACATTTTGAATTTGAGTTTAAAAAATTGCATATGCTACTGAGAAAGTGGGTCAGACAAGGGGTAGGCTAGAGGTTACAGAAGCTGCCTTAAAAACGGGGATCCTGTGTTATAGACTAAGCTGTCTTAAGAAACATTGTGTCTGGTACAGAAGTACCTGATCCCCTGGGCACTAACTCACCGGGGAGCCGCCACCTCTGCTAGGAGCAGGGTCCTGGCTGAACTTGGGCCACTTCCTTTAAGATTTGTGAGCAAAGGGTCTGCACACCAGCAGTCACTCGGTCTCACAGGCGACTACACTGGGCTCAGAAGAGATCCTCAGTCTAGAGGGGAAGCTGAAGATGCTTTGTCCTCATGCACCAGTAGGGTTCTGGAAATGTGGTCTGGAGGTGCTGTCCAGTACAGGAAGTCACTGACCATGTGCAACTATGAGCTCAAAATATGAAAATATGCTGGGCCAGAATAAGACACACACCAGGTTTTATAGACTCAGTAGGAAAACTATGCTAAGTGTCTCCTTAATATTTTTAATACTTGGTACATACAGAGATCCTGTTTAGATCTATTAAGCTAAATAAAATGTAGTACTAAAATCATCTTGACATGTTATTTCTATACTCTTTGATGTGGTTACAGAGTTAAAGTCACATATATGACTCTCCTCACCCCCACCCCTCATACTGTAGACCTACAGGATAGACTCTATCAGTGTTGGCAAGGATAATTTCTAAGAGAAACCATGTGCAATGCAGAAGTAGAGGAAACAACTGATCAGGAGGCTCAGAAAGGCTTGATGATGCAGCATGAAGAGCAGCAGACACCCAGACTCAGTGAGCTCATGTAGCTAACACAGGCATGGAGGGTCAATGGGAAAGCCCAGTCTGTGCCACAGATGACCGACAAAGCTGCTGTGTGCAGGCTGGCCTGGCCAGTGCCACTTCAGTGTGCTGGTGCTGCTGGCCACAGGTTCCTCAGGAGGGCTGGGATGGGCAAGAGGAGGTGACTGGAAATGAACACAGTGTGCGAAGTGGCATTGCCTTTGTCTACAGTTAGGAAGCCAGAACTACAATCAGCTAAAAAGCTCTAGAGTCTCTAAGACAGCTGTGAGTGAAGGGCACTGAACCCTCTGGGGCGCAGAGGGTTCCCTGCTTCCGATTGTAACAGCGAGTAGAACGTAAGAACACTTGGGCTATATCACAGGCAGAATGTGGCAGACTCTGCTCTTACCACAGACAGGAAGAGACAGTTGCTTCTAAGAAACCATTCATTCTGGCATGAAAGAGCCGCAGAACTCCAGACCAGAAGAAGCAAGCTCCGGGGAAGCCCAGGCTGCCACGGGAGAGAATCAGTTAGGATGCAGAGACTGCCCCTTACCAAGACAAGCGTCCTCAAAGCCCTGGGCTGAGCCACCACACATTGACGCAAACAGTCTCTACGAAGATTCCTCAAAGACAGTAATCATACTGGCCAAACAGCAAGAGAGCAAGGAGGGTGCTGGATGGCTGCTATTGTATTCTTAGTGGACCATGCAGATCTTCAGTTAAAAAGAAACATCCAATTCAAATTCTTCATTGCACACATAGGGAAACAGAGGTCCAGAGAAAGTGGCCAGGACCTACCAGGCCCCAGGCTCCTGCCATCTAGGGTCATTTTCACCATACTCCAACTATTATCAAAACAGAGGCCCAATCCTCTCCCCTCAAAATCGAATGTGCAGCCCCACCCCCAGCAGAACTTTGGAGGGGACACCTTACTTTAGAGTGCACTTTCTCCTTCTAGGATGTTCTGGGTGAGTCTCATGCCTACAGGCTTTCTGGATATTCCATGTCTTGAATCCATGCGAGTGCTGTCAGAAAGTAAATCTGGAAACGAGATCAAATCACACACCCTACTTTGTATTAGAAGAGGTTATGTGTCAAAGGGCGCTTGTAGAAACACCATAAAAATAAACTTCAGGGAAAGCCGTGGCGGGGAGGGGCTGGAACACAATGAAATGATACTTTGTGTCCCTATTTTGAGTGCCTTTCTCCATGCTATATGCATAGCAGCTAGAGGCAAGCTGGAAAGCAGCCAGGTCCTGGCTGCCAGCAAAAATTTTGTCACCTCCTTTGAACATCTGAAGTATGTTTACCCAATAGATTTCATTAA
The DNA here is from genome assembly GCF_021556685.1 of Rattus norvegicus. Lineage (NCBI taxonomy): Eukaryota > Metazoa > Chordata > Mammalia > Rodentia > Muridae > Rattus > Rattus norvegicus. The sequence goes on along the minus strand of NC_141534.1, from coordinate 267,830,377 downwards.
ATTACACTTCCATTAGGAAGCATACAATGTTGATACTCATCTCAGAGATCAAAGGGATCGCTAAGAGGCACGCCATCCTGCTCCCCAGCTGATTGCTATTTCTGGGCCAATCAAGGGAAGGAGCCAGAACAATACTTAGTTACAAAAAAAATGTAGCATCTCCCCAAGGACTATGGACTAAGAATCCGCAGCCCCATTATCAAAATGAGCTTATCATTAATGACAACGCACACACAGAGAGTTACTTTACTATGACTCCAGCACAGCAAACATGCTGGATGTGGGTCATTAGCTGAATTCGTAAAACAGTGTTTCTGAGGCTGAGAAATTCCTCAGTAAGAATGCAAAGTTTAAAGATGAAGAAAGAGAACTATTTATAGAAGCAGCGGGGGTCAGGGGTGGGTCTGCTTTTTATTAATTTCATTGTGACTTTATTTATTGTTAGATAAGCAAACAGGTGAGTCAGATTGGAGATGGCGAATTTGACTGCTAGCAGGTTGTAAGAGTTTTGGGTTTTGTTTTCTCATGTCATTAATTTTTTGATGGATTTAAAAAAGAATACCATTAATTATATATTTAAAGGAACACCATTAATATATTTATTTTAAAGGGCAACAAATGATTCTGTCCTGGGATCCAATGATTTATGATGAAAATACTTAACTTTCTAGGAACCAAGTACATGAAGGCTAAAAGACCTAAGACTTAGTCATTGAAATTATGAAATAAAAACAGGTCATCTCACTTGAGGGAAAAGTAGTTTACACAGGCTCAGTGGAGACTTTTGTTTAAGTCCTGGTGAAGGCTACAGAGCCTTTATTTAACATTAGAAAGGGAGTCTGGGCAACGGCTCAATTCTCAGAACTTAATCTGAAAGAGTGGGAACTTTCTTCCATAGTCCATAGCTATGGAGAGGCACTGGCTGGGAACGGGATGGAATGACCTGGAAACAGGTGGAAGGTAAGTTAGGGCGGGAGGGAAGGCAGGGTGGAAGGTAAGCCCCATTGCCACAAAGTTACAACCCAATTTTAAATATATTTTTCAATGAGCAGTCGACCTCTCCGTTACCCATATTTGACACAACACATGAACTCTAATTACCTATCTTTTGCAATTAATCATCCAACAATTATCTTTCATGCACTTATGAGCATCCAGCTGGGAACTGAGTTTTAATCTAAGAGAGAAAAAAATAGGGTATTCAGGTTTCTAACAAATTACTTCTAATTACCACAACCTTTTCTTAGTCATCCCAATGTAAAAATGCCTGAAGCTAATCAAGGAATTTAAATTGTTGGCATTCTTACTGGTATTTTAAATTTTCATTTAAATTTCCCCAAAGAGCAGTTCTGGACTTGTATTTTGCTAACATTCTGTAAACAAGCATCCTGTTTGGCAGTACACAGGGAAGGGGTGGTTGAGGGTCCGAGAGCGTCTAAGGGAAAGGAACTTAAACTGCTTTGAAAAGGCACCAAGCAGAATCAGGCAGCAGAAACGCAAGGATGGTATATGTTACTTCCTGTTGCTGAGATAACACACCACAACCAAGGCAGCTTACAGAAGAGTTACTCAGTTTGGGTTTCAGATAGAGAGTCAATGAGGAAGGCAGCCAAAGAAGGGAGATCACACTTCCAACCAGACATGCAGCAGAGAGCCGTCAGTGAGATGAGGCTGTCAACTCTCGAAGCCCATCCTCATGATATATCCTGCAGCAAGGCTCGACCTCTTAAAGGTTCTGCAACCCGAACAGCAGCACCAGCTGAGAACAAGTATTGGAATCCATGAGCCTGTGGGGATATTCCCAAACAACCCAGGACAGCATCTTCCCAGCACTGAGCTCCCTTCTGACAACCTGGGAGACTGGCTCAGGTGAGTCATAAACCATGAGAAATGAGAAGCTGCAGATCGTCTACTGGGGACTCTGGAAGTAGGGTGCTGTGACAGGGGCTTCAGTGCCCACCTGGAACCCTTGGAAATGTCATGATGCAAGTCCTTCCTGGGACTCTTTCAGTCCTTCCAAATTGGAGACTCTAGGGTAGATGCAGGTCTTTGTGTTAAATAGCAAATCCCTCCTGGGACTCTGATATCCACCCAAGCCTGAGAGCTAATGGGCTAGCCTGACCACTCAATGCTATTTAGACGAGGGAACAGCTGAATCAGGGAGAGAAAAGTAAAATGACCTCAGAGAACTGAATGTTACTCTTTTTTGCTTTCATCTAATTAAAAAAAAAACTTTATTTATGGTGAGATACAATGCTGTACTACACACTTCCAGGTTCTGGAAACCACAACCTAATGATCTTGAACCAATAAGAAGTGATGATAGAGAAATGAGAGGCAGCCAGCATCTCCCTGAATTAAAGTTAGGATCGTTCTGAAATGGACAAGCCACAGACAATGCAATACTGTGAGAAAACACTTCAGTCAAGTCAGTGAAATGTCAGTTTCAAATGCTCGCTCAGCTGCAGGCCAGCTCAGTAGGACAGCCACACTCCCATGGCAAAAGCCTAGAGATCTGGTTTTAGTTGAGAAAGACTACAGTAAAGTCCTGTATCTGACAAACAGGAAGACAGATGTTCATTCAGACTTTGGGAGTTTTCCACTGGCTTCATAGCATAGCCCGAGCTGACTCTCACTTACCAGAAGCCAACAGCAACTGGGCAACAATTCCAAATCAGAACATCTCATAGCCTAGTCACTCACAACATTTTACACAATTTGTTTCTGCTGTTTATAGGGCAGGAGGGGGTGTTCTTGAGGTATAACCTTGGGTCTCCTAGACATTAGGAAGAACTCTACCACTAAGCTATATATCCTGCCTCTTATTACTATACATTGTTTTTCATTTTGAGACAGGGTCTTGCTCAATAGACCAAACCTTGAACTCAGTCTGTAGCCCAGGCTGGCCTTGAACTTGAAACAATGTTAGTCTCAAGGCCAGCTGGGACTCAGGTCTGCCCCACTCCACCAGGCCTGGCTCTATGTGGAATGTATAATCGTTTATACAGCATGAGGACTGCCATTCTTCTTCTAACTGTGTAACAGACTGGACAAGAACAACTAATTGTACATGAAGACAAAGGAAATGACAGGTCAGTCAGTTTAAGGGCCAGAGCCTACTCAAGAGTTCAGGATGGGAAAGATAACGCATCCAGTGCAGGTCAGGATTAAATCAAGGATGTGTATTATGATAGTCTCACAACACTCTTAGTGTATTTTTCAAAGCATGGTGAACTGTGGCTTAATAAACAAACCACCCTCCAAATAGCTTGTTGAACGAAATGTTCTTATAATTATTTATTTCTTTTCCCTAACAATAGATGTAAACAGGAGAGGTAAGGACTATATCTATTAACTATTACCAAAATGTTCATATAAACAAGATAAATCTGAAGAAGACAATTTTGAAACCAAACTACTTGGATTAAAAGCATGTTCTTTTCAGGTAAGTACATCATAAAAGATACTCAAAGTAGAGAAAAATGTTATCAGCAACAAAGGTCAGTGGAGGAGTGATGTTCAGATGTACATTGAGGGCCATTAGGTTACAAGCAGAAGGTGACAACACAGGACAGCATGAATAACAAAGAAAAGGTAATCACCCATCACAGATGCCAACAGTGGGTTAATTTGATTAAGGGAAGTGGAGAAGGGCAACTAAAACATGCCAAGTGTGTCTCTTAGACATTATGAAGTATCACAAGAGACAAGAATGCTGCAATGTTACAAATTTGATCCAGCTGGCAATGATAACACCGGTGGGACTCTAAAATGCAACACTATGGACCCCCAACTCTGTCTTAAAGCTCATTAGTTGTAGGGAATATCTCTCAATCCAAGCACAGAACACGAATGCCTATACAATTCTTATTCGGAGATCACTTTGACTTTTAGAGAGTGGTACTATCTCTAGCAGGTTTTAACAGACACATATGCAATGCCTTGATACAGATGCCAGGAAATTTAGTCAAGGCTAAACGTGGACAGAAGGAAGTAGATGTAGGAATCCACTGGTTATGGTAAAAGGGTATGCAACTGAATCTGTAGAGTGCTTTCCTACAACCACAGAGAACTGGACTCAATATCCATCCATCCCTGTAGGATCCAAGCTTGGAAGCACACACCTACAGTCCTAGCAAAAGGTTCACAGGCTCAAGGTCAAAGGGCTCAGAGGCAGTCATGACTATATGAGATCTTGTCTCAATGGCAACAACAACAAAAATACATGAAGGAAAGGAAAGGGAAGGAAAGGAGAGGAGAGGAGAGGAGAGGAGAGGAGAGGAGAGGAGAGGAGAGGAGAGGGAGACTGTGGTCTAGGAGTAGCTATGCAGGTAAGAGGGGGAGTACTCTTTCATTGTTTAAATGAAGAAGCTTTAGTTTGGGTGGTTTGGGTAGCTTTATGCTACGATAGGAACCAGTATGTGTTCCTTTTATATGTAACATGATATACACTTTAGATATACTGCACCATTCTAATGGGTAACTGCTTGCAAATTATCAAATCTTACCAATTTGCACTTGAGTATCCAAGATTCAAATTCCTAAAGCAAGCTTTGAGTTTGATCAGAGACAGAGGGAATAAACAGACAGGAAGGGGCACCAAGGTGCTAGTGTAAGGACATCTCCTTTGCAAAGCGCATCCTCCAGAGCCTTTCATGGTGTTACTTCATAAGGACCCCAGAATGAAATAGGTAGGAAAGCCTCACTACTACAAGCCAATAAATGAGGATGGGGATCCCTCTCACCCCCACTACCACAACTGGAAGTGACCTGTGACAATTCTCAAAGATGACTGGTGGCTAAGGCAAGAATTATGCAGGCTTCTCACTCTTAACATTCTTTCTGACCTATGCTATTCCTGTCTCCTCGGAACTCCTCTAAAGATTTTTCATTAGTTTCTACAGTGTTACTTGGCATTTCTCAACAACTCTTCCTTAGCACAAACCTAACTGTAGTAAAACGTCCCAAGGAATGTGTCTGTGGAAAGTGGGAAGAGGAGACCACCAGAAGAGGAAGCCACAACCCATCTCCCTTAGTTTCAATGACCCAAAGAACTTTGTATAGAAGTGGATGTGGCACTCAGGAGATAGGAAATGAACATACATATTCACACATGTGCACATGCACACACACGTACATGTATGTATGTATGTTTACAGTGGTGAGTTTTTATCTAGGAAGCTCACAGGGGGCTCTCAGGTAGGAATCTTACTGGATAGCTCTTTTATGTACATGAAATGGTGGTAACAAACTAAGAAATAAACTTCGAAATGAAATTTAAAGATACATGCAATGCAAAACTCACATCCTCTGCTGCACGGAAGTTAAACCGTGAGCTGTTGTGCTTTCAGTGCAGTCTGTACGAACGTACAGATAATATCCGAAGTTGTTGCCTGTACACTTATACAAAGGAGCTTAGGGAGCTGTCAGTGCAGTTTTGCTCTAAGTGGCCTCTTCTATAAGACGGGAATATAGCACTTTAATTTATTGGTTTGGACTGAAGATAAAATTCTGACAACCACATGTCACTGTGAGTGTTGAGACACCGATACGGTAGACAAGGACCATGTTACTGGAGGGGCTGCTGGAGACAACAGTGAGTTGTGCTTCTCAGCTCCTCTCTGGAGCAAGCGTCACAATACTTCCTACATGCCGCTGCTCTGAGAAGACAACTCAGTGGGACGTTACAGAACCTTTGTTCTTCTACAGTTTTGTTCACATTTATTAATTTTATTATTTAGTTATAAGTATTTCTGCCTGCATGTGTGTGTGTGTATATATGCTTGATACCCACAGAGGTCAGAAGAGGACACTGGATCCCTTGGAACTGAAGTTGTAGGTGGCTATGAACCACCATATGGGTGCTGGGAATTGAACCTGTGTCCTCTCCAAGAGTAACTAACAAGTGCTCTTAACTTCGGGTTCATCTCTCCAGTCCTAACCTTCATACTATTTCCCTGGTCTGAAAAACTTAAAATCAGTCAGCAGGGAGGAAATGCCCACAGTAACGCAAGGTCTTGGTTTGTTCCACTACTATTTAACGGAAATCATGTTCAAAGGACAACTCAAGCTGGATGTGATTCCCTGACTGGAAATCTGAGATGTTCCCTCTTTTGTACCTGTCATTGGCCAGTTTGTTAATCACTGGCTGTACCAGCCACACTATACCACTGGCTATTCATTGAGTGTCCCATGTTTACTAAGTGACTGTAAGACACAGAGCAGAAGATACACCCTTGTGAGGATCGTACTTGTTTGCAGTAATAAAAAGTAAGCAAGTGAAGAGCAGAATCATCTTGGCTCTGACACAGGAACAGTGGGTGAGTTAGCAGGTTACAGATGTAAGAACCAAGGTGAATGAAGACTTAAGAAAATCTATCATGACAGGAAAGATAATTAGAAATGACTCCACAAAGGAGGTGAGTAATGGTCTGGGGATTGTGAAAATGGAGACATATCAATATGAGATTAATAGATTAAGTTGAGCCAAAGGTTCCAAAGCATACTAATTATCTAAGCAGATGCAGAAGTGTCCGCTACAGGAAAACTACCGGCAAACTCGAAAGACCAAGCACTCCACTGTCGCCATCCTTGGGCAAGGAGTTCACAAGTTCACAAGAGCGTCCAGATTGGCCTCACCTCTTAGCTGAAGACACTGAGGAGTGAGCTGCCCAGCAGCACTCAGCTGGTTAGCATCAGAGATGGCGCTCACAGCCAGAACTCCGCTGTGGGTCCACAGTGTCACTCTGTCTCTCATGACTCACAGCTTATGTGAAAGAAACACAGGCAGGTGAAGGGACCAAACCATCTTTCAACTCTATACCCTGGCTCTAAGAGACACAAAGAGAGATGCTACAGGGAGGCTTGCATCTGGACTGTGAGGACATAAGATAAGCCTCTTAGTCTTCCATAAGTCTTAGGTGCAAATTACAGCTGACCGAAGAGTAAACAATACACAGTGGGGGCTCTAGCCTGTCGGAGGCCATACTAGTCACATGGTGTGTTCTCTCCCCTCTGGAAGTCCTGGCAGAAACCATTCCTCACCAAATAGCTCTTAATCATGGATAAACTCCATGCTAAGAAACAACCAGAATATCCAAGGTCCTCCTTCTGTTGGTCACAACTCAGGTGTTGGGAAACAGCCCATACAGCACAGTATGGTTCATTCAAAATCTGAACAGTACTGAGGTTGAGGATCCTGTTCTAGACTCAAGAGAATGCCTATAAGTACTGGTATTCAATTGAGAGAAGAGATCACACCTCTTTCTGCCCTGAAAGAGAACCATCCTAGCCCTACCAAAGCATTAGCATCCAGGCAAGGACGCATTCAGTATCAGTTTACAGCACAGTACAGGAAAACAGCTGAGTTAGCCTTCCCCAGCAGGGAGATCTGAGTGTCTGTCCATCTGCATGTGACGGCAGTGCTGAGGGAGAGAGAGGATGTATGTATGTAATTTATTTATTTATTTATTTGAGAACTGGTAAAATTCTTTAGGCAATTTCTTTAGACAAATTTGCACCTATTGACAACACCCATGGAGAAAATTCTTAAAGCTGCTTAGATCCATGAGACTCCAGGAGGCAAGGGCTAGAGCAAAAGAAGACAGGTCCCAAAGCACACTAATTATCTAAGTATAACACCGCCACACCGGCACCGGGGCTGCTGTTACGGCACACCCACTCTGAACGAACGAATGCTATCCCCATCTCTAAGGACCCTGCACTGTTCAATTCTCCTGCCTACGGTTGGCACCTCTTGTCACTTGCCTGTAACAGTTGCCAGGTCCTATTCCTGATGGAACTCCAAGAGTCTTGATTTGCTGGCTAGGGAAGGAGGATGCAGGAGGATGGTACACTTTAGTTCAGAGTTTAGAATCTAAGGTGTTACCCTATAGAAAGGTGTTCTGCAGGGGCAGTGAAAAACAACTTAGTTTCCAAAGACCTTACCCAGAGCACAGGCAGCCAGCCTCAGTCACTGCCAGTCCCGAAGGCTTCCCGAAATGCAGCGCGCGCTTCCGACTGTACTGCATCTAAATAAACTACTCAGGGAGAAAAGTCAACTTTCAATGCAAAGAGAATATCCTGGATGGATCTGGTCTTGGAAATTTCTCTATCAAAATGCCACAACAGTGTGTTTTAACTATCAATGTGAGCCACACTGCCATCTATGGCCACTTTCCACTTCAGTCAGAAAGCCCAGCTCTCCTTTTTGACAGTTTCTGAACACTGCCAGAAGACAGAAAAGCCTTTCAGGTAGGAAATACACGAGCAACAATCCCCGGGCCTTTCAGGTAGGAAATACACGAGCAACAATCCCCGGGCCCCAAGTGTGTCTGACACACAGGCATTCTTCTGTAGGAGCTACCTCAGGGTATAACAAACAACTCAAATGGGGTCAATTTAATGATAGAGAATACTGAGAAATTATCGATAGACTTTCTAGACGATAACTCGATGACGACAAAGTCAGGAAACACTTCAGTGAATATGCTATGCTTAAAACTGGGAAAGTAACCAATATGGCACCAAACTGAAACAGCACGTGTTTGAGACATGTGCTTAATACATGGTAGTGTTTTTTCCAACCTGAGTATTTTTGACTAAATTCTGCTCAGAAATAGTTTAAAATTTTTCAGTTTAAAATTATATCTACTATGTCAGTGGTTTTGAACTTTTGGGTTGAGACTCCTTGGAGTACCGTTTCACAAGGCTTTCCTAAGACCAAAGGGAAACACAGATATTTACATTACGATTCATAACAGTCGCAGAACTACAGGTACGATGTATCATCGAAAATGATTTTATGGGTGGGGGTCACCACTGCATGAAGAACTGTATGAAAGGGTCTCACTGTCGGAAAGGTTATTTGATGATTTAAATCGCTATCCTAAGCTTTGTGTAGTGTAAAGTTAAAAAGGTTCCAACCTGGCCATACAGGGAACTTGCAGTTGTTCCCTAAAGAAGAAGCAAGCAGTTGTCTAGTAATTCCGCTGCTGGCTCGTAGGTACCAATCCCCACGCCAGTGTGCAGCTATCATCCAGAGTCCCTCGGCTTTCTGCCAAGAGGAAACAGGCACGGGGAGGCAAAGCAATTCTGTTAGGATCAATGGAGCTTTCGGTCATAGTGGAATCCCATTTATCCATAGCGTCCCTACCTCTGTGTCTCTGATTAGAGATGACCAGCAACTTCTTTACAATTCCTGTACAAAATCAAGTTACAGTACATCTTTCAGGACTTCACAGAGTAGCAAAAAAAAGGGTGTGTACTGTGTGTGTTCTCATGCATGCAACTATACATAGGATAGGATACTGTTTGTCCTACTGAATCCAGAGACAGCACACACATATGTACATACAGAGATTCCTGTGTCTCCTTTAAGAAAATGTATGCCGGACTCAATGGATCTGAAAGGGCAACTTTCAAACTGCAAGCACTCACTTGACGGCGGCCCTCTAGTGCGCTGGCTCCGGGTTCCGGGTCAAAGCCACAATCAGTACTGGCTAAGAGCTCACAGCCTGCCTTTGTTTGCTACTAAGCTCAGCTGAGCATTTAAAATATTCACTTTGCCACCTAGAGAGAAAAATTATGTATGCATATCTTCTTTGTTTCCTCCAAGTAATGATTATCATAAAACCTAAATATACCAAATGGAAATTAATTTTAAGGCAATTTGATACAATGTTATTGTAGGTAACAGATTTTTTTTAACTAAAATTTTTATTTAAAATCAGTTTAGGGATCTAAAAGCAAAACAAAAAAATTAAAATTAAACAGAACTCAAACTCACACAGAAAAAAGAACTTCACTGTTTTAGGCGCAAAGCTACTAAGTCATTCAGCACAAGTATCCGTTAACAGCTTCTAACCAAAATGGGGTCAGGGCTTTGCCTAGCTCTCTGCCTTAGTTTCCAACACCAGTTACTAGTTTCCAAACTCATGTGTACAGAGAATCACTTGAGGAACTGCCCTAAAAAAAGCCACTACAACAATGTCCAAATCACACCTATACCAATACAGTCACGTGTGTGTGTGTGTGTGTGTGTGTGTGTGTGTGTGTGTGTGTGTGTGTGTATGTGTATGTGTGTGTGTGTGAATGGAAGTCCATCTGGTGTAGGGGATGTTTAGAGACCCAGATCCCAATATGTAACAAAGGTTGGAGACCAAGCTCTGCCTTCATATTTTGTGCACAGAAATATTTTAACCAAACTCTTGCTGCCCCAGTGGGCCCTGCTAACCTTCCGACCTGTCCTGCAGTTTATCCTGCAGTAACTCACCTGACCGTGTTCTTCTCTCAAACCCCCTCTCAAGTCTCAGTACAAGGCACTTCTCCCAAGCCCTTCTGCTGCCATCACACTAGGTTAGACACGTCTCTGTATTTTCACACACTCTCCTAATGACCCCCCAGCCCCCAATTCTACTTACCACAGGATTACAATTACTAAGGCTATAATCAATGTGAAAATATGCAAATTTGGGGTTGAGGATATCGATCCGTGGCTAAGTGCTTGTCTCCCACCCATGAGGCCCTAGGTTTAGCTCCCAAACCAACAGCAGCAAATTGTTGAGACATTTCACATTTAAAACCAAGTTCAAGGAAGCAATGAGACATCACCAGCTTGGAAGTTCTCTTATTTAGCTTCCTGATTTCCCTTTGAAATATGTGTTTTACAAGTCAGAACTGGGCTCAAGTCATTCAGTTTCTGCCATGATGTTTCTATGTTTCAGACCAAATTCTCAACAGATGGGAAATGCTGTAGCTTTTAAACTATTGAGCTATCAGGCGTGCTGCCATGAACTCTACTCATGGTATTTAGGGAACATTTAGGAATAACTAAAGACTCTTTTTCTGCCTCTAGTTATAACAGTAACTTCTAAGGTTTCATGGAAGTCAATTATTAGAAACTGGAGAAAGACTAGGAAAGAAAGCCAGAGACACTGCATGTGTATTTTGAACTCCAGATGAAAAACTTGGTGTGAAGACGACTCTAAATAGTAATAAAATGCATATGATAAAAAGGCATAAAATATATAATATCATAATTTCTCTACCTTTAATTCCGCCTCTACTCCCACAAGGTCAAGGAGAAAGCTTGCTTTCTGTTACCATAGATTAATTTCTAAGATGTCTCTTACAAAACAAAATGTACTGACAAACAAAAGCAACCCAAATACGAAGGTCATGTCTGCAAATGCGATGGAAGACTGAACGTTCAGGCCTTTGTGTGAGCCCCTGCAGCTCGCCCCTGCAGCCCCGAGGAAGATGGTTTACATGTTTTAGGATTTTCAAGGATCTTCTGACCTTGAGATACTTTAACCTTTAAATTCTTTAATTATAGGATTATGGTCTGTACACAGCGAAGTTGCCGACTAAGACTTATTGCAGCTCTCCAAGTGCTTTTACACTTAACGATCCTAGTGGACCCCCATCCTTCCCCCTTATGTGGGAGGAATTCAAAAGTTCACACCAGGAAACTAGAGTTCCCATACAGGAGGGCCCAGACCACGGGTTCACACCAGGAAACTAGAGCACACATACAGGAGGGCCCAGACCACGGGTTCACACCAGGAAACTAGAGCATACATACAGGAGGGCCCAGACCATGGGTTCACACCAGGAAACTAGAGCTCCCATACAGGAGGGCCCAGACCATGGGTTCACACTAGGAAATTAGAGCACACATACAGGAGGGTCCAGACCACAGGTTCATACTAGGAAACTAGAACTCACATACAGGAGGGCCCAGACCACAGGCCCCGTGCCTTCTATTTCCCACTTGTGTCTTGAAACCAAAAACATTTTTTCACATACAATATAAGAAAAAAATAAAGCATTCACTACTTCTAGCAAACCTGAAACAACATTTACCTGATATTTTTGAAGTGTACAAAAAGCCTCCGAGTAGAATACCTGGGTGGACAGTATTTGCAGTGCCTAACCCCGAGCCACATTCCTTCAATGAGGAAAAGAAAGCGGAGTGTGGCCCTCACTGAAATAGCAACTGTACTCCTGTGGGTTTCTAACTGAGAGATGGAAACTTTCTTCTTCCAGTGTGTAGATTAAATATCATGTGACCATGAATAAGACGAGGACACTCTCCCTTCAGCTGAAGTGTATCTGTAGGTGAGGTAAGAGCACAGCGAGCCAGGGAGAGGAGTGTGGGCATGCGCTCCACAAACACTATGCCACTGGCTTAAAACCTAGAATGAGTAGACACAGTTAAAAAAATTGAGGAGGAAAACCAAAAATTGTTAGCTGGCGAGTATGTGAAGAGGCAATGGCCATCATAAAAGTCCCCACAAGTGCCTGAGCAGCGAAACTTCAGAGCAGACAAACATCAAGGGAATCTATGTCTTCACTCGCAGGAAGCCATTTTAAGAAACGGCTCAATTTTTATGAATTAGATGCTTCAAAACAAGGCCAAGCCTGAGCAAAAAAAAAAAAAAAAAAAATTCTTAAATCATTTTCACTCCATAAATTTCTTATATCCTTCAATATGATTTTTTTCCAGCCTCAGGACACAAACTCAAGACAAATAACAAAAATGAAACTATTTTTACACGTGGTCAACTGCCCACCAGGTTTATACTACATTGAAATCAATAGCAAAGTCTGGCATAGTCCATCCAAGTCCTGCTTTAACTCCTGGTACAAGAAAACTTAAAATAGTTGACAGAACACGCATCCTCAGCTGCTATTACCCAGCTGGAAAACCTCACCCTGGAGATCAGACCTGGCACAGTCCCCATCACCACCAGCTGAATGCCCTGAAAAGCTGTGTGCAAAGTCAAAAGTGCCTAACCCACTTTAAGCTGTGCTCTGAACCTCGCCGATACAGAACTGGATAAAAGACAGTAAGAATAGCATGAAAAGAAACGGAAGATTCACGGAGAAAGAAATGAGATGTCAGAAGTGTTCTGTATCATCTCAAGTTACCAACTGATTTTAGTTTGGCAAAGCACAAAACTGACGTGTTTTATTCAAATATTGTTGTAGCCCTAGGGCCTAAGTATGGAATATCTAGTTCAGTCGGTAGTGTTATATTATACAGCCATGAACTCCCCCTGAGCATAAACTTTAAGAGGGCAACGAACAGAGGGGAACCGGTTTATTCTAGAGTCATCACCTTGAGGTTGGGCTTTGGTTTCCTCAGGAAATACCGTTGCTCATTGTCGGCTTCTCCCCCTTGATGTTTGATGTACACCAGGAAAGTACATTCATAAAGGACGTTTCATTTAGGAATGAATTAGCTACTGTAAGGCCCAAGGAATTGTGGGTCATACCTGAGAAATGAGCACACCATGGGGAAACCCAGTAAAATGCACACTGCTTACTGATGCCAAGTAGACTGAGCAGTGCAGATGAGGACCGCAGTCTCTGCCCAGCCACTGGAGAGGTCACGTGACTTCTGACCACCAGACGGTCAGACGGTGTGTGAGCAACCAGGGGAAAGTTTACTATTTATGAGCAAACAATTTAACATTAAAACAGAGATGGCTTTTTGACTATGGCAATTAGCTTCTTCATGTTCCAAACACCAAGTAACATTTTCCCATTAATTTTTAAACCAATGTGGCTTTAACTTAAAATAAACTGTACATCAAAAGAATGGAAAATAAACAGCCAGGAACACAATTTGACGAATTGGATTTATTTAGTTTATTTATCTAAACAGGGACCATTGGATCTCTTTAATAGGCTGACAGTTGCACTGGGCTGGTTAATAAAACATTCAACACAGTGTCTTCAGCCAATATAGAAATGCAAATCCCATCAGAAATATTTTATTCATGAGGCAGTAATTTCTGTTCCTAGCACAGTCGCTTCCTTCCTTCCTTCTCTTTCTTTTCTGTTTTTGATGGCGCTCTGCAAACAAACAGTGCCATCTAGTGACTAATGAGAGAGTCCAGTCAGTCACAGGCTTAGCGTTAATCTGACACATTTTTAACTCATTTTTCTTATTTCAAGTAAGATGACAGATACAAGTAAACAGAAAGGTTGAAAGCAGCTTCCCATTAAGAAATATTATAACTTAGAAAACTTCTAAAACCATAAACCATATACATGTACACATGAGAGCGCACACACACACACACACACACACACACACACACACACACACCAATTTACCACTCTATCTAGAAAATACATACTTCATCTATTTAGAAAAATCAAAATGTTATAAAGCCTAAATAAAAAACTGGCTCTTAATGGTACCATAATCTTAATTTCTTTTTTAGAAAAACCATTGTCACATAAGGAACTCTTCTTAATTAAACAACAAACCCATGTCAGACTCTGACAACACCGAAAGACAGGTAAGCTTACACAGGATGCATATGTGCGCGCACACATATCTGTACCAGGGCACGCATGGCCTGTCTGCCAGGCTTCTGTGAATATAGAAGTTGTTTCCACAGGTCATCAAAGTCCACAGTACCTAAGGACTAAGGACCTAATATTCTCAAGACTGAGGATAAAATTACTCACACTGGAAAATGTCAAAGCCTCCTAAATCAAGGAAATCTATTATGGCCCACCGCAAAAGTTAGCACAAAGTCCCAACAAGACAATCCAGTGTGCCAAGATCATACTACTACTTCACTGAAGAACACGTGATGAGGGACGGTCAAGGGCATGAACCTGTGATATTTCCTACATGGGGAGGCCAGAGCAATGCACAGCTCGCCTGCTTCCCTGGAGGCAGGGTTATGGCTGCCTTCCTAAGACAATGTGTGTGCACCACTTATGCTCAACTTTGTAGGGCTACCAAGATTAAGAGTCTAAAACAAAAATCTTACTAACAAAGATGGCTGCTTGCACAACAGCTTTCTAATCACTTGCCCTGGTGCAGTATGACAAAATCCTCTTCTGTAGAAGGATCATGTGTGCACACATGCACATGCTTTCCCTGAAAGGTCACAGGCAGGGACAAGTGCCTCAGAGAAAGAGTCTGTGGTTTCAGTGAGTTCAGAGTTCAGCAAGCTTGGAGAACCACAGATGTCTGCCAGCCTTGTCACAGCTGTGACTCTTCCTGGGGAGGAGGCCCTTAGAAAAAGAATCCCAGCTGCATCCCACCCTGGAGTTGGTGAAAGCCCCAGTCACAGAGACTTCTCCTCAACTGTTTGACACACTTTAGAAGGAGTGGAGGTGCTCAGCTCCCATCCACCCCCGGTTGTTATTTCTCAGTGCAGAAGTGACTGTCAGTGAGCATGTGAGGAGAAGAAGCCAGAACAAACCGCCTAGTGGTGAGCTGCAAAGCTGGAAACTCTTTATTGATCTATCTTTTTAGAAATGATACCAATTAAAAACCCTACTGGAATATATTCACCGCAGCACAGTAAGTTGTGAAGGAAATAAATAGAAATATACAGGGGTTGGGGATTTAGCTCAGTGGTAGAGCGCTTGCCTAGCAAGCGCGAGGCCCTGGGTTTGGTCCCCAGCTCTGAAAAAAAAAAAAGAAAAAAGAAATATACAGGTATCCAGCCGATGTTAGGATCGTTGAAAAAACATGCTTCCATTAAAATGATCTAGAGATTATGGAAATTTAAACTGTAACATTAGAACACATATTTATAGAATGTGGACGGTGTGACATCATTGTTATGGAAAACTATTTACAGGAAAGGAGAGATTAGAAAACAGCCACCCACCAGCATTTCTGACCTCAGCCATTCTGACTGGTGTGAGGTGGAATCTCAGGGTCGTTTTGATTAGCATTTCCCTGATGACTAAGTATGTTCAACGTTTCTCTAAGTGCTTCTCAGCCATTTGCAATTCCTCGGCTGCGAATTCTCTATTTAGCTCTGTACTCTACTTTTTAATAGGGTTAGTTGGTTCTCTGGAGTCTAACTTCTTGAGTTCTTTGTATATTTTGAATATTAGCACTCTATCGGATGTAGGGTTGGTAAATAGATATTGGTGAGGATGTGGAGAAAGGAACACTCCTCCATTGCTGGTGGGACCACAAGCTGGTACAACCACTCTGGAAATCAGTCTGGAGGTTCCTGAGAAAATTGGACATAGTACTATACCACTCCTAGACTCAGCTATACCACTCCTGGGCATATATCCAGAAGATGTTCCAACATACAACAAAGACACATGCTCCACTATGTTCATAGCAGCCTTACTTATAATAGCCAGAAGCTGGAAAGGACCCAGATGCCCTTGAACAGAGGAATGGATTCAAAAAATGTGGTACATCTACACAATGGAGTACTACTTAGCTATCAAAAACAGTGACTACATGAAATTCATAGGCAAATGGATGGAACTAGAAAATATCATCCTGAGTGAGGTAACCCAATCACAAAAGAACACACCTGGTATATACTCACTGATAAGTGGATATTAGCCCAAAACCCATAATGCCCATAATACAACCCATAGAACATAAGAAGAAAGAAGTGGATGCTTCAGTCCTGCACTGAGGGGAGAACAGGATGATTGTGGGAGGTGGAGGGAAAGGGGGACTGGGAGGGAGAAAACAAAGGGGGCAGCATCAGGATCTGGAGGAGAGGTGAGAGAGGTACAGAGGGTCAGGAAATCCAACAAAAGCATGTAGCAGGGGGATGAGGAACTGGGGGTAGCCACTGGAGGGTCTCAGACACCAGGGCAACGTGAGGCTCCCAGGACCCAGCGGGGACGTCTTTAGCCGAAACGCACAGAGAAGGGGGTATAGATCTGTAGAGACCTCCTCCAGTAGATAGGCAAGGCCTCCCGGTCGAGGGATGGGGACACCCACCCATCTCAAAGTTTTTAACCCAGAAACATTCCTGTCCAAAGGAAGAACAGGGACAAAACGTGGAACAGAGACTGAAGGAAGGGCCAACCAGGAACTGCCCCACTTGGGGATCCATCCTGTCTGCAGACACCAAACCCAACACTGTTGCTGGAGGCAAGAGGCTCTTGCTGACAGGAACCTGGTGTGGTAGTTCCTGAGTCAGTTCAGCCAGCAACTGACCAATGCAGATGTGGATGCTTGGAGCCAACCATCAGATGGAGCTCAGGGAACCTGGTCGGGGAGCTGGTGGAAGGACTGGAGGAGCCGAGGGGATTGCAACTCCATTAGAAGAACAACATAGGCTGGCATGACCACCAAGTTCTCCCAGAGTCTAGACCACCAACCAAGAAGTGTACCTGGAGGGGACCATGGCTCCAGATACATATGTAGCAGAGGATGGCCTTGTCTGCCAGCAACCAGAGGGGAGGCCCTTGGTTCCAGGGAGGTTTGATGTACCAGCATAGGGGAATGCTGGAACAATGGGGCAGGAGAGTGTGGGTAGGTGGAAGAGCACCCTCATACAGGCAAAGGGGAGGTGGGAAGGCAGATGTGGGGTGGGGGTAACTGGGAAGTGCAATATCATTTGAGATGTAAATGAATGGGATGATTAATTAAAAAAAAAAAAAACAACCATCGCTTCTCGGGCTAACATCAAATGTAGAAAAGAAAACCACCAACCAAAATACAAACATGATCCTCCTGGAGCAATAAGGCTAAGTTGATTTTGTTTTTTAAAATCTTTCAGAATGTTCAGACATTTCATGTAGAGAGAAGGGTATAACTGTTATAAACGGCAGACACGTTATGTGTACACGATGAGGGACGTCTCTTTGCTCAGATGGTTCTGTCAAGTCCAGTGTTACTGGTCTGGGGCTGCTCAGAGATTTATCATGACCATAAGGAAATGTTAATAAAAAGAGGCTTTTTATTTTTAAATACTGGTATCCAATGTGGGACCAGGGCTGTACCTGAGAGCACCCAACCATATCAAGCCAAGGCTTACAGAAAGGCTACAAAGATGGCATATGTGTGCCTACATCAGGGTCTGACTTAACACGGCTGCCATGCAGCTGGCCAAGTTCTCTTTTTTATTAGAGTAAGCAAGTTTGATTACAAAAGCAAAAATAGAAGTTATTCTTCTGACCTACAATCTTGCTGGAACAGCGAATCTTACAAGATCCGTCAATTTAAGAACAGTCTTCCACGTGCAGGGAAAGGGAAGTGAGCTGCTAGGCACAGCTTACGGAAGTTAGGGGCTACAGGTTAGAGGCAGTTCTTACTTTTTGGTCTCTCAGGCACAGTAAATCTACACTTTAAACGCAATGTTAACCACCACACTAGCTCCTGTACTTGTTAGAATGCATGTATGTTGCTGAAGAAGGTTCACATATGTGATAACTATTACATATTACAGCTGGGACCACCCACACCTCTGAACATGCTTCAGTGGTTTCATAAAGTTCCCACAAAAACAGATGTCTGCTAGCTCAGGATGCCACATGTACAAGGAAGATAGACTGTAAACAGAAGTATTCAACTCTTGACCTTTTGACTAAAACAAAGTCAAATTTAAATTGTTCCTTCTCATTCACACTTTAGTCTCAGAAGCAGGAAAGAACATGAAAAAGAAAAATAGAGGGTGTGCACAAGCCCGCCTGCACCTGTATAGAGACGGTGCCGGTAACAGAGGGCATGCACAGGCTGTCCTCCAACCAGCCAGCAGCTGTGGGGAGACACGGTGCAGCTAACAGCAGCCTCTTCTGAGCCCTGACCAAGGGGACTAAGCCAGCAGTCTGCAGGGAGCTGGATCTCGAGGCGCTCTCAGTCCACCTCACTGCTGACTGTTGATCAAGGGCCATTCTCTGAGGTCCACAGCTCTGCGCTGGACCAGCCTAACAATCACATCATATAGCCTTCCAGACAGGGAAGGACAGCTTACAGGTACCAGTGACCTGGGAGAGGAGTGAACGTAGACAGGGGCCAGAGTGCTGCTTCCAACGGCCATCACAGTCTAACCCATCTATGCTGTGTGCTGTCCTAAAGCAAGTACAGCTTTGTCATAAAATAAGTACAATGACACAAATCAACCACAAGATGGTGCTAGCACCACAATGCAACACCAGAGATGCCAAGCACTCGACAGACCTTCCCAGTTCTATCAGACTCAGCCTAAGAGCTTATACATGTTTGTAACTTAAACAACAACAACGACAACTCTCAGAGGGGTTTATTTATTTGTATTTTGTTAAGATACAATCTTAAATCTGAGGGGGGAAAGCCCAACAACCCTGGGTTCAGTACTTTTCTCCTTTCACTGGTTCATTTCCTTTGACTATTCTGACATCATGGTCTCTGTGGGCTAACCTCCTGTGCATCTCCCTCTCAGGGACTGAACTGCTATCACCTGCTAACCCTGAACCAACTATCACACGTGTGTTTGTTTTTCAAGCCCTAGGGAGCTCATGCCAATACTGAAAACGTACATTTCAAGGGCAACAGAATGCATGTGTATTAACAGAATGCATGTGTATTAACAGAACGCATGTGTATTAACAGAACGCATGTGTATTAACAGAATGCATGTGTATTAACAGAACGCATGTGTATTAACAGAACGCATGTGTATTAACAGAACGCATGTGTATTAACAGAACGCATGTGTATTAACAGAACGCATGTGTATTAGCATGTGTATTAACAGAACGCATGTGTATTAACAGAATGCATGTGTATTAACAGAATGCATGTGTATTAACAGAATGCATGTGTATTAACAGAATGCATGTGTATTAGCATGTGTATTAACATGTGTATTAACAGAACGCATGTGTATTAACAGAACGCATGCGTATTTTCAGCTTCTCTGGAGTTCCCCCTCCAAGTTCCATGTTAGAATCCCAACTGCACACGAGTACCGGCATCGCGATGCTTCCAACTCCAGCTGTATTCGGGAACTAAGGGCAGGGTTTGCCACACAGTAGGACTAGATAAGACCTGTTGAAGAAAACCTGAGGTCCACCTGAGCCTCCTTGGTTCCATGGCATGGTATGTTGAAACCCATAATCCACAGCGATGAAATGAAACTGCACACGCTAAAGAACTGTACAAACTGTCGACCACAGGAACTAAGACACAACACGACGTGTTCTCTCTCACTGCAGAAACAGATGTCAGCCGGCAGAAACACCAGCACAACAGTGATCTCCAGAGATAGGAAGGGGAGAGGTGGGCAAAGAGAAATTAGGAGGGGCTAGGTATGGACAAGAAGAATGTTGTGGGGATTAGGAGTCAGAGACAGAGAGTAGATGGACTTGACCTATGCAGAGAGCATGTATGGAAATGCCATGATGAATCCTATTAACATACTAAATTCATATGCATGAATTAGAAAATATTTTAATCTTAAAAACAAAAAGAACTGGTTCAGGGCTCAGTGGTTAAGAGCACTGGCTGCTCCCCCAGGGGAGCCAGGTTCCCAGAACCCTCTTGGCAGCTCAATTACATATCTGTAACTCTAGTTCCAGGGCATCCATGTCCTCCTCTTCCTCTGCTGGCCCGACATGGATGTGGTGCACAGACATACATGAAGGCAAAATACTATGCACATTACTTTAAAATGTTTCAACACCAAGCATGGTAGAGCACAGCTTTAATCCTAGCACTGGGAAGCGAAGGCACGGGTATCTCTGTGCACTCAAGGGTAGCCTGGTCTACACAGTGAGTTCCAGGTGAGCCACAAGTACATAACAAGACTAACCCACCCACCCCACCCCCCCGCAAAAGAAATAGCAACTAAGTAAATCGCTAAAAGCACTGGGGAAAGATGTCTCCTCTCGAATGAAGTTTAAGTTTGTAGTTCCTGATCCCATTTTTCATTGTGGAAGGAAGTATAATTGAAAAAGGAGTACTCATCCAAAAATAGAATTTCCTAAAGTCAAGGAGCCTGCCCGATACTAATCTCCTTGGGAAACAAGTAGATTAAACATGGGTTCGGTGGTGTAGTGAGCTATGGAAGTGATGTAATTTAGCATCCAAAAAGGTTAACAAGCAAAGTTCCAAATGAAACTCATGACCTGAATTGAGCTCTATCTCCTCAGGTTTCCATGCTGAAGCCTCAGCTCCCATCACACAGCATGTGGCTGTGTTGGCGAAGAGGTAGCCACTAGTGAGTACAGGAGACTGCAGAGACAGGAAGCAGCTAGCCACAAACAGGAGAGAAGTCTTATAACAAACGAGGTGACCTTGCCACACCTTTTATGGCCTCCAGACGTAAGGCTCTGTTAAGCCAACCCTCCTAAATGACACATTTGTGGCTGGGTTTAGGGTGGTTTCTTTGGGTTAGGCATTCAAAAGAAAAGGTGTCTTCAAAAGTATTCCATAAAAATGAGACAAGTGATTCCAGAATAATCTAACGTGTTCTGCTGTCACCGCCACTTATCACTGAACAGCAGAATCTTTAAATATAGGGTTAACAAGTTAGCTGTTTTTGGTTCACCCATATAGGGTACAAATTATTAAATCAGTGCAATTTTCTCCCAGCCTCACAATCCTTCTATGAGTAAGCAGTCACCCTTTAGTAGAACAGTTGAAGGTTTGATCTGGCAGAGCACAGGAATCAATGACAGACACTCAGAACCATCTCAGTCCCCAGCCCTGATGGTGCCTTCTTTAAAACTAGGAGCACAGTGGCATTTACATCTCAGTGACTTGTGACTGGAACTTAAATGATCCTCCCAGAGCCCACAAGTTCAGTCCTCCACAAAGAACACTGCTTCGCTTTAGCACTGCTCCACATCAAGATGCCCTGCCTTCCCTTCAGCCCAGGAACAAGAGCCATCAATGGAGACCTCTGAGACTGAGCTACATCAGCCTGACCTCCTTACTCCCAGCTCTGTCAGTCTCCTGTCATGATGCTTGGCTAAGGCAGTGACTAATAAGTCATCTCTTTCCTCACTAAGATGGGAAATCAGGATGCTGCCGAGCCTAAGAGCATTTCCCTTTACCACGCCTTCCCGGGCAGACGGACAGCGCACTCTGCAAGGTGTGCTTCCAAAGAAGCAGCTAAGGGAGAACTGAGAACCAGGAGAACCAGAGGGGCCTTGTAAGTTCTTGACTTCCTCTATAAAGGTGCAGATCCCAGATTCACAAACACAGCAGGTTCACAGTTCAGAATAGAACTGTGTCAATCACATGTAAGGGCCACGTTTTTTACCTGCACATTCTTTATTTTAAATGTGAAAATTATTTATTTGTTGATTAAATTATTGAAGAGTATTAATCTACAGAAATCTTAATTGCGATGCTCACGTACATAATTGTTGGCACTGCATTTCTTTCTCTATCTCTTTATCATTTACAGTATTATCAGTGCTCATACCTGAATTCTACAACGGCAGTGAAATCCAAATGACAACTGCGGTACACTTGGCCTCCTGTCGAATCCCATCCTACAAATCAACAGCTCTCTGTTCTCCCTACCCCTCCCCAGAAGTCCATTTTCCTTTTTGTTTCTGGGTCTGACCACTCTAGAAACGTCATACAAGGCAACACATGCCTCATCTGCCTTTTGGGACTGACCTGTTTCCCTGTGTCTATGGCCCTCAAGGTCCACTGGGCTGTATCACAAGGCTGAGCGTTCCTTCCTATGCAGACTTTAGTGGGTCTCTTAGGTCAGCAGAGGGTGCGTTAGCTGCTGCTGTGAAATGCTATGAAATCAGACCACTTCGAATCTGAGCTCATCTTATACATGTATAACCAAGAGGACTTTTTTGTTTTGTTTTGGGGTCTTAGGATTTTGTTTTGTGCTGGTTTGGTTTTGGTTTATAAGACAAAATTTCTCTGTGTGGCCCTGTATGTCCTGAAAGTCACTTTGTAGACCAGGCTGACCTCAGCCTCAGAGACCCGCCCGCTTCTGCTCTTCATGTGCTGGAATTAGACGTGCGCTCTACCACCGCCTGGCTGACCGCTCAATTGTCCTTCCCACTGTCAGTATTAATCATCTTAACATTGTTCTTTTCTATTTCTTTTAGTAAATTTCCTATAAAGTGGTAGGGCCTCTCACTGAACGCAGTGTTCAAACTGGCTAGGACAGCCGACCAGCTCTACAGATCCTCCTCTCTCCGTGCCTTGCCCCTCTGACTTCCCTACCCCACCACCCCCACCCCCAACCCCCAAATACACACACTACCAGGATTAGAGACTGTACAGCCTCGCCCGTTGTCTACGTGAAACTTGGGTCTTCGGGCTTGTAAGGCAGCCGACTCACGGGACATCCTCTCAGGCTTGTGAACTATAAAGGACTAGAAAACTCGGTGTTGGGGTTGGGGATTTAGCTCAGTGGTAGAGCGCTTGCCTAGCAAGCGCAAGGCCCTGGGTTTGGTCCCCAGCTCCGAAAAAAAAAAAAAAAAAAAAAAAGAAAACTCGGTGTTGACATCCTAACCAATGCTAAATACTAGCAAGTATTGTATAGACTTGAAGACTGTGTGATTTGGCTCTGGCTAGAGCCATGTCCCCCAAACACCACCATGGGTACCTCTAGCCCCTGTGCCCTCCAAGTCATAAACGGGTCTGCTCATCCTCTGCAGGAGCCCCAAGACTGCTCACTTAATGCTGACTATGGCAAGGGGAGGAAACAGTAAAGAATGCAGCAACAGTGAAGTAAACACTCCAGGGATGAGAGGGCAGAACTGAACTCACAAAATCCGTTTCCAGTTTCCCCATTTCTTGCTTGTAGCTCCTCATTCTGTTGCTGTACATTCCTCGACTTTGGGGTGGGATTTCTCGAACTTCCAAGTCCATCTGTTCGAGCTAAGGTGGGGAAGAAAAAAATGTGAACCATGTTAGTATTCTTTATTTACCCAAATGTTATGGCTAAAAGGCCTGGATTCTAACTCCTAAGTGCAGAGCTGAGAAAGTAGGCCCACGGTGCGGGCAGCTCCCGATCAGTGACTTCAGGACTGCTTTAGAGCTCACTTCCTCATCAGCTCAGGAAGCAGCTAAAGAATGATAGGGCTGCCACGCTGTGTGCTTTGTCAAGAGTTTGTTTTGAAAAACGTGCATTAATCAGTCCCCATCATTAATCTGTTCTCAGTATCCTGGGAGCAGCCCAATGTTTAGTCCAACCTGACCATGAGTGTCCAACAGGAGACTGTTTCCTGTGACTTGGGCATGTGGGGAAATCTCTTTGGTAAAGTCTTTCCTCGATAGGGTAATCACATACAAACAACATGTGACCTCAGCCTCCAGCCAAACCCTTACACACTAAAGCCACACTCACAGATGAGGAGTTAAACTGATACATCAATAGGCTAGCTACACCTTGCTCACTGAAATACAAGGCATGGTTCAGCCATCTGCCACCCTACTCTCTTCTGGAGCATTCTAACACATTAGTTCATGACCAATACAAGTTTATCACCTGCTGTACAGTGGTGGAGACAGGATAACTACAGTAGAATGCAGGTGGACAAAAAGCAATTGTAGTTAAGATGTGCACTTATATGAGAAAATAAGATACTTTTAATTAACCCTTTTCAGAGAGTGATCATGGAATGGATGCTGTTCCTCATAAATGAGAAGTGGCGACCAACTAAATCACATACCAAGCGTTTAAAAGTACTTCTCTGAAATCACCAGTGTTTCCTGCTTCTGTGTTTTAGTTCTTAAGTTAGCATACAAAGAGAAGGCTGTACTATGGCAATCGCATACACACTGTGTTCTTACTTGTCCAAGCCCCGTCTCCCTCCTGCTGGCTGACTTCCCACATTAGTCTGTCTTCCCCCATGTCGTGTGCACTCAGTGACCTGCTCTTTCTTTCCCATATCCTTAAGAACTCATTGCTGCTCAGTCACCTTCCTAATCCAGGGCATCTCCCTCTCCCCACATAACCTCTTCTCTCAAATCTAGGAGCTAGAAAACAAGAAATCTTTGTTTCTGAGTCTGGCCCATTTACACTTAGCATAATGGTTTCCGGTTCCACTCACTTTCCTGCAAATGTCACCATGCCATTTTTCTTTACAGCAGATACAATTCCACTATATATGTGCCACATCTCTTTATCCATCATAAGTGGGTGGACGTTAAGCTGCTTCCATGGCTTGGCTACTGTGTACTGCGCAGCAGTAAATATGGATGTGGGTTGGAGAGATGGCCCACTGGTTAAGAGCCCTGACTACAGCACTGATTACTCTTCCAGAGGTCCTGAGTTCAAATCCCAGCAACCACATGGTGGCTCACAACCTTCTGTAATGAGATCTGATGCCCTCCTCTGGTGCATCTGAAGACAGCTACAGAGTACTTATATATAATAAATAAATCTTTAATTTAAAAAATGGATATGTATCTCTGTGGCAGGACACAAGTCCACTGGGCATATGCAGTGGTGGCAGCCCTGCATCGTCCCGCATTTCTACCTTTAGTGGTTTAAGAATCCTCCACAGTGACTCCCGCATGCCTCTGCCAGCTTCCGTTCATGGCAGCAGAGATGGGCCCTGTTTCCTTATGAGCTTCACAGTACTGGTCACCTTTTGATTTTTGTTTTTTAGACAGTGTCCAGGCTGGCCTTGAACTTACTACATACCTGCGGAGAGGATGACTCTCTGCCCTCCTGACCCGTCCTGAGATGACATCATTTGCCCTGCCTGACCTGCTGTCCTCTTGATATTAGCCACGCTGACCAGGTGAAATGGAGCCCACAGTTGCTTTAGTTCGCATCGCCCTGATGGGTAAGGATCCAGAGCGTTTTTACCAGGCTCTCTTTTTACTAGAACTGTTTTTCTGGTGTCTAGTTTTTGGAGGTTTTTGTATTTCCTACATTGTAGCTTCCCCTGGCCCCGCCTGAAGTAGAGCTGGCAAAGCCTTTCTCCCATTCTGTCAGGTGTCTCTTCCCTCCAGGAGTTCTTGGCCCTGTGATCAATTTCAGGGCATCTTATCTGTCAGAATTCTATTCTGTGATGTTAGAGTCCTTTTAGAAGGCCCTGCTTCTGTCTGTATCTTACAGTGTTTTCCGAGTTAGAGAGACAACTTAGGGGTAGAGACACTTGCTGCTTTCCAGAGGGTCTGTCTGGGTTTGCTAGAATCTCTGTCAGGAGACTCGAAGCCTCCTGTAAATCCAGCTTCAAGGGATCTGACACCATTTACTGGTCTCTGTGAGCATCCACACACATGTGTGAGCACAACAACAACAACACACACACACACACTCTCTCTCTCTCTCTCTCTCTCTCTCTCTCTCTCTCTCTCTCTCAAATAAATCTTTTAAAAAGTATTTTTCAAATGCTTGCCCTAGCAGTGTCAAGCTTTTTGTAGACATTTGGTTCATTTTCAACTGATTTCTGTGCAGAGAGGTAAGGCTGGAGTCTTTCTTCTAGATGTGAAATGCAGTGTTCACAACACCACTTGCTATGTTACTATGGCTCTGCAGTATAATTTGAAATTGGATTTCATGATGCTTTGAGCATTGTTGTTTCTGCTCAGAGTAATGCTTTGGCTGCATGGGGTTCTTTGTGCATCCATATGAATTTTGGATTGCTCTTTCTAGCTTTGTGGAGAATGACAGTGGGGTTTTAATGGGAAGTACATTGACTGTGTACATAATTTGTAACAATATAGTCATTTTCATAATTTTGTCACTTCATAAGCACAAGTCTCTTCAACATCTTCAGTGTCGTAAAGTTTAGTACAGAGGTGGCTCATCTCCTTCACAGGTTTGTTCCCATTCATTTTCTTACTTTGAAGAATTGTGAATGGGAAATCTTTCCTGATCTTTCTTGGCAATTTCATTCATTACTGACTTGTGCATCATGATTTTCTATCTGACAGCTTGGCTGCAAATGCACAGCAGATTTAGTGGAGTCTTTAAAACAGGGCTATGTCATCTTGAAAGGGTGAGTTTGGCCTCTTCCTTTCCCAGTTGTACTCTTCATTTTGTTCTCATCAGATTGTTCTAGCTAAGACTCCAGCACTGCACTGAATAGGACTGGAGAGAGGGCGTCTTTGAAAATAGTTAACTGCTGGCAAAGTGACATGTGTCTTGTTGGAATTCAGAAGAGCAACATAGATTCGTTTTGTTTTCACAATACTCACGTAGCCACTGAAGAGTAGAAGACATGGTCAGTACAAAAAGTACAGTGTCCACAGACTGCGATAAACCATGATTGGCAGTGACACAAAAACTACCAAGCTTTCCGTTAGGTTCCTCATCAAAAGAACAGCACATAATATAAATTATCATCCAAACTGATAAACTGACCAGCTTTCTCTCAGTGTCGAGTAAACAGAACATCTTCAGATGGTAAAGAAAAATAGCAGTTCTGAAGAGGAGAGCAAGCTGCCAGGGAGAGCAGTGTGAAAAGGCATCAACATCACTTCTTGGCATCTCAGCTAAGATCAAGTAAAACAAAATCTCAAGACCAAAGACCTGACCAGCTGGGTCCTTTGTAGTCATCGTAGCAACTGGAGGGAACAAGTGTCCTGATGGGCTGCTCACATCTAAAGTCAGCCTCTGCACATGAAAGCCAAGAGGTTGGGAGAAACACTTAATACAAAGAGAGATCGAAGGAAGAAAAAAGAATGAAGAAGAAAAACAGGCATCAGAATGGTAGAAATGGAGGTGGAGACAGTGGCAGCCACCACAGAACAAAGAAATCATGTGGGAG
Organism: Rattus norvegicus; assembly: GCF_021556685.1. NCBI lineage: Eukaryota > Metazoa > Chordata > Mammalia > Rodentia > Muridae > Rattus > Rattus norvegicus. Next base: position 267,802,939 of record NC_141534.1, on the reverse strand, counting down.
GGAGACTCTGGCCATTCTGACCATGAGAACCAGAAACTGTGAAAATGCAGGAATGCCTCTGTGGGAGCCAGTCCCCAGGAAAGGTCTGCTGTGTAAGCCCGAAGCTGCTGCTGCTTCTGGAGGCTCCATTAACAAATATTCTCACGGAAGCAGCACTGAGAGACGTCAGGCTCAGCAGGTGCCTCTAGAGAAGCCTCCGCCTTCCCAGAGACTCACAAAGTCCTTGAGCTGCCTGATGGTCCAAGGAGGTACTGCAAAAAAACAGCCTCCAAGAAGCCTGCATCCCTAGCCATGTCTACAAGAGCTACAAGAGCAAGTAATAGCAGTTAATGGGAACTCATCACTCTCTCAGCACAGATAACTGAAAAACACCAGTGTCTGCCCTTCAGTACTCAGAAAAGCCACTCGCTCACTTGGTCCGACACACAGCAACAATCTAATGGTTTCTACAATAGTTGGCTTTTAAAACCCAAAACTGGAATGAAACACTTCTCTCTCTTTTGCTCACTGACTTAAGGATTGCTATGAAAAAGCAGTGTTTGAGCCAGGACTCTCCATGCACCTCGTCCAGGCACAAAACCCAGAGTGCACAGTAGAGTGTGGGACCTCAGATGGGTTTCCTAGCCTTTCTAAGCCCCAGTCCTCATCTAGAATAGTGGTGACAACAATCCTGGCGTCACCCTCCCATGATTCTCTGATGCTCCTACAGGGTCCCCTGAGCATGAATGTGATGCTCTAACAACACTGTCCACGCTGTGTCTCAAAGTCCATCCACAAAGGGTGACACTAAAGGACGAAATCATAGGTCTCTCTGGACAAGGGCAGCCTTATTCCCAGGCTTCGTGCTCCCAGTGGAAGTGAGAGTTTGCATCCCGACCCTGTGGAAACTGGGGCTCAGGGACAGTAAGCAACCAAGACGAGACTCTGGCAGCTACTTCTGTAGTGACACAGGCTTCAGTTTTGGGCTTAGGAGTTGCGTGTCTTGCAGGCTGAGGGAAATAGCTCCGTCAGCAAAGTGCTTGTCACATGAATGCGAGGAGCTGAGCTCTGATCACTAGAACCACACAAAACTTGCTGTGGCAAGATGCATGCCTGTAACTTCAGTAATGTCTGCTTGAAAGTAGACACAGGATCCCTGGACTGGATAGACAAGCCAATGTAGTTCAATCAGTGACCCTGGGGTCTAGAGGGAGACCCTGCCTCAAAAAATAAGGTGAAGAGAATTGAAGAAGATACCTGATAGCAACTTCTGGCCTCCACATCCATATGTACTTATGTGCACATATACACATGGGAACATGTACCCCCACACACGTACACACAATGTAAATGAATATGTAAACACACACATACACAAGAAATCTCCCGTCTTCTGTGGGCATCCATGTGATGGAAATCTCAGACCTCTGTCAGTTATGAAAGACAACCCTGCTCTCTCAGGTGTTGTGAGAAAACTAAGATGACAACACAATATGCTTCCCCCAATATGAGGTGTGCTGTGCTACTACCAAATGCTAGCCACTAGGACCATGCACTAAGACACTAGTTCTTGGGAGATGTACTCTGAAGAAATATAAATTAGAGGTTGACATTTGGTGAGCCACCTTTATTAAAAAGAAGAAAACCTCTACAAGCTATTAAATTTCCTTTAGTCTGCAAAGGAATGAACTTGCAAAGGAATGAACTGTCACGTGGAAACCTGGTGGTCCATGCATGTCCACAGCATGCACAGCAGGCTTTGGGGTCTGGCTCAAGGGGTTGTGTTCAATACACCTCGCAGGCTACGCACCAGTTCTCTGGCCTCTTCGAGCTGTTTCTCCACGTTGGCAACCATTTGCTTCTTCTCATCTAAAACAAGCAATAATATCAGAGAAATAATAATTATACAACACACGATGAATATCAGGGGTTCTCGACCTTCCTAATGCCCTTTACTCAGCTGCTCATGATGTGGTGACCCCCAACCATAAAATTATCTTCATGCTACTTTATAACTGTAATCTTGGTATAAGTCATAATGTAAACATCTGTTTTAACTCTTGGTCTTAGGCTGCAAAAGAGTTCCTGATCCACTGGTTAAGAACCACGGCTCTAAAACCTATTTTAATATATCCTTCTCTTTTCTGATCAACCAGATCAGAAAATGTAAAGCAAACAGAACATTCTTTGGTACGTTACAAACTACACTGAACATTGACTCTGCAGGATGTGGAAATTCAACCCAAGGAAGGGCCAAGTTTTTAAGAGGTGTCATATATTTATAAGGGAGACTAATAAGAATTTTGTTCTCTGGAAGATATCATCCCCAAAATGGCAGATACAGTGGTGACCAGAGGGATTTGCTAGTCATCATTGTAATAAATTGGAATCACTGACTTGTGACTATAATTTAAAACTCATATGTAAAAACACTTCTCCAAACCGGGCAAGATCTTGTAACTCTTTACTCTTGTGCTTTCAGTAATGTTAAGGATAAGGTATGAGGGCTGGAGAAAGAGAGGGCTCAGCAGTTCAGAGCACAGTTTCTGCAGGGGACTAGGGCTCAGTTCCTACCACATATATGGTGGCTGCCAACTGTCTGTAGCTCCAGGTCCAGGACATCTGAGCCTTGTTTTGGCCTCCACCAGCCCTTGAGCATGTGGTGCGCGCACATGCAAACATTTACAGACATAAAACAGAAACTTTTAAATGTTTTTAAACTATAAAGGATGATAACTGCAATAGGTATTTAGAGTCTTTGCTTCTGACTCCAAAGCCACGGTCTCAACACTGGGTCGGGATCCTGGACAACAAACAGTTTCTTTTTAAACTCTGGCCAGGATTTTCTAAATGGATTGTAAAATGGGGGGAAAAGCAAATAAACAAACAAAACTGGGAAACTCCCAAGCAGGGAGTGCTCTGAGTGTCCTCCCGTTACTTCCGTACTCCATTTGCTCAGTAGTAGCGGGTTCTTCCGTGTAACTTGTTACAGCCCACGGGAGTCTGAGAGTTACTGCTTAGGTTTGTAGGATTCTCGCCTGGATCCTGGAGTACCAAAGGACATTAGGCTTAAAAAGTGAAAGAATCAGGGGCTGGGGATTTAGCTCAGTGGTAGAGCGCTTACCTAGGAAGCGCAAGGCCCTGGGGTTCGGTCCCCAGCTCCGAAAAAAAGAACCAAAAAAAAAAAAAAAAAAAAAAAAGTGAAAGAATCCTTTCTCGTTTTAACCACAAAGATGTGAATAAAGTATGGACTTCAGTCAATAACAAATGATGTGACCCGGGACTGGTGGCAAATAGATCAGGGCGAGGTGTTAACAGGGGACATTGGCACGTGGAAAGGACGAGACATTTTGCCATTGTTAGATAATTTCAACTATTCTAAAAGTAAAACATTTCAGGCCAGGGGTATAGCTGACTGAGTATGCATTTACCAAGAGATAAGGCCTTAGGTCTCACACCCAGTACCACAAATCCAAAATGAAGTCATGACTTAAACTGACTAACCTGTCTAAGAGAACGAGATTCCTCTGTGTTTACAGTGTAGGCGATGTGTACAAATGTAAAAATGAAACGTGTGTGTAGATGCTCACTTGACACAAATTTGTGTTTGTTACCCAAAGATGACTAAAATTGCATACATACTTGTGTATAACGCATAACTGGGCTATACATAGCAGCTGACAGCTGTCTCTCCAATACAGCAACTGAAAGGTCTATCTGGCAGCTTCAATGGTCTCCTAAACTTTGCAGGGTGTGCCGGCTACTCCATTAGACTCAAGGGCTCCTTCCAGGTGATACCTGTTTTGCAGCATCTCTGTTACTTCCCTCCCTCCATTCCCTTCTCTTGATCACCAGAATTCAATACCATTTCTACTTCCGTGCCCCAAAGCCCTGACTGCCCATTTCTCTTCAGTCGTAGCTTTGCATCAAGAGACTCTAGTTTAGGCACAGAAAGGATGAAAGAAGTGGGAGGTGACACTTCGATGACAGGCCTGAAGAGCTGGATCCTAGCCACTGCCCACTGCTGACTGAAGCCCTGCAGAGGAACATAAGGGCATCTACCAAGGGCTAGCTAGCTTGTTCTGCCGGTGTGCCGTGCTCCATTCGCATCCTAGTATGGTGAGACTGAAATGAGCGCCCTTCCTTCCCACTCTAGAGGAGGAAGAGGCAAGCTTACAGAGTCAACGAGTCTGTCCACAGCTACATGTATAGTAAGTTTAGGCAGAAGTGGGACCCTAAACAGGTCCAATACCAGCAGCCTGATCTTGATCGCTCTGTCAGGATACATTTTTGATACATTCTAACTGTAACCCTAATGGGATTCACAATTGACCGTGGGCAGATAAAGAAGTAATTGCAAAGTGAAACTCTGCTGAAGACCCTCCAAGATGCCCGCCTGCTGTGATGGAAGCTCCGATTTCTTCTGCTAAGACATTCACTCCCATCACAACAAAACTCAGGAAAGTAACGTGAGCTATAGTCTTGGCTCATCGATTTGCCTGACTTTCCCACAGAATAGTCATCTTTAAATTCAGTAACCACACTGTGTTAAGGGACTCACCCATCTGAAGATCACGGCCATTAAACTTAGTTAAGATTCAAACACTTCGGGGGGAGGGTTGGGAGGGGAACACCCATAAGGAATGGGAGGGGGGAGGGGGATGTTTGCCCGGATACCGGGAAAGGGAATAACACTCGAAATGTATATAAGAAATACTCAAGTTAATTAAAAAAAAAAAAAAAGAATCAAACACTTCAAGAGCAAAGTTTTTTTTAATTGATAAATTATTACAGAGTAATCAGTTTCTTTTTAAAATAAAGTTTCAGGACGTTCTTTTTTGTCTCTTCCCATTCTCTTTGGAAGTCTCCTGAGCATCTGCACAGGCACAGCAGGGAATGGCTCAACTCCACAGAGTCCCAGCACTGCAGCTTAAATAAGCTGTTACCTGGGGGAATGGGCTGCTTTGACTTTAAAATTTGCTCCAATTTTTTAATCTTTTTAGTTCAAATAAATTCCAGCTCCTCTCTAGGTCTTTTTCAGCTGAGTGACACAACCACTCTGATGCTGTGGGGTATTATACAGTAATTATTGTGTTAATTAATATAATTACTGGTAACTATATAATCCCACAGCAAGCACACTGCTTTTGTCATGCTTATACTGTTAATTCCTGTTAGTTCACAAATTCATGTAAAACTATCTTTTTCTATCAATTAGGAGCAGGCTAAAAAGGGAGCAAGCACATCAAGAGGAAAACCACTGTATTTTCAAGAGTCATTTAATTATTCAAATAAGCATACTTTTTTCCCACAGTGCCAACAATACAATCTCCTTTCAAATGAAAAAAAAAACGATTGCCCTGTGTGGGTCTCACATTACACTAAATATAAGGACAGGGATAACAGTATCTTTATTTTTTTTAAATAATTCAAATGTTTCCTTCTATGTGACAAGAATTTTAAACACAGAGGCAAGAAAACTCAATTGTAACAAAAATCTAGTTTATTAGAGTCTTCACAGCTTTGTACCCAGTCTCTCAGTACTATTTAAAAGAAAAAGAGAGAGAAAAAAAATGTTTCTTCTGCTAAAAAAGAAACAAACAAAAAACACATTAAAATTCAAAATAAGCAAAATCCAACTGCAACTGAACGTCTGAGGCTCTGGGACTCATTTCAAAGGCAAGATTCTCAGACAACAAGGGCAACAAAATCAAAATGGTCTTGGGCAATGGAGCCAAGTGGTATTGAAGAGAACAGGCAAGGTGAAGTATCATCAAGGCAGGAGGCCATCACCCACTTTGTAAAAATCTGTGAGGCAACACAGCTCGTGGTATGTGCTACCTAGGTTCTCTCCCCTTGCTTCCTTCCTTGAACTCATCAACCTCTTTTAGACATCATCAACCTCTTTCAGACATCATCCCCCTCCTTCAGAGCTAAGAGGGACTTGAGGAGGTTACTGGGATGGAGGTTCAGAGGCTGGGAGCAAAAATCCCTTGTAACAGAAGACAGGTGGGGTGGGGGCATGGGGACGAGGAAGAAAATCATTTATAAACAAAGATTAAGGGAAATTCTGGACAGGGAATGAGGAGCAGCTTAGGTTCAAGAGAAGTTACTGCTGTCATCTTGGGTTGGGCTGATCAGGTAAGAAAGTGAAGATACCCACAATTCTGCAGACCAATGAGAATCATCTCTTCTAGACAGTATGTTCCAGAGCTGAAGTAGAGGCAAGTTCAGCAGCCCAATGATCACTCAATTTCCCTAATGAAACTGAGCCAAAAAATAAGTAAATAAAACTCATAATTTGTTACTAACTATTCAAGTTAAATCTGTACTTAAAGAAAAGCCCTAAAACACTACACAAGATATATTCCAAGTCACAGGATACACTGCAATCACCTGTTCACAAAAAAAAAAAAAAAAAAAAAAAAAAGAAAGAAAGAAAAAAGAAAAAAATTCTGAGCCCTTAGAAAAGAAATGTTAAGAAAATCAGACAAGGCCCCCACCTTCACACTGTTGACAACCTAGCAAGGAGAGTGATAGAGTGATACCTGGGTATGCTAATTTTAAAAGTGTGCAAAATTGCACTGTACCAAGTTTTATATAAAATTGGGTTATATATATATACCCAAGAAGGATGAGAAACACAGAATCAAGGCAGAGGTCTGAAAAATATGAATTCTAACAAGAGCTAACACACAGGGCTTCACAGATGTGTATTAGTTAATCTTGACAACAGCCCTAAGAGAGAGGTACGATTCTCTCGAACCAAGAAGGAAGTTTTGAAGGATAACGAAAACTTGCCTAGGAGACAACTTGTAAGTGGCAAGAGTTTGATTTGAATTCAGGCATCCTAGCTCGTCACTCTAGTGTGCCACGGATAAGGATAACAGTATTATTTACTAAAACCACAACTCTGCTGCATTTACTGATCCGTAATCTTGACACTTCATACAGTTCCTTTGAATACTCTTATATTTTACAAACGACAAAAAGAAAAGAAAAAAGAAAAAAATCAAGATGTAGAGCAATGTTTCCAAGGTCATACAAGCCTTTAAAAAGCGGTGGGGTAGGAAGTCGGCACCACCACCACCCCCCCCCCAAATGGTTTCCATGCAGAAGACACTTTGCATTTGAAGCACATTTGGTCCCTATCATAACCAACCAAGAACTCATTCCTCCCCGGCCGCCAGCACCGCCCACACCAGCCTCGCGCCCTGGAGACCAGCATTCCCAGGCAGCGTTCCGCGCCCCAGGCTCTCCAGGCCGCCCCCGCCCGGCCGGGCAGGGTACTCACCGGGAGGGAGTCGAGGGACCCTGGAAATCTTGCTGGTGATCTCAGCAGTGAGCACTGCGAAGTCCTGCTCGTACCCTTCGAAGTCGGCTGACATGGCAGCTCCGGAACGGCCGGCCGGAGCCGGGTTCTATCTCAGAGCAGGACTCACGAAGGGCGCCTGGCCTCGGCGCAGGGACCCAGGGAAGAAGTCTTTAACAGCTCAGCGGGAACCCGGGACAACTCCCAGCCCAGCCGCTTCCTGGTTGCTCTACACAGTCCCTGTCCTCCGGAAACTGCACTGCCTGCGCCTTTTCTTTTCCACTCAATCCTCGAACGTAAAGCTAAGGAAAAAGTTCACTTTCAATGACTCCCCTTTTTAAAAAAAAAAGATAACTACGAAAACCAGCATGCTCTCGGGTATCACAGAAAACACTTCCCCGCACTGCACGTCTAGGGAAAGCTGGTGCTCCCCCAAGTTCTAAGTTGCAGGCGTAGGCTTTCCGAGGGAAGATTGACGCCGCGCACCTGCCGGAAGTGGCTCTGGCAGAGCTTGCGCGGAGGGCCTGAGCGGGAGTCTCACGCCCCTGCGTGAGCCAGACACGCGCCGGTAGGAGTTGCTCGCTCGGTTCTCGCCATCAGGTTTCGCATTCGGCTTACTCAGGACTGATGTGCTCATGACAGAGCTATAAAGAGGAGAAAATCTGTTCCGGTGAGCCCAGGCCGCTCCGGAAATGCGATGGCCGTGGAGCGGGCACCGGAGACCAGACTGAGGTGGGAGTCACCGCAGGGGGTGCAACCCTCTTGTTAACCTAATCCGGCCAGCATCCCCAAAATATGAAGCCCAGCCTCGCTTTATAAGACGTTTGTATCGTGAGTGAAGGTCCTAGAGCTCCCTTACTACTGCATGGGCGAGAAACTGAGGCAGGCACCGGGCGGGCGCATCGGCTGCGTGGAAATCCGTTACTCATACGTCATACCCACGTATCAGGTCTTTTCCCAGCTCATTTCACTCCATTCAGAACTCACATCTACAATTATTCCCCTGTGCGTGCCTTCTTCCCCTCTCCCTCCTCGCCCCCGGAGGGATTTTTTTTTTCTTTCTTTCTCTTAAATCTACTTTGTGCTCGTTCTCGTGCACTGCTTCAGTCGTGATTTTTCGCATGCACACTTGCGGCTCTCTCGTTTTGCTCTCACCCTTGTACCTGTACCTTTAACCCCGATCGATTGCTAATGTTGGCGCTTGGGAGAACAACTTCCACTTGTTAATATGCAAAGAATTATGTGTGTAGAGCATGTCTCAGTTAAATCACAACTCTTTGGGAGGCAGTTTAGAATGTCCTAAAAGAAGTTTGGTGCCTTGGCTTCTATTCTGAGCCCAGCTGTTACTTGTGACCTTGGTCGATCTAATCACAGTCTCTCTAAGCCAGCTTCTGTTGTAGGAAGAATCGGATAAGTGATAATTAGATAAGACCCTGCTTCTCAGCTCCCTAAGCCTTTGTTCTCTCAGACGATCCACTAAGAAAGGGAGTTGTCAATCCTTTCTGGCAGTTTGAACAAAGGAGTAAAACTGTATATGTCCCGTTTACATGCACTTCAAGCTCGGACTATATTCTGGATAGATCCAAAGTAATTGTTTTTGTTCTCGGTCAGATGTGAACCCCCACACCGGTGTGCTTTTGACGCGCTGTTTCAATGCTTCTTGGAGTTAAAGAAATGGCATATGAACTTTTTAAATGGAATGTTACTATCTTGTTTTCTTTAGACTGTGTTTCAAACCAACCAAGATTCTCCTCCTCGAGATCTGGAGGCCACCAGTGAAAATGGCATACTCCATATCAACACCCCGTCATCCAAAGGCATGACAGACAGCTCAGGAACACGCGTGGACTTTTTGCACACAGAAATGTGTACACAGGAAAAGGAAATCTCTAGTTCTTTAGAAGAAAGAAGTCATTCTTCACCAAAATGAGCACGCTCTGCTCAGTAATCAAGTTTGAAAATCTTCAAGACTTAAGAAGACTGTGTCATTGGGGTCCCATAATAGCCCTGGGTGTTATAGCAATATGTTCCACAATGGCCATGATTGACTCTGTCTTGTGGTATTGGCCCTTACATACAACTGGAGGAAGTGTGAATTTCATCATGTTGATAAATTGGACTGTCATGATTCTTTATAATTACTTCAATGCCATGTTTGCTGGTCCTGGCTTCGTCCCCCGGGGCTGGAAACCGGTAAGAAAAAGATCCATTTTGGCAATGATCATTGCACAGTTTTATATTTAGTTTACCATTATAATTCCACCTTTTACCTAATCAGCCTTTGTCCTACAAAACACTGGTGTACTCCACTTACTGATGATGACTTATAGAACTTATGTCTATTTCAAAATAGTAATCTATGTTAGCTATTTCCAAATCAACTGAACACTTGTTCTTTGGAGGTTTGGGGGATAGTATTTAAAGGATGTGTGTGGTGGTCCATACCTTAATCTCCACACTGGGGAGGCAGAGGCTTGTCATCTTGTGAGTTAGACCCACCTGGCCAATGTAGCAAGTTTTCAGAGAAGAAGAAAGGGAGAACATGGCTCAGGCTGAGAACATGTTGGAACACATATCAAGAAAATGAAGAGCCTTGGGTGACTGAAAAAAAGGGGAGGGGGGGTAGCAACTAGCTGAGAATCATGGGAGCTGCTTGGCACCACAGGGATGTCTGGATGTTTTAGGCAAAGCAGCCCTATCAGAGGGCTTTCTGGGAGACTTGTTTATTTTGATAAGACAGAGATCTAGATGAAAGATAACGACCAGTTAGGGAGTTCCTAAAATGACACCAGAGAGGAAAGGTGACAAGGGGGGAGAAAGGTCAGAAAGTGCCAACCCATACTTCACTCTACAATACCAGTCAGGTTATCTAACACAACTCCCACTAAGAGTGGGAGATTTAAGTCTCCTTACGTAGAACAAACTGACACCAGATTTGGGTTGAGTGTGTAGAAAAGAAAAGAAAAATAATCTCTGAGAAATCTGTAGAATGAAGCCGCCCTTGCAGTTTTATCGCTTAAAATGTGTTAGTGCAAATGCAGGCATTGAAAATGCAAGTTACTGACCCCTTCCCCTTCAACTGTAAAGAAGTGTAGAGCGCTCTAGCCTGACTGTTACCATTTAGGATCGAGTAACTGACATGCCTCCTTTTCTGTCAAGGAGAATCCTCAGGATAGCATGTATCTCCAGTATTGTAAAGTCTGCCAAGCGTACAAGGCACCACGTTCACATCATTGCAGAAAGTGTAACAGGTGCGTGACTTTTCTTTTTCTGGGCCTGATCCACTTGGTTTCTCCTCTTTTCGTTGTATTTCTGTCATGACAGTAGAAACCATTTTTTGTTCCCTAGAACCGTCCTAGTTACTTCTCTGTTGCTGGGATGAGACACTGACCAAAAGCACTGTGGGGGAGCAAAGCTTTGTTTGGCTTCAGGTTACAGTCATTGTCAAGGAAAGCCAAGGCAGGAGCTTGAGGCAGAAACTGAGGAGTGCTGTCTAGAGACTTGCTCTTCTGGCTTACTCAGCTACCGATTCTTTAGGCAGCCCAGGCTTACCTAGTTGTAGGTGGTACTACCCGTGGTGGGCTGGGCCCCTTCCAGTCAGTCCGTGGCCAAGGTAATCCCCCACCTAGGTAATCCCCCACCTACTGGTCTGGTGGAGGCGGTCCCTTGGGAATCCTTTCCCAGTGTGTGTTGGCTTGGGTCAAGTTAACAAAAACCAGCCAGCACAGCAAGGCCTTCACCTTCTGGGAAGTAGTGTCAGAACACTTGTCTTTAAGATTAGTTTGCATTTAAATATCAACACAGATCATTTTATTCTTTTATTAGAAGGAAGAGATTTTTTTCTAGAAAAATAGATAAACCTTTTACTTCTAACAGCAAATTAAAAGTTACGGTTTTAGTTTTTCTTCTTCGCTGTGCCAGAATTAGTTGCATTCATTGATTGCAATGGTGACTAGCTTCAGAATTATTTTGAGTCTGAATTAGACTGTGTTTTCTCAGATTCATTCATACATGTTATCAAAGTTTAGTAAGAAGAAACTGAATCACTATAAAAATGCAAAATATACCAGGGCCTGGCTATCAGCAACATCTGTTGATTAATACGAAATTTAGGAAATCTAAATCTGAACCAAAATCTGGTTTGTTGCTAGAACTTTTTCTTTAGCAAAGAGACAGAGCAGAAGTACGTGAGGCTGCTTCCCTTACCACCTCGGGGCTGGGGTTGGTGTGGGCCAGAAGCTCTGTTTCTAACACATGTTGTGAGAAGGGAAGGAAGCTGCAGTTGTGACTGGGGAGCTTTAGAATCATTCTCTGAGTCATGTGTGGGCTGCCCCTCAGTCTGAGCCTAGGGAGTGAGTGACAGCCGAGCTTCCTCCTTTGGTTTACTTGCAGCAGACATGTGTGCTTTAGAAGCTCACTCTTGTGCTATTTAGAATTTTAAAGAACTCACCATCTATAACCTGAAAAGGACATAAAGATGTGTCTGCTTTATGAGAATTAACGTCCCTGGGACCCTTGCACGTACTGAACTCTTATTTGCCTGATCTTCTTAAGACTAGAGCTAAAGTGGACCAGATCCTCTGCTTTCTGCTCAACTGCATTTCTCTCACTAGATGTGTAATGAAGATGGACCACCACTGTCCCTGGATCAATAACTGCTGTGGTCACCAGAACCATGCGTCCTTCACACTCTTCCTGCTGCTGGCCCCTCTGGGCTGCACCCATGCTGCTTTCATCTTTGTGATGACCATGTACACACAGCTCTATAACCGGGTGGGTGAGACCGGCCTCAGACATTCCCTCCTGACAGGGACGTAACCAAGGCCATTGACGGGGTCCCTGTGGAGGTGGCACTGCTGGGACTTAGCTGGTACAGCAGCTTTACTTGCTGTCTCTCAGTTCCTCCTTTCAAAAAGCCCGTAAGCTTGGAAACCGAGGGCAGACTATTTTATTCTGGAAACGCACCCCTCTGCTCCAGTGAGATTTCTGCGTATCCTTTCCCCTTATCCACGGTTTACTACATTTCTCTCTTAGTGCTTATGGTGAGTCTAGAGTAGAACTAGAAGAGACATGGCACTTCCCTTCTCGTTCTGTTCAGGGTCTCTCTGCAGCAGATGGACGTTCCTTTGCTCATTTGGTCCATGGAACAAGCACACTTGTAAAAATAACCCATTAACCCAGAAACACTTTGAGTTGACTTCTGAGCACTAAGCATGAGATAAAAGTCAGGTCGTACACATTAAAAAATTCCCTAAATAGGCTCGGCAGTAAAGGAAGGACACAGGCCCAGTAGGTGCACAAAAAGCTGGGCAGTCCATGTCCTTCACGGAGGTCAGTCGTGTGTCTTTAGCCAGTTCATGGTTTTCAGTTAGTCCTAGCACAGCAGTGCTAATATTCCAATGTCGAGGAATGGGAATTTAATGTTAGCAACTACATTCGATGTTTCGCTAACCCACAGCCATAAAATCACTTTGTTACTACCTCATAAGTTATAATTTTGCTACTTTTATAAGTTTTTCATGTAAATATTTAATAGGTAGGATACCTGACGTGACCTCCAAAGGGTTCACACCACTGGTTAAGAACTACTGCTTTAGAACATTGTACAGACCAGGCCCTACACACCTGCAGGGTCGTATCCAGCCTTGTGCCAGCTCTGGAACACTGCCACGGAGCACGATGGGTCGCTGCTGTGGAGATTACTGTAAATTGACAGTAGGGGCACAGTGTTCCCTTGTTTATGACTTCACGTTTGCGGGGTCAAACTGACTCTTGTGAGGAAACAACCAAAACTAAATTGAAGAATAACAAACAGTGGACAGCCACAGCTCAGTGTTGGAGCTCTTGTTCAGGTGTGTGAGGTGTAGGTTTGATTCCTCACACTTCAGTAAGAAAGACACTGCCCATGTCAGGAAGAGCCAAGTGTTTATTAGAAACTGCTGTTTGGGGCTGGAGAGATGGCTCAGCAGTTAAGAACACTGACTGCTCTTCCAGAGGACCTGAGTTCAAATCCCAGCAACCACATGGTGGCTCACAACCATCCGTAATGGGATCCGATGCCCTCTTCTGGTGTAGACAGCTACAGTGTACTCAGAATAAATAAACTAATCTTTAAGAACAAAAAAGAAAAACTGCTGTTTGCTACAGTTGCCTTGACAACGTGTCATTATTATCTTTTTGGTCATGTTGGGGGTTTTTTGTTGGAGTTATTTTTTCCCTGTGGGTAGTCTACCTGTGTGCATGCATGTTCACGTGTTTGGGTGCATGTGGGAAGGGGGTGGTGCATGGATGTGGAAGTCCAAGGCTGACGTCAGGAGTCTTTCTTGATGGCTCCACACTTTTTCCACTGAGGCAGGATCTCTCAGTTGAACTTAGGAGTGGAGATAAGATTATAAGACCTAGTCTTGGTATGGCTAGCAGCTTTCCCTGGGAATTCCCCGTGTTGTCCCTCCAGACCCTGGAAGGACAGGAGGGCCACCATGCCAGTGGAACATTTCTGTGAATGCTGGAGATCAGAGCTCAGTCTTGATACCTGTGTCAGAAGTGCATTATCCTCTGAGCCATCTCGCTAGCTCTGCTCGTAGGGTTTAAGTCACACTTCTCAACAGTGCTTGCCTTGACACGCATTTCACTTTATTGTTTCTGCTTGCAGCTCTCCTTCGGGTGGAACACAGTCAAGATTGACATGAGTGCAGCCAGGAGAGACCCTCCTCCAATTGTTCCTTTTGGATTGGCTGCGTTTGCTGCCACCTTGTTTGCCTTGGGATTAGCTCTGGGAACAACCATAGCTGTTGGGATGTTGTTTTTCATACAGGTAAAGTCCTTACCCACCTCCATCTGGAAGCTGCCGTGTTATTGGGCCTGATTACAAAAAGAAAGACGTAACCTGCATGTAAAGACTGAGTACAGGGGAGAAAGTACTTTTGCTTATCTGTAGGCTATTAGTTTATCACCTATGTACAGAAGGTCCTTTTGAAGTGATTTTGCCAGAATATGTAGCCACTGAACGCAAGATGTGAAAATACACCCTGGTACAAGTCTGTCTTCATTGTTGAGAAATCTGCTCTCACCCTCCAATTGCTCATGATGTTCTAACTTCCCCAAAGGGGCTCCACAGAAGAATGTAGTCCTCTCTTCCTTACAGATAAATGAGTGAGTGTTGAAAAGGTTAAGGGACTCACCCATGGTCACCCATTCGTGTCCTTAGTACGCATGAATAGTAATGAAAACGAGGCTCCTGAGGGAATGCACAGAGATTGCATTTTTTTCCAAATGCTTATAATTAAGGGCATTAATTTAAAAAAGATAAGATCTTGATGTAAAATCTTTCACGCATGGACTTAGTCATGGTAAAGAGAGTAAGGCAGGTGTAACCTGTGTCACTCACTTTTGTGTCACTGGGACTCAGCTGTGCTTTGGATGGACATGATGAATTTGGCATAGAGATATGTGGATTGCTATCTATGCAGGTGAGGGCAGGCACAAGACAAGGCTAGACCCTGTGATTGGGCAGTGGAAAAAGAAGGGAAGCTGAGAGTTTTAGAGGTGGGACAGAGAGGGCAGAAGGGCAGAGAAGACAGAGGAAGCAGAGGAGGAGCCCAATCCATGTGGCTTGAAATAGCCACAGGTAGCTATGGACGTCATAGAAGGGATAGAGTAATGTGGGACCATTTGTCCAATCTAGGTGGCAACTTGTATCACTATCAATTGACTCTAAGTTCATTGTGTGGGCGTTTTGTGGGTTGACAATTTACTGATATAAATCTGATAAATTACAAGCCTCTAGAGTTTTTATTTTACTGGGTTATGGGGATTTGTGACAGCTAACCACAGGGAGCAGAGGGCTGGGAATGTGAGCGGGTTCCACAGCAAGGGGACCATGAGGGCAGGGAGACCACATTACTAGAGTGTAGCCAATGATAGCATGAATTGTTTATTAATATTACGTGCTACATTAATGATCAGAAATAAACCAAAGTAATATTGATAAACTTCACTATCATTTCGTTTCCAGATAAAAATTATTCTCAGAAACAAAACTTCTATTGAATCATGGATCGAAGAGAAGGTAAATTTAATAATTGTTCCTACAATATAAAGTACTGATTAGGTAACTTGCTGATGCTGGGATGTGACCCTGGGTCCCTGGCAGGCCACAGGAAAGGGGAACAAGGGGAGCACTGGGACATCCTCCACTGTAGTAAGCTCCCACAGAGTGAGCCAAAGCAGCTGAAGTATTAATTTGGGCCTGTAACATGCACCTTGTCAGAACTCTTGGGTTTATCTGTTCTCAAAAGCCAAACTGGGCCCGGTGTGGTTAGTGTCTGCATGGGCAAAACAATGGTAAGTGAAAGTCCGGCAGCCAGTCTGCATTTTACCCTAGAGCAGCACTTCCCACAGCCTGTGCCCTCAGCGTTGTTTGATTCACGTTCCCACCAAATTGCCAAGTTCACTAGTGAGCTTGTGTGCATGCTGTGCTTACAGATGATTTCCACCTTTTCTAAGTGAAAAAAAACTGTAAAATAAAAAATGTAAAGACAGCCCACTATGTTAGTACAACACTTTGTAAAAAGTAATTATTTTTGATAGCTAAATAGGGCAAGTGACCTCATTTTATAGATTTTTTCAAATCTCTTCAATCTGATTTAACAGAAAACAGAGTCTCACACCTACTTTTGCATTCGATCTGTTGAGACATTTTACTTTGGTTGGCATTTCTGTGGAAAGACCAGCTTTATTCAGATTTAGTAAGTGGGAAAGTCTGGAGTATTTTGATGGTCATTTTAGACTACAATAGATAATTAATTTTACATTAAAACTTGACAAGTGATTGCCTCACACACATCCCAGGGCTGTAGATGAAACTCAGAATCTCATGTTTGTTTAGCAAGTCTGTCACTGAGACTCCCCCAGACCAATAAGGAACATCTCTTTCAGTGACCTTTCTGTTCTTTTATATTAAAATTCATAGCATTTAGATTTAATTACTTATAAACAACATATAAAACTTTGATATTAAAATGAGAGTTTCTTTGATTATGGGTAAGCAGTGAGAATCCTGGCAGTGAACACAAGTTTTCCAAAATTCTCCTTTTCACTGAAAGCCTGAATTCCCTTCATCTGTACTCAGACCCCTTCAGTTGTTTGCCTGTCGTGGTGCGATTCTAACTTTACGTTTGAAACCATATTCACCACATAGCCAAGTTCTGTTCCTCTAGAGAACCCTGCCTAGTGCATGATCCGAATAATTATTACTTATTGTTTAGGGAATAAAGATAAGAAAACTGTAGTGTTGTGTGGACATGCAGTATTGTTTGTTTACTGTTATTCTTGAGCTATGGTTTTCCCTCCAGCTCAGACCTGCCTCAGCCTCCAGTGTGCTGGGGTCACAGGTATCTTGGTCATAAGTCTATTGGCAGAGTCTGTGGACAGAGTCTGACACTGACACAGTGTTGTGTCACTCACTGCCTTCTAGGCTCCTAGTAGTTACCTACCATTGCAAATATCGGGACCGTTATGAGAAGTTTGTCCTTCCTGAGCCCTGTTGAGCTGCCATAGCTGTTTTGAGTGTCCTCCTGTCTCTTTCTCCAGCCTCTCCCCCGCTGCCTCCTCTCATTCTCCCAGCTCATTCCTACATCTTTTCCATGGTTTTTGTCCTCTATCTAATTTTCCCCCTCAGGATACAGTTTGGGTTTTATTTCTCCCAAGGAACCGTCGCTTACTGTCAGCTGAGTGCTCTGCTGCCTTGTCCTGTGAGAATGCCATGTGTCTGTTTGCTCTAGTGTGTGGTGTTAAGAATAACCTACTCTATTGAGTGCTTCTCTTGGGCAATGCCGTGTCCTCACTGTTTTTGTAAACTACTGCTGTCCTTACCTTTTTTATCCATAAAAAGTAGCTTATATTTTGGTTTTGAAATTTAATCCATCTCGAAGAGTCTGATATCATTTGGCCAAGCATATCCCTTAGCACTGAGCTGTACGTCGATCACTGAAACTTTCATTTATTAAAAAAAGAGAGGAAGGGGGGATTACTCTCAACTATTCGGGTGGAGGTGAATTTATAAAATTCAGTAAGTTCATATTGTCAAAGAGCAGCAGGAGTCAGTGCTAATAGCAGCTGACGGCAATTCAGATGAGGGCAGCAGCCAGTGATTATGGGAAAGGGAAAAGCAGACAAACATGCAGTGGATGAAGTAAAAGCAGGTTCTAGCAACTTCACACATACTCAGACAGATAGACACATACACATTATGTATGTATGTACGTATGTATATATGTATATAAGTATGTATGTAAATGAGTCTGTTAAGAGCAAAGCTCCAACAACTTTTTTTCCTTCAGTCCATTTATATCCCCTAAGACAAAGTTTTATATGTAAGAAGAAAATTACCTCATAGCACAAGTTACTCGTTTTCTAAAAACAATAACCATAAAACATATTTTAAAACATTAAAATCATTACACAAGAAGAAATTACAACAGGATTAATGGTTATGTATTCCTGTTTTGAAACTTATACCTAACTAAACATTTTCTTCTATGTTTTCTCCACAAGCTCCTTATAACCCCAAAGCAATAATTCTTTTGTCACTAATTGGCATTGTTTAAACAAGCCAAGTCTACAGTAGCAAGCCTTTCCCTGTGCTTGGCTGACAACAAGGTGCTCTGTATTTACTAGGGAGCAGGCCATTTGTCTTACGTCTTAGTTTTGAAGTCTTGATCAGCTAAGCTGACTAATCTGTTCTCTGTTCGTATACTCATAATAGAATCTTCCTCTTTAAAACCCTGTTACCACATCCCTAGATGACAAGATCAAGGAACTCCGGCCCAACCTAGACTGAATGCTTTCTTTGGTCACTAACTTGTCCCAGGCCTAATTTTCTTTCTACTACAGTCAC
This sequence comes from Rattus norvegicus, assembly GCF_021556685.1. Classification (NCBI taxonomy): domain Eukaryota; kingdom Metazoa; phylum Chordata; class Mammalia; order Rodentia; family Muridae; genus Rattus; species Rattus norvegicus. Next base: position 267,784,751 of record NC_141534.1, on the reverse strand, counting down.
ATGCTAAAGCATGAAAGCTCACTGTGCCCCTTTTTCTAACTCATGCAGCTCTTGCCAGTCACGCCCTATTCTTGATTCTAACTTTAAACTTTCTGTCAACTACCCTAACTTACCAAATTTATTTAAAACAGGCTAACTTCCTAAAAATACTTAAATCAGTTAGTAAATTCATAAAGTCATGAATTCATCTAAATGACATTATCTCAAGGATTTTCATGTTTCATTCATCATGTTGGTTTGCAGGAAATTTGCCCAACAGAGTGAGCTAATGCCCAGGAAGTATCAAACCAGGCTGTAGCCAGTGAGGGTGTCCCAGTGTCCACTCACACCAAGCCAAGTCAATGAGGAGTGTAGGGAGACCAACATGAGAAAGGACAGTAGCAAGAGACAGTCGTATAGCCGTGTCTTCTCAGAGTGCACCCATCACTGGGCATCATTTTATACTTTAACTGTTGTTTCCATAAATAGCTAACACACATATTACTGTATATACAAGAAACTTTGGCATAAAATTCTGTCCCTTAATAAACAAATATTTCATAATATCATTTTTGGTAAGCATAATATTCTGACATTTATGTTTTGTTTTGCTAAAGATCATGACCCTGTGTAGGACGATGTCATTGCACAGTGCAGGTGAAGGTACAGGATAGAACAAGGCCTGTCATTGGACAGGAAGGAAGGATGGGAGGGAGAAAAGTTTTAGAGAGAGGAGGGGACTGCCACGAGAGAGGAAGAAGCCACTGAGAGACCATAGAGGCTGATGTTAAGATTCCTCTCTGCACATTTACAGGTTGTTATGAATATTCTTAAGGGATAGATGTGTACAGGGCTTTGTATGTCTAGGTGGGCAATTATATCTTATCAATTGGATCAGAGGTTATTGTGCTGTGTGTTCTTTCTTGTGGCGATCTAATTGAATTCAAGAGAGAGTGTGGTACCTGGAGACAGCCTGCCTTGGGAACTAGATGAGTAGAGAGATTGTTGCCAGGCTCAAAGAGTAGCCATCGGCAGTGTGATATGGGATAGAACAAAGCGGGTGAGAAGCTTTACTGACTGAGATGAAGATATCTACCAGATATTTTGAGGCACTGCGGTGCCAGATCTAGTGCGGGATAAAAGACAGCATTTATTTTAATTTTACAGCAACAGCCCTGTATAAAACCATGTTAATCTATAAGTTATTAAAACTGCCACTTTGTCACTGACAAAACTTCAAATAAGGAAATAAAATTCTCAAAAAATGTATAAGATAACCAGACACTAATGTTGACTGTGTTTGCACAGGTCTATACTTGGTTTCAAATTAAATAATGCACGTTTGTACCACTAGGTGACAGCAGAATTATAGACATTCAAAGCTAGTTTATGTCCAGAGAAAGCCATCCGTTTAAATGCCTAGGCTGGAAGCTGTGCCACTGGAATCTGCACCTGAAATGGAAGAAACAGAGTGTGTGTGTGTGTGTGTGTGTGTGTGTGTGTGTGTGTGTGTGTGTGTGTGTGTGTGTGATGACACAGAACCAGGAAACTCCTTCACAAAGTTTGAAAAGGTTCTGTGTAAGACAGTGCCTCCTTATTAACTTCATGGCCATTGGCCAACCGTAAGCCATTCTTTCTCCTGAGTCTGTTAACGGCATCGCTTCCTTTTACCTGTACTCTCTTGTGCTGTGAAACAACCATAAGCACTGAGGGGTTTCTGCATAGGACACAGTTAGCTAATTCTTTTATAAACATTTAGGGGCTGGAGAGATGGCTCAGTGGTTAAAAGCACTGACTGCTCTTCCAGAGGTTCTGAGTTCAATTCCCAACAACCTCATGGTGGCTCACAACCATCTGTAATGCGATCTAATGCCCTCTTCTGGTGTGTCTGATGACAGCTACAGTGTACTTATGTATAATAGATAAATTAATCTTAAAACAATAAACATTTGGAATGCTTGTTCCTAAGATATATCCTATCAGGTACTTTCTGGGGTATGACAAAAAAGTTTAGTTAAATTCCTCTAAACTGTGATAAAATTGTATTTCCTTTAGCACTCCTAATAGTCTAACAATAACAGGTTTCTATGAGTAATACTAATTTCAAGAGTTAGTACTCTCAGTAATGTATTGGTGAGAGCCACTGCAGGCTGACGCAGCTGCCGTTTTACACCTTTGTTTTCCACAGGCTAAAGATCGGATCCAGTATTACCAGCTGGATGAAGTCTTCGTGTTCCCTTACGATATGGGAAGTAAATGGAAGAACTTGAAGCAGGTGTTTACATGGTCGGGAGTCCCTGAAGGAGATGGACTTGAGTGGCCAATACGAGAGGGCTGTCACCAGTACAGCCTAACAGTGAGTAGTTCTGTTTAAAAGGTCTTCCTCTCTCCATTGTGGTTATTCTGTTAACTCCCACAGCTTCCTGAGAGTCTGTAGTCCTGTCGTTAGTGCTCGAGCTTTCCATATGTCAAAATGACTCTAATATCCACAGGGACTCTCAGCATCATGACCTGCCTTTAGTCAACTCTCCCCTGAACATTCTAGACTGCTGTCATAAAGTCCAGCCCCATATTTCCCACTGTGTCTAATCAGTTCTATTAGTGGTTTCTGACTAAAGGGGAAAACTTTAGTAGACTCATTAATAATTAATAATGAGTTGTGTAGATTGTCCATTAGAAAAATCCCCGAGACTCAGCCTAGCAGCACTGAGGGGACGGACGCTGTGCCTCCTTACCCTGGAGCCATGTGAGCGCTCTTAAAAGTACATGGAGGTGAAGACCTGAGAGAGCAGATTCTGAGAAGGCTCCATCCCAGACTGTGGCTCGACACATAAGAAGTGCTAGAAACTGTGGCTTGGGATACTCTGATGGAAGGGGAGAGGCTGTTCTGGACTTAATCTTTTTCCTTTTATGTCTTCCAAACAGATAGAGCAGTTGAAACAAAAAGCAGACAAGAGAGTCAGAAGTGTAAGTGGTTTATTTGCAGTGGTACTGATTCCTGTTTACTCCGTTGGGCACTGTGTTTCTGTGTAGCTTAAAACAGTTGGGGTTTATTAAATAATCTTTCTTTCTTAGTATGATTATCTATTGTGCATACATGTATAGCACAGAGAGTATTGTGGGAACCTCCTACCATGTGGACACCAAGGATCAGGACTTCCTTATGTCTGTTGAACTGTGATGCAACTCACTATTTTGAGACTGTCTCACTGTGCATCTGTGATGGTCTCAAAGTCAGCCACCTTCCTCTGCCTCTGGAGTGCTCGGATCAAAGACATGTGGTACCATACCCAGCTGAAACCGTTGACTTGTTTTCTTTAAAATGCTTTATTTAAGCTTGAGGTGTCTAAGGCATTCAGTCAGTGTACTCTGCTGGCCTAGAAAAATGCCTTTAGTGGGCTGATGAAACCACACTTACAACCACACAGTCACATAGTGATGACGCCTCTGTGCCCAAAGGGGTCTAAATTAAAAATCAATACAATAAAGATCAAGGTCCTGTTTGTGCCGGCCACACTGTAAGTACCCTAGCTGCAAGTGTCTAGTTAGCAACCCATTCAAGACCAGAGAGACATGCAGGTCCTTCCATCATTACAGAGAGTTAATCTCCTGGACACAGATCTTATTCACAGCAGAGCTGTGCTTGAAAAGACAGGTCAGAGAAGCCCAAGAACAAGAAACATCCCACCCTAATTGGAAATTGGTGGGATCTAAACTTAATTTTCTTTATTCAAGCTTGAAAGAGCTCAGAATATGGTAAGTACTGAGATTGTTCTCCTGACCGCTGATGGCAGGTCCGCTATAAGGTCGTAGAAGACTATAATGGTGCCTGTTGCCCTTTGAACCGAGGAGTCAGAACCTTCTTCACAAGCCCCTGCACTGAGGAGCCTCGGATTCAGCTGCAGAAAGGGGAGCTCGTCTTAGCAACCCGAGGGTTACGGTAAGAGGTGGGAATGTTCCGTTTTTTCAATAAGAAAAGTGGCATTAACTTCAAAAATATTTAACTTAACCTTTTAAATATTTCAGATACTGGTTGTATGGAGACAAAATTCTTGATGATTCCTTCATAGAAGGTATGGAAGTGGAAGGGTATGTTTAAAGTATCTGACTGTTAGCAATAACTCAAGTTTGTAAGAATAATTTATGCATAATCGCATGTAAAAAGTATTAGGGAACTATGTAGACATACAAGAATGCTTCTTTTTTTTTAAAGATTTATTTCTTTATTATGTATACAATGTTCTCCCTGCATGTATGCTTGCATGCTACAAGAGGGCATCAGATCTCATTAGGGATGGTTGTGAGCCACCATGTGGTTGCTGGGAATTGAACTCAGAACCTCTGGAAGAGCAGTCGGTGCTCTAACCGCTGAGCCATCTCTCCAGTCCTCACAAGGATGCTTCTTACACATCTCTGCAGCACTTACAGTTATCAGGTTTAGATAGAATAGCTATCACCAAGTCTTTGTATTGCACATACGCTCCCCACAGGCATCTGTGGGTAATAGGGCAAATTAGCAGGCACCTGAACACAGCGCAGAGAGGTGGAGCTATAGTCTGTAGAGAGATAGCCCTAGATACGACAGACTGTGGAGACAGAGTGTGGTGCAGGAAGCTGCGGTTCTTCATGGGCACCCAGAGTTACTAAGGGAAACATGAGCTCTGACACTGCACTGTGAGGCACATGTCTTCTGGCAGGCATGTCTGTCAAGAAAAAGAGATCCACCCTTGCTTAGAACCTCATCGCAGGAAGCCTTGCAATGCAAAAAAACAATTCCACAAACCCAACCTATAACTGATGTGGAGCACAGGGAGTGGCCTAAGGCCTGGGGATTCCATCAGGAAGTGAGCTTCCCCACAGAAATGCCTCTCGTCAGGAAGAGGTCACTGAATTTGTTTGAAATTTGAGACTAGCAGCCCTGTCTGCAGACTGCTATGAAAGACAGCCAGGAAGAACTGTTGGCCAAGGCTTACGGCCTTGTTTCTTCCTTAGCTCTTTCCACTATTTTCTGTTCAGTTTGATCTCTGCTTCTGCGCATCATTGTTGGGCTGCGTCTGCCAGCTGAGTCTTGCCTGATGCTTCCTTCGTCCTCGGTGTCCTGCTGCTTCTCTTACCTCCAGAGCAAACACTTTGATCCCTGATTTACTCATTCTCTCCCTTCCTTCCCATTCCCTCTCCCTTGCCTACTTACTGACACTCTTAATCTAAAACTGACAGCTTACATTTTCCCCATTCAGAACCCAGTGCTGCTGGCTCAGGCCCCACAATGGGCACAGTTGAAGTCTGCATGTGTCTTCCCAGTGCAGATCAGCACTGACATTGCTGTCTTTACATCTGTTACTGAAGTGAAGACACTAACCAGGAAATCCCACATCAAAGGAAACTAAGGAGAAGTGAGCAGAGGGAAAGGGAGCAGCCAACAGAGGACACGTTTGTCCCAACAGACACACAGAACACAAAAATGTAAAAACCTCAGACAACAACTGGAGGACACCTACCCAAGTTCACAGCTTCTCAATCCCAGAAACCAAAGCTACAGAGATAGCTAGGATGGTGAGGAGTCCCACCTCCTAAAAGGATCATTGCCTATGTAAAGACTGGAGAGCAGGTGAGGGCAGCAAGGAAACCAGTTCAGAGCCTAGATGAGAATGTTACTAGAGAGAAACAGTGGAAAGAAAGAAAGAAAGGTGTTAGCAAAACCCAGGCAGAACACGGTTAGGGACGAATGGCTTGAGTGGTACACTCAAACATAAAAACAAAACAGCCAGACAAACACTTCCAAAACCTCTGCAGTGCATTCAAGAAACTAAGAAAACAGACTAAAATTAGGAGACAGTCTAATTTCACAGACAGTGTAGTCAATGAAGTTATGAAGTTTCACAAACTGAGAGAAAGAAATGGACACCCAAACACAAGATGCATGGAGAGCCCTAAATAGTCTTGGCCAGAGAAGAACTCAGTCAAGATGTCGAAAGTGCAAAGTGAAGGGAAAGGCTCACATAACGATTCACTGATGAAATATTCACAATAACCACTAAGGAAAAAACCAGCCTAGATATCCACCAGCAGATGAATGTGTAGAGCACACACAGTGCACACACAGTGCGAGGCTCAGATGACTACTACAAGCTTTCATGTGTAAACGGTGGTTTGGGTATGCTTAAACTAGAGAGGGTAAAATAGTTTTTAAATGAGAGGCGATTGGATACAGACATGACATGAAAACACACGTTATTAGGAAGGACCAGTCACCAGTCGTAGGGATTAGGGGGAAGATGAGGACGGAATGGAAGAACCGTTATCATGAGAAAACTCATTACTCTGTATCTGATTTTTAAACTTAATCAAATAAATTCTGATAGATGTTTTAGGCAGGAACCGTCTTTTGGTTATCAGTGAACTACTATGCAAAAGCCACCTGCTCACAGCCCAAGCTGCAGATAGGGAGAGACTGGCTGGGAACGGCAGAATTGGTCCAACTCCCCACCCCAACCCCTGTGTCATACTCACATTGCCTTTTAAAGCTAAGGTTGAAATATTAAACATCAACCTCAACCTGGGATGTTCTTTTTTTTTTTTTTTTTTTTTTTTTTGGAGCTGGGGACCGAACTCAGGGCCTTGAGCTTGCCAGGCAAGTGCTCTACCACTGAGCTAAATCCCCAATCCCAACCTGGGATGTTCTTAAAGAAAGAAAATACTTGGGATTAGTCATAAATCTACCCCATATGACAGCTTAAGTGTTTTGGTATAGAAATCTATAGGCTAGGAGCAGATGACTGTAATCCCAGTATTCAGGAGATCATAGGTTCATAAGAGAACCTGAACTACATAGCAAAACTCTTCCCAAAAAAAGTAAGAAAACAAGAAGACTTAAGAAGGAACTGCAGAGACTTTAGGAAGAAATGCACTGTAATGGTAGCCAGAGCCATCGCCACATACTATGTAACCGCAGACCCATTTAGGCACTGTCTAGACCACACTAGCACCCTCCTAGTTGATGGGATAGCAACTAGATAGTTCCCATTTCCTAGCTTGGTAGAAGCATTTGGAAACCTTTCCCTGGCCTGTGTCTGAGAGCTACTGAGAGGACAGCAGGAAATCTTAACAACTTTTCTTCACTTGAAGCAGTAGAACTTGCTCCTGGTGATGTCACCTGGTCCTGCCGCCTGCTTCACTGTGGCATCACTTTCTCCCTCAGGTACTTCAAGAATAAGAGGGTGGTTTCCTAGAAACTGTGTAGAAAAGTGCCCCTGTGATGGAGAGTCAGATCCAGCCCCAGAGGGCGAGAAGAAGAACAGATAGCCACGGTTAAAGTGAGATCATTACGTCTTCATTACTTGAAAATCCACACATAGTACCTGAGAATTATGCAACAAGCCTACTATGCCTAAGGTATTTTCCTCAAAGATGCCCTCGTGCCATGACTTCAGAAATTTTTATTACCATTTTGAAACAGAAGCCATTCTGCATATGCCTTTGAAGTCCTGCCATCTTCCCACTTCTTCCTACTAAAGGAAGGCCATTCCAGCCAAGTAAGCCAGCTGCCCTTTCTGTCTGCTGCACCTGTGACTTCACCTGCAGGTCTGATTCCCACCTGGACAGGAGCATCTTGCATGTGCTTATTCTGTTTCTTCCTCAGTTGACATTTCCTCCATAATCTAGAGACTGTAAAACCTGTCAGATTCAGTGTAAACTCAAATTTTGTTACTTTTAATAATGCAAATTTTGTCAAATTCAATAAAGGTCAATGGATGTTCTGTAAATTATAGTTTTCACTGAAAAGCATTTTTTTTTTAGTTTGTCAGGGTTTTACTGTTTTTGGTGGTGGTGGTGATGGTGGTTTGTTTGTTTTGTTTTCTGAGTGAAAAGGTTTCTCTAATGTCCTTAGGAAAACACTGCCCTGCTGCTGGGTGCATCATGAGCTTTGACATTCAGTTCAGTATCTGAGCCTCTCACTGCTACATTGACTTGACAGCTTTACATCTGGTGCTGATCACTGTGGCTGCCTCTGTCTACTTTATCAAAACCTGAAGCGTGTGCAAGTTCTAGGACTAAACTCACAGGCGAGCTCTCCACAGCAGAGCTGCAGGAGGAGTCTCCCTCGCTGGACTTGAGTCTGCTGCTCACATCCCTTCATTCGTGCGTGAGGGAATTAGGGTCTCTGGGGCAGCCAAACCCACAGTAGAGAAGAGGAAGAGGTGGGCACCTCGGTGCTCAGCAAGAAGCAAGCATGGAGTCAGACACAGTTGTTTCTGAAGGCGGACGCTCTTGAGTTGACAAAGCAGATAAGAGACAAGGCATGTGCCTGTGGGAAGCGTCTACATTCTAAACAGGAAGAACAAGCGTGCACACTGGCATGGCCTCACATGGTTCAAGACCAGGGAGGCAGCCATTCGGGTCAGCTGGAGTGAGGGGAAGTCAGAGATGAGAAGGCACTAAACCACCAAGCACCCTAGAACTTAGTCCTGTGTTTCCTTTGTACATTGTTTCAGCCTTGCTGAACTCAGGGTGTGGGAAAACAATAAATATTCTTGATCCAGTTAGCACCAGAAAGGAATACAAGTCAAAGTAGTACAATAGCCAGGCCTGGTGGCTCACACCTTTCATCTCAGCGCTGCGGGGGTAGAAGTTGGTGGGAGTGTGGGGTTAGAGGCCAGTCCGGTCTACATATGCCAAAAGCTCCATACCAGTCGGGTTTCTAGTGAGACCCTGTCTCAAAGGGAAAAAGAAAAGGTGAACGAGATCAACATGCAGCAGAGCTGGTAAAGAAGAAAAGTAAACTTATTTAGAATGTGGGCCTGGCTTAAAGGCTTAGTGCTCAGACCTGGGAGTAGGGTAAGAATAGCTGTTCTATCAGTTTACTCCAGTAGCTCCCAGGTTTGTGACAATCCTGGGCAGAGGTTATTTAATTGTGATGCAGGTTCTCAGTAACCCAGCCTCAAACCTGCAGTGCTCTTGCCCTGACCTAAATGTCGTAGTTGTGGGTATGTGTCACTACACTTGGCTACGAGACTATAATTCAGGCAGCCGAGAGAAGTGCCTCATCATCATTTTCAAACCAGATAGCTCTTGTGTTCAGCCCAAGTTTAAAATCCCCCTGATGTTTCACGTGACTTTTTTGATGCTAATTCTCATCACAGTTCAGAAAACTACAGACACAGCCTAATATCTGTAATAGTTTATTTCAAAGATCTGACATTTACAGGTAGAGGCACCACATGCTATCTGGCAGCAAAATACTGCAGGGACTGAAGTCCAAGGAGAAAGATCCAGAGCTTCCATCACAGAAGACGCCTGCAGTGCAGGCGTCACATCGAGCTCGTCCACGTTGCTTTGCTCCCAACTCAGGACAGTCCTTTAGTGATTGCTTCATTTACTGGAAAAGTTCGCTGGACATAGTTTCCGCTTCGTCCCCCACCGCTTCCAGCTCAGCAACTGTAGAGAACAGAGTGTCAGAACCGCAGCTAACACGGTAGAAGAGCATTCCCGTCTGCGCCTGTCTGCTACAGTCTAACATCCAACCCGGAGTCGAACCGGAGACTCAGCTTTGTTACACTTGGCCTTGTTCCTTCGTTGCATAAACTTTTATGTACACATAAGTACATAGAAATTTGTCTCATAAATACAATTAGTATGGTGATAGATTAAAATTCTAAGTAGCAGTTTCATGGAGAACTGAAAAACGTGAATTATAACTTAATCTGTTAAATCAATGGTTCTCAACCTGTGGGTCATGACCCCTTTGGAGTCCCATCAGTGATCTTACATCTCAAATATTTTTACATTATAATTCATGAGTGATAAAATTACAGTTATAAAGTGGCAATGAAATAACTTTATGGTTGGGGTCACTACAACATGAACTATAGTTTAATATAGCTTTAATATATTAAAGGGTCATAGCATTAGGAAGCTTGATAACCACTGTACTAGAGACCTCATGAAGTGCTGAACTGCCTGTTTTATAAAACAGGTTACACCTACAGGACCCCTGGGACCCTAGCACTGCTGATCACTAACCAAGATAGTGCTGGCATGGCAAACGTGAGAAAGTGACACGGAACAAACAGACCTGAAGAACAGCATGGTGATAAAGCAGCCCTAAGCTCTAAAATGTCCAAGATGTCTAAGCTGGGAAGAGGGCCTTTTATTCTGGGCAAGGCTCTCACATTGTAAGTATCCTACAGTGTGAGAGCACAACAGATAAAACAGGTATGACGAAAAGACGAAACATGGGATAGATTTTAGGCCATACTTGTGCGAGGCAGCAGAGTAGGCAGGCAGGTCTCAGAGCCGTACCTTAAGTTACTCTTCGATGCTCTCATAGAGGCTCTTGATTTGTGTCTGGAAGAACTTGGCAAGCTCCACTCGTTTGGCTTTCAGTGTCGGTGTCAGAAGCCCGTTTTCAATTGAGAACGGCTCCGGATGCACAAAGATGCTCTTGACCTGGAAGGCGAGCACACGTCAATGGTTGGCACTTTGTCTGCAAAGCGATAAACTGCAAAGCAAAGAAGCTGTGCGATGGGATAGTAAAGACACAGACTTATGTGCAGTCTGAGATCAGGTCTTCTGTTGTCCAGGCTGATCTCCAACTTGCTATATGGCTAAGGTTGATCTTGAACTTCTGATCCTTCCCTTCCCACCCATCCCTGAGATCACAAGTATGTCCTACCGTATCGAGGTAATGTGACCCTGGAGATTGATTGAAGCCATGCATGCTAGGCAAGCACGCTACCAACTGAGCTATACTTGACATTTGTGGAGTACAGAGAATGAATAGTAAACGGCAGGGGGAACAGAATCCATTAACGTAAACTGTGTTGTGCCCTTGGTAGTTAAAGGTTCGTAACCAGTGTAAGTGGGAGCTGTACATAATACTCCGGTACTTGAGGGACCAGAATGATATCAGCAGTACATACCTGCTCAAAGGATTTAAGGCCACCTTCTTTCCCAACTTTCTGCAAATCTTCTAAAATGGCTTTCTTTACACACTGAAACATAAAACAACACAGCATGGAGGTTTAAATGAAAGGCTAAGCAAGAACCAACTCAAAAATACCTGAAAGATCTGGATAAAGTCGAGATACAAAATTATGTTGAAGGATATAGACTTTATGCATTTCCCAAAGGAAACAAGGAAAAGGAAAGGCAAACCTAGGGGCTAACGGATTCTGCCTAAAGGCATTTTCCATTCCTGTATATTCTGTTTTCTCTCACAAGCAACATGTTACTCCTTAAAAAAAAAAAAAGTTTTAGACTCTACATTCTCTCTTTCATTCTAATAAAACTATCAAGTGCAGTTACCTGCCACAGAAGCAGGAAGAGTTCCTGCAGAGAGGAGGCTCGGAGAACCCAGAGGTGCCACAGCTGGAGAGCGCTCTTAGTCATGTCTACCTGGAGAGCAAGTGTTCTCAATCATGCTTCCTTGGAGAACATTTTGAGCCAGGCTTACCTGGTTTTGGCATAGTTCTTCAAAGGATCCCTTTACCCCGATCTTGGCTGCAAATGAGGGAAGTGACTCTGGGTCAGGAACCACCACTCCTATCAGGAATGACTGTGGGAAGGAAGTGGGTTGTAACCAATCAGACCTTCAGACTAATCTGATACTCAGTTCTTCACCATACAGTGTCCCACTCTGCACACCACTGCAAAGATATTCTACCCAAACCTGATTCCTCAAAAAGAAGCAGTTGTCATTAAGCTTAAAGAATCGAATCCCTATACCCGATCCATGATGAAACTTGCTGTACCTAACCCCCCAAAGGACCAGTTTAAGCAGCATATAAGGAAGAGTTTTGTGTCAGAAAAGCTACTCAGAGTAGACACTAAGAGCCCCAAGCAGAAAGCCGTGTGAGATAAAAGCTACCTCTTAAAACAGTTTGTTTTAATTCCAAAATATTTCCTGGATGCTTATGACTTGGAATGTAGTTTTGTAGTTAGTTTTGTAAGCTGGGGCATCTTATCTGAACCCACCTATACTAATACCTTTTATGTCTATGAGAACCAATATAGGTCATAAAACTGGTATATTACCCGTAAGCTCTCCCCATGGACAAAAACTTGCAATATTGGTCTGCTCCTGGAATAAACATTTTCAATCTTCTCTGGAGCGATGTATTCTCCTTGTGCCAATTTGAAAATATTCTTCTTCCGGTCAATGATTTTCAGAGTTCCATTCTATATGAGGCAGATAAAAGCATGAGAGTTTTGAAGCCTTGGAAATAAGAAGGCCACTGGTGTTGTCCTTATTTAAAACTAGGTCCTCTGGAGATTTCTGTGTTTCTCTTGGTTTTGGAAAAAGGAGAAGTAGCTTCCAAGAAGCCTGTGCCAAGCACCAAGCTTCAGGGAAAGCCCCAGGGGACCTCCTGGGCTATGCAAATGACGGCCTCATTCAGTGGAGGCATTCTGCAACCCCCAATTTCTAATAACTTATTTCCAACTACCCCATCTCGAGAACTCTTTGAGAAGAAGAGGGGTTATCTCTTCCTTAAACTGCTGAATGATTTAGCTCCCCCTGCCACATTACTTCCTGTAATATCCGGGAGTGGGCTAAAACAGCTGCATGCCACTTATCAAGCCATCCTGTAATTGGCTTGTAAGGACAGAAGCAAGACTGGCAGGGCACTGGCCACCATCGCAGGTCATATGCCGCTTCATTTTCCTGAACTCAATTCCTGAGGTGCTTATCTTCTTAGGGATTTTAATTGTAGAATCAGGGCATGAGACAAACACGGTTCACTCAAACAGGCCATAAGTAAGGCTCTATACTGAATTACCCATCACTGAGTCGGACTTGATTTAGACTGAAAGTGATCAATAATCCGCAGCCTATCATCACTCATGGGGGCCGGGGTGGGGGGGGAACATATCTTTTGCCTGCCTCCTGGGTTTAGAGCAGGGAACACTGATTAAACAAACTTTTAAACCTAACTGATAAAGTGCATCATGGTCAAGCATTCTGAATCTCTTAAATCTTGAACAATGAACAAGAAAAAAGTTTGAAGAGATGTGTTACAGCCCCTCGCCCCTAACACATAGTAGGTAAAAAAAATGTTTAAAGGACACCCTTGGAAACTCCTCTGTGGGGCGTATACATCTTCATGACAACCATGCCCTGTTTCCTCTCTTCTAAAGAAAATGGATGAGATTTTCAGCAACTACCACCAATTGTTCATCAGCAGGCAAATCTATAAGTCTCCGTGCCTTCCACAGAGAGGGACTGTGAAGGTCACTGAGAGGCAGACGTTAGCCTGTGCAAACACATAATTTGGAAATTGTTTTGATGTCCCCTTGAGTTAATTCAAAAGAAACACTCCTTTGTTGTTTCCAGACACAGCATCAGTAGGACCACCTATGGTGCACGTTGTATTTGACAAGAAGTATGGAAGGAAGAAAGCTTTTCAGTTGGTTTACTTTCTGCTGTCTTTCTAACGTTGTGGTCAAAGTCATGAGAGTGCTCCAGCCTAGAAGGAAGGACTAGCTCCTAATCACATATTGGCCAACTTCTTCAGGATTTCACACCATCAATTCATTAGAGAGCTAGGTCTAGAACACAGCTCCCAACTCCCAAGCTAGGATCTTTCCGTTGGTATGTTCTTCTCTTCCTACTTAGAGAAAATACCACAAAAGGAGGCTGCCGACCCATTTCCCTGCAGCTGCCTCGGCTGACTAAGCTCATATCCCTAACCCCTCTTGCAACAAGTAGATTATTCTGCCAGTGCCATAGCAGACACCCTTACAAGTTAAGGAGAAATACCCACTGGAAGCCAGCGACCGATGTCCCCAGTGTGAAGCCAGCCATCCTTGTCCAGTACTTCCTGTGTCTTCTCTGGGTCCTTTAGGTAGCCTTTGAACACATTGTTGCCTTTGATGCAGATCTGTATACCACACAGTAAAAGGAAGAAGATAATAGAAATGGCTGTTACCTCTACCTTATAAAACACCTGCTGGGAACAAAAACACTTGATGTCTTCCATTACAGTATGGAGACTCTTTTTAGTCCCCACGATAGGAAAATGCAATTCACTGATCTTGTATTGCTTCCCAAAAGTTGAGGAATTCGAGCAGGCCAGGCCATAGATTTAGACTCCTTTTGGACTAAGCCTCCTCACCTCCATCATCTACTCACCTCGCCTTCGTTGTTTACTGAAAAGTAGTTCATGTCAGCCACATCTTCCAGCTTGACAAAATTGCAGGACACCGGAGTCCCAACATGACCTAGAACACAGCATACATTCTGGGCTGAGCAACCATAAAGCAAGCAGGTTTCGAAGATGTTTAAGGGGCTGACTCTAAGAATGAAAGCAAGACTTGAGTTTGCCATTTACCGAATTCATCCAGAACACCAGAATCATTTAAATTCGTAAACCACGGTTCAATCAGAAGCCTTCTCCCAACCAGCAGATGGGAAACCCACCTGCTGTCCAGTCCCCAGGTGATGTAATGGAACACCCAGCTGTGCATTCTGTTTGGCCGTAAGCTTCAAACACCTGGGGAACCAAAGAAGAGCTTTGAGACTTGAGTACGACTGGCCAGCCCGTATGGCCAGACAGGAACACAAACTGCAGAAATGAGCTGAAAATAGGTTTGCAAATCCTCAAAAGCATGTCCAGATGCTAGTTCTTCACAACATCTGGTCTCTGTCCCAGCAACATAGCTGTCAGTGTGACACGGAAGCAGCCATAGGCCATGTATAAATGAATGGGCTTAGCTGGCTCCAGTAAAATGTCAGTTGTGAAGCAGACAGTGGGGGTATTACGGTAGTTCCCAACCCTCACAGAAAGAAGATAATCTTGACTAGAGAAAGACTGGTGGCAGGAAGCAACTTGATAGGACACTGCAGTCAGAGGTGTGGTCTGCAGTTGGCTGGGCTGGTTGAAGTAGAGATAGTGAGAGATGGTGTTTCTGGAAAGAGATTGGAAACAGAACTTTCTATTAATCTTTGGGGCTGAGGGAAAGAAAGGTACTAGCCAAGAGAATGGCAGTTTGAAAGCCCCAAAGACCCTTCACTGACTGGCACCAGTCTCTTTTGATCATGGGTACATGCATAGGGAATAGTCTCTGAGAGGCTGAGCCTGTTTCTGTCTTCTGCTTTGTTTGTGATACCTGGTTGGCTGAATCAGCGAGATACCCATTTGGAATGAAAGAGAGAACATCCACAGCCAGATCCATATATTTCAGATGGATGAGGCATAAATGAAAAAAAATATAAAGTTGTAAAACCACCAGAAAATATGGGCAGAGATGATCTTAAGAAATCCCGGGGATTAGAAAGCCTTGTAGGAGCTAGAGCGGTGGCTCAGAAGCAAAGAGCACTGACTGCTCTTCCAGAACATCTGGGTTCAATTCCCAGCAGCTCAAAACCATCTGTAGCTCTAGTCCTAGGGAATCTGACGCTGGCCTTGGCAGGCATGTACAGAGCAAAACACCCACATACATAAAATAATGTTTTATTTAAACAAAAAAGCAACAACAAAATCTTTAAAAGGAAGAAAAGAAAGGCCTGTCTCAGCCAATAAAAACCACAACAGAAAACTTTGATCAACTGGCATGCATATTGATTCCATTTTTATATAGCTATGAAAAAGATAGACCAAGAAGAAATGTTTAGCATAGAGGAGACGAATTTTCAGTTTATAGGGAACTCTTAGCCATGTCTGATGGAACTGAATCACCCTGTACCTGTTTTCTGTAAGAAAGCCCTAGAGTAACCTGTGGAAGAATGACAAGTGGCAGTGAGCAGTGAGATTTGGCCGCCATGTGTCTGAATGCATGGCCCATAGGGAGTGGCACTGTTAGGAGGTGTGGCCTTATTGGAGTAAGTGTGTCACCGTGAGAGTGGGCTTTAAGGTCTCTTATGCTCAAGCTACCTCCAACAACTCAGATCAAGATGTAGAACCCTCAGCTCCTTCTCCAGTACCATGTCTGCCTGGACGCTGCCATGTTTCCCACCATGATGACAATGAACCTCTGAAACTGTAAGCCAGCCCAAATTAAAGGTTTCTTCTTTATATGTATTGCCTTGGTCGTGGTGTCCCTTCACGGTAATAAAACCCAAACTAAGACATATTGATAAAAGAAACAGCACTAAAGTATTTCAATTGGAGGCAACTAACCGGCTACAAAACTTAACATTAGCAAGTGTGTGGGGAATGGAACTTGAGTGTGTATAAAAGACCTGCGCGAAAGTTTGGTGACGCTATTAATTAGCGTGTAATAGGTAAGGCCGGCAAGATGGGTAAAGGCACTTATTCCCAAACCTGAGGACCTAAGTTTTATCCTTGGGACTCACATGGTGAAAGAAAAGAACCTAAACTCTTAAACTGTCCTCTGACTGCCACACATGTGCTGTGGCTTGTGGACAGACTGTCAACGGTGACTCATTATTTGGGTGCTGTTGGGAAACCATGAATGACACTAACTAACCTTTTGGGTTAAGGAGTCCAGTAGGTGGAGTGATGGATATTTTAGAACCCTGATTCCATTTACAGAAAGATATGTATACTTGATACATGAAGAGGTGAGTAGTGGGGTCAGGTGTTTTCTCTTGTCTAAGAGCTGAGGTGTGGTCTTCTCTTCAATGCTTCTCATTTACAGTGTCATTCTTATTTGAATAGTGTGCTCTGTGGATGTAAATGTGAAATCTTACCCAGCATCCCATTGCAGCCCTGAAGAACGTCAAGACTGGAGTGGAGATAGGGGCGGCTCCAGTGATCATGAGACGAACCTTCCCACCCAGGCTGCTCTGTTCAGTGGAAACAAAAAGAGCTGTTGAGCCTCTGTTCTTCCTTTCCCTCTACTCTAGAATGGGTGAAGTCGCATACCCAGACGTCCAGCTTGGCTGACTTACAAGCACAGAGACTGCAGCTTGACACCTAGAGAACCACGAGGCAGGCTTTCTATCAGTGCCATCACCAGCATCCCTCAGAGAACTCAAGGGTTTGTTGCTATGGTCATTTTTTAAGTTCTTCAACTTATATCACTTATCAACTCAATGCAACCATACTGCAACTAAGTAAATAGAACTAAACAAAACTCAGCTAAGACAATACTGTAGAGTGCCAGCACCTACATAAAATGTGCTGTACACGTTCTCATTCCTCTTCAGTGTGAAGCTGCACAAGAGATCTCAAAGGTGGCTCGGTGGGTAAGGCATCTGCTGTGCAAGGACGAAGACCAGAGTCCAGACACTCAGAACCCAAATAAAGTCAGATTCAGTGGTGCACACCTGTAACCCCAACTCTCTTCTGTGAAGAGGTGGGAAGAGAAGGCACGAGAATCCCTAGACACTAGCAGGCCAACTAATAGACTACTATATACAGCTGTGAACAAGAGAGACACTGTCCCAGACAAGGAGGAAGGTGAGGCTTGAGATCTGAAGTTCTCCTCTGAGCCTACACATACAGCATGCCACATGCTTCCCCACCACCCCTACCCAAACACACACGCATGCACACACAAACACACACACACACACAAACACATACATATACATACAAACACACACAAACACACACACGTGCACACACATACAAACACACACATGCACACACATACAAACACACATACACACACACAAGAAAAGAGGCACAAAGAAAAAGGTGGGAGCAGGCATCAAAGATCTACGAAGATCTCTACTTAGGGTGCCACTACGACCTGAGAGGAGAGGGGTGCTAAGTGGCAGCCAGCCCTGCTGTCCAGTATATTCAACCTACTTGGATCTTTGAAAACACGAGCTTGTCCCACAAACTGTTCCGCCGAATGATGCCATTTCTCACTTCGTTGAATTTGCTGATGATAGCCAAGTTCAATAAGAACTTTTTCAAAGGTGTCTTGGCTTCATTTTGTACCTGGAGGGCGACAAAGCCTCTTGGTTAGACGACTCGAGGTACTTAGCAAAGCCATTTGGTAGTACCAAGATGCTAAGTCCTTGCTTCATAAGGAAGTGTCTCACATTTGTGAACTAGGTTGCTTACTAATGACAAGCCACACCCTGAAGCAAGTGACATTATTACATAATGCCCCAGACCTCAAAGACTCCAGGTCCCTAGGAAACAACTTCAGTAACTGAGACAAGCCAACCAAAAAAGACGGCCACCAGCACTGGCTTAAGATCAGATAGGAAATCACTCCAGGGGCATGACCACCCCGGAGCTTTTGACTTAGTAGCCCAGAGAAAGGTTTAGAGGTCTGGCTTTTAGGAATTAGTACCACCTCTGCTTTATAATATTTTTATCTCTTCTTGACCTAGAGAATTAGCATCATTAGAGCAAATGTCCCTTTAGCCACTTCCTACAGAATCTAGCAGAAATTCCTAATGGTGTTATTTCTCCCCTTTGGGCTTATACACTTGGTATCATTTTTCCCTGTTCACCTTATTTCCTCTTTTTCATGACCCTGGCATCCTTGTAACCCTGCAGTCCATCAATCATACTCCTGCGAGATGAAGCTCCCCATGTACAGCACACAGGAGCTTCCATTTTCAAAATGATACCCTAAACCCTATACTCCAGTCTTCAGGACCTCTCCATACTAGAAGGTGCACTCAGAATAGTAGAGCTCTCTCTTGTTCAGACGTATAGGATGCCTCTCTTGGCCTATGCTTCCATTTACAGGCTTGGAGACAGCCAGAGCTGTTCATCCTCTCCTCCCAGTTCAGGCTAGGATCCAGGCTGGGAGTGTCTACTCCTGTGCCTGTGACATCATTTACCTATGTCTCACCATCTGATTCTGAGGTGCACTAAATGCTGCCTACATTACGACGACAGGCCTGATGCTTCTCTTTACCACAAACTACTTACCTCTAACAGTCACATGACTAGCCCTCCTAACAAGTCACAGACAAAAAGAAAGCTAGGATCGGAAATGTATCTAATAAGATCTCCATTTTATGAAATAAGCTCTAGATTCAAATTATCTCTTATGTATTATTATTTTAAAATACTCCCTTTCAAAAATAAAAAGTTTAATAACACATAAATCATAGCGACCCAGTCTGGTGACTCCATAGTCTGATGAGGAACCGGAAGAGCTGTTAACAGGGCGTACAGTGTCCACACACCATCTGTGTTCTAGAATACTATCCATGCCTACCACAGCTCAGTTTGGTCTCTGGTAAGACAGAGTGCCAGGATCAGAATCTGAGGGGGAAATAATGGTGTCATTTTCTCCAGGTCTCTGGGCTAGCAGGCACTATATTGTATCACCTGGCTTCAAGTCCCAGTTCCCAATGGCCAATTGCAATCTAAGGCTTGGGTGAGAAACATACAAATTGAGCTTAGGATATCTTGTATCAGAAAGAAGGGCCCCATCATAGACTACTGGGGTCATATCCAAAAGATACGTAAGAATTTGATGGGCACACTTAGAATATCAATGAATGACTAAAATGAACAGAAAACTAACAGTATAAAGATGAGTTTACACTAATTTAAAAATCGTCACTGGTCACTTATGAGGATTGCTGGGACATGAATTCATTATACTTATGCTTGATAAGGGGAGAATAAAGTGTTAGGTCTCTATGGTAGAATGTCAGCTAAGGAATGTAAAAGAAGTAAGAGAGTTGGGGTTAGGAAAAATGCCATCTTGCGACCTCAGTGAACAGGGCTCAATGACAGCTAAAACCACTAGTGATAGTTTATTCTGGCCCCTTTGGCCATTAGCCATGATTTTAGGGAAATTCTTTAACACTCAAGGTTCTGCTTCCACATTGTCAGAGTTCTGTGAAAGAGTGTGGTTTGCTGTGTTTCTTAGGAGGGTTAAATGAGCAAACACATTTGAAATGTTTGCCTTGGTTTGGTGCCTTAGCAAAAAGCTAGATTACCAGCACATACAAATCAGAGGAAGATCTTTCCAGTGTGCTGGTTAAAAGCCGAAGTGCTTCTCCAAGTCTGAGTGTAGCACTTCCTCAGACCAGCAATATTATCCAAAGAAAAGGCTTATTTCCTGTGGCTTCTCACAGCTGTGGCTCCAACATGCTCATACAGATACTTGTTGGGACTCAGAGCCGGAACTGATTCTTGCCAGGATCCAGTCCCTCTGAGCCTTCTCAACACAATCCCAACAGAAGCAAGGCTCGTACCTTATCATAGACCCTGTTAAGGAGTCGAGGCACTGTGGGAAACACTGTGGGTTTCAAAGCCTTCATGTCATCAGGTAGCAACCGGATATCTCCTTGGAAGAACCCAATTTTGCCTCCACAGGAAAATATGACACCCTGGAAGAAGATGGAGGATAAGGCTCGGTGCCTCGGTCAGTGTAGGCAGTCCTGCCTCTGATGGATGTGAGCAAGAAACCGGAAATCGGCAGCTGTGTCCTTCTGCAAAACACCTGCTTCCTGCCGATCCAAATACCCAAGTCAGTCTCTGAGAGGCTCCCCCAGAACGGATAAAAACGGATTACTGTTGAAGTGGCAAGACAGATAACAGACTGTGGCGCTGTGGGTCCTGCCCTCAGGCTCTGCCACAGATCTGTCCCAGCCTATCCAAGATACCATCCTTCATGAGAAGCACGCATCTTGTGCACTAAAAAAAACTGCAGCCAGTTAAAATAAAAAATAAAAACAATAAATAAATAAATTAAATTAAATTAAAAAACATGCCTTCAATTAAGATTGTCCCAATTTGAGAAATACTAAAATATGTGTAAAGTTTTATTAGTAGCAATGTGGCATTTTGTACATCAACCAAGCATGTACTGGATGAAGAGATACTCGGTGCGGAGGGAGGGCATGAAAAGACCTCTTTCCCACAGCACCTGTGGTATTGAAATATTAGTGCTTCATTCATTCTCAAATTAGCTTCGGAATGGCTGGAAATTTTGGAGACCACTCCAAGAAGGGACACACACTGTGCTTGGCAATACCACCTTACACACTCAAGTGATATGTAAATTTGCTCCCTGGGGATAGCTGGATCAAATGCTTCCCCTTACTGCCCCACTGAAGGCATTTTCCTTAACCCTGGATCCTCTCAAAATGCTAATCAGTATATAAGTAAAAATGTCTGGTGAGTCCGCTCCGGCTTAAGAGAAAACAGACAATAAGAGCTCTGTGACGTCAAGAGCAAGCACTTACCTCCTTAGGTATTCAGACTTACTAGATGTAAGCCATGACTCAGAGAGACCAAGGGAGTGTGCTATGTCTGTGCTTGATTCTGTACAGAATGGACTAGGAATGTTTTACATCCCTGGATTTTGAATAAATGTGGAGCCAGCAAGTTAGGAACCCCCTTTCCTACCTGCTAGGCACACAGGACACTCACCTGGACAAGCCTCTCAAACATATGGGCCAAGGGAAGGTAGGATATGGTCACATCCTCGGGGGTGGGCTGGAAGATAGGCTGTAGACCGGGGACAAACAACAGTGGATTGGTCTTAAGTTTCTCTTCCAATAGAGATTTTAAAACTCCCCTTCTCCCTTTTGATTAAGCCTGTCTGACTGAAACCGTCCCATCTAACTGAGAGTAGAGAGAAAAAACTTGATATTTTGGCATCATCTTTAGATTCCTAAAATGCATAGCACGCAAACACCTCCCTGGGCACTTAATGTATTTCAGGATCTGATGTATCCTGTAACCATTCAGTGCAGCGGTCCTGAAACACTGAGGCTTGACATGCAGTCCTAAAGACTGTCTGTGTTTTCCATGCTTGTTATTGGTTTACATGCAAAACTCCCTATGGGCTCCTATGTTTAGCCGCTTTGTCCCCAGGTGGTACGACTGTCCTCTGGGGTTACAGAACTTTTACAAGGTGGAGCCTCACTGGAGGAAAGGGGTTACTTGGGGTGGATCTGGGGGTGTTGTACCCCAACCCCATTCCCTGTCTGCTGGTTCTTGATCCACCAATATATGAAGAAATCCCAGTTACACAGGCCTCACAATGGAGCTGCCTGGCATCATGTCACTCTGCAAATTTTAAGTCAAGTAACCCTCCCCTAGAAATCACCTACATCAGGCATTTTGTCACAGTGATGAGAAAAATAAACTTTAACCATGTTCCTCCTAAAAAAGCTTAAAGCCAAGTCACATTTTAGCAAGAGCCTCTTTTTTGACTGACCACTGACCTCCAGAAATTTGAGGAAAGCAGCCATGTTTGAAACGATATTTTGATGGGTCAGCATAGCTCCTTTGGGGTCACCTGTGGGAAGCAGAGGTGAAGAGAAAGGTCCTTAGCGTGGCTAATCTGTAACTTTTGACCTTGAAAGATGCTAAATTCAGTTTGGTTCTGTTCTAGAGACAAAAGTTGTCCTGTTGACTGGACCTTTCTGTAGGCATTCATGCCCCCCCAGAATTTCTCCCACTTTCTGTGTTACTGACCTCTGCCTTAACTTATAACACAGGCAGCATCTCAGATGATAACAGTAATACAGAAAGTTACAAATAAACTCTCCTTGTGCTGTTCACATGTTTAAGACTTTATACCTAAGATCTTGCAACAATATTGCTATGAAATTTATAAACCGGGCATACTGGAATAGTCCACAACAAATATAAGTAAACCATCTACTAAATGTTGAAACATAGGCATCTTGTGGAGAACCAACACTGAGTTACCCTGACTGAAACCATCCCAGTGGTACATCCATTAAACCATCCCAATGGTACGTTCTATGAAACTGTCCCCATGGTACATCTGATTGAAGCTGTAGAAGGGTAGAGGAAAAGGTGACACTTGGACCCCATCTGTAAGACTCGTAGCATCCACAGCATGCAGATGCTACCATTTATATTCAGGGGGTCTGTTGCCTTATGCTCCTGTTTTTCTATCTGGGAACCCATTCATAAATGGCTCAGGTTGTGAGCATGCAGGGACAGGGTGGCAGCATGGTATGTTCTAGCTCCCTGGGAGCTCTGTCAAGTTGTCACAGGCACTGACCTGTAGTTCCACTGGTGAAACAGATAACACTTAGATCCTCTGGGTTCGGAGGCTGGAGGAGGAGCACAAGGATGTTAGTCTGCGGTGAACCAAGAGTGGACTATACAAAGCTCAAATTCAGGAAGAACACTTACCATTGGTTTTTTGAAGTTCTCTTTGCCTAGATTCTAAGAGCACAGGAAATAAAAAACAACAAACAAACAAACAAAAAAGAGTCATTGAGGGTGGACAGACAGACCTGACAGTCAGCTCTTCCTTCCCCTGTTCTCAACCTCCCAATTTCCAACATGGAGTTAGCTCATAAACCAATAATGATAAACAATGGAAGCATCAAAGAAAGGCAGAAAGTTTCTCCACAATGTTAATCTAAAGTAAGTAGGTCTCAAACTTATCATTTTCTTAAGGTCCCATCATCAAAGATCATAATTAAACCTATCTTTCTTGGATGATATACCATGACTATGCCAGGATGTGTGCTACGCTAGTCACTTTCCTGAGCAATTCACACACACACACACACACACACACACACACACACACACACACACACACACACACTAATTCATTTAACCCTTGCCACCATATCTGTGAGATTAGGAACACTTTAATCTTCCATGTGTAGCTAGGGAGAGATGTAGCTTGTAACAGGTGAATAACTCGGGCAAGCTGCATCAGGGACCAGATTCATAAACATCCTTGGGGTTCTCTATCCATTCATTCTATACCCAGAAGGGTATACAGCTAGCCAAGGAAGTCTGTCCACCTCTGTCATGAGTTTTGTACTTGTCTTCAGGTTTCAGAGTCTGGTTCACATACACTCTCCTCGAATAACAGCAGCCCTCTGCTTCCGTGTGGACGGCCTGTGTCCTGCTCATGTGATAAACCGCCTACCTCATAGCATGCTGGCTTTGACTCTCACCTCAGCATCATGCAGAGACAACATCTCAATGCCACACTTCTCTCCTCGTTTCATCAGGTCATCATCGAAAGGGTCCATGAGGATGACTGTCTTCAGGCCTGGGGTAAGGTCCTTTTCCACATTTTCTATCAGCATTGTTGCTTTTTGGGGTGTATCACAGATCACCACGGAGATATCAGCTAAAAGCAGAAACCGAGTCAGAGGTCACCACCCTATTCGGTTAAATGCATGACTCTTTGGGGAAAAAACGGGGTAGGTATTAAATGTCAAAGCCAGTAGGATCCTGAATGAGACTGCATCTGGAAATAAGGTTTACAGAGTTCAAACGGAAATGCTCTACTGACTATAAAAAGGGAAAAGGAAAAACGATGAGTGTAGCTGGAATACCAGCCCTTTTATTTTCTAATGTTGCTGACAATTTTAGTGTCTAGAACTTCGTGAATCCTTTTGTTTAAGAAAACTCATCCAATACTGTCTCCTGGGTATATTTGTACCGCTGTTCTGCAGAGCGGGGAGCAGTTGAGGAAGGCGAGTGCAAATGGAATCTTTAGAAGGCAGATGGTTTATGATTCATAATGTCATCGTTTCTGTAGTATCTACTATTCAAACAAAGCTACTCAGCCTACAATGCAGAGACAAAAGACACTCCCTCAGGTGACTGAAAGGACACTGTTGCCAGTTGAACTTGGTCTCCTTTCTCTAACAGCGCCAGTGTTCTGTATATTTACAGTCCTATTGGTGCATATTGCTTGCATGTACTGAATTAAATGTTCAAGCTTTCAGAGGAGTAGGGAATGGTCCCTATGCTTACACTGTGACTTAGGCAGGCCCATTGCACGCAGACTTCTATTCCGTGTATTCAAAGTAGTCTGGCCTCTAAACTGTCCCATGTCATCTTAGGTTTGCCGGACCTCTTATCTAAGCGTACCTTTGTCACTGGGATTTTTGTAGTTTCTGTGTAAATTACATTCTAAATACTATAATATCAGAAATGTAAGAAAAAGGAAATAAAGAAAACTGAAGCATTATTCTTCATTGAGAAAGAATAAAATTAAAAAGTAACAGCGAAACGTTACCTCTGTTGATGACATAGATGATGGCTTCTGCTCCCAGTGTGTCATACAGGGGGACAGCTACCATGGAATATGTGTAACAGGCTAACTCGGAGATGACCCACTGCAGAGAAAAAGTTCAAGTTAAGTACCAGAAGTTGACTTTGAAGAGCGTTGATTCAGATATTCAACTAACGAATACTTACTGAGTATGCTTATTTTTTTAAACCTTTAGGAATGCCATAGAGATTGTCACTTAGCCTGCTATAAGGGGCATTTAAATAACTAAGTTAAGATATGCACAAAAATAACCATAAAGCCAAGGTAGACCAGCACACAGAAGAAAAGAGTGGTCATTTCACCCGTAAGAGATGTGGAAAGCATTGTAGAGACTACGAGAGGCAGAGACCCCTTTCAGGAGTAGAGGTCAAGAGTAACTGGTCCAAAGAAGCTGAGGAAGCTAGACAGAACTTCCAAGGATTGCTAATATTTGAGATAAAAAAATCTGAATACAGTGGAAATGAACAAAGAAAAAAAAACCATGGCCACTGTGCCCTCACACAAGCATGAGGAGTGTCACAAAGAAACATCGCTCATAACTGGTGGACTATGTCGTCTTACAGATTGATCTGTGTCCCTACCCTATTCATGTTGAAACTCTAATCCTCAGTAGGATATAAAGTTAAATATGAACATAAGAATATGACCATAATCCAGAGATGAAGAAGATACCTGGGGATGTATGTGCTCAGAGTAAGGACAGAGGGAGAGGCATAGTGAAAAGATACCCACCTGCAGATCATGGGAAATACATCAGGAGAAAGTCTCCTGTGGGCACCTACATCTACATCACTATGGTAGTCCTGGAAGACTGACTGATACCCTGGGTTTGATGTATCAGTCTTAGGCCAAATAAAGTCACTTTTTCTTACTGTAGCTCCCACACTGGGGTGCATAGTACTTTTCAGGACTTAATTTAAAAACCTAACTAGAGCAATGTCTCTAACAAATGCAAAGGGCCCTCAAAGTCTCTTTTTAAGGATAGCGGAACTTGGGCGTAAGATTATTTCCAACCATCCTACTGTGTAGTATCTACTTTGAGCTCACCATGGAAAGACAGTGACAGCCAGGCTCAACAGCTACGGCTGCACTGGTTTACTAAGTCAAATACAAAGTCTAATTCTAACACCGATTCATCTCGTTCTCCAGCACCTTCGAGATTTTATGGAGCCATCCCTCATAATGTCTTTATTTTTCCACATACGAAGATCAGAGTGACTTAAAATGATCCACACTGAAGTCCAACCACACAGGCTAGAGCATCAGACACTCAGCAGAGATTTAAGGAGCCTCGGAAGCCTGGCTCTTTTGAACTAAAAGAGTGGAATCTTTATATGGCTTGGGGAAATCATCAGCAAGGGTCAGAATGCTGTACTGGGGGACATCAATTCACTTAGTTAGCTTTGACACGGTACCTCTGGCCTATTTTGAGCAAAGATGCCAATAAATTGGTCCTGCGATGGCTTGTATCCTTTATGCAAAAGACAGGAGCCCAGGTACTCTGCTCGATCAGACACCTAGGAGAGAGGACACCTAGGTCAGGGAGAAGAGGTCAAGATCCAAACAAGGCCAAAGCAGCTCCTGGCACACAAGCAAAGGCATTTCCTAAGCATGAGCTTGACTTGCCTGCTTGTAGGATATCCACTTGTAGGGCTGGTTCGGCTTTCTGTATCCCAAGCAAGGTCCATTGTCTAAAGCACAAAACATTGGAAGCAAATCAATTCTAGCTGCGAATCATTTGGACCAGAGAAGAGAGAAGAGCACCCAGAAAAGGCCCAGACACTGAGGCTAAACCTAGCAAGGATCTGCATTTCTCAGGTGTCCATGAAATCCAAGGGCAAACATTTAGGAAATATTACAAGACAGTACCGTTGCCATAGCTATCATGATAAGATGGGCATTCAGGCCACCAATGTGTATAAGCCCAAGTGACATGAATTAGCTGCACACATAAAAACAAATAGCCTGGGGCTGGAGAGATGGCTCAGCAGTTAAGAGCACTGACTGCTCTTCCAGAGGTCCTGAGTTCAAATCCCCGCAACCACATGGTGGCTCACAACCATCTGTAATGGGATCCCGTGCCCTCTTCCGGTGTGTCCGAAGACAGTAACAGTGTACTCACATACATGAAATAAATAAATCTTAAAAAATAAAATAATAAAATAACAGCCTGTATTAAATGAGACAGAGAAAAAAATGAGCATCTCTGTAATAAAAATATGCTAATGACATAAAATCAAAATATGAATCATCATTCTTTTGACAACATTAATAATACTATTTCCTCCTCCCATTGTTCTTATCTGTGGTTTTGTACATATATGCCCATGCTCATATTTGGAATAAACAGAAGAATTTGGTGCTTCCTCCCCCAATTTGTTATAAACATTGCCATGCTATTTTTTCTCTGTGGAATTTGAACAGCCATCTGACAAAGGACTCTACAGTCCTCGACTTTACTTCATTGTGGATCTATACAGTTGTTTCAAGTGCCTCACTCCCTCTAAATAATGCTATGGCGAATATTATCAAATTTACCGTTTCAATTTAGAGTATTTCCTCAGTGTGCTTTAGTGTGAAATAAGAGGGGTAGATAGTTTTGCCCCCACTGTGCGTGGTGCCACTCCCAAGCAGGTGGGCCTGGGGTGCATTAATACCCAGGCAGGCAAGCCGCACACTTCCACCGTTCTTATCTTTGCTTCCTGCTCGAGTCCAGCCCTGACTTGCCTCAGTAACCAACTAGGAAAAGGAAGTGTTAAGTCAAGCCACCCCTACCTTCCCCAGTTACTTCTGGCCATGACTTTGATCACAACCATAGGAAGCAAACTAAGGCAGAAGGGGCGGAGACTTTGACACTCGGCTCTGAGTACCTTGGCCAAACTGTTGTAAACAATTACTTTTGTTCACACAATTGAGTTTTAACACACTCTCACGGATGTAAACAGTGTTGTTTAAAATGGATTTCTGGCTTTATAGATTTGAAAAGTTATTACTTTCATCTGTTTTAACAACTAACGAAAATGGATCTTTCCCACGTTGTTATATTTTTATCTATTCCCATGGGTCAGCTGTACACGTACTCGTTTCTGTGAGCCTGTCTTCTAAGATGTAGAGCCTTAGAAAAGAACATGTTTGCCTTCAATAGTTCCCCAATTTGCGTCTTACACTGGACAGCAAGAGAATTCAACTTATAAACCTCTAAACCACGTGGCCTACCTTAAAATCAGAACAAGTCTGGGGATTCTGGGAGTGTGGCTCAGCGGTAGAACATGGACCTGGCATGTACCAGGCCCTGGGGTCAGCCCACAGCACCCTCAACAGAAATAGACACGAATGAACGAGTGAAGAGTCCAAGGGCTCAAACAAATGCTGAGAGGAATTCAGGGCTTTGCCAAGGGAATCACAGCTGAGAACCAAAGGCAAACACGTGAGTCTCGATTGTATGATGAAGGAAGAAGAGAAGCAGGAAAGAGATAGCCGCGTCCATTAGGGAGATAAGAACAATGACCGAGGACAATGGCTAAGAGGAACTCCACCACTTCCTGCTCAAACAGCTACAGGAAAGGCCCAGAAGTAAAACTTCAGGCAAATATTCCCTGGAGTGCGCAGGTCCTGATCTGCCCATTGACCACAGCCACTGATCCCCTGGGCCCTCCAGAGAGCGCTTTTGTCCTGCAATTAGTCTTTAATGACAGCTACTGTTGATTGAATGCATGTGCCCCAGCAGGCACAAGCCTGCTCTTCCCAGCTATTGTCATCCCCGATGTAATAAGAACTATAAAGGCCTGGATTGAACCAATTCAAAGCTCGTCTAATAAGAGGGAGAGTCCATGGATGTGGAGGAGACTCTCACGCCTTCTCGTTACTTCCTGATTAATAATACTAGCAGCAGAGGACGCTAGCCAAGAAGCCAAATAATTAGCCCAAAGGGTGACAGCTCAGATCTCATTAAACTCCATGTTCCGTCAGCTTTCGTTTGCAACCTCCTACCTTGTTTAACTTACTCAACTCGGCCTTGCTTGGGTTCTAAGGCATGGCTACTTTCCAAGAGTGCAGGTGAGAACAAGGCCATAACCAGACGGACACCCAGAGCTAAACAGTTTGAAGGGCATACAGAATCCCCAGAACCCCTCTTTTGAACGCGTCCTAAGAATCAACAGGTCTCGTTTTTCTGGAATTCTGATTCAATAGGGAAAAAAAAGCTGAACCAGAGAGTACACGTTTTAACCAATATTCCCCGGTAAGTCTGGGAGTCAAAAGGACTGGTTGATATATTCAACCCCAGATAACACCTGCGTTCATAAGCCATATCAACCTTACCACTTGAACTCTAATTTATTTAAATTTTTCAAAAGACGCTGAATAAAATGTCTCCTTCTCGGTCACATGTGACATACAGAATGCCTTGGGTTTAGTTGAAAACCAGCATATAGTCTAGGTGTTGAACAGACCTTCTACAGACAGGACACCACAAGGAAATTGGGTTCTAGTCATCCACTACCTCAAGTCCCCAGAAAAGTAAAGCCTTGAGTGTTTGGTTTTCTTTCTGTTATCTGCACGGAATTCAAACAAGTGCTGATTTAGACCCAGAAGTGCTACGCACAGGCTCTTGTAGAGACATCCTACGGAAAGTTTCCTTACCTGACTTTATATCTCTACAGAGTCTAGGAACCGCACTGAGAGAGAAAACATGCCTCATGTTTTATTGGGACTGACTTGAGACATGTAACATGATTACTTCCAGTGGCATTTATTTTCCTGCACACAAAAAAACCCTACATTCTTTTCTAATTTCTCAAAAAAATTATATTGTTTGATAAACTCTATTTGTGCAATGTATTGTGCATCTAATTTGCATTTTAAAAGTCAAACCCTGGAGTCTGCTCTAAGTTTAAAATCAAAATTAATAGGTGTGTCTTTTTGTAAACACTGGGTCTTAAGGGCTTATCTATAGTCGAGCATAAACACAGGCAGGTAGTTAATAAAAATCTACACTGAGGGGTTGGGGATTTAGCTCAGTGGTAGAGCGATTGCCTAGCAACCGCAAGGCCCTGGGTTCAGTCCCCAGCTCCGGAAAAAAAAAAAAAAAAATCTACACTGAACAAAAGAGGAAAATATGGTGCAAATTTAAAGTAAGTTTATCAAGTTTTCTATCACTGTGACAAAATGCCATGACCAAAAGCAATTTGGAGGTAAAAGGGTTTCTTTCACTTACTTATTCTGGTAACCACCAAGGGGAGTCAGGGCAGGAACTCACACAGGACAGGAATATGGAGAGAAGCAGGAGCCAACACAGAGGCCATGGAGGGGTGCTTACTGTGCTCATCGTGGCTTTCTCAGCCCAGGGGTGACACTACCCATCATGAGGTGGGCCCTCCTTTATCAATCACTAGTTGAGAAAATGCCTGCAACCCTATCTTATAATCTTCTCACAAGAAGTCCACATTTTTAATAATATCTCAAGTCATTTTAGACATTTACTGTCTTATCTTGAATAAAAAATATACAAAGAAAAATGTGTATATTGTATATGTACGATATATATAAAATGTATGTATACATATTTATATATACCACATTTCCTTAATCCATTCCTCTATTCCTAGACACCTAGGTTGGTTCCATACCTTAGCTATCGTGATGTCTCTGTGATGAGCTGAATTGGAGTCCTTTGGAGTAAATATTCAGGAATAGTTGTAGCTGGGCCATGTGGTTTAGTTTTGTGAGGAACTAATGTCTGAACTTTATTTTAGGGAGAATGGGGGAAATGTTACATTGTATACTTGCGCAAATGTGTCCTATGTAGTCGGATCACGTACAATGAATGCACACAATCAAAATTTAAAATGTGCTACTAATTTTCAAAGGACAGGCTAAAAAACAAATCTTTACTAATGAGGAATAACTAGTTTAGTTACAATATTGACCAATTTACGTAACAGAATCATCAAACTGCATCCTAACAGGTATAGGCTTAAGTAACAACCCCAAACCTTTGTACTTCTGGGACCTTGTAAGTGTTCTTGAACCTTGGAGTCTCCAATTCCTGGTCTTTAAGATAGAGAGTAACAGTAATTAGCTAGCAGAGTGCATAGGTAACTGTTGTAGCCGTTGCGCAGTTAGTTTTTCCTGAGGGTCGATGATACATTGAAAGGGTGGAAGAGATAAAGGCCACACCAGCAAACTGACACAAGGCAGAGTGCTGCTCCCAAGATAAAGGATACAGAGAGTCGCAAGCCAGACACTTAAGAAAGGAAACTTGGGCATCTAGCAATGGACTCAACAGTAGGAGACTTGCTAAAGCTTCAAAACCTCATTTGTTCCAAAGGAACTTAACAAAACCCGTGGGTGTTTCATTTGCTTTGTTTTGTTTTGTTTCATTTCGTTTTGTTTTGTTTTGTTTTCTCAAGGCCACAGATGACTATGTGATATTAAGACAGCATGACTAGAAGCTTGATGCAGAGGTCAAACTAGAGCTTAGAACTTCTCCAAGCTTCCACTATTAATCTTGACTCAGGTTGTTTATATGCATTTACTGCAAGGAGATATATTATCAACAGATGTTCTGTGAACAAACATAGTGTGTGTGGAAACGCCTGCCTACACAGCGCTGGTTCAGGTGTGGGCAGGCGGTTTCTTCTGTGTTGAGAACCCTTTTAGAGAGCAGTGAAACCTGATGTGGAAGAACTGAATTCTGAGCTCTTCCCAGCAGGCCTCACTCTGACATGGTGGTTTATGTCTCTGCTGTATCCTGAGGCTCTTTATGGTTTAGAAGACAGTCAGGGAGGACCAGGATGAACCGAAGCCAACTGGGGTTTCTTTTAGACATGGCCAAGTGACCAGGCTTACCAGACACAGCAAGTCCTCTTTGGAAAACTTCATACAACGTCTTGGCGTCTGAGAAGTAATAAAGGATTAGGTCATTGTTCTTCTGGAAAGCGCCTCTCCGTGCTCCTCCCTAGAACACAAGACCCAGTGTGAGTTTCTCTCCACTCTCTCCAAAACTTTCATGGGCTGAGATACCATAACTGCTGACTTCTGAAGTCACCGGGACATAATCTTCCTCAGTCAACTTTTTTTTTTAAAATTTAATATATATGAGTACATTATAGCTGTCTTCAGACACACCAGAAGAGGGCATTGAATCCCATTACAGATGGTTGTGAGCCACCATGTGGGTGCTGGGAATTGAACTCAGGACCTCTGGAAGAACAGTCAGCGCTCTTAACCACTAAGCCTTCTCTCCAGCCCCTCAGTCAACTTTTAAAATTAAATTTGTTCATTGAAACTTTCACGCAGGCATCTGACCACACCTACCCCCTACCCTCTCTGCCTCTTCCTAGTCCCACCTCTCCCCCTCCCTCAAGTCCTCCTTTCTTGTCTTTTTTTTTTTTTTTTTAAGCTCAGAATCTATATAAACTGAGGTCATGACTTCTCCATCTTCTGGCTAAGGTTTTCTTTTTATTGTGGATGAGAACAACCAGAGGCATCCAGAAGCACCCAGAGCAGAGAGACAAATAGGTGACCATGGTCATCAGATTGGACCTGAGTATGAGGATTAGATCAGGAACAGGGAGGGAGGGACCTGGAGAGAGACAGAGACAGAGCATATACAAATGGGGTTCAAGAAGAAAGATTAGTGACCGGAAGGAAGCCCGAGAGCTGGAGGGAGTCTAGCTAGGACCCTAGCATGCAGCGCACAGTTGGAACATGTACTAGGCACCTGCAGGGATTCTGGCTTGGGCTTTGGCATGCTAATAGGTGCTGGTAAGTATTGGCGGCAGCCCTGTTTCTTCTGCCAGTGATAAGGGTGAGTGGCTCCTTTGTCAGAGGGAAACCGGTTTCACTGGTTCCTCAGGAATGCTGGCCTTTGTCTCCTACATACCAGGACTACCTTTTGAGTCCAAGGAAGTAGAATTTTCCTGGGACCTGAATCCACCAGAGTGTGAGTGAAGAACAATCCAGAGGTCTGTGGGTAATTACCAGTGGCTACCCCACTGAATTCCCACACACACAGCAGCTTCTAACAGTTCCCCCAGCGGAGTCAGAGCATAGCACCATCAGCACCTCCTCCTTCCATGCTTAATCAAAAAAAATTAATGTTTTTATTTATTTATTGCACGCATGTGTGTATGTGTTGGTATGTGTGCCGTAGCACATGTGTGGAGTTCAGAAAGCAGCATGGAGGTGGCTCTCCTCTCCTACCATGTGGACCCTGTTAGGTCTCAAACCAGACAAATGACTGATGTCTACCATATCAAAGCAGACCTGGCAGCCAAGTTCTCCCAACATCCCTCTGTCCTACCTGTTACGGGGTTATGGTTGGCATGCCCCACTCCCTAACCTAAACCTCTCCAGCTGCTCTTCTTCCAGCGGCCCTCCCCATATCCAGCCATTTTGGTTACCAGACCATTTCATCTACCTCACCCTCTGGGCCTCTTGGTCTGACTCTTTCCCTCGCCCCCACGGCTCAGCTCAGTGTCATTTTTCCTCTGGACTCTCCCAGATGTCCTTGTCTCTAGCTACGCTCTCTCCTTCCTATCTACAATAAACCTTCCCCTCTTCCACCATGCAGAGGAAGCAGTAATGCCCTCCCTTTTTATTCCTTTTTTCATGAATCTGGTGCAGGAACCTGGGATTTGTATATAAGAGTCCCCTTCCAAGGAACGTGGCCTCTCTGAACCAAGCTGCTGATTTGACTCTCCTAAGGTATGTGTGGATCATTTGTTTCTGCTGGCTCTGGCCACCCGTCAAATTTCGCCCCACATTCTATTTTTTCTTTTTTTCCCCTCCATCTTTATTAAATTGGATATTTCTTATTTAAATTTCAATTGTTATTCCCTTTTCCGGTTTCCAGGCCAACATCCCCCCAACCCCTCCCCTCCCCTTCTATATGGTTGTTCCCCTCCCCATCCTCCCCCCATTACCGCCCTCCCCCCAACAATCACGTTCACTGGGGGTCCAAGGGCAGGACCAAGGGCTTCCCCTTCCACTGGTGCTCTCACTAGGCTATTCATAGCTACCTATGAGGTTGGAGTCCAGGGTCAGTCCATGTATAGTCTTTGGGTAGTGGCTTAGTTCCTAGAAGCTCTTCACCCCACATTCTAGAGCCCACCTTCTCAGCTACTCCTCCTCTCCACACACTTTAACAATTCCTCACCACAGGTTTCTTTAGCTCCTTGAGCCTTCTACACCCTCCCAAGGCACCTGCCTGGACATTCTCAGCTCAGGCTGCTTTACCAGATCCCCTTTCTCTGGTCTCTAATCTCTCTAGCCTCCCACTAGGAACTGCAGTCACATAGCTTCTGGTCTCACCTCCCTCCTACCTTTTTATGTCTTTTTTTTTCATTCATTCCCAGGGGACTGAACTCATGCAGTAAGCCCCTTTCCCCACTGAGCTATCTCTGCAGCCCCCAGTCAATGTCTTCAACCTAAAGTTGTGGTACGGTCATGTATAATTTACATGCACATACCCATGCAAGTCCATGTGTGTGAATGTCTGTGTACATGTCTCCACATGAGTATGTGTACGTACTCCTGAGTATGTGAAGAGAGAACTCATGAACACAGAGAGCTTGTGACACTTGAGTGTCACTGACGTCAGACCTGGGTGTCACGCCCTTACGGTCATCTTTAAATTAGAGTAATTTATTGTGTCGGAATAAAGTGTGGGTGTGCATACCGTGGCACGTGCGTGGGAGGCAGAAGACAAATCTGTGAGGCTGGTTCTCCCATCTTCCCACAGCTTCTGGGCATTGAACTCGGGTCTCCAGCCCACAGAGCAAGCATTTGTATCCACTAAGCATTCTACTAACAAAAACAGCTGGGAATTATGTAGAATCAGAGTTGGTGGATAACTCTGAGTCTTGCCTGCTGTTTTTTATGAATAAAGTTTTATTGAACACAGTCCTGATCATTTATGTACCTGTTGCTGGTGCTTTCACTCTCTAACAGCATTAAGCGGAGGCCAGCTCCAGACGCCTCTTACAGAGGGAGGGTCCCTTGCTTTAAGGGAGACAAAAAGATGGTTGGAAGGAAACCATAGACGCAGAGGGGGAGGAGCCTAGATGACTGAGGATGGCTTCCCGAGAATAGGAAGGTGCATCACTGAAGGAGATGTGGACGGTGGAGGGGTCAAGATACAAGTGTGGAGGCAGTTGAGAGGAAGACTGAAGGTGATGGTCTATAAATGGAGCAGGCGAGGGAGGCTGTGGGTAGAGTAGGAGGGCGCAAGTGGCCAGAGACAAGGGTGCTCTTTACTCTCAAGAGGGAACTGGATGGAAACGGATGGTGCTCGCCACTTGTGGAGGCTGAGGGAAGGAAAGGCAGGGGAACTCAAGAAAACAGTCTCGGCCACCTCACACACTGGGTGTTTCCACGAAGCTGGTCTCCTAGCAGAGTATCTCCCTAAATGGTAGACGGTAAGTATTTTAGGCTTCATAGAACACATATAAGCTGACCTTTATAGACAATTTACCTAGTTAAAGATTTGAAAACCATCTTAACTCTGTCCTTAGTTTACATCTGCCCAGAAAGGGGAGAAGTTAGCAACCCATGATCTAGACCACCACCGTCTAGTGATGGTTTTATTGTGTTTCAAGGGAAATTTGCTGACAACAGACATTTATTTACATTTGCAGGTTGAAGGTTCACTTCCCCACGTTTTTCCCCTTCGTGTTACACCCCAGGGTTTGAATCGCAGTTTGTGCTTAGTCAAGGCTGACAAACTGAAGGCCATTACCTCAATCCCTACAGACTGGTTGTCCAAGTCAATGAGAGGTAAGACTGGCTGAGGTCTGTTGATCAGCCACAGGAAGATAGCCGTTCCAAATGTCAGGAGGCAGATCAGGGCCGGGGTCGGAAGTGGGGAAAACAAGAAGTTAAAAATAAAAAGCATCTTTGTGAATACCAACAGGAAATTCAGACCTTAAAAAAAAAAAGAAAAACAAAGAAAAAGTTAGAGGAAGTGGATATATTTTTATGTTATGTTTTACTTTGTTTATAGAGGTACACACGTCTCTCTCTCTCTCTCTCTCTCTCTCTCTCTCTCTCTCTCTCTCTCTCTCTCTCATGTTCTCTCAACAGAGCTGGGCCTCTCTAGAGTTTCTAGCACTGTTTACCTTGGCAATGTCGAAAATAATGGAAGCGGTCTCCACCCCAGCCACTTGACCGTCCTCACACAAGGCAGAAGGGATCAAAGAAGACAAGTTAATCATTTCCCAATTGCGAGAGCCAACTGCCTCTTTGTTTGTGGCCCACAGAGCCTAGAAGGCCACCTCACCACCTATCACAGTAGGGAGAGTGAACCAAACAGCTTCTCCCACTCAGGCAGAGTCCAGCTCTTCCGCCTGGGCTCCCCTGGGGCGTAAACTAAACAGAAGGGACCTCTACAGAGGTGATGTCACGGCTTTCACAAATCAATCATCCTGCACGAAAGACATTTCCTGCTGGCCAGATAGGCACCGCTTGTTGCTTTGTGTTCTGAAGCACCAAGTGGGTAACTAAGAGTAACTAAAACGCAAGCTCCCGTGTCCAGTATCCTGCATCCCCATCACAGAAGCCCCGGGGAACCATTTCTCCCGAGATCAACATCGGAGGTACAGAGAAAGGTTGTCAAGAATGTGCTCGATACACGATGAGCAAGTAGGAAAGGCTCTTGAAGGAACCAGAGCACACACACTTCCCATGACTTTTCCAGCCACCCCATAAGTGAGCCAGCCTTTCTGTCTGTCCTTTCATAAGGTTCAGACTTGGACAGGCTAATAGCAGCCAATGAGTAACGATTATGCCCAGCCCTAAGCGGAGTCGGATAACAACATCATGAGGTACCTTCACTGAACACGAAGCTTCTAAGAGGGGCAACGACTTTTCCAAGCGCACAAGCTTGTTTTCCTTGTTCCTTCCCTAGAGCTATCCTCACACACCTAGCTGTTTTCTTATTGTTTCTAGGCTCAGGGCTCAGAAACCAAATATCTGGGGCCTTACAGATCACAGCAAATGAAGTCACAGATCTGCATTCTTCAAACTTGACTGCAACACGCAGCAGAGCAGCATCTCAGAGTCCAGGCCAACTGATCCTACTCAAAATCAAAATGGCAAAAACAAGCCCAATAAAACGTTTTGTCAGGTCAGGATCTTAGCTATGCTTAGAGTTTTGTGAGGCAGCTGCCAGTAGTTGGCCTCTGGAACCTTCTTCAGTGAAGGCAATTCTTCCTTCCCATCCAAAATAGTCTTAAGACATCGGGGAGGGGTTTCTTTTAGGGATTGGAGGGGAAGAACAAATGCAAGAAAGAATTCCAGGACACTGTTCTCATGGTGGGTCCCTTGCCTAACTATGGAGTAGTTACTTTCCATTTTATGGAAGAAAATGAAACTCCAAAGGCAGAGACAACAGCTCTGAAACGCCATGCTTTCTACATTGAGTCCAGGGGTAGAAAATAAAAGAGAAACAGGAGCCGAGTGTTACCCAAGCTGGAGTGTGAAGCATTAGAGAACAATCGTGACTCCCTGGCAGGGTTCTAATAGCTGGGACTTGGGAGTCTAGCTACACCTGGGCTTTCCAACCACGAGGGTCTCCGGGAGCCAAAGTGTGTAAGAGCAGCCACGTAGGTCACCATCTTTAGGACAGCTATTCCAAGCCAGTATGGAAGGGAGATAACCCCAGGAAAACTACTGCTTTGGCAGCAAGTAGCAACTAGAAATTGAGTTAGGGCTTGCCCCTACCTGCCTCTCAGTCCTCTCCTGGGGTGGGTAGGACACGGCTGTCAGCTAAGCTGGATCGTATCTCCCAGGTTTTCTGCCTTTGTCCCAAGCTCACCTGCAAATAAACAGATCCTCACCCGACCTCTTTCAACAGTGGGAACAAATTTGAGGCACCAAAACTGTTGCCGTCTCCTCTAGAAGGCAAGCTGACATAAAACGAGGTATTGTTATAAACACTGTCTTCAAAGCAGGCTCTAAAGGTGAAGTTTCTGTTCAGTGTGGTAGGAGTGCAAAGGGTGTGTGGGAAGACCAATGGCCTTGTAGGTAACCCCCTGGGAGAGAGGAGACTGGAAATCCTTGACTAGTCTCAAGAGGGGCAAATGCTGTCAATCACAGCTAATTGTTACCACATAGTCACATGGGCCCAGAGTCACTAGGTTGTCAAATTTTCCCTCCTTAGATAACCCAGAACACTAGATACCATAGAAAAAACCCTCAGTTTCAATGAGTAGAAAGCTTTAAAAGAAACCAATAAGAACACATCTACTTTAATTTGAACCACAGGCTGCCTGTGTTTGGCTAGTCCTTCCAGACGTACTTGGATCGTATTGCCTACAGAGAGGGAGTCTGTTCACGGCACCACAAACACTGGCCAGATTTACACATTTGGAGAGAATGAAAGGACTGTGGATATGCTGGCAAGGGATTTGGTAAACTGAAGAAGGTACTGAAGGGTCTATGTATCTGCCGGCAGAAATGGCTTCTGTGCTGACTGAGTTCCCAACTCAAGAAGAGTCACAGAATTTTGGATGGTTTTCCCTGCTGCCCTTAACGTTTCAAAATTGTAACAACAACAACGATGACGACAACAGAATTAGCCGTTTTAACATATACTATTCAGGAGCATGGGAAGTCAATAATGTTCTTGCTATACAAGCACGAGGTCCATCTCCTGAACCCGTGTAAAAATTGGGTTGTGGTGGCCCAACCTTACAATCCTCACACTAGAGAGGCAGAGGTAGGCAGATCCCTGGGGCTTAGTGCCCAGTCAAGCTACCCTCATCACCAAGCTTTAGGTCCCAGCACAGAACTTGCCTCAGAAACTAAGGTGGCTGTCTCCTGAGAAACCACATCTGAAGTTAATGCCGCTTGTGCACACCTGTGTGTATGCACTCTCCCACGTGTATCAGAATACTCACATGCACACTCATACATGCACACTTGGGTAGAAACCAGGGAAAGCACCGCTACCCTTCTCCTGGGTCCTGTGTGTACAGGTGAGATCCAGTCCCCTCTAGAGTCACCCTTGTGAGCCCTCACGTGGTGACATTTGTTCTTTACATTAATGCCACACCTCTGTGGAGAAAAATGTGCAAGGGAGAGTTGTAATCATGGTAACAAAAAAGGGGGGAGAGGTATTGTCTGCTGTGCCTGAGAGTTTCAGTTCCAGACCACCTCCACACAGAGAAGGAACCACATTACACCTGAGGACGCCCCAACTGGCCAGCTTCCTCTGCTTGTGGACCTGTTGTCACCGTGGCTGTGTCTCACCTCCTGTGGTGTGGCTGCACAGCCATAGCCAAAGCCTTTAATTTCTTAGCTTCTAAAGGGTCTGGGATGTGAACTGAAACATAATCCCTGCCTCCAGACCTCTTTACAAGCTCCCTGAACCAATATTGCTTGGATTTTACCCCTCTGTGGAGTTGGGCAACATTTGTTCATTAAGTTTCATTTTATTTGAATGAAGATCTTGAGGGACCCTCTCTACACTATCACTCAAGCTGCATGTTGTTTGCTGTTGTGAATCTTTTGGGCTAACTCTATAGGTTAAATTTTTTCTCCCTTGGTAAGTCTCTTTCTTGTCAAATATATTTTTGTGCAAAGGTCTGGGTTGGATTATGAGCACCACAAAATAATTTTTGAAGTTAAATGAGTAATAGCTTATATTTTGGGGTCTGGAGAGATGGCTCAGTAGCTAAGGGCATGTTCGAGGATGACCTGAGTTTCTTCCTTGCACCTACAGGGTTTGGGAGGGCTCACAACCACCCGAGTCCAGCTTCCAGGATCTTCCATGCGCTCTTCTGGCCTCTGTAGTCCCTGCACACATGTAGCATCCACTCACACAGACACACATCCGCATAGATAGGATCATCATTCTAGCCTGCTTTTTAAAGGTTGCATTTGTTTCACCTCCATTCTGTTCAGAACCTCATCTGTCAGCTGAGTCTCACCTTGAACCTATGGACCTGCTCACTTCATTGTCTGTAGCTCTTCCCAGGTCCAACAGGACTGTGCACTGCTCACAACCATCTCTGCTTGCTTTCCTGAAGGCCGCTTTCTCCTCACGGATCACTTTCTCTGCTAATGCTGGTCACCATCTGAAACAGGCCCAGCCCCCTATAATCCACTGCCCCTTCTGAGCTAATCTCCTTATAGGAACGGGGGCTTTTATTGTATTTCTTGCTGTGCCTACAGTATCTATCTCTACCATGCCAAACTTGTAGGAAACTCTAAACTAACTAACTAACTAACTAACTAACTAACTAGCTAGCTAGCTAGCTAGCTACTTTCCCAGTCTAGGATAACCTGTTCTAAATAGGTTTCAAATCTTAGGCCCCCAAAAGTCACTCTGGTCAGGCACCACCATGGCATACACCCATAATAGTCCAAGCATTTAGTAAACCAAAACAAGAGGATTATAAGTCCAAGACTAGCCTGGACTGGAGAGTGAGACACTGGTGTTTGTTTGGTTTGGTTTGGTTTGGTTTTAAGAACAACAACAACAACAACAACAAATTGGGTTGGAGAGATAGCTGAGTTGGTGAGGCACTTGCTACATAGGCATGAAAACCTGAGCTAAATCCTAGATACTACATTAAAAGAAAAAAAAAGAAAAAAAAAAAAAGCTAGGTACGGCTGAACGTGCTCACAATCCCAGTGCTAAGGAGACAGACGCAGAGACAGGTGGATCCCCACAGTTCAAGGTCAAACCAGCCCAGTCTACTTAGTGAATTTCAGGTCAGTGAGAGTCTGTGTCTCAAAAATAAATAAATAGATGATAGATAGATGATAGACAGACAGACAGGAAGGAAGGAAGGAAGGAAAGTAGGAAGGAAGGAAGAAAGGAAGATAGATACATGCATACATACATACATACATACATACATACATACATACATACATACATACATACATATATATAGACAGACAGATTAGATAGACAGAAAGACCAGACCAAACAAAAATGCCAAGGGGGCAAGGAAGAGTTTCTCCAATGAGAAGCCCACACCTATGTTTTTGATATTTTTCCTCTGAGTCTTTCTCCTAACTCTAGTACTTAAGATCTGCACTCCAACTCTTCTTTCTAATGGCAAAGAGTGAAATAAATCAAGAAGCAAGGTATATGGTACTTGAGCAATGACACCTGAGGTTGTCTTCTGACTCATACACAC
The DNA here is from genome assembly GCF_021556685.1 of Rattus norvegicus. Taxonomy (NCBI): domain Eukaryota; kingdom Metazoa; phylum Chordata; class Mammalia; order Rodentia; family Muridae; genus Rattus; species Rattus norvegicus. The sequence continues at coordinate 267,743,712 of NC_141534.1, read as the reverse complement.
ATACACACACACACACACACACACACACACACACACACAAAGACACGTCACTCCAGCCAACCTTAAGAAGAATCCTCTCACATCAATAGTTTGGTAAAATAATGAAGCTGGTGGAAAGGGTGTCTTTATAATACCCACGAAAACCAGTTACACCAAGTCTATTTCTCTAGGCTGAGAGGAACTGCAAAGATGTGGTCTGTGGTTTACCGTCTGTACAAAGTCTAGCCAACAATCACCACTTTATTGGAGTCTTAGGAATTGCAGAAGGGCAAGCTATCTTTGTTTTCTATGCCTGGAGAATTAATTAATTAATTACCATTTTATAATAGTATATAAGTATTTGTGTTTATGATATTTGCAATATAATGATAAACTTAACAAAAATGATATTTGAAACTCTAAACTTAAAAAAGATCCTGCATTCTAGATAGTGACCAGGTTCATTTAGATGGAATTGGTTCTTCTGTTCTCTTGTTGCACATATCTGATGGTGAGGGAAAGCTCATTAAAATGGAGACCAGGGCCTGTGTCCTCACACCCAATTAGTTAACACATCATTCCATACTGAGCTCTCATTATTTTGTCTCCTAGAGACTATGCCCCATGCCTTATAACTCTTCATGACTCCAAAGGGCCATTAGGATGCTGAGTATCAAAGTTCTGACCTGGGCTTCCCACTTCCAATTCAGCCTCTACTGTGATTTCCCCTCGTTCCCAGCCACCTTCTCAGTTCTCAACCACAGAGTCTATATTTCCAGAGAAAGCAATGGCTAAAGGTCAAAGGACACTGCAAGCCAATAGTATCATTAGTATATCTAAAGGATGGTATAGCCTCTTCACTGATGTGAAGGAAGGTGAGTTCTATTTCCAGGCAACTGAAAGATGTCTCAAGGGAAAGGGAAAGTTGCATGTGACTGTGGGAAGCAGAGACAGAAGGACCCTAGGGATTTGACTGACCGACCACAACATAGGTGAATTGGTAAGGTTCAGTTTTAGTGAGGGGCCCTGCCTCGAAGGATAGATGATAGATAGATAGATAGATAGATAGATAGATAGATAGATAGATAGATAGATAGATAGATAGATAGATAGATAGGAAAGGGATAGAAGACACTTGCTGTTGTCCTCTACACGCATCTGTCTGTGTGTACAATACAGCACATGCAAATACGCAAACATGTATTTACACATACCACACACAACGTGTGGAACCATTTTTCAAGACAAAACTTGATGGTATATGAGAGGCAGAATCAGGAAGAGTATTTGAGCCCAGGAGTAATGAATACCTTTAAATCCAACACTTGGTGGGCAGAGACAAGCAGATCTGTGAGGTTAGCCTGGGCTACGGAGTGAGTTCCGGGACTGCCAGGGCTACACAGAGACACCCTGTCCTAAAAGAAACATCATGGAAACTGCAGCACTTACAGGAGTAAATGCAAACGTTTAGGGCTTTGCTCTGACTCGAAGGGTAAAGACACATTTACAACCAAGGCTGAAAACTCAAGAGTAAGCCCTGGAAACCACAGGGTGGAAGGAGAGACATGACTTCCAGAAGACATTACCTGACCTCCCCCATGCACGTGGCACACAAATAAGAAATATAATGAAGTTTCAACAAGGAAACAACTTTAGATCTGAGTCAGAGAGCTTGAAAATGGGAAACATGCCTAAGGTAAAGATCTTCTCTCAAGTCCATACATCCGCCACAACTCTGATACCAATACGGTTTGCCTGGTCACCTGACGGCCATTTGTAAAAAACACCCAGACAAGTGAAATTCAGAGTCCAGAGGGTTCTGATAAAATAATGGGCTAGGGCACACCCGTTCACGTCTGACATTCATAATCAACTACGCAAGTTTTCTCATCATTAAATAATCACAAAACACACTCAGTATGCATTGTAAACACATATTAAATAGCATTTCAGGCCGAAATATATTTTCTTTACTTATAATAAACACTTCGGGATAAGATAGAATGCTGTTTACTGACTTACTCCCATAAAGGATGTTGGAGACGGAGCAATGTCTTCCAATAGAACAAGGTTAAGTGGGAAAGAGTATTGTAGAGACATAGATTAAAGCCCTGGCGAGGAAGACTCAAGAATACCATGTGAACTAAACTCCAGAAATGGAAGCTGTGACAAGCTCAATCACATAGAACTCTCAAAAGTGCCTGCCTTGTTGGAAGGTAGCACAGAGAAAGTATCAAACCCTGACTATAGGCCAAGAGCTAACTCCTCCCACTCAGAAGCCAGATAAAGGCAGATGAAACAAGGGTGGAGGTGTCACAACCGTGTGTACAGGAAAACAGAATCCCGAAGCTTGGGCAAGACATTCAGTGGCGGTCAGGCTTTTTGAAACACACACACACACACACACACACACACACACACACACACACACACACACACACTCACACACACACACACACTCACACACACTCACACACACACACACACACACTCTCACACACACACACACACACACACCTGTAAAAGTGCCCGCTTGTCTCCCTCCCGTTAAACCAGCAGAAACAAAAGGGTACATAAGCAATATTAATTGCAGATTATAAATTCGAGGCAACCTCTTATGAGGGAAAGTTGCCATCTTCTACAATTTAAACGTTTGCCCTTCGCCCTAGTGATTCTGCCATCAATTCATTCTGTAGAAAAATGTCAGCTCATCGGAGGGCATTAGAAACATTGTGTGGAGTATTGCCTAAAGGATTCGGGCAAGTCAGCCCATGAGCTTAATTCCCGGTGTGCTGTCTTCTCTTACCCAGGGCAGGTAACTTATCCCCTTGGTGGCTTCTTGTCTATCAAATGGCACTAACATCTTCCTAATCAGACTACTGGCTGTGATATAAAGACTAAACAGATGTATGTGTGCCGTGTGGCAGCTATGCCCACCCAGTCTTAGATGCTAGGTTTAACATCACTAAAGCCAGAGGATTGTTGCAAGTAGAAAAGTTTACCTGTTTAGGTTGCTTAACCCAACAGCACTTCCGTACATCGGAAGCCTTTGTAGGCAAACACATGTATTGATAGAAGGCAGCTCCAGGATCTACTGCCCAATAGAAAGTGCACGTGGACAACAGTCATGGACACAGAGCACTGGTGCTTCCGAGGGGATGCTCTCCGTCGGAAAGACAAGTGGAAGGCGAGACGTTAGAAGGAGATTTTCCCAGAAAGTTTTAGGTATCGAATCCTTCAGTCAAAGGACCCAACAACAAGCCAGGTCATTGTTACTGACTGAAGGCACGGCTGTGAAATCCTGCCTTCACAGGATTGTTATTTTGTGTGTATAGCTGAGTGTTGGGTATAGAAACAGGGTCTTATCAGGGAGCCCAGGCTGGTCTTGAACTCAGAATTACGACTCAGCCTCCCGAGAGGCTAGGATTACAAGCATGGAAGGCTGCGCCCAGATAAGTGGGGCTGCTGTGCACTGCAGAGTGCGACTACAAACCTGGGCCCTGCACAGATCACTGCAGCGTGGATGAGCACTGCCGACCAAACAGAAAGAGTAAAGGGGGCTGGGCTGGACAGGAAGGACAGAGCTTCCACGGGGAGTCTGGAGTAGCTCCTACTGGGAAGGAAATCCTTGCTGGTATATATTGCTTAATCTGAAACTCGTATTTTATCTACGAGCTGATACGTACAACTATTATCCTGCCTCTGACTCAGGCAGCTGCTGTAGAATGTTCCGCCCCCAGATCAGAGTAGTGAACGTGAGCACACCTGGGGACGCCCCGGCCCCCCAAATTTGTTCCCGTCGGTGTGGGCTCCCTCCCCAACAGCATTCCATGGGAGCCTCTTCCAGTGTGTGAAGCACATCTAGTCCACTGAGCAAGACAGCCTGAAACTGCCGCTCTGGGGGTGGAGACTTCTTTCATTCAATCTCCCCATCAGATAAGAATCCAGAACAAAGGTGGAGTCCCAGGAGCTAAGGATATTCCTCCGAGTAGCTGAGGAGCGCTGCTATGAGACTCTGACCTATGAGCCAGGAGATAACATCTCAGCCACTAAGCAGCACCTACCACCTCACATTAGCCGAGTAATCAGGCAGAGACTTGCTCCTACTCCTAGGTGTTCTGAAACAGACACACAGACACACACAGACAGAGACACACACACAGACACACAGACACATACACACACACAGACAGACAGACAGACAGACAGACACACACACACACACACACACACACACACACACACACGTCCTTAGCCAGTCAGGAAAAGGGCATCTTGAATTCTTCACGAGCAGAAGGGGACGGCAGCCTCATAAAAAGGAAGTCCTATTAAAAACCCACAGAAAAGCCCACCAAACTGGGGAAAGCAAGAACAAGAACTAAGAACAACCCCCTCCCCCCGCTGCCCACTCCTTCTTTAGTACAACTGCTAGGGTGGGCACCATGGCTCCAAGATGCAAGGCACCCCCTATATGAAAGCACACCATAAATAACCCGTAAGAGTTGCTGTCAGAAAGACCCAGAGCTTAACCAGACAGGAAAACAAGAGGTCCAGGCAGCCAGGGAGTTGTGCTGTATGACTACTTCCTCCCTGTTGGTTCCCAGCAAGGCTTCTGTAACTCAGTGACCATCGCTGCGAGGTACTATGAGCACTCCATACGGAGGCTATCCGAGCCTTTAGAGTCCAGTACACACAGCACAGACCCCCCAAGGTAGAGTGGGACCCCGCTGAGACTGTGCCACCCCTTTCTTTTGCTCACACTCACTCGGGCTCTGAGAAGAGCCAACCGAGGGTGGAAGAACACTCACTGCAGAGTTCAGTCTCAAAAGGAACACAGTGTGTGCCTAGCCTGGAGTCTGCTGGATCCTTCTTGAGAGTTGCGAGGCAATGGCTGCCCAACAGGAATGAGGCCAAGGCAGAGTCCCAAGCACCGGGCATGCTCTCCAGTATTCAAACCTAGGATGATCAGGTGGTCAGAGCACTCCGCACAGAGAAGCTAGCCTCAGAATGCTTTAACTGCTAGGAAATGAAGCCATTTTTCCAGGGAGCTAACTTGCTTTATTGGGGTGTATCTAATTGTTGGCTCTCGTGGGCAGCCAAAAGGATGTGTGGTAACAATATGTTTATCTGCCCTGTGGCACCTTTATTTGTGACCACTTCTCAGAAAATGGGAGAAGATGGGGATGTAGCTAGCTGACTGCGTCTGGGTCAACATCCATAAAGCCCTGGGTTTGATCCCCAACACCTAGGAAAACAGGAATAGCAGCACACCCCGTGTCACCAGCATTCTGGAGGTAGAGGCAGGAGGAGCTGCAGGTCAAATCCAAGGACATCCTCTGATAGACAGTGAGTGTGGGGCCAGCTTGGGTACTTGACAGCTTATCTCCAAAAAATGACAAGATTAAATAAAAACAGAAGACACCCCCATGCCCCAACAAAGACATAAAATAACCAGAGAGAGATACAGTTGAGGGCCCTTTGCCCCCTAGTATGCCCTATGTTGATTGACAGTAAAATATATAACCCTGCCCTCTACAGCATGACAGGTCTGTCCAACATGGAAAAACAAACAAAAACCAAGCGAATGGTTCCAGTCGTGGAAGGAGCATCCCAGGATGAGAAAGAACAGGCCCTGTAGACTAGTCAGCCCCTTTGGGTCACGACGGTCACACTCAGATGTGTGATCCCTGATCCCGTGGCCTTACTGCTAACAGTTTCTTTTCCAGGTGCAATCAAAGATGTCCACCCAGAGAAGCTCATGGACAGAAAGACTCCCCCACACTCTGCTTCCAGCCAGGGTTGCCATCATCCAGCCCATCGCACCATCTTCCTGTTTCTTATCAACAGTCCTCCTGACTAATCTAAGCAGGAGGGAGGAGAAGAGGCAGGGTCTAATGCACAGTCACCTTCACCCATAATGCTCTCCCCTCATCCTCTCACTCGCACTGACTTCTGGGAAATGGTGTTTCTAATGGAGTAGATAAAGAGCATGAAGATAAAGGCCCCGGGAAGGATCAGTGGGTGGCTCGATATCGGGTGCTCTTGGCCACTGCTGAGCCACTTAGACAGACACAGTCACTCCGGGTACGGTGCTGACAGACTTTGGCCAGTTGAGTCAGGTGGTATTTAATAAGACAGCCATTGTTGACTCAAATGCTAACAGCCTATTAACTTAGTCCCTTAGGATATTCGTGGAGCCACACACAGGGTGGTGGCAGGAAGTGACAAATCCCACCGGCACACAGGTTGACATAGGTGACCTTGATCTACTGCTGTGATTAAAACAAATCACAGTCCAATGGCCCCACCCTATAGAAAAGCTTGTCAAGGGGAACACCCCTACCCCACCCCCCACACACACACAAAGGGCAGCCCCAGCCCCTTGCTGACCAAGTTAATTTTGAGAGAACAAGTCAAGCACACGTCCCCTAGATTTGATAAGAGGGTCTGTAAAAAGATAGAATGGGCAAAGTGCTGGGTCCCCATCACTCCTGTTCGATAAAGAGTGGATGATGCAAGAGGTTGTGAAAGACGCCTTCCTGCGTGGGTTCACTGCAGACTCAGCTCTCACACTACCTGGCTAGACCAATGGTCAAGCATCAGCAGATCTGCAGTGCAAGCAGCGAGCTTCACTGCCAGGGCTTCTCCTGTGCAGAAGCAAACCTTCAAGGTCATGGCTTTTCTAGACTTCAGAGCAGCAGATCTATCATTGACTGGGGCAGCCCCAGGGACAGTTACTCAACATCACTGCAAATCTGCTGCTTTCAACTGTGCACAGCAAAATGCTATCAGACTTAGTGCGCTATTGGGCATGTAGGAAGTCCTGGGGATGTGGCTCAATTAGTATAGTCTTTGTTGCACAAGCCCGAGAACCTAAGAGAGATTCTCAGAAGCCAGGTCTGAGAAAACAAAAAGCAGGTGTGGCCGTATGTGTTTACGATCTCAACTCTGGGTAGCTGGGAAATAGTAGATTGCTGGAGTGGAGCTCACTCAGTCCCCTTGGTGAGATCCAGGCTGATGAGAACCTCTGATCCCAAAAGGAAGGTGGACAGAACCTGAGGTAGAACTCCAGAGGATGTCGCCGGCATGCAGGTGAATGTGCACTAATGTCTACACACACGCCTACACAAACTTACCTGCACACACCCCCTCACACATGTTTACCTGCACACACACTGACACCAAGAGTCTCTCTTTTCTTTTTTGGACAAGCCTCCATTTTCACACCCTTACTCTTCCCTATTAGATGACCTGTAGAAGATGTCTCAAAAGATATGACCATTGGCATCTTGGTTCCTCTTACAGACAAATGTCTCAAGAAGTCCTTGTTACTATTTAAACACCGCAGTTGTAACTGGAGGAGACATGAGCTATCTCTGACCCAGCCGCACTCCATATCTCCCTCAAGCCACTCACATAGTCCATCACCGTTGTAGAATAGAATGATCCAGGCAGACTGAGAGATCTGTAATGGCAGCACAAAGGCTGGCTGGCCTTCCAAACCCTATCAACTCATTTATTCACATACCAGGAACCTAGGAAAAATCCGGCCCTATGACTGTGGGGCGGGCTGCTGAGAGACTGATCTAACATCAGGACAGACCCAGATGTACTGACCGAAGAATGTGGTGTGAACTGTGAAGGTGAGGTCACTGCTGGGACAACACCACACTTGCCATGTGCTGCCAGACTTAAAACTCACCTCCAGTTGCACCCAGTCAAGAGTCAGTGCATCTGCTAGGTACGAGTATGTGACATAGTAACAGGTAACAGATTCTTGATTTTTAAAATGCTGCCAATCCCAGGATGGGGAGCTCATCTGCCAGGAGGAGGGAGAAGACACCTCCTCTTCCTCTTCCTCCTCCTGCTCATTCTCCTCCTCCCCCCTCCTCCTCCTACTGTATTTTTATTTTTTAAAGATGAACTTGCTTTTTAAAAATTAAACATTCCAAAGTGAGCCCTCTAGAACATTCACCATGATACACCGCTGTCCTGTCTATTTAATTCCAAAACATTTTTGTCGTACTGAAAGAAACCCCTGAGCACGTGAGGCAGTGACTGCCCCTTCCCTGCCCTCCCAGCCCCGGATAACTGGTCTGTCTACATTTTGTCTTCACAGATTTGTAGTGGAGTAAACATCTGCTGTTTCTTACTCTTTGGCCCACGCAAGAAGCAAGACTCATCAAGGCATTGAAGAACAGATTGCCACTGAAACGAAGTGAGCCCAAGTTCAGATTCCACATCTAACCATCCATGGTGTGTTGGGTGTCTTTCTTTCTTAGCCTCACCTTTCTACCAAGAATGTACTCCTGGTTGGGAATTTAGCTCAGTGGTAGAGCACTTGCCTAGCAAGCACAAGGCCCTGGGTTCGGTCCTCAGCTCCAAAAAAAAAAAAAAAAAAAAAAAAAGAATGTACTCCATAGGGTTTGATTGAAAGTCAAAATAAAAGTCCCCATAAGATTCTAAGCATGGTGCTTCCCCAATGGCAGCAGTATTTTAATATTCCTGGTTCCAGAAAACTCTCAAACAGGGGATGACCACATGAGCTCAGTCTGGTGCCTAGAATGTCACACAGGAACATCTTTTTACAAGCTCAAAACTTTAGGTTATCCAGAGAAAGGCTTATCCTACAAGTGAGTGAAGAATGGGTTTTAAAAATAAAACTGTAAATATTTTATTTTCAAAAGCATCAGACTGCCTACAGTTCTGATACAATTGACAACCTGCTTGCCCTGTGAACCTGGGGGAGGTAGGATGTCACCTCTCTGACACTACCTTTTTAACCATCACATAGAGAAGCCACCGGCCACAAAATAGCGTCTTGTTCAAATATGATATCTGCTATGCGCTGGTACTGGACTCAGTTCTCTGTGCTTCTTTAGTGCTCCTAGGACCTGTTTCCTTGCTATGATGTAGCACTGTGCACGGAGGCACACTGCCCAGAAGAACTAGCATATGCCTGGGCATGTAATCCCAGCCCTTGGACAGCCGAGACTGGTAGATTGCTAGCCCCATCTGCATAAAAAATAGAATGAAAGACAATTTCAAAAAAAACAAAAAAACAAAAAACAAAAAACAAAATAAAATTATAATATAGCTTGGCCGAAACTTCGTTTGATTGGACAGTGTTTTCTTTTCTTTTCTTTTCTTTTCTTTTCTTTTCTTTTCTTTTCTTTTCCTTTCCTTTCTTTTCTTTTCTTTTCCTTTCCTTTCTTTTCTTTTTTTTCAGAGCTGGGGACCGAACCCAGGGCCTTGTGCTTGCTAGCCAAGCGCTCTACCACTGAGCTAAATCCCCACCCGGACAGTATTTTTTTTAATTAAATTGAATATGCTTCTCTGGGCCCTATGTGCTGCATTTTTTCCCTAGTGTCTCCAACACCAATAGCCCACCATACACCAGCCACTTCACCTGCCTACGCTGCCTGCTTCTCTCAAACCGCCTGCGTTTATAGCTCTTGCTTTATTTAGGCTTTTGTGCCTTTCGTCGGTAGAGACAGGCACACGAGTGATGCTCACAAGATTTTATACTGTTTCTTCCGAGGTGAATTCTACAATTACCAGAAATACCTGCCGTGCACGTAGAGGGCGGGATCGGAATCCGCTGCTTCTGTCTTCCGTTTTTAAACCTGACCAATGTTTTATTTTATTCTAGACCCTGCCTCTTACAAGGCACCAATCAACTGTAAGTAGGAAGTTTAGATTCAATCCTGCCATTCAGACTAGACTGTCAAAGGAGGGGGGAGGGGCGACACCACAGGAGGTACCAAAGCCCAGCCGTGGACCCCTTTTCAACGTTCACTCCCTCAAAACCCTTCAAGAGCATCTTAGATTCAACCACCCAGCTTCATTCGGCCTGTCTCTCCATCTCCTTAGACTCATTCCTCAGCTCCTACCATCGGAGGGAGACAAAACTCAGTGAAAAGCCAAGGTTAAACCCCCAGCCCACCCCAGGGAGCCGCCACGTGCTCAGGTCCGCAAAAATGTCTCTGCTTGTATTCCATCCCCGAGAGGATAAAGTCCCTCCCTGCGTCCTCTTCCTCCTTCCCCTCACCCCTTCTGATACAGAGGAGCCCTCCACTCCCAGGCAGAGAGAGCATGGCGCACACACGTGGGGGCACAGCGAGCTGTGAATTCCAAGCCGCTTCCTGAAGTGGACAGGGAGGAGGGATTCGGGATGCCTCTGTCACGCGCACGAACCCCGTCCTAGGATCACACCCGGTTCCAGATCCCTTACCCTGTGAAGGGCCGCACGCCTTGGAGCTTCCGAGTGGGGCTTTCTGTCTCCGGCTTCTTGCTGGCAGGAGAGCCCCGGTTCTCCCTTCCTCACCCCGGGTTCCTCCGCGGGCAGGGTGGCTTCAGAGCGTCCATGCAGGCAGGCAGGCAGCCTGGCTAGCGTCCCCACTTCTGCCCTGCCCTGATCTGTCCCAGCCAAGCCATAGCCGGGCTTTCTGACATGCTGGTGCTGGGGACTTCACTTCCTGGTTTGGTTTTTTTTTTTTTTTTTCCTCTTTTACAACTGAAAGTGGAAGCGCCTTTGACTAGGAAGAGACAGATATCCAAAGCTACCCTGGCGGGTTTTCAAAGCCTTTGACCTCAGTCACCAAGGGCTGAAACACAAGCCACCTTTGCATCAACACAGGCCACCTGCTCCCGCTGGTCCCATTTGCTCTCCTCCAAGACGGAAAATCCAAATGAAAACGGGTTGAGGTGCCCCTGGGTTCACTGCCAGAGAAACGGAGGTGACGTTGTTCCCCCGCTGCGTTCGCAGGACAGGAAAGTCCAGCTACAGGGACCTCCGCCCTTAGGTCAGACGCAACACAACTGTCCCTTTCTCCGTGTAGCCCCTTTCCCCGGTTCCTCGGCTCAGAAAGCCAGACACACCTCGCTGAGACAACAGAATAGATAAAATGAGGAACCACTAGGACGGCGAGCCATTCAGTTGACGTGGCTCCTTTTCCGCCGCCGCCTCCCCACCAGCTCCAGTTCTCACCCGCCAAGTTTAAGGATGAAATGTATTCTGTGACTCCTCTCACACCTGAGCATTACCCGGGTCGACAGTTATCTTGTTTGATCACCCTTTGAGGTTCTGGTCTCCCAGAAACACAAGGAGACCTCAGTCTCAGAATTGGAAAAGAGATGACAGGTTTTGTCCCCTCCCTCTCCCCACTCCCGCAGCAACCTCACAGACCGGCAGGATCAAGTAGCATTTAAGAAGGATAGGCAGGAAGTTCAAGGTGAATACTGGCTCTTCATAAGAGCTACCTTAGGATTCCTTCTTTCTGCAGAGAGCACCCCATCCCCACAGACCCACCCACCCCTGCTAGAAAGACCAGGGGAAAATGGTGCCACATCTTAGAGACCTGCAGGTCTGACCCCTTGGGTAGGATAGAGAGAGGTGCCTCTAGCTTTTGTTTAATTTTAGAGCTCAGCATACCAGGATCCCTCCGGCCCCCGCCCTGACCCCCAGAGGAGGACCTTTGGTGGGGGAGAGGATGCAGCACCTCAGTCAATGGGATACCTATCCCTGGATTCTCTCTAAGTCCTGTCTTATCCCATCTCCCATCAGGGGATTAGAGGACATCAACTATAGATGTCACTGATCTCTAGAACTTAGTGTCCGTTTCAGCAAGCTCTGGTTTGTTCTAAGGTCTTGCTGGGCTGTCTGTCAATCCAGTTCCAGTGCATGGTGGTGACACCCTTAATACTTCCTACATGGGAGGATTCTGACATGCCCAAGATTTCTGTGGAACAGACCATAGAGACGGATGACCTGTGTCAAGTACAGCTACACCATGTTCTAGCTCTAAAGAAAGGCCATGCTTAACGACTCAGAGTTGCATCCAGAACCGGAATCCTTTACAAGAGATTCCCCAAGTGTCAACACGTACCCTCTCCATTAGGGTGCTTTCCAGATCCTCCAAGACCTTCTGAATGGAAGATGAAGGAAACCTGCATTCTTGCTCCATTTTAACCTTTAAAAGGCTTTGCGCCCTTTCGAAAGTGGGATTCACGTTTTCTTCCAACTCCTTTTATTTTTCTCTTCTAAGAGCCAAGTGGCTCAAATGTTTCCTTTTCAAACTGATGTCTTTCTTTGCCTCCCACACAAGTCACTTGAGATTATCACTCGTGTTAGGAAAGAGCTTTAGGCAGGTCGAGGATGACTATACACCCACCTTCTTCCCCCTACTTCTCTCTACTCCCACTATCCCATAAGCCAAAGAAAGCAGCTCACCTGTGAGAACAGTCACAGTCGCTGGGTGGAGGAGTGGCTCCCCTTGTAGCTAGATGTTGTTGGTTCAGCACCACATTCAGCTGCCTCCGTCTTTCTGAACTCCAGGACTAGGCACACCTGAAGCCAGTGGATCTTGTCTGAGTGTCCTGCCAGCTCCTTTGGAACCTTTGGACCTGTTGCGATAGAGGTGCAAAGGTAGAAGTTACCTGCTCAAACACTCAGAGTCACCTCTGACAGAAGTGGAGAATTTGGCAAAAGGTTAAACAAGAGATTGTTAGGCAATGGACTGAAGAAGGGAAAAAATAGAGCAATTGGCCCGGAAAGCTGGCATTGAGTGGGGTGAAACTTTATAAAGGCCAGAGTTTAGAGGAAGGGGTAGGTATGCATGTGGCTTTGCATAGGAGGGGTTTTTCTTTTCCCCACTATCTTTGGGTCTGAGACAGGAAGAGTCCAGAGTAGACATTAAGGCAGAGAAAGTGCACCTTTACTTCAGGAAATGGGGAAGTCACTCACACCGGCTCAGGCTGCGGCTGTAAGATCTGGGCTGAGTAGAAGTTTGTGTTTGGAGATGAGCCTTCTAGGAAAGCCAGGATATTCCAGGATTCCAAAGCAAACAAATAAGCAGAGGTAGCTTGAAGTCCAGAGACTGAGTCAAAAGACAAGTCCAAGTGCACAGAGAGTGTGGGGTCATGGGACCAATCTGCCCTACTTGCCCCTAGCAAGACACCAGAGGTGTTGCCTCACAACTCAGCCTATCTCCTTCCTTCTATCCATGTGGAAGGAGTTTGTCACTATGCTGTTACTAAATCATTAAGACCACAAAGGTATCATCACTAATCAGAAGAAGTATGAACAGATAAGGGACTCTTTAGACCAGGCAAAACTTTTATTTCTCAGGGGAGGACAATGGACCCTTTTCAGGAAGACACTGAAACCTTATAACCAGACCTTATAAGCAGACTACCTAGGCCTGAGGCAGGCTCACAGATGTCCATCTGTGTGTTTGGTCCCTCTATGATGCTGTCCTACCAGTCAATGTATAGCTAGCCACTGGCGAGCGTGCAAATCTTGAGTGCTTTTTGTGTACCAGGCCTGTATGGAAAGGCTTACTTCTGAATGTACCCGGTCAGGAGACCAATATCAAAGTCAGGCATTAATACCACTTTCTGCTCAATTATGTGTGGGCTTAGCAAGTTAATAACTCAGGGGTCTTCTCGGGTCAGATTTGTATCCAGGTCTTAAGTGCTTGGACGTCAAAGTGGACCTCAAAGGTCCTCTCTTCCTAAAGAGCCCCAACCTACGTTTCCTTACCACCAGAAAGAAAGGGGCTCCTAAGAGGCTCTGGAGAGCCCTGTGAGAACCTCGGGCATTAGTGCTACTGGACTGGACCAGAGCCAGGGTATGCTGGTCAGCAAACTACGGACTGAACACCTGCTGATGCCATATTCTCTAGAGAGTGAGATGCGCCAAGCCATAGTTTCTAAACTTCAGTACATGTCACAATCACCCAGAGGGACTGTCACAACGCCGTTGTCTGGACCTGTGCCATGGGTTTTCAATTCAGTAAGCAGGAGCTCAGGCCTTTTGCATTTACATCAGTGTCAGGTGATATGGGTGCCATTGTCCTGGGGTCACCCTAGATTCATTTTTGCACCAATCTTGCCTTTAATAGGACCAACTAGATACTCAGTTATCTACAGAGGCTGTATTAGGGATAGCCTTGGTTATGACCAAGTGGGACCTAGATGTGAACTCATGGTTTGGGGACATTGGGGAGCTGGCTGGGTCCCAGGAGGAGGCTTTGGCTGAGCAGGAGTCCTGCCACTGACTGTTCACGCCACCTTTACATAGACCCAACTCGAAGTCACACGGGGTCAGAACAGGAGGACCCACGTGAGTGTGACTATGGGCATGATTGAGCCATCTGTGTCATGACGACCTTAACTTCATTCTCAAGAGCATCGGAGACTCCAAATGTGATATGCTGACCTATGGTGAAAAGCCAGAATCCAGGTCCCTAATGGTCTAGCAGGCCACAGCAGCTTTCTCTTCTCTTAATGTGTATATTACATGGACATGGACACACACACACACACACGTTATATTATTGTTTTATATTATATCATTATATTTTATATAAATTATACATTATATAATAATAATGCTATTACATATCATATTACATATATATATTGCATATGTGTATATGGTATGTGTCCCTGCTGGGAGTGTTTGCAGGTTGTGTTTGCACACATGTGGAGGTCACAGACTGATATTGGGTGTTTTCCTTGACTATGCTCCACCTTACTTATTGAGGCAGAGTCTCTCCCTTGAAGAGAGAGCTCTCTGGCTTGTCCACCTACTCAGCTTGCTTGGTGTTGGCGGGAAATCCCCTCCCCGCCCACCTCCCCTCCCCGTTTCAGCCCTGACAAGTACTGAGGTTACAGTGCTCTATGCCTACCTGCCATTTATGTGTGTGCTGTGTGTCTGAAAAGCAAGCGCCTTCCCATCGAACCACCTCCCCAGCCCCCACATCATCTCTTGCTGAACCACTGTCTCTGGCATGTCTCTTCAAACACCACGGTCAGACCATGGCATGTCTCTTCAAACACCACGGTCAGACTATGGCATGTCTCTTCAAACACCACGGTCAGACTATGGCATGTCTCTTCAAACACCACGGTCAGACCATGGCATGTCTCTTCAAACACCATGGTCAGACTAGGCGTCTTTATAGCACCCATAGCCATACAGCTTAGAACACAATGGTCTTTAAAACCCCTTTCAATTTAGCCATCCAGCAGCCACTGAAAAGTGCAAACCTTCATTCTTTTAGGCCATTCACAGGTGAGGTTATTGTGATGTGGGGGGACTGACCAATAGCCCCGATTCTGACATAGTCTTCCATGGGATGCTCTGACTGTGTGTACTTTCTCTCCCTTTTCGTAGGGACAAAGGAACCACATATTCAATACACCACAGTTCTGGAATGCAGACACAAACATTCCAGACTCCTGTAACTCAGCCTGGAGACAGCTCTGCTACCTCTCAGGCTAGGGGCTGGGCGTACTCCACAAATAGAAACCAACCTTTCTCAGGAGCTGAAGGCGGGGAAGAGCAGGCCTGTTGACACTGCGTTTCCTAGTTTATAACTCTTCCAAGCTGCCTTGCCTCTTCACGACTGTGAGGTGTGAGTGTCAACAAGAGTTTCAGACATCTACATCAATCATGAGGGATGGCAGTCAGACGCCATGATTCGTTCTTCATTTGACCTTCAAAATCAAGTGGACAGAAGCCGCGATTTTCCTAGATGAGAGAGTAAAAACTCAGATAGGACATGCCACCTCCCAGAGACCCTATATCTTGGAGATCAGGGCATGATGGTGCAAGGAAGGAGGACAAACACATTTAAAAATAATTTTAGGGTATTGTATAATAATTTGTAGCACCCAGTGATTTCCGTGTTGTCCTCTAATAGTCTGCATTGCACCAAGTGTTATTTAAAATCTTTACTCTCTTCCAACATTGGGATGCTTTATTTTTTCCTCTACATGTTATTTCAAGATTCTATACAATACATATTATATAATGATTTGAATCTAACAAATCATAAAGGAAAATGGAAATTTCCTTTTTAAATAAGAATCCAGAAAGAGTGGTCTTAAGATTCAAGATTCTCTGTTTTAGAAGGTTTTGTTTGGTTCGGATTGGAGAATTTCCACAAAGTGATGGTTCCCCCCAGGAAGTTTGGTGGAGGGCAAAGATGAGAACATCAGGAAAAAGGGAAGCCATGGGAGGGGGAGGAAGGTCCAATGGTAAGAGCTCCCTGGGCGTTAGCTTCCTGATCCCAGCACAGAAGGACCAGGAAGAAGAAAGAAGAAGAAGAGAAAGAGGAAGGAGGACAGAAAGAAGACAATGGTGACACAGAATTCCGTAATGGCTAAGAGATGTGGGACACATGGGTAAGAAAGAGCATAGACTGAATGCTTGTCCAGGGCAGGCAGAATGGCCCAAGGGCAAACAGAAACAGTGTCAGAGCTGTAGATGAGACAACTCATGTCAACTCAGCAATGATGGGCCAGAAAGGAAGGAGCTGGGGTGACGTGCCCCAGAGTTCATGGACCAGCATGTACAGGTGTCATAGTGAGGACTGTGAGGGCTGAACTTTAGCTTCCTACATGGCAGGGCTGACGATGAAGTTTGTCCTCCACTGAGATATGGAAAGGAGGGGCAAAGTATCCTGAGACTCTCTCTTACCAGGGCTCTCACGGCTGTTGGAATTCCGTACCATCCTCTTTATCTGATATCTCAAAAGGCTAATGAAGCCCAAAGTACATTTTTAAGGCAGCAATCAGAGCTCCAGAGGAAAACCTTCATCCTCAGTTCAGATCCTTGAAGAGGCCCCCTCAACAACCGCAGGAGAGAACATTTAGGAGCCCTTGCCGAGTGGCCACCCTGCACTGAGAGCCTTGTAGCATCTCATCTAATCTCACTGAAACCCTAGGAAGCTCTTATTGCCTTTTGAAGAAAGATGAAAGGCTCCTCTTGTAGTAAGAGGCCAATGAACGTGTCCAAAGTACATGGCCAACAGTTGGAAGAGCCCCAGGGTCAAACTCTGAACTCAGGTAGTCTTGGTTCAGAGTGCAAACACGTCAAACACATCTCTGTAGTTCAAAGCCATTAATTCTACAACTCCCTTAATCTCCTGTGTGCTCTTGAGAATTGTCATTGATCTCTTGATAAACATTAATAATCCTTGCTCTAGGAGATGACAACCACACAGGAAGACCAACAGTGTCAACTAACCTGGACTCCTGGGAGCTCCCAGAGACTGAGCCACCAATCAAAGAGCATACAAGGGCTCTTCCAAGGCCCCTGACCCTTATGTAGCAGAGAGCTGGCATGCATCTGGGATATGCGGGGCACTGTCCTCTCAGAGACTAAGGAGAGAGGGGATTGTGGGGAGGAACTCTGGGATGGTGGGCAACATTTGCAATGGGGAGAGAAAGAGAGAGAGAGAGAGAGAGAGAGAGAGAGAGAGAGAGAGTAGCCACCACCATTTCCCTTCACTCAAAGGGATGGACGGCCTCTCTGCTACTGAGCTCATTGACCACGAAAGCCTTGGTCCACACACCTGCAGGGGCCAATGAGTTACACGTTCTTGGCAATCTCTCCACCTGGAGGTCTTCCTTTTGGATCATCTGTCATGCCCTGAGGTGCTATAGCCCCACTCTAGATCTCCTGCCATCCCTGCATCCTTGGGGGCTTCACAGAGGACCAGAGGAAATCTGAACCCACAGCCCAATGTCTGTAGCTCTTAATTTCTCTCAGTGCCAGCCATCAACAGCAATTGCTTGGGCATGCACTATTTTGAGGTCACTTGTTCATTTTCTTTTTGAGAGGGAGAAAGTGTTACCCAAAGATGTGCAGTTGGCTGACTAGAACAGTCTAATAGTGAGAAGAAGCATCCCCCAGACAAGGATCATGAGCCCCTACCCATAACTATGAGCTGTGGACACTCATTGCTTCCAGGGGAGGAATAGTCAGTGTCCTTTAAGGATTGTAACCCCTGGTAGGTTGAGCCCACTATGAGAAGAACAAACTGGACTTTGTAGGTTATTAAAATGAACAGGATGTAAAGTCGGTGGTCAAGAGAAGTTAAGGGGATAGATATGATCAAAATACATCGTATGAACTTACCAAACAATAAAAAATATATAAAAAAGTTTCCTTAAATTCTATCTCTTTATCCCTCCTCCCCCCAAACCATAGAAAACAAATTGCCTTGCAGCTTTGGAACTGAGCCTCCCAGTTGGTGAGCCATGGTACACCAGTAGGCCAAGGTACACCAACTAACTTCACAGAGGGCGGCTGTTGTGATCATGAGCAGCTGTATTCTATTATGCCATACGAATACTGAAATTATTAGCATCATGGAGGGAACAATATCAGGCCATGGAAATATAAGCTACCTGCTCCTTTATTAGCAAGAGCTTCTAAAAGACATAACAGGAGATAAAACAACCCAACTTGTGGGCACATACACAAGGAAAATTAAATTAGTCTGTTGAAAAGACAGCTGTACTCCTACATGCAGTGTAACATTATTCACAAGAGACAAGATATAAAATAAAACAAAGTGTCAACAAATAAACAAAGAAAGTACAATACATAACTAAAGTAGAGGGGATTAGCGAGAATGCTTGCCTAGCCTGTGCTAAGGGAGAACACTTGCCTAGCCTGTGCTAAGGGAGAACACTTGCCTACCCAGTGTGTAGCCCTGTGTTCAATCTCCAGCTCTGAATAAAATTGGATATGGTGATACATGCCTGTGATCTCAGCGCTCAGGGTGTTCAGAAGTCAACGTCACCCTTTGCTACATGATGGGGTTAAGACCAGCATGGGCTATATGAATCAGTCTCAAATAAAGTGACATGCACATATAAAAGAACAGAATCCGGTCATTTGTTACATGGTGGGTGGACCTGGAAGACATTATGATGAGCAAGATAAGCACAAAGAAAAATTAAATGCACATGATCTCATTCAAAAATAGAAACTATAAAAGCGGCTCTCCCCAGGGAGATGGAGCAATCGTTAACCACAGCTGGGCAAGAGACAATGGCCAGAGGTAAGATGGTGGTGAAACAGAAAGGGCAAATGCAGGAGCCCTGTTGTGTAACACAGAGACCATAGTTGATGATGATTGACTTAGTTGGGGTTTCTATGGCTGTGAAGAGACACCATGACCATGGCAACTCTTATAAAGAAAAGCATTTAACTGGGGCTGGTTTACGGGCTTAGAGGTTTAGCCCATTACCATTGGTGAGGAGCATGGCAGCATATAGGAAGTCATGGTACTTGAGAGGTGGCTGAGAGTTCTACATCTGGGCAGTAGGAAGAGAGAGTGACACCTGGTCTGGCTTGAGCATCTGAAACCTCAAAGCCCACAACCCCAGTGACACACTTCCTCCTACAAGGCCACACCTACTCCAACAAGGCCACACCCACTCCTACAAGGCCACACCCACTCCAACAAGGCCACACATCCTGATCCTTTCAAACAGTGCCTATGAGGACCATTTTCATTCAAAACACTACAATGACATATTGTACTTTCAATTTTTTATTTGTATGTGTGTGTGTGCATGCATGTGTGCGCACTTGTATGCATACAAGAGCCTATATAAAGGTAAGAGGACAGTTTTTAGGAATCCGTTCTCTCCTTGCACTGTGCTTTGTGGGGGTCAAACTCAGGTCATCGGGGTTTCACATTGGGTTAGCACATCTTGAAAAGCATCACAAGAGCAGATGTGCTCTCATCACAGTACAATAACTATGTGCCTTGGTTAACTACTAATAGCTGGATCTTAACTACCTTTCAACGTGTACATACATGCTAAAAATATGCAATTGAGCAAGATAAATGCATACAATTTGTATGTCTGTGTGCATGAACACACAGGTGGGTCTGGGTGCATGTGTGTGTTCAGGTGAACAAGCCCTTGCCTGTGGGAGTCAGAGGTCACCCTCAGGTGTTTTTCTCTGTATTTTCATTGTTTTTGAGAAAGGGTCTACCATTGGCCTAGGGTTCACTAATTAGCAAGTCCAGGAATCCTCCTGTCTCTGCCTCTTCAACCCTGGGACTAGAAGTGCATTACACAACATTTGGCTTTTCACTTGTGGTCTCAGGAATTGAACTTAGTTCTTTGTGCTTGCACAGCAAACATTTTGCCCGTGGAGCATCATCTTCTCACCCCTAAATGCATTTAATTCTGTGAATTAAAAAATTCAGATGGGAAGATAAACGTCCTTGAGAGAGATGCCAAGACCTAAATTCCAGGAACTCCATCAACACTCACAGGAAGTGTGGCCATCACCCAGGGGCCAGGAAAGAAAGTTCACAGAGATTTACAGCTTCACTGCCTAGGACTGTGGCCCCAAGCTATAGGTAGTTCCGGGAACTTGCAGTGAAGTCAGCCTAAATTGAGACCTAAGGACAAAATCTATATTGAATTTGGGGGATATGGTATGAAAAATGTAAAAGGTTTCCAAATGCCAATTACATGTTGAAATGATATTTGGGATATAAGTTAATGTTTTACTGTGCTCACTCTGTGTGTGTGTGTGTGTGTGTGTGTGTGGTGTGTGTGTGTGTGTGTGTGTGTGTGGTGTGTGTGTGTGTGTGTGTGTGTGGTGTGTGTGTGGTGTGCACGTGCAGGGGTGCATGTGTGTCTGTATGTGTTCACATACATGTACAGGTCAATCTTGTGTGTTGTTCTTCAGGCTCTCCAGATGGGTTGGGGTGGCCAGGCTGTGGGTCTCATGATTCACCCATCTCATACCACTCAGGCTAGGGTCATATGTGCTGTCAAAACATGTGCCTTCTATCACATGAGAGCGAGCGATCAAATTCAGAGCCTCATGGTTGTGTTGGCAAGCACTTTGCCGACTGGACCATCTTCCCTGGGCGGTTTTCGGTTTTTAAATACATCAACTGGAAAAATGCCAATGACAAATGTATCTTGCGTTACATAGTTTTGGGATGATGCTGTCCACTAGAAGCCAAAGGTCCTCTGACTCAGTACATACAGAATGGCCATACACTCTGGTGTTTATAACACATGGGAACTTGCCTACACGAGCTTTCTCTTTCCTTTCTGGGGACCAGCCCAAGCCTTGTCATCTGTGATGTACCTTCACTGCATTTGCATATACAGCACTGCCCTTTACCTTCCCCTCTGGCTTCTGCAGAAGTGGCAGGCGGGATAGCCCAGTCAACAGAGATGAGGGTCTGGACTGTAAATACAGCCCTTTATTGAATGGTGTTGTTTATTGGCTGTTGATTTGTGTGCTTTGTGTCTAGTATTCTTTTTGCTGGTCACATAAAGTCAACCTGGCTAATTACAGACAAGGAAGTTGAGGGTTTAGGCAACCCCTAATGTGTCCAAGCCAGCTTGTGCCTCCTCCCACAGCCTGCATTCACAAATGTTCTGCTGCACTGCTTCCTACGGGAACAGCTTTTTTTTTTTTTCCTTTTAAACCTCCCTCTTCCCAAGTACTTAAGGATACCTTCTGCTTTACAGCTCTGGTTCCCTGAACTTACAGCATGGGGTGAGCCACCCTAAGGGCCTGGCTAGAGGGCTAATCCAGGGCCTTTAACTGGAACTGAGAGGAAATGCCAGGAAGTGGGAGGCCCTCTGTTGTCTACAGACAAGAAGCAGATGAGGGTGGGGGAGTGCAGAGGGACATCCTGCCTGGCTTTCTGTGACTGTTCAGCAGAGAGCTAAGGGCCAGATGCCAAACACAGGGCACATGATTCTCTCGATTGGCACAGATGGGGAAACATTTTCCCATGAGTCAAAAGCATGTTATCGCCAGGGAATGACGAATAGGGATAGAGTTGACTGGCTCAGTGTTTGGGATATGTGACAGTAAAGAAGTTTGTGGGAGATGGGGAGATGGCTCTGTAGGTAAGAGTGCTCAATGTGTAAACATTAAGATCTGAGTTCAAATCCCCAAGCACCCATCTAATAGGCTGAGCGTGTCTGCAGGCACTTGTAACCCTAATGTCGGAGGACAGAGACAGGCATTTACTTAGAGCTCACTAGCCAATGAAGCTAGTGGGATCAGAGAACTGGTTCAGTGGGAAACCCCATCTCAGGGGAGTAGGGTAAAGATGACAGAGGAAGGCACCTGACACGTCCTCTGGCCTCCTCTCACCTCTGCATACTATGCACATTGACTGCATGAACACACACATACGCATGCACATAACACACACACATACACACACAAGCACACGCACATGTATGTGCAGAGACATGCATGAACATACCAGAGGTCTTGGAGGCCTTAGATGTAGATCAGTGGTAGAGCACTTGCCTATCACACCATCAGCCCTAAATTCAATTTCCATTTGCCAAGAAAATGAAGAAAATATTTTCAGGGAGAAGAGGCAGTAATCTGTTCAATACACAATATATGCTTGAATAAAAAATATATTTTTATAAGATCTTGGGAAATCTAAAGTCACAAGGAAGGACCATGTGATCTCTTACTTCGCTGTTGACCCTTGAGTTTGTTTGACTGTCACATGTTCCTAGGCAGCTTGCTTCCTATCCTCTTGGCTGACCTCTGACAGACAATCTCCATGCCATGGTTTTTGGGTCAGCAATCCCGGATGTAGAACCAAAGACTATGACATAAATATTTAGAATTCTGGACTTTAGGCTAGCACAACAGGCTAAGTTTGGATTCTGATGATAGCTGGAAAAAAAAAGCTTAACTATTGAAAGCATTGATCAGAAGGCCCAGCTCTTCAAAAGTGCCTCCTTAGTTGTCAAAAACACATTCCTTGTGGAAACTGGTGTGGTAGGTATAGGAGTAGAATACTGTGCAGCTGGCAGAGCCCTCGGGAGTGGGGAAGGAGTCTCTTCCTCTTGTGCAGAGCTTTTCAGGGACACTACCGTTCATTCTGCCATTAGCACTCAGTCAGAGCCAACACCTGGGTCTCCATCTTCCAGAGGTA
The DNA here is from genome assembly GCF_021556685.1 of Rattus norvegicus. Lineage (NCBI taxonomy): Eukaryota > Metazoa > Chordata > Mammalia > Rodentia > Muridae > Rattus > Rattus norvegicus. The sequence goes on along the minus strand of NC_141534.1, from coordinate 267,720,970 downwards.
CTGGTTATTGTTTCTGAAGCAGTGGTCTTTGAATCCTGAGGAAATTGATCTGTTGCAAACCCAAGACATGGGATTCACCCAGTTCTGTCATAACTCTTTTGGCTCCCCAAACCCTTGCTGAGTATGGGGCTCATCTCCAGCACTGGGTCCCACTCAGCTGTGGATCAAGCCTAAGGATCCAGCCGGAAGTTGGAGGTTCATAACCCAGACAGGCAGCAGCTAGTGTCCTTTACTCCAGGGATGGTTAACACAAGGCCTATGCCTGAGGGGGAACCTGTGAGCCAGATATGAAAGAGAACCTGTCACTCAATATGGCATCCCACAGCATCCTTGAGATCTTAGGATAAGAAACTGTCAAGTTTGCAGGTCTCTCTCCTAGATACTGCGCAGAGAAGCAGACAGACTTCATGCAGTCAATGTCTTTCCCCACAATAGGCTAGGGGATGTGTGTGCATACCTCACACTGGCTGTCTTTCCCAAACGCCATCACATTCCAGGTATGCTAAATTCCTTTTCCTGCCTCTCTTTCTCTTGGAAAGAAAGTTTGAGTGGACCAATTCCAAACCCTTCCTGTGGAATTTTACTGACTTCCTACTAAATTTGAGGTCTTAGGTTGAGCATGGAGTCTCATAGCACCCATACCACGTCAGTCTGAGAGGGATGGCGGTGTTAGGCTCATTGTGAAGGCAAAGGGAGTCACAGTATTGGAAGAGTTTGTAAGGGAGGAGGTATTGGGTTTAGGACTTTATACATTAACTCTAGACCCACATCCCTCTAAGCCCAGGTGAGGGAGAGAGGACATGCCTGGTTGGCAGTGACGTTAGCTCACTTGTTCTAAATGTTTCCTGTAAAATGGGTTGAGCAGACAATAGCTTCCACTGTTACTATGGTACTCACCATCAGATCTAATTTTGGTGTGTTGTATGTTTGTGCACGCGTGTTCATGCATGTGGAGGTCAGTAGATGTCGTCCACAACTGCTCTCCACCTTGTTTTTTGAGACAAGGTATCCCAATGATTCAGCTAGACTGGCTGACCTGCTAACCGCAGGGATCCTCCTGTCTCTACCTCTCTGGTATCAGGCTTACAGGCATGCATCATTGTGCTCAGCTTTTAAAGTATGTTCAGAGGGTTAAAGCTCAGGTCTTCCTGTTGTGTAGTGAGCATTTTACCAACTGAGCTGTCTCCACAGCCCCTAAAACTAATATTGATGGAATGGCTTTTGTGTCAGCCTTCTAGCAGGGACTAGATTTACATGGCTTCTTGTAATTTTCCCCATACCACTTTGGAGAAGACGCACACCAACTATATCCTGGGTCATGCAATTAACATGAAGAGCAGTTAGAATTCTAGCACAGGCTTTTTCACTATGTGCATGGACTCTGTGTCTTCACATAGGGCCATGTGACTTGTCCAGCAAAAAGAAGGCTGTCAGTGGTATCATTGGACCAGCATCCAGGAGCTTCTCGACTCCTTACTCCTGCCTGTTTTCTACAGCTCTGCTGATTCTATATTGTGTTAGGGCCTGCTGAGAAAGAGCCAGCTTCTGTTAATTAGTGGCACTGAATAGAAAGCAAGCTGTCATCTCCAGGGACTCTTCGCTCTCATATAAGTTTTGTGCACGAGTGATAAAGAGGCTGAGCCTACCAGAGTTGTATAATGATACTTGGTTAGATGTTACCCATGGCTTCCAGGGCACGCTCTGAGCCTCCACTAGAACATAGGTTCTATGGCGGGGCTGAAAGCCATGCAGGTCATTCGTCTCTGGTTTTGACGCTCTTTGTCGTTATGCTAATGACTTGTCTTGAAGCTGCTAAGCTCACCGTGGGGTTCCATGCCCCCTGGAACATCTCTCATCCATTTAGTGTGCAAAGGTTGGGGGCAGGCCTCCAGATTGCTGTGGACAAACTCAACTCAGAGCCAGTGGGTCCTGGGAACTTGAGCTGGGAGTTCACGTACACCAACGCGACCTGCAATGCCAAGGAGTCCCTTGCAGCTTTCATCGACCAGGTCCAGAGAGAACACATTTCTGTTCTGATTGGACCAGCATGCCCAGAAGCAGCAGAGGTAAAGTATGCAGTATTCTAAAACTGTTGTGTGAGTTTCTACTGACGGGAGAGAGCATACAGATAAAGACCCAAATTTCACTTCTCTCTTCTTATTGATTTTTTTACATTTTGATAAAAAAATGTAATGGTATATATATTCATTGTACATGGTATTGCATTCTATAAGGAGATTTTCAGATGGGTATATAGTTTCACTAATCTCTAGGCAAAAATCATAAAATTGCTGTCTAGGTCTTAGTTTCCTTTCTTTCTTTCTTTTTTTTATTTTTTGAGACCAAGTAACTAAAAGAGTTAATGGTCCTTAAAGACTTTTGAGGGATGAGTAGGTCACATGTCCTTCCCTTCCTGCTTGCTTGACTGCCTTGTACGTAGACTCATTGCTTCTGATGTTGTCAACTGCTTGCTTGGTTTGGAGAATTTGAGACCAACGCCAGGGCTTGTTTTTAAATATAACATTATCAATTGTTGGAGGAGGCTTTCCTTTGGTGTGTATAATAAATTATTCAGGGACGCTCACAGCAAACTGGAGCGAACACGGCATGACAGATTGTTCTAAGCGACAGCAAATGAGGGAAGCATGCAGTTTGTGGTTAACGGGCTTAGCTTAGTCAAATGTCCGAGGACCTCACCCCATCTGAGAGAGGATGGGGAGGGTGACTAAGAGATCTCACTCCCGGGGTTGGGGATTTAGCTCAGTGGTAGAGCGCTTGCCTAGGAAGCGCAAGGCCCTGGGTTCGTGGGAAAAAAAAAAAGAACCAAAAAGAGATCTCACTCCCCTGGTGCTGCTGTGGAACTCTCTGTGCTTGTTGCTGTAAAACCCAGGTGACCTTTGAAATCTCCATCTCTCTGCATTTGACATCTCTCTGGTTCGCTAAGCCGTGCTCTTCCTTCAAGGTCAGTTCCAAGTATTGAGGCACTGCCCACCCCCTGCTTTCCTTTCACCTGTCCGTAATTCCTCAGTTTGGAGTAATTTATCAGTGATTCATTTGGGCGAGTATGTGAACATGTTTTCATAGGAAGCCAAGAGATGAGATACCTCTGAAAAACGGACTAGAAAATGTTCTTTATTTCTCCTCCAGGCATTGAATTTCTCTATCACTGAAGTTCATTTACAAATTTTGATTTATAATCTTTATCGGGGGTGAGATTGAAAACCCACGTGCATTTGACAGTTCATCCCAAGTTAATGTTTTGAAAGTAAAAAAAAAGTAATCAACTGCATCCCTTAATGCCTGCAAATGTACATCTATACATTCTATAGGGGCACAATGCTTTCTGGGACTAATTTGATAGATCTCAGCTCCCATGAGGGGCATAAACTCCTTTAACATAAAGGTCTCTGAAGTTCTTTGTAAAATGTAGAAAATACACAAGAAACGAGTGGATGGGTTCAGGAAACATTTAAATGGGGGCCTATGACTTGAGTTCTAATCCCATTACACCAGAATTACCCATGTAATACACCCCCATATCTCCATCTTTAAATGAGTGCTCAGCCCTAAGTGGGACGTCTACATCATACTCCTCCCCTTCAGACTCAGGGATCACCAAGGAGGACCAATTCTAGGTGCCGAAGACAGTAGCTGTTTACAACCAAATACTGCTCTCAGAACTCAGAAGGAAAACTGCACGTATGAGCTCACAGCAGCTGTGAGAGTGTGCACAGGACGAGAGTGAGATCAGACGAAGCAAAATCTAAGCACGGAGGGTGAGGCAGTCAGGACTCCCCACTCCTAGCTGAGAAAAGACTGGCAGTTGTTGGCTACCGAGAGAGAGAGAGAGCCAGTTTTCTTCAAGGATGCAGCCTCTGAGAGGCTATCTATGTTCCCGTAGATGGCCCCGTACCCATAAATGCTACCAGTTCTGACTGGGCTCGGTGGGTTAAAAAGTAAAATAAAATAAAATCCTCATGAATTTGGGAGGGAATAGTTGGTAGAATAGGGGAGAAATTGGAACTGATGGGGGTAGGCATTGATTAAAACACAATTTATGCATGTTCGAAAATCTCAACCAATAAAAAAAAACCAACTTGGACACTATTCCAGCTAACCAAGTTTGACCACGAGCGTGTGTCATGCACGAGAGCTCTAAAAGCTGAAGACAGAGATGAACATCAAGTTCTTTTTCAAAGAGCATCTTTATTCTTAAAATGATTACCTTTCTGAGAATTCAAGGCTGCTTTAACAAGGGGTTCGTGTTCGATCTGGGGCCACATCTTACTAGCTATGAAATTGTCCAAATACAAAAATCATAAGTGTATTTAAAACATTCCGAGAAAAATTTTCAGCTAATACTATTGTATGATTATTAAGAATGGATTCTATAGGTAATAAGTTTGTGTCACAATGCCTAATATTGGAAGTGGTCCATTTTTCACCATTTATTGGATATTTTCTTTATTTACATTTCAAATGTTATCCCCTTTCCTGGTTTCCCCTCCAGAAATCCCCTATCCCATGCCCCTGTCCCCTGCTTCTATGATGGTGTTCCCCCATCCACCCACCCACTTCTTCTCACCTTCCCACCCTGGCATTCCCTAATCTGGGGCATCTAGCCTTCACAGGACCAAGGGCTTCTCCTCCCATTGATGTTCAACAAGGTCATCCTCTGCTACATATGTGTTGGAGTCATGGGTCCCTCCATGTGTACTCTTTGGTTGGTGGTTTAGTCCCTGGGAGCTCTGGGGCGTCTGGTTGGTTAATATTGTTGTTCTTCCTATGGGTTGCAAACCCCTTCAGCTCCATCAGTCCTTTCTTTAACTCCTTCATTGGAGTCCCCTTGCCCAGTCCAATGGTTGACTGTGAGCATCCACCTCTGTATTTGCCATGCTCTGGCAGAGCCTCTCAGGAGACAGCTATATCAGTCTCCTGACAGCATGCACCTCTTGGCATCTGCAATAATGTCTGGGTTTGGTGGCTGCATACGGGATGGATCCCAGGTGGGGCAGTCTCTGGATGGCCTTTCCTTCTTAACACAAGGATCAGTTCATAGCAGGGCTCCAGAAGGCTTTGCATGTATCATTCCTGTCCCCCGAGGTCCCTGCACTACAAATTTTATGGCAGGCATTGTCACCAACATACCAGAAGTTGAACCACAGGGTTCAGAAATGACCACAGGGTCCCTGGACCTGAGTCTGCAGACAGCGTGCCTGAAGTGTGAGTGCAGCGTCACAGAAAGCTGCTCTCTTGTCCACCTTGAAGGTTATTGGTTTACTGGCCTCCGAGTGGGACATCCCCTTGTTTGACTTCGTTGGACAAATGACAGCGCTGGAGGATCACTTCTGGTGTGACACCTGTGTGACACTTGTGCCGCCCAAGCAGGAGATCGGCACTGTGCTTCGGGAAAGCCTGCAGTACCTGGGCTGGGAATATATAGGGGTGTTTGGAGGCTCCTCGGCAGGTTCCTCCTGGGGAGAAGTGAATGAGCTGTGGAAGGCTGTGGAGGATGAACTCCAGCTCCATTTCACCATCACAGCCAGAGTGAGATACAGCAGCGGCCACTCAGACCTTCTGCAGGAAGGCCTCAGGAGCATGTCTTCTGTTGCCAGGGGTAAGTAGGCAAGAGACTTCCCCCTTTGCTCATGTTCAGAGATTGTTTGGAAATGGCTATGAACCTGTCCTTATACTTACTTTCCCATGAGTATAAAAAGGAGGTGGAGACAAGGTACAAAAATAATAATATATTAAAGCAGTTTCTTTGTTATACATATATATATACACATACATATACATATATCATATACACATACACATCATATACTTACACATACACACATACACATCATACACATATATATACATATACACACATACACATTCATATACTACATATACATTCACACACATGCACACATACACATATACATCACATACATATACACATCATATACATATATACACACATATATACACATACACATATACATCACATACATATACATACATATATACATACACACATACACATTCATATACTACTTATATACTCACACATATATGCATATATACATCACATACATATACATACAGATACACATACACACATACATATACACATCATATAGATATATACGCATACATATATACACATACACATATACATTGCATATATACATACAGATACACATACATACAGATACATATACATAAGATACATATACACATGCACATACATATCACATATATACATATATACACATACATATACCACATATACATTCACACACATACATACACATACACATATATATCACATACATGTACATACAGATACACATACATATACACACATACATACACGTATACATATACATACAGATACACATACACACATACACATTTACATCACATATACATATACACATACACATACACATTACATATACATATACATATATAGACATACACACATCATATATATACACATACACACATACACATCATGTACATACACATACACATCATATACATACACATATACACATGCACACATACATATGAGCATGTGATGTGAAATCTCAGATGTTATAGTGTTGAACTGTACAGAGTAAGTTCTAGAAGCATGCTCTTGCAAAGCTTGGACGTTATTACTGAAAACATGGCTTTGGAGACAGACGTACTGAACTTTTATTTCAGCCTCCTCACTTTTTAGCTATGCACTCATGAGCAAGAATCTTACCCTCTCTGTGCCATAGCCACCTTCTCTACTAAATAGAAACCATCCTACCTCTTTCTCAGGAAGGTTGGGACTAAACAGGGCTTTATGTGGGAAGGGTTTAGGACCGAGTTTGGATAGGGAGTTGGCCAATATATGGCAGTCATTGCTTTTGTGGTACGGCTTAGAACATCCTGATGAACCCCTCTTCAGATTAACACATGCTTCATGGCCCACGCTCACTCCTCACCCAGTTCCTAGGAGCTTTTTCTCAGCCTCTAGACTCAGTCTCAAGTTCACTTGCTCAGGGAGACCTTCTCTGAACAGTTCCTGCCACACTGGGGTCAGATCCTTATCTCTCTCTGGCGAGAGTGCTCAGTTGTCCCCTATCTCTTCACCCACTCACTGTCTGGGACTCAAAAAAAAAAAAAAAAAAAAAAAAAAAAGGTCCTCCATAAGTTTGTGTGTCTGATGCTTGGTTTCCAGCTGGTGACTGTTCTGGGAGGTTCTGGAATCTTTAGCAGATGGGGCCTGGCTTCAGAAAGTAGGTCACCAGGAGTGTATTTGGAGGCTTCACCTGGTTCCATGTCCCCTCCTCACACTCTTCTTCTCGTCTACTGAGAATTGAGCAGTCGTCTCCCGCATGCTCCCAGCACGGTGATGCCCTACCTCAGCACGGGGCCATGTGGCGATGGACGATAGCTCTGAAACTGTGAGCCCGAATGAGCCTGTCTTCCTTTACGGTGGTCTCTGTGAGCAATGCAGAGCTTACGTTCCTCTGACAGTAGGATGCTCTCCTGACAGTGGGCTCCATTCTGGCTGGCTCACAGCTGTTTCCAGTAGCTTGTGTAACCTAAGAGCTAAATTGCCTCTTCATCTGTGTGACCTCAGGGTGGACGATGGTGTTACTGAACAGAAGCAAAGCACGTGGTCACTTCTCCCCTTCCCAACCCAGAAGGTCCAAGTGTCGTTGACCTCAGCTCCTCTTTTGCTTCCTCCTAATTGATATACAGCTGGGGAGCTACAGATTTGGGGTCAGCCAAACAAAAACAAGGCCGAGAAATGATCTCAAATGCCCCGAGCTTGCACACTGTGGTGGTGGAAAACTGCCGCAAAGATTAGCTTCTTAAGGACAAAGGTTGACGGTTGTGTGTCACAGGCTCAGCTTACATATGTCCTACAATGGCCTAGGCACTCCTATTTCCTGAAGTATTTCCAAGAAATAAAAGGGCTGTGTGCTGTTTGCAGTGGGTTTTATTTTAGACATAAAAAAGCAAGTGTGTCTGTGCGTGTGTGTGTGCGTGTGTGTGTGTGTGTGTGTGTGTGTGTGTGTGTGTGTGAGAGAGAGAGAGAGAGAGAGAGAGAGAGAGAGAGAGAGAGAGAGAGAGCATGAGCAACTGACTATTTCCCCCTTCTTCTAGTTATCATTCTGATCTGCAGCTCAGAGGACGCAAAGCACATTCTGCAAGCAGCAGAGGACCTGGGACTCAACTCGGGAGAATTTGTTTTCCTTCTCTTGCAGCAGCTGGAGGTAGGGCTTGGTCAGTGGCTCTGTAGTGAGAGGTGATAGGAACTGTCAGGTGCCATGATCTGTTTGGGAACCAGATTCTGCAGCTCGAGGTCAGTACCCTGAAGGTTTGTCTTAAGACCAGGCCTGGGGATTCAGCTCAGTCGGTGAAGTGCTTGATACACACCCTGATCCTTGGAACCCACTTTAAAAGGCTGTTACCTAGCCTAGCCTAGTTGGTGAGCTCAGGCCACTGAGAGACACTGCCTCAAAAATACAAGATGGGACATCTAAAGCAACACTCAAGGTTGACTCTGACCCCCCACAGATTTGTACACACACTTGTACGCATACACGTGCACACACATGAGCATGAATGCATGCACACACACACGCCTGAATACACACAGTAAAATAGAGCAAGATTGAACTGAAGCGTTTACACAGAGTTCCTCTGCAGTTAGTGAGGAACTGGGCCTGGACCAAGACGAGGTTAACTGACTCCAGAGTCAAGCCTTTGCCCTCCAGGGGAGCACACATCAGCAGAACTCTAATTTCTGCCAAGTACGTATGCCTGCCTGAAGGACTCTCAGACAGGTGGTCCCCATTCTGTTTTTCCACAGTCATTTCCCCATGTCCTTGTTGAAGCTAACATGGGCCTTAGAGGCCATTTTACTGGCCCATGAAACAGTTCTCAGGTGGTTTGTTTCCTTGATCATGAAAAGGCTGAAACACCACATACATGTATGTACTAAGTAGACAGTTAACCTATGCTGCTGCCAGGCAGACATGATTGTCCTTCCAACTGTCAGACCCAAGACTTAGGTGAGGCAAGTGAGCTACCTGGTCTACGTTCTCAGAACTCCCAAGTCGCCTGAGTACTGTTTCAGACTGAGTCGTTGCTTGTGTGTTTTAACTTCCTTACCAGAATAAGAAATGGGGGCCCAGAGAGATGAAATACCTTCTCCAAGGCTGCACACCTCCTACGCGGGTGTGTTCTAGCCCAGGGCCAGCCTTTGTGCCTGCACATACTACACTAATGACATCTAAAAGGGCCACGTGCCTTTCTTTCACTGCCCGTCTACAGTGCAGTTTCCAGTCAGCGGGTTTTCCTTTCTAAAGCGAACTTGTTTTTATATCACCAGAAGGAACTAAAACGGAACAAAGTCGACGTAAAGAGGGATGATAATGACCGTATTCCTCCTTTGTCAGGAAGTATTGGATGGCCAAGCTGCCTCAGATTTCTCTGGGAGGCTGGAATTCTACCTCCCTCTACTTCCCAGGGCACCCTCTTCCCTCTACTTCATTATCAGCCCTCCTTCACTTCTCTCTGTCTCTGTCTCTGTCTCTGTCTCTGTCTCTGTCTCTGTCTCTGTCTCTGTCTCTCTCTCCCTCTCCCTCTCCCTCTCTCTGTTTGCGTTTGCAGGTAGATGGTGGGAGGAGAGGATGGGGCAGCTCTTAGGATTCGCCGAGGACTCCTTCCAACCTTTCCTTCTTCCTTGCAAAGCTCTGATAGTCAATTCCAACTGGCCTTGGAATTGGATAGCACAGGAAGAACATGCAATGTAAACTATACCATGAAGTATACAGGCAACATCACCCTGCTTCTTTAAACAATGCAGAAATCCATTTGACAGAATGGATTTCCGTTAGGTTTATGCTGTAAGAAAAAAAAATCAAGCTGCAGGGTAACAGTATTACATGATAATATCAGCTATGTGAAGTACACATACTTTCCATGCATACACATAAGTGTACCTCTAGACATGCTTGCACGAGGGACTCTGGGATCCATGCAGCGAGTGCTGCCCATGTGCTTGTCGGAGCAGCCCGGCATCTAGCTGCTACTGATGGTCGCAAACAGTGAAACCACAGAACACAGTGGGACCAGGTGGTCCTAAATGCACTCAGTTTGGAGTCTCTGCTGTTACATAAGCTTTACGCATCTTAGCTATGACTTGGTGCCCCAGTGTGATTTTCCTTCTTTAATCTCTGGCTTGCGTGCTAGCTATAAAACATGCACCTAGTGTTGCAGAACCTTCTGGAATTATTGTTTCCAAGGATTAGCATATGACAGTAGGTTCGGTGCTGTCTTGGATGGAGTTGGGCTCCATAGGTCATTTCCTACAGCACAGTGACGTTTACTTTGTTACATTTTAGGACAGTTTTTGGAAGGAAGTACTGGCAGAGGACAAGGTGACACGCTTTCCCAAAGTCTATGAGTCGGTGTTTCTCATTGCTCCCAGCACCTATGGAGGGAGCGCTGGAGATGATGACTTCCGGAAGCAAGTCTACCAAAGGCTGAGGAGGCCACCCTTTCAAAGCTCCATCTCCTCAGAGGACCAGGTCTGCTGGGGGTTTCTACACAGTGGATTAGTCACTTCTCTTGTGTCTGTCTCTTCTCCCCAACCACACACACACACACACACACACACACACACACACAAACACACACACACACAAGCACATACACTCATACACATATACACACACATACACATGCACACACATGCAAATATACACATACATATACACATACATGTATACACATGTACATCCACATACACACAAAGTCACATACATATACACACATACACATATATACATACACATACACACATGCACACACATACACGTATACACATGTACATACACATATACAGAGCCACACATAAACACACACACACACACACACACACACGCACACAGACGTCTTCCATAGCCCAAAATAAACAGTGGTTCACGTGATGTTTTTTTGTGACGTCCATACCCATGACCACAGAGGAGTCAGAGTTGTGGGATGGGAAGCTATTGGTCTTTGCTGTTTACTAACTGTGGAGTCTTTGAGTAAATTACCCAATTTCCTCATAGCTGGGTTTCTCAAACATGAACTGGAATCCTTAGTGGCATCTATCTTCCAAGTTGTGACCTTGAGTGTGATAATACATGTTGACATAGCAGAAGACATGCCAATGGGACCTTAGACTATGCTGATGGCCTTTATCAGGAGGATGACAAGACTATTAGTCAGGATGGAAGCGTCAAATGGGGAGTGGCAGAGGTCAGACAAGCAGTCATGAGAGGACACACCAACCAGCAGGAATATGACTGTGCACAGAGGAAGGACAACATGTTAGTTTGTTGATTACTGGGAAAAGAGAAAGGCACTTCCCTCTGGGACAAGCTGAGACACTGAAGACAGGGGCTTGATGAGGAATGAGGGTCAGACTGTAGACTGACCGTGATGAACATGTGTGTGTGTACATGTGTGTGTATGTATGTGTGTGCATGTGTATATGTGTGTGTGAGTGTAATGCATGTGTGTATATGTTTGTATGTATGTATGTATGTATGCGTATGTATGATGTATGTGTATGTGCATGTGTGTATGTGTGTGTGAGTATAATGCATGTGTGTATATGTGTTTGTATGTACATGTGTGACTATGTGTATGTATGGTGTATGTGTATGTGTGTGTATGTGTGTGACTGTGTAATGTGTGTGTATTTGTTTGAGTGTGTAGTGTGTGTCAGTGTTTAATATATGTGTAAGGTATGTGTGTATATGTGTATATTTGTTTAAATGTGTAATGTACTGTATAGTGTGCATGTGTGCATGTATGTGTGTATGTGTTTGTGTGTGTGTGTGTGTGTGCGTGTGTGTAAGAAGATGGTTATTTATAGGGATCTTTCCTTTCAGCTGCTGTAGAGACAGGTGGTATTGTGTGTGTGTGTGGGTGGGTGTATGTTTGTGGGGTGTGTGTGCATGTGTGCATGTATGCATGTGTGTTTCGTTGATTAAATCACCAGGTACTGAGGAATATGGGCTTCTGCCTCATCTGTCAGGCTCATGCTTCATGAATCATTTCATCCCAGATCATAAATGAGCGAGCCGAGACCCAGAGAGGTTAGAGAGTCTGTCTCTGCTCTCGCAGCCAGAAAAATGGTAGACATTCTGGGTCTTCTGAGTCTTCCACCCATGCCACCCCCTCCCCCAAAATAGCGGACGGCCTCCGGAGCTACTCTTGGTCTGAGCTGTGATCCAGTTAGAAAACTGGGGCACACAAGGAAAGACAAAGACTTGGACAGTTAGGTTTGCTATTGCCTGGTGTGGGCGTGAGGTGGCTCCCTCCCTTCTCAGTGGGGCTGGACCTGTGCCCAGAGGATAGAATATGATTTCTTCTAGCTAGGCGTTGGGAGCTCCGTGTATGCTCACCGAGTTTGCTTCTTTTGTTGAAGGTGAGCCCTTACTCTGCCTACCTGCATGATGCTCTCTTACTCTACGCTCAGACTGTGGAGGAAATGATGAAGGCTGAGAAAGACTTCCGGGATGGGCGGCAGCTGATTAGCACACTGAGAGCTGATCAGGTCACACTGCAGGGTAAGGTGCTCTTTGAGCTCAGGCTTCTTAGTCCTGTCCCTGTGGACTTGGAGATGCTGGGCACGTGTTATAGATTTCCTCAGAGGCCTGCCTCATTCTGTTACATTCTGTTATGAGCTCACCAAGGTTCCAGTCTTCCATAGGGCATATGGGCTTAGAACTTCCCTGACCAGGAGATGAGGAGGCCTCACCTTCAAACCCTGGGAGCTCTGTCTCTCACAGCTTCTAATAATGTTCCCTCCCAGGGACCAGAGAGGCAGCTGTCCATTCTTCATGCCCAGCCAGCTGCTGCCCTGGGATCATTCAGCTTCCATTTACGTTTTCTGATTTCATGGGAAGCAGTTTTGCATGAAACACATGCAAGCTGGCAAAATTTTGTGTTCGAGCTTATTTTTTTTTTCTTGACACCGGATGAGCCTCGAATTTGGAGCTAAAGAGGTCCTTCCCAGCGTGGCTGTACTTCTGAGCCATCTTCTGTCCATTGGTGTTCACATTGACCCTAGCTCAGGTTCTGTGACATGGCAAAGTCTTACATTTATGTTTGATGGGCTGGGCTGTCATGTTTGGCCATGAGAGCCACGTTATCCTCACCTGGTATAATCTGTCTTTTCAGGAATCACTGGTCCTGTGCTCTTGGACGCCCAGGGGAAAAGGCACATGGACTACTCCGTCTACGCCCTACAGAAATCTGGAAACGGATCCCGCTTCCTTCCTTTTCTTCATTATGACAGTTTTCAGAAAGTAATCAGGTACTTCTGGCCACTTCTCTCAGATTAATCATGCTGTTGGAGGGGACCAGAAGTGTGGGGTCCAGTTCTAATATTCCACTAAATGGTCTGTTCACTCAGGTGTGTCCAACCTGTGGCCAGTGAGCGGCACACATTTCAGGATAGGTATAAATGCAGCCTAACACAATATTGTAAGCTCATGTGAAACCCAAGGCATGTTTTGATATATATATATATATATATATATACATATATATATACACACACACACACACACACACGCACGCGCGTGCGCGCGCACACACACACACACATACACACACAAAATCAGTTCTAAGCATGGACTCTGGAGATGACAACATTGTGTTACAGTGTCAGAGCTTTCTGAACTCATAAAGATCAGCTTTGGGGCCTTATGAGAGCTCTGCCCAGACTGTGGCTATGACTCTTTTCAGGGTTCCTGGAGGTGGGGGGTGCCCAGGAGCACAGCAATCCAGCCACACCTCTGGAAGGGCGTTGACTCCTTTGATGCCCCAGATGAATCCCATCCTCAATGGGGTTCAGAAGGCCTGAGCTTCTATGAGGCTGCCTAAAATCACCTGCCTGTAAAATGGGCCTGAACATCAGGACCTTGTGCTGTTCTGAGATCCCAGTACTAGGAATCCCTACAAAACTTTTCAGTTTTGTTTTTCCAGCTACAAACAAACGAGGAAGCGAAAAGAAAAGCTAATGCTTAACTCAGTGTCTACCTGCTTTCACTTCTATCTCTAACTCGGATTCTGTGGGAGACATTTTTTCCTCCCCCTATTCTTTGGGGGAAAGTAACTATAAAGACCAGGTCCTGAGTATGATACCACAGTAGGAAGGGGTGCATTCTGTGTAGGGAACGGCATTTGGCCTGTGAACCATCAAGGTGTTTGCTGTGTGTTAAGATCCGTCTATGTCAGACATGGCTGATACTTGTAGCATTGGCACGTGACCCTTTAAGTCAAAAGAGACATGGTTAAGTCACAAGACAGTGGAAACTATTCTACCTGGAAGGAAAAGGAGACATTGCCCTCTCCTCATTACATGTACATCTGAAGTCTAGGAGTCTAACGGAGTTAGAAAAACATTTATCAAGTCACCAGAGGTTTGAATTAAGGGACCAAGGCCTGCTTGCTGGCTTTGCCTGTTTGCTCATATTTATTCCTCTCTGTGCATGCATTCATGCATGTGTGCACGGGGCGGGGCATGGGTACGACATGGCATGCTTTGTAGCTACAAGGACAGCATTGGGGAGTTCCTTCCATTATGTGAGTTCCAGGGACATAACTGGATCACTGGGCTTCAGAGCAAATGTCTTACCCACCGAGACATCTCTCCAGCCCCCGGTTTGTGTGTTTGTTTTGTATGTATGTCTCCTGTTACACATGGGGTGAAGACAGGTGGAACAAATGCACTTGATGCTGACCTTTGTCTTCTCTGCTTAAAGACCCTGGAGGGACGACTTGAATGCCTCAGGGCCCCATGGCTCCCATCCTGAATACAAACCCGACTGTGGATTCCATGAAGACCTTTGCAGGACGAAGCCTCCGACTGGAGCAGGCAAGCAGCACAGCGGCTCAGAGAAGGCAGAGGAGGTGCTTTCACAGCAGCACTCTTTGAAGCAGAAAACTTTTCTGTGTGAGGCTGTCTGTGCTCTGTGGATGGTGAACAGTAGCAACCCTCTAGTCAGAACTGGAAGCGAACAGTCAGTCTCCTAGGGGCACCATTGCCTGCCTTCCCTGCTAAGAGCCATTACTATAAGGAACCTTAGCTCTTGAGATTTGAGTCCTAGAACTTCCTTTTAGAAGGCAAAAGTATTCTGGGCAGGAGGATATGGCTGGATGGTTAGGAGCCTGGCTTTTTCAATTAGCTAGAATATGCCTGGAGAACAGCACAGGAGAGATGTGTTCAACACACAGGGAGTATTCAACGAAAGGGTTAGAACATTGCTATGTTCTCACTGCAGAAGTCTCTATCAGCAAAGGGATGTCTAGAGTTGCCATGGTTGCCAGGGTGGGGTGAGGAGCAGGCAGGCTAGGATCCCAGCAGAGCCAAGTCTGAACGGCTTCAGCATGCCACAACCATATCTAGACAGCCTTTGAGACATCTGCCTTGCGGCACATGCTCACCTGTGGTCATAGGTGGGCCCGAGTAATGGAAGTCTCTTCCTCCAGGTATGACTGCATCTGTGACTGCTGTGATCCCCACGGTGACACTGCTGGTTGTTGCCTCAGCAGCTGCCATCACAGGTCTGATGTTATGGAGGCTGAGAGGAAAAGTGCAGAACCACCCTGGAGACACCTGGTGGCAGATCCATTATGACAGCATCACTCTTCTGCCTCAGCATAAAGTAAGGCCCCACGCTTTCCTTGCCAAGGGACCTCCCCTAGGAGCTTCCACAGTAAGAGCATAGCAAGGGGCCAACTCACAGATAAAGTAAGCAATCAGCCTAGTCTCAAGACCAGAGTTTAGTTTCTAGGCTACATTTATCTGAGAATGCTGCCCTGCCTCCCCAAAAGTCAGTGACTTTTAAAAAAATCATCAAATTGTTTGTTTATATCACACATGTACACAATGTATCTTGGTTGTATCTATACCCCCGTTCTTCCCTCCACCTCTCTCCCCCAAATATCTCCTGTTTCTCTCCAAACTTCATGTCCCCTCTGCAACTCTGTAACACTTATACGCACAAATGTGTGTGGGGTTATCCACTGGGATGCAGGGAACTATCAGTGGTCACCTACTCCACCCCAGTGGTGACTTTCTCTTTCTCCCTCAGCAGCCCAACCCCTCTCTCCCCCCCTCTATGTTGGACTTTGTAACTGGTTTGCTCTTGTGTAGGTTTTGTGCAGGCAGCCACAGTACGGGTGAGTTCAGGTCCAGAGTACAGCCTTGCATTCATCCATCGCTTACATGCTTTCAGCTGGCCCACCAACGATGCTCCCTGAGTCTCTGGAGGGGAAGTTGATGTATATATTCCATTTGTGGCTGAAACTCAGCTGTTTAGAAATAACTGGCACTCCTCTAAAGCTCCCCTCAACTCTGTGGGGGTGTTGGAAAATTAAAAACAGTCCTGAGGGGTATCCAGTCGTATTAAAAAAATCAACCCTTTCATTTACCAAGTGGCACATAGTTCATTTGCATAACAAGCGTTAATACTCTACCATCCATTGTAGACCAAGTACCTAGTCTCTTTGGTGAGGTTAAAGCCCTGAAGTGGAGAGAAGCTAGAAGGCTTCTGAGAGGAGGTGACAGTAGGAAGAATGAATTGCTGATAGTGACAAGGGGAGAGGTCAGTGCTGAAGGCTGGAAGATCGGCTGATACTAGGTCTGGTAGGTTCCAGTGTTCTAAAACCAGGAGACTGACTTCTATTAGTCAGTTACTTTCCAATGTCTCCAGGGATTTGAGTTTCCTCTTCCCTCTCCACACAAACAACCTTAATCCAATTTGCTTGTATTTGTGCATTGCTATTCATTTTAAATAGGATTAGCTTCCTATGCTCTGAATATGCACTCTTGTTTGTTGAAGAAGTACTGGTTATATTAAAAATAAAGGTAGCCTAGTCTCACTCAGAGAAAGGACTCCTACCTCTACGTAAGTACCTCAGCGAACACACAAATATAGGCAGTCCGCCCCTACTTAGTGACTGTACTACCCACACTGGTGCCCAGAATGAAGCACACAGCAAGCAGACACTCACAGTTTAGAGCAGGAAGATCAGGGTTCAAGGCCTGGATTTCCCAGATATTGTTTATGTGACTTTGCAATTCATCTTTATTATCTGCCAAATATCCCATCCCCTGGGTGTTTGGCCAAGCTGCTGAGAACAACCGAGCCCTGTCTTGTTTTCTAGCCGTCCCACCGAGGCACACCTATGTCAAGATGTAACGTTAGTAATGCATCTACTGTGAAGATTTCTGCAGATTGTGGCTCCTTTGCCAAGACTCACCAGGATGAAGAGCTCTTCTATGCCCCTGTGGGGCTTTACCAGGTACTTCTGTGCGTGAGTGTTAATGGGAATTTCTGTCCCTTTCTCCAGTTGAATTTGCTCAGGCAGGCTATAACGAATACAAGGATGGTCTCCAAGCAAAATCTCAGCTGGGTTTGTGTCTCTGGACTGGTGTTTCTGTAACTTTGAGAGCTGAGACACAGTTAAAAAAATATGCAGGAAGGTATGTACAAATACTATGGGTTACCTAAAACATAACTTAAGAAATGTTTCTAAAATGAAGATCTGAGTCAGCGGGTGCAGCCTGAGATTTTGCATTTGCAACAAGCTCCCCCATGATTGCAGTGAGCCAATCAGGCTTAGAACTTCCAGTAGAACCTTCTGTGGTGACGGCAGCATCCCAAAGCTATGGTAGCCACTAGCTGCAGGTGACTATTGAACACTAGCTTCTCTAGGGACACTGAAGGTTAAAGGTAATTAAACTTAAATAGCCAGGGAGCTTTGGGGATGACTCAATCAGGAAAGCTCTCACGGTGTAAGCCTGAGGCACTCAAAACAGCAGGGGGACAGGGCGTGGCAGCCTGTGATCCTATTAACAAGAGACAGAGACTTTATCCAGCCAGTCTAGATGAATTGGTGAACTTCCGGTTCAGTAAGAGACCCTGTCTCAAAAATAAGGTGGAGAGCAATAGAAGACATCCAGCACTGACCTCTGGCACCCTACGCATGAGCAGCCCCCCACACACACTTTAAGTAGTCCCATGTGCCTAGTGGCAACCTCAAAAGGCCACACAGTCTTACAGTGTGGGTTTCTTATCCCGGGGCTTTAATTGCTTTATGGGTGACCACGATCCATCCACAGAGTAAAAGCTCAGGTACCGCCCCTCCCCTCACCCTTTCTTTCCATTCTCAGGGCGCCTTGTTTGCCCCAGGCCTTAGTCATTCTTTAAAGCTTTTACTACCTTTGGGGAAAGTTAAATAGATCCTGGGAAAGGGAGGCAGAAAGTGCCAAGCAACCACTGAATCCCTGTTTTCCAGAGTGGTTTCGGACTCTGGAAGTGTCCCGCCCACTCTACCTTCCCCACCCCGGGACAGGGACGTTCTCATCCTTCAGGTTTCAGCATCATTTCTTCCAAGAATCTTTTCCTCGATCCCACAGGCGTCCTTTCCTCCATGGAAATCCCAAAGTCCTCCCAGTTGCTTCTACACCGAAGGCGAAGGCGGCATCTCTAAGGCTGCCGATTAGCTTCTCCGCGCCTTGCCTTCTCTGTGTGCAGACTATATCGGTTCTTCTAAGCAGCTCCTCACTGTTACATGTTTTTGTGCTTGGGTATTGAGTGACCGTAAAAGCATTAGACCCAATAGGTAACAAATGACAGGTACGCCACTGAACCAAAGCTTTACGTGCGGAGTCTTGCTTTTCTGATACCGTGCCTTTTAACTGATCCCATCCTTCCCCAAACCAGGCAAGTGTGTTGGTGGTGGTGTCCCCTGCAGGGAGAAAAAGTGGAGTCCGGGGGAAGATATATCGAACTGTCATGATGGGCTTGGACTGGGCACCCGACTCCGGACTTAGGA
This sequence comes from Rattus norvegicus, assembly GCF_021556685.1. Lineage (NCBI taxonomy): Eukaryota > Metazoa > Chordata > Mammalia > Rodentia > Muridae > Rattus > Rattus norvegicus. Next base: position 267,702,079 of record NC_141534.1, on the reverse strand, counting down.
CTTGAGCCCGCTATTTTCTTAGACATAGAAGAGAGAGTTTGATGTTGGGGTTAGATATTCAGATTCGGCCTGTCCATTATCACCACGGACAAGCTACCCAAGCCCAGCAGTCCTATCCAGGACTGGGCTAGCCACAGCTGCCTTGATGCTGGTTGAAGGAGACCTTACTCCTGAACTGCTATAGTCCCGGACCTTCCACAGTCTCTCATCAGGGTTGACTGCTCAGCGGGAGTGGAACGCTGCCTCCATAGGTGGCTTTCTGCTCAGTTCCCCAAGTTGCCTTTCTGAGTGGTGATGTTTTTGGATCATTCTGAGTTAAGGACATTCTACCTTGGGGTTGGAGAGAAGGTTCGGTGGCTAAGAGCACTGGTTGCTCTTCCAGAGGACCTCGGTTCAGTTCCCAGCATACCTGTGTCAGCTCACAACCACCTGTACCTCTCCCCCCAGGGGGATCTGCTGTCCTATTCTCAGGCACTGCACACACATGGCACACAGACAGGCAGACCACCCATGCCTTTGAAATATCAGAAAAGAAATACAGAGCTTTCTGCTTTGTGTCTGATTTCAGGGAAATCATGTGGCCCTCTGCTATATCGGCGAGGAAGCAGAAGCACGGATTAAGAAGCCAACTGTTCTGCGGGAAGTCTGGCTGGTAAGGGTCCCCTCTGCACCCCTAGCTCTCTGTTCCCATGTGAGAAATGGCCTCCACCCCAAAGGCTCAGTGGTGATTTCCCATTACCCGTTTCCCTCTCTCTGCTTCAGACTCAGACTCTTGGCCTTACACACCTTTTATGAGCAGGGATGTTTCTGATCATCCTGCCTTAAGAACATTCTACTTTGGGGTTGGCTAAGAGCACTGACTGCTCTTCCAGAGGACCTATGCTCTGGCTCTCATCTAACTGTGCCTGCTCCCTTAACTTTTCCTGGGCTTAATTCTGACCCTCCATCCTCTGTCTCTGATGGCCGCCTGCTTCCTTTTGAACTTGGATCTTGGGGAGGGTATTGGCGCTTTGCTTTGTGTCAATGACCTAGGGTCACACACCAGCGTCAACAGCCACAACTAGGGAAGCCGTGCAGGGTCTGGTCTGCCTGTGAGGATGAGGTTCGGTTACGACCCATGGCTTGTTTTAGACTTTGCTTTCCAGACCCCCCGGGGTTTCTAGCTGTGCCATTTATCTGTTGCATCCCTGCAGCAGGCTATGTCACCTTCCAGGCATCTGTTCCTTTGCCTGTAAGATGGATAGAGTTCTCCAGCACCTTAGGGATCAGCTCAAAGTGGGTAAAGCATACCGTAGTCCCCCATGTGAAGGCGCACGCAATGAGACTGCCAACATTGTTTCCAGATGTGTGAATTAAAGCATGAAAACATCGTCCCCTTCTTTGGTGTTTGCACAGAACCACCTAACATCTGCATCGTTACACAGTATTGCAAAAAAGGAAGTCTCAAGGTAAGCAGGGATCAGAGGTTGTGATTCATTAGACGGTACCATATCCATCTTTGTCCCATTCGTCCATGCATGGTTCCTTTCAGTCTCATAGAGAGACCTGAATTACCTTGGGCTACTTCCCGGGATCAAGGTAGAGCTGCCCGGGATTAGTTTTCTTTGCTCTGGCTGGAAACTATACGAACTTGATTTCTTCTAAATGCAACCCCTCCTCTAGGCCATTAGTCACATGTCCGACAATAGAGTGTTTGTAGAATTCAAAACCGCCTCCTTTCCCCACACTGAGCAGACTGTGCTATTTTCTGTGAAGACTTCCACTTGGGTACCACGTCTCCATCTCACATTAGTCCCAGCCAAACACTGTGTGTCAGCTTAAGTCTGGGTGATTGTTGTTGTAAAATTATAAAAAATAAAATGCTGTCTTTATCCCCCACTAGGTCCGGCACTGCAGGGCTCCAAGATATCTGCTAAGTATCTTAAGTCTCAGTCAGCAAAGCCTCTCACCCGATTTGCTCCATCCCATATCACACTGCTGAAGGCTTCTCTCTGAACCTGGCAGCGATCTCTCTCCCTATCTAGTTCCCAAGGCAGGTTTCCATGCCAGAAACACACATCCCAACTCCGTGGTGGCCCAGACCAGGTGCCCCACATTCCTTTACACTTAAATCTGCACATGAAAAAACACACAACACAATAACCTTTGGTCCAATTGATAAGACATAATCGCCCACCTAAACATACAAAGCCCTGTACACATCCATCCCTTAAGAACATTCACAACAACCTGTAAAGGTGCAGCATGGAACCTTAATGCCAGCGTCCATATTGTCCTGCCACGGGTTCTCTCCCTCTCCTCCTGTCTTCCGTTCCTGTCTCCTCGTCTTCCTTCAAACCTTTCTCCCGCCCATTCTTCCTTCTCATTCAATGACAGGCCTCATTCTATCTTCTGCCAGCCTTCTCTGGGACATCATCCCGCAGGTGATGTTTGGAATAACTGTGTTTTCCAGGATGTTTTGAGGAACTCCGATCATGAGATGGATTGGATATTCAAGCTCTCTTTCGTGTATGACATAGTCAACGTGAGTATAATGTAAACTTAGAGAGCACAGATCAGAGTATTTTGGGGTTGTCCTCCGTGCGGGCTAATCTTCTTTGGGGGCTGTCTTTAAGGCTCTTTGGGTACAATGACCCCAGGTTTAAGTTTGATCACTTCGATTCAGTCAGATGTCCCCTGGTTTTCTCATTCTCTAACCACACGTAAGCATGGAGCAGAGAAAGCGCTTTACACTGAAGATGAAATGAGATGTCTGACGAGCAAAGAACTCGTTTAGACTTCCAGAGTGAAGTCAATTACCTGACCACAAGTTGAGTTTGTGTCCTTCTTCTCTCCAGCCCTTGAGCCCTTCCTCAGAGACTGGGAATCACTACTGTGAAACTAAATAGGCAGGCTATGGATATGAGAGGATATGAAAGCAAGAACAGTCTTTTTTTGGGGGGGGAGGAGGTTATGATGGCTATAAACAGGAGGAGAAGAATAATAATCACTGTAACAAAACACATTATATCATGCGGATGCCACTGTGCAAAAGGCATTCACCAGTCTTTTGTTTTACTGACTTACTTGGTTCTTCCAACAGAATATGAGGCACACACGTTACTCTTGTGTTTCGTATGGGATACAGGACACCCATATAACTTGCCTCAAGTCTTCATAGCTACCCGAGAATGTCAACAGGGTACAAATCTAGGCATCCCCCGCGCCACACTGTGCAGCGTGAAGAACTAGAGATATCCATTATGCTTCATAAGAGAGGAGAGCCAGTCTCCTATACAGGTCCCATCAGGGTATGGTGACACTCAGAGGAGGGTGGAGAGAGGTTCAGTTCTTCCATGCAGGCAGGGAGAATGCAGAGTGGGTGGCTGGATACAAAAGCCTAAGATGACTCACTGTAGGTGTGCAGATGGCGGTGAGGGATGGGGAAGGCAGGTGCTTAGTTGGGAAGATGAGCTATGGAGTGTGCCCCATCTAATAAATATGATCTAGCCACTTGAGGCTCATCTCCTCGAGCAGGACTATTGTGCAGCTGTCCTTAGTTTGCTGTGTGGACTTTTGCCATTTAAAAGGGGCAAGAAAAGCACCTGGAGAGGAAGGTACTTCAACTAACCCATGGTAGAAGCTGTCTGCTGGTGCAGCCACCAGCCAGCAAAGCATCCATCAACAATCAAACCCCTTATAGGAACCCCTGTTGGGTGCTGGGCAAGCCACAAGCATGAAACCTATGCTCTCTGTCTTTCTAGAGGTTGTGGTACTGAATGGCCTTGTTAGTCCATGCCTCTCTGCATTCTTATGTGAGTGAACTGGACGTTGACTTCAAAATCTTTCTTTCTCAAAGGCTTTACTACCCTTTGCTCCCAAGGAACTGACTTGGTCTGGTGAGAATCTGACTTCCTAGGCTCTAGTATAAAGCTGGCATCTTGTTGACAAGCAAGGTAGACAAACACAGTCTTCTCCATGATTGTGTCTCTAAGGGCAACCCCAGAAAACCCCTGTCATTATTGCTGTAGACTTTTAATGGCCATCTGTCAAAAGTTCATTTTACTATGGCACTTCTCTTCTTGAAGACAGACAAGGACAGTTAAGACTGTCACATGTCAATCATAAAAACAAGCTTTCTTTCTGATGTATATATTTACCAGCACTTTCTCTACATCAGGCATGAGATAGAGAATAGGGGGAGGGGGAAGGAAAGGGAGAGGGAGAGAGAAAGAAAGAGAGAGAGAGAGAGACAGACAGAGAAAGAGAGAGAGAGTGAGGATTTGATTGGAGTTTGGATGTAGGAGGGACAGACGAGTGAGCCTCATCTTCCTGTCCTCTAGGAGCCCAAAGCAATGTGACAAGCCTTCATTTATTTATTTATTTTTTTAAGATTTACTTATTATACATAAGTACACTGTAGCTGTCTTCAGACACACCAGAAGAGGGCATTGGATTCCATTACAGATGGTTGTGAGCCACCATGTGGTTGCTGGGATTTGAACTCAGGACCTCTGAAGAATAGTCAGTGCTCTTAACCACTGAGCCATCTCTCCAGCCCTGGGTCTTCATTTCTAACTAACAGAAGCCTTGATAAAGTCTGAGTAAGGAACAATTTGTCACAGAAATTGGCTTAGAGATTCAAGTCCCAACTCGGTTACATACTGATCACATGACCTTCACCACCCTGGGACTCAGAAATAAATATCATACCAAAACCCATCTCCAAAAGTTGATCTGAGAGCTACAATACATAAAACTCAAAGCACTGTGGCTACCTTGTAACAGATACAGCATCGATGTTAACTTCTTAGTAGTAAACCTGATTATTAGTACTCTCATTGATAACTCTAATATGGCTGTTTAAAAAACACTCTTACTGATATCTCCCAAGAATTCTATGGAATAATTCTGCACTATCTGAATATGGTTCCCCAAGGCCCATGTGTTAATAAGGAACACTGGAAATGGAGCCAGTCCAACTTTAGGTATGTCTCAAGTATGAAAGAAATCCACATTTGGTTTGAGGGCTTAGTGAAAAAACAAAGGGGGGGGGTTGTATTTTGAAATAAGATTTTTAAATGCACCAAATTAAATTCACAGTATTATTAAAATTATTTTTACTTGTTTAGCTTTTCTTAAGATGGCTGCTGGAAAGAATTTAAAAACATACATGTGACTTGCACTGTGTTTTGATTTGATCTTACTAACCATTAGCCGTATTTACTTCATTTTCAAGGGAATTAAACTGAGGTCTAGTCAGGTCCCGGCCTGACAGCTAAGTGTTGGATTGGGGGTTGGAGCTAATTTGTCTTTAAAGCCTGTGTTTTCTCTCACACTTCCTGCTAAGCATCAGAGAACACAAACATGAGAGAGCCAGGTGTAAGAGCCCTGGGGGAACTTTCCAGAATTTTCCAGTAGAGCGGTAGAGCAGGTATGATGTCTGGCCTATGAGTCATGAACACACTCAGAATTCTGTTTGTTCTCACACTGCTTCATTAGGATGGGGAATAAAAACACAAGCATGCATGCCATCCCGTGGCGACAGCAGCGTCCCCAGAACTGCAGCCACCCCTAAGCATGCTCATTTTACACAGGCAGTGACCTCCACTGAAGTCCCAGCTCTCATATGCTGTTTCCTTACAGTTAGGTAAAGAGAGGGAACCTATGTAACCCTGGGCAGGTCTCCTGCCTGAGGTTGGACCAACAAAGGCAAGAGAAAAAAAAAATCTCGTGTATCTCCGTGATGTGACACATCAAGGTGTCTGCAGGGACAGGGAGAGCTGTGGATCGGGCTCAGGTCAGAGTTAGCCCGAATGAATGGGTTCAGTTTTACCATCTTAAGGGTGCTGTGAGAAGAAAGAAACCCCATCTCCTGATTTAGGGGCGGGGTTAGTGATCGCTCCGCTCCACTCTCCTGGCCGTTTACTTATTGCTATCTGTATCAGTCCACACTTCCAACGCAATATTGGCCCTAGGGCTCTGGATGGAGCAAGCTTGTTGTTATCTAAGAGGATTAAAGTTCAGAGATCCTAAACCTTTAAAAATGATCCCCTCAGATCCTCCTTGCTGTGTCATCAGGGCCTCCGGGGCCTGCCTGCCTCACATCCCTCTCCTTCCCAGCAGACTCTGAGCCTAGTGGAACTTAGTTTGCTCTTGTGCAAGGATATTGGAGGAGTGTGGTTCCTACTCTCCTTTTCCCGCTTCCGTTTAACCACCCAGAGCACAGAACAAGTGAGCGAGCTTTGAAGCCTGAAGCCCCGGGGATCCATTCTAGCTCAGTGCGCCACCTACTTGTGAACACTGAAACTGCAAAGACTGAGAAGAGTAACTAGTCTTAGCAAAGCTTAGATGTGAGGACTTGAAGGGCATGTGCGCAAGAATGTTTACTGCTCTTTACTTGTTCACAAATCAATACCACGCACAAACGCCACCATGCATTGCATGTAAAAGCGCATGTGCATGCGAATGCTTGCGGCTGTCTTATTTGTTGCCAAATCAATGCCACAGTGTGGGGTTCCACAGACGCCACGGTCGGTCTGCCTGTCATGCTTTCCTTGTCCAGCAGAGGGAGCTGGAGCTGCTCAAGGCCATGAGTTGGAATCCGACCTCAGAGCTCCCAGCACCTGGCTGCCAGGCACGCTGATTCTCTCCCTCTCTTTGCTCAATTGTGAGAGGACCCCCTCCCCTGGTCCCTCCTCTCTAGGATCATTCAGGAAGGTCACTGTGAGTTAGGTGCAGAGGGGCTTTTACTGCACCTGACAGTTATCCTGGAAGGAGACACAGGCGTTTGTTATTCACAGGTTGACACCAGTTTCCTGAGGCAGGTGGGAAGGGCCACAGTACCCAGGCTGCCACAGGTTCACACGTTTGGTGTTGACCTTGTACCCAGACAGACTGGGCTTGTTGTCGCTTTTTCTGCCCACAATTCCAAAAATGAAGATATCCCGAGCTTTGACAGCAGTACAAAACAAAACAAAACAAAACAAAAACAGAAACAAACAAACAAACAAAAAAACAAACCAAACTCAAAACAACACAACAACAACAAAAAACAAACAAAACCCCAAGAGCTCCGAAATGCTGAATCCACGTTATTTCAGAACAAGGAAGGGCATTCCGGCCTTTCCCCTTGACCTTCCTCTTACAACTCCACGTCTGCCTTGGGATGGCTTTTTCTTAAAAGTTACTCCTCCCCTTACCTTCCTAAAATAAACATTCTGCCTCAGCCTCAGATGCTCCGTTAGCCCCTCCCGCCCATGGAAAGGCCCCAGTGCTCTGGAAAAAACCCTACACCCTCCCTTGGCTGGCCGTGTGTTTTCCTGCTTTTTTATAGCCTGTTACAAACACCTTCCACGTTAAGCACCGGCTCCCCGGTTCTGAGCATGCTTCCTTCTGGGCCCTAAATACACAGGCTCTGCTTGAGGTATACCTATGGATTCTGCCGCTAACGCTGGCTCTTAGATCGGAGGCCCAAGCATTGCGTGGTGCTTTTTTTTTTTTTTTTCCGGAGCTGGGGGTGGTGTTTGTTTTGTAGCTAGCAACTTTCCCTCTGCCCAGTAGCGGAGCTGAGATTTGAACTAGAGTTCCTGACAACGAGGGTATTCTAATTTATAGCCGGGCTTGCCTTCCTGATTTCCTATCGAGTAGTCGTAAGTAGCTTTCTGCCTAAGTCATAAGTAGACTTCCGCCTAAGTCAGCTTCCTAGACAAGGAGCTGGCGGCTTTTCTAGAACAAGCAGAGGCACCGTGTGTCTGTGCACTGCTTCGAGCAGCGTCCTCTGGCTCTGTTTCCTACGCTCATGATTACTCTTGCAGGGCATGCTGTTCCTCCACGGGAGCCCACTGAGGTCTCACGGCAACCTGAAACCTTCCAACTGTCTGGTAGACAGTCACATGCAGCTGAAGCTGGCAGGATTCGGGTTGTGGGAGTTCAAGCACGGCAGCACCTGCAGGATCTACAACCAGGAGGCCACGGACCATTCAGGTAGCCACTGGCAGAGTTTAGATCCACTTGCTGTGGGCTAAATGGTCAGAGGGTCTCTTGTCTGCCTTTGCTTCATGATGCCGACTTGCATGGGGACCCATGGGTAGTTTTTCCTTTCCAGATGATGGAACAGTGTCGTTTAGTTCATCCATGGAGAGGGAGGGAATACATCACCACGGGGTGGCCTGAATCTGTGGTGTAAGGCAGCCGTTCTCAACCCGAGGGTTGCAACCCCTTTGGCGAACCTCCATCTTCAAAAATGTCTACCCTACGATTCATAACAGTAGCAAAATTACAGTTCTGAAGTAGCCACAACATGAGGAACTGTAGTAAAGGGGTGAAGCATTGGGAAGGTTGAGAACCGCTGCTGTGAAGTCTGTGCTAGGAGTCTGGTTTTCATTTAAATCGGGCCACTAAAGCTACTCTTGCTCTCCTCTTTTGCCCTCTATGTCCCTTCTTGTTTTCATTTTATGTTCTCAGTGTAGTTGATGAGATCCGCCAGGCTGTCCTACTTAGAGCCACCATTGCTCTGAGAAAACACCACGATCAAAAGCATTTAAGGAGGAAAGGGTCATCTGTTTGGTTTAACACTTCTGCATTACCATTTATCCAAGGAAGTCAGGATAGGAACTCTAATGGGGCAGGAACCTGGAGGCAGGAGCTGATGCTGAAGCCATGGAGGAGTGCTGCTTACTGGCTTGCTCCCCAGGGCTTGCTTGTACTTTCTCATAGAGCCCAGCCAGAGATGGCTCCACCCACGACGGGATGTGATCTCCATCACCAACTGTTCATTTTGCTCTATAGCCAAAATTATGGAGGTGTTTTCTCTATTGAAGTTTCCTACTTTCGGGTAACTCTAGCCCGGGTCAAGCTGACATAAAACTAGCTGGCACACAGGTTTTTTAAAGCCAGCTGACAACAGGAGTGTGTAGGCTCCCAGGTCTGAACTTAATTTATTTTTACATGACCCCTTTTCACTCAGTATGTATATATATATATATATATATATGACTCTATACACACACATATGAGATTCTAGGTATGTATATGAAACAAATGAAACATTTACTGATTTAAAAACATATAGAAATATATTTTAACCAATGATTAGATTTACACATGAGCTTATCATTTTATAAACAGAAACAGTTATTGTACCATGGTACTGGGTAAACTACGATGAGCTCGTATGAGAATGTCCTCCTTAGGTTATTTTTCCCCACGGGTCCCTTCTTACAGACATTGCAAACCTTCCCAGTCAGACTCTCACAGGGCCAACCTCTCAGGATGCTGTGCCCTCGAGGTACCTTCTTTCTTGCTTCAAAGTGGTACCCCACTGTCTTGCAGAGCTCTACTGGACAGCCCCAGAACTGTTGCGGCTTCGGGAGCTTCCCTGGTCCGGCACCCCGCAGGGAGACGTTTACAGCTTTGCCATTCTCCTGAGGGACCTGATCCACCAGCAGGCCCACGGGCCCTTTGAGGACCTTGAGGCAGCTCCAGAGGGTAAAGCTGGAGTACGATGCTCATGGGACTAAGGGGCTTGGGTGTGGGGAGGGGGTGGAGGGACGTGGTGGGAAAGAAACAAGAGATTATGAGGGTGGCAAATACACCAATATGCACTTGCACACACATACGCACACATGCATGCACACACTCCAAATTGTGGGGGAAAAAAGCACAGCAAAAGAGATAGGTTTTTAGACTATGAAGCCAGAAACTTCTGTGAGTGTGGGCAGTTTCTTTTTATTTTTTATTTTCTTTTATTATTTTATTTATATGAGTATACTGTAGCTGTCTTCAGACACACCAGAAGAGGGCATCAGATCCCATTACAGATGGTTGTGAGCCACCATGTGGTTGCTGGGATTTGAACTCAGGACCTCTGGAAGAGCAGTCAGTGCTCTTAACCGCTGAGCTATCTCCCCAGCCCCGGCAGTTTCTTTTAAATCAAACTCCAGTGTCTTAGTTAGTTAGTGTTTGTAAACACACACGATGACCAAGGAAACTCTTAGGAGGGACATTTAATTGGGGGTTAACTTGCAGGTACAGAGGTTCAGTCCACTATCATCATGGAAGGAAGCACGGCAGGGCTCAGACAAACATGGTGCTGGAGGAGGAGCTGAGAGCTCTAACCTCCTTTTGAGGGTAAACAGGAGAAGACCGGCTTCCAGGAAGCTAGGAGGAGGGTCTCAAAGCCCGCCCCCGCAGTGACACACTTCCTCCAACAAGGTCACACCTTGGAATAGTGCCACTCCTTGGGCCGAGCATATTCAAACCACCACACTCCAGTTTCTACACTGAAACTGGAGTTTCCGTTTACAGTGTCTACACTTGAATGTCTGAAATATATTCTGAAACAAGTCCTTGAACACACACACTGAGCAGCTGAGCTTCACGCCCCCAAACTAAAGTTGTTTAAAGTAAATACTTCAGAGCTAAGCGAAATTCAAGATCCAGCCAGGCACTCCTGAATTTGGAACCAAGCCAATGAACATCCCCAGCTGAGTCCAGGTAGAAATCACCTTCAATTCGGGAGCCCTACCTCCGTTTGTACCTGGCCACTACATTCTGAGACAGTCAACGTGCTTCTCACGGCAACAACTGCAGGTTGGTCAGAGGGGACTGTGTCTCCACAGTAGTGTACCTAGGAGAAATAGAGTGTGCGCTTGGATTATAGACAGATAAACTTCTATTTGCCTCTCATGCTTTCCTACAAATAAACCCGGGTCCCTGTGCATAGCAACCCAGTGGTTCTCAAACTCTAGTGGGTGCTGGAATAACCTAGAGGCTTGACAAACTACAGAATTGCTGCTCTCCCTTGCTCTGGCTCAGGTTTCTAGCTCAGTAGGTCTGCAGGGAGGCCTGAGACTCTACACTGCCATTAGAATCCCTGCTAAGGCACATTTGAGACGAACTGGACTTGGTCTCATTGTCTCTGGGCCAGTAGCACTGGAGACTTAATAAAGTACTGTTTCAAGCTCCTCTCCAAACCTGTTCTCCTGGAAATATAGGAACGGGCAGGCCCAGGAGTGTTTACTCAACCTCCCCCACCGCAGGCCAATGTCCCGCCTACCTGCCAAGACAAAGGATAAGTGCTTCAGTTGTTTCAGAATGTGTTTTAGGCATTACAATGTATACTCAAAGACAAAGCTCGCAAACCATTTTGTTTTGTTTTAGACTGAATCTCATTTTGCCACTTTGGCTGGTCCGGAAGTCAAAGTGCAGGCCAGGCTGCCCTCCTACTTGAAGTCATCTTTGTGCCGGCCTCCTCAGGCCTGGAATTTCAGGAGGGCACCACAAACCCAGCTACCTATAGTTTGTAATCTTAGCATCCTGCTTGGGTGTCACATTGTGTTTAGTTTCTGTCTTATGCGTCCCTGCACAATGCCTCTGTCCCCCACCTTGAAACTTTTGAGGAGTACCGATCAGGTTTGTTTGACATGTGTATGATCTGTGTATGCACCTATGTGTGTTTGCCTGTGCATTTGTGCGTATGTGTGTGTGGGTGCACATGCTTGTATATGCCTGTGTGGAAGCCAAAGGTTGCTCCCTACAGCTCTCCAACCTAAACATCAAAGCAGGGTCTCTCACAGAACACAGAGCTTGCTTTTATGGCTATCCTGGCTTGGTAGCTTGCTTGGGAAAACCCCTGTCACTACTTTGTAAGGGCTGGTATTGTAGGCACACCCACCAGGCATTTACACAGATTCTGGGGATTCATGGCAAATACTTTACCCAGGGAGCCATTTTCCCCAGCTGCTGGTCAGAAACTGTGCACATGGCTTCTCATTTGGAACGTCTGACCTTTTCTTTTTCTCGTGGCTGTTCTGGGGTTATGGGGACAAGCTTTGTTGACATAAATTGTCACTTTTGTGACATTGACTGTTTTTAATGATGCAACTGTGAACACAGCTGTCCAAGTCGAGGCTGATTTTGGTGATCTGAGAGAGTTAGTCCTGGTTGATGTCTCTGTTGCAGACTTCTTGATTTTATCCTTCCATGTTGGAAGGAAGCCACTATGCATAGGCCGTATTAAATCAAGGATTTCTGTAGATATTGTGCAGACTTCCCTGTTAGATTCGTCTACTTGATTCCTTTTATCTGTGCCATCAGTTGTTGATATCTATCAATATGGACTCACGGAAACGTTCTCCTTATTGTGGCTCAAATGGTTCCATTTCTGGCTGTCCAATTTCAGTTGGTAGCATGGTCTCTGGACACATAACTACCATTGTATTTTCCTTCACTTTTGAGTGCTTTTCTACCTTCTGGTGCTATAGAGGCCCTAGACTTGTTTTTGCACAACTCCACTCAGTATTACACACTCCCACGCAATATTACACACCCTCACTCAGTGCTACACACCCCCTACACAATACCACACACTCCCTGTTCAGTACTACACATCCCACTCAGTACTACACATCCTCCTGCTCAGTACTACACACCCTCACTCAGTGCTACACACCCCCTGCTCAGTACTACACACCCCTGCTCAGTATTATACACCTCTACACAGTACTACACACCTCTGCTCAGATTACACACCCCACTCAGTAATACACACCCCTATACAGTACGACACCTCCACTCGGTACCACACCCCCCAACTCAGTACTACATACCCCATATTCAGTACTACACATCCCCTACTCAGTACAAGAAGCAGGCCATTCTCTAAGCAGCCCTGGCTTCTTTCTTTAGATGGTGATACTTGGACAGTACTGTTGTTTCCAGTCTGTCTTTGGTAGGTGGGAATGTAGATGTGTATAATAACCCATACTTGAACATGTAAGATACAGACATACATCTGCATCTTTATTAAGCTAAGCATGAGTTCATAGTGACACGGCCAACTTGATCTCACCACCATCCATAGTTCTCCAACTAAAACAGAGGCAGCAGGTCTTCACAGGACCTCGGGAGAAGTAACTGCAACATAGTAGCTGTGAACAGAAGAATTGAAGTAGCTCCTTTTGTCTTCTTGCCTTGTTTCAGGCATTAAGTAGGCTCTGCACTTTCTCCTGCCCTAGTTTTAGCAAAATCACATACACATAGCACAGTTAGACTCTTTCCTTAAGCCCTGAGTCCCATTTCCATCTATCTATCTATCTATCTATCTATCTATCTATCTATCTATCTATCTATCTATCTATCTATCTATCTATTCAGTGTTTTTATTTTTTAAATCTAACTGCTCTATGAGCTTCCCTAGGTGTTATCAAATAGTTAGTGCCCGTGTGCCCATCATTATACTATCTAACGGAACATCTACTCTCTCCCCATTTACCTACTCAGCCATCTCCAAAACTCTCAACCACATCCTGTCTAGAATTTTGCTTTTCTAGACCTCATTACCAGATCATGTACACAACTCTTTTAGGGCTCTCTTGGCTTAGTAGCATGAAGTTGTTGTTCATTTATATTCTGCAACATAGTATCTTTATACTAAAATATGTATGCCTTGCTCTCAAAATATTTCCTTTTTTAAAAAGTGGGAATGGAATCTTTAAAAAGTGCTGCTAGAAGTCAACAGAGAAGGGAAAGGACCCAGGTTTCCAAAAGTAGACAGGCAGGGAGACAGTAGCATTTATTCATTAAAATCACTTTTATGAAGCATGGGAAACAAAGTTTCATGAAGCACACTTTGGAGACTTGGGCACCACATGCTTCTCAATTTGGGACATCACTCAGAAGGGCTCTATTTTAAAAAGCTTCAGTTTGCAAACTGTTGGGTCAGAAGCCATGTCTACATTTCCACTGGACTCTTTAATTTTCTAGCAGGATCTAGAACATCTATGAACATCTAGTTCACCCTGGGATTTAAATACATCGTTTGTCTTTACTTTGCTTTTTAACTGGAGAATGACATCACCACTTAGATAGTTGTGTCTTGAATGGCAAGACTATCTAGCTTGTTCATCCAAACCCCTAATGGGTTTCAGAAATCATCAGCTGCATTAAAGACCCCCGGGCACCGGTTCCACTTCGGCCGTCCCTGTTAGAGGATAAAGGTGACGAAAGGATTGTGGCCCTGGTGAGGGCATGTTGGGCTGAATCTCCAGAGCAGAGGCCTGCCTTCCCTTCCATCAAGAAGACGTTACGAGAAGCCAGTCCAAGAGGGTAAGTTACATGTGCAGTAGATTCTTCCTTCTGGTCATGTAGCCATTGGGAATTGAAAAGAAAATCATGTCCAGGACTCTCTAGACCTCGTTACCAGATCATGCACACTTCTCACCTCCTTCCACGCCAGCTCCCTTTACTTAGTAGCATGTACTCGGTGTTCATTTATGTCGTAACAGTCTGTGTGGCGCTTCTCTCCTCCCTTCCCTTCCTCCCATCCCTTTCCCTTCTGTTCCATTTCTTCCCTTCCCTCCTCTTTCCTCCTCTCCTGACTCTTACCCATCCTCTCCTGTCATCATGTTCCCACGTAATGCCCACCATATGCAAAGTTCTACATGCTGGCTCAGGTGGAGTCTTCAATCTCTTTTGTGAACACAGAGCAGACATTAGCAATGCCACTGCCCTCTGGGCCCATTCAGACATCTCTCATCAGTCAAGGCGCTTTCTCAGGCCATTTTGACACTGCCTTAGTATATTTTTCAAAAATTTTTTAAAAGAATTATTTATTTATTTATTTTATGTATGTGAGTACACTCTTGCTGTCTTCAGAAACGCCAAAAAAGGGCATCGGATCCCATTACAGATGGTTGTGAGCTACCATATGTTTGTTGGGAATTGAACTCAGGACCTCTGGAAGAGTAGTCAGTGCTCTTAACCGCTGAGCCATCTCTCCAGCCCTATTTTTCAAATTCTTATTCTAAGGATGAAAACTAATTAATTTGGTGCTGGACTATATGATAAAAGTCACTTGCCAACTTTAGATTATCACTCATTTGCTTTCTTCTAGAGAGCTGAGGGTCAAATCCAGGGCCTTGTGTATGATAGGCAAGGGTAGTTGGTTATTGACTTCGGGTTACACCTACCTCTCAAATCTCCTTTACAATGGCAGCTTTCTACATATCAGGCTGACAGTGTCAACTAAAAAAAAGTACTTATTTACGTGTACATGTGTCATGCGATGCCAGAAGTTGGTGTCAGATTCCCTGGAACTGGAGTTACAGGTAGTCGTAAGCTGCTTTTTGGGTGCTGGCAACCAAGCAGAAAGCATTATTAACCACCAAGCCATCTTTCCAGCCCCATAATTGTATCTCTTTCTTTCCTTTTCCTTTTGAGATACATTCTTACTATGTAGCTCTGTCTGGCTTGGAACTCCCTAGGATTTCCCTAAGTAGACTAAGCTTGTCTTAAACTCACAGAAGTTTGCCTGCCATTACCTCCCCAGGGCTGGGATGAAGGGTGTGTGTCACCACTCCTGGCCTGATGCTATAATTTTTAATACATATTAAATGTTTAATTTTAGCTTGAGGAGACAGAAAGAACCTTGGCTTGAAGACGTTTACTCATTTAACTAATTTAATTTGCTCATTTAACTTGGCATTGTTGGCGCCTGTGTTCTTCTCCAGGTCAAAATGTTTTTTTTTTAATTGCTAATTTTTATATTATTTTACTATACATGAAATCTTGGTAGTAATGTTATAAAATATAATGTCTCCACAACGTATACTTTGCTAACTAACACAATGTATCTTGGATCGTTAAATATATCCTTGACTTTTTACTCAGATTATATGGTCCCAACATTAAGACAAACTTATTTCCTATTTGAGTCTTAGTCTTCTCATCTAAAAGGTGAGGAATTTAAGCGATTTCATGGGGGGGGGCTTTCTGGAATGCACTCCTATGGAATCTAGACATGATCTGTGTTGGGCAATCTGAGAAATGCCCCATTCTGCATTCTGTACCATTTGACTTGGTTGAGACCATGGCAAGGAGCATGCTGGGAAGGGAAGGCGAACCATCAAAGTCCACTGTTGCATGTCTGCTGGCTGCAAGACTCACTCCTAGGCAGTTTATACATATTAGCTCCCAGGAATCCCAGAGAACCACATGCAAGGTACATTTTTCAGATGAGTAAACTGAGGCCCAGAGGAACAAAGGGCACAGCTTCAGCTCAGGGCCGGGAACTTGCTGCTGCCATGGGCAGTCTTTCAGTAGCACACCCCTAAGGACATGAAATGTCTTTCTGGGATATGTGTTTGGGAGTTGTTTATCCACTGTGGTCCTATGGTTCCTGGGAGAGGATGCTAACATTTGCCTTTTTCTAAAGCAGGGTGAGCATCTTGGATAGCATGATGGGCAAGCTGGAAATGTACGCCAGTCATCTGGAGGAAGTAGTGGAGGAGCGGACCTGCCAGCTGGTGGCAGAGAAGAGAAAGGTGGAGAAACTCCTGTCCACCATGTTGCCAAGGTATTCAGGAGCAACGGTGGGCAGGCCAAGACAACCTGAAGTAGACGTTCCATTGTTCTTTTTTCTAAGAGAAGATCAAGCTTTGTAAAAGGGGGCCAAGCAGGGGGACAAGTAGGGGTGGGGGAGAGAGATGGAGGGAGGGATTTAGGAAGGATATATGTATATGTATATACGTATATGTATGTATGTGTGTATGTATGTATGTATGTATGTATGTATGTATGTATGTATGTATATATGTATGTATGTATGTGCAAAACCTGGCAAGTTGATCCACCTTGTTAGTGAAAATACAGGCAAACTTCTCCAAACCACAGAAATGGAAGTGTGGTTTATATAGAAAGGGGTGAATGCAGCAACAGGATATAACCATTAGATGGCAGGCTAGCTTCATGTCTTGCACTAACACCTATGAAACCTTTCTTTGCCTAGTTCAATATGGCATCAATTAAAAAAAAAAAAAAAGAGCTTTGACTTTGGTTCTTTTTCCACCTGTGCATCTTCTCAACTCCAGATAGAAGCATTTACTTTCGAAATGCTTGTACGTTTGCATGTCACCCAAAGAGTGGGATCGGGGTGTATTTATTTATTTTCTTTATTTCTTTTCAGATAGGTCTCAGTCTGTAGCCCTGACTGCCCTGGAACGTATTGTGTAAACAAGTTAGTCTTTGAACTCACAGAGATCCTCCTGCTTCTGCCTCCCAAGTGCTGAGATTAATGGTGCATATCTTTCTAGAGCAGTCGCTTTCAACCTATAGGTCATGGCCTCTTTGGCAAACCTCTGTCTCTAAAAGTATTTATGTTCAGATTTGTAACGGTAGCAAGTTCACAGTTATGAAACAGCCATGAAAATGATTTTCATGGTCAGGGCTTATCACAACTCAAGGAACCATATTAAAGCATTGTGGTGTGCGGAAGGTTGAGAGCCGCTGCTCCAGAGCATAGGGGATTGAATGCACCCACAGTGAGAGAACAGTTGGTTAAAGTAAACATATTGCTTTGTGGAATGTTGCACTCATTTTCACACTGCACACCAAGTCTTTACCACGAAACTATACACGCTCTAGAAAGGAATAAGATGTTTGCAGTGAGAGACTATTTTTAACGAAGCCATTAATGTGTGACCTGTCCCCGATCTCCACCCTCTCCTGCAGTTTATAGTAACCACTTGAAAATCTCTCTAGAGGAAATGCCAAAGTGAATAAATGCTTGTCACGAAGCCCCTCTATATGGCAAACTTAATAAGTAAACCTAGCCCACCAAAGCCTGAGGGCCTGCAGAAGGATCGACTCAGCCAGGAGCCTTGGAAGCAGAAATAACTCTCAGCTGGTTAAGATCTACCCTTTCTCCGATTTCAGCTTCGTTGGAGAACAGCTAATAGCTGGAAAGTCCGTAGAACCAGAACATTTTGAGTCTGTCACCATCTTTTTCTCTGACATCGTGGGATTCACAAAACTATGTTCTCTCAGCTCCCCCTTGCAAGTGGTGAAGCTCCTCAATGACCTGTACAGCTTGTTTGATCACACAATACAGACCCATGACGTATACAAGGTGAGCTGAGATTCTCTGGACCGTGATGTAGACAACTTATCCACTGTCTCCAGACCGACTGAGGATTGACCACATCATGGTTCCTCTCAATGCATGGCAGAACCCTGATATGTTAGTTCTCTCTGTCTTCTTGGGAAGGGCCTTGATTAGTCACCAATGTAAATGCTTATCCAGAGTCACTGTGTGGCAGCTGCAGATGACTCAGTCACTAAAGCTTGCAAGCTGGAAGACTTGAATCTGATCCCACATAGAAATAAGCAGGGCCTTGTGGTCATAATTCTCAGCCCCATGGAGGCAGAATTAGGTAGATTACTGGGATTCTATGGCCAGCCATCTTAATTGGTGAGTTCCAGGCCAGTGAGAGACTCTGCCTCAAAAAAACCAAGGTGGACAGTGACTAAAGGAGGACAACTGAGGTTTCCTCTGGCCTCCATGCACACTGTATTGCTGTGGATATCTTTTCCCCACCCATTATTTTAATCTCACCAAAAACATGTTGGAAAGGAGGTGTTGGACAGTACTGAGTGTGTGTCTTTCAGATCCTGGGAAGCTCAAAGCTGTTACCTTTAGATCCTTTGGGATCTCATTTTTGTTGGTATGATTCAGGCTAAGGGGGAGATGGCAAGTATGGCCTGTTATTTACAAAGGCGTGTCTATACATGCTCCCCCAGAGTGAGTAGAACATAGAGGAGGACAGCAAAAATGGTGATGATGTGACTTTGTGTGTGCAGTGGTGATGTTGCTGCCTGGAGGGTTGTTAGACCTCTTTGTGGAGAGGGTCAGACCATGGTTAGGGGAATATTGGGTGTACTGTGTGCCTCAACATACCTGCTAGGCAGCTTTAACTGTTCCCAACTGTACACAACTTATGACTCTGCCTCTACTTCTACCTATGTCCTGGGACTGACAAGGTTTGGAGGACAGTGTGGCCATGTCCCTGAGTGACAGACACTTGGAGGGCATCTCCTAGTATTCTCCACAAATGACAGCTATTCAAGGGTGAAAGGATGGCATAATGTGCCTTTAAGAGCTCATCTCTACTCCTGTTCTGCCTAGGACAGTGTCTCCTGGAATTTTTCTTCTGGCACTCTCTTCCCAGGGGCACTTGGCATGGGTGGATATCCATCTGCTTTGTATTTATGAAGTTGGTTCTCAGGAGAGGAAAAGTGGTCTTGAAGCCAAGTTAGACTTGTTGAGTAATTGACTTTTATAATTTTTGGGTCAGCAGACGGTAAGTGTTCCCATCGGCAGTATTCCCTAATATAGAGTCTTCCTAATATAGAGTCTTTCTATAGGCTTCTAGGCATCAGTTACTTCTACGCCAGTAAAGACTCTGGTTTTATTAAGAGAACTGGTATAGAGGAACACAGATTAGTGATACAAATGTCTATATGTATGTGAGTGAATTAATTGAATGGTGTGCGTCTTTGTGTGGCATGAAGACATTTTGGGTTGGCTACTATGGATTCCACTTGAGAGATCCATGCAATCCTTCAGGACTTACCCAACTTGTACGTGGCTGCTTGTCTAACTGGTTCTGACTCCGAACTAGGGAAATATAGTACCAGGGTTATCAGGACTTAGAGGTGCAAGCAATGGCTGTGGGGAGCAAGAATGCTTGTGGAGGAACCTGAACAAGAACAGACATGTGAAGAAATGCTGGATTTGGGTGGAGTGGAGATCAGTGAGTGACAAGCTTTGGGGTTTGAGGCCTCAAGAGAGGGACTGAGAATGGGGGTCTTCTTGTGCAACCCTATCTCCTCCTTTGTTTATGCCTCCCTCATGGAAACCTAAGGATGCTGTGTTGTATTGTTTCCAGGTGGAAACCATTGGTGATGCCTATATGGTGGCCAGTGGGCTTCCTATCCGAAATGGAGCTCAACACGCGGATGAGATTGCCACCATGTCTTTGCATTTACTCAGTGTCACCACCAACTTCCAGATTGGGCACATGCCTGAGGAGAGACTCAAGCTCCGGATAGGCCTCCACACAGGTAGACAGAACTGGTGGCCAAGACAGAGGGTCCCTGCCTGGCCACAGGTAGCTCCGGGCTTGAGCCCTCTGTCTGAGGCTTTCGGGCACACAATCATTAAATGGTCACAGTGCCAAGGTACCGCAGAATGCATCAATATTTCCGGTCTGCTGAGCTGCATGCTGCAAATAAGGATGCATAGAATGTCTGGGCTGTTTTAGAACAAGAGGCAGGAAGAGTGCGGGAGTCATGATGGGCTACATTTTCTTCATTTGTCTCTTTTGGTGTTCCTTTGCTATACTCTTTTTTTTTTTTTTTTAGTGGTCAAACTCATGTGTTTATGACTTGCAGATGAGTGAACCCTACTTGGTTTAGTATTCTTTTATTACCTTTTTGGGAAAAAAGCCTTGAGGGAGTCTTGCAACATAGCTGGAGTTGGCCTCCAATTTGCAATCTTCCTGCCTCAGCCTCCCTGTAGGTGCAGGCTCATGTCTTGATACCCCTTTGGGAAAATGATTCATGGTTTCCTTTGGCATGAGGTCCCCACTCCCATGGTCCTACTATCCAATGGAAAGCAAATCTGTTCTCCAGCCAGAAGTGATCCCCCAAGTTTGTGCCACTGTGGGCTTTGATACATCTGCAGTTCATAAGGAATGTGGTTAAGGTTTGACTTGATTTCTACAGGAAGTGTGTGGGACCCAAAGATACTTTGCAGGCACTGGATGATCCATAGTGCTAGGCGCCGCTCCAACGGGCGGGCACTTAAAAAAATACTTGTCAGATGAACTTTCTCTATGGACTTGATGGCCTGTGTGGAACCCAGCCGTGAGGAAAACAGGCAGTTAGACCCTTCCATTCTTCCCTCCTTAGGTCCTGTGGTGGCTGGTGTGGTGGGAATCACCATGCCCAGGTACTGTCTGTTTGGAGACACTGTGAACATGGCCTCCAGAATGGAAAGCAGCAGTTTGCGTGGGTATCGTTTGCCGCACTCTGCGAGCACAGTATCCCTGTCCCCTAGCCCTGTCTTTGATCAGTGGGTATTTTTAGAAGGCTCATTTGCATTTTGTCTCGTTTTCCATCTGGAAGATAAGATCACTATTCCCAGGAGTCAACTTGAGCACCAGTTCTGTAGACAGTGATGTTTCCTCCTGTGCACACAATGGAGCTGCTGCTGCTTCTCCTTCCTTCTCCTTCTCCTTCTCCTTCTCCTTCTCCTTCTCCTTCTCCTTCTCCTTCTCCTTCTCCTTCTCCTTCTCCTTCTCCTCCTCCTCCTCCTCCTCCTTCTCCTCCTCCTCTTCCTTCTTCCTCTTCCTCTTCCTCTTCCTCTTTGTCTTCCTCTTCTTCTTCTTCTTCTTCTTCTCTTCCTCCTCCTCCTCCTCTTCTTCTTCTTCCTCTTCCTCTTCCTCTTCCTCTTCTTCTTCTTCTTCTTCTTCTTCTTCTTCTTCTTCTTCTTCTTCTTCTTCTTCTTCTTCTTCTTCTTCTTCTTCTTCCTCTCTCTCTCTCTCTCTCTCTCTCTCTCTCTCTCTCTCTCTCTCTCTCTCTCTCCCTCTCTCCCTCTCTCTCTCGTATGTATTTTTCTCTATAGCTCTCCACCTTATTCTCCATCTTGATTTTTGAGTCAAGGTCTCCCTGAAGCTGAAGTTCCCTGACTGACTGGGCTGGGTGACCTGTGAGCTCTCAGAATTCACCTGTCTCCACTTCCCAAGGCTGAAGTTATAGATATGCACCCACACCCAGCTTTTATGTGGGTGCCGGGGATCAAAACTTGGGTCGTTATGCCTTCAAAGCTAGCATTTTATATAGCAGGACTTTCTCCCTGTTCTTAACAAACCTACCCATAATGAAAGCATATAAACACAACACACACATTAGAGAATATTGGCTTCTTTTCTGTAGTAAACATGTAAATATTAGGTTTTGGGGGCCATATAGTCTCAGTTGCAACTACTTAATTCTGATGTTGTAGTTCAAGGGTAGTTTTAGAAACATGTAAATGCCAGATCCAGTTCCACACAAATAGTGGGCAGACTAGCCTGTGAGTAGTGGTGGTTCCATCTCTGATGTAGAGTATATTGTGTGTGTGTGTGTGTGTGTGTGTGTGTGTGTGCGTGCACACACACTATCTCTGAATTAAAACATGGAAAAAATATTCCTCAGTGGTTTAAGTTTCAGAGAACTTGAGTTGCTATCATTTTGAACGTACTGATTGCTCCCAATGTATAAGCACACACACAGCTACCTCATTGACAAAGTTAATTAGCCAACTTTAAAACACACATGTCAACCTATCCTATCAGCGTGTAAGGAAAGGTTTTCAGTAAATCAGGAAGCTGGCTGCATAGGCAGGCTCCAAAATTGTTCCACCTGCACCGTTGGTCATGGTAACATTTTCAGTAGTTTGTCTTCAGTTCATCCCCGGAATTGGAAGAAACCCAGTAAGCCTTAATTTATGGGGATCACCAGCTTGCAGAATGAGCTGGTTCTCCGTGTTCCTAAACCAAACACTAATTCATTAGTATCTTACCAATTTACCAATGCCTGGGGAGCTGAAGGTCCCAACCTATGTGTTCCAGACACTGGGTATAATTTGTACTTAGAATTTGTCTGTCTGTCTGTCTGCCTATCTATCTGCCTGCCTATCTATCTATCTATCTATCTATCTATCTATCTATCTATCTATCTATCCATCCATCCATCCATCTATCTATCTATCTATCTATCTATCTATCTATCTATCTATCTATCTATCTATCTATCTACATCTACCTAGTCATGATGTAGTTAAAACTGGTCTTGAACTACAAGTCCACCAGCTTTTGCATCCCATGGCTGGGATTATGGTACCCAGCTATGTGCTTTGTTTCATGAGAAGTTATAGAAAACAAAGAATGAAGCTATGTCAGGCCCTTCTCCAAAGAAGCCCCTGCCCACCGACTCTCTCCCAGGGACAAGATGGTGATCAGCCAATGTCTGGTTTCTGGCAGCTCTCCGGATTCATGTTTCTCAAAGCACTGCCAGAGCTCTTCTAGTAGCAGGAGGGTACCATCTTCAGAAGAGAGGCACCATTTCAGTCAAGGTAAGGCCAGGTTGACCCTTTTTCACATCCCCCAGTCTATGCCCTTGATAGACACTGGCTGTCTGGGTAGGGGTGGAAACTTTGAAAAGAGCAACTGGCAAAGGGGTTGGGTTGTAGCTCAATAGGCGAGTGCTCGCCTAGCAATTACGAGGGTCTAGGTTCATTTCCTGGGACTGCCAAAGATGGGGGCCTTGAGAAGGAATTGAGGGAGAAGAGAGTGGCATCACCGTGCAGGAGCACAGTGCCCTCTGGATAGCAGCACTGCAAAACCGTCTTGGGATGATTACCCGCCCCTCTCCAGCCTCACTGGTCCACACATACAGAAAGAGGTGCGGTGGCAATGCTGAACACTCAGTCTCTTATGTACACTTGAGTGTGAGGTGCTTTTCTTTGTCCCCAAGTCGCACTAAAACACCAGATTTTATTAGATTTTTAAAATTTCGTGGGGAGGGGGCCACGAACTTTATTCTTTGTAGGCCTTTCCACCGAAGAGCATGGCTGGCTGATGGCCCGTGGAGTCCTCAGGATTTCGTATATCAAGTCCTTTATCTGTAAAAGAGATGGGTCTGGCTGCCTATCTAAGCAAGCCAGACCCAGCCGAGCTTCCCTGTCAGCTGTTCTCTTGCTCACCAGACACCTCCTTCCCTTCCCACAGGGCAAGGGAGAACAGACGACCTTCTGGCTGACAGGCAAAGATGGCTTCGCTGTCCCGCTCCCCGAGTTTACTGAGGAAGAAGCCAAAGTTCCAGAGATATTGTGAGGTTCTTTCAAGATGTTTGTGGAGCCCCACTAATGTTTGTGGGTACCCTCTTGGTGGGGAGGGGAGATACATCTGACATTCCTCTTCCTCTGAGTTGTAGTACTCGGCAATGAATCGATGTCCCACTAGATGGTGCTGTTTGGTGTCCCATTCTGTTCCAAACTTTGCTCCCAGACCCCCAGCTAGTGTGCTGTTGGAAGAGGAGGCCAGAGGGAACTCATTTCCAGTCATGGCCAGTCACAGAGGCTTTTAGCCTCACAACTAATGGATTTGCCTAAAACCGATTTCCTCCTGGGAGAATATGGCCTGGTCAACAGTCCGCCGTACCTTACTTATTCCTTGTTACACTTCTTTCTCTGCACCTTATAAGTCCCCAGCCTAGATGGCTGCTTGTGAATGCACAGAGCATTTGTACAACATGCTGGCCCCGAGACCTTATGATCTCTTGAAATACCAAGGAATGAGGAGGTGGGACCCAGTGAGGCCAGTTAGATTTTCTTTGTGGCTGGCGTGCACTGTGGAGATGTTCTTGCGTATACTGTATTGAGAAACAAACTACCTTTTGTTTTATTGGGGAGCTTCCACTTCAATATTTACAAAAAAAGCTTGGTACAGTTCTGGCCATTCTTCACAACCAAGGACAGCCTTCCCGGTATCAGCCCATCTTCAGAACCACTCTTGAGTGTTCCCTTGGTTTCTTCCCTGAGGTATTGACTAATTTCTCTGACCTTCGGATACTTCCTCTCCTTGGCATCGTTCTGGTGAGAGGCTCTGCTTGCCTGCAAAGTCTTCAGTGTTAAGGGATGACATCTTAGATGGCCCGCTAGGAGGAGGGAAGGCAGAAAGCATTTACATACAGAGTTTTTCCCCCTCCAGCATGGAGACACTGGGTCCAGTCCACCTTCTTGTACCTCCTACCTTCCTCCCTTGTTGAGCATCATGGCTTCTTGTCCTAAACACTTTGCTCCATCATGAAACAAAACAAACCATAATCACGTAGGCAGCTCTTAGACCAGCCCCTTTACATCCATTTGTCCATCTGTCTGTTCGTCCACCTGTCCATCCATCTACTCACCCACCCATCCATCTATCTCTCTAACCCCCATTTACCTACGAATCCATTCAACTATCTATCCACCCATGTGCCAGTCCGTTTGTCTACCCATTCACCATCCATCTGAGGATTTTATGACCTTAAGGCGCATGTATTTCTGCTGTGCTAACGACACACTGGACGTGTGAGAGCTTGAAACTTTCATCTCTATCTTGCGGTTTAGTTGGACAGAGACATTTGAAAAAGCAATGACACAACATTAAGGACTAGCAGAGCTGCCAACAGAAATGAAACAACCAAAAATCTAATGTTGTGACAGTAAAAGGGCGTTAGGAAATTCTATTGGGCTCCAGAGTTGGGGTTGAACAAGGTAATTGTTTATGATTGTTACATCTTTGTATTCGTATCGATGAGGTACATTTGCTTCTAGCCCATCTGTTTGCTTAAATTATATTAAATAATAGACTTTGTTAAATCTGGCCTCATTTAATATTATAACATAAACATTTGATATCCAGACCTGTACATGCCCACAAAACACAGTAAAAATACAGACTCAGACACTCGCACGCACACTTCAACTGTATTCCTACACACACACACACTCACACACACATTCACACATGCACACTCACACACACACTCACATACACACTCACACACACTTATACACACACACTCTCTCACACACACATTCACACACACACTCTCTCACACACACTCACATACATACATTCACACACACTCACACTCATACACACTCACACACATACTCATACACACTCACTCACACACACTCACACACACTCACACACACACTCACACACACTCAGACTCACACACATACTCATACACACTCACACATACACACACACTCTCACACACACACTCACACACACTCACACACACACTCACACACTCACACACATACTCATACACACTCACATACACACATACTCACATACACACACTCATGCACACACACTCACATACACACACACTCACACACACACTCACACACACACTCACACATACACACTGGATATATTTACACATGGGGGAAGAGGAGAAGAGAGGGAGGAGGGGGAGAGAAACGGAAAGGGAATGGGTATTATAGGTAGGAGCAGTTTCTTCCGATCTGTATCTATGTTGTGTGTGTGTGTGTGTGTGTACTAAGGATACCTAAGGGATTATGTATGTTTCTTTTCTCTGGATATAAGCTTTATGTTTAGTACAAGTTAAAATTTACTATAGACATTACATGGAGGTTGCTTTCTCTTAATCCCTACCAGAACCCTAAGGTAGAAAGGGTTACTAAACCCTGTGTGGGCCTATCAGTTAAACTGAACACATCTAATCACTGGCAAGAGAGTGGGGTTCCACAAGCAGGGCTTGCCTGCCCCAGGTGATTCTACCCCTCCAATGTTAGCCATGCTAGATGGCTACTTCCTTTGTCTCTTTGTAAACCCCTGTGCTGGAGTGTTTGAAGTAAGTGATTGGAAGTTTGTGGAATGTGGAGTCTAGGAAGTCTCCACACCTTTGGAAGAACTCTGGGGCTGTCGTCTATCATAACATATGAACGCCGTACACTGTAGTCACAGGTTACTTATTCCAGACATTTTATTTAGTCCATAGCACCGGGTTGAGATACAAGCTCATAAATCATGATGATGGTTTTAACATTGTTTTACTCTGACAGCCAAACACCTATGTACTTGGCTTTATGTATGCTTCCTAAGAGTTCCTGACTAGGATCAATAAAGCATGTTTTCTGTAATTCTTGGCTACAACTAACTCCTACTTTACATCAGGAAGTGATCCCAAACTGATTGGAGCACCAGCTAGGTACCAAGTTTAGACTGCGTGGAACCACCGTACTCTACCCTGTGGCTAAACAAACACAATTTCTGAGTTTATTTATGCAAGTTGTAAGAAGATCAGCCAACTGTAGATATCAAGACCTCTCAAGGGCGTTAAATACAGAGGGACCAACTGACATGTGATTTCAAATGCCAAGTATGCAAGTGACAAAGAAAAAGAGACTTAGCACAAGGTCTCTCCTGTCATACCTCAGCTAATGCTCTCACAGGACTGGTATGTTCAGTTTGCTTCTCGGCCAAAGTGACCCACTGACACTGGTGCGCTCTGGGTCACAGGGATGGCTAGTTCTGAGTGTGCACTGCCATGTGATGTCACTGACCGAATGTGCATAACATTTCTGACGAGTGGTTGGTTCAGTCCCCACAATCACACGTGAGCGAGTTGGAAGTAGAAACAGGCTTGGATGTTTTCAGTGAAGGTGAAATGCTGTCCACCATCCTGACGGGAAGACTTCCAAGAGCACACACGAGGCTAGGGAGTGCACAGGGCACCACACGTGTGGGGAAGATCTGTTCTCACATCTCAGAGAACCTGGACTCGGCCAGAGTCTTTCCACTCTCATGCAAATACATTTCACGCAGGCAATGCCACACTCTTACGCGAAATGAAGGAGGGTTTTACTTTGTTCATTGTCTGTTTCCTATTTATTTGTGACTAAAAAAATATGATCACTCATAAGGACAAGGCATTTACACCAACCTAATGATTATATCGATTTAAGAAACCCTATAATAAAAGCAGACTAGTACTAGCAGCTGGCTCTCAAGAACCTGCTTCTCATCCATTACAGAAGTTTGAGCAAATGTATTGTGTTTAACTTGGATTTCCACATTGTGGTTTGAAGACTGGGACCTCCTGCCTAGGGGGTCCATGCTGATCCTTAGAATGCAGTGACAGAGTGCCTGCTGGATAAAAGCTGGCTATTCCCGTGGATTCTGTATTTGACATTGATTTTTGTGGTGATGGTCTGTCCCTGTCTCCAAATGCTAAGCTGCGTGTGATGGGAGTGTCTTTTATAAGGAAGGTAGCTTTCAAGTGCTGCTCTAATTTGAGCGGAGGAGAGGAGGCTCCTGCCCAGCTTCTTGGAGAAGATTATCAGGATCTAACTGCCACAGAAAGTATGACTCCAAGGCAGTGGATCACCAAATTCACACACACACACACACACACACACACACACACACACACATCATGGGACACATATTTGGCAAAGGGCAGCTCCTGGCTCCCCAGCAATGCAGTCTTCTGTCTGTTCTTTCTGGCAGCACAATAAACAAATCTGTCACAGTTCAGGGTGGCCGTGGAGAGAGCTGCTGCAGCTGCCAGCTACCTCCTACAACACGGCCCAGGTCCCCAGCATCAGGACGAGGTGGAGAAGAACATCTGTAAAACAGTGGGCCAGAGAGGGCACTGAGAAACAGCTGTCTGAGGCGAAGAGGAACCGAGCCAGGCGTAATGCAATGAGGCTGTTGTAAAACTTCCAAATTGTATACATTTGTTCATTCCCTGGGGCTTGCACGGTCCACTCCTGCCAGGACAGAGGCCCTAACAAGTAAGCATGCATTGTGGACCTTTGGCAAACAGACATCTGACTCCTCCCCTCAGAAGCTCCCCTGACTGCCTGCTCTGTCACTTCCCCCAGCCCTCGCCCATGACCTTGTCTTGTTCGCTGTGTTGTTTAGTGATGAACTATAATTAATTCACAGAGTACCACGTTTGCTAGGGACACTCATAGCCCAGTTTCCCAGAGGAGAGCTAAGCGTGGCAGGCCGAGGCTCTTCCTTATCGATGTTACTCCATTAATGAACAGCCGAGTCATAGCCAGGCCTCAAATATTTGCTTAGCGAGCAGATGATCTGATCAGAAATCATATTCTCCAAATTCAGGAATTTAGGAAGGCCACACGGTGTTGGCTCTGTTCAGAGGGTGACATGAGGTCTGATCGTTCTTCATCCATTTGAAACAGGTCCTCCCTCTCAGGTCGAAGGCCGGCTGTTGTGAGACCTCTTCACCTCTGCCCCCAACCCCTGCCCCTACTCATGTGTGCTCATTGATGTGTATTTTTAATGACAGATTTCGATGGGGCCAGAGTAAATATCTCTAACACACACACCCACTTCACAAAAGCATTGCCCCAGGACACTTCTCAGAAGTGCCTCTTTCCCTTACCTGAGAAGTCACAGAGACCGGAAAACCCTCTGCCTGGAGTGAGCAAAGAGAGGGAGAGAGAGAGAGAAAGAGAGAGAGAGAGAGAAAGAGTGCTGGTTGAAGAAAGGCACAAAGGAAGCATCAGATTTGTGGCTGAGCCACAAACTTGACCACATCCGACCCCCTTTAGATCATAAGCCGCTGCCTTTCAGAGGAATCACCTCCTGGATTTACAAGGACCTCCCCTAGGGCATCATCTCCTTGGCTCTCTAAAGCAGGGGCTGTTAAATGTTTTGGAGAACACTAAATAATTTTAGTACCTAGCATTTTTTTCCTTTATGCTTTTGGGCAAGGTCTCACTATGTATCCCAGACAGGCCACAAATTCACTATCCTCCTGCCTCAGCCTCCTGAGTGCTGGGTTACAGGTGTGTGTGGTACCACACCAAGCATGGCCTTAGTGTACACTCACTGAAGTATGACTACACCTGCAGGCAGTGATGTCTGAAGGAATATGTCTCTGTCTCTGTGTTCTAATGAAACTTTATAGACACCAAGATTTTTAACTTCATTGAATTTTCATGCACCGTGTCTTCCGCTTTCTTTTTAGTTTTTAGAATCACAGGAAAGCATACAGAACGTGAGCTAGTTTGCAGGACACGCAAAATCAAGAGACGGCTTTCGGACTTAGCCCTGGTCTGTGACTGGCAGTTGCGCTTTGAGGTACAGCGCCAAAGCTCACCCACCACTCGCAGCATCCCCCAGGCCGCACTGACATTTTCCAAGCGTCTGTAGAACCTGTGCGATTATCATTTTGTTGTTTTGTTGCTTTTTATTGTGGGCACACGTCTGCATCTCCCTGCCCACTGGATCCCTCAACATTCCCCTTTCCCTCTGTGCGAACCACTTTTCTCCTGACTAGAAGGTGGAAGTCTGGTGACAGGGTCTCTGTGAGTCTTGTTCATTTATGGGACTCAGTGCTTGGCCAGGCCTGGGGCAGTGAAGGCTTGCTGACGTCCCTAGGACACTTGCATTCCTGCCCTGTTGTTCACTACATGATCAGTTTGGAAGCTCAGCTCAGCGTGTTCTAATTCCTCAGGTGCTTTTGGGTTTGGCCTCATGAGACGTTCAGGGGAGTCCACAAACCTCATGTCCTTGCGTCCACACGATCAGACCCCTGCCACTCGCCACTGGAGGAGCCCGTGAGTGCTGTGTCCACAGGCACGCCTGGTTTGACAATTCAATCAAAATGCTCAAACCTGCCGTGCCTGTGGACACAGCCCAGAGAACACATGACTATTGGGCAATCAGCTTACTCCGTAGGGACAGCTCCACAACCAGGACACCCCCTGTCTGGTCACGTAGCATGCGTTTCCGTTTGTCACAGTTCTGAAGACCGGGAGGAGAAATGAGAAAAAACAAAATGAACTTCAAGGAGTCAAAGTCCCCAGTCATTACATAGCAACTGATACCTAGAGTACACACCACGCCCACACATGCATGCGCTCACGCACGCACACATGCACATGTGCACACAGGCCTAGAATTCATTGGCTGTCCAGGCTAGGGAATCCTGGGGGAATAGTTCATTAGAATTCCAGTGGATGAATGGGCACTGTACCTTTCTATAAGCTTTTACTCTTAACGCAGAAATACACGAGGATGCTCAAAAAGTAAGTTCTGCTTCATTTTCTTCTGTTAAAACTGAAACTCCAGTGACCATTCTTAGATCAAGCGCTAACTGGTCCTCCCTGTCCCCGCCCTGCACTCTGGTTCTCTCCTCTCTTCCTCCCTGTGTTCATAAGCATCTGTTTTCCAGCTATGTGAGTTTATGGAAGGAGAAAATAAACCTCCTTTTGTAGTTCCTCCAGGCCACGTGGGCTGGCAGGCTCTTTAGAAGTGCAAACCTCGGAGGTATCCAGTCCCTGAGGAGGTGTTCAAAGCTCAGCAAACCCCAGAACCACAGGGTGTTGGCTCTCCCCTCTGTGTCGTCCGCTGTGACCCGGACACCCAGCATTTCTCTGAAGATAGTCCCATCCAGACTGCAGTCACCTGTCTTTACAGTTCTGCCTACATCTTGGATTCCTTTACCCTTCTGACTTTTCAAAGCATTTCCATGCCTACTATCATCTCCATTTTCATCCTACACAGTTCTCTGACAAGGGACTGGTGACCCTTATTCAACGAGGATGAAATTGGCACCAGTGGGATAAATGACGCAGACCAGGCTGCTAAGTTTTGGTAGCAAGGTGGACAGGTCTAGACCTTCTGCCTCCGCACCCTGGACCCACAATTCCCAGGTCAAATCCAGCTCCTCCACTATCAGCCTCCCCCCCGGGGGGGGGTTTAATGTCTTCCTTTTGGAGCCAGGACTCTCACCACTGGGCAGGAGAGCTTCTCACTGTCGCAGATGAACGTCTCACAGTGTAACCAAACCTTGGATAGTTTGGGGATGTTCTGGAACCGGAAGGCATTGAATTGGAAAGTGGCCCTGTGGTCCTTGCCATTCTCGTGCACGAGGACGGTTTCATCGGTGGAGCAACTGGGATACACAGGGGAAGGGAGAAGGAAACGTTACACTAGAGAAGGCCGAAAAGGCTCTAAGGTGAAACCTCACACAGTGCTCATTCTGCTAGATGTAAGCAGCTATCTGTCCTTTCAGAGAACTCTGATCTCTAAGTGTGAGGTCGGCCACAGAGCCGAGAAAGTGGACATAGTCATTCCGTCCTAAAATAGAGGGGAGTGGCTTACGAGAACCCACGAATCTGCTAAGTTGAAGCCCTCTCCCACAGAAGCAAATTCTGCAAGAGATAAAGCCCTCTTCATGACTGGCATCTGGAAGACCCCAGGGTAGCACAAGGGAAGGACCTCCATGGTGGGTGGGAATCCTGTTTTCAAATGTTGCCATGAACACCTAAACTTGAGCCACACCCACCAGTTATCTCTGTGTATATTATTAGGTTTTGCCTGAACTTGGAGAAAGGAATTTATGTCCCATCAATCACACATATAATAACTTTTGTAAAAAAAAACACAGTCATATTTTTTCATACATAATCTAGTCAATGACTGGAAAGAGATATCTAAATGTATGTTTGCTGAGACAGAAGGAAGACCTTAGAAATGTCATCTCAGAATTCTCTCTCAGAAGTCATGAGGGAGAAACAAAGGTTGCGCCTTCCTTTCTGGGTAAAGGGTCAGAGTTATTTCTGTTTGTTGTGGCCTCGGCAGAGATGGGGCTGTGAGAATTTTCCAACTTACGAGGATCTAGCGGGATTGTTTGGTCAACGAACCTGAGATCCTCACCTAAACTCAGGACACGAAACCTTAAAATAGCTCTTGGCTGCCAGAGTGCCCTAGGCCTGGTGTCAGTCGGTGGAAAATACCGTAAGAGGAGCTCTCTGATGGGGGGAAGGGAGGGCAAATAATGGGCAAGCATACATGCCTTGGCACAAGCTGTGGCACCTGCCTCTCGGTGACAGCTACCCCTGGTTGCTTGGATGGTGGCAGCCTGCTGGGTGGGCAGCCTACATCGGCAACCCCAGTGCCCCTTGAGGGAGTGCGCTGTTGCAGGTGTGCTCATGTGTTCAGAAAATACCTGGCAATGTATCTACTGCAGTGACTATAGATGCTTGCAAACTGGAGTTCCACCAAAAAGATCCAGTCTGACCAAAAGGTTTCCTCCTAAGCCACAGTGAAAGACACCCGGACACACTGGGTGCACCGCTCGGCCTTGACTCCGCCAAGAGTGGCACTTACCCCTTATTGATCAGCTGCCATTGCAAGGGGTACATGAAGTCAGCCGAGGGGGTGGCCCAACAGCTATTCAAGACTACTTTAAACCTGGGGATAAAACATGGTATCACTGAGAGCCACTCTTGTGTTCAGAGACATCTCAAAACCGAAGTCTGTTGGCTGTTTTTTTTTTTTCCTTAAAAAATAGACACGCAGAGAAATGGAACTCACCGAACACTTAGTCCCTTGGCTTCTACTCCTGCAAACAGATCCGAACCGATTTCAGATGTTTCCAGGACGAAGGGAGCTTCTTTCTTGGTGGAAAACTTGGCATTCTTGGGAAGGAAATGGGGGCATTAGGTCTCGTGACCTCTCAGAGCGAGACATCGGGTCTGGTGGGAGCAGACACACTGAGATGGGATAGAGAAGGAACCAACCCAAGGAATGAATGCACGAGACCATAGAGAAAACTCTAGAGCCAGAGAAATTGAGCTTCTGAGGATGCTGATGCCATCTTAGAAAGGTTAAGGACATTTGCTGGTCACTGATGACAACGAACTTAACGGATGGGAAAATGATGGGGCCCAAGGAGGTGAAGACAGGATTCCTGTGATTTCACAAATCACTTAATGCTCTAGTCCCTCACTACCCCTGACTCCCCACCCCTGCACTTTGAGCAAATGGTCACCTGGGTTTGCGAGTTTATGACTTGATTAACGGTGTGGTTATCGATTGACGTAAGTCACCAATTTCCTGCAATGCGTCTGGGTATCGTTCTATGTATTTGGATAGTTTCTATGTCAAGATACCCTGTGCATTGAGATATGATATTTGTGAATGAAGCAAGATATTCTAGCAAGAGAGAAAGACAAAAGAAGTAAATTGCACAGCACATTAGACTAGTATGTCGTATATAATGTTAGAAACCACAAAAATAATAAAAATGGATTGGGAGCATGAGGAAGGGTAAGCTACATTTAGTGTGTGTGTGTGTGTGTGTGTGTGTGTGTGTGTGTGTGTGTATGAGTGTATAAAGGTACACGTTTGTCTGTGCACATGTATGTGGAGGCCAGAGGCAACCTCTGGTTTCATTTCTTCAGGAACTGTCTACTTGACTTTAAGACAGGGTCTCTCATTGGCTCAGAACTCACCAAGTGAGCTAGGCTGGCTTGCAAGTAAACCACAGGGACCTACCTCTTTCGTCCTCTCCCAGAGTGGGATTACAAGTGATGTGACGTTGCGCTTAGCGTGTTTGTTTTTAGTGAGGGTCTGGAGATTGACTTCAGAAGCTCATTTTTTGCAGGGCAAGCACTTCACTGACAGTTTTGAAAAGGGCAACCAGAAAGGCCTCATTGAGGAGGAAGCATTTGAACAAGGCTTGAGAAAGGTGAGGAAGGTGGGGAAGGCCGGGGCTGTGTAGCCACAGCAGAAAGAATGCATCCACAAGGGGAGGTCCCATGGCTGACAGGACAGCAAGGGGCCAGGTCTGGAGAAGGTTTGGGAAGGAGTAGGGTATGAGATCCCAGGGCTGTGATTAAGGAGAGCAGGCCCTGTTGAGTGTCTCAAAGGCTCACTAGTGCTCAGGACTGGCAGGATCTACTCCCTGGCCCGGGGACTAAATCTAACATCTTGAGATAATGTTCGGGGAGTTATTAGGAGTAACAGCTGTGATTGGCTTCCTCAAAGGCTGCACCTTCTCCACTCTGTCAGTCTCCTTTCAGTTCACTTGAATAAGACCCTAGTCTACTCTCTGGTGTTAGCCATGACAGAGGCACTGGCCCGAAGGGCTAAGATCCCAGGATAACCCAGGCACCCCTTGACTTGAGACCCAGGAGAAGGGACTTAGTCTTTGGGACTCAGTTTCTTCATTCCTATGAGACGGGAGTAGAACAGAAACAAAGAACACAGGGTAGGTCTTGGCCTCCCATGGGTCCAGCACACGAGGCTTTGTGAGGAGACTCCAAGCCCCTATCTTACTTTATTCTACTGAAGCAGGTCCAGCCAAAGCTCCCACATTCAGCCACCTAGGAGCTGTCTCCCCCTCTTTCCATCTGTCGCGACTCTGTGCTACATTAATGGTTGCCACAATTAAGCAATAATGTTCCCAGTTATAAGTGACTTACTTGCATAGCATGCAGCTAAAGTGACAGCTATTTGGTGGCTTTGAAAGTATTTTTGGTATTGCCTAAAACTTATAAGATTGCAAGGGACATTTCCACACATGGGAACTAACTTGGGATTGGCAATTTAGTTCCCAAGTCTCCGGAGAGACACTTGTGTGAAATCTTTTCCCTGGAGATCAGCTGGTAGAGTGTGATCTCTCTACTGGTAGAGCAATTGTCCAAATTTCCATCAAAGGGAAGGATAGAAATGGGACTTTCCATTTCTCATAACTACTGTAACATTTCTCCCTCCCTCCAACCCTCCATTTTTAGCTTGCTTCCCCCTCCCTTCCTGGATCTCTCTATAAAGCTCTGATTATCCCGAAACTCACATGTAGACAAGGTTGGCTTCAACATCCCAACAATCCCACTTCTTCCCCTCAAGGGAGTTTACAAATCCAAGCCACCATGTCTGGCACCCCTACTTTCTTTTTCACATAAAACTCAGAGACCTGTCCTCAGACAACTTTACCTTAGTAAGCTGGTACACACCAGGACAGTTTATCTTCCCATCCCTAAAAGCAGAGAGACCACACAAACTACTTTTCTGCCCTATAGGATGGATGAATCTGTTGAGAAACCATGTTCCAGAATTCCTTACCTTGACTAAAAGGCTGTCTTAGAACTAACTAGTCACCCAAGTTAAGGGCAGGTACGCCTCACGGAGCAGAAGTTCATTGGGGAAAATTTCATAGCTGCTTTTGTTCACAGACAAGAGATAATGGCGAAAGGAAACTAGTGTCAAGTGAACAATCCTAAGGGGACACATCCCTAGAGTCTCCCAGAACCCAGATGCTCACCTGTGGCCTACCATGTCTCTTTACCATGTCTCTTACTGGCTTCTCAGAAGACTAGAATAAAGCATTTCAGTTCTGGGTTCTCCTTTGTGACAGGGGCACTGACCGCCCAGCTTGTGGTCACAGGAAAGTGGCTGGGTTGGTGGAGGAAGCAGTGAGAGAGACAATATTCCGCTTAGAGAAGATGGGAGCTCTTGGGAGAGGTGTGACCAACATCATTCCATGGAATTATTTCAGCAGACAGAACCAAAGCAAATAGAAGTTCGGGGGCAGGGTCAGATTTTACAAGATAATCTGAAGTACAAGGCCCAGCTCACCTGAAACACTGGAAGACTTGGAGTGACCGCCCCTCAGTGACAGAAGCGCGGCGGACTTCAGGTGGGAAATCAAGGGTGGTCAGCTCTGTAGTTTGCTCTGATTTAACTTGACCGTTTGCCTATGTCTGCCCCAAGCCATTTCATTTCCTTTGCATCACTGGGAAGGCTGGGCAGCACTGCTTCTGTTTTAAGACGTTGACCTAATCTCACACTGACACCAACATTCCTCTCAACACTTCTAGGGCAACAAACACTTCGAAGAACGCTCGGAGTGCCCATGTGAAATCGGGCCTGGGTCTTCACTCACCAGAACAGTCGTCTTTCTGGGGACTTACCAAGTTCACACTGACTACCCCTAAAGATGACTGCATGGAAACTTCCTAACAGTTCTGGGGTGTACACGTCAACAGAGTTCTTACTTCACGGGTGTGGAGATGGAAGTGCGGGGGGTGCCTGAACTTTCCCAAAGTTGTTTAAGTAGTAAGTGGTGAAACCCGGCTGCGTGGAGTGTCTCTCACCCACCCCCCTTTTATACCCACAAGGTCAGGCTCTGTCTGTAAACAAACAACCTTCCTTTGTCTTCGTGTGGGAGTCATAACTTTCCCTTGGGAAGATCAACTGTGGGTCCTTGGCCAAAGTGAGTGGGGAGGGGTGGACAGAAAGGACACAGTGTGCATGCAGAGTGGGAGGAGTGCATTTGGGGGCTCAGGCTCTGGGCTTCCCAGAATCTTAAGCAATTAGCAGTGTGTCGGTTCCATTGTTCTATGTAGGACATGGTCCTGTTTCTGGTAATTTGATGGAAATATATGCAAAGGGGAAGTTGTTGCCTTGGAAACACCCAAGAATGCCCTCAAAGTGGAAAAGGGAGAAAGTGGGGGGGGGGATACAGGAAACTGGACGGCCCAGAGCGGGAGAGAAAACAGATAGATCCGAAGCGTCTGGACAGCAGAAGGTGTGCTCTGATGAAGTCCATGTGTCCTGGAGGGGTTTTGACAGTGGGATTTTTGGAGACACCTAACTTCATTACTAGACAATTCAGAAAGTCGTTTCTGCAGTTCAGAAGATGGGCTGCTGGTGAAGGTTGATTAACTGATTGACTGATTGATTGATTAAAGAATATGTTCCTTTTACTTCTGAGGTTACATTCATGCCCGAGACTCAACCCTGTGTGGTTGATGGTGGGGGATGAGATTTTAAAACCCTGACCTGTATCACTAAGTATTGTAAACGTTCTTAGGGTCTAATCTACAACCTTATCTCACTAGAGTAACAACTGCTAGCTTCTGGACAGAGGCTGTAGTAAAGACTGTAGTTCTTCTGTGGGAAGCTGTGTCACTATGGTTACATCATGCTGGGTTACCCACACTGCATTGATCCCTGCAGACAGGTCAAGCGGCCCTGTGGGATTTCTTGTCTCTGGGGCAGCCACTAGTGATAGGAAGCCAGGCTAGTCTGGATTTTAAGGAATCTTGAAGCGTATACATTCCTAGTGATCCTTCTTTAACAATAGATTTTAAAAAGGCAGAAATACTTGAATCCCAAATTAGACACGGCCTTTGCATGTGAAGGGCCCTAGCCCTGTACACCATGCTTTTTGCAGGCAGAATCTCAATTGGGGAATCTCTGTTTTCCCTACATGCTTCTCTGAGGCATCTGGTCTTGGGCAAACATCTCCCTTCCTTTGGTTGCAAAACAGACTAGGTTATTTTAGGATTCGTGTAGACTTATCTAGCAATTAGATGAATTCTGAGGGGTTGGGGGAGGGTGGGTAATGGCTTCCAGGCAATAGGTGAAGCAAGTTCAGTGTTAGTGAGGTTTCAGATGGGGTGCTGTTCTCTCTTGCAAAATGAAATGGGTCAGATGCTCTCCCTCTAAGGACACCTCCCGGGTTCTAATGGTCTGCACAAAGGTTTGTGTCTCTGCCTGTATCTCCCTCTAGCCAGCCGGGCCAGTATCCCCTCTGCGTGCCCATGTCCTCATTGGAAGCTACAGCTTAAAAACAAAGTGTCCTTTTTAATGGGAGAGCAGCTGGGCTAATGGCCAACGAGTGTTCAGTTTCTCTGGAGCACTTAATTCTGAGAGAGCCGACGTGTGCCTTTAACAGCTGATGTCAACACAGACAGCAGATCCAGTCAGATGGTGAGGAAATCTTACTGTAAGGCTTAAGGGAGAAAAGAACTAGATAGGCAGAGGCTAGCCCTGAGCCTTGTCTTTAGCTCTGGCCTAGTCAGGGAATTCAGTGCTTCAGACTAAATTCTTTGACAGTGAATGACAAATGAGTCTCTGGAGGGAAATGCAGTGGAAACCAGCCTCGATTAAGAGTCAAACACCAGGTGCCCTACTGTCTGCACAGTGACCTTGCCTTAATGAAATGGGAAAGTTGGCCACACCTGTGCTGTCCTCTTCAGCCTACGAAGTGAACCTTCTCTTGAAGCTACGCTAAGGCACTATGCCACCTTGGAAACCCTGGAACAGGGCTCTGCCCAAATACCAGGAGAGAGCAACTTCTGTGGAAGTGCCCTGGAAAAAGGCCACAGACGGAGAAGGCAGCCTGGACTTACAGTGTAGAAGTTGAGGGACAACTGGCTTTCAAATGTGCCCATGCTCCCGTTCTTGACATGAACAGTGGCCACTCTGAAAAGGGGAGAGAATTTTGCATAAGGACTGAAACATGTCTGATTGACAGGGACTGTAGCATCCTCACAGTAACCAGCCCTCCATCCCCAGAGAGGCTTACCTCTGGTCAAAGGCAGCCTGGTTCACCAAGTAGGTGGAGTGGTAGGTGCAGGAGAAGGAGTAGTTGACAGGCTGGTTCTTCACAATCACGGTGCTGTCATTGGACACGATGTGGCTATAGAAGTGGTAGATGGGAGGCTTGTACTAGGGGAGGAAGAAGGCATTTAGGGTGTACACTGTGGCCCATGATGGGACTCAGGATTCTGGGAAAACTGGTTGACAATGAGTTGGTAGAATAAAAGGCCAGTACAAAACTGGGCGTGGTGGTACACGCCTCATCCCGGCACTTGGGAAGTGGAGGGGTGCTCAGGGATTCCAAGCAAGTTTCAGCTACATAGTGAGTTTGGGGCCAACCTGGCCTACATAAAACCCTGTGCTGAGATATAAAACAAAGCACTCCCCACCCCTAATGAGGAGACCTAAATGTTTATCACAACAATAGAAGCCGAAGCCATTCTTTGTGAGTGAGGTGAAAATCTTTGCCGAGTTCTAGAATCCCTTCAGTGAGGTCTCTATATGCGGAGGAAAAGTCTGGATATTCACGAGTCTATGTATTCTGACCGAGGACCTGCATTGAGAATCCCCATTCCCAGCCTCAACTTTTTAAACCACTCCTTGTGCGTGTCCCATGAACGTCTTTGTCTATTTTCCACTCTAGATCGTAAGTCTGTAGTCAAAACGCCCTTTAACCATAAAGCACTAATTGTGGAACTCTTTCTCCTGGCAAGTTGGTCTCAAAGCTCACTGTTAGGACTATGAACATCTGCTTTGAAGTAAATGGTCTGGGAGCATGGGGAGGGAGACAGTTTCTACTTCACCTCACCGGGGTGCATTCACACATAGCATCCTGTTCACCTCACCCAGGACTCTCAGCTCTATGGGACGGCTCACAGACAGATTCACTTTCTTTAATGACACTTGGGAAGAAGCTGGTCCCTTAGCATTCCGGGCTCCCACCATGGGTGACCCACATGACCCTGCTTAGGAACCAATTACTCTGAGTCTGATTCCGAGGACTTTCCCCAAAGCTCTTAACTGTCACTTCCGGTCTTGGGGGAAAGATGGCTTGTTGATTTGGGATGAGAATGTCAGATGTAAAGCGAGAAAAGTGCTTCGTTCTGACAAAGACGGACGCTTTGGCACTACCCCCACGTCCCAGCAAACTGGAAGAATCAAGGTCAAGTTCAAAGAGTCACCTGGGGCCTGCGCAGACACAGGGACCTGAGTTTGGATCTCTAACACCCAGATAAAATACTGGGCACGAGGCACACGCCTGTAATCTGAGCACTGGGAGGCGGTGATGGGAGAGCCCAGGGGTTCTCTGGTCAGCCATTCTGGCCAGATCAGCAAGCTCTGGGTTCAGTAGGAGACCCATCTCAGGAGGTGTGGTGGGGAGAGAGGAGAGACTAATGTCAGTGTCAACCTCTGGTGGGTCCACCCGTGTGCGTGGCAGGAACAATGGCACACAGAGAGCCATCTAAACCAGCTGAGAGAAAGGGTTTTAGTCATTGAGCCTCCTGGGAAAGCAATGGGGCTGACTTTGGAAAGTATTTGGAGCATCGGGAATCCTCTTACGGACAGTCGGTAGCAGACATTTCACTCTGCTGTCGTCCACTCTGGTGTCACGGTTCTCCCTTCTGCTTAAGCACTTCTGCCCTAGCTGGTTTGGCCTTACCTCTGACTGGGTTCCACAGTAGGACTTGTTCTTGGGTGACAGATCTGGGATGACGAATTGGTAGTAGCCACCTTCATGGACCCCATTGTAACACAGTCCCCCGAGGGCCAGCTGGTGTACTTCCCATCCGTAGGGACACTCGGGGATTTTAGTGATGATGGTCTTGGGGTAACAAAACACAAGGATGACATCTGGAAGAGGTCACATGTGCTTGAAATCAGACTCGGTCAGCGTCTCGGTGTCACACAGCATCCTCCAGCTGTGACGAGTTCTCCCAAACTTCGGTCACTGAAAATTTCTTTTTATAACTCATGATACACATACTATTATCACTATTTAGTACTTCTTTCATGGGATCCATTTTAAAAACCTGTGGCTTTATTACGGATAAAGGGACTCATGCTTGCAAGGCAAGAGCTCCACCACCAAGCCATAGCCCCAGCCCTAAAACTTTTACTTGATTTTTTAGAGACTCCAGCCCTGATAACCCAGACTGGTGCATGTATCCCAAGGAGAATGAGACTTCTTTTTTTTTTTTCTTTTTTCTTTTTTTCGGAGCTGGGGACCGAACCTAGGGCCTTGCACTTGCTAGGCAAGCGCTCTACCACTGAGCTAAATCCCCAGCCCCTGTGAGACTTCTTATAATTTAAAATCTTCGCTGAATTATTAGGTGCTCAGCGTTGCAAAATATTGTTTAAAGACACATAGCATGCATTGAGTGGTCAAACACTTAAAAAGGTGACATGTCACATCGAAAGGGGAGGAAACATCTAATTTGCGAAAGAGTTGGCTTACTCAGCAAGTGTTTGCTCCTCATGGGGAAAGTCTGATCCGCACTGGGGGCCATCTTTACCCTTTCGTAACCAAGCCGTCATAGTGCTCGGATCACAGCAAGTTGGAGACTAGGGGTTCCCTGTCTGAGAAAGCAGGGGTGGCATCAGAGTACCTGCTTTATTCGGAGTGCATGATTTCGCCGAAGCTTCCGCAAAGAGGGCCAGCAGAACGAAGGCCCTGGCCACCATGGTTCCTCTTGAGCTGATCTCTGCCAGGTGCCCAAACCGAATGGGCCAAATGCTCACCTTCCTTCCAGGCCCCGGGCCTCAATGGTTCTGTATCGGAAATATGAAAGAAGAGTTAAAGTCAAGGTAAGAACAAATTATCATACAATCTTGTGGGGGAATTTCCAAGGGAGCTCGGTGACGCTGTCCTGAGGTTGTACCACTGGGGATGTCAGTGTCACGGGCGGCGGCTCATGTTCCTGCCTTTCTCATTCTCTCTGTACTGTAGATGCTGCTGCCTCCCGGATGCTCCCCAAATCTCTAGCCCCTGTCCTATTTCCGCCTTATATATCTAGAGGGTGTAAGAGAAACCAGCTCCCGATAAGTCACAATGAGCGCACATTATCCATGACAGGGGAATAAAAGGGAGCCCGCACAGAAGGCCGATGGGAGCTCAGTTACCTCCGAATCTGATTTCCTCTCCTTCGCAGTCAGGCGCCCCACCCCCACCCTTTACAGTCTCAACCAGGACTGGAGAGGGAAGCTGGGCTGTCCCTTCTTGTACTAAAAAGCAACACAATAAACAAACAACTTTCTGATGGGGGACAGGTCTTTCTGTACTATTCCAGGTAGTAATTCTCTTCCTTTGTATTATCCCCCTCCACCTTTCTTAGTTTCATACCGAGGGGAGTGGAATTCTGAATCTGACAGGATTTCAGTGCAGCGTAGTTACATTTAGCGGCCAAGCACAATCTAGGTTGTGTTGATGTTAAAAAAAGAAAAACAAAAACAAAACTTAAAGATTACTTTTCTCCATGTTTCCTGATGTCTATAGCTTCCTCCTTAAATACGACTTTAAATTGCAAAGCCTTTAGGTGTTATTAGTCTCTCCAAACAATGACCTGGGATCACCCAAGCAGACCTTGCTCTAAACAGCACAGGGGATGCTACTCTGGTGGGAGTTAAAGACACACCCCGGAGAGGACATATAATTTCATGTTTCAGTGAGGGATCTAACAGCTACATATAAGTACTATAATAAAGTTGACTTATTATGGCGTCCAAGGATTAAGGAAAGAGCTCTTGAGGAAGCCACTAATTTTTTTTCCCTAGGACTCAGCTTCCTTCTCTGCAAAATGGAGGCCATCGCCCTGGTTGTACCCCAGGGGGTGAGCAAGGAGATGAAGGCTCTTGCTAAATGTCGAGACACCAGACTCACAAGTGTCTGTCTGAAGGCAAATAGAAGTTTCTGGCAGCATGCCCCTGCCCTGTGCGTTGGGTTGAGTTCTCTTAAAGTCAGCCACACACTGTGTCGTTGCCTGCCACAGAAGGCATGTCTGTCTTGATAATGCACAAGCCACATAGTTTGTAAATATGAGTCAACTGGGGTGAATAGGGTGGGTGGGCAGGCTGAGTTAAACTATTTTAACACTGGGTTGGAGTTCGGTGTAGCCTGAAAACAGCAGCAACAGCAGCAGCAGCAGCAGCCCCCATTCATCTATACACGTTCTCACACGTGTGAATTCCGAGTT
Source organism: Rattus norvegicus (assembly GCF_021556685.1). Classification (NCBI taxonomy): domain Eukaryota; kingdom Metazoa; phylum Chordata; class Mammalia; order Rodentia; family Muridae; genus Rattus; species Rattus norvegicus. Next base: position 267,659,349 of record NC_141534.1, on the reverse strand, counting down.
TCTTTTCCCTGGGGCCGATTTCCCTTCCCTGCTTTTCATTAAACGTTCACAGGGCCCTGATGGTAAGTATGGTGGTTCTGCTTTTGGCCCTAGAAGACATGGGTAGATTAGAGGTTGCTTTTTCTTTCCCTATCTGGGAACAGTGCAGAGAGCAAGGTGAGTGTGTCCTTGGGGTGTAGGAAGGGAGAAAGGAAGAGCTCCCCTGAGCTTGAGGAAAGGAACAGGAAGGCCTAGGACAGATGCTCAAGGCAGCCTGGCTACACAGAACGGACTCTGGTCTATCGTGAGCAGCTTGATAGCATCCTTCTGCTTGCGTTGGGATAATTGTTATTTTCAAACGTCAGCTTCTTTCAGCCAACTCTGACTGGGTGGGTCATCAGTAGCATCAGGCTCTGGAGAAAGCTAGGTACAGAGATCGACCCCTGTCTCCAGAGGAAAGGTGCAGTGGAGGCCAAAAAGATGCTACAAGACACGATGGGGTAAGGCTGAGCCGGTGGACACCTGTCTGGAGCCCATAGCCCCCTTTGACCATTTATCGGCTCTCTATTATTTGACATGTGTTCCGTTCCGTGAGTCTAACTTTCTTCCTCTTTTGGAAGGAAATATTAATGTCTATGATATGTTGGTCAGATCATCAAAAGAGTAGTGCAAATTAACATTTATGTTACATACATAGATGTTTCCTCATTGAGGGCAAGAGTCTTTTGTGCCTGCGTTACTGGGACCTGTGAAGATGTAAGGTCTTCTAGGAATAGAGGCCATTACAGGGAAGACGTTAATTTCACCAATGCTAGGTGTGTCCTAGGTCGTCACATTATGGCTCTGTCAGATTCCCAGGGGCATGATGTTAGGCAAGTAGCTCGACCTCTTTAAACTTTTGATTTCAAGTCTGGGACATGAGGCTTCTCTTCGCCTGTGCCTGCTTCAAGTACCTAAAGAAACGACCCACTGAGCCCAGCGCCTGGCGTGAACTTGGCAGCAAAGACCGCGTGCTGTGAGTATAAGCATCAAAGGTAGGTATCCCCAGGCTGGGACAGCATGTCCCCAGTGTTCCCAGATGAACCCCTGAAGGTTTCTATGGCAACAACTTTCTCTTTGGAAGCCCACCCTAACAAAAGAGCAGGCGCTTTTGATTTGTAGAAAGGCCTCATTGGGATAGCATTTGGGGACAGAAAAAGAGATCTCTCCTACGATTTCTTGGAGTGGAGAATCAACTAACAATCAGGTACATGATACTGCTTTCAAGCGTGAGGGGAATGAGTGAGGTAGGACAGTGGGTTCCACTTTTGTGGCAGGCCGGCCGGTCTCTAGATGTTTAATTTGCATAAGAGACAGAAAGGGACCAAGTGCGCTTGGGCCAAACGTATTTGATACTGGTGTTGGTTAAAAGCGGGAGGCATCTATTTTCTGTGGTAATTACCTTCCCTCTGATGCCCCACTCAATCCTCTCTCAGCTCTTCAGCACTCCTCTGCCCCAGATGCCCTTGGAGTAAGAGGGACACCATCGCAGACGGAATGCAAACACAGATCTCTGGCTCAGGCCACTGCAGACATGGGGAAAGTGGATTAGAAGGTTTTTATCCTAGGGTTTTTTTTTTTTTTTATCTTTTTGTAAAAGAGAGTTTTATCAAAGAGAATTTTATGGAAGATTCACCCAAAAGATGAGCTCGTCTCCACGGTATCTTTGTTTTATGAGTTGCTGGGTGATAAAAGGTATCTTTTTTTGTTTGAACATCGGGAGTGATTTGGGAGAGCCAGCCCAGGTCCAAAAGAGATGCCCTTTGCAAAGGGTGACCAAGGGTTTCCTTTGTAGCTGAGTTGGGACAGGGGACAAGTGGCAAGGGGTTGCAGTCAAATCCTGCCGAGGTAAGAGATGGGACTTCCAAGCCAAGACGAGTAAGCTTGCATTGGGTTTGAGAAGGCGTTTTATTAACTTTTTTTTTTTTTGAGTTCACTAAATGTTAGGTTTGTTTGGATCTTTTTTTTTTTTTCCAGAGCTGGGGACCGAACCCAGGGCCTTGTGCTTGGTAGGCAAGCGCTCTACCACTGAGCTAAATCCCCAACCCTTAAATGTTAGGTTTGTTAAATGGACCCCGTTGTTCCCTGTAAGCTCTGAATCAAGCCTCCTTCTGCTTGGTGGGAGACCGTTTACCAATTTGCAAATGAGTGGGCATTTCGTTCTAGGCTCCACTGACTCCAACCAGGAATGAGCAATTCTCCAGAGAAAGTACAAGGAGGCACGCTCAGGAGATTTGAGGATTTAGAAGTTGCTCTTTCGATAGAGCAACTGCCGGTCAGCGCCATCTCCCCATCCCTAATATGACCACCAGAAGCACAGAGGCCTATGGTGTCTGTGAGCTGAAGTGTCCAGAGAAGAGCCACATCTGTTCAATAGTCCCAAGGCTGGGTGATCAGAACTGTGAGGCTGCAGAACTGTAATGTTTCAGGGTGGGGAGAAAATTGCCTTGGGCTATTAGTACAACCAGCCTGCCTGATGCGTCCACTCACGTAGGTGAAAATGTCTTGATTTATAGCTTTCTTTGCTATGCTACTATACAACTAGACAAACTGTTATCTCACTGGAAACATATTTGGGGTACAAAGCAGGAGAACATGAAGATTCTACCACTCAATGACCATGGTGTCAGAGCGAGGCTTCATTTTCCTTTCAAAGGCCCATGACCTCCAGACAGACTCGAGGTATATCAAGTGAGCACACAGCACACATATTGCCATCTCCCCCTTTTGTATCCATGCTAGACATCACTAATCAAGACGTTCTTTCCCTCTGGTCTCTGACATGACACCAGGATCATTCCTACACAGTGCTCCAACAGGCATTATCAATCTGTTGGGAACAACTCAGGAATAGAAACTCCCAGAGCAAACCCATGTGTTGCTTGTAGGGCTGAACAGTTCACCCTACCGCTTTCCCCTTACGGATCATGTTAGCGCTGAGAGAGCTGTTGCCTTTTTGTATAAAGACCTTCCACCAGCCTGAAAGCTTCATCAGGACAAGGGATGCAGCTGGGCTTCTGCTCAACATCGAGCTTTAGCTGCAAAGCAAGTCGTTGTCTTACATAGCTGATTTAGCAAATTATTTGCTGAATGAGTGACACAAAGTGTTTTGGAACAAGTATAAGTTCTCTCTCTCTCTCTCTCTCTCTCTCTCTCTCTCTCTCTGTGTGTGTGTGTGTGTGTGTGTGTGTGTGTGTGTGTGTGTGTGCGCGCACATGCCCATGTATGCCAAGGCCAGAGGACAATTTGAGCATATCTTTTCTTGTTGTTGTGGTTGTTGTTGTTGTTCTCCTCCTCCTCCTCCTCCTCCTCCTCCTCCTTTTTCCTCCTCTCTTCTTCTTCTTCTTCTTCTTCTTCTTCTTCTTCTTCTTCTTCTTCTTCTTCTTCTTCTTCTTCTTCTTCTTTTCTTCTTCTTCTTCTTTTCTTCTTCTTCTTCTTCTTCCTCTTCTTCCTTCTTCCTTCTTCTTCTTCCTCTTCCTCTTCCTCTTCTTCTTCCTTCTTCTTCTTCTCCTTCTTCCTCTTCTTCTTCTTCCTCTTCCTCTTCCTCTTCTTCTTCTCTTCTTCTTCTTCTTCTTCTTCTTCTCTTCTTCCTCCTCCTCCTCCTCCTCCTCCTCCTCCTCCTCCTCCTCCTCCTCCTTCTTCTTCTTCTTCTTCTTCTTCTTCTTCTTCTTCTTCTTCTTCTTCTTCCCCTTCCCTTCCCCTTCCCCTTCTCCTCCTTCTCCTCCTTCTCCTCCTTCTTCTTTTCTTCTTCCTCTTCCTCCTCCTCCTGTTCTTGTTCTTGTTCTTCTTTTCCCTCCTCTTCCTCCTCCTTCCCCTCCCCTCACTCCTCCTCTTGCTGCTACTGCTGCTGCCAGGATCACTCACTGAACTAGGACTTATTGAGTAGGTTTGTCTGTCTGGGCTGTGAGTGCCAGGAATCTCTCTCTCTCTGCCTCCCCAGGTCTGTGATTATGAACACTAGTTTCCATTTCCTTTTTTGACATGGGTTGTGGAGAGCAAACGTCAATCTTCTTGCCTGCAAAGCAAGCACTTTACCAACGGAGCTGTCTTCTCAGTTCCTAAGTACATTTTAAACTGGGAAGAATGTGCTGCCCCCGTTAGCTTCTAGAGGAGGGCTGTTTAGTGTGTACCATATAGAAGCCACAGCATTCAAAATCAGTACTGTAATCATGACTGGTTGTAAAGAGTTGATTGAAGAAAATGAGGTTTTGTGACTCTGAGTCTCCATGTGCTACCAAGTTAAAATATGAGATACTAATATATGGTCATTGGACAACTACAATGGCTTTGTTAAGCATTTTTGGGAAAGTTGAAAACTTGGGAAATTATAAAAGTCATTTTCTCCTGTTTGTATCAGATAATCACTGTATTTTTAAAGACTAAGTTAAAATAATCTTTAATATTGAAAGAAACCCCAAATGATAAATCACAGGAGACTTTCCAGCATATAATCTCAAAATCACTATTTGGCAGAGGAAAATAGGAGTGTTGAGTTTGTATCACAAAGTTTATATGACAACAACTAAAATTAGGACTCTTCAGTATGGATCAGGCCTTTGGTTCTGAAATGCAGTTCTCTGCTAACGTGGCCTTGAGGTTTAGGTACAGGGAAAGGGTAACTAAAATGGATTAACAAGGGGCTGGAGAGATGGCTCAGAGGTTAAGAGCACTGACTGTTCTTCCAGAGGTCCTGAGTTCAAGTCCCAGCAACCACGTGGTGTGTCACAACCATCTGTGATGGGATCTGATGCCTTCTTGCATGTATGCAGACAGAGCACTTAGACATTAGGAATACATACATAAATACATTTCTTGAAAAATGGATTAACTGATCAACAGTTTCATGCAAACAGAAACACAACACAAAATTACCATCTTGTTTATCAGCCATGATATAAAACCTATAGAACTGGAGCTGTGGTGGACCCTTAGGTATGGGATATAAAAATTTCCGTGCTATAGGAAGCTTTTGGGAGCAAGGATTCTAGAGATGAAGAGTAGGAATATTAGAGTCTCCAAAGGCTGCTGATGATTGGAGGAAATGGCTGACAGGAATCCGTGGGCTTTGGAAATCACAAGCAGAAGCTATGAATGATGGAGAAAACACTGTAGTAGCCAGTAGGCTTTAAGGGTAGATACTATATGGTGAGGACTTTCTTCTGGATTTAAAAAAATCACCAGTGGTGTCTCCATTGTCAACAAGGTTCATCTTCCTTCAAAGACAAGCTCAAGGCTGCCTGCTATTGAGTTCTTCTCAGGTCCTCTTTCTTATGGAGACTTTGGAACTTCTAAATTTTCTTTTGTCTGGGATATATATATATATATATATATATATATATATATATATATTCTTTGTGTGTCTTCCTTTATTTGTTAAACCAATAATGCGGACACTTTTGAATTTTTCTACACTGAAAGTTGTCATAATGATTATTTATGGAGTAAATTTTGTTAGGGTCTGTACAAGGATAAATAGGTAGACAGACAGTGAGATAGATGATAGATTCATACATAGATATAAAGATACATAGATGCTAGATGATGGATGATGGAATATACATATATACATATATATATGAATGGATAGATAGATTAATGATACATGGATGACAGATTAATAGTAAGCTCCAAGTCTCCGACTTAATAGGACAGAAATTCATTTTTTTACTAACATGTTCACAATACGTAGATCGTCTTTCCCAGTCCCCCAGGGACTAGTTCTCCAGCTTTTTGCTCTGTGTCCAAGAAGATCTCTGTATTGATCCACCCAACAGGGAAGGGTATGGGTGCTCTCCAGTTGGTATTATCAACTCTTATCAGGTTCATTGGCTGGAATTCAGTCACACAGTTTTCTACAATTTGAGGTGTCTGTTCAGAAAGCAGAGCAAAGGATACTGGTGGAGAATCTGTCTACTATCTATCTATCTATCTATCTATCTATCTATCTATCTATCTATCTATCTATCTATCTTCTATCTATCATCTATCTATCTATCTATCATCTATCTATCTATCTATCTATCATCTATCTACCTACTTATTATTTATCATCTATCTATCTATCTATCTATCTATCTATCTATCTATCTATCTATTGTCTATCTATCTACCTATTATCAATCAATCAATCAATCTATCTATCTATCTACCTACTTATTATCTATCACCTATCTATCTATTATCCATCTACCTATCGATCATTTATTTATCTCTGTTGGTCTGAGAGTGGGTTTTATCTTCCATATTTTACAGACAAGAAAATGGAAACTTAAAACTCCTTGTCTACTTGAATTTGACCTACAGTTGTCTGATACTAAAGCCGCCATATACATTTGCTTATTAAGCTTGTTTTTTAATCCTAGCCCACTTTAAAAAATTTTAATTGCCATTCCTATACAGAAAGTATCGTAGTCTAATTGACATGTTTTAATAAACCCAAGCTGCTCTTCCTGGATAACATTAACCAGGCAAAATCGCTGACAGACACATCTTTTTTTAAAAAACAAAAGTCACGTATGTATTTATTTCTCTCTGTCCTTGACCATGGCTATGTTTCAACCATCTCCTGCTCCTTCTGCTGTGATGTTCTCCCAGAAGTGAACTGTAACCTTTGAGTTCATTCTGTGTTGCCATCAAGTGCCGGGCATGGGGTTTGCCCTTACATATGGTTTGTGTACCTAGGTGAGCCCCTTGGGGAAACTAATTTTTCCGCTGTGAGTGGATGTTAACTGGAGATAGCTTCTTGGTTGGGGATGGGAGCTCATGTCTACTTCCCCACTCGGCATTGGAACTCCTCTGGTTTGGATATGTTCAGGCCTCATACATGAGGCCATAGTCTCTGTGGGTTCATATATGCATACGTCCTGTTGTGTCTGGAAACAGTTTCCCTTGGTATCAGCCATCCTCTGTGAATCTTACAAGCTCTCCACCTTCTCTTCCTCTCTGAACCCTAAGGGAAGGGATTTAATGAAGGCAACCCATTTAGGATTGAGTGTCCCAAGGTCTATTACTCTTTGTACATTATCCAGTTGTGGGTCTCAGTATCTGTTCCCATCTGCTGTAGGAGGAAGCTTCTCTGATGATGGCTGAGTGAGACACTGCTCTATGAGTACAGCAGAATGTCATTAGGGGTCATCTCATTGCTACATTCCTTTAGTAGAACAATAGTATTTGGGGCTGGAGAGATGGCTCAGCGGTTAAGAGCACCCGACTACTCTTCCAGAGGTCATGAGTTCAACTCCCAGCAACCACATGGTGGCTCACAACCATCTGTAAAGAGATCCGATGCCCTCTTCTGGTGTATCTGAAGACAGCTACAGTGTACTCATATATAATAAATAAATAAATCTTTAAAAAAAAAAGAACAATAGTATTTGGTTTTTCCCTAGGTCTATGGCCTAGCGAGTCTCAGTTCTTGGCCACCCAAGCAGTGTCAGGCATGGATTCCATCTTATGGAGTGGGACTTAAATCCAGTCAGACAGTGGTTGGTTACCCCCACGACGTTTGTGCCACTATTGTACAGAAAGGCCACTGTTGTAAACTGAGGGGTTTACATCAACGTTGATGCTTACCTTTCTCTGACAGCATGCAGAGTTCCTTGCAGTACCATGAACACCAGGCAGTAGGGTAAAGGCTCTAGTTAGGCACCAGCTTGACTTCATGTTAATTGAGATGCACAGATGTCTTCAGCAGTAGGACTTCACCGTCGGTTTGTGGAGAGTGACCAATAGTCTTGGCAATACCCTTAGTTGTTTGGGGTTTCCCATGGGACCCCTTTAACCAAGAACTCAGTTAATTGTAACTCATTCCTGGAATTGGAGGTTGTCCCTGATGGTGAGGGATGTCTATTTGGGACTTTGTCTTCCCAGTTATTTGGTGATTCTATTTAGATTTCTTCCACATATGTATATTTAAGAAGCTTGTACCAGAGTAGGTTCCCTTATGACCCCTCAAATAACCCTTAGCTGTTCCTTCCATATTTTCCCCCTTACCTCTCTTTCTCTCCCTAGCTGATCCAGTCTCCCCTGTTTCTCTATAACTATATATTGCATTTCCCATCCACGGGGAGATCTCCCTGCCCTTCTAGTTCCTTATTCTATACCCAAATGTCTGTGGTTATTCAGGTGGTACCCCTGCCTATTGAAGGCTTAAAAGCCAGCGTCCATACATAAGAGAACACATGCCCCAATTTTCTTTTTGGGAACAGAAAAAAATACTAAAAGACAATTCTAATGGTCAATTCGGGCTGAAAACTTTGAACAAACGCTTAGTAAACATTTTTTAACTGACTCTCTAATGAATAAAAAATGAAGGCCCTGGCCTGGATTGAAGCCCTCAGAGCTATCTGGAAATGTTGTGATGGTATATACTGGCTTCCAGAAAGTTCACACATTCTCGTAAATCAAAGGACAGTATTTAAACAAAAAACCAATCTCCGTTCTGGTCTGGCATGGTAACACATGCCTTTAACCTTAGCACTCAGGAGGAAGAAGCAGGTGGGTATCTGTGACTTCCAGGCCAGCCTGGTCTACATAGTGAGACCCTATCTCAAAAAAACCAAAACAACACTCTCTAGTTTGTTGTGTCAAAGAATGATTTTTTTTCCTGATCCTATTCTTTGAAGTGTTCAGAATCTTACGCCTTGAACTCTTTAGATCATGCAGGCCTCTCTTTTTATCAGGAAAGAGTGACCTTGGCATAGGTCATGTGGCAGTTGGATAATCCTTCACACTGGCTACGGACAAGGAAAGGGTCCCACGGGATTCCTGAGCCCGTGGAGGGGAGTGCAGTTCATTAATCTGGTGATTTAGCTTGAAAGACTGGTTTATACACAATGGTGGCAGCAGATTTTCAGCAAGAAAAGGCTTTAAGGTAGGGTTCCAGCTGGAAAATGGGGCAACTGGGTGATTAAAGAGACCTTACATAAGGCTGACAATAACCTTCATTGTTAAAGCGAATAGAAATGGTTCAAGTAGATTATCGTAAGCTGGGGTTTTCCAGCCCTCCCTGCCTTTTTTTTTTTTCTTTTTCTTTTTCTCAGCTGTCCAGGAAACCAGTGCTGAGGTCTCTGCTTCTTTTTCTTCAACACCAGCCAAGATCCCTGCTTCTTCTGGGAGACCCTGCTGGGGGGACAAGGCTGCACCAGGAGTTGACAGTGGTCTGCTGGTCTCTGGTCCTGCAGAAGGACTGCAGACCATGTGGCCAGTTTTTGATGGCAGCAGACATCCCTCAGGGATGAGGGGAAAACTCCCGAGAGCTGGAGCTAGGATTCTCCCATCTTCCCTTCTCGGCTCTGTCCCGCCACACTCTAAAGAACAGTCTCCATAGAGAGAAAGAGACAAGGTGCCCTGTGACATTTCAGTGCAGCTCGGACTCTGACTCAAGTCATGTCAGTCTCAAAACGCTGGGTTCTAGGCTTTGGGTTTCAGAGCTGGCAGGATAGTTGTCTGAGCCTACAGGACCTTGGTGATCATGTGTTCCGAAATAGCCAATCATGGCCCAGTGCTCTTGCCTATCCTCCACTTGCCCAAGGCAGACACTCTGCAGTTCTGTTACTAACTGGTTTTGTCTGTTGATTACTGGCATAGCTACATATGAAGATCGGATTGGCTGGTGATGGCCTCAGAGCAGAGTTCTTTTAACAGGGCTGGCAGTGTACATACAGCCTGTAGACAGACCAATCCCTGTTCGAATCAGCCAAGACCAAAGTCAAATTCACGTTTTGTAAAGTGTGGTGATCGGGTCTGAGAGAACTTGGTTTCTGCTTCCTTCAGGGAAAGGTCGGAAGGAGGAGACTTCGTGAGTTGGTCCGCTAGGGACACTGGCATGCCCTTGAGTAACTTGTATTTTTTTTTCCTTTTTTGTAACTTGTAAATTTTCATCTACAAAATAAACCCACCATTAAAAGGGAGATGGGAGGATGCTTAGTCTGCATGGCATTTGCTAGGCCTAGATCTTTAGCATGTACACAAGAAAAGCAGAATAACACAAGCCACAGGAAGCTCCTGAGGTCCCAGAGCAGAGACAAGCTGGTGGATTTTGATACTGCTTATGTATTGATAATGTTTTAAATAATAATAATTGTAATTTAGTACTTATGTTAATACCCTTAGCACAACTGTGGGTATTTTATTTTAATAAATTCATAGAAACTCACCCAACAGTTCCTTACTGATCAGCCCCTTATCTTGGGCTTTAATTGGTCTTTTTGTTAGGACTATTCTACGCTCTGGTCTTTTTGACAATATTGTTTTTTTTTTTAATTTTACTGATTTTTTCCCCAATTGACATGTCATTCTATACTTAAAAAATCATATTCTTTAGTACCAAATCTCACCAGAAAACTCAGGGAACCTTAAGGAAACTGTTCTTGGCACCAGACACTAGATTTTGGAGACTCCACTTCTGAAGTGAAGTTTGCCCTTTTTTTTGGTAGTGTTTAGAAAGCGATGTGGCCTCAAACTCCTCATCTACCTGCTACCGTGCGCCACTTGATCTACCTCAAGTGCTACCATGCCTGGCTCGAAAGCTCGCCTCTTACCACTGAAAACAAGCATCTTCAGTTGTTACCTGGCAAGCTTCCTCGCTCATTCAGGAGACCATCGAAGATTCAGGACTAAACATTCACAACCTGCTTGTCAGTTGTCCACCGAAGTACAAAGAGTGTTCTGTGTACATGGGGTGAGCCCATAAATGGATCCAAACAAGAGTTTGCTTGAGGGAATAACCAGGCCCAGTCTGGTATGCAGTTTTTGTTTATTGTATGTATTTACCTTGTGTGTTTATGTGCACATGCCCTCTGCACCAATGTGGTGACCAGAGACAACTTCTTAGGACTGGTTTCTGCTTTTTACCATGTGGGTTCTGGGGGCACTGAACTCAGTCGTCATCCCTCGTAGCAGACAGTTTTGCCCACCAAGCCATCTCACCGGCCCTGATATGTAGTTTTTAATGGACATTTTCCACTTTGCTATATGCAATATCGCCATTAAAAAGCTACACAGATAACCAGGAAGAACCTACTTAAATTAATAACTTGCTGCTTCATCAAGGATTAATTTAAGTAAAAAAAAATTCAAACTGCTCTTAAAAAAAAACTCTGGAGGTACACTGTGTTGACAGATATGACCTTTGTTACAGTTTGGCTTGCCAACTTGGTTCTGGTTCTGGTGATAGCAGTTTAATTTATCATGGTTGGCACATTACTAGTGCAAATGTCAGCCTAGGAAAAAAGGCAAACAATGTCTTGGTCTAATGAGGAAAACGTTTTGAATGTGTTTCCTCACTGGAAGGATCTTGGGGACTCACAGGGGGTGGGGGCTGGGCGTCAAACACCTGTGGGGGACTCTGTTCCAGCTCTTAGAAAATGTTCGTGTGTCTTCATTTTTACAGTCCGTTTGAATGTTATCAGTTTCTAACCCCTTGGAGGCTATCCGGTTTGCGTTAATGGCCCTCGGTGTTTCTGTTGCACAGTGGCCTCACACTCTGTCATTGGGGGTTAGTGCTAACCAGGAAAAAGTTTCATGGCTTCAGTACCTGATCCTGACGAAATTGTTCCAGTAATGGTGGGCGCTGAGATAGAAGGGGCTTTGGTGGTGGGGAGTGGTGTTCAAATGGAGTGAGTGTTAGGATGGGAATCTGTATGTGTATGTGTCAGGGCAGGAAGAGGAGATACGACAGTAGAAGATGCTTAAAGAGGACTCTTGTTGATATTTTGGGATCATCCAGAATTGGGCTTGTATTGTTTCTCAGCCTTTTGGCTAAGATCAAGTGCAGAATTGAGCTTGTGTGTGCTGCAAGGTCCTGCCTGGGAGAGCTTAGTAGCTTAGCACAGTGGTTCAGTTTTCTTTTGAAATGAAAAAAGTCACACAACGACCCGGTAAGTTGAATTTGAGCAGCCCACGTGGTTGGGCCTATAAGCTAAATATCTGAGTTACTAAGTAGCGGTGTTACTCCCCTCCTGACCGTGCACTGTGTCCTCCACTGATTGCCTCAGGTTATTTCTGAATCTGCTTTGGTGTCTTGTTTCAAAGCCTCTTACGATTCCCTGTAAGGCTGGCTTTAAAAGTTATGGAAATGATCCCCTTAGCAAATTTAAATGGGCGTTTAAGATAGGAAACTCACATACAGCTCTTTTCATACCTTCAAGAACTACATAGTTCAGGACAGACTTCTCTCAGAGAGGCAGACGAGGCCCCCACAGCAGGATCTGGGCTTAGGAAGCACTTAGACCAGTGGTTCTCAACTTTCTCAATGCTGCGACCCTTTAATACAGTTCCTTGAGTTGTGGTGACCCCCCCACCCACCATAAACTTATTTTTGTTGCTACTTCATAACCATAACTTTGCTATTATTATGAATTATAATGTGAATCTCCAACAGTCTTAGGTGAGCCCTGTGTAAGGGTCATTTGACCTCCAGGTTGAGAACCACTGACTTAGACCTTCCCATTGTTCTGTTTCTGCCTGTGACTCTCTGACCATGGGCAAACTGAGATACTTTGGTCATGGATTTCAACCAAGCACCTTAACAAGTTTGGACGAAAGTTCCAGAAGAGACATCGGAACGTTGGAACCCGGCCAGCACCACTGCTCTTAGTCGCTCACCAGAATTTGATGCTGAGAGCCTATCTCTGAGGATAACACACACACACACACACACACACACACAGGCCACAGGACTTGAAGATATCAAGTTAGTGCCAACCAGGAAGCTTCCCACGGCTGGCTAGCTCACACAGAACTGGGAGGTGCTCCTCAGTTACTGGGGGAATGAATGGCACAGGGAAGAGTCTAACTCAGACATGAACCTTTTTGGCTGCAAGAATGACTTTGAAGTCCATCCCTGTGTGAAAGGAAGTAGAAGGGATGGACCAAAAGAAGGAATACAGCAAAGCAAAGCAAACCCCAAAACCAAAGCATTTAACAATGTGCCAATCATTGTTTACATATGTCTTTATCTGTCTGTCTTTCTGTCATCTATCTATCTGCCTATCTGTCTTCTATCTAATCATCAGTCTGTCTCATATTTTTCCTAAGTGGAGAGGCTGGTGGTAGGCAGATGTAAAAGCTCCATGGTTACACACACAGGCCTTTCTAATAGTGAGGTCAGCCTTGCAGCTGAGGGCATTTTATCTCTGACTAACTTTACGCACTGAGTACAGCTCATGAGAGTACAGGCAGAGATAGGACTTGAGAGGTGACTCTGAGCAGAAGTTTGCTTGTGTTTGGCTGAGACCTTCTTCTCAACACTCCTCAGCTGCTCCTCAGCTCCTCCTCACCTCCTCCTCAACTCTCCTCAGCTCCTTATCTCCTCCTCAGCTCTCCTCAGCTCCTCCTCAGCTCTCTTCAGCTCCTTCTCAGCTCCTCCTCAGCTCCTCAACTCCTCCTCAGCTTCTCCTCAGCTCCTCCTCAGCTCCTCCTCTCCTCCTCAGTTCTTCTTATCTCCTCCTCAACTCCTCCTCAGCTTCTCCTCAGCTCCTCCTCAGCTCCCCTAGCTCCTTATCTCCTCCTCAGCTCTCCTCAGCTCTTCTCAGTTCCTCTTCAGCTCCTCCTTAGCTCTCCTCAACTCCTCCTCAGCTCTCTTCAGCTCCTTCTCAGCTCTCCTCAGCTCCTTATCTCCTCCTCAGCTCTCCTCAGCTCTTCTCAGTTCCTCTTCAGCTTCTCCTTAGCTCTCCTCAGCATCTCCTCAGCTCTCTTCAGCTCCTTCTCAGCTCCTCCTCAGCTCCTCAACTCCTCCTCAGCTCCTCCTCAGCTCCTCAACTCCTCCTCAGCTCCTCCTCAGCTCCTTAACTCCTCCTCAGCTCCTCCTCAGCTCCTCCTCAGCTCTCCCCAGCTCCTCCTCAGCTCTCCTCAGCTCCTCCTCAGCTCCTTATCTCCTCCTCAGCTCTCCCCAGCTCCTTCTCAACTCCTCCTCAGCTCCTCCTCAGCTCCTCCTCAGCTTTCCTCAGCTCTCTTCAGCTCCTCTTCAGCTCTCCTCAGCTCTTCCTCAACTCCTCGTTAGCTCTCTTCAGCTTCTCCTCAGCTCTTCCCAGCTCTCCTCAGCTCTCCTCAGCTCCTTCTCAGCTCTCCTCAGCTCTTCTCAGCCCCTTCTCAACTCCTCCTCAGCACCTCCTGTCCCTGCCATTCCTCTGGGGACATTTCTTCCTCCCATCTTCTCAGTTCTTTTTTTAGTTTGTTGTGCATACTACAGAAATAACACATGGTTGTTACAGAAATATTAGAACATTTAGGAAGCATATAAAATATTAAGGAAGCAGAGAGACAAACACAAGTTGGATCTCCTTGAGGCAACCTCTGTTTAAACTTTGACTTAGTTCATTGTTTGTCTTGCTGTTGCTATCTTTAACTGTGCCCTTCCCAGGCATCCTTGAAGGCTTCCTGCTTAGAAACTGCTGTTGTCCTGTGAGTATCATTTCCAGCTGCTGCACAGTAGGAACTCTGTGGTCCCTGGAGACTGAACTCTGGACCTTGTTCAGTCCCTGCATCTGCTTATATGAGCTGTAGGTCCCTACTAATGCCCTCTTCTGTGTATACCCTTCTTTGCCCCTCACCTCTGCTGAGGTGGTTGTACCCTATTTCCACTGACTGGTACGTGAGTCATGATAATTGTCCTGTATTACTCCTGCTTACCTCTCTCCATCATGGACTATGAGACTGGATCCCACAACCCAGGACTCCTTCACCACATTCATGTCTTAAATGGTCAGGATCACTCATGAATAATTTCAAATATTCAAAGGGCAAGATGAAAAGGGGTAAAGTAGTGTAAGCCATATGTGTGAAGGGTGCCCTGACCTCTACATCAGAATAAGGACAGTGGTGTGTGATTGTCTCAATTACTCCCTCTCTCTCTCTCTCTCTCTCTCTCTCTCTCTCTCTCTCTCTCTCTCTCTCTCTCTCCTCCCTCTCCATCTCTTTCTCTCTCTCTGTGTTGTATACATGGGCATGCAACAGCCAGTTTGAGCAGGATGTCCAGCATCTACCTCTATTGACCTCCACTTTATTGCCTTGAGACAGATTCTCTCATTGAGCTGGAAGTTAGTACTTTCAGCCAGGCCATTCAAACGTTCCAATGCTGGGGTTCCAGCCATGTGCAGTCATGCCTGTCTTTTAACATGAGTTCTGGGGGCTCAAACTCAGCTCTTACACTTGTGGAGCAGGTGGCCTTACCCATGGAGCCACATTCCCTTCTCTTTTCTAATTTTTTTTCATTGAAACTACCACCAACAGTCACCACTGGTTTCACATGTTGGCACACCTTTAATCCCAGCACTTGGGAGGCAGAAGCAGGTGGATCTTTGAATCCCAGACCAGCTTGGTTTACAAAGCGAGTTCCAGGAAAGCCAGGGTTACACCGAGAAACCCTGTCTCAAAAAACTGAAAAAACATACATTTAAAAACTGATCTTTAAGAATGTTTTTATTCAGTATATAAAAAGGCACACGGTTTTATTACAGTTTTGAGCTTTGCTCCCACCACACAAATACTTGGGATATGTAAGTGATAACTGTCCTCACTATTTGAAAGCCCATCTCACTCCAACCGTTATGACATATTTTATTTGTTTTTCTTTAATACATTGTTTATTGGTCTATATCATTGCGTATAATGCTTGTTTCATGAAGACAATTTCTTTCAAGTATATTATATAACTTGACTATACCCACTTGCTTGCCATCCCCTTCCCTGCCTCTCTTCTTGGGCTAATCTCCCTCCTCCTCCTCCTCCTCCTGCCCTCCCTTCTGCCTTCAAGTTGAATGTATCATAATTCATCAATGGGAGAATGTGTGTGACATGTTTCTTTCTGGGTTGACATTATTTCATTTAGTATGATGATCTTTGACCACATCTGGCAAGTGACATAATTGTGCTCTTCCTTCTGGCTGAGTAAAACTCCCATGGATACACATGCAATTTCTATTTTTCTTCATGTGTTGATGGATGCATAGGCTAATTCTGTTCTTTGGCTATTCTGAGTAGCGCCGCAGAAAATATGTCTGTTTGAGAGTCCTTGCAGTGTACTGACCTAGTGTGCTTTGGTCATATACCCACTGTGGCATGGCTGGGCCTAAGATAGTTTTTTTTAAAAAACCATTTATTTATTTTACGTAAGTGCAAGTACACTTTCACTCTCTTCAGACACATCAGAAGAGGGCATCAGATCTCATTACAGATGGTTGTGAGCCATCATGTGGTTGCTGGGAATTGAACTCAGGATCTCTGGAAAAGCAATCAGTGCTCTTAACCACTGAGCCATCTCTCCAGCCCTTTTAAAAATGATTGATTTATTTATGTTTATGAGTACACTGTCATTGTCTTCAGACATACCAGAAGAGGGCATCAGATCCCATTAGAGATAGTTGTGAGCCACCATGTGGTTGCTGGAATTGAACTCAGGACCTTTGAAAGAGCAGTCAGTGCTCTTAACCACTGAGCCATCTCTCCAGCTCCAGGCCTAAGGTAGTTTTATTTCTCATCTTTTAGAGAACCCACACAAGCAGCATATATATATATATAAGCTCCCCTTTCTCACACTTTAACCAACACTTATCACTTGCTCTGTTTTGCTTACAGATTTATTAGGGGTGTGTGCACATGCGTGTGGCTGTATCTGTGTGCACAATGTGTGGGTGGAGGTCAGGGTACAAGTTTTGGAGAGTTGGGCCAGCACAGGTTGCGTTTACACCCACAGAGTCATCTCCTCAGTCTTTATTTGTTGTCTCCATGGTAACCAGTGTGACAGGGAGATGGAGTCTCAGTGTAATTTAGTTTGCATTTCCTTGACCAAGGCCATTGGACATATTTCATGTTTCTTAGCCTTCTGGGTACCATCTTCTAGGAGCTGCCTGTTCTTATCACCAGGGCATCTGTTGATCGCATGGTGCAGCATGTTGGTATTTAACTTTCTGAGTTCCTTCTGTATTCTGGATACTAATCCACTGTGAGGTGTGTGGTTAACCGCTGACTCTTCTGCCATTCGGTAGGCCAACTTGTCTTTTGCTCTGTCAACTCTCTTGCTATCCAGAAGTCTTTTAAGGTCATGCAACCCCACTTGTCAGGACTTGATGTTCCTCCCATGTGATCGAAGTCCTTTTGAAAAAGTCCTTGTGCATGCCTTTCTGTCTCTAACTCTTTGAGAGTTTCAGGTCTTATATTAAGGTCTAGCCCCGACAATGAGGTGATTTTTATACAGAGTCAGGAGCAGGAGTCTATTTTATTTTGAAACTCCCCTTTCATCTGGCAGATGAAAACTGTTTTTTGTTTGTTTGTTTGTTTGTTCGTTTGTTTTTTTGTTGTTGTTTTAACTCCCCCAGTTCTTGAACAACTGCAGCCACAGAGAATAACTTCACTCAGGATCAATGCAAACATCCTTTGCTTTTCCACTAATAAATGAGATTTAGGATGGGTGAATAGCAATCTGACCCACAGGCTGCCCTCCAGAATCTCTTCTCGGGTCCTGCACAGGTACCCTTTCAAGTGGCCATTGGAAACATGCAAATGCTGTCTTCTCTGTCGGGCTTATCTGGAGTGGAATCAGCCCCTTTCCTCATCACTCAAGCCCTGAACTTCATGCCAGGGCCTCCTTTTCAGAACCCTGAAACCATTATCCTATCAGGCAACCCCGCTTTGTCGGCATCAGTGATTGCAAGCCGGCTGATAGCATCCGGGTGGAGTTGTAGCACGGTCCTGGGACTTTTGGGACCCGTATTAAGTAACTTCAAGGTGTCCCTTTAGAGGTAGCATACACATTACAAGTGAGAAGATGACAAGAAAGAGCTTTTGGAAGAAAGGACAAACGGACTCAGCTGGTCAGCGTTTACTCTGGACTCGGGTTTCAGCTGACCCAGTAAGGCGGAGACAGGGGCAGCCCCCCACAGTATCCCGGCTTGTTTACTTGCAGAGGAGGGAGAGCTCCATATTTTAAAGGAGGCACTTCCAGAACTGGTGCTCTTTTGTACGTGCAGCCAAGCGACCATCATGGCCACTCCTTTAGCAAGCATTTTCAATGACTCGTTATAATTTCCAGATTCCGGCATTTTCAGTAATTCCCTATAGCTTCCGGGTTCCGATATTTGCCCCTCCCCTGCCGTGACCTACCTCAGCTGATGCTTCCAGCTCTGTTTTCCTCCTTCCCATCCTTTCTGCTAGATTAAGACAGTCGCCCCATTTCGTCATTGGACCGCTCCCGGAGAGTTTGTGTGTCTGCTTCTCTCCGATCCTACTTCTCACGCGAGGACCAGGCATGTCTGTGTAAGGTTCCGCCGGCAGTACAGTGATGGTGCATTACAGATGGGGCTTTGCACCAGTGACTTTTCTCACTGCTGTGACAAAATGCCCGGCAGAAGCAACTTAAGGAAGAAAAGTTTATTGGCTCGTGGCTCAGTCCCTGCGGGGAGAGTCCCGCAGCAGGAGCATGAGGGTTTGGTCACAATGCTTGTGTACTCAGGAAGGCTGGGGTGGGTTGGAATGGAAAAAATGTGTTCCATTTGCTTGCTTTCTCTGTTCATTCAGTCCTGGACTCTACCCCAGGGCACGGTGCTACCTGTATTCAAGATGGGTCTTCCTAGTCGTGCCTCTGTGGAAACAACCTCATAGATACACTCAGAGGTATCTTTCCTTAGGTGATGCTAATCCAGTCTAATTGACACGGGAGACTGGCCGTCATAGATGTCATCACAGACCATGGGAAGACAGTGAATATGAGGTGGGAGGTGCATGAGACAAGAGGAAGGGAAGGTCGCATTCAGACTTTCATTCTAAGATTAAAGGTGTGGAGTTTGGGCTGGGGCCTGGGGTTGTAGCTTATCTGGCCTGCGTGAAGCCCTGGGATTGATCCCAGGCACTGCATAATGCAGGCGTACACACCTGTAATACCGTGGAGGCAGGCAATCTTAAGTTCAAGGTCATCCTCAGTTACATGTTCAAAGCCAGACTGGGATACATATGTCCTGTTTTAGACACAGAAACAGTGTCTAAAATAAAACAAATAAGGCAGCATTCCCCCGTGCTGACATAGGGAAGCCGTGAGGCTGCCTGAGAGGGAACCCACAGCTTGTGTCCCAGCCTGTAAAGCTTGCATGATACCCAGTTAGATATCACATAGGAGCTGCATTTTCCCCATCAAAGTGCTAACATCAGATTCTGCTCTCGTTTGGAATGGACGTCATTAACGACATAATCAGTTAAGATGAGGACGAGCCTGAAATTCCCGCCTCATGTTGTCCCCCTCCCCCAATCTGTCTTCGTGAATATTCACAACTAAAGGCCTTGATGTCTCTATGCAGGCTCTGAGGCTCTGACCCCAACACTGAACAGGGCCTATTCCCAGCCTAGCGGCTCACTAAGCTGCCTCTTGAGAGAATGCTACCAGCTAATACCGTCATACATTCCCGGAGGACTTGGGACACACGTTCTCCTTCCTTCTCAGGGTGACCTCTTCTGCTGCCTTTGTTTGCAAGACCAGATAGCATCTTGGGGTGAAGCAGGGCAGAGGGAGTAAGTGAGGGGGTTGTTGATTTTTCAGGAGGGAATGAGTGAGTGAGGGGGTTGTTGGTTCTTCAGGAGAGAGGGAGTAAGTGAGGGGGTTGTTGATTCTTCCATCACTAGATGCCGGGAGGCTCGCAGGTAAAAGCGTAGTAAAAGGCTCACCCCCAGCAGATGCTGTCTTTTCTCTGCCCAACATCCCTCTCTTAATTTGCTTTTCTCTGTCCCTCACTCTGTGTTTCTGTCTCTGTCTGTGTCTCAAGAGTTCCATTCAGGAGTGATTTCTCACTCAGACTCAGAAATTCTAATCGTTTTTTCTCAACAAAACACATTAGGATGGATGGATGGGACTTACCCTCAAATGTCAGGCCTTGAGGAGGACACAGGGTCAATCAGGCTGGGGAGCCTCGAGCCTGGTCCTCTTCTGCTCCAGGAAACTTATATCCTGTGTTAGGCTTCAGTTTCCTTGTCCCCGTGCTGCTTGGGAGCTCCTCAGAGGCCCTGCTTCTACCCCTTCGCCTGTGTGTGTTCCAGACCCTCCAGCCTGGACCCATCCAGAAAAACAGACGCTTTGCTGTTTCATCCCATCAGCCTCCAGGAATTTTCCTTGGTTAAAAAAAATCAGGGAGAGTGTCAAGGACAGCCTCCTGGAAGGCAAAATGTCATCAAAAGTCAAATTGGAGCTACAATGAGCTGAATGTGTTTGGGGGTGCAGGCAGGGAGAGGAGACTGGCGCTCTGGAGACACTGTAGAGACAAAGGTTGCAGAAGCCCTGATCCCCGCAAAAGCTAAGCTATCCATCTCCTGTCATTCATTAAAACAGAGCCCAGGACGGTAAAGCTGACATCCAGAACCCAACGGAGTCCTGGATTTTTATTGGTCTTTCGGAAATACATCATCACCATAAAGAATTTCCCTTAGGGTGAGTATTGTGTTGCTGTGAGTCACTGCTCGGGTCTTAGCCAGTGTCGAGAGAAGTCATGCCTGGACTGGAGAAGCCAATGTCCTTTCCTGGTCACCATCGCCATCCAATCTGGAGGAAAGTCATTTCTCTGAGTCTCAGGTGTCCCACTTACCAACGCAGATGTTGGAAATAAAGATTCCTTAACAATGATCCATAAACGTATTGTTTCATTTTGCTAAGGACAGAGCTAGTATTTTTCTTTTCATTTTATGTGCTTTTATGGTTTTAAATCTTATTTTATTTATTCACTGATTACATTCTGATTGCAGGCCCCCTCTTCCCTCTTCTCCCAGTCCCACCCTTATCCCCATTCACCCCTTCCCCTTCCCCTCAGAGAAGAGCTGCCCCACCGTGGGTACCAACCTGCCTTGGCAAATCAAGTTGCAATAAGCGTCCAGATAGGGGGAAGGGATCCGAAGGTAAGCAACAGAGTGAGAGATGGCCCCTGCTCTCATTGTTAGGGGACCCACAGGAAGACCACACTGCATACCTGGTGCTACATATGTGTAGCAGGACATGCTCTTTGATTGACAGTTCAGTCTCTGTGAGTTCCCATAGGCTCCGATTAGTTGCCTCCATTGGTCTTTCTTGTGATGTCCTTGACCTCTCTGGATTAAGGGTAATCCTTGCCCCCCACCCTTTCACAAGACTCTGTCTATTGTTTGGCTGTGGGTCTCTGCATCTGTTCCCACCAGCTGCTGGTCTCAGAGGCTCATTTTTTTCAGGAGTCTGGGTATTTCTCACTGAAGAAACTATCAAACACATGATTTAAAAAAGCTGTAGTGGGGGCTGGAGAGATGGCTCAGAGGTTGGGAGCATGGACTTCTCCTCTAGGGACCCAAGTGAGTCCAGTTCTTAGCACTTGCAGCTGGAGGCTCACTGTCACCTGGAACTCTGACTCCAGAGAGATTTGATGTCACCGGCGTCCTTGGACTCTGCAGATAAGCACAGACCCACAGATAGAGCCACGGGATTAAAAGTAAAATGATAAATTAAAAAATTAAAATCCTGCACAGTGTTTCCTTTTTTCTTGTTATTTTAATTTTTTACATGTTTGAATATATGGCATATATATACCATATATATATGATATATATATATATGTGATATATATATATATATATATATATATATATATATATATATATATATATATATATATATATATGATGCATGCCTGGTACCCAAAGAAGCCAGGAGATGTCAGACGCCCTGAAACTGCATTTATAGGTGGTTGTGAGTCATCATGTGGGTGCTAGGAATAAAACTCAGGTCAGTCAGTCAGGATTCTTGACTGCTGAGCTGTCTCTCCAGGCCCGTGTAGGATTTTCTATAAACAAGCAACAAATAAAAGAACAATGGGACTCTCTCGAAGCATGTCCTTCTGTCCAGCTTCAGTGGGCAGGAGCCTGGAGAGTGTGGTCTGTAGACTGAACAACCATACACTTGCAGGTTGCTTACTTCTACAGATGAGCATGCTTAGGGGAGAAGTGTTTGAGCACACAGCGTTCCATTCTAGTACCTGGCTCCTGTCCCATGACTATCTGAAAGATGTCCACCAGGGATACACCCTTCCTTAAGGCTGCCCCCCCCCCGTAATCCCCCCCACCACATTGTTCCTTAAGGCCAAATTTTCTTTCCTCCACCTTCCTTAGAGCTTTTCCTTGGAGTGCCAGAAAAGGTGGTTAGTGTGTGTTTGCTTTCCCATGTTTCAAGTCATCCTGCCTGACTTCTTTCTCAAGGCCAACACATGGAAGGGCCTTCATTGGCTTCAGACAGAAAAGCCCTTTCAGGGACCAGTGGGAGAGCCAGGGCTGGCCTAGTCTCACAGCCACCTCTGAAACTCAGAGTGTGCATGCCCTCCAACTTCACAACCTTGGGGCAGGATCCTGATTTCTCTCTATGTTCCTGCAATTGTACGATGAGGTTGATGTTGACGCCTAACTCATGGCATTACTGTGAGAGTTAAGTAAAGCAACCCACAAGGAGCGCACAGCACAACATGCAATAGCTAGACTGGTTTATACTAGTAAAAAAACCAGGAGTAAATTCTCAGTATTCTGGGGCATTTATACATTGAAATCCATATGCACTTGGGATTCAAATATATAATTTACTGTATATTGAATATATAATACATTATAAAAATATGACGAACTAATAGTAATAATTTTTAGAGCATACTCAGAAAAACATGCTTGCAATTTAAGGTTTAGTAAAAAGTAGATTATAGGACATTGTGGATAGCGTGATCGTATCTTTAAATTGAACACACATCCTCAGACACACATCAATCCATCTGTCTAACAAAATCTAAAACACCAAGGGGTTGGGAAGATGGCTCAGTGGTGAGCAGTGCATACTGCTCTTACAGAAGACCAGAGTTCTCCCAGCACCCATGGGAGGTGGCTCACAACCTCTTGCACCTCTATTTTTAGGAGATCTGACACCCTCTTCTGAACTCTGCAGGTGCCTACCCTCACAGGGGCACAGCAACCCTCCACAGTTCGTGTAATTAAAGATAAAATAGATCTAAAAGATAGCCATACCAAAATTCTACACATTCAGAAGTTATCTCCCGGAGAAGGGAATTCTGAGTGATTTTTTTTAAAACCTCTAACATGTTTTTTATGCAATAGGCTAACGAGTTGCTTCGAAAACATAAGCAGTGCCCTGAAATAAGAATGCTGCCATCCTTGGTGTGACCATGGGCTTCCTTTTGCGTGCTGTGAGAGTGAGTGGCCCACTCCCTATCTGCCTCCATCACCAGGGCGCCTACCTCAGCCCATGGGATGTCCGTGAAGGCCTTTCATCCTGGGTACAGAATGGAAACATTCCCCCCAGAATCATTGGCCCTGCAGCCTGACGCCATGAACTACTACTTTGCCAGCTGTCTCTGGCTCCTGTGCTCTTTGAACCCATTCTTTTCAAGATGAACTCAAATTTTCTTCTCTGCTTTTACGTGTTAATGGTGACTAGTCTGTGGTTTCTCTGACAGTGTTGTTTGGGGGGAAGCAGGCTTGGAGCTGGCACGGATAGCTGATCTCATGGGAATTTAGGTAGCCCGCCCCACTGCGTTCACTAAACCTTTCTACCTCATAATAGCCTGGGTGAGCGGATAGGATCCTTATTCGTTTTGGTTTTAAAAATTCACACAGAACACAAAACGAAACCTACGTGTTTCATCTTATATTTCCGTGTTTATCTTAATAAAAGTGATGGTAAGGTTTGTGATGCCAGCTTAAAGAGTTAACATAAAGAAGAATAGAATTTAAACCCTCTGAGTGCAAGTGTGTCTAAGTTGGTGAGCACAGTCGTGCCTCTGGGCGCCCCAGCCACTGCCCTGCTCTGTCTATGGCCTTGGTTTGAGACGTGAGGTGGCCTTTGCTTCCCTCCTCTTTGCCTTGGTTCTGAGCAGGGTGACGACAGATGACAACGTGGCTGTCCCTTCACTCTCCCCTCGTGTGAGACATAGTGGGGCTCCCTGGTCACATCTGTTTCTAGTTCCTGCCTCTGCCTCCCATATCACCTAGGAGAGCTGGGATTTCAGAGCAGGTGTCCAGCTTTGCACAGACTCTGGGGATGTGATCTCAGATCGCCATGTTTTCAGAGCACACACTGTACTCGCAGAGCCATCTCCCCAGCACTGTTTCCCTTCCTGAGTACTACTTTGTTATTTTCTGATTATCTTAGTAAAGACTCTTCCAAGGCAGCCACAGGCCTGCTGGCATCAGACAGCGAGTGAAAACAACACGTCAACTCTTCTAGCACGGATCTCAGGGGCCTTCTCGTATCTGTGGCCAGAAACCTGAGGTTCAGAGAGAGTACTTAAAGTGGGAAAATCCGTTTTGTGTTCATCACCAGGGTCAGGGGTCATTGAAGACCGTTTGAGACAGTAAGTGTTCCTCAGATGGTTGCCATGTTTTGTGGGTTGCATTTGTGTCCAGCACTTTCTAGAGTCTGGGGGAAGCTGGGTTAGGTAAACTTTGTGAAAGCTTGCTTGGCCATAAGTGAACCTTGTCACTTAATGCCATCTGCTTCCCTGGCCTGGCTTTACGGCCCAAGTGAATCCTGGAACAAAAGCCAAAGGGAAGTGAGGTTTACAGGCTGCTGAACCATGTAAGCATGACTGATGGGAGCTGCTTGAGTCCAGCTAACAGGAGAGGCTCTGGCCAGTCGTCCTCAACGGGCCAATTAAAGGGTTGAGAAGAGTGAAAACAGAGAAGGAGGTTTATACAGTGTGGCCGTATTGGGAAGAGGAACAAATAAAGGGCCCTGTGACACTACGATCCTACAAGTCCATCTTCGAGGTCCTGGCACGAGAATAAGACCTACAAAGAATTAAGCAGTCCTGGCTGAGGTCTCAGCTCCAGTCTCTCCTTCAGGGTGGTCTGAAAAAATTTCAAAATTGTGAAAAATCTCTTCCCAAGAGACCAATTCCTCCTCTGGGTGGTACTGGGATTTCAGCCTTTCTCTTTATCGAGGAGGAGTAGGAGGCTTCCAGGAAGGTTCCAGTGTCTCGGAGACCAGGTTTCAGTGTTCTGAAAGTCAAAAAGAGGGGCACAGATACCCTCCCCCAGGATAGCTTTGCTGGGGGATGGTCATAGTGGGTGATATGCCAATTATTATTCATTTAGCACACACAGACAGCGTGCTGTCCTCCCTCTGATGGGCTTCTCAGGATGGAAGGAGGTGGACCACAATATGTAAACATCCGAATATCGATGGCAGAGGCCATCGAGGGAAACAAAGGAGACAGAAGGCCCCAGGGCTGGGGATTCTCTGAGGAGAAACTTGCGGAGAGAAGGAGACACATGGACTTAGCTTATGATCTGTCCTCCTAAATTATCAGCTGCATGATGCAGTGCTGTTAACTGTAGGCAGGTGCCGGCACAGAAAATTCTAGAACTCACCCACTAAGGGTAGATGAGACTTTAGGACTATATCCCCAGAGCAGGGCCTCCCTGTGGCACCCTAGACCCTGAGCTGCCTGCATTTGACTTTGCTTCTAATAATTTTAGGAACCTCGTGTAATTGTTAAGTATTTGTCCTTGATGGCCCGGATTATTGGATTTCCCTCAGTGCCTAAGTTCATCCGTGTTTGTTGCTACATTTGGCAGGATCTCTTCCACTGCAAAGGCTGTGTGGAGCTGCGTTCACAGATTGCACTTCCTCACGCTTCTGCCTGCTGATGGGCGTTGGGCTGCTTCTGCATCTTGGCTGTAGTGAACAATACCGCAAAAGGCATGGTAGTTCACACACGTCTTTAAGGCCCTAATTTCAACTGTTTTGGAGTCATGCCTTGTCCTGGCTAATTTTATGTCAACTTGACACAGGCTAGAGTATTCTGAGAGGAAAGAGCTCCAGTCAAGAAAATGACCCCATAACATTGGATTGCAGGCAAACCCCTTTAATACATTTCGTCATGTGGTGGTGACCCCCAGGCATGAAATTATTTTCATTGCTGCTTCAGAACTGTTAGCCTTGCTACTGTTATAAATCACAAGGTAAATATCTGTGTTTTCTGACGGTCTTAGGCGAGCCCTGCGAAAGGGCTTGGCTCACAGTCGTTCCAGCTCTGAGGTGATCACTCTGTCACATCATCTCAGGGGAAGTGTTTGTTGAAAGCTCTTCATCAAATTTTGAGCTGGATTATTTATGTTAATTTAATTTAGCTGCTAAATTTTAAAAAGAGGGCAGCTATTTAGCCTAAGAGTTGGGGGAGGTTAGAAAGTGGGGTAAACTTTCCAAGTCTATCAGGAAGGGAGAAATAAGAAGCAAGATGTCTGCCCCGTGGCAGAAGCTGTCTATGGGAGGTCGAGGAGCTGTTGGAAGGTTGGTCTGTGTGGGTCCGTAAGTTAGTCAGAGTCAGTGGATGTGCAGTCTGAGGGTGCTTTGAAAGAGTATGTCTCCCATAAGCTCAGATATTTGGATATTTGGTACTCAATTGGTGGAGCTGTTTGAACGGGTTCAGGAGGTGTGGCCTTACTGGAGGGAGTAATGTCCTGGGGCCACGGTTTCAACTCACATGCCATTACCAACTAACTCATTCTCTCAGCTTCATGCCTGCTGTTTAACATGTGAGCCCTTAGCATTGGCCACCATACTTACCCGCTGCCACCATTTCCAACGGTGATGGTGATGGACTCCTATCCCTCTGAAGCTACAAGCCCAAATAAAACCGTGTTGCCTTAGCCAACGGCCTAATCATAGCAGCAGAAGAGTGACCAATGCAGAAGGGTGCAGGGACCAGGACTGAGTTGGAAGAAGCCGTGCGCTAGCGTGTTTTGAAGGTAATGGCACGACAGATCTTCTGTTACAGTTTTATCTAACGGTTGTGCATTAAAAGTATCCTACATCTTGGGAGAATGTGGCACAGGTTGAAGCACACACTGTGAGGACAGCCATAAGAGAAATAAAGAGGTAACTGCATTCCAACATGGTCTTGGATGAACACCAAAGGAACAAGTAGAAAGGGAGTCCCCCTTGTTCTGGGTTTGAGTGCTTGAAAGGTTCTGATGACTCGACATGTAGGATGAGTTTTCAAGGGCGTTCAACATTCCTGAAGTCTTTTGTTGTTCAGAAGATGTGGATACTATACATCTGCTATAAAAATACTGTAACACGTATGCACATGCGCACATACACGCAAACACACACATGCACACGCACGCACATGCACGCATAGACACACCCTATAGTGACCAGTAACCCCATCCCCAGAAATACTCACTCATTAAATTTCAATGTTTTCTTATCTCTTCCTCCATATACAGAAACAAAACAATATAAAATTTGGAGCAAGCTGATTTACCTCCTCAGTTCTTACTGAACAAGCTGTAGAGTTCTTAAGGTACGAAGGATTGTTGACAGATTAACTTGATCTAGTTTTTCAGTTATGTTGCACCAGGAGTGCATCCATGATCTTTTCAGGTTCGCAGCTCCCCTATTGTTTCATTTCTTTACTCTCTGTATCTGAACACTGACACTGTGAAGTGTTTGTCACACTGAGCGTCCTTGTTCACAAATGTTTGTGTCCATTCTAATTATTTGTGTTATACACAAATAATTGTTGAGCTGGGGTTACCAGACCAAAGAGAACATATATGTGGTTCTTAAATGTTTTGTTTTTCACTTTATTTTCGAAGTTATAACAATTTATATGAGCAAAAATTCTGGGAAGTCTGTTTCCCCGTGTCCAAATTAATGATGTCATTATTACCTAAGAAGGAATATCCAGTTTGAATGGTTTTAAAAGAGTGTGAATTTTTTTCCAATACTACCAAGTCTTGGATATTTAATAAATTACCCCTCCTTCAAAATAGTTGTTTACAAGACAGTTGTGAGTCTACAGATTGATGCTACTCCGTAATGTGGTGTTGGGTCTGTGGGGCCATTCTGCAGGCTTCACATGGGGCCGGTGGTGTCTGTGATGTGGTGCTGTGTGCTAAGGGGCCTCTACTCTGTAGACCTGGGACTGTACAATGATTCTCTCCTCAAGCTGGCCTGTGGGGAAGTGGTTCTGAACACAATGAGAGTAGATAAGCCCAGAACACAGTATCTTTCGCGTTTCTCCTTGCAACACATTTACTACCATCCAACCGAGTCCACCATGTCACCCAGGGTCTTAGTTAAGGGTCTGACTGTTGTGATGAGACACCATGACCAAGGCAACTTTTATAAAATAAAACATTCATCATCATGTCAGGGAGTGTGGCAGCAGAAACGCATGGTGCTAGAGCAGTAGTCAAGACCTTTATTTATATTTTGATCCTTCTCCTCTTCTTCTTCCTCTTCCTCCTCCTCATCATCATCACCATCATCATCATCCTCATCATCACCATCATCAGGGAAAGAGACAGAGAGAGAGAGAGAGAGAGAGAGAGAGAGAGAGAGAGAGAGAGAGAGAGAGAGAGAGAGAGAAGAAGAAGAAGGAGGAGGAGGAGGGGGGAGATTGGGCTTACCTTGGGCTTTTGAATCCTCCAAACATATCCCCAGTGTCACAATCACTTCAACAAGTCCACACTCCCTGGTCCTTCTAATCCTTCTCAAATGGCTCTACTCCCTGATGACTAAGCATTCAAATATGCGAGCCCCTGGGTGCCATTTTTACCCAAACCAACATCCCCTGGGCAGACTGTGAAATCCTGGGAGCAGTTCTCATCTGTGTGGCAAGGGTCTGTACATGAGAACAGGGGGAAAAAACTTGTGGTTGCCAAGTTTGCCATCTAACAAAAATTAAATAGAACAGGACAAGACCAAATAGCCACTGAGCAGCCAATCCTATCTGGACACCATTCTTGCATTCTGCGACTGAACTCTGAAAGGCTCAGTTCCTTTTTCTGCCTGAGGAGTCCAGCCAGTGACCCAGAGCCAATGGGTTATCCATGGAGAGAGCATCTATGCATGGAAAGGACAGTATGTGATTGTGTGAATGGACAGCATGTGGTGATTGTGTGGGCTGGTGAACTGAGTCTGAAACCTGTTAGGCAGGCTGTGGGAAAGGGTAGGCTGGAAATTCCACATGGCCCACAGGGAGAATTTCCTCCTCTTCCAGTGAAGTCTAGTCTGGCTTTAAAACGTCGAGCTCACTTGGAATCCATCCTCAAGTGATATAGGATAATATCCATTCCTAAAGTCAAAATGTCTTCTTAGCCTTTGATTGGCTCCTGGATTAGACCACCTAGGACTGTAGCCCAGCCAGTAGCCAACCTGACAGAGAAGACTATCTGAAGAGGGATGGGGTGGGATGCCAGGGGCAGAGCCTGCGCTCTGTGCATGAGTGGTCCTGGGTTGAATATCTGACGCCCACTAAAAACAAACACAGCAGAAGAACCAAACATGGCAAGGACTCAGGAGGAGTTTAGAACAGCGTGAGGCTTAGAACACAGCCGACTTTGGTGATCTCTGGATTGGTGATCACTCTCTTGCCAGTTGGATTTGATCTGTAATGCTGGAATTATAACAATGTTGAGATAGGTTATACAGAGTGACAGCTCTAAGTTCCCTTTCCTTTGTAAATTTTCTTCTTTGCTGTAGAGTAGGGACAGCATCTCCATAAGTGGAGATTTGGAGAGCCTAAGCACAGCACATTAGATATTTTATTACTTTTTTGCCTTCATTTATTTTGTGGGGGTGGGGCATGTGCTGGAGGTACATGTGAAGAGGAGGCTGGGACAACCTACTGGAGTGGTCCCGGGGGATAAAACTCAGATTCTCGGGGCTTGGGGTAAGTGTGTTCTACCTGCTAAGCATCTCACCAGCCTTTGGCATGTTTTAAACAAAGAATTGGAAAGTGAAGGGTGTGTGCAAGGCAGTGTTCAAGGGTGTGTGCAAGGCAGTGTTCAAGGGTGTGTGCAAGGCAGTGTTCAAGGGTGTGTGCAAGGCAGTGTTCAAGGGTGTGTGCAAGGCAGTGTTCAAGGGTGTGTGCAAGGCAGTGTGCAAGGCTGTTGCAAGGGTATGTACAAGGCTGTGTGCTAGGCTGTGTACAAGGCTGTGTGCAAGGTTGTGCTCGAGGGTGCTCTCCCATTGCCACTCCCACAACCTAACACAGACTTAATGCTGTAAACCTACACAGGTTGATTATTTTACAATTCTGGAGGTCAGTGAGGATCCTGACATTGTCAGGCCAGCTCCTCCGTGAACTCTTTCTAGGTCTCTTCCTTACCCTTTCTGGACTCTAGTGTAGAGGATCTCAGCTTTCCTAATGCTATGACCCTTTATCACAGCTCCTCATGTTGTGGTGACCTCCAACCATAACATTATTTCATTGCTACTTCATAACTATAATTTTTCTAATGTTATGTGTCTTAATGTAAATATCTGATATTTGACCCCTTTGAAAGGGTTGTTTGACCCAAAGAGGTCTCGATCCACAGGTTGAGAACAGTATTCTAGAGGCTGTCTGTCCAAGGCTGTCTGCCTAGTTGCCAGTTTGTATGTCTGCATCCCTGTGGTCTGTGTGTCCTTTGCGACACTGCCTTCTCCTGCTCCTTTTTGTAAGGACACATATTACATTGGACCTACCTGGAAAGTTGAGAATCTCTGGGCCCCATCCTTAGATCCTTATCCAAATCCTTTTTGCAAAGCCGATTTTTAAAGTCTTCACTGACTGACTTCCTCTGTGTCCACAGTTTCTGTTTGCAGTGTGTGGCCTGACAAACTGCTGCCAGAAGCTGAGCAACCCTTAACCCAATGACTTTTTCTAGTTATTGCTGAGGTCCAGGAGAGTGTCCGTGTGCTGTACGGATGCACAGGGGCACTTGTTAATGAGGCGTTTTTGAAACAGTAGCCACGTGAAATGGGGGTGAGTGGTGATTCAATAGTTGCTGACCCCCTTTGGCTACCCAAGAAAGAATTTAGGGCTTACAGCTCTGAATCTGATTTTATCGTTAAGGGTGTGAATTTGCAATATACGTAAAGGCTAACTTAGGAGCCAGCCCTGAACGATGGTGAGAATGACCAGCAGCCACTGGGGTTAATACATTTGTGAAGTGTTTGTTATATCAGAAATGAATTACCATATGATCTGTAAGCTAGAGGGCTGAGATGCAGACGTGTTCTCCCCTGACCCCTGAAATCCAAGTGTGTGCTCCCCTCATCCCTGCAGGTGACTGACACCTTGCCTCTCTTTAGCTTTCAATGGTTTGCTTGGGGTCTTTGGCACGTCTTGGCTCACAGCTGGGTCACACCCTTGTCAACCACACCGTCAATCACACCGTCAACCACACCCGTGTCAATCACACACCTGTCAATCACACACCTGTCAATCACACACCTGTCAATCATATCCATGTCATTCACACCCATATCACACCCCTGTCTGTTACACCTCTGTCAATCATACCCATCAATCACACCCCTGTCAATCACACCTCTGTCAATCATACTCCTGTCAATCATACCCCTGTCAATCATACTTCTGTCAATCACATCCATGTCATTCACACCCATATCACACCCCTGTCTGTTACACCTCTGTCAATCATACCCATCAATCACACCCCTGTCAATCACACCTCTGTCAATCACACTCCTGTCAATCATACCCCTGTCAATCATACTTCTGTCAATCACATCCATGTCATTCACACCCATGTCACACCCCTGTCAGTCCCACCCATGTCTGCCTTTGTTGTCACATGGTCTTCTTACTGTGTCTCTCTTCACATGCCACCTTTTGAGGACACCACTTCCCCCGAATGCATGGCTGACTGCTTCAATGTGACCTTGTATTATTTAAGTCTGCAGTGGCCCTATTTTCTAACTTGCTCACTGTAACATCCCCAATATCTAGAAGAACACCTCATCTAAGCACTGTTGGGTGAATTTGTACCAGAATACGTGAATGATAACAATACATGAATGGTAGCCGTAGCTGGCACTGCACGGGGTTACCCTGGTCTCCTTGACCGGGTGCCTGTAGTTACCGAGCATTGTGCTCAGCACAGCTCCTGTCAGCTACTTGTTCCTCAGTGGAAGCCTCTGATAAGTACCTTGTGCAGAACAGGGAGGGGCAAGGGAACAAAAGAAGTTTTGATGTTTTCCATCTGAACTCCAGGCCCTTCTGGGCTGACCTGGAGTAGAGAGAGCAAGTCTAAGGAGCTGGATTACACTGGAGAAGTCGTTTATGACACATGTAGAGACTCAGGGGCAGGAGGAGTAAAGGAAGGGAGAGGACGCCTGGGACCCAGCAGCTGGGAAAGCCCAATGCAGTTAGCTGGAAACAGAAGCCAAACAGTGAGGCTGATACTAGACAGTATGAGCCCACCCCATTCATTCATTCATTCATTCATTCGTTCATTCATTCATCACCCACTTACTTAACACTCATTTGACAAAGAGCTCCTAACCACATTCTGGTGTGGCTCTAACAGTAAATTCCCCTGGCTGAAATCAGTTTTCCTGGAGCTTTCTTCATAGTGGGGAAGAACTATTGCAATAAAGATAACCCAAGTTGGTCAAGAAATGTGTGAAGGGGCTCTCACCAGAATCAGGGAGGGAACTTAAGGATATGTGTAAGAGGGGAGGAGCTGTGGTGAGTGGTGGGGGCAAGTGATCCTGCAAGAGCTCCTGGGAACTGAGGGGACACTCCCTTCCCCCTCAGAAGAGCACTCCAGTCTGAAGGACTTCTAGAACATGTCAGGATCCCAGGTTGAGAGTACAATCAAAGCTTGGGAGAAACCGAGTCCCTGGGGCTGGAATTGAGAGAGGAGGGGGTTAGGAGGGCTAGATGTGATCAGAGTGGCTGCTGGCCAAAGCCCAAGATGACCAGAGCCTAGGGTTGTGCAGAGATTGGGCTGGGTCAGCCAAGAGGAGCAAGAGAACCAGTGGACTTTGGAGGGCCATGTGCATTAAACCTGGGCCTCTCATCACACCACACATGGGGCCAGCCAGGCTAACAGAGAAGGGGTTTGGCCAACATCACAGTTAGGGTGAGAGAAGCTGGTTCAGTCCCGCACATACGGAGTGGAGCCTCTTCACACTGTGGCAGCTAGAGAGGGGTCGCTTGTGTGGAGGAGAGAGTCGGTCGCAGAGGCTCAGTGGTGCACGGTATGAAACTGCAATGTTGAGGCTCGAAGGTGCAGCCTTACCCTAAGGCTCACTTGGCAGGGTGAAGAGCTGTTCAAGTGTCACACTGCAGAACAGAGACACGAATCCACTGCCTCCACTCGTGGCTCCTTTCCCTACCTTCATAGCTAGTCCTGATCTTCTGAGCAGACTCCAGTTCATGAGCAGTTCTCAGGCTACCCAGTGGTCTCCTGAGTCCAGGTCGCTGGTTCCCGGAAGACCTTCCTGACCCACATGTGCCCAGGTTTGCAAAGAAGCTACTGATTTGCTCACCAGACCCTGATCCCATGTTGCTTGAGCCCCGAGTTGATGCGCTCTGACACACTGTGTGCAAGCTCTGCCTGCCCCCTATTTCCCTCTGTGGTTGCCTTTCAGGTCCCGTTCTCCCTTGTTTATAACATGGCCACAGAGAATTGCTTGTCTCCCCCTTTCCCTAGTCCTTGCTTTTTACAGGGCTGTGCTGGAGGGACTTTATTTTCCTTGCCTCCCCTTAGGTAACTCTCATTCTACCTTTAGAACTCTCTTATCATCGCCCTCCAGTTTTCCTGATGTCTGGGTTAGGTCAAGATTTTCCCTTCTGCGAACATGGGGACACTTGCTGGATTGCTGGTTTAAGATGCTTGAGCTCCAAGCAAGTGAGAAAGAGCTGTGCCAGTTAGAAATGACAGGTGTGGAAGGAGGGGGACTGGGGGAGGGGAATCTTAAATCTTTACCCTCCCTGAGGTCATTCCTACCCTCTCCTAGGTCTGGTCTGCTCCTCTCCCACTCAATTGCCTGGCCTACTTCTGCTCATCAGACCATGTAATTTAGCCTCACTGTTCTGGAAGCTCTGAGTAAAAAGGAACTTTCCTTTCCTTTCCTTTCCTTTCTTTTCTTTCCTCTCCTTTATTTGTGTGTGTGTGTGTGTGTGTGTGTGTGTGTGTGTGTGTGTGTGTGGTGGTAGTGGTGGTGCTGGTGGTGGTGGTGGTGGTGGTGGTGGTGGGTGGGTGGGTGGGAGGTGGTGGAGAAAAAGAGGAGGAGGGGAAGGGGGAGGGAGATCAGGAAATAGCTACTGGATTTGCACAGCCTACTGGACAGCCTCACACCGATGGCAAGAGGCTGACATTGAACACTCCCCTTCCTGCAGCCACGTTTGCAGAAGCAGCAAGCCACATTTCCCAGCAGCCTCTCCACCCAGGAACAAATAGCTCTCTATGCCTAGTTCTGAGCCCTGGACTTGAGAATCCCCTAAAGAATGTTAAGGGGGTTTAGAATTTCTTAATAGAAACTGCCCTGGTAGAAAGAAAATGGGAGGTGTCAACATTTTACTCTGGCCTTTCGAGCCTAAACAATCAAAGGCCTGTTTCTCAATAGAATTCCCATTCATTCTCTCTCCCTTCCTCTCCCTCCCCCTCTCTCCCTGGCCTTCCTCTCCCCACCTCCCAAAGTCAGTTTCTCAGTTCCTTCCCGGCCCATGAGAACAACTGCTGTACCCACGAATGGCCTTGGTCTCACATGTAAGTGATGGTCCATTTGGAAAACACCACGGAGCACGGGAGGAGAATGAAAACATCAATCCATACATGAAACATTGGGAGACCTTTCTTCAGACTTCCGCTTTTCTCATGTGTATTCATGAAAACCGAGAACACATCTGATACACTGTTGCTCTGTGACAACACACCACAAGTAATCACCAACCTGAGAGTGTTGTTTGCTTACGTATTGCCAGGGAATGCACCCCCTGTTCCAGGGAAGAAGCGGAATAAAAGACTGAAGGAGGTAACGTAGGAAAATCAACAAAAAAGCACTAAAATTCACTCTTTAGAGACAAATTGGCATGAAGTATGGGTTCGGTTGTTTCTGAAGATTCGTATTTAGTAAGGCAGCATGCACCCGCAATCCCAGTACTTGGAGGTTAAGGCAGAAGAAATATGTATTGGTGGGTAGCCTAGGCTAAATAGCAAATCGCTGCCTTGAACAACAACTAAACGCATACTAGTGTGTCTATGCAGACACATAGACTTATATGTGTGTATATTAAAAACCTAGTCGTGTCCTAGTGTTAAATGGACATGATGTGCCTCCTGTCAAACTACCTTCTAAGTATTTCTGTCTATGTCCACAGATTAGCGCTGCTGTCTGCTTTGATCAGAGAAGCAGCCTCTTTTTGCAGTCTGTGGTGGTTGCTGAGGACTCCCAACTGGTCAAAGTGCTAGGAGTGGGTAGCTGTTGAAGGCTCAACCTTAAATGGAACCTCTCTCTCTCTCTCTTTCCCTCTCCCTCTCCCTCTCTCTCTTCCTCTCCTCTCTCTCTCTCTCTTTTACACACACACACACACACACACACACACACACACACACACGCACACATACACACACACACGCTACCAACCCTTTAAGGCTCAGAGAGCACCAGGGAAGAGGGGAGGGATAGGGTGCTATGAATGCAGTCTTAGGGGATGCTATACCACTCCATTCTGGAACATTTAGATAATCTTTGTAGGCTTTTAAAATTAGCATGTATTCATTATATAAAATAATGTATTTTATTATGATTTTTCATACATGTGCATCATGCGCATAGGTCATAGTCACCGTCCTCTACCTGCTTTAGTCTCCCCTTTCCCTTCTGCTGGCTCCTCTCCTCTGCCCACTGGTTCTCTTGCTGTTTTCATGTCATAGGTATATAGACATACATGTACGCACATGCACATGTACATGTGTGCGTGTATATGTATGTGCATGTACATGTGTGTGCATGTATGTGTGTGTGTGTGTGTGTGTGTGTGTGTGTGTGTGTGTCTCCTTTCTAATGTGAATTCCACTTATCGGTGATCACCTGGCATTCGTCTTCCTGAAGATGGCTTATTTGATCTCCACTTCTATCCATCTTTCTGAAAATGATAACATTTTATTCTTCTTTATAGCTAAGCAAGACTCCACTATGAAATGTGCGTTGCATTGTCTCCTTGCACTCATTCACTGCCGTACCTCTAGCCCATCTATAAGCTTGTCTATGTGTGGTGTGGTGGTCACGTGGGCATGCCAGAGTCTCTGAGGTATAGTATAGACTCTCAGAAGTGGTTTAGGATTCATCCTCTGTTGGCTCTGTTTTCAGCTTTTGAGGGCCTTCTACTGGTCTCCATTATGGCTTCCTTTCCCACCACTGGGTGCCAGGTTTGCTTTTCCCCTTCATCTTTATCAGCATTTGCTAATACATTTTTCTCTTGGTGACAGCCGTTCTGACTGATTGAGACAGAGGTATCTCAATGTAGTTTTGATTTGTGTTTCCTTGGTGTATGAGGGTTTTTAACACACACACACACACACACACACACACACACACACACACACACCCCACATACACACATTTGTATATGGCATCTGTGTCTTTTTTGAGAGCCTTTGTCTAATGTCACTGTTTCCTGGTTGGAAACACACAATATTTTTAAAAAGTTCTTTTTTTAATAATCTATTTTTTTTTTCATTTTTTCAGAGCTGGGGACCGAACCCAGGGCCTTGTGCTTGCTAGGCAAGCGCTCTACCACTGAGCTAAATCCCCAACCCCTCTATTTTTATTTATATGCATTGGTGTCTTTGCCTGCACATATGGTTCTGTGAGGGTGTCAGAGCTCAGAATTACAGACAGTTGTTAGCTGCTATGTGGGTGCTGGGAATTGAACCTGGGTCCCCTCGGAAGAAGCAGTCAGTGCCCTTAATGGCTGAGCCATCTCTCCGGCCCACAACACTAAGTTCTTGATATTTTACGTCCTACAGGGATAGATATCCAGAGCACGAAATGTTTGTATTTCATAAACTTAGGCGGATCAGTCAAAACGACAATGTCACAGGCTTTGATTCAGAGACAATGTTTGGCCATCACTCATCTCCTAGTTACTATTGTGACAGACACATCCAAGCTGGGGACGACATGGTCAATTTTGAAAGGAAGGTTGTTGCATTTGGAAAGATCTGGGGATGGTTAGCGAGGAGGCAGTGGTTTTGCTCATGTGTCCTGGTGACTTAGCTTGGGCCGTAGCCGGTGGTACACTGTGCACCTCAGATCTTTAGAAGCGAGAGGCTGATGGTTCTTGCCTATCAGGATGGGCTGCAAGTCAGCAGAGAGCCTCATGGCCTGGCAAAGAGGGAAGAGGTCAGCGCGGTTGCCCAATGAGCCATAAGAACAAATCAATCTACACTGTTTGTGGTTCCAAAAGCCAGCAGGCCCTTGCCGTGCACTTCTCCTTG
Organism: Rattus norvegicus; assembly: GCF_021556685.1. Lineage (NCBI taxonomy): Eukaryota > Metazoa > Chordata > Mammalia > Rodentia > Muridae > Rattus > Rattus norvegicus. Next base: position 267,622,083 of record NC_141534.1, on the reverse strand, counting down.
TGTGTGGTTGGGCAATAGTTGTGAATGATGACAGGGAACCTTGAATGATTCCCACCCATGGGCAGCCATAGGGCAAGAGCCGATGGTTCAAGTGTCTTTAACCTCATGTCTTTCTCAGCTCAGCTCATCTTTTGCAGTCAGGATCAGCGTGATGCGGGGGGGGGGGGGTTGCTCAAGAAATGAGTCTTATTGGGTTTTGACTGGAGGAGGCCATAAGGCCAGAAGTCAAGGTCTCTTCATGATTGTAGGAGCCTAATGGGCTTTGGACCTTACGGCCATCAGATAAGTCACTTGAGCAAGAGAAGAACGAGGGCAGCCAATGGTTGGGCTCTGGGAGGAGGTGGACCCTGCAGGGAGCGGGTAGTTGGCAAGTGATCAGAAGGCACTAAGTGTGGGTGGACAGTGAAAAGACTGAGTCTTGTATCCTCCTTCATGCTTTTGATAATATGAAGTAAAGTTCAATTCGATGGACCTTCTCTTGTGGGAAGACCAGTTTAAACGCTATACTCACTTTCAGTACTGACGTGTCAGGACCAATGCAGGGATTTGAGCAGGGGGATAGATATGTGGTTAGCTAGGATTATCATCATGTGTATTCATGCATGAGAAGAGCATGAGAGGTCTCTGAGGGGCACACTTGCTGTTACTGACACAGAATCACCACAAGAGGAAGAGGACTTCCCAAACTTCACACTGGGCCTTGTGTCAGTCAAACTGGGCCAAGGCCAGACGCTCGGCACCAGGACTGGTGAGCATTTCCTAGGGACACCAGTTCCTCTCTGAATCCTCACTCCTGACCTCTGCGTGCACCGCCCCTTTCTTCCCCCGACTTCAAGACTCTGAGGACCCTCCTAAATGCAGAAGAACACAGCTGTCACCTATTAAAACCAGGCTGATGTTTAGGTAATACCAGCCCCTCTCTCTCTCACCTGCACACATATGCTACACAAGTGGCTTCAAGTAGAGGAGAGGGAAGGAGAGAGAAGAAAAGAGAAAAGGAAAAAAAATTCCCAAACACCTCCTATTTTTAGGAGACAACTGGAGACCCCAGCAGAATACTGTGCATGTCCTAAGTGACATTCTAAGCTGTGGGGGATAAGGACTTTGCTCGTCTTATCTGTAAACCCATTGTCTAGCTTGGATCTAGCACACAGTAGGGCTTCAGTAAAAAGTTCTTGAAAAAAGATGAACAAGTACCACAGGAGCTGTGAGTGATCCTCAGAGCACAGGCAGTCTGAGCCTGGCTCGTGGGTGCTGCGACCCTTGTGTTGACTCCATAAGCAGATATAGAAATTACCTATTGTGTCAGGCTTCCTTCCCGATGGCAGAGGCACTGCGGTGAGCAGACAAAATTAGCCAGCGCTTCCTGCTAAGAAGCCGACATCCTGGTGGAAGGCTAGACACGAACTAGAACGCCTTAGCATTTGATGGAGTGATTTGCAGTGGTTTGTGTCGTCGAGGTAAATGAAGGCAGGTGAGGGAGACAGGGCCTGGGTGAGCATGGGGAAAGTCAGGAGGCCTTCCAAATGAAGGAAACTGGACTGCTCAGTAGCAAGTCCCTTCAACCCCTGCTCCTTAACAGAAGCTCTGGGGATGGAATCAGGCTGGTGGATGCCATGAAGGGAGTGGGGAGAAAAGGAGATGCCTGGTGAATGCATGGGTGACCCAGGGCTCTTGAGTGTCTTAAACCTTAGTCTGTAGCTTTTCAAAACTTTGCTCACTAGCCCCCAGCCTCAAGAGTATTCTCCAGAAGCCAGTGGCTGTCAGGCAGGGCCATTATGAGGGCTTTGTGGATTGGAAAGATGTCTCAGTGGTTAAGAGCACCTGTCACTGCAGACAACCTGGCTTTGAGTCTCAGTGGGCTGTAAATGAAGGTCTGTAACTTCAGTGCTAGGATACACCAGGACACAGAGACATGTGTGTGAGCAGAACACACATACACAAACAAATGTAAAAAAAAATGGCTACGAAGAAGAGGAAGAAGAGGAAATCTTTGCCTGTACTTAGCCCTTCTGAAATTGTAAGCAATTTTGAGCTATGTGTGCTAAGGGAGTAGGGCTAACGCCTTACTGTGAAAACCAGCTCACACCTGCCTCCAGGATGGAAGCTTGCACCCATATAGCAGCTGCTGGTACTCAGGGGACTTCCTGGAAACTTCCTTGTCAGGCAGCCAAGCTGTCATTCACATGGGGCCACTGGGGAATCCCTAACCAGTCATGTAAAAGCACGTGTCCCTAACTGTGATGCTACGAATATACTATTAACCGGCTGCGATTGCTGTTTGCATGTAAGAGGAGATCCTGCAGGCTGGGGAGTTTGGGTGCCTACAGAATGTGTACCTTAACTGTGGAGAAACTTCTTGGTCGCCATTAGATTCCAGAAGGAATAGCTGGTCCCAGATGACTAAGGCTCACCTATTTACTATTTATAAAGAGCTTGGCTTCCTGGTGTCAGAGTGGACTTCAGTACCAGGAAGCTGCAGAGTTTACAGGAGGCTTTGATCGTCCTTGTGAGGAGCTGAGATAAGAGGAAGAGGGCACTCAGGACACTGGCTTGGAGGGGGAGGAGGCAACCGCATCTGTCTCTCCCCGCTTAGCCTGTCTTGCAGAAGAAGAACATGGACCATGCCTCCTGGACTGTACCCAGGGTCAGGGAGCCTGCCCCACTTTCTGCTGGTGAGAAACAGAGCAAACATCTATTCGCCCCAGCAGAACATAGCCCTGCCTTCTAGGGCGAGGAACAAAGAGACTTTGGGTCCAGCTGTTCTAGCCCCTTGTGAAAATTTTTCTTTTCAAAAACATGAAAGACTGGGTTTTAGCTCTACCCCAGCACGTTTAACGTCGAAGATTGCTCTCTACATGTTTCCAAATTGCCTCTATCTTTATTGTTACTGAATCTCTCGCTAGCCTGTTTCTCAGTTGTGAGCTGTGGAAACAGAACGGGATGGTGGGTGGAACACAGATAGACATCCCTACACAACCAACTTAACTTCACCTCTAGCCCTAGGTCCAGGAGGACTTTGAAGCCACCTCTAGCCCTTCAAGAAGGTGCTCCAGATTGATTAGTCAGGTCTGTCATGATGTCTGAGGAACAGTTAGGCTACCCATTATCATGATGGTTATAATTTGTCTAACCATAAGATTCCGTGACTCTGGGGCAAACATGAGCCAACTGAAGCCCTCTGACCAAGTCCGTCTCACGTTCATACAATGGTATGGCATCATTTTCATAAAGTTTTATTTAGACACAGTCATGCTCACTCGTGCACAACTTTGGGCAGCCTTCACACTGCACGGCAGAACTGAGTAGTCATAAGGCTTAAAATGTTACTGTGTTCTTTGCGCCAAATTTTACCAACCCTGCATAGAGTTGTTTAGAGCACTTATTTATTTATTTTTTTTGAAATTTATTATTTGAGGTTTGTGTGTGTGTGTGTGTGGGGGGTGATGTGTGCATGCGTGCAGGTGCATGCAGAGGCTGGAGAAGAGCACCAGATTCCCCCAGGAGTCAGGTAAGAGGGAGTAAGTCACCTGATGGGGGTTCTGGGATCGGAACTTGAGTCAGTGCAGGAGCAGTAGGCACCCTCATCCCTGGAGTCCTCTCTTCAGCCTCAGCTTTGCAGCGGTTTAGAAAGCACCCATTCCTCTAACGTCTCTGTGCTCCTATAAGCCTCATCCTAATAATAAAGAAAGTAGGTCCCTGTGAGATGTACTCCGCTCAGAGCACTCGTCTTAACTACACAGAGCTGCCCAGGCCATTGCTGCACAGGTCTTCAAACAGAAGGTTTGAGCCCAGCAGGATGATGATACATGCTGGTAAGCCCAGGACTCAGGAGCCAGAGGCAGGGGGATTGCTGTGAGGTTGGGCCCAGCTAGTGCTACATAGTGGGATCCTGTCTAAAAACAAAACAAAACAAAACAACAATGACAACAACAAACCAAAACCAAACAGGGGACTCAAGGTTCTTGCAGAAGAATTTATTTAATTCGTTCTATTTAGGACAAGAAGCTCACAGCAAATATTCAAAAGGAGAAATGGGAAGTTAAGAGAATTGGTCTTATGAGCAAGAAAGGGCACGGACGATACCTGTGACTGGTGAGTTCCGGTGCATGAAGCTGAAAGTCTGCAGCAGCTCAGAGCTTCTGAGAGGCAGATATCAAAGAGAAGGTGACATTTCTTGTCCACTGTGGGAGCTGCTTATGTAGTAGCAAGGTGGAGTAAGAGAAGCAGGTGCACATAGACCACAGAGCAGGAGAGAGGACAGTCAGCAGAGAGCGAGGAAGGAGAGGCCAGGCTGGAGCAGCCCCAGAGTGCACTGCAGTTCCAATACCGTGTCTGTTAGAGTGGTGTGTGTGTGCGTGTGTGTGTGTGTGTGTGTGTATGTGTGTGTGTGTGTGTGTGTGTGTGTGTGTGTGTGTGTACACATATGAGTGGCAGGGAAGGGCTGACTCTTGTCAGCCACTGAACAGGATCAGCCTGAGCAGAATGCTGTATGGTGGACCCAAAGGGGTGGTGCCAAGAGGCTGTCAGTCATCTGTGCTCCTGTAGCCGGGGGTCTCAAGAAGGATCAGAGTGGGGCCTCTTGTGGCTGCTGTGCATCCTAGACTGGACTCTGTGCTAGGACTACAGACTACAGAGATCTGAGGGCCATGCATGGTTTCTATCTCCAGGGAGCTCGTGTTTACTACAGCATTGGAGTTTGGAATAGCAAACGTGCACACCATGCAGGCGAAGAGGTGACAGGCACACTGATTAAAGAAGCATGGTGAGGTTTCGGTCAGATGGCAGGAACCAGGTGTTCAGGGGATTCACAGAAGGACACAAGAGGAAAGCCCTTTGGTTCTCACTGAGTGCCTCTTAAGTACCATCCTGCATGCTAAGTTAAATGACTTCATTGGCCAGCATCTGACTATAAACAAGCCCAGGGCTTTGAAGAATCTATGGTTCTAATGAGTCATTCAAAGCAATCTACAGAGACATGAGTGGATTCCCGTGTGGCTCCTCCCCTCCCACAGTAACCTGGATGGAGTTTAGGGCCTCTTGCATGCTCTGCTTGAAGCTCTTCTTTTGCCTTTCCTAGCTTATGAGGTAGAGCTTCCTAAGTTGCCTAAGCTGGCCCTGAACTCACTCTGTAGCCCAGGTTAGCTTTAAACTGTCAGTCCTCCAGAGAAGCTGGTATTATAGGCCTCTGCCAAGAGGCTTGTCTTCCTGGGGACTCTTAACTTAAATGTAGCTGGCACAAACAGTGGGCAAGCCATTCATTTAGTAACCGTGTATTTTCCAAGTTCTCTCGCACACAGTAAAGTAGTGTTTAGGGATGGTGTCTTTTATTCTCACAAATTATGAAAGAATGAAAAAATAATGCATATAGAAATACATACAGAGAGAATAATATATCCCACTGGGCCTCAAATCACTCACACTCACACCAACAACACGCACGTATCTTCTACCACAGTTTTTGTCCCAGTTTTGGTTTCATGCACACCTCCCTGTCACTATTTGTGTGGTATTTCTCAGGCACCCCTATTTCAATGGTGAATATTATGGTATGGATTTCTGAAAGGTTAAGATGCTGTTTTTCACCCCTAGAATGGACTATCCTGCTGGGAGAAGGAGAAGGTTGAAGCTTGTGCCAGCTATGCATAGCTAAGTTATTCTGCTCAGTGTGAGGACCCACCACCGGCAGCATCTCTCTCCCAAAGACCTTTCCGGTTGTCAGGGCCCCATGAAGTCTCCTGGTGGACAAACTCCCTCCTATCTGACACTGCATCTTTTTCTGAAGGCAACAGAACATACCTGGTTAAAGATGCACATGCATGCACATACGCACAATACACACACACACACACACACACACACACACACACACACACAGAGAGAGAGAGAGAGAGAGAGAGAGAGAGAGGTGTTCTCATAAGGATACTGTCTGTATATGTGTAGACCTAGGTGCCCGAATTATATATTAACATACAAATAATGATTTTGATGGTTCTACAAGTCTTTGAAAGAGGGATGGAAATGAGTGTCAATTTTTAAGAGAGACAGGAAAATGAACTAAGAACTCTTGCAGGGCCAAAGAAGATGCATCACCAGGAGAAGGTTTCAGCCACACAACCCTGAAAGCCCGAGTTTGGTCCCCAGAGTCCATGTAAGAAGCCAGATATGGTGGGACTTTGTTTATAATCACAGCATTCCAGGACAGGAGAATCACCCAGAAGCTTGGGAGCCAGCCAGCCTGGAGTACACAGCACAGGGGAGACCCTGAGTCAGACAAGAGATGGAAGTTGAGAACCATTTCCCCAAAGGATTTGACCTCTGACCTCCACATGTGCGCCAAGGCAAGTGCATGAACAAGCTCCTCTCTCTCTCTCTCTCTCTCTCTCTCTCTCTCTCTCTCTCTCTCTGTGTGTGTGTGTGTGTGTGTGTTTCACACACAGAGATAGATAAATAAGTAAAAAAAAGTTTAAAAGAACTCTTATGGGGACAGCATGGGATAGAAACGAAGATGTCATAGGTTTGAGTCACATGACCTTTAGTTCAAGCTTCGGCTGTCTACTTATGTATTAATGGTGTGAGCACAGGCAAGTTAACAGGCCTCTCGTCCTGCTTTCTCAGTCTCTGATGGCTATGAATTCCTGAGTATCCCATAGAGATTTTACGGATGAAAGCATGGCTAGGAAGCAGTGGTTCAGTACCCACCCCGCGGTAAGTACCAAGAGCTATTGCTTCTCTACCCCAAGATGAACCTCCCAGCCTGCACTGGCCCTGTTCTGATCCTGGAGCTCACTACTGCGTAGGTTCCAAATTTGATTATCTAAAAGCCTATAGAGATAACCCAGAAAAGCAGGGTCCGGGACTAGCCTGAACCACAGCCAGAGAGCTTATCTAACTGATTTTCTTCCTGATAATGTCTAGTCAGATGCCCTTGAATGCTGCAAGTCATGAGGCTAAATAAATAAAAGGATATCAAAAGTTGGCATGACCATGATGCAATAATCCAGGGTTCGGGATCTGTGAGCTGCATGGTGGCTCAAGACCTTTGGTACCCACAACGGCCTGATACCAGTTCTGTCATCTTTAGCCTCAGATGAAAAGCACTTGGCCCTGGAGTCTTGACTTCAAAAGTGGCACCTGTGTCCAGCCCTGGTCACCTGTTCTCCCCTGGTCAGCTCACCCTAATCTCTCCCCATTCAGATATTTCTCCTCCTACTGTCAGGGATTGTTAGTAGAGCTCTGCCAGAAATGTGGATGTTGAGACCAGACAGATGATGAGGGTCTGGGAGGACTCTCTTGCAGCTATGACACTTGCTGTCTTAGCTTGATTTTTTTTTTTTTTTTGACATCTTTCAAGCTGATCAGGCTGTTGATCAAATGACTTCAAGAGTTAGGATACAACATTCTTGGCCACAGGCAAACTGGAAAACTAGCCAGTCTTCCAGTGTAACCTTCCTCACATTCTTTCTGCTTTTTCTCTTGCTCTTTCCCCAGCACCTTCTGACTTCTGTGTTCCAGGATCTCACTGCTATGTAGGAGGTCACCCTCCTTCTCTCTCACCCTAACCTACAGAAACTCACCTACAGCCCCCATGTCTCCTACATGAACAACCAAAACATTCAGGGAGCTGCCCTTAGCCAGCTGCTGGGAGAAGGCAAGCTGGGCCAGCTGCATCCAGGGGTAAGGCACTCACTGTCTTTACATTGCCAAAGGCCCACTGGCTCTGAGTCTTCAGACAAGGCATTTCATCCTCATAGTATCAATCATTTGTTACCTTCTTCACTTTAAAAGAGTCTTTGTTTTTCCTCACCTTGAGCTATGCATGCTAAAATCCAAGGCTGATGCATGACAAGAATAAGGAGATGTTTATGTGTGAGGAGCTGAGGCAGAAAGGACATGGAACTTGTGGTTTCAATTCCTTGATGGGTAGCTTTTGGTAAATCACTCAAACTTTCTGGCTTCCTATGGCCACTTCCCTGAAATGGCAACATGTCCCTTTGTCTTGCTATGGTAAACAGAGGGTGGAACCTGTGAACCAGGGGTTGAGTTTTTGTACCTCTGCTGAGGGAAAAGCCCCTCAGTGGCTGGCTTTCTCATCGGTTCCTTCTCCTCATTCCCATGTGATTTTGAAGGTAAAATGTAGAGAGCACTTGTTTATGAATATCCCACCATCATCATTTGTAGTAGCGAAACATTCTCTATTAGTGTGTAAGCCAATTGCTATGTATTTGTAGAAGGGAAATTTCTCACCAGTAACATGGAAGGACATGGGCTTTGAAAGCAGTACAGTAAGTGAAAGAAGCAATGCATGAAGGGACATGCTATGACATGAAGGGACATGCTATGACATGAAGGGACATGCTATGACATGAAGGGTCATGCTATGACATGAGGGGACATACTATGACTCAAAGGGACATGCTATGACATGAGGGGATATACTATGATTCAAAGGGACATGCTATGACATGAAGGGACATGCTATGACATGAAGGGTCATGCTATGACATGAGGGGACATACTATGACTCAAAGGGACATGCTGTGACATGAGGAGACATACTATGACTCAAAGAGACATGCTATGACATGAAGGGACATGCTATGACATGAGGGGACATACTATGACTCAAAGGGACATGCTATGACACAAAGGGACATGCTATGACATGAAGGGACATGCTATGACATGAAGGGTCATGCTATGACATGAGGGGGCATACTATGACTCAAAGGGACATGCTGTGACATGAGGAGACATACTATGACTCAAAGAGACATGCTATGACATGAAGGGACATGCTATGACATGAGGGGACATACTATGACTCAAAGGGACATGCTATGACACAAAGGGACATGCTATGACATGAAGGGACATGCTATGACTCAAAGGGACATGCTATGACACAAAGGGACATGCTATGACATGAAGGGATATGCTATGACATGAAGGGTCATGCTATGACATGAGGGGACATACTATGACTCAAAGGGACATTCTGTGACATGAGGGGACATACTATGACTCAAAGGGACATGCTATGACACAAAGGGACATGCTATGACATGAAGGGTCATGCTATGACATGAGGGGACATACTATGACTCAAAGGGACATGCTGTGACATGAGGGGACATACTATGACTCAAAGGGACATGCTATGACACAAAGGGACATGCTATGACATGAAGGGTCATGCTATGACACGAGGGGACATACTATGACTCAAAGGGACATTCTGTGACATGAGGGGACATACTATGACTCAAAGGGACATGCTGTGACATGAGGAGACATACTATGACTCAAAGGGACATGCTATGACACAAAGGGACATGCTATGACACAAAGGGACATGCTATGACATGAAGGGTCATGCTATGACATGAGGGGACATACTATGACTCAAAGGGACATTCTGTGACATGAGGGGACATACTATGACTCAAAGGGACATGCTATGACACAAAGGGACATGCTATGACATGAAGGGTCATGCTATGACATGAGGGGACATACTATGACTCAAAGGGACATGCTGTGACATGAGGAGACATACTATGACTCAAAGGGACATGCTATGACATGAAGGAACATGCTATGAGAGGGGACATGTTATGACACAAAGGGATATGCTATGACATGAAGGGACCTATAATAACATGAAGGGACATTTATCACATTAAGGTGACATATAATGGAAGCCTTTATGAAAATGTCTAGGAGAGGAGAGTCCATAGAGAATCCAAGTCTATTAGGGTTGTGTAGTGTACAGCAGCGATTCTTCTGGGGAAAATGGGGACGGGGAGGTTGAAGGGAAGGGAGAGTTATAAGAAGAGATGTCTTTCAACAATTATTTTCTCCCCACTGAAGATAGAACTCAGGGCATCCTGTGTGCGAACAATCTCACTCAGTGCTACCCGCAACTTCCCTAGCTGTTTATCAGTTTTAATATTTCCATGTATTCTTTGAAATTTTGATTCATTTATATGCTAGGAATTCTTATCATACCTATAGAAACCACCTCCTTCCACCAAGCTTTTCTTAACAGTCTTTCAGAAATACGCTAAAGTTCATTCTGTTGACAACTATACAATTCCATGAATACAGCAGAATGTTTTTGAAATAGACACTGTAATTGGGTGTAATACATAGTCTAAGAATTAATCTCAATGAGACATGTGGCACGTGTGTGTGTGTGTGTGTGTGTGTGTGTGTGTGTGTAGATGTCTCAGTGGGTAAACTGCAAGCTGCACAAACATGAGGGCTCAGCTTACACGAGAAATTCAGCACTGTAGGGAGGAGGCAGACCCAGGCAGACCTCGGATGTCCACTGGCCATCCAGTCTGGCCTAGATAGTGAGCACATTGCTGGTGGTAGAGGAAGGTACTAGACTCTGAGATTGACAGGAGGCAGCCAACGGAGGCAAAAAATGGTGTGGTTTCCTGCCCTCATGACACAAGGCACATCACAGGAGACATGAGTTTATTAAAGGGGACCTTAGTGGAAGGGAGCCAAAGTCAGGGCCAGTGACCAGACTTGTTGTGAAGTTGTGTGCTTGTCTAAAGAGCCTCAGTTACTGCCTCCCGTGATGGCCATGAATACAGAGGACGTACATGGTGGATGAATGCCTCCTCACATGGCAAAGGGGTCCTGTTTAAGTTCCTTTCGATGTTCAGCAGTGACGTATCAACATCAGCTAAAGGTTTATGTCTCTATAGGGTTGGGGGAAGTTTCCCTCCATTTTGCTTCTGCAGTCAGGTCATGGGGCTGGCATGATGCGAGGCCATTATGCAATTCCAGGTCAGCTGGGCCCCCAAAACCCATCTCCTCAACGTAAATCTTTAACCTTAGAAGATCAGTGCTACTTTGGGAAAGAATTGTGGATGAAAAGGTCAGGCAGATGGAGATCACTATATACAGGAAAGTTAGCACCAAGAAAAGATGATAGGAGAACCATCTCAAAGGACTGAGTTCAAGTCACCAAGGTGTCCCTGACCCCATCAGCATCACCAACAGGGAGCTGTATAGCCAGTGTCAGAGAGCTTGCCCTCTGTTGACCCCTACATTGCTCAGCCCCACTCAAGTCTCTTTCCTAGCTCCCCAGAGGCAGTGAGAGAGAACTCTTGGCAAAGTAGGCACAGCCAGGCCACGAGCCTAGAGCTCCATGTGACCTCTGGATGCTCAGCGCAGCCACCCTCGTGGAGAATGGGGCTATTGAGCTTCGAGCTTCGCAACCCTCCCCCTCCCCCTGCCCCGTTAGAAAAATCTCTACCAGGCGATGCCAAGAAGACACCCCACCCCCCACTCACCCCTGTGCAGCATCATTAAATTATAACGAGCCCTAAAACTGGCTCCAGAAGCCTGGGTCTGCCTCTTCTCATGCTTTGGAGCTTGCAATTGGCTGACCAAGCTCGGCCTAGCAGGCCTTATCTCTGGCTGTTTATTATTTGATGAAAGAGCCTTCCTCCTCCTCCTCCACTGTTGCAAAACCATCCTGGACTGTTTGCTGCTGCCCGTGGCATTTCTCCGGGGTTACAGCCATGTACCCGAAGACCTCCAGCCTCCAGCTACACGAATAAGCCTCTGGAGGAGCTGCTGAATCACCCCCGCCCCAGGCTGTCTTCTGAAGCTGTCTGGGGATAGCTTTGCTAATCAACTGACTGGAAATAATTCCAGACACCACATCAAGGATACAGGTACTCGAGCAACTGGGACTCGGGGATGAGACATGGGAGTGGGATGTCATGGGAAAGACACAAAGTGGAACCCAGGACAGGTACAGGAAGGTAGAGGAGGCCTCCTAAGGAAGAGCTGAGAGTTGCAGAGACCCCCTCTTGGGAAGGGTAGTTAGTGGCTTGGACGATGTGCAGGTGTGTCTGTAATATAGCTGCTGCATGAGTTTGTTGTTTGCATGAATTTGTTTGTACCCTGAGTCACTTTTCTTGAAGTCTACATACTCCTTAGACATCTGCCATCTGTTGGCATGGCTCGGAGGAGACCCCAGTCGATGGCTTTCACTTGAAACACCACTAAATGTGATTTGCAGATGGGCATGACCTTCAAGTGCTCTGCTGACTGCTAAGAACCCAGATCCTTTGATCCGCACTCAGGTAAAATAAAGGGCCAGAAGAGAGATGCTGGGCTGAGCCCTCTGTGTCCAAGTTAGTTTCCAAGTTTGTCTGTGTCCTGGCTGTTCCTCCTCCATTGGATCCCAGCACAGTGGTGTTTTCTGAGCTAGGGTCCGGTAGGGTGTTCCTATGATTGACAACTTCTACAGATGAGAGCTAGGCTCCATCCTTTGAAAAAATGGCCCGATTGGTAGGTTAGACCTGGAGGTGGCTGAGGAAGAGAGGACATAATGCTAAAACAAGGAAAGTCATTTTGTTTTAGTGACTAAACAGGAAACTTTCCATCTGTGCCACTTTGGGTTTTGTTTGTTTGAGACAGGAATGCTATGCATTCCTGACTGGCCTGGAACTCTATGTAGACAGGCTGGCCTCAGACCCACAGACATCCACTTGCCTCTGCCTCCCATGTGTCACTGTGTCCAGCTACTTTGGGTGTCTTAAGTGCCCCTTTCCCATGAACACCATGGATCAAGGAATGGCCTCACAGTCAGCCTTTCTCTGCCACTATGTTTATTCATGGTTCACCTCTCCTGTTGTCGCAAGATTATCTCTACTTCATTGTCTGTGGTAGAGTATGGCTTCATAGCATGGGGTTCTATATAGATGGAGGTCTTTCCTTGTTCTCTACTCTGTGGGTTCCCCAGGAGCTTCTTTTGTGGGCCCCATTGACCTTTCTGGGAGCAGAAGTCAAGGGTCTGAGAAGCTCATCATATTGAGTCCTAACCCTCTTCATCTGTAAGGAAGGACAAGTGGAGTGGAGGACAAGCCACTGCAGGGATTAGAACTCCGTGCCTGAGTCTTCTCTGTTGTTTGGGACCATTTCCCCATAGCCTCCCTTCCCGTGGCCTGCCTGGCCTGGGTTCTGCTTGTTCTGCTGGCTTTCTCCTTCACACTCGTTCTTCTCTGTCTTGCTAATGCATAGAACTTGAGCCCCATGACCCTCCTCCATAGACATACCGCATCATATTTAATACTGTCCCCTTAAAATCACCCCCACTCTGTCCCCGATCCTGGCTCGGTCAAGTCAAAGGGTTCGGCAGGTTAACCTCTAGCCTCTCTGCAAACAAGTCCGGAGTTATGAACTTCCTGGACTACTCCAGGCTGCCTTGTGATTGCTCCTTTCTGATCCACTGCCAGTGCCAGAATGACAGCGCTGCCAGGGCAGGGAGTAGGTGTGGTGTGACCGCCTGGCCCTGGGGCAACCCAGTTTCTGATGTGCAGCGTTCTCAGTGCTCACAATGTCTAACGTCCGATGGAGGACCTTTCGCTACTTCCTGATACTCCTCCAACATGCCTTTCCCTCACTGACTCAGTCTTCAGGACAAGCTGGGGAGAAACAGGTCAACTCATATAGGGTAGGAGTAGATGTACCGGTGAATTTAGCTGCTTTGCTTTGTGCTCTGGCAGAGCGCGCATGCGCGAGCAGATCTATCTTGGAGCTATCTGGACTCTCGCATGGAAGACACACCCACACACCCTACCCCCCCAACACACCCCCCAACACACACCCTACCCCCCCAACACACCCCCCAACACACACCAGTTAATTTTTAAATGCCTTGGCTAAACCTTCCCCTGCTACACCAGGCCCAATCGGGGAAGTGGCCAGTGGCCCACCCACCCGAATTCTCACATGGCCCTTTGGCTTTCCCTATTGCAGCTCCTGCACTTTATCCCTCTACCCCGAGCCATGGTGATTCTCTGTCTCCTTTTCCCAGTTCCTACCCCAAGCAGATCTAAAGGCCCCAGCCAGTCTCCCTTTGCCTAACCACTGGCCACTGGCCTCGTTATTGATCGATCAAAAAGCAATTGGGGACAAAGACCTTCAGCATTTGGAGACGCAGATAGCCAATTAAATCAAAGCATTAGAACCGTTCCCCCGACAAGCATGCAGTAAGTTAGTTACAAGTTATAAGTTAGTTATAAGTCAGTGTAGTAAGTGGACATTTCACAGTTCTATGATTTCCCAACATGACCATGTGATGGAGCCGTCAAGAAACTGCACACGGCTGACAGCAGGCTAAGGGTGGGTGTGTGACATGTCCTGTGTGTTCTATGACCCTTTCATGCCTGTGAGCTGTGAGAGCTGACTCTGTGCAGGCTTGTGAGCTCGGCTGTGAGACCTCCAAATGAGATGCTTTGGGGTCTAAGCTGTACCCTCTGTCAAGCTCTGCCTTCTCCACAGAGCACATCACCTGCCTCAGTTCCTGTACAGACTAAGGGAGATACATCTGGCTTCGACGTAAGCTAGCCGGAATTGTGAATGTTCAGGCTCTCGCGCACGGTGCTTTGCTCTGGTGGGTCTTGTTTGTCTCCTGTGTAGATTGATGGCTTAACATCACCCTGAGCTCCAGAGGACCATGCTCAGTGCTTATAGCTGGAGCTGGGACTATACATCAGGCAGGTCTAGACTCAGCCGAGCTTGGTTGCCCAGCATGCCTTGGGCCCCTTGGCTTTGGGTTCATCATACCCTGCTGCCTGACCTAGAATATTCCTGTCAGGCAGATAATCTTGCCCTGTCTGCCTCCCTGTCACTGGAGGATCCTCCATGTTGAGGGCCATCAGCCTCCCCTTTCTTCCCCAGGTCTAGCATCTGCTTAGGCCACTAATGCTTGTGGGCCCATACTATTACCTGAAGATGCCCACTCTGAGTTGTTTTCCCTCTGCTCCCAGAATAATCTCGGTGTATTTGCTTCTACCCTAAGGGTCTCAAGTTAAGGGACTCTCCTTGTCCAGGTTAATCCTATTAGAATCACCGTAGATGGTGGAAGAACACAGGTTATTTATATCTGTAACTGAATCCTCTGTTTCTCCTCGGTATTTTAAACCTTGTTTTCCTCCATCTGTAAAATGGGCACAGCACTTCTTTCATGAAGTGACTTTGAGAAAAGAGATTCTGTGATGGACTTACTGTGTTTTCAGCCTAGGGGACAGGGCGAATAGGGAGGCAGAGGAAACCAGTTGCCCTTAGACAGGCTAAGTATGAGTGGTGTGCCAGGCATGAAAAGCAGCACACAAATCAATAGGCCATTTGTGTCTTCCGAGAGCACAAAAGACTTAGGAGGGAGTGGGATCCAGTCATGAAAGCACTGTTTGGTGAACTACAATGTTTGCACGCTTCGCTTCACCTGACGCGCAGCAGAGGCCCTGCATGGGCCAAGGACCTGCTTACTTCGGGGCTCAGAATCTGTGAAGAAGAGAAGAGAGCTGTACCGAGACGTCAAGGGGCCCAAGGCATGCTGGGCGACCGAGACGTCCCCAAGACCGAGTCGTTCATGCTGGCGTCTAAGATGCTCTTGAACAGCGTCCAAGCACGGATCAAGAGAGAGCCACAGGACCCTCTGGTGCCCTGTTTGCTGGCGGAGAGAGGCTGTCTCACCTTGGAAGACCCTCACCGGCATTTACTTCCTACTTCTTCCTGCTGGCGGAGACAATTACCTTCTTTACTCTGCCTCAGGAATTGCGTTTCGCCTGCAGCCAGCATCCCACATCCCATCCCTTCACATCCCACAGGCAGAGCTTGGGTGGTAAACCTATCCGGAAGGCTGCTCTCTGCTGGGGAACCTCTGAGAACAGGAGCCTTGGAGGTGAGCTGGAAGCTGAGGCTTTAGAGATGGGCTCACGGTTTCTTCCTTGGTTGCCCATGGTGTTCCCTGAGCTGCCCACTTGGCCTGCCCTGGGAGTACCAGGTGCCTTCCTCTGCCATCTTTTATGAACTCTCAGGCCAGGACATTAGAGACAGTACTTAGAAAAGTTGGTTAGCATATTTTCCAGACAAAAACAGTGGCCAGGGAGGCAGTTGGAAGGCTAACAGATGAAAGGAGACTGCCATCGGCTGGTGACCTCAGGCTCCTGAGCTGCACTGAAGGAGCCTCCCGCTGACCCCCACTGTACCCCAACCCAGTCTCTGACAGCTTATCAATTCTCCTCATTTCCTTTTCTCTACCTGGAGCTTCACAACTCCCTTTAGCCCTGGGCACAAGGGGTAAAGGACCTCGCAGGGCCTTGGATGTTTTAGCCAAAGATGCTCGAAGGAAACAGTTACTGGCAGGGTGGATCAGCACTGTGAATTCAAGGCCCAAAACACTCGGCACTTGTATTCTAGATCTGAAACTCCTCCCTGGATGGGCACTCAGAGGATCAAATGTTGAGAGAGGAACAAAGATGCTATGCAGGGAACACTACACGGGGAGATTTCCAAAGGCAGTTCAGATGACCCATTATTCTCCAAGGCAACCACACTCCTGCCTCTCCCTCCACTGGAGAGAAGAACTTGACAGCATCATTGCAGGGTGGTAGGGAGGTGGTCCATTGTCAACATTCCGTTCCCAGAACCTGATCCACCCCACTTCAGTGCCATCCAGTTCTTCCATTGCACTTCAGATGTGGAATGGGGTTCTGGGGTGTCATGCTGGGTGTGATAATGAGGTTACTCAGTCCCTATTCCTGGGGGGCCTCCACAGAGCCCCAGTGGCAGCAGCTGCTGCAACAGGCCTGGTTTCCTCCTTCCCTACCCATCTGGCTGTCTCACTACACTGACCTCACTTCAAAACTTTGCTTTGTCTCCACCCAGGATGGGGTGTGTCTGTGTATTGGGCTTCCAGTATCCTGCTATAAACCAAGGCATTCAACCTCCACCGCTCCCCAAAACAGAAAAAAAAACCCACAAAACACTGCACCACCACCACCGCCGCCACCACCACCACCACCGCCGCCACTACCACCACCAATCACATAGGCTGCTCCACCCAAGGCTAGGACTTCCGTTTCCTCGTGAACCGGTAAGCTAGCCTAGCCTTCTCTGCAGAGGAGGGGTAGTTACATGGACTACTTGAACACTGCTGGGAACACTATTTACATTGAGTCAATTCCAAATAGCAACGAAGAAGAACAAGGGCCTGGGAGAATGGAAATCAGGGGGCCAGGCAGCAGCAGAAGGCTGGTTCCCCCTCCCCAAGCCCTGCTCCCAAATGGACCTCCACAGGGACTAGCAAGAGATGTTGATTTTTGGTTCACAAGTCCCTAAGCCCCTTGCAGCAGTATTAATCCCAGCCAAGTCCTCCTTGAACCCCATGCAGTCGTCTTGATCACTGACACTTGGGCTTGCTGGATAGGTGGGATACCCTGCACCACTCTTAGATAACAGAGAATGGGCCATAGGTCTGAGCAGCATCACTCTGGGTCCTTAGGACTCTGCTTCCTCAGTGCTGCTCTGGTCGGTCAGCATCCTGACCCACCTCTAGTTAGTCCTGGAACACGGCAACAAGGCAGCGGCACCCCATGTAAGGAATTCTCAGCCCAGAAGAGGGGACAGGCCATTAACAGGAACTTCACCTGACACTGCAGAGTGGAGCAGTGCGGTGTGTCACAGGGCAACCCTGTCCCTACTTTGACCTTCACCCCCTTCTCTGTCCTTGTCCTGGTTCATCTTCTTTCATAGCGAGGCCTCTAAGCTATTTCTCCAGCGGTCTCTAGTGACTCTGTAACACTCACAGATCCACATAGGCAATGCCTTTCCCACTAAAGATGAATTTATTAGTGTGTGTGTGTGTGTGTGTGTGTGTGTGTGTGTGTGTGTGTGTAAGGATGTGAATGTGTAGGCTAAGGTCAAATGTTCCTCATGCAGTATCCTCTTAGGCTTTGAGACATAGCCTCTCATCAGGACCTCTACCCTGTTGGAGCCTCCTTCCTCCTCTCTCCTCCTGTCTCTGCCTCAGATCCCAGCCTGGGATCAGAAGCCCAGCCCACCTCTCTTCTGCCCAGCTACAGGTGTCTTCATTCAACCAATAGTTGTAAATTACGGGGAGCAAGGTTTGCAGGACAGAAGTTGGCCTACCTGAGACTCCACTAGACCTTGGGATACAGAGTTTAGCATTACAATACATGGCAACAGACCGAATCCAGCATCTGACCTTGGTGCTGTGAATTGGACGCAGGTCCTTGTGAGGTTGCAGATACTTTACTGACAGCTGCCTTCCACCCCCGCCCTACCCTCATCACAGGTTCTAAATGAAGCTAAACATATACAGTGTGAGGACTTGTGCTTTCTAAGAGTCTGCCTTCCATGCTCGTTGGAGTGGAAAACATTCATTTTTGTCAGGCGATGGCGTTTACCCATTGATGGTTTATATTAATACAGTGCCCGGTACAATTAAAAACAAACCTACGTTATCTCAAAAGTCGTGTCCAACAGACTGCCTGCTTGTCACTGAGGCTAAACCTCATGTCCCGGAATGTATTTCATGGCATCTGATTTCCCAGACCGTCCTAGTGACAGGGACATAATTCAGTTTTTATCTCTTCCTATGACACTTGGCTGGCTGTGTCAGTCAGACCCTTAAATAGAAGCTGCTGTCTTCTTGGTGTCCCAGGCTCCTGTATGTTTAATGCCTCAAGTATCTACTTTCTGGGCCAAACTCATGAAATTCTAAAAGGGATTTAATCCATTTCAGACAGCAGTGGAAATAAAAGCCATCGGTACCCCGTGTTATCGGGCTGATTAATTTTTTATTGGTATTTCAAGATGAAAGGAGTTGTGTTAACCGGGCTTGTCAGCTTCCTCTTAGGTGCTGCTTAGAGACGGCTCTAAAAGCTGCCGGTACCCTGGCCTAAGGTGGCTGCTGAGGTTGGGGAATCATGGCATCATTAGATCTGCTCGGGGTACACAGGACGTCAGAGGCCTCTGGTTGCCTCACTGCTTTCCCTGTGCTCCAGCGCACTGCCACCCCCACTCACCAGTGCTTGAGGGAAAACCAGAAAGCACACACCAGGGGACTCAGATTCCAATAAGCTAAGTCGTAGTGGCCGGGTAATCGGGCTGTAGTTGGGTCTTTCTGGGTTCGATGTTGTTTAAAACAAGCGGGTCTCACTCAAGTGTGTAAGGTGAGTCCAGCCTGTTCTCAAGGTTGGTTGTGCAGCAGCAACCGCACAGAAAAAGCTCACACTTGGAGGGAGAGCTGTTTGGACTCAGACTTGTGCATCCATCACCTGGTAGATGCTTTTCTCTCCCTGTTGGCCCGCCTCTCTCCCTCGGGACTCAACATCTCTTGGCACCAACCACAGTGGGCAGAGTTGGGGATCATCCGATACATTGAACTCATCTCCTTTAGAGGCAACTATTTTCTGCAACTTTCTACCTTAATCTACGTGACCCTTGACTGCTACTATTTTTAACTTGCCTGTTTAGTTACTAGAAGCTTTCTTTGACTTCATTACCGGGTTGATCAGCAACCGTGAAGCAGAAACAGCCTGCAGGTGAGTGCTTGATGTTGGCTTGCTGCCTGGCTTTGGGTTACTGTCTTCTGGAACCTTCCTTGAGTGCTTGTTCCAGAGCTGGTCTAGACTGCTGAGTACTGGGTGCTGTCCTTTTGAACTGGCATAGTTGTGACTGACTTCCTTGTGCTGCTTCCCCAGCATGGCTCTCCCCCTCCCCCCCCCACCTCCAGTCCCCTCCCCTGCACTTATTTCTGCCATAGCAGAAGTCAGCAGAGGGAGGCTACTTGCCTAAAGAACAGAGGGAGGGAGGCATCAGTGGTGTTCTTACTGCGCTGTTACCACCAACCAGGTGTATGGCCTGAGCTAGTGTTGTTTATATTTTATTTCTTTTTGTAGGTAAGAAATTCTAGCACCTTTAGTCTTTGAAAAAGCCACACACATACACAATTTATCATATGTATACCCACTCCCCCCCCACTCCTGCTCCTCTTAACACATCTGTCTCCCTATCAACACACACTCTCTCTCTCTCTCCCTCCCCCCCCCCCCCGTCTCAAAATATTATATCCCACTGAGTTTGTTAGTGCTGCCCATATGAGAATGGGTGCGGGGTCATTTGCTAGGACCGTACCCAAAGAAAAGTGATTCAACCTCCCCTAATCAACAAACACTGTTAGCTCCTCACTTATGGATAAAGCCTTGGGAGCTCCACCCACCTTAGTGCTGGAACTTTCTTTTCTTCTTTTTTTTCTCCCTCTCCCCCACTTTCATTTTTTTTTTTTTTTGGAGGCAGGGTCTCACTCTACATCTCCAGTTGGCTTGGAACTCGTATTAGACCAGAATGGCCTGGAATTTACTCTGCCTCCCGAGTGTTGGGATTAAAGGAGCCATCACACCTGGCTCACTGTGGCAGCTTTTAATTGTCTTGATCTTGTGCAAGTGACCACAGCTGCAGTGTGCTGCAGTGTCCAGAGGAGAGCCTTTCACAGCACTTCTCCCCATCTTCCTGCTCCTACACCCCCTCTTCCTCGAGCCTTGTGTGTGAAGAAGTATATTACCAGATTGTCCACCTCTGCCTTCCTTGAAGGAGTTCTTTCTTTCTTTTGAAGAATGCAGAAGCTTATGCTAGCTGCTTGCTTATGTATGCAAGTGATGAGGGACCAAGGGTGAGGGGACTCCTTCTCTGGGTGCTCCTGAATCTCTTCTCCCACAACACCAACTGCTACTTCCTCCCCTGAATTATAAGTGTAGACAGGGCAGAGGCTGTGTTTTGGACACCATGGTGGCTGCTGAGTTGATTCTTCTATGGAAAGCACCTTGGTGTAGTAGCCCTGGCAAGGGGAGAAATGGTAAGAAGGACCTCGGGGTAAGAGCATGTGAGACTGTGTTTTCCTCTGCATGGAGGGCTCCAGAGACCCCTGGAGAACAACGCTGTTCTTGACAGAACAAGTTCTCACACTAACTCCAGTCCTGGTGTTAACTGGTAAACTCCAGTCTCTTTCTAGAATCTCGGCTGCCTATCTGAGCTGAGGAAATGGTCCATCCTGGCTCAGAAAATTGTGAAAATTAAATAATATTACATATGAAGAGCATATAGGTACTACCAAGGTCCTGTCGGTACAAAGTACCGAGAGAAAGTCCATTGCCAATAGTCCACACTATTTTTGTTTGTTTGTTTTATTGAAGAAAATTTCATACAATTCATTCCGATCATATTTCCCCTCCCCCAACTCCTCCCAGACCTTTCCCACCTCAACACCTCCCTACGTTAATGTGGTGGTTTGGATGAGAATGGCCTGCATTGGTGGAAGTGTTTGGGGAGTTAGGGGGTGTGCTTCTGTTGGAGGGGGTGATGTCCCTGGGGTCTTAGGCTTCAAGGTTTCCAAAGATCCTTTCAATTCTCAGTCCTTTCTTCTGCCTTGTGGTTGGGGGTCAAGATAAGAGCTCCCGGCTGTCCCTCTGCTCCATCATCCCAGGTTCTCAACCTTTGAAACCATCGCAAGCCACATTCAATGCTCTCTTGTATAAGTCGCCTTGGTTTGGGGTTTTATCACAGCAATAGAAGAGTAACTCAGACACTGGAGCAACAGCTCTCTGCAGCAGTGGAAACGGGGCAAACACACACAGCTCGAGACTCTGGTGAGCAAGGCTGACTCATGACCGACAAGAAAGGGAGCTTGGGAAAAGGACAGTTAGGGAGGGGTTTCCAAGCCCTGAGCATTGGCCAACAGCAGAGCTGGAGCAGGTGACATCTCTTAGACACCGGTTCCCCATCCTGAGGCTGCTTTCTTGCTCAAACATTAGAGGCCCACTGTTCGGAAAACTGTATGAAAGCTCAAAAAAAATATAGCTAAGACCTATCAGACCAATAAACATCACACATGTGTACCGGACATATATCACAGATGTACCCCATACATTTCACACGCATATAGATCACATATAGATCTCTCTCTCTCTCTCTCTCTCTCTCTCTCATCTCTCTCTCTCTCACACACACACACACACACATACACACACACATACACACACACACCCCACACATGCCATACACTTAACACACAATATCACACACACAGACACACATTTACATATATCACAGATATGCACATTCTTCTCCAGCGCCGCCTTATATACTTCCCTTTCCGCCTGCCATATATACTCTGTACATACATGTGCATGCACACGCTCAAACATCAGCTCACTGCCACCCCGAGCAGAGCCCCAAGGAGGACAGGCCCTTTAAGGTCCAGCTGAGTTGCTGATGCCCAGCCAACACTACAGAAACACCCCCGGGCTCTCTCCATCTCAAAGTCCAGCCCAGATCCAAGGAACTGGTGAACTGGCCTCTTGCTTTAACGCTGATGCTCAGGGTACTACTCTAGTACCAGACGACTTAATGCAAACTGCTCGGCGTCTCACAGCATGGCAGGAGATTCCTCTGGGATACTTCAGAGCTGTGGTCCTCCCTTTTCCCGTGACCTGTGACCTATCACTCCTCAGTTTGCTTGCTTGAGCAAGTGTCTAGGCTCAGTGGCTGGGAGAAGCAACAGTCAGTGTAACTACTTCACGTGTTCTGTCCTCCAACGGCGACTTGTGCTGTGGAAGCAAGTGCAGGTCCTTGAGGGTGTTGTGGAATCATATCTGATTACAGTGTGAATGAGACCTTGGCCAAAGGAAGTAAATTGAGTTCATCTCCACACTGACCCTAAAGGAAGCTTATGCTAGAAAGACCATAGCACAGTCAAGGGTTCAGCTCAGTCCTGGTTCCTGTCAGAACCCCAACAGTTACCTCCCCGACTGAACAGTTTACCTGCCCGCTGTGTTCATTATTTGAAGAGACTCACCTTGCACAGATCACATGCTCAATGATTTTCTTATACTCTACGAGCTCTCTCTCTCTCTCTCTCTCTCTCTCTCTCTCTCTGTGTACATCTATTCATGTATTCTACGTATTCATGTGCATGTGCGTGAGGATGTGCATAGCGTGTGGAAGCTAAATGCTGAGGTCCAGTGGTTTCTTTATTGTTCTTAACCTTGTTGTTTGAAACGAGGTCTCTCACTAGACCCCATGCTTACCAACTCAGCTAGGCTGGCTGCCCCGCACATCTGGGAATCCTCTCTCTGCCTTCACAGCACTGGGATTAAAGGCGTGTACTGCTATGCCAAGCTTTTCATGGGAACACTGGATGGGACCCAGAGGACCGTGTTTGATGATGCTGGGGTGACAGATTGCTCACTGAACCACTGCCAGAGCCTCTTCCCCCCACCTCACTTTAGGTTTTTCCAGTATAGCATAGAATAAGGACTCCCCAAGGGGATGGCTAGTTGTAGCCCATGGGTCAGTTCCTGCCCACTCCCTGCTTGGTAAATGAAGTCTTGCTGGTCCATAGCCCCATTGGTTTGCTTATGTATTATCTGTGGCCTCTTTCATTCAGCAGATTTGGGCAGCTGTCACAGAGAGTATACGGTTAGCAAAGCCTTAAATATTGACTATCTGCCCACCCCCTTTTAGAACACACCGACTCCTCCCTTAGAGGAGCGTTGGAGCCAATAAGGCCTGTGTTCAAATAGGGTTTTGCTTTCTTGTTAGCTGTGACATTGGGGTAGTTGCACAACCTGAAGCCACATCTACTTAATGTGGACGATACTTTGGAGGGCTTGGGAAGAGGATTGGTTGAGTGAGACTGGCCTGGCACCATCCTGGGCCTGGCACCAAGTAAGTGCTTGATAAAAGGTGGCCATTCCCTCCTGCATCAGGCAAGCATATGTGTGTGTGTGTGTGTGTGTGTGTGTGTGTGCGCGCGCGCGCGCGCGCGCTTATGGGTGACTGCCCATCCTTCTGCAGAGCCTAGCAGTGGCCTGCCCACGCTGAGCTTGCGTTCTACTAGGAGCAGATAGAGGGTGACCAAGAATAGAAGATGATGACAGGTTAATTTTAGATAGCGGGAAGTGCTGTAAACAAAATAGAGTGACATAGAATAGAATGAGAAGCCTGGGACAGAAAGTTGCACATGGAGCTAAGAGCTAAAAATAAGAATGAATCAGACACACAAATACTCAGAGGAGGCATGTTCCTGGCTGGAGGAACCAGAAACACAGAGGCCCTGAGCCAGAGATGAGGTTAGACTGGCCCAGAAGAAAGAGGTGGCCTGGGGACTGTGGTACTGAGGGAGAGGGGCATGGCAAAGGACAGTGAGGAACAGTGGAGGGGTGAAAGCCAGTGAGAGCTTGTGCCCTGGGAAGGGTTCAGCTCTGAAGCGGGGAAATCTGAGACAGAGATGGGCCAGAAGTGAAAGCACTGTGGCCGCTTTCTTCATTCTTTGTAGGAGCAGTGTTCCTCCCTCCTTGTTGCCCGTTAGCCCCTGCTGGAGTCAGGAATGAACAGGGGCCTCCTAAGCCCTGGCCTCTGTTGTGGAAATCCCACCAGAGCACCCCATTGAGCTCAGCTGCCTCCTGGGGCTTTTCTCCCACATGGTAGCCCTAACTCACCTGACAAACCTTTAGGACATACTGGCTGGTAACTCTTTGAAATCTCTATCAGGAATCTCCGTGCTTCTCCAGGTAGAGCACTTAAGGGGCGTATCAGTTAACATGATCTCAAAGACTCCAGTGCACTTCCAGCAACAGAAGACCACCAGATAAGCTTTTCGTCCCAAAGGCCACTCAGAATTCATGGCTCTGGTTCCCACAATTAGCATTTCTATTTTGTCCGAATAGCTGAACAGGCGTGAAGGGCCTTCATGATAATATTTTACCTGTTTGCGGCTTAATAGAAAGCATTAGATACCATCAGTTACCCAAACTGCCCCCACAGTTACTAATCATAGCCGTGCCGTAGCCACGGTCACAGAGTGTCACTGTATACGTGGCTTGGCAGTGAGAGGGGACAGTTAGATGCCCACTGTATTAATTACTTTCCCTATTGCCATACAAAACACCTGACAGAAGCAACTGAGGAGACGGGGGCTGGCCAGGCTCAGGATGGAGGAGAAGGCTGATCAGGTTGAGGATGGAGGTGCCACCCATTGTGGAGGAGAAGGTACCACAGCTGCAGGAGCTCAGTCCAGTGCGGCAGGAGTTGATGGTCCAGGTTCTTGACATCTGAGCAGACTGAGACTGGGCTAAAATCTGAAGGGAGGGTCATACAGTAGCTCCATTTTTAAAATCCGTAAAGGAGACTCTGTACTATTTTGTAGGATAGTCATAATGTGGGCATAGATTCTTGAGTACAGAGCCCACGGATGCCATTGGAAGGGCCTTGAACTATCTAAGAAGGAATGAAAATGTTTATGCACTTGGTTTTCCAGGGGCAAGTCCCGGAATCCCATGTGATCGGGTTCTTCACCTTGATGTTACAAAGTTATGGATTACTGCTTTACATTACCACACAGTACCGCCAGTACCACACAGTACTGCCAGTACCGCACAGTACCGCCAATACCGCACAGTACTGCCAATACTGCACAGTACTGTCAATACCGCACAGTACTGTCAATACCGCACAGTACTGTCAGTACCGCACAGTACCGCCAGTACCGCACAGTACCGCCAATACCGCACAGTACTGTCAATACCGCACAGTACCGCCAATACCGCACAGTACCGCCAATACCGCACAGTACCGTCAATACCGCACAGTACCGCCAATACCGCACAGTACCGCCAATACCGCACAGTACCGCCAGTACCGCACAGTACCGCCAATACCGCACAGTACCGTCAATACCGCACAGTACCGCCAATACCGCACAGTACCGCCAATACCGCACAGTACCGCCAATACCGCACAGTACTGCTAATACCGCACAGTACCGCCAGTACCGCACAGTACCGTCAATACCGCACAGTACTGCTAATACCGCACAGTACCGTCAATACCGCACAGTACCGTCAATACCGCACAGTACTGCTAATACCGCACAGTACCGTCAATACCGCACAGTACCGCCAATACCGCACAGTACCGCCAGTACCGCACAGTACCGCCAATACCGCACAGTACCGCCAATACCGCACAGTACCGCCAATACCGCACAGTACCGCCAATACCGCACAGTACCGCCAATACCGCACAGTACCGCCAATACCGCACAGTACCGTCAATACCGCACAGTACCGTCAATACCGCACAGTACCGTCAATACCTCACAGTACTGTCAATACCGCACAGTACTGTCAATACCGCACAGTACTGCCAATACCGCACAGTACTGTCAATACCGCACAGTACTGCCAATACCGCACAGTACTGTCAATACCGCACAGTACTGCCAATACCGCACAGTACTGTCAATACCACACAGTACTGTCAATACCACACAGTACTGTCAATATCGCACAGTACTGCCAGTACCGCACAGTACTGCCAGTACCGCACAGTACTGTCAATGGTGCAGTTGCTGTGCCCACAAATCAGGTCTCTAAGTTTACAATCAGAAAAGAAGACAACCTGTGGTTAAGGAAGAGGGACCTCATAGTTTTAAACACCCCATTTATTAATTATCTGGTACTGGCTCTTGGATCAGTTTTCTAGTTCTTTTAAAGGTGCCACACAGCATCTATCATATTCCAGATATGTCTCCAGACATATTCCAGTCTGTCTCCAATATATATATATAAATTTTTTTCTAACACAAGGTCTTGTTATATATCTCTCTTTTTAAAATTTATTTTATGTGAGTATGTTGTCACAGTTTTCAGACACACCAGAAGACAGCATCAGACCCCATTACAGATGGTTATGAGCCACCATGTGGTTGCTGGGAATTGAATTCAGGACCGCTGGAAGAGCAGCCAGTGCTCTTAACCTCTGAGCCATCTCTCCAGTCCCCTATAGATCTCTTAGTAATTCTCCTGAGTTCTGGGATTATACACATGACATATTTTAAATCTAATCCCTTATCACAGCATAAAGTATTATCATTAATTATTATTTTATTATTGTTATTAGCTTTGTTGAGCTGATGCAGAAAGGGGGGATGGGTGGGAGAGGGGAGAAAGGGAGGAGAGATAGATAGATGACAGTTCGGTAGAATTAAAAAAAACAAATTGCATAAGTTGAATTTGCATCAACATTCCTTCACAAAATATAGATGTATAGCTGTTTAGGCTGTAAACATGAGTTCAGAATAATTATACTTTGGGACAGGTCTGAGCAGCTTTACCTGCTGTCATGCCAAAGCACATTCCTAATAATAACAGGATATGAGATGTGCCACCATGGTTTTAGAATAATACCAGTTTGCCAGTAATGTGTGAGGCCAATTAATTGTTCTGCTTAATTACAATTTGTCTGAGAGTAACTCTGGCTAAATGCATAGGGCTGATTTTGTTAAACAGGCGATTTTATTTTAGGTACTATTATCATTATTTAAAATTCACTGTATATACATGGGCTTGTTCTAACTCTGTAGACATGAGGGTTAGGTAAGATTTATCTCTGAGAAGCTAAAATTCCACTCATTCCAGGGTTTGAGCAACTGCTAAGGCTTTAGATAATCATTAATTCTTGGTCTACATTGTATTTGCTCAATAGTTAATAAACAAAGTGACCCAGATCTACAGATGGACTACTCTAAGGAATTCACTTACAAATAACCCAGAGGAAAAAAATCCAACCTCACTGGTATTGACATTTATTTGCCTGTCTGTTGACTGGAGTTAGGAGGATTTCTACAGTTCTGTATGGAATTTATGGGTGACTGGTGGAAATGTAGCAGGGGCACAGGAAAAGAACTGGGGAGAGCCTTTCCATGTAGCAACTATAGTGTCATTGATAAAGATACATTGTATCATCACAGACAATGAATGTGCAATGAGGTAGACACAGTCTCCCCCCTGAGTGAAGTTGGGAGCGTGGCAAGATCAGGTAGAGAGGGAACTGTGGCCTGAAGTCACACATGATGTTGGATAATGAAACACCCGTTCCCCTGTCTCTGCTTCTGTGTGGGAGATGACTTTTTAACACAGTGAGTGATAGTGTTGTAAGACCCCAAAGTGGTCTTAGCTCAGGAGTGCAACCCACAGAACACAATATGACGACGGACCGATGCAATGGCAAGAGGTTTATTGATCCATGGGCATGGGGTTGCTCATCCACGTAGGGAGAGTCAACCCCAAACTCAAAAAGCACACATCTTTTATACTTCACAGAGGGCAGACCTCAGCAACAGGGCTAGCTGGCTTACTCTCATTGGTGGAACACAGGACAAAGAATCTCTTCAGGCATTGGTTGGTTCACCCCAACGGGCTGTTTTTGGCTTAATTAGCCAATTTCCTCATCCTGCTCTGCACCTGGCCTCGAAAAGTTCCTGGGAAAGGGGACAGAACTGGGTGGTCGGAATGTCAGGCTGACACATCTGGTGATTTTTCTTGGTCTCTTAAAGCATGAGGGATATCATAAAGGTTTCTGTAAACATCCATAGCAAAGTCCATCATATTGGTATCACTAAGAAGATCCAATTTTCCTTGTCATTCTTGGTTAATGAAAACATTCTTGGCAAATGCTTTCGCTCTGGTCTGTCTTGCACCAGTCCAAGAATTTCACCTCTAGCGGCACAAGACGAATGCCCCCGGCCATCCCTCTTAATTCACCACAGGGAGGTGTAGGGGGTCTTTTTCCGAGAACAGCTTTGTTTGTTTTGGCTGGTCTCAACTAAGCCTGGTCACTCTGACCACCAAAACCTTGTTTCTATATTCCCAGAACCTTGTTCTTACAGCTTTGTTTCTCGTATCTATGAAACTTATTTCTTCAATAGCTAAACTGGACCTGACTAAAACCACACCACTGTGCTTTGACTTCGTGGTCACATTTCCCTTAATATCTGATTTGTGTAAAGAGACGGGCATATTCTTCACTGTGAGTGACAAGTTGGTTGATGAGTAACTCATTACTTTGGAAACTATTTCTTTGGGAGTTTGTAACTTAAAAGCCAACGACAGTTGCGTAGAGTGTGTTTTTAATGGCAAAGTGAATACATTTCCCAAGAGAAAAATCTTGAGCTTTTCTGTGTCTTTGAAAATGATAAAACCATATTTTCTCAGAAGTATGCTAAAAAAAAGTGAGTGTTGGTTAAATTTGGTTAATTTTCCTAATTAGACTGAGTGAGTGAAGTCCCAGTTTTCTTTGAACTCATTAGAAACAGAAAATATGCAAAGTAGTTCTGACCTTCCTTTCTGTGAAAGGCCTTTGACGAAGGCCAATGCTGGGAGACAGGGGATAAAACAAGATCATTGTAATGGCTATTCCTGGTTGTCAACTTGACTATATCTGGAATGAGCTATAATCCAGAATTGGAAGGCTCACCTTTGATCCTGATCTTGAGGCTGGGAGATAAAAGTTTCTGACCATGGATCTTGGTATGGAGATCTTGAGGAAAAGTGGCTACGAATCCCAGGAGCTTAAGGCAAAGAGATCTCTGAGTTCAAGGTCACCTGGGACAAAGCGAGTCCCAGACCCAGGTATGGTGGTACACACCTTTAATCTGGGACACGACTTCTGCTGGAGACTTATATAAGGACATTGGAAGAAGGAAGAGTCTTTCTTTTTTGCCTGCCTCCCTGCCTGTCTCATGGGACAGAGCCACCGCTAGATCCTTGGACTTCCATTCACAGCTGCTGCTGGGGAGTCGGACTACAGACTGTAAGTCATCAACCAATTCTCTTACTATATAGAGACTACCCACAAGTTCTGTGACACTAGAGAGCCCTGACTAAGACAACCATCTCTGGCCACGTCTTGTTCTTCCTTTAAGTATTTGGAAAGTCCTTTCATGATTATTGGGCAAAAGTGATCAGATCCCGTCTTCTTGTTGGTTTTGCTCATGGCTGAGACAGCCCATTCCCTCATACTCACCTTGTGTCATGCTCACATCTGTGAACCTAGCGCCTTGTCTCTTTTGTATTTACATTGTCTCCAGATGCTGGTAGGGGTGTGGAGTAGACAGGAAGTCCACTGCCATCTTCCTCCATTGTGAGAAGAAGCAGAGTGCTCAGGAAGTGCACATGTGTCCTTCTTGAGGAACTGGAAGAGGATGTATTAGTTATTTTCTGTTGTTTCAGTAAAGCCCTGCAGTCGAGGCAACCACAGTAGGAAGGGTTTATTTGGGAATATTATTCCAGAGGGCTTTGAGGCTCTCATGGAGGGAAGGGTAGCAGTCGGAGCAGGAAGTTGAGATCTCACATCACCAATCACAACCTTGAAGCTAAATGAACAAACTGGAATGGTTGGGAGCCTTTACAACTGATGAGTTTCCTCCAGCAAGGTTGTACCGTCTAACACCTCTCACTCCAGTGACATCACCAATTGGGAACCAAGAGTACAAATGCCCGAGACGATGGGACCATTCCTCATTCAAACTAACACTAGAGGCCCCAGCAGCTAACTTCAGAGAAAGGATGAGAAGAAAGCGAGGATGGGGAGTTAAGGAGTTAGGTAAAGGTGAACATTGACAGGCAGTGGAAAATACGTTTAAGACATTAGTGTGTAGGGGATGATTGAGTACATTTTAGTCAGTTGGAATAGGGGTAAGGAGAGATGCGTGTCTGACATAGCCTGTGTGGCCTCTTTAAATGGTTGTTCTGGCTGATGTGAGGAGGGGATACTTGGAAGGCAGAGAGTGGCAGAACTAGATGTGGGGGATCCATGTTTAAGCTGTTGGCCTCCCAGACAAGAGACGTGGGTGGTTAGGCTAGAGCAGGAGGAAGGGGAGAGAGGTGAATGATGTGTTCTTGGCACATCAGGAGGCATCACTGATGGATCTCAACTTGGATTGGTTATGGGAAGAAACCTAGGATGATACCGAAGTTCCTGGTCAGATAAATAGAGTATGTAGGATAGAATTAAAGAATCAAGCCTGCAGAAGACATCAAGAGAAACATAACCGGTGAGTAGAGAGGAAGTTAGAAGGGTATAGGCTGTCAAATCAAGCTGAGCCTTTATGCTGGGCTTCTAATTGTTCCATAAGCCAGCATAACTCATACAAGAGTAGAACAGTCCCGTTGCAGGTATTCTAGTCTGCTAGGATCCTTCTGTGGGACAGAATGCTTACTTGCCTTTCATTCCTGCAAGCATCTGACTTTCACCAAAAACCTTACCCAGCATCTTTCAAGAACAATGGCAAATTTCAGAGATTCAAGTCTTAAGCAATATTCAGGAACAAAAGATTTTTCCTAAGCAACTTGTTATCTTCAGAGGTGCCATTTTGAGCCCAGCAAAGATGACGACTTGCCCCATGTTGGCGTGTGCAACTGCCTGGCTTCTTAGAGGTTCTGGCGTTTCTTCAACCATATTAAGGCCTTCTAATCATCTCAGTCCTACCAGAATTGCCCCTGGTTGTTCTGGAGGTCATTCTGGTTGCTCCCCACCCCCACATACTTGATTGGACTATTGTAGCTAGTAAGATGTGGACAGAACTGATAAGTGGATGAAGAGGTCAGAATTCACACTGTGAGAACCAGGGAGGTGTCTGCCAGTACATGGCTTCCTTCTGCTTGGCTTGCTCAGTTATCTGCATGAGTACAGCTCTGTAAGAAGCTTTTGCCCAACAAGCATGCAACATGTGGCCAAATTAACCTCTGCTGTCTTAAAAATTGGATTTGCTTATTGCTGCACCTTAACTCAGCCTGTCCTGACCAGAGAAAGCAAACTGGAAGGGTTTGTGTGACCTTTGAAAGTCTGGAGAAAAAACTCTTTTCTGGGATTTAAGCTCAGGTCCAACTGAGATCTTTTGAGACTGTCGAAGAACTATGGGGGTATCCATAGCCCTCTCAGCTAGGCATAACAATGGCTGCTACTGAGCGAGTCCCACCAGTGGCCAGCAGTGCTAATGATTTTGTATACATTGTTTCATTCCCGTTCGAATGATACAATCAGTAAATGCAACGAAGCTAATCGGCATTTCCGGGTGGGTGAACTAGGTCAGAGAGGGTTAAGGCAGAGGCAAATGTAGGAGGAGCTCCACAGCCCTTACTGGTGTCTCAGACATTCTGCTGTAAAGGTGTGCATGTGTGCGCATGAATGTGTGTGTGTATATGTGTTTGCAAGTGTGCCTGTGTGTGAGTGTATGTGTGTGCATGTCTGAGTGTGTGTGTGTGTGTGTGTGTGTGTGTTGGGGGTGGGGAGCTCTGATCTCCCAATGAATCCTTCAGTTCTGCAGTTAACTCCACCTGAGTGACAGTGCTCTGTGCTCTTCTGGCGGAGGGCCTTCCTAAAAGGACCTGTTCACTCAGGCTGAGGATGTGATATCCCAGCCCTCGTTACCAGGCTATGTAAGACTTAGGGGCATGTGCCCTGGAGTCAGGAAGATCTGAATTCACCTTAGCTACGTTCACCTGGATGTCACTCTGTGCCTCAGTTTCCCCATCTGGAAGGTAGACTTATAAGTAGTTCCTGGCTTGTGTGGCTGTGGGAAGGATGGGCCCCTCATTTGCATCTTTGGGATCAGATCCTCTGTCCCCTTCCCTGCTGCACACTGTCCACCGGGGAAGTGATGGCTCAGGCTCCCTCGAAGCTTGCTTTGGGGCTCATCAGGAGGCTGGATGGTGTTTAGAGCGTTGAGAGAGGAAAGGCAGGCTCTGCTCTTCTTGTTGGGCGGTGGCTCTGTAATCAGGTTCCTCTTGGCAGCTTGCCTCCTCTGTCACAGTTGGCTCCATCTGTCCAGACCTTGGGAGCATAGTTTGTGTTCTTGCTAATCTCTGGTTGCCTCACAAGCCTTTTGTTGTTTCAATAATTTCTGGATCTGTCTAAGTGTTTCCCTGTGTGAAAGTCCTACTCAAGCTCCCTGGTGTGCACTGTTTTCCCTCCTGGTCCATGGCTGAGAGGCCAGCCTGTGACAGTGTCTATAGTGTGCCCAGACCTGTGCTTGGCATGTAGTAAGTGCTGGATAAAGGGAGCTTACAAAATAAACCTACTGCCCACAACCTCCGGTGCTGCCAACTCGCTCCAGGCACGCTTCTGGGAACATCAAAGCTCCTAGGCCACTGCCCACTCCTCCTTCCGGATTGCTCACAGCTGTAGCCCTACCTGTCTGTTGGCTCTTACCTAATCTGATGAGGTAAGAGAGATGCAGACTCCACCACAGTATTCATATCATACGTAACAAACTTTAAGATGTCAAACCTCTTACTGTGCCTTATTCATCTGGTTCTGACTTTCTCTGCAACTCTCCACACCAGACTGGCCACCTCAGACTGGCTACTCCAGGCTGGCCACTTCACACTGGCTTTGGCACAGCTCTGTGGCTCTGTGTTCCCTCTGGGTCAGTCTGCCATGCTCCTTTGACTCCTGGCCAGGTGTTCTCCGTGCTCCTTTCAAGGGGAGGTAGCTTTCACCATGGGTACGATTGTGGACCTCCACCTAGAAAGCCTCTCTGATTGTTACTAGGGTTTCTGGCTTTCCTAAGGGTTACTAGGGTTTCTGCGATGCTCACCGTCTGAGTTTAGGTGAGACAAGTGAGGTGTAGAAGGTGAGCAGAAGAGATTACAGAAGGTGCTCTTCAGGGCACAGTGACCAAAGATGGCACCGAGAAGGCAAGGCTCTCCTGGGCTTAGGGCAGACAAGGTCAGAGAGTTGATCAGATGGGAAAATACTTTGGTTCTTTGGAGCAGACAATAGCCAGATTGACTCTATGCTGACCTATTTGTTTAGATAGTTTTCTCCATTCTTGAAGTTTCAGGAGTGGATATCTCTCCTAAAGGTTTTTTTTTTGTGTGTGTGTGTGTCCAGGACATGACAGGCCCATTTATTCACACTTACCTACTCTATTTTATTTATTTACTTATATTTATTTTGAGATGGGGTTACGCAGCCCAGGCGAGTCCTGAGCTAATTATGTAGCTCAGGGTGAGCTTGGCTTCCCAATCCTTCTGCTTCTACCTCCTGAAGACTGAGGTTACATAATGGGACATCATGCCCAAGTTGGATTATCTCTAGTAGAGGAGAAAATAATAATAATACATCTTTTCTCTATCAGAAAGCCAGATAGTGAATCATGTGCTTTAGAAATGCCATGTTTATAATGCCACGTCACCCTCTGGGGCCAGACAAACAAGTCTTGGATTCTGATTCCATTCTTCGGATCAGTAAGCCAAGCCCTGCAATTCCATTCCTGAAGCTGCTACTGATCAGGGCAGGAGCCACTGTCAGTCCCCCTCCAGCCTGCTCATATCTCCTTAGTGACCTGACCGTCATGCAGCTGGTGTCCTCTCTGTGCTGTGATGTGGCCTCTTCTGTCCTTACTATTTTCTTTATTATCCCTTGTCCTTCTTCCCACTCTCGTGCCAAGATCCGCTGGGTTCTTCGCTCATCAGAACCACATCTGTGCCTGCCACTTTCATTTTTCAGCCAACAACACTTAGTAAGATGCCTGGTACTAAACAGACTCTTAGTGGGTCATGAACAAGTGAATGTTGAATTAACCCATCTTTAAGCTATTGCCCAGAATTCAAAAGTGATCTTTTTAGAAGTCTGCTTCTATCCCTTACCTGAGTATGGGGGCCCTGGCTCATTTTTGCTGAGTCTCCTCATCCTTGCCTGGGTCCTGTGTGCCTTTAAGAGCTTTGCTTCTTTTGTGACGAGCTCTACCATGTGGGCCTTCCCCAAGGCTCTCAAGACACACTATCCTGGAGACCTGCTGCCTGCTCTGTCTTCTCTTAAACTTGCCTTACACCAAAGCCCAGAAGTTTACACTACTTCTGTCCTGTCCACCTCAAAACTTGTTTTAAAAAAAAGTATCATTTGAATCTGGGTAAGTGGTTTGAGGCTCTCAGGTTGGCCCACTTTTCATGGTGTGGTTTTTTGGAGTCTCTTGAATTTTTTAGGAGTGAGAATAGTCATTATTTGCTGCTCAGAACTGTTCAGATGTGATATGGGATTCTTTGAAGCAGCAATGATACGATGATGTATCAATCCAAAGGTATTGTGTAGTTACAGGTTCCCAGCCAACATCCTACCTAACACGGGGATCCTCCTTTGATTTTATTTGGAACTTAATATACTCATCCATTTAGTGATGGAGCAACTTTCAGTGAAAGTGAGGCCCTTGCAGTGTGGTGAACATGCTCAAAGTGAGTCAGGGATGTGCAGTCCCCTATGGCCTGAGGTAGCTTCAGAAAGACATCGAGTCCGCCCCTTCCACTGCCAGCCCTCAGCCTGCTTGACTGGCAAAGCTGACTTCCCAAGTCCTTCTCTTCTATGTGTCTATTTTTTTTCCAAATGGTTGAATCTTTCTGGCAGCAAGAAACCTGCCCACAATTAAAATCAAAGCAGATGTGCCTTTGCAGGAGAGTGACAGAACCCTATCCCATGTTAGTGGTTTATGTAGGTGGGGACCTGATGACACCTGGCCAGCTGGAGCTGGCAGGAAGCAGGGGAGCCACAATGCCTGCTGTGTCCCTTTAACTGGGAGAGCAGAGCTGGGGCAATCCTCACAGTTGCTTCCTTTTAGGTCACATTGCCCTGGACTACTAGGTCACGTGATCCTCCTGGCTGCAGCAACAGTTGCAATATTCTGGAATGAGATTATCATAATTGGCTTAGACAACCTTGTTTCATTCCTTTCTCAGAGCCTCGCAAAAGATCACCCTGAACGAAATCAGAGGGAAAGAAAAGATATTAAACCAGCGGCTCTCTCAGGGAGAGAGACTAGGGGAATCCTAGAAGCCGCAAGCCAAAGAGCTAGGAGCCGATTTGAATCTTTCGGGGAACAATTATTAAACAGGAGTTGAGTAAGTATACCGGACTCTACACCGTAGAGAAGAAGCTTGCTCTCCTGTCTGGTTAAACTGTATTTACAGCAGAGTGCCTGGCACACAGTAGAGGCTTCATAAATATTTACTGGATAATTGAATGCCCAAAAGGAGCCTGGAGAAAAAGATGAGAGAAAGGCACGGACTCTTTGTCATTCAAATGATTTCTTCTAATAGAACTTTCTAGAATAATTGTTATATTTTTATATCAAGCAATGCCGTAGCTACTGCCTGATTAGATTTTTGAATTCAGTTAATGCCATTCTTTTGTGGAGAAGTGTACATTTGTGGGTCAGTGTTGAGGTGGATCAGTAGCAACTGGAACAAATGTCCTCAGGTTCCTTTAGATCACTGAGGGAAGCCTTTCAAAGAGGAACCATTAAACAAGCAGCGTAAATACTGGGGAACTTGTAGAGCTTACTGTGAGAGAGGCTTGAGTTCCAATCCTCACTGCTCTGG
Source organism: Rattus norvegicus (assembly GCF_021556685.1). Classification (NCBI taxonomy): domain Eukaryota; kingdom Metazoa; phylum Chordata; class Mammalia; order Rodentia; family Muridae; genus Rattus; species Rattus norvegicus. The sequence goes on along the minus strand of NC_141534.1, from coordinate 267,586,030 downwards.
TCATACATGTTACTTATACATGCCGTGAACTGCACAGTGTGTTGCTTTTAGTTTTATTGTTGTAAGTTGTCTGCTATCTTTTAAAGGTCATTTTAATAAAAAAGTTGCTTTGGGGTCATTAAGGTCCTGTAACTCCTTTGTGTAGGTTCAGATGTCAATATATAGCATTTTGCCTGTTGTTTGCTTGGAAGTCAGTAACATTTCTTACAGCCTGGGTCTTCCAGATAGGAATCCTTTCAGTGCTTACCTTTCTCCCTCCCTCAGGGACACCCGTCGCGTACACCCACCCAAGTCCCCTGATGCTGTCCTTGTTCACTGCTTATTTCTGGTTCCCCAGACCTGCATGCCACATAGTTCTGACTCGGTGTTTTAAAGTAACTTGTTTTACCTTTTGGTAATATTTAACCTGCTGTTAACTCATCACATGTATGTACATGTGTGTGTACAGGTATGTGTGTACATGTTTATATGTTTAAAAAAGTCTCAATGCTTTTATAAGGTCTATGAGTTTGATTTGGATTTTTTCTTTTTTTCGAAGACGGGGTCCCTTGTGGCCTAGCTGGCATTTAGTTCACCTTATGGTGAAGGGTGACTTTGAACTTCTGACCCTTGCCTCTACCTCCTATGTGCTGTTATTCAAGGTCTATAACACCACACCTATTCTTATGTGGTGCTGTAGATGAGATGCATGACTTCATGCATGTTACCTAGGCAAGCGACCTACTAACTGAGCCACATCCTCTCACGGTCTAGATTTGGCTGGGTCTTTTTCTGTGTCTCTCCTCTACCTGCTGTTAACTCTACTATAATCTCTAGCATTCTAAATTTGTGGGTTTCCCCATTTCTGCCACGCATTGCTCTTTTCCGTTTCCCCTTTTCTTTTATTTTTTGCATGCCTGAGTAATAAAGTCAATTTGACAACAGTGAGAATTTCACTTTGTGAGACACGGGATATTTTTAAATTTTATTCTCTATACATTTTCTTCTCATTATTCTTGGACACTTCGGTGGGTTTTTTTGTTTGTTTGTTTGTTTGGTTTGTTTGTTTGCTTGTTTTCGAGATTGTCCAATGGGTGGGGGCAGGACTGGGTTTTAAGGTTTGTTAAATAGATCATAATATGACTTTATAGCAGGGCTAATTTTGCTCTGCTACTGAGATGAGACCATTTGTGTCATGAATAATGAGGTTTCCAGACTCTTCGAAGATCAGGCATTTTAACGGTCATGTATGACCACCAAGAATCTAACTCTTGACTTGTAGGAACAAGAATGATCCCCATCTTGTGCAAGCCACAGTGAGTGTTCTCCTTCCCTGCTTGTGGATAGCTTCCTGATATGTGTAGGCTAGTTCACTGAAGACTGGACTGAGCTCTGCAGGCCTCCATGGCTCCTTTTCCCAAATAGCTGTCTCCTCTCTGGTACTCTGCTCCAGCTCCAGCGTTGATGCCCACAGCCTCTCAATTCTACTTATTGCAGACTGCCTAAACCTCCTTGAGTTCCCTCCTTGTGTACCGAAGCCTGGTAACTCTCTCTAGGTGATAGGCCAATAAGGGCTCAGCTCATTCTGCTCCTCCCCCTGGACTGTCTATCTCGGGCACACCATGTCTGATTTTTGAATGTCACTGTTTTATACTGCCTGTTTGCTTTTCGTTGTATTAAATAAGACAGCAAATTCAGCCCTGTTGCTCCACATTGACTGGCTAGACTGGTTGCTATAAGTCATTCTGCTGATAAAATAGATTATTGCTCAGGGTGCCACCTGCTTCCAAAACAAATTTCATTGTGTAACCAGAACTCAGCATGGCAACCCACATTGACATACACGGCCACTCTTGTGCAAGAAGAGTCACTATGGCTTTTATGTAAGACACACTTTCCATATGGCATACATTTTAGAATTTCTATGTCACTCTTTTTAATTCATTTCTCCTCCTCCTCCTCCTTCTCTTCTTCTTCAATCTAAGTTTTTCCTTCATGTTTTCCTTCCATGCCTTTGGGCCCTGTATCCTCTGCACAAAATTTCACAATGTTTTGGGATAAGAAGAAAACTTGTAGCCAAATACCCTCCTTGAGAGCCTTCGTGAAGTGTTTGTTTGGTTTTTTTCTTGCTAAGGTACATGTGAGGCTAAATCAAGGCAGGGTCTTTGCTTATTCTGCTCTCTGGGGTTGTTTCCCAGAAGAGAATATTTGCTTTGTAGGATGGGTTTATAAAGAGAAGTGAAAAGTCCAGGTTAAGGGAATCTAGTTTTTCTTGTTGCACCTCAGCTTCAAGCATTTATTAGATGCTTGTTATATTAATTAGGACCCTGATGTAAGGCACTGCCACCATGGGTTCGTCACCCTCTCTCTGGCAGTCTGATACTGATTGATGAAGACCCGAGACATGGCGCTCTGGTTAACCTTTGAGAAGCCACAGGAGGATGTGATAGTGGAGGCCTGGAGTGAATAGGGAAGGCTTGGAGTTCAGGGATTACAGTGCTGGGATGAGAGGCAGAAGCACAACAGGAGCGGGATAGCATCTCAGGGCCACAGAGGGGTTGGGGGTGGGGCAACTGCTGGGGAACATTGGGGACAGAAGAGGCCTCTCTGTTGTATGCATGGTGTGCTGGGCCCAGGCATTTGGATTCTAGAGAGCCATGGGCATGTTTTTATTGGGTTACCTGTGCACAAAGATTTGATGGGAGCAGATTAGGCTGATAGCACAAGACGGACAAGAACCAATAGCAGTGACTTGAGAACAGAGGCCACATCTTAATCATTTCTGTGTTCCCAGACCCGATGTCATATTTAATGTGTGTTTTCATTTTAAATTGTTGGTGCTTTTCGATAACCATCAACCTGTCAATAAGGTTGGCAAATATTGCAAAAGAGCCCCTTCCTGCCTACTGTTGTTTAAATGGCTCAAGAGAGGTAAAGCTGGACTCAGACTTCCTCAACGCCTTTTAAAAAAAGGTATTTTAATAGTATATTCATATGTAGTAGTTTGTGTGTGGAAGTGATGTTAATGATTCACGAGTACAATACAAAGTAACAGAGTTGAGTTAATTAGCATAGCATTATTTCATTCACGGTTTTTGAAATTTATATTTAAGCACCCTTAGGAAGACAGAACTCAGTCATTTAGCACAATCACCACATACGCTGTTCTGCGCAAGACACCTCAAAGGAAACCACCTCAAAGGAAACCATCTGAGTCTTCCTGCCTCGGCGGCGAGTGGCTTTGTATCTTTCAAGCCTTATTTTGCCTATTCATTTTTTTTTTTTTCGCCGTAGCGGCTCGGTCACTCAGACACTTCACAACGTTGCCCTTTGCAATACTTGTCTCCTCATTCTTCCCAAATTCCGCTTGGTCTCACATACAAAAGGGCAAGATCGCGCACAAGTACCTAAACCCACGTAGCCCACACGCACACCACCACAGGGCCTGGTGCTGGTGAGGCGCTCAGGATGGCTGAGGTTACGCAAGGAAGATGACAGACAGACAGACCCACAGACCGATACAAGGCATGCAGAACGGGTAGTGTAGCCACCAGGCTCACTCGCCATGCTCAGCTTCTACACGGTACCCTTCACTCAGGCGCGTTATGCAAGGCCCCGCCAGCAGGCCTGACGTCACTACCACGCGCCTCCTGCGTCATCGCGGCGCGCCGCTGCAGCAAGCGCAGGGCTGAAGCGCTGGCAGCTGTGGGCGCCCAGGCGCGAGCTGCCGGGCGGGTGGACCCGAGCGCTGTGCGAGCTGCGGCTGCGGGACGCCGCTGGGCTGGAGCGCGGGGACAGGTGCGTGGGCGCCGCTTTCCCTGGGCCCGCAAGGGTTTGCAAGAGTCCGGGGCGGACTCCCGGGTCCCCCGTGGAGTGGGCCGGGCTCCGGGAGGGGTGGGCACCGTATTGCTCCAGGGACCCGGCTGCAGTGGCAGCACCCGCAGGGCTGCCATCCCAGCACCCTCCCTCCCGAGGGGATGGGGAAGGGAAACCGAGGCAGCAGAGGATTCCGCGAGCTGCTGGCTCATGGGACCACCCGCTGACAGCTGCTACGCCAGATCGGGCTGAGCGCCATGCACCCCAAGGTGTCCCGGGCGTGCTATGGAGACCCCTGCCCTCCCTGCACCCCGAGACAGCCGAGTCGGGTGGCATGCTGCCCATTTTCCAGATGGGGAAAGCAAAGCGTAGCAGTTAACCAGCTAGTCCAAATTCACAAGCGTGGGCAGCCAGGGCCTTGAACTCCGCAGGGGCTCACTTGCCTCTGCTTGTGGCAAACTGTCAGATTTTGTATTCTGCCCTGGGATTTTTTTTTTTTTTTCTTTTTCTTTTATTCTCCTCCCCTCTCCTATAAAACAGTCTGGCTTGACCTCAAGTAAACCCTGTGGGGCTGGAGGAGCAAGGCGTGGACGTCTGTTGGCACAAGCCTCCTTTTCCTCCTCCGATCGCCTCATTTTTTAGGCTGCAACGCGCTCCCCCTGTTGTGTGGCCATTATGAACCGGAAGTTGGTAGCCGCGGTCGAATCTTTATAATAAAGAAGAACTTTCCCACCAGGTGCAGTGATGCTTTACTGGTCTCTGGTGTCAGCTGATTGCTTATGCTGAACAGCTAAGGACAGATGTTGTTTTGAGGCGAAACAGTTATCAGAGCAAATCCACGTGGGGATTGTAAAGAGTCCAAGTGTTCCTCTTAGAGAACACTGTTCTCTCACTTTAAGAGGTGAATCTAATGCCTGGTGAGAAATAGCCAACAGCTAAAATAATTAAATAAAGATTATATAAGAAGGTTTTAAAAATTTTTAAAAAAGTTATTTCATACGTATAAAATGTATTACACTAAGTCAGGTTATGCTGGAGCTGGAGATAGGGCCCAGTGGTTAGCGGTGCTCGCTGATCTTTCTGAGGATCAAAGTTTGGCTCCCAGCACCCACATCAGGTGGCTTACAAACTCGGCCTCCTCAGGCATCCATATGTATATGCATATACACGCGTACATATTCCTAAATTAAATAATAAAACAGTTTTGTCTTCATCCTTCCAGGAAGACTCAGTTATTAACAAAGGTGAAATAATTATGTTGCAGGCCAGCATGATTACAAGTGCCTTATTGTGAAGTGCCTTAAGTTTTCCAAGTGACTGTTCTTGGCCGTTTTGCCCAGGAAATGTTCAAGAAATACTGAGATAAGAACGTTGACCTTTGAGGCCAGGGCAGCTTAGCAGACATGTAAACACACATCAGGCCGGATAAACACTTTACCAAGCTGTAGTTTTATGCACTACACTATAGAAATCTGTCAGTTCATTGGCTGTCCTGTTACAGGGCAGAATTGTGAAGAATCAGCATTTTGAGGGCTGGTATTAAGTTTCTGGGCACTTCCTTGAGCAGTGCATGTTTCTTACAGCTCATGTTTTGTTTGGGACTTCCACGTTGAGTCATGGAGGAGTCTTCAGTGACAATTGGCACAATAGACGTTTCTTATCTGCCCAATTCATCAGAATACAGCCTTGGCCGATGTAAACACACGAATGAGGACTGGGTAAGTTTAAAAGGAGCCTTCAGAACAGCTCATTTAAAATGTTTGCTGTGATGTGAAGTAGAGATTCGCCATTACGGGAGCTGCTTCCAACTCTTAGAAGTGGTGTTCTTTTGCAATCTAAGGATAATTTTTAGTAGTACGAATTGGGAAGAAGAAAATGGATGGAAAATTCCAGAATGGTAATTTATTAAAAAGCAAATTTCTTGCATGGAGGCATAAATAGTAGCCATCACTTTGTGTAGTGTGCTTATAAATTTTTTCCTTTTGATATCTACCACACAACTTATATTTAGCAAGCCTGAATTTTATAATGGAAATGAACTCTAAAAACACTAAAAACAGGAAACGTGTTTATTAAACTAGTTGAAAAGCATGCATTTCCTTGTGTTGTTACTATTTCAGCATTACGTGGAGTGTTTAAAATACCTCAACAAAAATTTATAGTAATAGGTTGTTTTTTTAAGAACATTGTATCAGTGAGATCTGAAAAACAATGACTGAAAGTTAAAGAATAATCTTAAACCGTAGGACAGGGTTTGACTCTGTCAAATGATGTGGCTGTGATTTAAAGTCTAGGCTTTAAGTGCTCTTAGTAACAGAACATCACTGACCATACTTTGTTTTTCTTCTCAAGTGTTACAAGAACACCTGCTCACCAGGTCAGGCCTGCATGGTTTTCCCGTGGGAGTAGCCTGTGCTTTGAAAGAGCATAAGGTTGGCTGAGCACAGGGATTCAGGAGTCTGACTTCTTCATCCACTGTCAGAAGTCCCTTTGACTTCTGGGTTATTCTTCTCTCTCTGCTTCTGTGAGATCAAGGTTTTCAGCTTGCATTTGTAAGAAAGGCAGTAGTTGCCTTTGTGTGCCGGGCTATTGTTAACGTAAAGAGCCCCTGGCTTCTTTGCTGTTTGTTCCTTTCTGTGGCTGAAAAATGTTCCATTGTAATATAGGCGCCCTGTTTTTCTCTCCATCCATCCTGTGGTGAACACTACAACTCCGTGGAGTAAACCCGTGAATGCTGTATTGAACATGTAGCAGCTGTTGCAAACTATGATTTTAGGAAATCAACTTTTTCTTCCGTACCAACCTTTTTTCCCAAGTGATGATGGTGGAACACGATACCTTACATGAAAAACACTCTCTTCACACACAGCATGTGCAATTACACTGCCAACAATGGGACACCATTTTCTCTTCTATTTGAAATAGACCGAGAGGATCAAAGCAGTGCTTGCCATTTACACACGCTTTCTGCCTTGTATCCGCTAGGTTGACTTTGGCTTCAAACCTACCTTCTTCAGATCCGCAACGCTGAAATGGAAGGAGAGCCTCATGAGCCGGAAGAGGCCCTTCGTGGGAAGGTGTTGCTATTCATGCACGCCTCAGAGCTGGGTAAGGACCCTCCTGCTCACCTTGCTTTTCTGCTGCACAGGGTTTTCGATTTTGTGGATTTGGGTCTTAATGGACTTCACTCCTTCAGAATGGAGACCCCGTATATAAGTCAAACATTTCAGGTAAAGAAATGGACTTAATTCATATTGCTATTCGTTTATTAAATATTATTGGTCCACAGTTAGGGTAGAGTCAGGGGAGAGTCGATGTTTGAGTTCATAGAGTTGATGGAGTGCTCGGTACCAGCTAGGCTTTGACTTGGCTCCCAAGAGTGTCCTAGGTTTTGTTCTTTGGTTGAGAAATAAGCATGCCACTCCACCCTCTGCATCCTTTGAGAAGAGCCGACTGGGTGAAAGGTGAGCTTCTAATGGCATTTGTGGGAAGGATGAGTTAGCAAACAGGATTTCCTTCCCTACTCTTCTGAGGTGAGAGTTATGCTTTGAAGGGCTGTGTTCGATGTTAAGCACCCCCCTGAGATGGACCAAGTACTTGGAACTCAGAAACCTGTCTTTCCCAGAGGTTGTTTATAACTTGTGTGAATGGCGAACTGTGCTGGGTAAAGTCTTCCCCGGAGGCTGGCGTGGCAGAAGGTTTAGTTCTGAGGCTGGCATAAAGGTTATTTGTTAACATTAACAAGCTTTAGTCAGCCTGGGCAGTTCTCATCCATTGTCCAGGTCTGCTAAAGCATGGCTTGTTAGAGATGCTCCCTTTAGACTATGAGGGCCTTAATACAAGAATTTGTTACAACTGAAGGAACATGAAAATTGCCAGCCCAGGAGTGAGGCCATTTTAGATTTAGAGGGTAGTGGAAACAAAGATTTAAATGGAAGGTCATGTGGCTTTTCTTTTTAGACTGGCCTCTCACCTAATTCTAATTTTGAACGCAAGACAATACCTTAGCTCTGGTTCTGCAGTAAACAGTGTTGCAACTGCAGTGCTACAGTGTATCGTAAGCTGAGCTGCACAGGGAGTCATTGGCCATGTGATGCTATAGTCTGGGTTGGATGGATACATTGTAGCAGGCTGTTGTTTTCTGTGTCGGAGCAGTAAAGGATGGACCTACATTTTTCTTGAAGTTCTTCCAGGCTCATTTAAAACAATTTGTTAATGAATATTTTTATACTTCTTGTTATTTGCCTTCGTTCTTTGAAACCCCAGTTTCTGTAGAGATTAAGTGATTTTTATATCTTGTTGGCACATTTTTTTTCCTGCATTTATTTTTGGGTTTTTACTCCCTTGCTCACAATGATAAAGAGATGACTGTTCTCTAGATCACCTGTAAAGAGAGTGCCTTGTGGCTGTACTTTTCAGCATGAAGTGCTCAGTCATTGTAGGGAGTGGGAAACTCTGACACTGACTCCTCAAGTTTTGGCAGCCTCGATTTTCCTACCCACTCAATGATATAGCGATTCTTGGGTGCCCACGAGGAACTGTGGGATTTAGGATGATCATTTGTATTTGGGGACTATTGGAAGCTCTGACTTACCGTGATAGAAGCTGATTGTGGGTCCCTGCTCTGTAGGGATGGTGTGGGAAGGGAAGAGATACCATTGCCTTTGGTTTTAGGGCTTCAAAGTTAAACTTGAGTTTGTGACTGTCTTGGAAGCATAAAAAGTAATATTCAATAAAACATGTATTTCCTTCATTCATGTTTTGAAGCAGTAGCCCCTACTGTTATGTTTGGATTTTAAATGTCTTCTACAGACATTAGTGGGATTCTTGACCATCACTCCGGCTGTGAATTCATGTCTCCATTCATTTTGTTTTTATAGGAAAGGTTTTTCAACCCCAGTATCCCATCTCTGGGTTTGCGGAATGTTATTTATATCAATGAAACTCACACAAGGTAAAAGGACATTTCTTGTTTCTACTATGTCATAGAAGTAAAACTCTGTAATGCTCGTTAGTGTTCTTTAAGATGTACCTGTGGTTTCCAGAGTGGATAGAGTGTGAGCTTTTCATACTCTTTTCATGTAAAGGTCAGAGGCAGGGCAGCCTCCTGAGTGCTGTCAGGGAAATAGCTGCTCTATGTGAGGGATCCCCATGTGGTGTAAATGCCACCTGTGGTGTTCTTTAACATATGCAGATAATTAACTTTTTGCTAAGAAGTAGGAAATATTTCTTTGACAAGAGATATACGTTTAAATGTCTTATATGTTGTGACTATTTCATACTTCAAAAAATAATAAAGGCAGCCAGTGAGGTGACTTAGCTCAGGGGTTTTCAACATGACCCCTTTGGCAGTCAAAGGACCCGTTAATAGTGTTCCCATAACAGGTATCCTGCATATTAGATAATTTACATCATGATTCACAACAGTAGCAAAATTACAGTTATGAAGTAGCAATGAACTAATGGCTGGGGGTGGTCTCCACACCATGAGGAGCAATATTAAAGGGTCACAGCACTAGGAAGATTGAGAACCATTGGCTTAGCCTGATGACCTGATTGTGGTTCTTGGAACCCATGATGCAAGGAGAGTCCTCTGTCTGCCATGTGCACATACACCTGTGTGTATGTGTGTACACTCACTGGCATGTGTGTGCAGTCACACACAAACATGGGACTTTAAAAATAAAGTAAATGACTAAAAAACCAGCCACAGTGTGGAGTACTGGACGTACTCTGTGCTGCATGGACGCCCTATTGTTACTGGGCATCCACTGTACAGAATGGTAGGCTTCACTATGTTTTCATGGTGTATGTCACAGTGCCACGCTCAGATGCACCTCTCTCTTTCCCTTTGCCCGTCTCTCTCCTGCTGGTCCCACCCTACAGTAAATGTTCTTTGATTTACTTACGGAAGATAATTTCAAACAGTGAGTTCTAACTTCCAAGTACACAGGGATTGGGAAGGCACCAGAGAGAAAGAGGCCTTTGTTTTACATAAAGCCAAAGTTAGAGGATAAGGAAGAGTTGGAAGGCTGTGTGTTCCTGAAGCAAGAGAAACAGCAGCCAAAATACCGCAGGACTTATGGTTCTTAGAGTTCTTAGAGCCTCTTACTGATGGCATAAGAGGTGTTCTTGGTCATGAACGGTCTGTGAAAGGTGATCCAGGAAGCCAGTACTTGGATTTAGTCCTTCATGGTACATGAAGAGGGCCTTGTCTGAGAGATGAGGCCTGCTTATCTGGATCACAGCTTGCTTTTGTCATAGAACCACGCGTCTTCTTTGTGTTCTCCAGTTCCTCTGCGGCTCCTTTGTGTCGACGTAAAGCAGGAGAGGCTGCCCTTTGAAGTCAGGTTTTGTTTTTTGTTTTTTAGTTGACATGACAGATTCTAGGTAAAGAAACAGTTTCTTCTTCATGTAAATACACATTTTATATACGAAGCTAAAATGTTTGTCTGTTATTCCCGTTCAGAACAGTTTTTTAAAAGCATTGGCTATATTGACCTGTCAACAGCTCACACTAGTTACTCAAACACGTAGCCTTTCCGGCTGCCTGTGTGCTAATTGACAAAGCCCAACTGTGTTTATAAGCACAGGCACTGTGTACATGCTCAGGCCAGTCACACGCCTGCTCACGTGCTGTTCCTGACTTCCGCTCTCAGGCGCTTGCTCACTCCCACCTCCACACTCCTCCATGGTTCAGCAGTTGCAAAGGGGTTTCAGACAGCGTTTGGGCTCGTATTGTAATAACCATCTGGAAGTGTTCAGTGAGTGTAACAGTGGGCTAAGCTTTCAGATGAAGACAGTAAAGGAGAAATCAGAAGACATGGAAACAAATTAGTCACAGACAGTGCCAGAATTATTAACCTCACATCTGCAATCTGCCCTCAGTGTCGCCGAGTGCTGTTATCATACATGGTTTCACATCACCACACAGTGAGATTCATGGCTTCAGATTCTGAAGTGTGTCTCTGTACCCCAGCTAATCACCACAGAGTCATTATCACCTACAAGAGAATGAACGTTCCTTAGATAGACCTGCTGTGCGTTGACAGTGGGAAAATGTAGATATTTAGAAGCCAGATGTCTTTGATCTGATTAGCTTTTAATTTACTTTGAGCCTCAGTGCTTGCCTTGGAAGAATGCTTTAATACAAAAATTGCTTTTCCTGTTGGGAGGAGACCTCCAAGTTTACTTTATGTCATCTGCGGTCACCTCTACCTGTCCTGCTCACACACAGCTAACTTGTCTTTGCAGTGCTATTGATGAAATCTGACTTTTCTTTTGGGCTATTATTCAGCAAGATTAGACAATTTAAGCATGATAAATAATTTCTAGGTTTCAGTTTTACCTGAGAATGTATGAAAGCAATCATGATGAATCAAAATAGCTGCATAGCATCCTGACCTCTAGGGCCATTGTCTGGAATAGAGGACCTGAAACTCTCTGTGGTAGGAGAGCACTGTGTAGTGGGCTGTGTGGAACACTGACCGAGAAGTTTTGTGTGTGTGTTACAGGCACCGAGGATGGCTGGCAAGACGGCTTTCTTACATCCTTTTTGTTCAAGAGCGCGATGTCCACAAGGGCATGTTTGCCACCAGTATCACTGACAATGTACTGAATAGCAGCAGGTGAGATTGGGCCACTTGTGACAACATGGGGACAGGCCAGTGTGGCGATGGGAGGGGAGTGGCGTTAATCCTCTTCTGTTGGTTTCTCTGCTTCTCTCTGTAGGGCAATGCTTGCATTTCTGAACATTAAGTACTGAGTCACAAAAGTCAGGAGAGTGGAAGGCAGGACAAAGACTGCAGCTGAGGTAGACGGTCCTGGTTTGGGGGGACCATGTAATAACCAGGCCTGTAGAATGTGGAAGCAGTCATGAGCCAATGTTAGAGACGGGTATGAGTGTGCTTGGGTTCCCCATTTAACTTTCTGTAACACCAATATCGGAAGCAACCCATTTTCTGTTTTGATAGCCCAAAGAGAAGTAGTTAGTATTTTGTCTGACGGTGTTTGAGTTTAAACCCAAGTCCTTGCCTTAGAAAGCCATTGCTAGAATCTTTGGAATTTTGCTCTCCGAGAAACTATGAGGGAGCCTGACATCAGCAGACTATCAAGGGAAGGGGCTTCACACCTTCGTTAATATGCACCAACCCCAGAAAAGCAACTAATGAGGTGGTAAGAAGCTGCATAGCCTCAGAGAAAAGGAAACTAGGAGCTTTAGATGATTTTGAGGTGCAGTCTGGGGATTATGAGTGAGCTAGGGGAGAGGACAGCCAGGACAGAGTTCTCTCTGAGCGAGAAAATGAGCAGTGGAACCTCACTGGGGACAGAGTGATTAGGTTGCCCGAGTAGCAGCAAGCTTCCCTCAGAAGACTAGATGAAGTCAGCTGACGCTGCCTGTACTTTCAGTCCCAGGGTATCAGCCTTCCCTCCCTGCTTATCAGGATTCCAGTTAATCTGTCTCTTGAGGGAGAAGTTTTCTGCTGGATAAGGGAATTCCAGAGAGCCCCTTCCAGTGCCTTAGGTCAAGAGAGATCATGGAGAACTTGGAAGGCTAGGGCAGTTTCCAAGGCCTTCCATCTACTTTTAAAGACGTTCACCTTGCTCCATACGTCAAGGGTGGTTTTCTGAGCCTCACAGTATCGTGAGAGTGAGTGTTTCTCTTCTCTGCCTCCTGTGAGTGGCCCACCTCGAAGGTGTAGCAGGAGTTAGAGGCCAGAAATGGGGTGCCTGAAAACTTGGAATTCATGTTTGTAGCTTTGTGGGGAGTTGTGGCTCTAATCCCAACAGTGTTGGGCACCGTAAGAACTCAGGAAAACATGTTAAATGATATCGAATAGTTGACAAGAGAGATATTGCATTAGATACCTAGAGAAGCATCCTAGGCCCATGCCCTAAATGCTTAAAACTGTAACCTGTGGCAGTGGACGAGCCTTTTCTGTAGCCATTCTTACTGCTCAGTGGTGAGCTCCGCCTTTGTAAAATGACTGCTCAGAAGGAGAAAAGGAAAAGTAAATAGTATATCTGTTTCAGTGCTTCTCAGAGAGTTTTACATACAGGTCTAGTGAGGCAGCAGTGTAAACAAATGGTGGATTATGATTGCTGAAGAAGCTATGTGTTTCTTTGACTCTTTGGTGGCAGTTTGTTTTACTGTGTTTATTATACTGGGTTACATCCTAGATCACACAATCCGTTTTCATGAAGTGTGCGTATACTTTGAGTATGTGATCCTCTGTGGAATATGTACGCAGGGTGGCCTTCCTTTTCCCTTGATTTGTTAAGTGTAACATGACTGGGGCATTCAGTTCTACAGCAGTCAGTGAGCTGAGGAAATTCTTAGATCCGTCCAGATTTCTAAGGGAGCCTTAGGCTTAGGGATAGGATACCCACCATTTTAAAGGTGTTATTACTGTTATTTATGTATGGATGTAGGGCACGTGCCTATGTAGGAGGAGGCTATAGGACTATCCAATCCCTTGGAACTGTTGTGAGCTGCCTGATGTAGGTGCTGGGAATCAAACTCGGGTCTTCTGCAAGAACAGGACATACTCTTGACCACTGAGCCGTCTTGCCCATCTCTGGCATCAGTTTTGATCGACAACCCTGGCTGATCATCCTAACTTGTGTTTTCTCTCACTGCTATACTACATATTAAAGAGAACGTGCATTTTCTGCATATTAAAGACAATATCTTTTTCTGTTTTTTCATCATACTCATTTATAGCTGTAGTTTGGAAAATATCAATACGTCCTCTTACATAGAATCTGTTTCCTTGTCTGACTTTTACTTTCAAATCAGAGTCCAAGAGGCAATTGCTGAAGTGGCTGCAGAATTGAACCCGGATGGATCTGCCCAGCAGCAGTCCAAAGCCATCCAGAAAGTGAAAAGGAAAGCCAGGAAGATCCTTCAGGAAATGGTTGCTACAGTCTCCCCCGGGATGATCAGGTATTAGAGGGCTAGGGTAGCTTGAGGCAGCAGTCAGCCTGTTTCCTACAAATAGATTGGAGCTGTTGGACCTTCCTTTCCTCAGTCAAGGAAAGCATGTGAACAAAGGGTACTGATGTGTTTCAGTGTTAAATCACTGGCCCCCTTGTGAACGAGCACACGAAGGCTTCCAGCTGCTTTCACCCATGCTGATGGGTGGCAGCTACTCTAATTTGTGTGTCCTCTGTTCTCCTTAGACGGCTGAGTCAAGCCTCACATATCTGTGTCTTACACAGAGGAGTTGTGTGTGTTAGAAGGGTATATATATATATAGATATCTATATATCTATATATCTATATATATATCTATATCTCGCCATCAAAACTAGGAAGATTAATGAAGCTAAAAAATGCATGCTGAAAGGGACTGAATATAGATGTCTCCTGAGAGACACACCCAGAGCATGTGCAATACAGAGGTGAATGCTAGCAACCAACCACTGAACTGAGAACAGGACCCCCTTGGGGGGAATTAGAGGAAGGATTGAAAGAGCTGAAGGGGCTTGCAACCCCATAAGAACAACAATGTCAACCAACCAGGGCTTCCAGGGACTAAACCACTACCCAAAGACTATACATGGACTGACCCAGGGCTCCAACTGCATATGTAGCAGAGAATAGCCTTGTTGGGGCACCAGTGGAAGGGGAAGTCCTTGGTCCTACCAAGGTTGGACCCTCAGTGCAGGGGAATGTTGGGGGGGCAGTAAGGGAGACCCATGGGGGGAACACCCATATGGGGTAGAGGTAGGGGAAGGGAACTTATGGACGAGAAACCAGGAAAGGGAATAACATTTGAAATGTAAATAAAGAAATATATCTAATAAAAAATTAAATTAAAAAAAAAGAAGGGTCCTTTTAGTCCCTAAATTATCCTGGCCACACACTTTTGAAGTGCTTAAGTGCTGTTAGAGAAAAATGTGTTCACAGTCCAGAGCCCGCAGAGACTGAGTGAGTGGGGTCTGCTTTAAGTGAGTACGCCTGCTCTTCAGTGCAGATAGCTAAGGGCACACACATGTATTTTTCAGTTTGCAATACTTTTTACAAGTACTTTTACAAATTTCAACTTAAAATTAAATTCACAAGTACTTCTAGGCTGTAGATCCAGAAGCCGAGAGAGGCAAAAGTAAATGGCATCAGATTTATAGCATACACGTTTGTCTACGTACATACAGACTCCTATGTTTTTCTTTCTGTCAGGCTGACTGGCTGGGTGTTACTAAAGCTCTTCAACAGCTTCTTCTGGAACATTCAGATTCACAAGGGTCAACTTGAGATGGTGAAAGCTGCAACTGAGGTAGGATTTCCGTGCTCCGTCGCCCAATTCCCCATATGTCGATGCTCTGCCCTGTAATGCCATGTCCTGCGTGTGTGGAGTGCTGCTAGACCTTGTCCAGAACCCCTCCTCTGCCGTTGGCCCTTTGAACCCATTTGGAAACCACTCCCCCCAACCTTTGTGAAAACAAGCAGGGCCTATTAAAAATGTGTAGAATTCCTAATTTACCTTGCAACAATCCTGAACACCACGGCACACATACACATAAAGGGGTTTCGGATATACACAGGGACATAGAGGCTCAGGTACAGGGGGAAACATCAACTCTCCTGACTCTAGCGCCCTCTGCTCATTTCCGTGATGAAGGCTTCCTCTCAGGAGAGGTGCGGGTTAACCTGAACCATTGTGTGTTCGCCCCACTGTATTGTGGCAGTGTAGCTTATGTGTACTGCATAGGCACTGAAGAATTATGGAGCGCCTTTGGGAGAGTGAGTCATTGACCATAACCAAACAAAGTAGGACTGAAGCTTAACTCCTGAGCCTTAACACTGTGGCTCCCTTCTGCCCTAGACGAATCTGCCGCTCTTGTTTCTGCCGGTGCACAGATCCCACATCGACTACCTGCTGCTCACCTTCATCCTCTTCTGCCACAACATCAAAGCTCCATACATCGCCTCGGGCAACAACCTCAACATCCCCATCTTCAGGTGAGAGTGGCCTGGTTCAAACTAAAGGTGGTAAAGAGACAGTTTTGTCAGACATCTTGGGCACACTTTTAATCTCAGCTTTGGGTGGCTGAGGCAGGTGGGTCTATGTGGATTCTAGGCCATCGTGCTTCATACTGCAAGTTTCCAGATGGTGAGTCTCTGCCTCCAAAGTAAAAACCTGAAACAAAAAAACACCTCCAAACCAAACCAAACCAAACCAAACCAAACCAAACCAAACCAAATTGTTTTGAATGTAGGACTTGTTGTTATATTTTGATACTTGTTATAAAAATGACATTAGCCTTTTTATTGTAGAAGTAATGTTTCACTGTGTAACCTTTGCACAATACACTGTTTCACTGTGTAACCTTTGCACAACACACTGTTTCACTGTGTAACCTTTGCACAATACACAACACAAAGCATTGCCGGTCAGGGTATCTCTGCATTTACTTTTGATACCGGCTACTTTGTGGAGTGTGCCAGGTAAGCTAGACGGACAGTATCAGACAGCGGAAGGCCATTAAAGGGCAGTGGACCAGACCTGTCAAAGAACGCTGAGGGGATGGCTTGGCGCTATGGTGGCTAACGTCGGCAAGGGTGACCTGCTGTGATCTCGACCTCATGATGCAGAGAATCCAATAGAGCACTTTTACAGGGCATTTCCAGAGGATGCTGTGGTTTTCACAAGGGAAAGGCAGAGATACAAGGTATGGTTGTAGGAAAGTGAAGGGTAGGTAGGTACGCTGGAGTGTGCACGAGGAAGCCCACGGGAAGGCCAGAGGAGGGAGGTGCAGCTGCACAGATAGGGCTAGGTCAAAAGCAGCTCCATGCTAAGGGTGGGAAGCTCCTCACTGACCACGTGGGCAGACCCGGATGTTGATGACTGACCACATGGGCAGACCCGGATGTTGATGACTGAACACATGGGCAGACCCGGATGTTGATTGCTCATTCTGCACTTGAAGAGATTGACTCTGATTCTGTTATGAAGGCTCAGGCAAATGATGAGGACTTAGGTCAGTGTAGCCATGATCTTGGAGAGAAGAGCAGGGACAGAGACTGAGAAGGAATTAGTAAACTGAGCTCCTAAGAGTCAGTGCACGTCCCCATTTGGGACTCAGTAGAAGGTGTAGGGAGACTGGATCTGCTATCTACTGTGTCTGATCACTGGGGAGGAGCTGATGAGGACTGGGTTGAGGTTGTCTGAGGAACTGAACTCTCAACTTCCAAGCAGCACACAGCACTGAGGTCAGTCAGCTCTGGGACCTGACAGGAGTTAAAGTTTGAATGCAGAGAGAAACTGCAGGGAGCGGCCAGTCACTGGGCAGTATGGGCTTCCCACAATGGCATTCAGTCTAGGCCTCAGTCTCACCAAAGGAGACGCTCTTCCTGGTCCTTCACGCTGAGTTCTCCAGGTCCCCAGTGTCTGCAGCTAGTCAGACCTGAGTAGTTAGCAGAAGAGAAGCCACCATTTCTGTAGTCAGTGGTATTTATCCTAATGAAACTTAAGTAAATGTAGACAAGACACACTTAGCACTTGCTGTCAAATAGCTTATCCTGTTATGGGGAGCATAGACGTTTAAACACAGTGACAGGAACCCACAAGACAGATGTGCTTTCACAGGGGCTAGATTACCCATGCCACACTCCACAGCATCTTTTCCCAGCGCCAGGGAACCAAGACGCTAAATTAGAAAATCATCAGATAGCTTGGATTGGGAGATGTCCCCAGTGGCAATCTGCTTGTCAGGCCTGGGGCCCTGAGTTCTATCTCGAGAATTGTGCAGAAAAAGTCTGGGTGTTGTGGTGTTTGCAGAGGCAGGTGGCACGTTGGGCTCTCTGGCAGCCAGTCTAGCCTGTTTGCCAAGCTCCAGGCCGGTTGGAGACCCAGTCTCAAAATGTAGGTAGACCTTGATTAATGACATGTGTGCTTGTGTGCTGGCCTCACATGCATCTACCTGCCCATGTGATGCACACGCACACGCACACGCACACGCACACGCACGTGCACGTCCTTGGGCAGAAAGGCCTGGTCTCAGCACTGGAGCAGCTTGTCTTGCTGTGGTCAGAGTTGCTGGTCTCACAGGACCCTCTCGTAAGCATCAGCTATTGGAGAATATTTTCCCCAAGGAATATTTGATCCTTCTTGAGACGGGGTTTCACTCTGTAGCTCTGGCTGTTCTGGGAACAGTAGTGTAGACCAGTTTGGACTTGGAAATCCTACTGTTTCTGCCTCTTGAGTGCTGAGATTAAAGGCATGCACCCCCATGCTCAGTCATTGGTTAACTTTGGTTTTTTGACAGTGTCATAGATGTATTTAGTGTATTCTGATTATTGTCTTCCCCGGACCCTGTCTTATCTTCCTCTCATCTCGGTTAGCCCCACCCCACCCCTACCAGTCAGCCCTTTTCTCAGGCTCCTGACATTTAGTTTTGTGACTCATTTATGTTTCTTTAAAAAAATAAAGATGTATTTGTTTCATGTGCATGAATTTTTTGCCTGCATATATGTTTATGCAGAACTTGTGTGCCTGGTGCCCAAGTAGTTCAGAAGATGGTGTGGATTCCTTGGTACTGACTAGAGTTACAGATGGTTGTGAACCACTGTGTGGGTACTGGGAATTGAACCAGGGTCCTCAGCCAGCACAGATAGTGCTCTAACTCTTGCCCAGCTTGTGACCCATTTGGTTTAGCCAGGGAGGTGCATCTGTGTGACCAGATGGAACTGCCCCCTAGAGTCTAGAGAATTCACCAGTGAACACACAGAGAAGGCCGTGACTCAGTCTCCCTCAAATCCCTGTCCTTACCTCTGTGGATCACCTCATCAGATTCTTTTTGGCTCAGAAGTTAAGATTCAGTGATGCTTGAAGGCTGAGGAGTGGGTGAAACATGTCAGCAACATGGAAATGGAACCCCTGTGTTTCCATTGCCAACATTCAAGTGACACGTGTGCTTCTGTCTGGATGGCAGTGCTTTGGAGTATCTTGACATTTGAGTCTTTTTACATTTTTTCTTATAAATAATTTGTGCATTCTTGAATTTGCAGTACCTTGATTCACAAGCTTGGGGGCTTTTTCATAAGACGGAGGCTTGACGAAACTCCAGATGGACGCAAAGACATTCTGTACAGAGCGTTGCTCCATGGGGTGCGTATGGCCTTTAGTTGTCCTCAACACCATGGCCTTAGCTGTCATAGGGGAGTGACGGGGACATCAGATTTGGGAGGTTACTACATGTAGGTGATTACCGTGTGTGGTCACCCAAGTGCCATTTTACTGGGGTCCCTGGCTCTAATGGATGTGGGGTAGCGTTAGGTGAGCGTCAGAATTGCCATTCGTGTGTGTGCTTTGTATGAGGGTTTAGTTGTCCTGTTCTCATCTGAGTTGCTCAGTCTTATGCTCATGTCTGATTCTCTTGTGTCTCAGCATATAGTTGAACTCCTCCGACAGCAGCAGTTCCTGGAGATCTTCCTGGAAGGCACCCGCTCCCGCAGTGGCAAGACCTCCTGTGCCCGGGCCGGGCTCCTGTCAGTGGTAGTGGATACTCTGTCATCCAACACCATCCCTGACATCCTGGTCATCCCTGTGGGCATCTCGTATGATCGGATAATCGAAGGTCACTACAATGGTGAACAGTTGGTAAGGACCCAGCCTGAACATGCCGTCCTGGCCTTTCAGGCTTTTATGTATTGATTGCCACCGTCTTGCTGATTATTTAATGAGGGCACTTTGCTAAACATGGTGCCTCTCTGAAACCCACCTGGGTGGGCATGGTGGGTTGTCTTCTTGTGAAAGAGTCTCATGTGGTGTCTCCTGGGCTTGGTGTGGGTGGGTGGGTTCCCGTGTCAGTGCTGGCTCTGACCATGGGACTAGAGGTGGAGAGGCACTTGTCACGGAGTTGTGGGCTCACTGTTGATTACCAGTGAATTTTCGTGAAGCCTGCAGACTGTGTGGGCCATGTTAGCAAAGCAATGGCAAACCGCTCTGAGAAATGGGAGGAATTGTTTTAGTGAACTTTGACCAAAGATGCACCAGTCATAAACACTCAGGTTGGATCAAAATGAACTCACCTACATGACCAGCACCCAGATGAAGTGACAATATTATCAGGACCCAGAGATCTGACCTGCTCCCCTCCTCTTAGCCCCCTTCAGGAGAGTCTGACTTCTCATAAGAAGATTGGTTTTCCCATGTTTGACGTTATATCATAATGATGTGTTTAGTTCTTCGGGGTCTGATCACCTTGTGAGCACGGGTGTTTGTAGGCTTGGCCACATTGCTACTGCAGTTTAGACTTCACAGTGGAGAGACGTTCCTGTGTGAGGAAATCACTCGCACAGCTTGGAGTGTATCTTTTGCTACTTGGTGGGTTCTTTTTCCACCTTTTCCCACTCTTCCCTTGTCATCCCTTTAACCCCCTCTGGATAGGAGAGAAAGAAAGGACAGAAGGGACAGGGGCAGGCCAGTATCCTTCAACTACTTCCTGCTGATTAGGAGCATGGCCATCCTTGATGAAGATTTAATCTTTGATGTCAGGATATCTAAGTTCTTCTTTCTTTATCTCTGTGCATGACTATTTAACAATCACAGTTCAACAGCAACCAGCAGCAACCAACCTGTGCAACCCCTGTGCCTCTTGGAGCCCTAGCATTTATATACTCTCTCAGAAAATCCCCAGAATCCCAAACGTCACACAATCACAGAAACCACCTGCAGCTGGCGAAACCACGCCCTAGCTAGAGCAGGAGGCAAATCATAGTCAGCTGCTGTGGACAGTCTGACGCAGCCCCACGTCCCACACTGGGGATTAAAATGAAAGCATATTCTTATAGTATTTCTGTGGGTTTTTTTTTTTTAAAGAAACCAAAATTGCAAAATTGTCACTAGAACAGCTCTTTGAAAGAAGTCTCAACACACTTCTCTTAGAGCCTTTAAGGGTTCACTTTGGTGTGCACATAACTAAGGAAGCGGGGTGCAGAATAGTTTAAGCCTGAGTGCACTCAGTTCATAAGTACTGCCCATATGTGAGGCACTGACCTCGCCAGCTGACCACTCTGACCAGGGTAGTTCATTTTGTTTACATAGAGTGATCATCTTGGACACAGTATGTGCTCAAAGGTTCTGCTTCTAATGTGTCAGGGATTCTAGATTGACAACCTGAGGCTTTAAAAGGTAGGGGGTAGGCCTGGAATTTTAGCTGCTAATGGCTTTCTACAGTTCAGGTACTTGTGGGGTGACATGTTAAGCTTTGTATATGTGTCTCCTTAGTGGAGAGGCCACCACGAGGCTGAATGGGGCTCAGCCGCTCTGTGAATCTTAGACTTCAGTGACTCCCCCACCTTGGGTCAGTCACCCCACCTCACCTCTGTCCTCTGTGTCCTCCTCAGTCCTTGGAGAGCTCTTTTCCAGGACAGTGTGTCATTTTGTCCTTCTCTGTTCTGTAGTTGAATCTTTGTGAATTGTGTGACTGTGTACTAAGTGTACTAGCATAGATATTTCTCTTCGTTCAGTTGCCTTTCCTGAATGACAAGCTGTATTTGTGAGCATCTTTGAACACTAGACATTTCCTGCCAGGTTTTGGCTGAAGCATGTCCAGCCTGAGCCTGTGGGTCACGTGATCCCAGAGAGCCGTGACTGTGGCCCGGCACACTGGCTCCCAGTCACTCACTTTTCTTTCTTTACTCATTTTCTTTTTCAAGTTGGAACTCATACACACAAGTTTTTATTAAAAAGTATTCTAGCCAAGCATAGTGCTTCATGGCTATCTCTCAGTGGTTGGGAGGCTGAAGGGGAGTTGGTTTGCATAGCACAATGAGACCCCATCTCTAAAGAAGCAGCAGCAGCAGTAGCAGCACAACAGAACACCCTCCCTGTTCACTCTATGTTTAGGGCAAGCCCAAGAAGAATGAAAGTCTCTGGAGTGTGGCAAGAGGCGTTATCAGAATGCTGCGGAAAAACTACGGCTATGTCCGAGTGGACTTTGCACAGCCATTTTCTTTGAAGGTGAGCACAGGCCCAGAGGTTGCTTTTTAAGGAATCCCTTTTAACTTTTGAAGGTCAAAATATAGTTCATATGCCGTTATAAAGGACTTTTTCCCTTTCTCTTAACTCCCCAGGAATATTTAGAAGGCCAAAGTCAGAAACCTGTATCTGCTCCCCTCTCTTTGGAGCAAGCACTGTTACCAGCAATCCTTCCTTCAAGGTAGGCTGTGGCGCCCTGTGCTAACCCAGCTGTCTTGTAACTCCTGCATTGCATAGGGCAGCAGGTTAGCCTTAGGAAGAGGTCTTTCTCCTGTCTCACTGCTTAACATTCTTGATTTGATAAAAGGTATGGAGATGCACTCTGTTGCTCTGTCTCTGTGTGAGTGTGTGTATGAGTGATGGTGTGTGTGTGATGGTGTGTGTGTGTGTGTATGTGTGAGTGATGGTGTGTGTGTGTGATGGTGTGTAAGTATGTGCATGTATGTGAGTGTATGTATGTGTGTGTGATGGTGTGTGTGTGTGTGTGAGTGATGGTGTGTGTGAGTGATGGTGTGTGTGTGTGATGGTGTGTGTGTGTGTATGTGTGAGTGATGGTGTGTGCGTATGATGGTGTGTAAGTATGTGCATGTGTGTGTGAGTGTGTGTGAGTGTGTGTATGAGTGTGTGTTTGATGGTGTGTGAGTATGTGCGTGTATGTGAGTGTGTGCATATATGTATGTGAGTGTGTGTGTTTGATGGTGTGTGAGTATGTGCGTGTATGTGAGTGTGTGCATATATGTGTGTGAGTGTGTGTGTGGGTGTGTGTGTGTATGTGTGTTTGTAGGCTTTGTTTAATTATGTGTAAAACCTTTTTGATTTTTGTGAGTCATATTGGAATATATGATCGATGCTTTTGAATATATGAACTGGATTTTTATTTTTTTGGTGGTTGCTTGGGTTATGCATATTGTAAGTGAGATGCATAGAAAAATGTTTGGTAAATCATTGAATTTTCCAGAACTGAAAGTGCTTTGTAATTTAGAGCCCTAAATTTAGAGTTTTTAGCTTTTTAAAAACCATTTCTTGTTTTCTACATTCATTCTGCCAGTGAGTTTGGAAGTGATTTATTAATAGACTATTTAGTGATTAATAAGTGAAGTATTCTGTCTGAAAACAATATACTAGGCACTACATTGTAGAGGAAAGCAATCCAGAGAAATGGTCTATTTATCATGTAAATTTAAAATGTGTGGTGATCAGAGAGATTCATAATTTAGAAATTAGTTCTGGATTGTACCTTATGAAGCATAAGGCTAGGTCTAGCCTTAGGTATGTCAGCCCAGCATTCGGAAGGCAGGAGGGTGCTGTAAGCTGGAGGCTGGCCTCAAACACAGTGAGTTTTAGCTAGTCTGGGGAACAGAAAGGATGCCATCTCACAAATGAAAGTGAAGTGCAATGCAGGGCTGCACAGGGCGGGGCTGCAGTTGGAGGGCGGGGCTGCAGAGGGCTGATTTATCTCTTCAGACCTGATGCTGCTGCTGCCGAACATGAAGACATGTCCAGTAATGAGTCGAGAAACGCGGCAGACGAAGCCTTCCGAAGGAGGCTGATCACAAACCTGGCGGAGCACATTCTCTTCAGTAAGTGCAGCTCCGCACTCTCCGCTCACGCTGCAGGTGCAGCAGAGTAGGCAGCACACACGTGCAGCTCTGCCGGGTGGGTCCTCTTCAGAGTCCACCATCTTCTGCGCAGGTTGTGACAGGCAAGATCCTGTAAGGAAAATGGCAGTGATGGTGGGTGGGGCTTAAAGTACAACAAACACTGGAAGACATGTGATAGAGCAGGCGCTGATCCTCCTGTTCTTAAACACGCTGTGTCCCGATGTTTTGGGTCTTGTTTGTGACTGTGCCTGAACTATTTTATGGTCTGACATCTGGGTTTGTAGTGGGTGTCTCGTTCACCTCTGACCAACGAGGACTTAAGTACTGAGTGGCTGCCCATGCTAAACTGTTTTAGTTGTGGGATGTAGATGGAACCTTAATGGCTCTGTCCTCTCACAGCTTCTGCTTGTGTCCTGGGGAATCTGGGCACAAAAAGTGCCACCAGACTAACAAAGCAGCGAGTGAGGTGGCCACCACCAGGCTGTCCTGAAATTCCAAGTTGCGTTGTGCACTGCAGTGCTTGTGAGGACCTGAGCGGAACATTGGCCATGAAATTATTAGTGTGGACGTTAGGATTGGAGTCCTTACGTTGTTACTGCAGACCTGCCATTTCCCTGCCCTTGTACATTGGCTTTTACACCGTGGGGACCCACAGGGACAGGAAAAGTAAGACTGCAGCCTGTGGGGTATTTCATTAAAGACGTTTGTTTACTGACCTAGTCCACTTGCTCTGGGTTGAAGTGGATCTGTCTTAGAATGTGGCCTCGTGACTAGTGATAGTGCTCAAGTCAATGCTCCGGCTGCATTTCCACTGTAAACTGCAGTTACAGGGACCATAGTCGAGGACGTGGTTAGCTCCACGTGCTTCCGTCTAAAGCTCAGCACTGTCAAGGCCTCACATAAGTTAGGGCAAGGCCAGCTAACACTCTGCTTCTTTCCAGCCGCCAGCAAGTCCTGCGCTATCATGTCCACCCACATTGTGGCCTGCCTGCTCCTCTACAGACACAGGCAGGTAGGTCTTAGTGCGCTCGCTGCTCTACCCGGGAGGCCTGCGTGTTGTCAGTCTCTTCTAGGCTGAGGCTAGGAGGTGAACAGAGAAAGAAGCTAGGCGTCCTGCCCTGAGCCCTCCAGCCCAGTGAGGGAAAGAGTCAGACTTAAGTACATACAGTGGAAGGACACCATTTCTGGTGGCTGTTGTTATGCACATAAGGCTTATTTCAGGACACAGTGTGCACTCTGCTGGAGAAGGGTTTCCAGGTTTGCTCTGTGTGTTAGAGCCCCTCTGTCCTCCCACAGTAGGCACTTGTACCTCTGCATGGAGAGGCCGCGTTTACCACGCTCATTGTCACGCTCTTCAAACGAACGATTGTCACGCGTGTTTAAAAGGAAGGGAATCCCCCCCCCCCCCCCCCCCCCGACACTCCACTCGGCACCACTGTCAGACTGCATCTCCTTTCCTCTGTGCTCAGTTTGCTGAGTGGCGTCTGCCGGTGACATTCCTGGGGAGCAGCTTCTCCGTGTCTTTCCTGCTCGCTCCCGTTGCTGGTCTGGGCCTGTCTCAGGCATCAGCAGGACAGCCATAGCAGGAAGAAAGCCTGGGGAGATCGGGCTTTCCCACGCCACAACCCATTCTTGTCTCTCCAGGGAATCCACCTCTCCACGCTGGTGGAAGACTTCTTTGTGATGAAGGAGGAAGTCCTAGCTCGGGATTTTGACCTGGGCTTCTCCGGGAATTCAGAAGACGTAGTCATGCATGCTATTCAGCTTCTGGGGAACTGTGTCACAATCACCCACACTAGCAGGAAGGATGAATTCTTTATTACTCCCAGCACAACTGTCCCGTCCGTCTTTGAACTCAACTTCTACAGCAATGGGGTACTTCATGTCTTTATCATGGAAGCCATCATAGGTACGTCAGGGCCTGTACCCCATAGTGATACCTGGTTGGTTTAGATGCTAGCCCCTCGCTCTGAGGGTGCCCCACTGGGGTTCACTCTAGTGAAAAGGTTGCCTACTGAATTACCTGCATAGTACTGAGTTTCTTCCTGTGGAGGTAAATTAAGAGGGTTGTGGGGAGAACCGAGGGACTGAGCCTCCTTTCATCAGCTGGGACCTTATGGAATGGGATTCCTAGGGGCTCCAGTTAAATTTCTCCAGCAACTGCAGACTTTTTGCTAATAGGCCCTCTTGAAGAGTCAAGTTTCTCTTTGAGACCCTGCACTGACTCTGGGTTTCCTGTATTTCCTCAGCTTGCAGCATTTATGCAGTCCAGAATAAGAGGGGTTCCGGAGGGTCTGCCGGAGGCCTTGGCAACCTGATCAGCCAGGAGCAGCTGGTGCGGAAGGCCGCCAGTCTGTGCTACCTTCTCTCTAATGAAGGTACCATTTCTCTGGTGAGTGGAGGCAGCCTGGGGTCTACCCAGCTTTTGGTTATTAAGTTCCTGGATGAAAGACACACCACAGCCTTAATATTTACAATAAGCCCTGAGCAGCACAGTAGCTGGGCAGCTGCCTGCTCTCCATGCTGTTAGAATCTACTTTACATCCAAAACCCCAAGTTATCAGTATTTACTGTGGTCCATCTGGGCTGCTCTTAGCTCCAACTGGGTAGGGCCACACTTTCTTGACCCTTAAACTATGGCAGCTTCTCCATCCTCCTCTCCTGCACCTTCCTCCTCTCCTGCACCATCCTCCTCCTTCTCCTCCTCCCTCCTCTCTTCTTCTTCATCTTCTTCTTCTTCCTCCTCCTCCTCCTCTTCTTCTTCCTCCTCCTCCTCTTCCTCTTCCTCCTCCTTGCAGTCCTCCTCTTTCCCCCCAAGCCCAAGAAACCTAACCTCCACCTATGTCTCTTCTGCCCAGCCATTGACTGTTGGCATCTTTGTTTACCAATCAGAAATAACTTGTGGGCAGGGTCACTCATCCTCTAATCTGCTTCTGGGGCAGTCTTAGGGGCCCGAATTAGCATTAGAATACAAGCAGCCTTAGGCCAACTCACCAGAGGCATCTCCATGCTTTCTGATCCTTTAATTGTTCCTGTGGAAGTGTAGGGTGCCTTTAGCTTTCCCTCAGAACATTTGCCCCATCCATGAAGCTCTCTGTTCCTCTTCTGAGTTTCAGTGACACTAAGCTAGTCTGGCCTTGACTGTCTTGGCCTTTGTTCGGCTCTGCAGCATGAGGGACTGTTGTAAGTTCTTAGTTAGGTTGTGTAGAAGGTGTCTGTCAGTTGTCAGTAACCAGCACACCTACTTGTGGTGTTAGAAGCACAAACGGTAAGTGGGTGAGTCCCCAAGATTCAACACCTTCTCAGCTTGTACATTCAGAGGCTCAGAAGTATGAGTGTTCAACTGTCCACGCTCCACACTTGCTGATATTTAAAATGCAGCCACATCGTAAGCAGATGTGGGATACCTTTCACCATGTAGAATCTGTATTTGCCCGGTACTGTTCTTTTTATTTCATATGACTGTCTTGGGACATTCACAAGTGTGGTCTTCTTGAACATGCTCTTTGTGTGTGGTTGACACTTGGGTTGCAGGGTCAGAAGGGTGTGGGTAGTAGGCTCCTAAGGTGGGCCTCATGTTTCTTGTGGGTCCTTTCCGAATCATCGGACTGTTGTGTTTCCTCTTTTGCTACTTGTTGGATTGTTTTCATTGTGAGATAGCTCTTGCATGGAGATCATCTTAAAGCAGAAGAGACAAAATGTCCCAAAAAGTCCAAGGAGTTGTCCCTCCAGGGTTCATGCCGATTAGGGCATTGAGCTCAGTAGCTCTGTCTGTGGTTGGGGGGGGTTATCACACTCAGTGTACTTCCACTCTGGCCTTGTCATGACCATTTAGCAAGGCAGCAGACATCAGAGATCATAGATAGGACTTGTTCACAGGATGAATAAGGTGGTGGAGTCTTTAAGAAAGGTATGAGGCTGACTCACCTTTGTGGTAGGATCTTCCCCTAATAAATACACATTACAAGAGACCAATCACTGGGCGAGTAGGTGGGACTTCCCCATCCGAAAGAGGAAGAGAAGGAAGGAGAAAGGAGTGTTGCTGGGTTTTGGACAGGGAAGAACAAGGAGGCAGACAGAATGTAGGAAGCCAGAAGCTATTGTGACAGATCCACCAGGATCTGCCACCAGAGGATTTCTAACATAGAATCGTTTGTAAAATCAAGACGCTAGGTTCTGCGCCCAGCGATTGTGTTACCTGTTGATTCTAAACTAAGATTGTGTGGTGTTTTCCTTCACGTGGCATCTCAACTAAGCTCTAGAGAATACGGCAGAGTGTGGTGTGCAAGGCATCCCAGGGAGACAAGGGAATTCGGAAGTGCGGGGGCGTGCGTGGCAACAGCCAGCTATGGGAATTTATTGAGATTGGAGGGGAGAGCCCTGGTTAAAAGGAAGAAAACCAAGACTGTCTGCCGGTGCTAGCGGATGTTAGTGTAGGATGCTTTATTCAATATTTCATGCTGCACACCTTTAAACGACTTTTCTTTTTAGCCCTGCCAGACATTTTACCAGGTTTGTCACGAGACAGTAGGAAAGTTCATCCAGTACGGAATTCTCACAGTGGCAGAGGTAAGAGAGCCAGCCTGCCTTTATCTTCTTTATTTAGTTTCTTCCTCTTCACTTTCTCTTTCTACCGAGTATTTA
This sequence comes from Rattus norvegicus, assembly GCF_021556685.1. Taxonomy (NCBI): domain Eukaryota; kingdom Metazoa; phylum Chordata; class Mammalia; order Rodentia; family Muridae; genus Rattus; species Rattus norvegicus. The sequence goes on along the minus strand of NC_141534.1, from coordinate 267,558,003 downwards.
TTTAAAACAGTGCTCCCAGCCAGGGACAGTGAGAATGGGCGCAGATGATTGGGGACTGGTTAATATTTTTATTTCTTTTGTAAGTGGTATTCTGTAGATTAAAACATCTTGATTTGATCCTCTGGCATCCAGAGGTTGATCCTGGGATGATGTCAGGCGCTCATAGCTTGTACAGAGTCCAGTTTTCTCTTTTGAGATTCTGAGACTTGTTTAATGGACTTAGAGTAGTTCAGAGGGACCGGGAAAGCTGCTCTTCCTTCAGAAGATATGGAAGGCCATCTTGTAACATCCCAATCTCATCCCCCCCCCCCCCCCCCCCCCCCCGTCTGTCTTCTCTGCTGCCTCCCTGGTGGTCTTGAGTTTGGAAATGGGAGGGAGGGTCAGGCAGGCTCAGAGGAGAGGAAGCTTCGCTGGAGTTGGCCAGTTGGGTGCTTGAGTACGTGCCTAGGAATCTTACGTCCGCTATCTTCTTGGTGTAGCAAGATGACCAGGAAGATGTCAGTCCTGGCCTTGCAGAGCAGCAGTGGAACAAGAAGCTTCCGGAGCCTCTGAACTGGAGAAGTGACGAAGAAGATGAGGACAGTGACTTTGGTGAGGAGCAGCGTGATTGCTACCTGAAGGTGAGGGATTCTGGGTCTGGAACAGGGAGACGCTGGGTTCATGTTGCAGTCAGATCACAGGGACTGGTGACTTCCTAACATCCAGAGCTCTTGTGAACCAGCTCTAGTCAGCTCTGCACCTTTCCCTGAGTAAATGCACTAAAAGTCAGCCCTTAGATCGCACAGCATGGAAGCTGGTGTGTGGAGAGAGTATGATGGGAAAGCCTGGGTGAGGGAAGGAGGTGCCTTCTAGCCCCTCCATGAATGTACCAGTTTCCCCTGACACCCACCTCACCCACTCTCCATGGGGCAGTGACTTTGTTTCCAAGGGACACTTAGCAACTCCCTCTCTTCCCATTTGGGTTTTACCCGTGTCACCGATGGTCAGTGGTCTTGCTTCACACACTTGAATACATAATTTCTGTTCCCTGCTTCTTGCATGCATGTGTGTCTGTTACGCTTGGATTGCACTTAGATTGCATACCCTGGAGGGCTCAGCCCCTGGACCAGCTGGTTTAAGTGATGAGAATTTGTTACAGTCCTGTCAGTCAATTAGGACAATTTATTCTACATGATTATTGGATGAACACACGCCTCAAATCCTATGGGAGAGAGTGATGCCCCGAGGAGCACTCTGGTCCCAGCCGACCTTTCACAGTAATCGTGTGCTGGGGCTGCAGACCACTTCTATGCAGTGCTAGTGGGAGGGGCGCCCTCAGAACTGGGCTCCCCCAGAGCTCCCCCGCTGGCTCTGCTTTCCCACCCTTCCTGTGACCTCACCTCTGCTCGTACTCTCAGGTGAGCCAGGCCAAGGAGCACCAGCAATTCATCACCTTTCTGCAGAGGCTTCTGGGGCCCCTGCTAGAAGCCTACAGCTCTGCTGCCATCTTTGTCCACACCTTCCGCGGCGCAGTCCCGGAGTCTGAGTACCTGCAGAAGCTGCACAGGTACCTTCTCACCAGGACGGAGAGGAACGTCGCGGTGTACGGTATGTGCAGTCTCATCCAGGCTCCTTTTGAAACGATTTCCCCAAACCAACAAACCCACGAGCTGGGTGCTTTAACCCCAGTGGTTGGGTAGCAGAGGCGGAAGGATCTCTGCGTTTGAGGCCAGCGTAGTCTACCAATTGAGTCTGAGAACCAAACCAACCCAACCCAACCCAACCCAACCCAACCCAACCCAACCCAACCCAACCCAACCCAACCCAACCCAACCCAAACCAGAGCCGAAGTGCGGTGGATTTGTGTTAATTCGGCTTATCTAAATCACACGGAAGCCACACATCTGTGGGGACAGTCCCTACCCCCAGCTGGCTGTGATTGGGAAATAAAACTCACCAGTGGCCAGTGGCTGGGCAGGGAGACAGGCGGGACTTTTAGGATTCCCAGGAAGAACTGAGGAAGGCGGAGGAGGGCAAGAAGGGTGTAGGAGACGGACCACGCCGGAAGGTGCAGGAGGAAGAGAGACAGAATGGAGGTGCAGGCGGCCCCAGGAGGGCTGCCCTGAAGGGTGCAGGGTAACAAGAATAAAATCTAGATTTAGTAAGTGTTAGCTCAGGAATATCAGAGGGGAGTGTGTTAGCAACATGGAGGTTCAGGAGTGGCCCAGACATTGAGCTAGTTAAGGCATATTAAAATATAAAGGTGTGTGTTTGTATCTTTCATTTGGGCAGTTAAGACATTTGGGCAGGCAGTGAGAAGTACGCGTATGCCCCTTCTCTCCCTCATGCATAGAGCGGATTTAGTAAATTACCACAACACCAAACAGACCAAAACCCCTCACTCCCCAAAACAGCAAACTTGTTATTATATAATTCTGTTAATTTCAGGAAGTTGGGAAAAGGTACAGTTGTGCTGACCTCTCATTGCATACATCTGCCATGGTCTGCCACAAACCCAGTGGTCCTGTTCTGCCTTGTGTGTCTGCCTTGTGCCAGTTACCATGTTGCCTGTGGCTCTGCCTGCTGTGTAGTCCTTCACTGTACACACGCCACCTCCTTCAGTCTGCTGCTGCTGGTGTCTGAGCTGTTGGTAGTGAAGCTGGTCCGCACTGTGCTGCCCTGCGCCTGTCTGAATCCGTGCGGTGGGCCGGCACAGCGGGCACATGCCCGTCAGCGTTCAGAGCCAGAAGAGGTGTAGAATAGTTAATCTCTTCGTGCCACTTAGGGGACACCTGTCCCAGGCCCTTGACTAATCAGTGGCAAACATGGGTTAGAGATCTTGTTTCCTAACCTGCAGACTTGAGCTTCCCGTGGCCCTAGGCCCAACCATCTGCATTACTGTCTATGGTTTGCAAACCATGCACCTCCGTGTTTGGGTCTCACAACACTGCAAGATGGATGCTTTGTGCATCTGTCTTTCTTCTCTCCTCTCTGCCTCTTTTCTCTCTGCTTTCTTTAATAGATGGCAGGATAGGTTTAAGGAGATGGCAGGTCATTGGTGGAAGGCTGTGATAGTTGCCATTAGCAGGAGGGAACTTGCTTCAGTCTGGACTCCTGCTTTCATGCTCTTTGTAGCCTCCCATGTGGAGACCATGTGCTGAGCCTGAACTGACAGGCCTTATTGTCTCTCTGCAGCTGAGAGTGCCACATACTGTCTTGTGAAGAATGCTGTGAAAATGTTTAAGGACATCGGGGTATGTGTCTACGACCATGCTGCCCTTTGTTTTGTGTGGCTCTGATCGGTTGTTCTGCCTCTGTGGGACCCAGAAGACGCAGTTTGTTGCCGGGTTAATTGGGACTATATTTTCCGTGGTGGGGGTGGGGGCTGGGCATGTTGAAGGCTTGTTTGGATGCTCCAGGATTTTGCTGGTTTCATATTCATTCCCAAATGATAACAGACATTAGGCAAGTCCAATGGTAACTGTTCCATATTCTATTATGTTTGCATGTTTACTGGTATTGCTAGAATTAGTCTCGAGTTCTTTTACCTTTATGTATGATGGGCTCCACAGAGCTGCATGTGGCCTTTATAAGGGGCTGTTTTTGACTGTATTCCAACTTAAATTGTGAAATCCAAGTTAGTGGCTGGACTCCCCCTTTATATCTTGACTCACACCTCCGTGCTTGCATTCAACTCACACACCTCCATGCTTGCATTCAACTCACACCTCCATGCTTGCATTCAACTCACACACCTCCATGCTTGCATTCAACTCACACACCTCCATGCTTGCATCTGACACACACCTCCATGCTTGCATTCAACTCACACACCTCCATGCTTGCATCTGACACACACCTCCATGCTTGCATCTGACACACACCTCCATGCTTGCATCTGACACACACACCTCCATGCTTGCATCTAACTCACACCTCCATGCTTGCATCTGACTCACACCTCCATGCTTGCATCTGACACACACACCCCCACGCTTGCATCTGACACACACCTCCACGCTTGCATCTGACTCACACCTCCATGCTTGCATCTGACTCACACACCTCCATGCTTGCATCTGACACACACACCTCCATGCTTGCATCTGACTCACACACCTCCATGCTTGCATCTGACACACACCTCCATGCTTGCATCTGACACACACCTCCACGCTTGCATCTGACTCACACCTCCATGCTTGCATCTGACACACACACCTCCACGCTTGCATCTGACACACACACCTCCATGCTTGCATCTGACACACACCTCCATGCTTGCATCTGACACACACCTCCATGCTTGCATCTGACACACACACCTCCATGCTTGCATCTGACACACACACCTCCATGCTTGCATCTGACACACACCTCCATGCTTGCGTTTGACTCACACACCTCCATGCTTGCATCTGACACACACCTCCATGCTTGCATCTGACACACACCTCCATGCTTGCATCTGACTCACACCTCCATGCTTACATCTGACACACACACCTCCATGCTTGCATCTGACTCACACACCTCCATGCTTGCATCTGACACACACCTCCACGCTTGCATTCAACTCACACACCTCCATGCTTGCATTCAACTCACACACCTCCATGCTTGCATTCAACTCACACACCTCCATGCTTGCATCTGACACACACACCTCCATGCTTGCATCTGACTCACACACCTCCATGCTTGCATCTGACACACACACCTCTATGCTTGCATCTGACACACACCTCCATGCTTGCATCTGACACACACACCTCCATGCTTACATCTGACACACACCTCCACGCTTGCATCTGACTCACACCTCCACGCTTGCATCTGACTCACACCTCCACGCTTGCATCTGACTCACACCTCCACGCTTGCATCTGACTCACACCTCCATGCTTGCATCTGACACACACCTCCATGCTTGCATCTGACACACACACCTCCATGCTTACATCTGACACACACACCTCCATGCTTGCATCTGACTCACACACCTCCATGCTTACATCTGACACACACCTCCACGCTTGCATCTGACTCACACCTCCACGCTTGCATCTGACTCACACCTCCATGCTTGCATCTGACACACACCTCCATGCTTGCATCTGACTCACACCTCCATGCTTGCATCTGACTCACACACCTCCATGCTTGCATCTGACACACACCTCCACGCTTGCATCTGACTCACACACCTCCATGCTTGCATCTGACACACACCTCCATGCTTGCATCTGACACACACCTCCACGCTTGCATCTGACTCACACACCTCCATGCTTGCATCTGACTCACACCTCCATGCTTACATCTGACACACACCTCCACGCTTGCATCTGACTCACACACCTCCATGCTTGCATCTGACACACACCTCCATGCTTGCATCTGACACACACACCTCCATGCTTACATCTGACACACACCTCCATGCTTGCATTCAACTCACACACCTCCACGCTTGCATTCAACTCACACACCTCCATGCTTGCATCTGACACACACCTCCATGCTTGCATCTAACTCACACCTCCATGCTTACATCTGACACACACCTCCATGCTTGCGTTTGACTCACACACCTCCATGCTTGCATCTGACACACACCTCCATGCTTGCATCTGACACACACACCTCCATGCTTGCATTCAACTCACACCTCCATGCTTGCATCTGACTCACACCTTCATGCTTGCATCTAACTCACACCTCCATGCTTACATCTGACTCACACCTTATGCTTACATCTGACACACACCTCCATGCTTGCATCTGACACACACACCTCCATGCTTGCATCTGACTCACACACCTCCATGCTTGCATCTGACACACACCTCCATGCTTGCATCTGACACACACACCTCCATGCTTGCATCTGACACACACCTCCACGCTTGCATCTGACTCACACCTCCACGCTTGCATCTGACACACACACCTCCATGCTTGCATCTGACACACACACCTCCATGCTTGCATCTGACACACACCTCCATGCTTGCATCTGACACACACACCTCCATGCTTGCATCTGACACACACCTCCATGCTTGCATCTGACACACACCTCCATGCTTGCATCTGACACACACCTCCATGCTTGCATCTAACTCACACCTCCATGCTTGCATCTAACTCACACCTCTATGCTTACATCTGACACACACACCTCCATGCTTGCATCTGACACACACCTCCATGCTTGCATCTGACACACACACCTCCATGCTTGCATTCAACTCACACCTCCATGCTTGCATCTGACTCACACCTTCATGCTTGCATCTAACTCACACCTCCATGCTTACATCTGACTCACACCTTATGCTTACATCTGACACACACCTCCATGCTTGCATCTGACACACACACCTCCATGCTTGCATCTGACTCACACACCTCCATGCTTGCATCTGACACACACCTCCATGCTTGCATCTGACACACACACCTCCATGCTTGCATCTGACACACACACCTCCATGCTTGCATCTGACACACACCTCCATGCTTGCATCTGACACACACCTCCACGCTTGCATCTAACTCACACCTCCATGCTTGCATCTGACACACACCTCCATGCTTGCATCTGACTCACACACCTCCATGCTTGCATCTGACACACACACCTCCATGCTTGCATCTGACACACACCTCCACGCTTGCATCTGACTCACACCTCCACGCTTGCATCTGACACACACACCTCCACGCTTGCATCTGACACACACACCTCCATGCTTGCATCTGACACACACACCTCCACGCTTGCATCTGACACACACACCTCCATGCTTGCATCTGACACACACACCTCCATGCTTGCATCTGACACACACACCTCCATGCTTGCATCTGACACACACCTCCATGCTTGCATCTGACACACACCTCCACGCTTGCATCTGACTCACACCTCCATGCTTGCATCTGACACACACACCTCCATGCTTGCATCTGACACACACCTCCACGCTTGCATCTGACTCACACCTCCATGCTTGCATCTAACTCACACCTCTATGCTTACATCTGACACACACCTCCATGCTTGCGTTTGACTCACACACCTCCACGCTTGCATCTGACACACACACCTCCATGCTTGCTCTGACACACACACCTCCATGCTTGCATCTGACTCACACCTCCATGCTTGCATCTGACTCACACCTCCACGCTTGCATCTGACACACACACCTCCATGCTTGCATCTGACACACACACCTCCATGCTTGCATCTGACACACACCTCCACGCTTGCATCTGACACACACCTCCATGCTTGCATCTGACACACACACCTCCATGCTTGCATCTGACACACACACCTCCATGCTTGCATCTGACACACACCTCCATGCTTGCATCTGACACACACCTCCATGCTTGCGTTTGACTCACACACCTCCATGCTTGCATCTGACTCACACCTCCATGCTTGCATCTGACACACACACCCCCACGCTTGCATCTGACACACACCTCCACGCTTGCATCTGACTCACACCTCCATGCTTGCATCTGACACACACACCTCCATGCTTGCATCTGACACACACACCTCCATGCTTGCATCTGACACACACCTCCATGCTTGCATCTGACACACACCTCCATGCTTGCATCTGACACACACACCTCCATGCTTGCATCTGACACACACACCTCCATGCTTGCATCTGACACACACCTCCACGCTTGCATCTGACTCACACCTCCACGCTTGCATCTGACACACACACCTCCATGCTTGCATCTGACACACACCTCCATGCTTGCATCTGACTCACACCTCCACGCTTGCATCTGACTCACACCTCCACGCTTGCATCTGACACACACACCTCCACGCCTGCATCTGACTCACACACCTCCATGCTTGCGTCTGGCCCACACCTCCATGCTTGCATGTGACACACACACCTACAGCTTTGTATCTTTTTTGACATTTTGGGTTATGGACATAGGTCAAGGGCTTTTATTAAAGTACTTCCTCTGGGCAGTTTGTTCGTTGACTTAGTCTCTCTTCTTTCTCTCCTCAGGTTTTCAAAGAGACCAAGCAGAAGCGAGCGTCTGTCTTAGAACTGAGCACCACTTTCCTACCTCAGGGCAGCCGGCAGAAGCTCCTGGAATACATTCTGAGCTTCGTGGTGCTGTAGGGTTCCCTCAGCACCTATCTCCGTGAGGAGCTGATGAGTCCTTTGCAGACTCCAGTCTGACCCAGAGTGGCAAGTTTCCTGGCATGGGCCAGCCTGCCTTACCCCGAGGAGACTTCCAGGAAGACATGTGCCTTCTGCCCCCGTGGACCTGCGCTCCTCCCAACACAGACGCAGTGGCCCGTGCAGAGCACTTGGGGCCAGTGCCACCTGCGCTTCATGATCACTAGGTTGCTAGGTGAAATCTCAGTAAGTTATTCTGCAGTTTATTAAAGACGCACATTTTAATTTAAGTATAACTTTTCAGGCTAGTTACTGTGATGGACACTGAGGTGTTTGTAGAACTGACTCTTACATAGTAAGAAATAATGTTTCCTTTAAACTAATTGGGCCATCCGTTCTCTGTCTTCATTTTATTGCTGTCAGCAGAAGTTATGGTTTGTATTCGAGCACTTTCCTCTCGCTGTCCTGGGCGGGCAGACCCCCCCATGTGTTTGAAGCTGCCTGAAAGCAGATGATACTGTGTAGGTCAGGAAGGGAGACTCTGAAGAAGGAGCTAGCGTCAGAGAGTGAATCTGGTTGGCCAGGTGAAGCTGTGCTTGGCTAGGAAGTGGCATTAAAGGCTTTGCTTGTGTGACAAGAGTGCCATTGAGCTGTAATGACCACAGTGTTTAGAGTCCCCCCTGCCGATGCCCGTACCCTCCTTGCCCTGGGAGTGGCAGGCACTGCTGTGTTTGGGGCTCAGCCACAGTGATCACTGACCTGTGCACACCGCTGGGCCAGGGTCCGCAGACACTGCTCGCTGACCATGTGCTGCAGCCCTCTCTGGATGGCTAGTACTCAGAGGGTGCACTGTGCAGCCTGGGTGGCACGCACAGGGTCCCCACTGAGTGGCAGGCGGTTGGAGGCATAGACATTTATGTGGGCCACATACCCAGACTCCATTGCCACGTAAAGAAAGGCAAGTAATTATGGAAACTTTTTGTCTTAGTGGGTAGGAGCATAGCTGTTAGTTCTTTGTGGTGATCATGGCAGTTTCTCAACAATCACGTGACAATACAATCTCTAACTGTCTACTGTCCGTATGTATGGTTTTATGGAATTATGAATTTTCTGATGAGTGATGTATAGATGATTTGAATTTATAAAAGCATTAGGGATGAAGTTCATACTTTCCTGAACTTGAGTTTTAAACACTAATTGTATCCTGTGAGTGACGTGTGTGTTGGGGGAGGGTGGGGTCCCGCCTGGCATTACACGGTGCATGAAGTGGCTGGTCTGGAGCTCAGAGCAGTGATGCTGTGCTGTGCTGACCCCCACCCTTGCCATGTGCATGCCACGTCTCTTCTTCCTTCGCACCAGCTCTCCGTCAACTGTGGCGACTTTGGTGTGGAGTGGCACGGTTACCTTTAGCCTCTGCATTACTCACTAGGGTAGGCTGACACTTCCCTTGGCTGTACTTGGGGGATACCGGGGGAGTCTGGCTTACTCCCTTGGGTTTACCTCATCTGGGGACTCAAGCATTTTGTTGGTCTCTCCTCTTTCTTTATTCTCTAAATGGAAACTGAAGGTGACTCCTTCTGTCAGGTAGCTGCAGGGCCATTGGCCTGACCTGTCAGTGGGCGTTGCTGTCCTGCCCGTCAGCTCTGCAAATGCCCGCTGCTCCCCAGCCTGCGCAGAGACATGTGCATCCCCTGTCCCGCGCTGTGTTCTCCCTTTCAGTAGGTTTTACTTTGAGGACTGCTGTTTACTGTTGCCTGACAATTAACTCACTGTGAGGGTAGGTACGCACGCTTCCGTAACTAACTGGTGCTTTGAAACCTTTTTTAAGGAAGAAAAATCTCTACCAAAGTTATGCTCTTCCTGACCCTTGAGTTAATTTTAGCACAACTCATTCTTCAGTGCCTCATTATGAAAGAAAAAAGCATCATAATATGGCTTCAAGGTAGCCCTGGTCTCTAATAGAAACATTCCCTTGTTTTCCAGCCCTGGGTGGCTTCCTCGAAGAAAGATTAAACAAACTAGGTGCTTGAATATAATTTATTACAGTTTACTGCATTTCTGTCAAATTGAAATGCATGGCCTTCAGGGGAAGACTGTGAGTCAAGTTTAATAGCTACAAACACTGAGCAATACTGCTGTCCGTAAGACCCAGCCAAGGAAGCCAGAGGGAGGGGCATTCGTCTCCAAATCCTAAGGAAAATGAAGGCAAAAACAAGTGTTACGTCAGTTCAGCCAGGAACACTGTACCCTTCTTGACTCTGTTAAACCGTGCAAGTCAGGAGGCCGAGTACTTTAGAAAGTACATCTCGGTGGCAGGGAACAGACGCTTGGACAGGAGTTCCTGCCCTGCCGCCTCGGGCCCCACAGTGTTCGGATCATGTGATGTCCTGAGATGGGATCCGTGGGAATGCCCAGTGCCATGCAGTGTGGAAAGGATTGCGTCTGCCAGTGCTCACACCCGCTGCACACAGCATTTCCCAATCTGTTTGGACCTCAGGACCTTTCCTCCTCTGGGATGCTGCATGCCATGGAAAACGTTTTCAGAAGCTACACGAATCGCTCTTTCAACAGACCAAATGTCACCACGGTGACAAGCAAATGTCACCAAATGTCACCACGGTGACAAGCAGACTCTTGCATGCTTTCTGTATCACTCTCGATGCACCGCGTGCTCTGACTGTCTTTCCTCACAGGAGAGTAAGCACAGGGAACGGGCTGCAGTGTTTTCCTCTGTGGAAGATCAACTGGCAACCCTGGCCTTTTTAAAACCGAGAGTAGCAGAATTAATAGAGGAACTAATTGGGGTAAATAATAAAGGTTTTAATCCAGATCTAGAAGAAAACACTGCACAGTTGGATGCAGATTTTTATCCGTAGATAACCGTAGTGTTTTGAAATGATAGGCCCTATCTTTGAAGTTTCTAAGACTTACTATGGGATGTAAATCTGTTTTTTAAAAACACTTTTTAGGGGCTTGAGAGCTGCCACCTGGTACTTTGTTTAGTGCGACCAGTGACTGCTTCAAGCGACTCTTGACCTTCCCAATAGCTAAAGGGCTAACTGTTTATGGAAGGCGTTTGTTATAGCGTTTGCCCATTGTACAAAGCAATGCCTGATTGTTGTAAAGAGAATGACCACTGTAAAATAGCACTGGGTGATTCTGTGAGTGACACTGCCTTGCAAATGTTGACTGATTTTTATGCCCAATGATGGTACAACCTGAGAAGCATGGAAATGGAGTTTTGTTTTAATAAACCAGAAAAAAACCCAAAAACCCCCGACTTCTCTTTAATGTCTTGAATTGTTGTGTTGAGACTGCGTTGCTCACGTTGCCTGTTTAACTTCACACAGAACTTTGGTAAAATGTTAGGATGCAAACCGAGGTCAACACGTGGGTCGTCCAGCCGTGATTTTTTTTTTTCTTTTCTTTTTTTTGGAGCTGGGGACCGAACCCAGGGCCTTGCGCTTGCTAGGCAAACGCTCTACCACTGAGCTAAATCCCCAACCCTCAGCCGTGATTTTATAGGCTCACATTACTTCAACCTTGCTGAAGCATTTGGCGATGGGGATGCCTGTTCACATCACTTTGGGTGGCTATGGCCCCTTTAGTGTGCTTTCAGTCATCTGTTTTCATAGGTATTTAACTTCACAAAAAAGTACTATGAGGTCCTAGATTTCCCCACTAGTTTATAACGGTTGAATAGTTGCTCAAAAAATATTAGTGTATTTTTTAAGAGTAAAGAATTTACTTTATGAAAGCAGATATTTTGTAGCTCCTTTGAGTGTGCCCACAGGTAGCTTGCCCCAGGACTGAATCTGGGATGGTGGCAGACTTGGTCATGATGACCATGCACCTACTCTTTGGAGTGCCCCAACAGCTTCCAGATGTGGATGTGGGCATGTCCGTTAGCATCTGCAGCCACCCAGCCCTGCCATGTTCCTGCATGGAGGTCTTTTCCCCAGCCGAAGGCATGAGGTTGACTCAGTTTGAGAAAATACATCTAAAATGGGTCAAATTCAGCTTTTACTGCCTGCGTCTTCCCCTTCGGGCGTTTCTCTGTAAAGGTGTCTTTTCCTTCTCTCATCTGTCTACTCAGAAGTTTCAGTTTTGGATTTCTAGTTGCTGTTTTTGTAATAAAAACCTTAGTGCCCAGAAGATAGCTTTACACAGTAGTGGAACGTTGAGGCTGAAGGAGGTCCATCTCTGGTAAGGCCTGTTTAGTTTCTGTTGTCAACTTGATACAACTTGGGAAGAGGGGTCCTCAACTGAAGAGTTTCCTCCATCATATTAGCCTGTGGCTAGGTCTGAGGAACTGTCTAGAATGTGGGTTCGGGTGTGAGAGGGCCCATTCCACTGTGAGTGGCACTCTATGTAGGTGGCCCTGGACTCTGTAAGAAAGCCAGCAGGAGAGTGCTGCTGGTAAGCTGTTTCCACTCTTGGTTTCCTCCCCCAGTTCCCACCCGACTCCCCTCAGTGTTGGGCTATGACCTGGAAGTGATAGCTGAAGCAAACCCTTTCTTCTCCAAGCTGCTGTTGGTCAGAGTGTTGTATCCCAGTGACAGAAGACTAGGACAGTGTGCTTGCTTCAGTCACAGGGATCTGGGTTTGGGCCTCAGCACTGATATAAAAAGCCAGGTATGGCTGCAAATGCACGTGACCCCAGTGCTGTAGACGGTGGGGACGGTGGGGACAGGAAGATCACTGGGCCTGGCTGGCTTGCAGCCTTGCTCCCAGTTCAGCGAATATCCCATCTCGAGGGACCAAGGGGGGCACTGACAGGACACCCAGCATCTTCCCCTGGCCTCCACATGGGCTCAGTACATATATATACATATACTGTACATGCACCCCACATACACAGACATACAAAGCAGCGGGGAAAGGGGTTTTAGGGTCTGTGAAGGACTAGAACGTGGTGGTCGCTGGTCATGGGGTGTCAGGGCAAACCAAGTGCCTTAGACAGCATGCCATTTACCTGGTGTGTTCTGGAATGCAGTCAAGAGCTTACAACATAGAACCTTTGAACACTTTGCTAAGTTCACCGGATATGCAAATTAGGGTCAGTAATTGCTCACATGACTTTGGACACACGATTGAATTTTCCCTTTCATAAGTTGGGGCTAGCTAACTGCCAAGATGAGCCCTTTAAAGTGTCCCAGAAGTATAATCTATTCTCAGCACGAAGGTGAACTTCTTTTGTTATCCTGGGTTTTCTTGAGGCAGGTTTTGACAGTAGATTCAGAAGGTCCCTTACCTATTTCTGCTCCTCTACTGGGACAGTCACCAGTGGGAGCTCCTGGACCCATCTTTCTGAGTCTTCCTGCAGAGGATAGTCTTAGCCTCTGTCCAAAGTGCTGGTGAGCCAACAAGTCATGGGTGGCCTTCAGTTTATAAGCTGGGAGTGACCTGTGTGACACACAGCCTAGCTTCTTTGCTCTCAGGAATGTTGGGGGGGGTGCCACAAGGCTTCTGTTGCCCACAGCAAGTGACTCATTAACACCCCTGTCTCTCCCTTCTGTCTCCTTTGGTCAGTCCCTACTTCTTCCTGACATCTGCTTGCACATAGATGACTTGTTGATGAACTCTCTGTTGCTGTGTAGTTACAGATGGGCACAACCAGTTACCGCATGCCACAGCTCCATGCTGGGCCCCTGGTACTCTCGGACCCGGGCAGTCACTCCCTGGCATTACTTCTGGCGCTGTAGGCTATATAGAACGAACATTAATTTATCTCAGTGGTGGCTGGCTTTAGTTAGGCACCATGCCACGTTAGTCTAGCTATCTTCTGGCCCCAGCGGTCTCTCTTCTCCCATTGCTAGTCACCCTGGCCAGCCGAGAATTCTGGTCCCAGCTACCTGGTAATAACAAGACTCAACAAACTGTAACCCAACAGCCAGATCTATATGTTAAATACTCAGTGTACCATACATCCACACAATAAACTTACAACTGCCCACCTAGATAAGATAAATTTGCCTACAGAAATCCATCCCAGAGCTACCTTGGCAATTAAGGACCATCTGGATCTGGGTCATCCCCAGTCTCCATTTTGATTCTCCCTCCTTCTCCTTCTCTCCCTCCCTACAAAAAATTTGTCCCCCAATCATGGCCTTGATCTAACTTGTGCCAGCCCTCACCTGCATAATGCCACCAACCTACAACTTTCCTGTCTTGACTGGTTCTAGGAACATCAAGCAAAGACAGCCTTTAGTCATCATTAGACTATGTTGAGCTGATACCCCATTTTGGATGAGCAATATGAGAGCCCACGAGAGCAGAGCGATGGATAGATCTCCTCTGTTGTTTTGTTGGGAAAGGTCTACCTACAATGGTTGGAGATATCAAAATAGAGATGAAATGTTCAGAAAGAGCTAGTACTGTCCAGAACCAACCTTTATAGCTCTGAAAGACCATACAAGTGCTAAGCCTTCTCCTCACCCCGGAGCAGCACCATATCTCCCAGGGGACAAAGACTACACCCAAGGAAAGCTCCCTAACAACACTGCCCTTGGCTGAGTTGGTTCCAGAGCTTGCCCTGCTGCTGTGGAGACTGGGGAATGACTGTGGTGTTCTCATCCAAGACACATTCAGTCTTGAAGGGAGGAGAAGAAAAGATAGTTTAAATGAGAAGTCTCAAAATTACACCTAGTTGAATTTGGCAGACCATTAAATGGTTCTATACAGGATCCGTATGTTGTCATGTTATTCTGGTGACATGGAGACTCCAGGCTGATGAGTTTTCAAGCAAATGCCAGCTCCCTGGGAGACGGAGGATGACCCAGATCCAGATGGTTGTTTCTAAAGCGGTGGTGGTTAAAGTTGTTAGATCTACACTCCTGCCTGGAGTTGGGGGTTGATGGGCTGACAGGTTGTGTCTTTCTATTCCTGTGTTTGCCCATGCCCTGTGCCAAGGGCCATTTGATAACAGGGCTCATGCATTTGCTTTGTTTTATAAAACAGCCAGCAGTGTCTCTGGATGCACACACTTTTAAAAATGGAGGACAGCAGTCATTTGAGTTTGTAGATGGAGCAGTTTTGCTCTTTGCAATTTGCTTTTTATAACCTTGCTGAGCACAAACGTACAGCCAGTCTCAGAGATGCCAGCTGTGCAGGCAGGACCCATTGTACAGAAGTGGAGGCGAGGTTTGAGGGAACTCTTCAACTTTTTCAGGGGAGTTGGCAGCTAGGAGGAGGCTGACCCCCAGATTTCTTCAATCCCTTGTCTCCTGCTGTGTGTGTGTGTGTGTGTGTGTGTGTGTGTGTGTGTGTGTGTGTGTGTGTGTTTGGATTTCAGGACTAGTGTGTTAGGTCTCCTCTGGGGTGCAAGAGGAGGAGGGGATAGAATGGAACTGGCAGCGTTATAAACGTTAGTCCAGGGTGCTGTCTCTGAAGAGAGAACCTGGAAACTCAGTTCTCTTCTGCCTGGCCACTCTCCTTCCTCCGCCAGCATTGGACAGACACTGGCCCAGCCTCTGTATAAACAGGCTTTGGGATTCTCCTGCCTCATTCTGTCTTAAAGGAGTACATTAATTTTCATTTCCTTTATCCAGGCCGTCCTGTACCAGGACGCTGGGTGTGGCCATGCCGCACCTTTTGGATCTGACCACTAGGTGGTGATAGAACTTCATCAACCGGTTCTAAGCCACAGATCTAGGTAATTAAAAAAGAAAAGAAAGGAAAAGAAGAGTGGTCTAGGCTGCTCAGACAACCAGGGCGAGTGTGTTGCTTGTCACATACTGCCTGACATTATGATGGCCTCAGATGAAGTCTGGATAGGGAAAGACAAGAGACAGGACTGGGGCGTGGCAGAGGGCAGCTAGAAGCCCACGGGAAGCTGGAGACCCCCCGTGACTGCCGGGCATCTGCTGTCTAAGGACCCCTAGGAATGAATGCCTACAAGGGCTGCAGAAAGTGAGGGGCAGGACAGGTCCATTCTCTGGTGCCCTGCGGATTCCGAGTACTATCACTAAGTTCAGGGTCTGTCTTACTCCCCACTTTGGTCCACCCTTGTACTATTGGAAAACGGAGTAGAAATAATTTCGGAGGTCTATGATGAGGACCTAAGTGCTTCCCGGCCACCTGGAAATACCTCTTTGGTGCCCACTGTATGGGAACTTGACTTTGAGCTTTACCAGCTCAGTTTCTCCGGACGAGCCTCGCATTTTAAGCTCCTTTATTCATTCACAGCGTGCGTTTTACGTGGGAGCAAAAGAGCAAGCTGGGAAGGGGCTGTAGGGTGGGTGCCTGGCCTGCGGGAAAATGGGGGACCGCTAAGGAGGAACGAGGGAGCGAACAGAGGCCAGAGACAACGGTCCACAATTTTATTCTTGCTGATCCCTTTTTGGGTCCTGTCCACACTGAAGAGGGCCTCTGGAGCCACCAGGACTATGGCCATTCTGCCCAGTAGAGGGCGCAAGCGTCCTTCAATTAAGCTTAGAGTTGGAGCCGGCTTGGAAAAGTGTGAAGTTTGGGGAGTTTCAGGGACCAAGATCTGCAGACTATTTCCCAGCATCCCCTTAAATCCCTTAATTCATTTCCAGCTCAGATGTTGCTGTTGTTTCCTTGGGCATTTTATGCCCAGATCTGGTCCCACCATTGCCAGAATGAACTCTAGGGAGGGTGGCTTTTGGCTGGAGCCTAGGGACTCGGGCTGCTGTGGGGAATGCTACTGGGACTCAGTCAGCCCTCATAGGTGCAACTGAGTTGGCTTTCCCAGGAGCCTGCGCCTCACTATGGCCATTTCTCCAGAGCACGAACTTCCTGAACATGATAAGGGATCTTTGGCATGGTATTTAATTCTTTCTTTCAAGTTAGGTTTGTATTTAGTGTGTGTGGAGGGAGCAGGCAGGGGGGCAGTGGGTGGGCACGGAGGTCAAGGACAAGTTACTGGGTCAGTAACAGTGGGTCTCAGGGAACGAGCTGCAGGCTTGGCAGCAAATGGCTTTACCAACAGAGCCTTGGCACCTGTCTGTTCCTGTTCCTTCTTTAATCCCTCCAGGCCTAGCTGGATCCATCCCTCAGAGCAAACCACTGATACTTGGCCCCGGGTGTCCTGGAACCAGGCTGCGTGTAGGTAATGATGTCTCGCCTTTGGGGCCCTTTCCTCTGCTAGGCTTTTCTAGGCCAGGAAACTGGACTCAGCCTGGCCTTCAGTTGTCCTCTGCCAAGCTTTTTGGAGGAGTCAGGACCAGCGGCTGTGAGCTCGTTCAGCTACAGCCTTTCCTCTGGGTCCCAACAGGTCCCTTCAGGTCCTTGGAGCTGTTGTCAGAGGCAGGTACAGACAGATGCCGCACATTGTAGAGCCCGACGCTGGCAGGGCTCTTGAGGACCGACTCTACACAGGCTCATGTACTCAGGGCTGTAGCATGGTCTCGTATGTGGCATCAGCTGACAGACCTGCTTGTCAAAGCCATGGCAGCCAGACTGGATTTTCTTTCTGCAGCAGACGAAGCTTCTGTCTTCTGTGGTCAGGGATCCTGCTTCCTGCAGGAGCCCTGGCTCCCCAATACCCCTTTACTTCACTGGTTTGCTTGTGAAGTGGGTTAGTCTGATATGCTAACATATTTGCTTTATAATGGCATTGGCAGAATCACCAAGGATCTCCAGGAAATGAGTACTAAGGTTGATATTGCTAGCGCCCGTGAAGCTGGGGCTGCTGGGGACACCCAGGGAGCTGCCTTGCATGGGGACTTGGCAGTTCCTACGAGTGCCTATCTCTGCTCTTCCTGAGGAAAAGCAACAGAAGTTATGAGGGAAGCCAGCAGGCAAGAGGCAATGTGTCAGTGTGATTTATGAGAGGAGACTCAGAGAGGTTAAGATTCTTGCTCTGAGCCACACAGCAAGGAAGCGACAGAGGCAGACGTTTGTATTATAACTTGCAGAATTCTGTCTGCAAATGGTACTAAAGGGCCAGGAGTTCAGTGTTCATTTATCTTTGCTGGAGACTTAGTGCAGGCTAAAGGCTGGGGAGAGAACTCAAGGGGATGCCCAGGCCACGTGACAAATCCAGACAGCTTTAGGGCCACCCAAATGAGGGGCCTACATCTTGGGAAGTCTACAAATAGTAGGCCATGTACACGGTGACCTTATCCTGGGAAGCAATGCTCCTCGCTCCTGAAGCAGAGTCTTGGAGACAGCTGGAATGTTTTAGTCTGGAGTTTCCTGGGCTGAGACATTTTACCTCTTCCCTTAAAAAAAAAATTCCTGCTCATCATGAAATTCCAAACATGTATCAGAGTGGTAAGAACAGTGTCTCGTCACTGGTCCCTCAGTCCAGTCATGGGCGCCAGCTATTGCCAGCCCAGGGTCAGGTTTCCTTTAGCTATACCCTGCCTCTCCCCCCCTCTGGATTTTCTCCAAGAAAATCTCCCACAGCTGGGGAGGATGATGGGGCTTTTAAGGAAAGAATCGCAATCCCATGATCACATCTAAAACATGCATATCAATTCTAGGCAACGTTCAGTGATTAATTACCTTCTTCCCTTTTAAAGAGTCAGTCCAAGTTAGGATCCAGACAAGTGCCACATGTGGTTAAGTCTTCCACTTTCTTCTGAGATGTCATCTCTCCCTTTCCTTTTCTTCCCTTTGAAATAATGTGTTTGGGGAATCTGGTTGTGCCTTGGGTAGCTTCCCACACCTATTGCTTGATTTTGCATTCTGGGGTCCTGACTTGCAAACTCCTGTGCCCCCTGTATTATCTGCAACCTAGAGTGTGCGACTCTGGAGGCTTGAACGCATTCTGGTTTGAGGCTTTGGAGTGTGGTATTTGGAAACACGGATCAAAGGGCAGCCTGCTGAGTAGTGTGTGTGTGTGTGTGTGTGTGTGTGTGTGTGTGTGTATGTGTGTGCATATTTGTGTCTGGGAGTGATTCTCCACACTTTTGGTCACTTCCAAAAGCCTCTGCTTGGTGTTGTCAGGCTTCTTTTCTGGGCTTCTTTTCCAAGACAGGCAAGGCGTTAAGTCAAAAGTATACTTGAAGCTCCTTGGAAAACTTAGAGAAACAGAAGGGGGAGCCTCACTCAGCAGGTAGAATTCTACTCCTCCCCACCACCCGCATTACACAAAATGGAGAATTCCAGCCTTGAATTGTGTTTGTGACAGGCAGAGCAAAGGAGGTTAGGCTTAAAAACAGTCTCAAAAGGCTATGAATTTTGAACTGATGAGGAAAGTTTGGAATGGGAATGCAGAGGTAGGGAAGGGCCCCTGTTTTGTGTGTGTGTGTGTGTGTGTGTGTGTGTGTGTGTGTGTGTGTGTGTGCACGTGTGCTGCTTAACCTCCATTACTGACTTCACTGGATTGAGAATTACCTAGGGGGCATCCTGTTAGGATAGTTCCACAGAGATCTAGAAAGACCTATACTCAATGTAGATGCCACCATCTTATGACCCGGGGACCTAAAATTAATAAAGAGAGACAGAATGAGAGCAAACAAACTGGGCTAGCATTCATCTCTCTCTTTTTCCTGACTAAAGATGCCATGTGGCCAGCTACCTCACACTCCAACCTTCCTCCGGTGATGGGCCATACTCCTCTAGACTGAGCCGGAACAAATCCTTCCTTCATTAAGGTTTGGTGAGGACACAGATTGGGAGGGAGGGAGAGAGAGCAAGAGAGAGAGAGAGAGAGAGAGAGAGAGAGAGAGAGAGAGAGAGAGAGAGAGAGAGAGAGAGGAGATATATCAGTTCCTAACTACCACACAACTACTACAGCCCAGCTGTTGGGTGCCAGAGGGGAAAATGGTGACCTATATATCGTGCCCTATTGACAAGACAGATGGCAAGCAGGAGAAGCCACCTGCAGCTGGCTTTGTGGAAAATCTGGCACCAGAGTGCGGGTAATTCATCTAGGGACTCACTGAGCTGTAAGCTTGCTAAACTGTGTCTGTTGGAGGCCTTGGGCTTGCCTGACATGGCAGTCTAACGGGAAACTGAGCCAGGTACTGCAAAAGTAGCTATGAACTTGGGGCCTCCTTAGGGGCCACAGCACTGCAGATGCCTGCGTCTGCAGCCGGCTTCTGGGATGGCTGAACTCACTCTCTGAGCACATCCCTAGCTGCAGAGAGGGTCGTGTGTATGGCATGGTATGGCCTGCATTCCAATGCTCACAATGCTTTGCCCAGCATCTGTTTTCATGGATCTTGGTGCTTCTGTGCACCCTCCCCCATCAGGATGGGGTTTGTCCTCTTTTGGAGTGAAGGCTGCTGATATGGGAAAGGAAAGATATAGGGTGTGGTATAGGGGATGTTAGAACTCTGGTTCCAGGTGGGTGTGGCTCTTAGTCTTGGCTTTACTTCTGCCTGTGGGATTTGGGTGCAGACAGGTGAGAACATTCTGAACCTTAGTTACCTCTTTTGCCCAGTGGGGGGGGGGGTATGCGCCGCATAGAATGGCTTCAAGGGTTATAGAGGAAAATGTAAAGAGAAGGCACTGGGTACCCACCATGGAAGCAAGCAAGCATGCACAGTGAGCTTCCATAGCTCTTGTCATTTGCAGGCTGCATGGTGCCTAGCTCTGAGCCCGTGCTCTCTATCCAGAATGGGCTGTGATACTTGACCAAGAATGGCAGACCTTCGGATCTGTATTTTTTTTTTCTTTCATTTTTTCTTGGATATTTTCTTTATCTACATTTCAAATATTATCCCCCTTCCCAGTTTCCACTTGGGAACTCCCCATCCCATCCCCCTCACACCCTGCCTCCATGAGGGTGCTTCCCCACTCCCTCCCACCTCCCTGCCTGCCCTGGGGAAATGAGCCTTCACAGGACCAGGGGCCTCTCCGTCCACTGATGCCCAATAAGGCCATCCTCTGTTACATATGTGGCTGGAGCCATGGGTCCCTCCATGTGTACTCTTTGGTTGGTGGTTTAGTCCCTGGGAGCTCTGGGGTTCTGGTTGGTTGATATTGTTGTTCTTCCTATGGGGTTGCAAACCCTTCAGTTCCTTCAGTCCTTTCTCTAACTCCTCCATTGGGGACCCCGTTCTCAGTCCAATGGTTGGCTGTGAGCATTCGCCTCTGTATTTGTCAGACTCTGGCAGAGCCTCTCAGGAGACAGCTATATCAGGCTCCTGTCAGCATGCACTTCTTGGCACCCCCAATAGTGACTGGGGGGGGGGATCTGTCTTCAAACTGCTTTTGCTACTCGTGGAATGAGTGCTTCCTTTTGCTTCCCTCAGGCCAGACTGTGAGTCCTGCTTGACATGGTGGGTGCTGACCCCTTCCACCAGAATTGTATTAGAGGTTTCCGTTTCCTGCCTGTTTCTAATTACGGTACCTACCCTTAATCATCAGATGAGCGTGATCTGAAAGAATAGGAGCCACCTGGCCTGGCTGAGTCGGTGTGGAAACGTTCAACCTCCTTAACAACAAACATTTTAGTGATGAACTTTTGACTGCAGATGCACACCCCCCACCCCCCACCCCGCCCCCAGACATCCTTTGCTCAGGGGCAGCATGTGGCAGTGGAGATAAGGTCCTCAGGCCCTCTGTCAGGATTGAAGATGCTTCTCTGTGCCTCAGATTCCTCAGGGGTAAAACGAGAAGTTTGTTCATTGCTCTGGAGAACTTTTTCATGTTTAAATTGCCTTGAGCTAGAGTTTGCTGCCAGGCACGGTGACAGGTTTTGAGGCCCTAGCTTTTGAAGTTTGCTTCTCCAAGGATGGCCGTGGGCAAGTGGTCAGGTTTGGTAACCCTCAGGAAGGAGAGCGTTGAGCAGCGACTCGATCGATCGGTAGTCGGCATGAAAGCATTTTTCCGTCTCGAAGGTGTTCTGAGGGTTTCATTGCATCCCTTTAAGTCGTCCTGAGTCTGGATATCTGGAGAGCCTTTCAACATTTGATGTTCAGGCTAAGGAATTTTGGGTGGTAGGGGTGGGGCATCTGTTGTGGTAATAATTGATTAATTAATTAATTAATTAATTAATTAATCTGCTCCACCAGTTCCTACGAGTAACCTGGTGGTCACTTTCTCACTAGTTCTGGCTCCAGCAGGCCATAGGACCTAATTTATCTCAGGAGCTCCACGCTCCCCCCAAGTACTCTCTGACCCAGGCGGTCCGCAGGCTGTTCCACCTTGCCTCGCTGCTTTGCTTTCGCCCACACTTCCCTTGGCGGGTTGTTACCACGCCAGGCATACGCATCCCAATTCCATGGTGGGCTTGGCGCGTCCCGCCACCTCACCTTCTCTTGAACTCAAGTTGCCACACGAAAGAACACACCACACAATAACCTCTGGTCCAATTGATAAGATATCATTTGCCCATCTAGACAGCACGAAATCTTGTGCACACCCACCCCTTAGAAATATTCATAACAACCTGTATCTATGCGCAGAGAAGAATCCTAGCATCTGCCTCCGTGTTCTCCCAGCTGCTTCTCGCGATGGCTCCTTCTCAAACCTCTGTTCCCGCCTCCCTTCCTTCTTGTCCAATGGCAGGCCTCGTTTTGTCTTGTCTGCCTTCACCTGCATAATGACATCAACCTACAGGCATCCATGTTCTGTAAAGATCACTCCTGTGATCTGGTGTGAGCACGACATCAGCTATGGAACCTTGTGCCCCAAATGTATCAGGCAAGGCCAGGGATCCCGGGAGTGTGCATGCTGACTCCTCATGAATTGGCGATCGGCTCAATGACAAGTCTCACCCTAAACAGTGACCTTTAACCTTTTAACACTTGGGTTTAGTGATAAATATTACATATAAATAAATTGCAGAGTTGAGCATTAGATAATAGTCTTTAAAACGTGTGCGTCTCAGCGCCTCCTCTAAGTACTCCGCCGTCTAGCAGGTGGCTTTTGTAATTTCTTACGGCGCATGTCGAGTCACGCAAACCTCAGGGACAGGGAGGCTATCAGAAAGGCGAGAGAAGATGGCACGCAGCGTTTTGCCCTTGAACAGAGGTCGTGGTCACACCCTGGTGATGACTGGTTTGAACACGCTCAGTAGCCTCTGTGGTTTTTACAGCCGCGGGGATTTTCCTGTGATCTCATTTCCAGTCTAGTGTGCAGGGCCCTGTGAAACTTCAATCTAGATCTTTCCTGGGATGACTCACAATATTATACTTTTCTCTTCTCAATCCCCATGTTTCTTATTGTTTAGAAAATATGGGTACTTGCTTAAATGGGGTGTTGGACGAACCTCTAAATGGTAGAACCTTAAAGGTACTTTTTGTTTCTTTCTTTCTGGGATCCTAAGAATATGAGCATGTTACATACACAAACTTATCCTGACTGCATCATGGATGATCCCTCCCTGATATCAAGACACCCAAGAGATCCTACGGTTTTATATCGGTAAGTTCTAAGAAGACTATTTTTTATTTCAGCGTAGGGAACAAATAAGATATGAAACACACCTCAGAACTTTAAGCATCACAAGGCCATGGTGTCGGGGGTTGGGGATTTAGCTCAGTGGTAGAGCGCTTGCCTAGCAAGCGCAAGGCCCTGGGTTCGGTCCCCAGCTCCGAAAAAAAAAAAGAAAAGAAAAGAAAAAAAAAAACAAAACAACAACAACAACAAAAAAAAACAAGGCCATGGTGTCATCAGCCAGCAGAGAAATTTACATCAACACCACAGATAGTTACAACAGAAAGAGGGATAATCACCAGCGTTGAAGGGTAAAGAGAAAATACAAACCCCACACATTTCTTGGAGGAATTACAAAGAGTCCAGTGTTTTTGAAAACAGTCCCGCAGTTCCTCAGAAGGTTAAATAATAATTGGTGCTGGCATGAGAACAGACAAACGGACAGATGGATAGAAAAGACTAGGAATAAATTCACGACGCGGTCAGTCGATCTTTATGGAGATCAAGAACAGGCAAGAAGAAGGGACTGGTGCGCCAAAAGGCACTGTTGGAAAACTGGATCCAAGGAGACCTCCGGGGTATGAGAAGATATCCACAGTCCATCGTGTATTTAGACATAGGGTAGGTAAATTAAAAGATTGGACACAGCTGCATGATCACCCAGCAATTCAGACGTAGGTATGTAGACAGGATTTACTTAGAGGAGAATGTGCAGGTGAATGGGCAATGCTATTTGTCATAGCCCCAAAGAGGAAGGAAGGCCTCACAGCTCTACCACCTATGAATAAATCAAGAAAATGTGCTCTATCTGGACAATAGAGCGGTAGCTGCCCTTTACAAGGAGTATCGATACGTTCTATAGCACGAGTAAATCTTAAGTATATTATCCCTGTAATTGCAGATCTTAGTGAAAAAGACAGATGTAGGGTTCTGTCTGTATGAAGTATCCACTGAGGGGGAAAAATCTACGCAGACAGACAGATATGATCAGCTATGTTCAATGTGTGGGGAGAAGGAAGAAAGGGCTACATCTGCTTTGTATACGGGTCCTTTTTTAACAATAACAAAACAGTTCTGAAATTATAATGATTATGATTGTATAATCCAGATAAATATTACACAGCATTAAGAAAAATGGGTTGAATTCTAGGCCAGCCAGAGCTACACAGTGAGACCCTATATAAAAACAAATGAGTGTGTGTGTGTGTGTGTGTGTGTGTGTGTGTGTGTGTGTGTGTTGGGGGAATATATGTATATATATAGTATGTATGTATATGGTAGGTAGGTAGGCAGATCGATACACAGATGGATGGATATATAGATGGACAGACAGTAGAGTGATAGAGATAGATAGATGGAAGAATTGCTCCCTGAATCTGGGTGTGAGCATGTTCAGTGTTTACTGTTTAATTATTGTCATTTTCTAATGTGTGCAGATAGCAGTCACAGAAATACTCAGTGTTAAAGTCATTTTGTAAATTGTGGTGATATCCAGACTAATCGGTTCTCATCATGCTTCAGGTCTCTATTTCCTTTAACTAACTTTTGGAAATTATTGTTTTGGGGAGGAAAAGTATAAATGATCTCAATGTCAAGGACAATTACACAATGCGTGGGTTTGCCCATGTTGTCCCAGAAGGCCAGGCGTTGGGCAGAAGCAGACAGTGCTTTTGATTTCCAGGTGAAACATCTCAAAGCCTGAAGGATAACAGTAGCAGAAGAACAAGGACACCCTTGTGCTTAAGAATTGAAATGGATATTACCCATAATCCTCTGTAAGAGCTATTTAAAGTGCCTTGAGCATTTTGAGTCCTCCCTTGTGTGAAGCTGTTGCTAATCCCCCCGTCCCCTGGTAATGTGATCATCTACCTGCTCCTCTGAGGTCTTAACGACAAGCCAGAATTCAGTTCCATGAATCCATTTATTGGGAGCACACACAAGGAGCATGGGGAAGAGGTGTATGCATGAGCCATGATGGGAAGCTCACACAGTGTGAGCCTTGGCTTCCCCATAGCCAGAGAGGTGGAATGGGTCTCCTCTCCCTTGGCCTTCCCAGCATGTTCTGCAGCACCTTCCGGAGACCCTGAGAACCCATGTAATTAGGGTAGAACTTCATCAAAATGATGGGGAAGACTGTCTGCAAGCTGAGGACCCAATGACTCCACCCACGTGCTCCTTCTGTGAGGGATGTCGACACTCATCATCATGCCAACATGCCAACAGTCATGACAGACTAAAATAGACACAGCTGATCTCATGAGGGTGGTGGCAGGGTGGCTCAGTCTACGGCAGGTATCTTGTGGGAGCTTCTCCTTCCTGGGCTGTCATTGGCTTTAGAGTGGGACTCTTAAGGGGTTGGTGCAGAGAGACCAAGGGAGTTTCTTTGAAGCAGAGTCAGAACCGGAACAAATGTCCTTAGTTAACCAAGGCGATCACAATTGAGCCGTCACCGGCTATAAACAACCTGACCGTAGGAACCGGGTCCCAGCAGCCCATACCCCTAGGATTCAGCATGGTGCCTGACACGCAGTGGATGTTGAGGAAGCTTTCACTAGATTTTAAATGTCAGCTAGGATGCTGTAGTTACACAGATAGGCTTGAGCAGAACAGGAAGTCAAATGCCGTGCAAACAATCACATAAACAACAGAATAACGTGACAAAGAAGTCTGAAGGGATGAGTGTAGTTCCCAATGACTAAATGGCCACAGGAATGCCCTGTGACCTTTACCTAGGCTTGCCCTTAGATTCCTATCTGCACACACACACACACACACACACACACACACACACACACACACACATGCACGCATGCAGGCACACATCTTTATCTCAGAATTAGGTTGCCCTGTCACTGTTTGCTTCAAGATAGTCAGGATCATAAGGTAAATTTATTTGTCTCACTGGCCTTTTTTGTTGTTGTTGTTGAAGGAGCAAAGAACAAATGGACAGGGCCTGTGCTGGGGCTGCCTCGCAAGTGGAATACCACCCATTGGGAGAGCAAAGTTTGGCAAGGAGAAGGGACTCTTTGTCACCCTTGGACGTGATCTGAGAATGTTCACTTCCCTTTGCTCCAGAGGCTTCAAAGTTTCTCAGCCAGGGGCACATCACAGGCTCCCCACCAAAAGCACACCAGGAAGCTTGTGTTGTCCATGGCTTTCCCCCATCACTGCATTTGGTGTGCACCACCCCTTTAACCACCAGCCACTTAGAGACAGTCCACAAACTCGAAGATGATCTCATGCCCTCCCCCACCCCCACCCCCGTGCTCCTGCTCTACCCTTCTGTGTGCTCTTTCTAGAGTCTGACACCACTCAGGCTCCTGCATCAGAAGACCCAGTCCTTCCTATGTCACCATCCCTCTCTTCCTCCTCAGGGTGTGTCAGTCACAGTCTGTGGATCTGTCCTTTCTTTCCCTCCCTCAGCGCTGTAAGATAGAGACTTTATTCTGTAGGAAAGTAACAACCTGGTCTTCTTGGCTTCCTTTTCCGTGTCCGTCTTCCATCCTGTGACTAGATAATTATTTTTTCTTTTTGTGAGTGTGTGTGCATGCGAGTGCGTGCAGGTGTGTGTAAGTGTATGCATGCAGGTGTGTGTATGCATGCAGGGGCGTGTGTGTGCAGGTGTGTGTGTATGTGTGTGTATGCATGCAGGTGTGTGTGTATGTGCATGCAGGTAGGTGTGTGAGTGTGTGTGCATGCAGGTATGTATATATGCATGCAGGTGTGTGTGTATGTGTGTGTGTGCATGCAGGTGTGTGTGTATGTATGCACGCAGGTGTGTGTATGCATGCAGGTGTGTGTGTATGTGTGTGTGTGCCTGCAGGTATGTATGTATGCATGCAGGTGTGTTTATGTGTGTGTGCATGCAGGTGTGTGTATATGCATGCAGGTGTGTGTGTATGTATGCATGCAGGTGTGTGTATGCATGCAGATATGCGTGTGTGTATGTGTGTGTGCATGCAGGTGTGTGTGTATGTATGCATGCAGGTGTGTGTGTGTGTGTGTGTGTGTGTGTGTGTGTGTGTGTAGACCAGAGGATAACCTTGGGTGTTATTCCTCAGGACCTGCTCACCATTTTCGTGGGACATGGAGCTCCCCAAGTAGACTAGGCTGGCCCATGAGCTTCAGGATTCCCCATGTCCACTCTCCAGTGCAGGGGGTCACAAGCATGTGACACCATAGCCAGCGTTTTCATGTGTGTTCTGGGCAATGAACATATTATAAAACTGAGAGTCTTACTGGCCGAGCTGCCTCCTCCGCATTCCAGATAATTCTAGGGTGTTAAGTTGGTTCTCTGTTTCCTAGCTCAGTGGACAGCTATAGCACAGGGCTCTAGCCCTGGTCCAGAAGATTCATGGGATTGGGTCACACTGCTCATCTTGAGCACACCTCTCCATTGGACTTGGCTCTGGGGTCAGCTCCTGTTTGAAACACTGTAGAGAGAATTTTGGTTTCTTTTGTGGGGTATTTTATTTATTTACATTTCAAATGTTACCCTTTTCCCCTCTGCAACCCCCCTACCCCATTCTCTTTCTCCCTACTTCTATGAGGGTGTTCCCACCCCCACCTCCCCACCTGGGCATTCTCCTACACTGGGGCATTGAGTTCTCACAGGACCAAGGGCCTCTCCTCCCAGAGTTATGCTACATTTTAATCCCAGGTATGGGGTATGCGGCTGCTTCAGTTTGTCCACAGCTGTTAACTATGGTTGTCTGGTGCTCTAGAAGGGCGGTCATTTTTGTCAATTGCAGATACTTTAATTCTGGGGACTCTGGACAGAAAATAAACGCCAGAGCCCTGAGTAGGGTGGGAGGTGCTCCAAGGAAGGAGGCTGCTCCCGCTCCTTGCTGGTCCTTGCTGGTCCTTGCTGGTCCTTGCTGGTCCTTGCTGGTCCTTGCTGGTCCTTGCTGGTCCTTGCTGGTCTTTTCTGCCCCTTGCTGCTCTTGCTTCCAGTTACAGTTTGGGGAGAAGAAGTTGGAGAGATCCTGATGGTGAAGATTGGATTTGCTTCAAGAAACATGATGCCCCTTTTCCCTCTAAACTTTCTTTCCTACCTTAGTGATGGCAGGTTGGAAGGGATTAGGGCAGAATAAGGGTTGGAAGGGAAGAAAATGTATAAAAACTCAGTAAAATATTAAACAAATGCTAACAAAACACTTAGTGCTTTCTTTATCCAGTCTTCATCCTCCCCCCTTGTAAGACTCTACTGCATGAAGGCCAAAGTGGAGGGTTTCTGCGGAAAGCATCATGCACACCTCCCATCCCCATGTATTCTCTGTGTGATCTATGGTGTTTGGTGACCTCGACAGGCCCCCATCTCTGTCTTTAAAGTGTGGAAGTTACAGTGCCTGCTTCACGGGCTACTCTCAGAATTAAACAAAGCGGTCTGCATAAATGGCCTGGAACACGGGGACCATCAGTGCATTCACACCGGGCTTTGAACCCACAGAAGGCTCTGATCCAAGTCTTCATAACCAGGCAGGTGATACTGTAGTGTGTCATTGCTTGTGTTTATGCAACCAGATTAAACCTGATGGAATGAGTTGATCTTACATTTTTGCTCTTCAGTTTCTGGAACAGTAGAATTGGGGGACGGAGGTGGAGATATAGCAGACTTCTAACTAGTCCACAGTTCATCACTTTGTCTCAATGAATCTTTGGAGACTGTTGGAGCTGTTGCCCAGGGATGGTGTGATTGGGAGTGGAGAGTGCTCTGAACCTCAGAGCGGAGGAGGCTGGAGTACAGGGCACACCTACAAAGGAGGCTAGAAACAAGGCGTCCTGGGCACACCTCAATTCTCAGTTCCTTAGGATCACATGCTGGAATGAGTCCCGATTTTGCTTATTTATGGGAAAACATCTCAAATAATTATTTTTATTTTATTTTTTAAATTCACTTAACCACCCAATCTCTCTCTCTCCCTGTCCCTGTCCCTGTCCCTGTCCCTGTCCCTGTCCCTGTCCCTGTCCCTGTCCCTGTCCCTGTCCCTCTCCCTCTCCCTCTCCCTCTCCCTCTCTCCAGTCCTACAAATCTGAAGTGGAAACTTAAGGATTCTTTAGAAAGTCAGTTGTGTCAGATGATGTTTTGCTGGGGCAAGCCGGTGAAGGGGTTTTCTGAAGCAGACACAGGTAAAAGGAAGCTTTGCTAAGGCAGACTCATGAAGGAACTTTTCACTGAAGCAGACACAGGTGAGAGGACGTTCTGCTAAAGCAAGCGCGTGAAAGGACACATGATGAAGGGTTCTTCACTAACGACACGTATGTATTGGTCTGCCTTACATTGTGTAGTTGAGCTCCATTTGTCAGGACTCCCTAGAGAGAACGCACCAAAAAGCTTCTGATGGTGTGCTGTGGCTTCCTCAGATTCTGGCCGATTGGCAGAGGGATATCGGCTGATACAGAGTCAAGTGGAGTTTTGCTAAGATGGTCTTACACGTTGAGGTCAGACCTGTGGAGGACACATGGTACCTGGATGGAATATAGGTGGGAACAGGGGCGGGCTTACATAGCTAGCTTTGCAATGCTTTGTTGGTCTTGAGTCTTCCCTGAGAGAGGCACAGTATAGAACCTCTCCTGGTGTCCCGGTTGGTCCTGGTCCCTCCTGCTGACTCTTGCCAATTCAGCTGAGTTCTGAATATTCCTGCTAGGTCCTGCCACTGCGGCTGCTATCCTGACACCACTGAACTCAACTGCTGGTATATCCCTGAAGTGTTTGCCAGTGGATCAAGCTGCAACCGCTCACCTGTGAACTGAACTGCTGATTTCCCGACCACACAGATGGGAGTTGCTCCAAAGAACCGTTTCTATAAAGGTCCACTTCCCCCATATCATAATAACCTTTTCACCCCCACTACCTGTGGTGGGTGGTGGGCTAGAAGGGAGGTTAAAGTGTTTCAGGACTATCATTAAAAGTAGGTTTTGAAAAAATTAAAGTTCCACAAATCTCTCCACCCATTGTCCCCTCCCCTCCCCTTAGAGAAGAGGGAGCCCCCTTTGGGTACCGCCTGACCCTGGGATGTCTAGTTCTAGCAGACTAGGCATATCCTCCTCCACAGAGGCCCAAGCAGACAGTCTAGGTAGGGGAAGGGGGTATAATGGCAGGGAACAGAGACTGAGACAACCATAGCTCTGCTCGTTAGGCGTCCCACATGGAGACCAACCTGCACTTTAGGTCCAGCTCCTGCACACTCCCCAGTTGGTCACCCAAATCTTTCAAAAACTGAAACAAGTGCTCAAGAAATGGGTGTGCTACAGAGTGGACAGCCTCTTGTTTTATTGAAAGTTCTTGGTTAAATCTCTGTGTATAGCGGCGTATGCCTGTAACTTCAGCCCTTGGGCAATTGAGGCAGGAGGATTTCAAGGTTTAGGCAACTCTGGGCTACCTAGCAAGACCTTGTCTCAAATAAAAGAGGAGGTGTCACCATGTCATTTGCTGTTAGTTACAGTTATTACTGGTGGTTGTAGCAGTGGCTTTTCTAAAAGGAATGGTGATTGGTCTGTTGGAAAGGAGCTTGTGAAGGAGCTTGTTCTCAGCTTTCCTGCGCTGCTTGGCTTTAAGTGGAGTAGAAGCACTGTGGCCCAACAATGGCTTTATTTCAATGCAGTGATTAAGTTTAATTAGAGGAAGACAAATACTTCCTTGTGTGGAAATCACAACATCTTTCTTCTGTAAATGTCACCCACAGACATTTGAGTCGGGAGAACTATGTGTTAGGAGCAGATGTGAGCTGTGTAGAAAGCCCTCCTTCAGTGGAGTTTTCCTGATTTTGGTTTTTAAGCCACAGTTTACCACAGAGATCCACAGGGCTTTGTCTAGCACTCAGTGACAGTTGATGGACTGATTAGAACAATATGCGGTGTTTATGCAGTATTTACTGTGCCTTCCGTTTTATCGGTAGAAGCGTTCCTCATTTAGCTCTGGGTATCATAATCTCTCACCCTAGTGGTGTCACGATCCTTCCCAAGTCTTGGGAGTAGCTACTTGAATGGTATTCATTTCTCTGGAGTGGCTTAGCTTGCAAATGGCTGGAGAACACAGGATTAACAATGGGTTCCCGCTCTCTGGATTTCTTGCAGAATTACAGTAACAGTGCCCTTAAAAGTAATTTTTTCTCTTCATTAAAATAGTCCCACTTTCCTGATACCTCCATCATCTGACTTTGCCCTGTTTCTTTTTTTTGCCTGAGGTCCCTGCTGTTGCAGAATCGTGGGATGCTCTGTGTAGAATTTCGATATCCCCAAGTAGACACTTAGAAAGATCCTCTGTGCAATGTTGAAGGCAGTTGGACCTAACAAGCTCCTCTTGCCCTATGAAATCTGCTGAATGCTTACTGTTGAACTCTTACTGTTTTCTTCACCTCTTTCCTGCTTTCTCTGTGCAAGCGAGACTAGAAATTATTGCTCACTTCTCTCTTGATTTTGCCAGTGAGCCTTGACTAGGAGCTTTGGTCACGAATCCGACTGAGATGCCCTATTTCCCAACTGTCTGTAATAAGCTGTGCTCGGTTGTAGGAGGCAGACTGGAGCAAATGGATTCTCCGACGATGTGTACAGCAAGCACCTGGAGCTAGTCTTGTTTTATTGAGTTATCCATGCTGTTTCGCATAAGAAGTTGTGTTGAAACACTTACTGCTTCTCTGCTTGTCTTTATTGGTTTGAAATTTAGATCTTCTTTTTTATTGGTGGTGGTGATTGGAGCAGGTTTTAAATATGATATGCAATTATCTTTCTGTCATGTTCATTTCGGCTTAATTGCCTATTCTATATCATAATGGGCTAAGTCAGCAGACGATGTCCCTTTGCCCGAGAGAGCTAAGGTCTTCTCCATATCCTTATAAAGTATTTGAGGTAATTCCAGGCAACATTGAAACCACCACTTTGGAAACACATCCATCCCTATTCCCCTCAAAACTGCTTAACCACCTAGCATTTTCTGCCCAGATAGAATTTGATTCAAGCCTTCCTTTGTTTTTGTCTTTGTTGATTGCACTGTATAATTTTGGTTACTGATGCATCCCCATCTTTTAAATACATTCACTCTTTGCTGTCTGCAGATTTTCAAACTCAAAAAAGTTTGTGTTTTCTAGAGGCACTGTATTTGGAGTTTTGCAAAGACAAAGAATAGAATTGTGTTTATTATCCCTATCTAGAAGATGAACTAATGAGAGGCTGTTTGGATTAAAGTCATCCAACTAATCCAGCCATTATGGGATCATTCCTTTATCCATAAAAAAAATTTTGGATTCATCTCCATAACAATTTTAAACTAAGTTTTAGATTTGGAATTTATTTTTAGGTTTACTTTTTTATCTTACATGTATGACTGTTTGCTTGCGAATGTGTATGCCCTGGGAGGTCAGAAGAAGCATCAGGTCCCCAGAGCTGGGGTTACAGATGTTTTTCAGCTTCCACATGAGTGCTGAAAACCGAACTCGGGTCGTCCTTTAGAGCAACAAGTACTCTTAGTCCCTGAGCCATCCCGCCAGCCTCCTAAATTAGACTTTGAGGCTAGATATTGGCATGGGCTCTGAGCTATTGTCAAACAGTTTCTTGATCCTTTTAAAAAAATAATTGGTTCTGGAAAGCATTTCCTAGAAGGTCTAATTCATTTGTAGCAGAGGGACTGAATATGTGCACTTAAAAATTAATCTTCTTTTAGTTATTTCTTTATGTGTGTGCATGGGCCTGACAGGGCATGTGTGGAGCTGAGGACCACTATAGGAGCTGCTTCCCCCTTTCTGCCACGAGGGTCCCTGACATCAAAGTCAAGTAGTTGGGATTGGCATCGAGTGCCATTACCCTTTGAGCCATCTCATCAGCCCCAACATTCGTGTTTTAAGCTTCTTAGGGAAGTTTGTACAGAATTGTAGTTTGAAGTTGTGCTAGGTTTTTTCCCCCCTCTCTACAAAGTAGAGTCACTTAAGAAGAAGGAACCTTCATTGAGGACTCGCCTCCAGCAGACTGGTCTGTGGACGTCCGTGGGGGAATTTTCTTGAACCATGATTTTTGTGGGAAGGCTCAGCCCACTGTAGGCGGTGCCATCGCCGAGCAAGCCGTGAAAAAGCAAGCCACTAAGCAGCATCCCTCCATTGGTTTCTGCTCCAACTCCTGCCTTGGTTTCCTTCAATAATGGTAACAAACCATAAACATTAAGGTAAAATAATCCTTTTCCTCCTTAGGTTGCTTTTGATAACTGCTTATCACAGCAATAGAAAGTAGTAGATGAGGTCATATCTAAACTCCTCACTGCCCACCTCCCAGCTCTAAGAAGGATTTAGTGTTGCTACTAAGACAATAATCAATCCTTTCTGTACCCACTAAAGCAGAGGTCCTCATGTTGTGGTGACCCTGACCATAAAAATATTTTCACTGCTACTTCATAACTAATTTTGCTATTGTTGCAAATTGTTATTAATGTAAATATCTATGTTGTCTGGTAGTCTTTGGAGGTCGAGATCCACAGGTCGAGAACCTCAGCAGTAAAGCAACTCCTGATGCAACTCTTATTCTCTTTGCTTGTGTCTCAGCCTATTATATGCACTGTGATTCTTTCTTTGTTCCAAGACTTCGTTTATAATCTCCCATCCAAGGGTTATCCAGGTACAGCTCTGCTTAGCTCTGGAGATAGATGAAATGAAGCACGATATTATGATCCTGCCCTTGCTTGTCGTTTCTCCTCTGGCTCTTTTCCTTTGTCTTTCCTAGTAAAGGCCAATGGTTTATAACCACTCAAGTCCTCAAAATGCCATCTTCAGGCAGTGGTACATGCATGGGCAAAATGGTTTCTTAAGACTTCCTACTCCCCGAAAAGAACCTGTTATTACCGTATCTATTTCTGGTTTACTGGTAATGCCTGGTCTTTAAGGTTTCCTGTCAACTTCTTGACAAACTTGGCTAATCATCAAAATGCTGGGGAGAGATTCAAGCAATTGGAGATGCTCAGCTGTCTTCTGTGGAGATTTGGGAGGTCAAGGACAGGATAATGAAACCATAGGGGCTTTCTGTGTAGAGTGGTGACCAATGTGAGGGGTTGGAGAGGTAGCTCAGTGGTTAAAAAGACATAGTGTCTTACAGAGGACACTCATTCATTCCCCTAGTTCATGTTGATGGCTCCAAAGAACTTGTAACTCCAGATGCAGGAGATCCAATGTCCTCTTCTGGACTTCAGGGGCACTACACACAAGATCGTTCTCTCTCTCTCTCTCTCTCTCTCTCTCTCTCTCTCTCTCACACACACACACACACACAAATAAATAAATCTTTAAAAATAATATCTATCATATATCTGACAATTGCTAAAGCAGTTTAAAATGACTTTTGAACAAAAGAAGGGTAAGTGGCTGAAGTTAAACATTTGCTAATTTGTTTATGATTTGGTTATTATGCATTGTGAACACAAACAAAAACATCATATTGGGCCTCACAAATATATACAATACACATATGTATATAAATTATTTGTCAACTAAAATTAAGATAAGCAGGTTAGGGTTCGGATGTATGCTGAGTCACTGTTTGCTGTGAACAACCTTAGGGGATACCCTCAAGATAGAAACATGCTGATAAGGGAGTTGTGGAGGGTGAGGAGTAATTCAGGGAATCAACAGGTAGTGGTTGAGTGACTGGAGTGGCTAGCTTGGCTGACAGAGGACAGAGTGATTTAGGTTGGAGACAAGGCATGTGACACAAGATGACTAACTTCCTTTATCCACTAATCTACTTGAAATTTTTGGCTGCCAAGTGGAGTTTTTAATCCTTAATCCCACTTTTGCTTTCCCTCTCCCTCAACAAAATAGTGTTTCTGGGCTGAGACATGGCTCTGTTGGTAAACTGCTTGCTGTGAGTTTGTCCTCCCAGCATCCATGGAAAAGACTGAGGCAATGCTGGTCTGTTAACCTACAATAGAGGTTAGCTAGTCTAGCCAATTTGGCGGGCTACAGGTTCAGTCAGAGACAGTGTCTTAACTATCAAGGAGGAGAGTAACTGAGGAGGATTCCAGAAGTTGACCCCTTGCCTCTTGTACAACACATAAATACATCCAATATTTTTATTTGGAAGAAAATAGAAGGCATGTATGAACAAGATAACTGAGTTACTTTTTATAGGAAAAGTGTCCCTTTGCTTTGAAAACCCAAAAAGCCTAGGAAATACCTGGTGGCTTTGTTTCGGGGGGAGGGTAGTGGAGCCTTAGGAAGTAGAACCTAGCTGGTGGCAGTAGGTCTCTAGGGTGCGCCCTTGAAGATTATGCAGGCAGCCCCTGATTCCAGTCTCCTTTTCTCTCCTTCCATCACTGTGTAGTGAGGAGCCTTTGAAAGACACCCCCACTGCTGTGAACTCCCACATCCCTTGTCCACAGCACTGGACTTAAACCTGAAGTCATGAGTCAAAATAAATCTTCCTTCCTCCCTTTTTGTTGTTTGTACAGAGTATTGTGGCCCCCGGGATATAGAAGTAATAGATAAAGCCTCTCGTGAGTGTCTGGGACAGTTGAGGTATTGAGGTGACAGCAGAGATGTACAAAAGTGGGTATGTTCCACTTGCCTAGGCACATGGCTGGTAGAGACAGTAAGATAGCACACGTTGCACATGAACTGGGTTTCATGCAGCAAAGATGTCTCCTTACCTTAGCTGCACTTTATGGACTCTGTGAGGCATTCAATTTGTAAGATTCTGTTTAAAAGATGTCACCACACACACCAGGCAAAAATATT
The DNA here is from genome assembly GCF_021556685.1 of Rattus norvegicus. Classification (NCBI taxonomy): domain Eukaryota; kingdom Metazoa; phylum Chordata; class Mammalia; order Rodentia; family Muridae; genus Rattus; species Rattus norvegicus. The sequence continues at coordinate 267,521,834 of NC_141534.1, read as the reverse complement.
CACCCAGGGAAGGAGTTTGTCATGTTTCACATTACAGACAATTTGGAGGACTGGGTTTCATATTGCTGGATGTGAGTGCAATGCGAATGTAATTGTTTGGAGGTAATTTGAAGAAAAATGAAGAGTGCTTGTCTTGGGAGTTCAAGGTCATGGAGCAGCCTTTATTAAATGGGGAGGAAGCTCTCTTGGAAATTATAGTCTGAGCTTTGAGTTGCCACTCTAGTATTGGGTCCTTCATTTTGGGTAAACTCAGCTCTCCGAAGGGAAAGAGGCCATACTACAAAGTCTTTCTGTTCAACAGTTGCTTCCTGCAGTTTCACACAAAGACGCCTTATTTCTTAACCCTTTCTGGTGCTGTAGCATAGAGCTCTGCAGTTTTTGGGGGGTCAAGATTGTGCTGGTCAGTTTTTTAAAAAGATTTATTGACCACCCTACAGTTTCCTGCACCCAAATCCCTTGGGGGGCTGGGGGGGGACACAGAGCTGGACTCTCAGAAGTGAGGATACTCCTGAGAAATCAGAGGAGACTACCCTCTGCTCACATTCCTGACCCAAGAGAGAATTGCAGAGTGCCAGCTGTGCTCCCTGGGTGCAAGGACCTAAGAGCAGTCAGGGGCAGGTCCTATCTGATTCCTGCCTGTGCCTAGAGCTGAAAGACAGTCACCAGGAGTGCATACACACCTCATATCAGAGCGCCTGTTCCCAGAAATGGCTGAAAGAAAACAGGAAAACAGTTCTACAGGAGTGCTGACACAGAGGCCTACAGCAGGGTCAAGCCACTGTCAGAAACAGCAAGACAAGCAAACACCAGAGACAACCGATGACTAGAGGCAAGTGCAGGAACCTAAGCAACAGAAACCAAGACTACGTGGCATCATCAGAGCCCAGTTCTCCCACCAAAGAAAATACTGGATATCCAAACACACCGGAAAAGCAAGATTTAGATTTAAAATCACATTTTATGATAATGATGGAGGACTTTAAGAAGAACATAATTGACTCTCTTAAAGAAATTCAGGACAACACAAGTAAACAATTAGAAGCCCTTAAAGAGGAAACACAAAAAAATCCCTGAAAGAATTACAGGAAAACACAACCAAACAGGTGAAGGAATTGAACGAAACCGTCCAGGATTTAAAAATGGAAATAGAAACAATAAAGAAAGCACAAAGGGAGACACCCTGGAGATAGAAAAGCTAAGGAAGATACCAGGAGTCATAGATACAAGCATCACTAACAGAATACAAGAGATGGTCTTCAACAACAATAATGACAGAAAGCCACATATACATGGAAGTTGAACAATGTTCTACTCAATGACAACTTGGTCAAGGAAGAAATAAAGAAATTAAAGACTTCTTAGAATGTAATGAAAATGAAGGTACAACATTCCCAAATTTATGGGACACAATGAAAGCTGTGCTCAGAGGAAAACTCATAGCTCTGAGGGACTCCAAAAAGAAACTGGAGAGAGCATACATCAACAGCTTGACAGCACACCTAAAAGCTCTAGAACAAAAAGAAGCAAATATACCCAAGAGGTGTAGAAGGCAGGAAATAATGAAACTCAGGGTTGAAATAAACCAAGTAGAAACAAAAAAGGACTATACAAAGAATCAACAAAACCAGGAGCTGGTTCTTTGAGCAAATCAACAAGAAAGATAAACCGTTAGCCAGACTAACCAGAGGGAACAGATAGTGTATACAAATTAAGAAAAATCAGAAATGAAAAAGGAAGACATAAAAACCAGAATCTGAGGAAATTTAAAAAATCATTAGATCCTACTACAAAAGCTGTATTCAACAAAACTTGAAAATCTGGAGGAAATGGACAATTTTCTAGACATATTTCAGTTACCAAAGTTAAATCAGGAACAGATAAACCAGTTAAACAACCCCATAACTCCTAAGGAAATAGAAGCAGTTATTAAAAGTCTCCCAACCAAAAAGAGCCCAGGTCCAGATGGGTTCAGTGCAGAATTCTATCAGACCTTCATAGAAGACCTCATACCAATATTATCCAAACTATTCCACAAAATTGAAACAGATGGATCACTACCGAATTCCTTCTATGAAGCCACAATTACTCTTATACCAAAACCACACAAAGACACAACAAAGAAAGAGAACTTCAGACCAATTTCCCTTATGAATATTGACACAAAAATACTCAACAAAATTCTTGCAAACCGAATCCAAGAACACATCAAAACAATCATCCACCATGATCAAGTAGGCGTCATCCCAGGGATACAGGGATGTTTTAATATACGGAAATCCATCAACGTAATCCACTACATAAACACACTCAAAGATAAGAACTACACTATCATTTCATTAGATGCTGAGAAAGCATTTGACAAAATTCAACACCCCTTCATGATAAAAGTCCTGGAAAGATCAGAAATTCAAGGCCCAGACCTAAACACAGTAAAAGCAATATAGCCAACATCAAACTAAATGGAGAGAAACTTGAAGCAATTCCACTAAAATCAGGGACGAGACAAGGCTGCCCACTCTCTCCCTACTTATTCAATATAGTACTCGAAGTCCTAGCCAGAGCAATCAGACAGCGAAAGGAGGTCAAAGGGATACAAATTGGAAGGGAAGAAGTCAAAATATCACTATTTGCAGATGATATGATAGTATATTTAAGTGACTCCAAAAGTTCCACCAGAGCTACTTAATCTGAAAAACAACCTCGGCAGAGTGTTGGGGTATAAAATTAACTCAAACAAATCAGTAGCCTTCCTCTACTCAGGATAAACAGGCTGAGAAAGAAATTAGGGAGATGACACCATTCACAATAGTCCCAGATAATATAACATATCTTGGTGTGACTTTAACCAAGCAAGTGAAAGATCTGTATGACAAGAACTTCAAGTCTCTTAAGAAAGAAATTGAAGAAGACCTCAGAAGATGGAAAGATCTCCCATGCTCATAGATTGGCAGGATTAATATAGTAAAAATGGCCATTTTGCCAAAAGGAATCTACAGACTCAATGCAAACCCCATCAAAATTCTTACTCAATTCTTTATAGAGATGGAAAGAGCAATTTGCAAATTTATTTGGAATAACGAAAAAACTCAGGATAGTAAAACCTATACTCAACAATAAAAGAACTTCTGGGGGAATCACCATCCATGACTTCAAGCAGTATTACAGAGCAATAGTCATAAAAACTGTATGGTATTGGTACAGAGACAGGCAGATAAATAAGTGGAATAGAACTGAAGACCCAGAAATGAACCCACACACCTATGGTAACTGGATCTTTGACAAAGAAGGTAAAACTGTCCAATGGAAGAAAGATAGCATTTTCAACAAATGGTGCTGGTTCAACTGGAGGTCAGCATGTAGAAGAATGCAAACTGATCCATTCTTATCACCGTGTACAAAGCTTAAGTCCAAGTGGATCAAGGACCTTCACCAGATGTATCAAACCAGATACACTCAAACTAATAGAAAAAAAAAAGTGGGGAAGAATCTCGAACACATGTGCACTGGAGAAAATTTCCTGAACAAAACATCAATGGCTTATGCTCTATGATCAAGAATCGATAAATGGGACCTCATGAAACTGCAGAGCCTCTGTAAGGCAAAGGACACTGTCATTAGGACAAAATGGCTACCAACAGATTGGGAAAATTATCTTTACCAGTCCTACATCTGATAGAGGACCAATATCCAAAATATACAAAGAATTCAAGAACTCCAGAGAGCCAAATAACCCTATTAAAAATGGGGTACAGAGCTAAACAAATATTCTCAGCCCAGGAACATTGAATGGCCGAGAAGGACCTAAAGAAATGTTCAACATCCTTAGTTATCAGGGAAATGCAAATCAAAACAACCCTGAGATTCCACCTCACACCAGTCAGAATGGACAAGATAAAAAGGTGACAGCAGATGCTGGCAAGGATGTGGAGAAAGAGGAACACTCCTCCATTGTTGGTGGGATTGCAGACTGGTACAACCACTCTGGAAATCAGTCTGGAGGTTCCTCAGAAAATTGGACATTGAACTACCTGACGACCCAGCTATACCTCTTCTGGGCATATACCCAAAAGATGCTCCAACATACAACAAAGACACGTGCTCCACTATGTTCATAGCAGCCTTATTTATAATAGCCAGAGCTGGGAACAACCCAGATGCCCTTGAACAGAGGAATGGATTAAAAAAATGTGGTACATCTACACAATGGAGTACTACTCAGCTATCAAAAACAGTGACTTCATGAAATTCATAACAAATGGAATGAACCAGAAAATATCATCCTGAGTGAGGTAACCCAATCACAGAAAAACATACTTGGTATGCACTCATTGATAAGTGGATATTAGCCCAAGATGCAATCCACAGACCACAGGAAGCTCAAGAAGGATGACCAAAATGCAGATGCTCCCACTTGTTCTTAAAAGGGGAAAATATCCATAGGAGGGGATGTGGAGGCAAAGTTTAGAGCAGAGACTGAAGGAACAGCCATTCAGAGCCTGCCCAACATGTGGCCCATAGATATATACAGCCACCAAAACTAGATAAGATTGATGAAGCTGAAAAGTGCATGCTGAAAGGGACCAGATATAGATCTTTCCTGAGAGACACATCCAGATCATGTCCAATACAGAGGTGAATGTTAGCAGCAAACCATGGAACTGAGAACAGGACCCCCTTTGGGGGAATTAGAGGAAGGATTGAAAGAGTTGAAGGGGCTTGCAACCCCATAAGAACAACAATGCCAACCAACCCGAGCTTCCAGGGACTAAACCACTACCAAAAGACTATACATGGACTGACCCAGGGCTCCAACTACATATGTAGCAGAGAATAGCCTTGTTGGGACACCTGTGGAAGGGGAAAGCCCTTGGTCCTGCCAAGGTTGGACCCCCAGTGCAGGGAATGTCGGGGGGGCAGGAAGGGGGAATCAATGGGGGGGAACACCCATATTGGGGTGGGGGAGGGGATGGGGGATTATAGATAGGAAACCTGGAAAGGGAATAACATTTGAAATGTAAATAAAGAAATAGATCTAAAAAATGATGTAACAAAAAAGATTTATTTATTTGTTTATTTACTTATTTATTTACTTAATGTGAGTACACTGTAGCTGGTTTCAGACACACCAGAAGAGGGCATCTGATCCCATTACAGATGGTTGTGAGCCACCATGTGGTTGCTGGGAATTGAACTCAGGACCTCTGGAAGAGCAGTCAGTGCTCTTAACCTCTGAGCCATCTCTCCAGCCCACACTGGTCAGTTCTTAACTGTCAGCTAGCTAGTTATAGCCTAGACTTGTCTGAGAAGAGAAACTCAGTTGAGAACTTGTTTAGATAAGGCTGGCCTGTGGGAGTATCTTTGGGGCATGTGTAGATTGTCAGTTGAGAAGACAGTCCAATGTAGGTGGGGTCTCTGGGTATTAGCTCCTGAACTGTACAAGACAGGAGACGGTTATACCAGACCAGAAGCAAGCAGATTGTGTGGGTTTCTTGGTCTCCCTCTGCTCTCAACTTCAGATATAATGTGACTAGTGGTTTGAGGCCCTTGGTGATGGACCGTCACCTGAGACAAATCAACTCTTTCTCTCCCACACTGCTTTGGGTCAGCGCGTTTTATGATAGCAGCAGAAACGAAGCCAAGACTACAGTGCTGGTGACTGAGCAGTTGGCTATGATGGTATCTAGTGGTGTGGTATTAATATACAAAATATTCCCCCCAACCCTATTTCCACTGTTATGTATCCTGGCTTCGTTCACTTAGGAGTAGACCTCTGTCTTACTGCGTGAGTCACACTGCTTCTGTCCTTTCCAAAAGCCAGAGTTCACTTGCTAGAGCATGAAAACACATGCACGCTCACAGAGACAAGGCCAGTGTCAGCTGCGCCATTACCCTCCAGCAGAGCCTTGCCAGTCCATGGTTAATAGGTGAAGACCACTGCTGTTAATCTGCTTTCGGTGATTATGATAAAATGCCTGAGAAAATCAACCTACGGATGAAGCATTCATTTTGGCTCATGTTTGTAGTCCATGATTGCTTGGCTGTATATTTTCTGGGCTGGCCATGAAGCACACTGTAGCAAGGAGGTAAGATATTAAAAGTCCAAACTGTAACACAGGCAGGACCATAAAAAATGCATGACTGAATTTAGATTAAAATCACAACAAGTGCAGAGTAGTTTTAAACTCAGCCATCAGTCATGTGACCCTGCATGCCCTGCTTAGCCGTTCTAAGCAAGCCCTCTACCCTCTGTGTCATGTGTATCATGATACCCAGAGCCATGCTTGGAAGCAGGGCCCTAGTGCTATGCGATAGACAGGAAGTCGTGACTTTGTGGCTTCAGAGTAATTCAGAGTGAGGCTCCAGCTAAGCCTCATCTGGAGTCAGCTGCTAAATGGCCTATAAGAGACGAAAGTCTCACTGTGTCCAATTACTTTGTCCTGTATGGATGTGGGGAGTTGGTGGAAGAAGCCATGTCTCTAGTCTTAGGGAAATAGGAACACGGGAGGGGCAGCTGTTACTTGGAGGACTCGACTGCAGTTTGCAGAGGTTGAGGTCCCTGAGCAGTAACAGAGGGAGTGAGGAGGCAGCCCATGTCCCATGGCCATTGCTCTGTTGCATGGGCTTTGCCTTCCTTTGCATGGTCTGAGCTTTCAGCAGGAAGCACAGCTTTGCAGAGTTGTTGCTCCACAATTCCAAGCGTGCCTACTTGCAGACAGTGCCCTTCAGCTGGTACTTACCTGGGCACAGTCTACCAGAAAGGCATGTACGTACTCTGTCCCTGCATCCACAGTGATCCTCTGGAGCCGATGTCCAGGCTCCAGAGCGGTTGGATGAACACGGACTCTCTGGGGGTGCAGCTGAGGCGCAGGTATAGGTCAAGCTCTCCACAGATGCGATGTGCAGCTGACTGAAGCTGCTGGCATTCATGACAGGTGCCTCTCAGACGACTACCTCAGAATAGGGCTAGAGCGTTGGGCTAGTTTATGGCTCCTAAGCTATTTCAGTGCCCTTCCTTTCCTTCTGTCTTCCCTGCCACAGTCACCATGTAGATTCTGTCATATCATGCAGCTATGCCTCCAGGTCATAGACGCGTAGAGGACCACGTTGAAGAAACAAAGCATTTCCTGAGATTACTAAGGAAACACCTTTTTATCTCCCTAACATTTGGAGACAGATACTCTAATAGAGCCTAAACCAATCTGGCAAGGACTGTGATTGGTTGACATCAGTTCAGGATTCACTCCCCAGCCCCACTACGGGCACCCAGAGGGGGCTCTTGACACACCCGACCGCAGCCTCGGGAGCAGCAGCCAGAGGGGCTGTTGTGTCTGAGGAAGAGTCTGGGCGAGGAGGAATGACTGACGTCCCTACGGGCCCTACCGACCCCCAGGATTCACCTTCTTAATGTAGGAGAGGAGGAAGCCACTTTAAGCACGTGCCCAAATGGAGAGTGAATTGTGAGCAATTGAGACTTAGCCAGTAACAGTCATTGAAGCAACAATGACTGACTGACTATATGGCAGAATAGATTGGACTGTGTCCAGACAAGTAAACCATGCTACCCCTGTGGCTTAGCACAGCACCAGTTTATTCCACACACGGAGAGTCTAGGGAGTGCTAGGTAGAGTCTGTTACCCGTCTGGGAACTAGAGCTCTTGCTCCTCTGTTTCTGCACCTTGTGAATTTCCCAGGTCTCCACGTGACCTGTCCTGTCTCCATGTGACCTCCCAGGTTTCCATAGCAACGAGAGAATATTTGGTTTATTAAAAACTTATTTACTTTTGGTATTTAAATGCTGTATCTGATTCTCTCTCTGTGTGTGGTATGTCCACATGAGTGCGGGCACCCGAGGAGGTCAGAAGAGGGCCTAGGATCTGCTGGAGCTGGGATGGTCGGAGGTTGTGACCTGGGTGATGAGAACAGAGCTTGGGTCTCCTGCAAGAGCAGTATTTGCTGTTAAATACTGAGCTGGTTCCAGCCAGGAACCATTTATTGTAACTGCCTCAAGCCTGGAGTTATCCAATTCACATTTGTCATTGCGCATTTGTTAGCCATAGTCCAGTGACCCAATACAACTGGGCTGATTGTGCAGCGTCAGTGGCCACTTGAGAATCTCTTGAACATGGACTGTTTTTCTGTAGCAGTCAATCAAGAGACAGAAATCAAGAGACAGAATCAGAAAAACAAACGTAAGCCAAACCCAAGGAAGTAAAGGCCATGGGGTGGGGGAGGGCTGGGGGGGCAAACACAACGGTTGGGTACCGAATCCAGAAGTGAGGGATGCTGGGTGCAAACAAACATACTTGTTGGGTGCTCAATCAGGGGATGTGAGGGATTCTGGGTGCAAGGCCCATGCTGGCTGTATGGCCTTTGCTTCTGGTCTTGCTGGACTCTCATTTTGTGCGTTACAGAGATGGACATGGTGAGCATTATGGATACTCTGTTTATAGTTTACAGCCTAGTAAGGAGCCTCTGGGCGACCCAGGGACAGGGCATATGTGAATATTTTGTGCAGTTTCCATGCTGGTTGATGCCCCCCAACTCCAGTTATTACTCAGTCGCGTGTCTACATCCCAACGCAGCAATACACGATAATACTTAATTGGAGAGGAAAAATGACTCTTTACAGACTTGCATAGTTTCAAATGCCCTGGCTCGATAGCTCTGAAGACCCTTTGGTCTCCGTGAGATTAGTCACTTCCCTCCAAGCCCTCGAACTGTCTTCATAGTGTCATGGCAATGATTCATCTGACTTTCCGGACGGTAGGTCAAGTTTGTTGATTGATGCAGGCGAGTTTGTATCTCCCCAGGGCTGTAGATTGAATTTGGGATCCAGAGTTTTCGGTATGAATATCTTGTCGGTATAAAAATGTAAGCCTTCCTGAAGCAAGATGTATGATTTGGCGTCTCTCCACATAGCCTAGTGCAGTCCCAGGCTCTAGGAGTATCAGAGCCCCACAAATAGGATTTGATGAGAGACAGGTAGGCTGTCTCACCTCTGGGGACAGAGCATTCTCTGTTTCTAGAAAACTCCGTATAGCCAAGGTCAGTATGTGGGTCCTGCATCTCACGGTGTTTTCGGGGCAAATTTGGCACCGCTGGGGTCTGGCCTACAGGAGTTTGTTAACTAACTTTAGCATGACTCACTCTGTAGGTGAAGGCTGAGGTGGTGACACCAACCATCATAACTCTAGTTCCCACACAGCCAGTCTGTTACTTTTCTGCCTGTGTTATTAAAGGCCTTGACTAAAAGCAACTGGAGGAAGAAGGTTGATTTGGCTTGTCTCTACGCTAGAGAGCTATACTCCATAACTGTGGCGAGGGTATGGCGTGTAGCAGACAAGAAGGGGGGTTGTCTGCACATAGGAAATGAAGAGAGAGGGAAAAAAGGGTCAGAGAGGGAGGGAAGGAGGGAGGAAGGGAGGGAGGGAGGGAGAGAGGGAGGGAGGGAGGGAGGGAGAGAGAGAGAGAGAGAGAGAGAGAGAGAGAGAGAGAGAGAGAGAGAACACAAGAAGTATGGCTAGATTATAAATCTCCAAAGTCCATCTCCAGTGACATCCCTCCAGTCAGGATGCACTTCCCGAGGGTTCCAGAGTCTTCCCAAACAACATCACCAGCTGGCGACCAAGGGGCCAAGCACACAAGCCTATAGGGGTCATTTCTCATTTGACCACAACACACATCATACAAGGAGACCCACTGAGCAGATGGAAGATCTATGATTTTTTTTTCATTAAAGTTCCTTGGATCAGAGTTCTTTCAGTCTCAGTCAGAACCCAGTGACTTCAACTGTAGTGAGTGTTCTAAATAGTCACGTGATCATATAGCAGGTCGGAGCAATGGTCAGTACAAACCTGATTAAGGGTTTGAGGATTTTCATGCAGTGGAAGCAGCCGTTTAAAATAACAGCAGGCTTCTGTCTCGAGTAACGTAGCAATGTGCTGTCTACTGTCTAGGCTAAAAAACCAAAGTGCTTTGCAGAACAGTGTGCAGGCTTTCTCTGTGTTAGAGAGAATGTGAGCGGCTAAGCCCAGGCTACTTATCACAATGGCAGATTTCATAGAGCTGGCCTCTGTGCTCAGAGTGTGGGTTCAGACAGGAGGAAGAGAAGGGTCCATTTTAGTCATGTAGTCAGGGCCGGAAGAGGGAGAAACATTGGTGTTTGGGTCATGAGAGCACTTGGGAAGAGCAACTGCTCCAGGAAGGAGGACGTCAAGGAGAACTTTCTGGAAGGTCACTGGTTACAGTGTACCTTCCTGTGTGCTGAGCCTATCAATCCTATGTGATGTGATTCAGTGTGTAATGTGTAAGGTGGAATACATGGCATTTACATGGGAGAAAGAAGACATTCTGCTCAGACAAGGGAATCCGCTCGGGGAACCCTAGAGGCCATGACGTCAAGCACAGAACATTTTATTTTGCTCTGCAGTGTTGCCAGAAGTTAATGCCAGGACTTTGGAATACTGAGAATTTTGGTTTTATTTCTTTTTTTTTTAAATGCATACCAACATTTTGGGGTACATACACTTAACACACTTTGCTTTAAAGGGAAATAGTTCTGTGTAAGTAATTTTGTTCTAAAGAGAAAAAAAAAACAGGGCATGTTTTGTTATTCAGATGTGAGGGAGTTAGAGCCACAGAGATGGTGCAGTTGGCAAAGTGCTTGCTGTTTGAGCATCTGAGGATCTGAGTTATCACAGCTCTGGGGAAGTGCATCCAGGAGGATCCCTGATACTCGCTGGCTACCTACACTAGACAAGTCATCGAGCAGCAGAGTCCGTGAAAGAACCTGTCTTAGAAGATAAAGCTGAAACTAGAGACTGACCTCTGGTCTCTACATGTGCACACAGGCACACACACACACACACACACACACACACTCATATATAGACATATAGACACACACAGACACACACACAGACACACACACTCACACTCACACTACACTGAGGGAGTGATTCAGGATAACGTGGACAGAAATCAAGGTTCCTTTTGTAAGACCACAGGATCCTGGTCATGAAGGGGCAGCTCTACCGTCAAATTGTAAAATGACATCTGGGGCCCTGGAATTCACCTTTCTGCCAAGCACTGACCCTAGGCTGGGTGAGAAATTGTTTCCTACACAGATAGAGATAGTCAAACACATATTCAAATGCACTTGATATAAGCCGTGCACATCAGTTCCTAAATGAAATGAATTCACAGTAACCCTCTTCATGGGTTTTCTCAATCCAACCACACAAAAAGAGTTACTGCCCACAAAGGAAACTCCAAAAAAGTGTTTTCTCAATAAAAATATTCACAAGGCCTAAGGTTAAGGAGAACGTTATTGCAAGGACACATAAGACATCGCTTCAGGCCTGGGACATAGCAGCTGGCCCTGCCTAATAACCAGGACACAGCCCAGACTGCTGGTGTCAAGTGGACAGCTATGCGGTCAGAGACACATTGGTGGGTGAGTGGGTGGATTTGACCAAGGCTCAGATGCCTGGCCCCTTGAATCCTGCTGCTTCTTCCTCTTTCCAGTAGCTCTGGTATTTCCTCCAGATAGCAGATGGGACTATGCCTGAGTAGGCCCTCAGCGAGAGTGGCAGACATCCAGAGAGAATTTTACTGCGAGCCCATAACATCTTCCCATTTGGTTTGGTGATACCAACAGCCGTAACTAAGGCACGGATAATGTGAATGATGAGAAGCTTGACATTTCTGGAGCCTTGGGGAATGAGATGGCGAGAGTGTCAAGCTGGCCAGTCTGTCTGCAGGGGCTGACCATGCAAATCAAGGGCAGAAGGAGCTGCTTGTGTGCAGGGACATAGGACAGGTGGGGAAGCAGCGAGCACAGCTTTGCGCTGGAAAAACTTCAGCACCTGTGAATCCCACGTTTCTCTGACAGTAGCTGACTGTAGGTTCACCTTGGGACTTAGGCAGTCTCCTCCTTCCATTCTTCTTATTTTAATCATTTATATATATGTAATGTAATGTAATATAATATAGTATAATATATAATGATTACATTACATATTATAACATGATATATAATTATATGTATTATTTTTATGTATATACATAATGTAATATAATTATATGATATATAATGTATTATATAATTACATGTATTATATGACTAGACAAAGGGATCTGCTTGAGAGCATAGTGACAGTAAGCACAGATCCTTAGTGTTGCCAGAATACAATGCTAATAATTTGGGATATATTATCTATTATATAATTTTTATATATAGGAAATATATAATCATACAATATATTAAAATTTCACACACAAATACAAAATATTGGTCGTATGTCCCCAGTATCCTCTCATGTTTCCCTCACGCTAGACTCCTTTCCTTTCAAAAGTTCCCCTTCCTACTTTAACGTCTTCTGTGCTCCGGTGCGTTAAACCAGAGCGCCTGCGTCTGGAGAATGGGAGACTTACCCGTGACTACAGCACTGAAGGCCATGACTTTGCCTCCTAGTAACTGACTCCATAGGGAAGGTGATTCATGTTGGTGGACCCGCCTTCTGAAGGTCTCATGCAGGTGACCACTGCTCCTGGGAGCTCACGGGTCCAGCAGCCACGTTATGTCCAGAGACAGTATTTCACGGCACTCTTGTCCTGTAGCGCTTACGTTTTTTTTATGCCCTCCTCTTTGGCTCCTTGTGCTCCATGAGCATTGGACTGCATAATGTAGAAGTCCCATTTCAGGCTGGGCAGGCACTCAACAGTCACTTTTTCTTGGCATTTTAACCAATTGTGAGCCTCTGCGTTAACCCTCATCTAGTACAAATGGAGGCGTCTCTGATCAGGGCTGAGAACCATTCAGTGTCTTGTTGACTCTCTGACTAAATCTTTACACTTCCTTACCCTTTCCTGGGAGGTCCTCTGCCCTCCCTTCATTACTGGGTGCTTTTTTTTTTTTTTTGAGTCAGAACCTTATTTATCCCAGGGTAGCTGTGACTTCTGTCTCCCAAGTACTAAGATCATAAGTGTGTGCGATCATATTTGGCTTACACTGGGAATTTCTTAAATATGATGCCTAGATCTAATCAGAATTTCAGGAAGGGGGAATGAATACCCGGACTGTTTTAAGACCTCCCAGGACTGTCTCCTTACTAAAGGCGTTAAACATCCACGGAGAGATTGTTAAGAAAGATGGAGGGGTCTACCTCTAGCCTCTGCCCCAAGTGTCTGACTCAATGGGGCCTGTGCATATGTATATGTAATGGGTTCCTAGTTGATGTTGTTCAAGAGAGGCACTGCTCTAAGCTCCTAGGCCTAGAATTTCCCTGTGGAGAGTGGGGGCTCACAGTTCTTTCCTTCCATTGTTCCTATTCAAACTGAAAGATAAGTTAGTAGTGTATTTCCCTTGATAGTCTACGACCATGTTCATGGCAGAACAAATGAATTAAGCTAGGTTCCTCACTGCTTATGTTACCTGGTGTAGGAAGATGGCCATAATCGTTTTCCTGTGTGAACTCCATTGATTAGAGTTGAATAAATTAATATCACTTGGTTATGTGGTAAAGAATTGTGTACCTACTGTGGAGGGACAGCTTTCATTTGTCTGTAGGTGTTTCCTGTCCTTTCAACTTGCATGGATGTGCTGGCTGATGTGGAAGGAGATGTTGATACAGTATGGCTGTCACGGTGCATGTTGGTTTATGCTGTTCCGCACATCTGGGTGTGTCAGGCAAAAGCCAGGTGAGATTTGCCTCCTTGGAAAGGAAGACAGACCACTGACACTTTCTGGATGAAATGTCAGTGAAGAAATGACATCTTAAATGGCCACCATCAAGGAGAGTCATTTCAAAGTTTTGGCACCAAGTAGGGGCTGACTTTGGAAGAAGATAAGATTCGGAGATATTGGCAGATGGCCGTGATGAAAGTCCAAGGGTCTCTTTCATTGGGATGAAATCTGTCAGAACTCTTGCAGAAGGCTGATAAGAGCTGGATAAGGTTCCAGTTCCCTAGAAGTGATGTACAGAGGCAGGGGTTGAGGTGGGAACTTGTAATAAGGTTCTGTGTTTAGACAAGAGGGAAAGACAAGGGCTTAAGGGGGTCATGTAGTGTGTGTGTGTGTGTGTGTGTGTGTGTATGTGTGTGTAAGGACCTGAAAGCTGCATCACTTCACAGGCAAGCTGGAACTTGCAGACACTAGCACAGCATACACTGCCTGTGGAAAAAGGTGTTCCGTGGAGGTTCCTTATGCACAAGGCCTGAGACATAGAGAGTAAACTTGACCATGGTAAAACACAATAACCATTTCTCTTACGAGTGTTTGTGAGCGCTCATTCACAAATGGGATGCCAATATCATACACTCCACTCCACAGGTGAGGAACACCATGGAGGAGGTGGCAGGAAGATTGCAAGAGCCAGAGGTCAGAGAGGACCGGAGTGGAACAGTGACCTCTGGATATGACGAGACTCTGGATGTCATGAATTCATAGTGGCTATGGTTGCTTCACAAGACCTAGATAAGACCAACAGAAGTCAACATTTCAGTACAGATGGGGGAAGGGCGCACGAGCCCCACCCTTCACTGAGGAGCTACTGGCAGGTGACGGCTCCTCGGTGAGGCATAGTCAGTTTTCTTCAGGCGTAGAGTAGGCTGGACATGCTCTAATGGTGGCTCCACACACACGCATATATGGGCAATACTAGTTGAACATCATAGGTTAAAAGAAGTCAAAATCGAGAGCAGCATGTGAGAGTGGATCTAGAGGGGGAGAGTCAGGGTAAATACAACTGACTTATGGTATGTATATGCATGTATGACATTCTCTAAGGAAAAATAAAAATATTATATCAAAATATGCATTTCTCTTCTCTAAGCTGCATATTCAACTAAGTTGTTTATATGAAATATTTTGGGGGGGTAAATATCAGGTCACTGCCTGAATATTCTTTAGTGTATCATGGCTTGAAGAGGCTCTCTCTGCATATTTTCTATCTCATGTCCCAGAGTGGAGTGTGTTTTGCTGAGACACAGTGGACTGTTTCCCAACGATTTCTCCGCAGAGATGAGTTTGAACAGATTAAGGCAGCTCCTTTGTTTGCGTGAAAGGTGTTTCTACATTCCCTTATATGGAAACAGACCTGGATCTTCTGTCTCCAGGGATGTTCCTGTAATCCAGGCATAGCTGATGGACACGAATAAGTCACATACGTTTCTCGATGTTTTTGTTCTTAAAACTCTGTTTTGGAAAATGGAAGATGCTAGGAACGTTTAAATCATACAGTTTCTCCCCATGGATCTATTTTCTTGAGCAGACTGATAATACAGATCAGTTACTTACCATGCGGAGAGCTGACTGTGACCTCCAATAATGAGCACCACCATAACCATTCATTCATTCTTCATCCACCTATCCATCCACTCACCCATTCATCCACACATATATCCATCCACCCATCCACCTATCCACTTGTCTATCCATCCATCCATCCATCCATCCATCCATCCATCCATCCATCCATCCATCCATCCATCTATCCATCCACCCATCCACCTATCCACTCATCTACCCATCTACCCATCCATCCATCCATCCATCCATCCATCCATCCATCCATCCACCCATCCACCTATCCACTCATCTACCCATCTACCTATCCATCCATCCATCCATCCATCCATCCATCCATCCATCCATCCATCCATCCACCTACCCACCCATCTATTTATTCACCCATCCATCCAACCCATCCACCCATTCAAGCTCCTCCACTCATCCATGTACATCCATTTATCATCCACCCACTCCCCCACCCATCTATCAATCTACTTACCAATCCATCCATTGCTTACCTGTTTTTTTTTAAGCCAACACTTGCTGAGCCTGAGTCTGCTCTGTGGCTGAATGAGCTTCAGAGCTATGAACCCAGCTCAGAGACAATTCCTGGAGCCCCACAAAGGAGTCACAGAATGAAGTTGACTACTTTTGTGATAAACAGAAGGACGATCAGTTAAATCTTTTGGGCCAATGACACAGAATACCCTTGAGGGATGCATGATCCATGAGACTGAATAGGAGCTCTAGAGCACAGAGCCCTAGGCCTGCTCTGCCCTCAGTAGGTGACATGATGTTCAATTTCTATGTCCGTAAAGTGCGAAGGTTAAAGGTCTGGATCCCATAGATAGCACACAAAGCAGGCTAATTCCACATCTTTAACAGGGACAGGTGGAGTTTGCTTTCCTTTAGGACATGGCCTGGATCTGGACACTATAAATCTTTCTGTGTCTGTTTTCCTACCTGACTTCATTGGTCATCTCTTCTGTTGACACCATCTTAAGCAGGCTAAGCTCCACAATCAGCCAAGTTGCCAACATGGAGCCTCTCCATCCGTCTTATAGAGAATCTCCCAGGACTTACACCCGTGCTGAAGAATCTCTCGTTCACACTCAGCTACTAATCACAAAAGAGCAGAAATCTTAGCTCTGTTTGAGTAGTGTCTCTACCCAAATGGAAAGCTGAAGCTCAGAGAGAGGCCATGACTTATAGAAGCCAGGATCAGGTTTTGCCTCCGTGATCTGTATGTGCCCCAGCCGCCCATTACAAAGAGGCCCCTGGAGTTCATTCTCACCGCCATTCCTGCTTTTTATTTCTTTCCACCACTTCCTTACCCTACCATCTTTCTCATCCGAACCTTTGGAAGTTGCACTTTTACCTAAGCCCATCTGAAGGGCAGTGTCTGTCACAAAGCGTCCTAGTCATGAGCGACTCTGACTCTTCTTTTTATCTCTCTCTGTGAGCTCAGTTCTGTCCTGAGAGTCACCCCAATAGTTCCCTTTGGGTTATAGGATTTTTCTTTCCCAGCACAGGGAGCACCTTGGTGGACAGTCTCTAGCACAGCATACCTACCTACCTAGTCGGGTATAGTGGTGGGTAGCACTCACAGATGCTCCTGAGGTGCTCCCTGACAAAGCACCCCAGGGCCTATACTATGTCTTTCACACAAGTTCTTTTTGAATGTTGTGTGCTTGGAGTGAATTCTTCTAATAGTGCTAATATTTTGTCTCATTTAGTATAGACCAATAACACTCTTGAAGCCCATTGAACCCTGGAAAGTACAAAGTGTTGGAATTAGATGACTTAATTAGCCTGTGCAGACTAATGGAGTGCATTCTAAGGACAAAAGTCTGTCTATGGGTAAGGCAGCTGTGTGTTGGTGTGCAGTGGATGGGGGATGATTTGTGCCATAGCCCAGGTACTCTGATGGTGACATCAAAGACATCAAGAAGTAGGGATGACTTGTAGGGTGTTTGCATGGGTTATTAGCATGTTGGAGGACAGAGACAGGAGACACAGCTTGCCATGGAAACCTGCAGCATCTTGAGGAACTACCTGCTCTTCTCGGATCTGTATCCATGACTTTATTGCAGAAAAGATTTTTAGAATTAGTGTGGAAAGGAGAAGTGTGGTTTAGTAAGGATACTCTTGAGCCCAAGGGCTAACTGAAAGGTAGGAAGGAGACCAGGAGAAAGTAAGACATGTGAGAACATGGGTGTGGGCTTGTCAAAGAAGAGTTCCAGAGAGGAAGACCTATTTAGTGTGGGCAAGAAGACCTCCTCAATGCGGTTGAAATCTCTGCAAGGGGCAGGGCACAGCTCATTGCTTTTCAGGATGGTTATAGGAAGGACTCTTATGGGATGGAAGTGACGTCTTTTTTTTTTTTTTTGAGGGGGTGACTAAGGAATCTAGATGAGATCATGAAGTGATTCCAGAGGGATACAGGATAGGCCCACAGTTGGTAAGATCTCTGGGATGCGGGAAGATGCACAGCCTCTCCATAACCAATGTTAATAGTGTTGCTTGAGATTCTCAGGGGAACGGAATGAAGCTGTGGGTGCATGTGGGCCTTACACCTGGCTTATCATGTCCTTAACATAAAATATTATAAGCAGAAGGGATATTATTTCTAAGTTTGTACCTTTACAGCAAATGCAGTGCATTGTTCTATAATTCTTGCTGTCAGTCACTGAAGGCTTTAATCAAACTCTGGGATGAGGGGCTGCTTTCTTTCCTATGTCCCCCAGATCTCCTCTCTGACCTTCCTCGGGCTTTTTCTTCCACTTTAACTGGGATTGTGCTAGTAGTGAATATGTTTACCTTGAAGTCAGGCAATAGGATTGTGTGAAACCGAAGGCTTGGGTTTCCTAAAAGACTATGGCATAGCACTTCTGGGTTTGAGGTCTTGCAGTGGGTTGAGACAAATAGTGTGTCTTGGCCTCCATGGCTCTGCTGAGACACCTCTTCAGATCAGTCCATGTTCCTGGTTCCTCTGCATTTGAGATTGGTGTTGGGAACACATCCCCTCACTACAAAGGGGAACACAGACAAGCACACATCTTCCTGTCCATGTCATACTTCTTTATGAGCTAGGAACCATGCCTTCCCTATGTCCTCTGCAAAACCACTTTGCAACTACACCAGGCAACCTGGTCCCTAATGGGGACATTCTGAGAACCCTATTTTTACTTTCCTCTTTGGGACTCCCTTCAGTGATCAGAGCAGCAGGGCTATGCCAGAGATGTGCTGTGAGATGAAGGACTTCCCATGGAGGTCCAAGAACTGAGGACTAGGAGGAGCCTGTAGGTGCAGAGCTTAGGCTATGGGAAGGTGGATGCTGCTGTTTCTTCTTTCAAATGTATTCACTGAAAAATAATTAAGGGTTACAAGTGGTGGATTCATCTCTCTCTATGTATTATAGGGAGACTGGCTAATTAGCATATCCATGGCCCAATTTATCATTCTTTTGTTTTGGAAATGTTAAAACCTCGCCTAGCCAGAGTCTGAGAGCATCAAGAAGCAGTACACCACAGAGAAATTCCCATTTGAAATGAGATTAGCCGGGACATGAACTATTTGGTTCCTGAAAACCCAACAATCTAGTCATGGGGCTTGTTGTCACCAAGTCCCTCTGATATAGAGGGCTGATATGCAACAAGCTTTTGCGAGCCATCGAAAATCGGTGCTTGAAACCAAACTCAGGGCCTTTCCAAGGGCAGTATAGACTCTTAACCACTGAACCATCTCTCCAGCCCCGATTGTGTCTCTTGAAATGAGTGCTTCAACCTTTCTTTATTCCAGGTCCATCCTGACCAACTTGCTTCATGCAGGGTGCAAGCCTACTCCAAGCCTCTGCTTGCAAAAGGATTCTAAAGCTGAACAGTGGGTGCAGATGTGTAGGAATTGGGCTAGCCTCCAACCTGACACTGAGGTCAAAGAAGGGGAAGTTTCTTCCCTTAGATTCTAGCAAGAGTGATTCATGTAAGCATTTTTGGAGTTCAAATTGAACTCATTTATCAAAATAGATGTCTTGAGAATCCAATTAGAAGCCCAGGGAACTGCCAATCGGCTAATCCAATCTTCTATATAATATTTATAAGAAGAAGGAACAGTCCCTTGTCATTCCCCTCTCCATTTCCGACACTTGTTCTCAGAGGCAATTAGTGTCCTCAGCGCTTCTCCAGTCTCGCCTGGATTTCACTGCTTCTCTCTGAACTCTCTGCGAATGCATCCTTTTCTTTTTTGGCAATAGATAAACTATTGATTTCCTCCCAAAGACACTGATGATTGAAGTCTCTCACAGTGCCATCTCTCCATGCCTCCGTTGTTTTAGAAACTTAACACCCAGTGTTTGTGCCAAGGTAACCGTGTAACATAGACATCTTGTCTTAACTACGGTTCTATTGCTGTGAAGAGACAACATAATCAAGGAAACATAGGCACAAGGAAGCATTTGATTTATTGCTCATGGTTCCAGGCCCTCCTGAGAGTAGTAGAGACCATGACCACCACAGCAGGAAGGAGATAGGAAGGACAATGTGACAGAAGCTAAGAGAGCTTTACATCCTGATTTCCAGGCAGCAGAAAGAGGGAGAGGAGGAGGGAGAGAAAGAAAGATTAGGACTGGCACAGGCTTTTGAAACTGCAAAGCACACCCCCAGTGACACACTTCCTCCAACAAGGCCAGACTTCCTAATCCTTTCTGAACAGTTCACCAACTGAGGACTAGACATTCAAAATGTATGAGCCTATGGGGGCCATTTTCATTCAATCCATCACATACAAGTTTGACTAATCACCACCTCCCCCGCCCCCAACACCACCACCACCACCACCACCACCACCACCAGCACCACCACCACCACCACCATCTCCACCCCCACACATACACATTCCCCTATATACACACACATTCACATATACTATACACACTCTACACACATACATACACACTATACACACACACTACCACCACCACCACCCACATTCATACACATCTCTCATATACCTCCTACACATACATACATGCATACACACACTATACACCACATACAACCCATATATACCCCCATACAGACAAACACACACACCACACACACACACACACACCACACACACCACACCATACAATACACGCATACAAACACACATACCACCACCACTCATACTCATACATATCATACACACACACACACACACACACACACACACACACACACAAACACACACACGTCCATGCTTACTTTCACTGTTTAAAACATGACCATGGCTTCCTGTGAATACTTGGTTATTCTGTGGTATTTTGTCATCCATCACCTATGCTGAGTCAGTCTTTCAGATCTATAACACACCTTTTCTGGGATTTTACCCTGTAGCGGTAAAAATTAAAAAGGATGTTTTCTACCAGTTCCATCAAACCGGATCCACTCACTCCAGCTGCTACTCTGCCACTCAATCTGCAAGCCGCCCTCTCTGGTCCCCTAGGTGGTAGTTACCACCCCCCCCAACCCCTCGTTCTGCGGGCCATGTACAGGCAACAGAACCAGATCCAGATGCTCTAACTGCCTCTCAGCCACTTTTTTTCCCACACACTGTCCTCTTTAGCCCAGTAAAATCAAAGTTCCAAAAACTTGTAATTTAGCAATTCAATTAATATGTGAAATTCTCAATCTACAATTCATCTGCACAATAAATTCACTGCCAATTGATAAAGATATAAACCACCCACCTACACAAGATAAAAATCGATCCAGTTCACCTCAATCTGAACCAGCCTCCTCCGTAGACTCTTGATCCCTTCCCTGATCCCTTCCTGCTTCTCCTCCTCCTCCTCCCCTCCTTCCTTGACTTTTTCCCCACCTACCTTTCATTCTAATCCAATGATAGGCTTCACCTTATCCTGGACCCGCCTTGCTACGTAATGATATCATCCTTCAAGCCCCCAAAAGTTAAATTATCTTTTGGTAATTTCTTCCTAAGCTATTGTTGTTATTAGCTCCTGGGGCTCCTAGCGGTTGGGTTTCTTTGTTTCACGTGATGATGAACCCTTCTGTGTGACTTGCTTTTTGAAAACTCCCTTAACTTTGCTTTTATTTTTTTGTTTGTGTCACTTGCTGCATTTTCCATCCCTGCTGTAATTTTAAAATTCTTAAATCTTTATCGTACTTATGTGTTCTCTTCAGAAAATAGCACCACTTTCTTGTGTCGCTTCTCAGAGGAGGTAAATTCTAGCATCCATTAGATGTTTGTCTCTGCTCCCCACACACTGTTCTTTCTCCCAGGTTCCTTTTTCCCTGTGTGTTATTTTTAATTCTGTCTTTCACACTAGACACTTTTCTCAAGGGTTAAAGATCCTGAGGTTTCTGCCAGTTTTCTTTAATTGATGGGTAAGAATGTTTCCAGGGGGCTTGGCAATGCCAGCTTCACTTGTGGGTAGGTGGGAGGCTCCTACCTCAGAGAATTTCCGGCTCTCTTGTTAGCAGGCCATTTTCTCTAGTCTTTTGATTTTCTCTAGAGAAAAAAAAATCCTCATTTTCTACCCGGGTGATGTAAACTCGACTAAGGAAGTTTACAAATCTCGTTATGAAGGGACATTGGAACGGTGGGAAGGGGTAGGGTGGGTAGTGGCAGGGGTTGGTAGGGACAAGGCTCTCAGTATTTTTCCATTGTTTCACAGCCTCCGGTGTTCGACATGGCGTTCTTACAGTCACCCTTGGGCCTCTAGTGCTGTTGGATGAGAATAGAAGATTTTCCTCAGCGGTGTGTTCTAGGGTGTGGCAGGGGTTCCTGAACCTACTTACCCCAGATCTCCCACTTACTCTGCATTTACACTGGGGGGTCTTCACCTTACAGCCGAACCCTCATTTCTGTTTGTTTTGGGTTTTGTTTTAATTTCCTATCCTCAGATAGACCCCAATTTCTTCCTTTTGGTTTCTAAATCTTGTTACCTACGGCTTGCTCATCTCGTTAGATTTCAAAGAGCTCTTCTAAATCCATTTACTGAAATTGTAGAGAGGTTTAGATTTTCCTCCTTTTCAGACAGGACAGTAAGTGCTTGCTCTACCACATTTAGTGGGGCCTTTCCACTCTTAATCCTTCATTACTGAGGAAGGAGATGGAGGGAGAATGAGGTTCAGTTCAGGTCATACAGGGTGTGGGTGCATTAGGAGGAAGAGTCTTCGAGTGTCTCTCTGCCTCCTATGTTCCAGAGGTGTTTTGTTGCATTTGTATTTTACCCCCATGAATTCTGCTTCCAAATTTTCCTTGCTACCCCAGCTAACATTACCACCCATAAAAATCTGTATTTGTTCATGTAAAATGTCTTCCCCCTCCGTTTTACTAAAGAAAATTTTGATCCCTTATTGGTCACATTTGTTCCTTGACAGATCCATACGTGGGTGTGGTGTATTCTGGCTACTCTCACCTACTACCCTCTGTAATTTCCTCCTCCCACATCCATGCCTTGTTGCTTTCTTTTGAGACCCACTGAGTCTTTCTGGGGGCTTTCTTGGTAACCCCAGGTTCGGAGCTATCCACCAGTATCATGTGGGTCATGAGTGCCCACACAAAGGAAGACAATGTCCACAACTCTCCCACAATCCATCAGTAGGCAGTAGTTCAGCTTCCAAGGAGTGTCAATGAGCCCCTCTCTTTCCCTAACTGACTGTTATGTGCAGACCCAGTTCAGGCAGTGTATCTGCTGTGAGGTCACGAGTTCCACAGTTGGGGCATGCCCTAGAGAGAAGAGCCTATGATATGTTTTCTTGGTTGTCAATTTGACTACATCTGTAATTAGTTAAAACCCAACTGACTGGGCACACCTACGAGGGATTAAATCAGTTGAAATGTGAAGACTCACTTTTATTCTGGATCTCAAGGATAGGTAGCTACACCTTTAATCCTGTTCTTTTGAGGTGGGAAGATCCACCTTTAATCTGGGCCACAGCTTCTGCTAGCAGTCTACATAAAGGGCATGGAAGAAGGATGCTGGCTTTCTGTCAACCTGCTTATTCTCCCTCTGGCTAGCAAGTCCATTCCTACTTCTTCAGGATTCAGGGGTATACGGAACCAACTCAGATATTCAGCCTCATGGACTGAACAATTCTTGGACCTCCTGTTGGTAGACTGCCATTGCTGGACTAGTTGGAATGCATTCTGTAAGCCATTCTCTCTCTCTCTCTCTCTCTCTCTCTCTCTCTCTATATATATATATATATATATATATATATATATATATATATATGTATGTATCAAGGTTCTTTAGAGAAGCAGAACCATACATACATATATATGTATGCATATGTGTGTACAGACACACACATATATATATACACACACACGTATATACACACACACGTATATACACACACACATATATATACACACACGTATATACACACACACATATATATACACACACATATATATGCACACACACACACACACATATATATATATATTTATTTATTTCTGCTTCTCAAGAGAATCTTGACTAATACAGCCTATCTTCAGGCTGTTAAACTGTGTTAAACTATTTCTGATGCTCTCTGAGCCTTAGGTGGGGTGGCCTATGCGTCTTATTTGGGATTGAACCTTCAATTGTCCCTTTTCTTGAAAACATGGGCAGCCACGAGTCTGCATTCATCAGTTAACAATGGACAGAGGCTTCACTGATTGAGGTTAGAGTAGCATCTTTCTATTAGTATAAAAAGAGATACTATAAGGACAGCTGGGTGCTGTGACAACTTAGTTCAACAACACTGGTAGGTTTCCCCTTAGGGACAAATGGCCTCCTCAAACAGGTTTGATTGGATTTTTCATGACTGGGCATGGGTTTCTTTCTGGGGAGAGGTCCGAAAATCCAATCAGAGCAGTTGGTTACTAACATAACACCCGTGCCATAATTGCTCCTATGGACCCATCTTTCCTGCCTGGTAGATTTGTGATTTGTAGGACGACTGGATAAGACGATCGACACCTTTTCTTCCCCAGAAACTTTATGGCACCTTTTGGCATCATGAAAACTAGCCAACGTGGAGGAAATTTCCATTTGAGCTCTGGCTTGAATTCTCTGTGGTGGTGAGAATTCTGGTTTCTTTAAAAAAGACAGAAATGTTATAAGAAACATTTTGTTTTAATTCCAGGTGTGGGATATGGGGCTGCTTCTCGACAGCAGACTATGATTTCCCCATGTTCTTATAGGTGCATGGTTTTGCCAGCTGCAAATAGCTTCTGTGGTTGTCTGATATTTGGAATTCTGGGAGCTTTTCAGAGCATGTATTGAGAGGCCAAACCTACTCCACCTGGGATCAGCCTCCATTTTTAAAGAAACGAGCCTGAGGACTTGACCTGCAGCTGAATCCAAGCTGCACCCAAGTTCTAGGAAGAACCGTATAGTTTGTCTCTGGCCCAGACCCCAGAGTTACTCCCTGGCAACAGCCAATCAAGATCATCTTACAGTTACAGATGTGCTTTCAGACCCACTTGCGATTGCTCATGCTTTTGCTTCAGAGCACACACCTGTTGACTTACAATAGTCATTCAGTTAGATGCTTGCCAGGCTGAGCCCCCTTGCTTGCTCACCATTTCCTATAAAACCTTGTCCTACTGTGGACTCGGGGCTTTACCCTCCCATTTTACTACATCAGAGACAATGGTTGAGCCTAAACTTGAGCTTGAATAAAGAAAGACCTTAGTCCGATTGCATCAGAATTGGCTCCTTGGTGATCTTCCGGGGTTCACGAATGCTTTTTGAATAGGCACAACAATATAAATGTTAGAGTTCCAATTGGAGGGCTGGGTGATTGTTGGTCATTCAAGGGGGGGGGTGGCTAGTCATGCTCAAAGAAGAAATAAGAGGAAAGAAATTAGATAAAGTCTAATTTTTAGTCTCTCTCTCTCTCTCTCTCTCTCTTCTTTCTCTCTTACTTAGTAATAGGGGGTAAAATTGGTATGGGAATAAAGATTGAGAAAAAGAAGAACCCACAAAATAGCAAAGACTAGCTACACTCTGTATCTTGCATCCAAGATGTGGTATCTTTCACTATTGGGTGAGCAACCTTGGGGAGTGGCAAAAGCCTATACTGTTTCAAGGTTTCTAGAGCCTTCCAAAATATATATTTTTAATTTTTTTTTTGATTCTGGGGATTGAACTCAAGGCCTTATGCAAGTGCATATGCTACCACTGAATGTAGGCCTACAGTTTTCAAAACCTACTTTAATAAGAGTACTTAAATGCTTTAACCTCCCTTCAAGCCAACCATTTGCCAGAGGTAGTAGAAAGGAGAGGTTAATAGGGCAAAAGAGGATGGGGACCTGTTCAGAAACAGTTCTGTGGGGTGATCCCAGTCTTCATTGTTTGTATAGCAGCAGTTCAGTTCACAGGAATCAGTGGGAGTAATGCCACTTGCAAACGCCATTCAATGAATCAGTGATGGCAGTTCAATCCAGAAGAAACCTCGAGGCTCTGCCAAAAAGCTCAAGTCTGTGGAAGCATCAGGAAGCCACCTGAGCACTGCCAGAAGTTCTATGGTACGCTTCTCTCTAGGAAGTGGTGACAGTCATCACCAAAGAAGGTGAGGCAAGCCAATGCCCACAGCGTCAGCAAAGCCCAACAAAGACCAGCAAGGAGTGGCGAGGTGAACCAACTCCACACAGCACTGTCCGCTGTCTGTCGGGTTATACTTATATACCTTCTAAACATCACATGTTCTCCCAAGTGTCCACTCTAGCAAAACACCATGTACAGGCAGCTTCCAGAAAAACACAACATGTCTGTTCTCATCAAAACATCCTCTGCACGTCTGCTTTAGCAGAAACATCACCTTATTCGACAGTTTCTGGAAAAACGTCCCACAACACAACTTAGTCCCCAAAGAAACCGGAAACCTCCACCTCAGCTGAACCTCAAAACGTTTCTTGATTTAATCAACTTGGCTGACATTTATTGAGTATCCGATAGTTTATCATGGAGTAAACGATCACATTCACTGAACTACCACCGACAAGCTGCATGGCTCTAGGCTATTCGATGTCTCTAGTCTTAAAATCATCACCTCTGAAATAGCATTAATGAGGTGTGAGGATTAAGTTCTGTATGGAGAGGGCTTATTACCATAACTTACAGGTTAATTATTTTGATGCTCTTTACCAGTGTGGAGGAAGAAATGAAAACATGGTAGCCTTTAACATGTGCTAGTGTGTGCTTGTGCCTGTAGGCAAAACTGACTTAGTCTGGAGTTGCCTACTGTGCTAAAGGAGCTCCCAGCTGCTGGTCAATTATTTAAAAGGCATCAGCACCAAAATTTCCCACAGAGAACAATTTTTCTTCTATTTATTGCTTGCATAGCCTGTGATTTATCAGGGGACGCATTTGTTTTTATCTAAATTTGGAAGTTGAGCCACAGTCTCTGATGGCCATGAGGGATTGTGGGATGTCAAAAGAGATGCAGAAACACATAATGGGATTTTATGAGTTAAAGCCATTCAGCTGTTGGAGGAAATTTGAAGACTGCAGGAAAGGAAAGCAGAAGAGGTGGTAGGCCATGTTTTGTGTTAGTCAGACTTACAGGTGGTGTACTGTACTGCTCACTGCTTGAAAGTGAGAGGACAGGGGATGGGTCAGTCACTCGGCAAGAGGAACTGTTTGACTTGAATCTATTACAACAATAACATCGTTGAGGTTCCTGACTAAGCATACCAGGAGTAAGCCAAGCATTGGCATTAATAAAGCAAACATCACTGAGACCAAGTCAGGCTCATGGGGGTCAGGACTCCTGGGCACCAGAAGGATAGAACCATGATTACCACAAGAGGATGAAGGCGGAGGGATGGAGGGATTCTGTTTTGTCTGCAGGACATGGAGACAGGGATAATTCTAGCTTGTAGAGGCATTTCTGGTTTGTTAGGGAAAGAATCATGAATATGTAAACATGGAAATATCTTTTAGATAGCAAATATAAACAAACCACCCTGGGACATAGGTGTCTTCTCTCTGAATTTCCATAGAAGGGAAAAAAACATGAAACGATAAAAGATCAGAAGGAACTTGCTAGAAGGGCAGGAAGGGAGGCCATTACCTCTTCACTCCGTATTTCTTCATGTGGCTGGTGGCTTATATATTTTAACTGTGGTGACTGTGGCTTTCTCTTCCTGACCCTTTATTTTGTATAAACATTGCTATTTCAATCAAGTTAATCTAGGTGGAGATTTCTTGGCAAATCTAAGCAGTGTGTTTAAAGAGAAAAGCAAGACAATGATTAATGCTCAGTGTAGAGCAGTGACTCTTTCTGAGGGGAGAAGGAAGGAAACCGGGAGGGAGGTGGTGATGATGGGGAGGAGAGGTGGTCAGGTAAGCGTTGCAGAGATGCTTCACTCTCGGAAGAGATTCGTTTCCTACTTAGTACAGAAAATGACTCGAGCTTAACTCCACACATCAGTGGTTTTCTCCGGAGAGCTGCTTTCTGTGTTATCCATCTTCCCCTCATGAAATCAAAGCCGTTCATCCCTGATCTAGACAATTTCACCTGCAACTCTGGATCCCAAGGCAAGGCTCTTTTGCCTCCGACTTTTCTGGAGAAAAGCTGTGATGTCTTTCATACCAGTCCTCCTGGGAGCATGGCCTGGTGTGTGCTGAGACAAGAGCTTTGGACTCGAAGAGTCTGGGGCTTAGACCCTCATTGGGATGCTTCCCAAGTGGTTGGCTTAAGCAGTTAGTTCTTGGATCCTGACTAAACTCATTTGCAGAGTAGGCACAACACCAGTCTGGAAGCGTGCTGCCATTGTTAGAGATGAGGGCTGGCAATGATTACCATGGCTAGGGCTTGTAGAAGCTGACTCAAAATGCTGGATTTCTGAGAACCACTAACCACCATTAAGTGACTCTTTCTGGTAGAATTCATCATGATTAACAGCAGCATTGCTCTCGTGAGGGACAACTCACTTGTAAATCACCACCTGTAAATTTGCTCTATCTTCCAAATAAAAAAAAATGCACCCTTTATTTAGGCATTCCCTTTCCTGTGGCAATTTAGCATTTCTGGCTTGCATTTCATGATGGGCAGGGCTTTCATTGCATCCCAGTTTTGGCTGTGAGAGTCAGAGTGAATTTCATATACATGTGTAGACTATTTTAATGTGGACTGTTCCAGGTCAGCAGGTTTTTTTTTTTTTTTTTTTTAGAAATTGAATAACATTCCTCTGGGCCAGATAGCATTTACCTATGCCATTCCTGGGACTAGAAGAGTTCTTTAATGTCAAGGAATCCTATTTTATACTTTTTATGTCCCAAGTGCCCAACAAGGGAGTTCTTTGAATTGAATTTTGTCATTTATGCAAGGAGGTGTTTTCAGGATGCTCAATGCATACATATTGCTAGATGATGGGATCAAGTCCTGACTCAGGCAGGATGTAATTTTACAATTCGAGAGGGAAGAAGGAGGAGAAGGAGGACAAAGAGGAGGAAGAGGGAGAGGAGGAGGAGACAGCTATTAAACAGGTAGTTTTATAAAGAATTAAAGGCTGTTGATAATAAGCAAGGATAAAGAGAATGCCATGTAACATGGGGATCTAATGGCATCAGGATGTTGTGTCGTGTTTGGGTACCTGCTTATAGTGAGCCAGAAGCATGAAGCTTTCTCTAGTTTAGATCCCAAGGAGCTAAGTGTTTGAGTTAATGTTCCTCTTCCAGACAAAGATGAGGGTGTCTCTTGTAGAGTAGCCTAAGTTAGGTGCTTACGCTATACATGGTCACTGTATCTCTGGTGTGGCCGGAGTTGTTAGGGTCAGAGCCTGAACTCTGGCAGCCCTGACAAGCAAGGTGCTGTCTATAAGTACTCAGTAGGTCAATGAAAGAGATAGTCCATAGTGAAGAACAGGAGAGAGAATTTACCCATTGAGGTCACACTGGGGACAGGAGCAAAGTGGCTTCCTGCCAGACACCTGACATTAGCTTGTTTAAACAGAGAGTGGTAGACACTGTAACCAAGCCATCCTACGTCAAGGTGCGACCCCACCCATAACTGCCCAGTCTTCCTGGGACATCAGTTCCTTCTCTGGCTGGGACCAAGCTACAGCCCTTTCCTTCTCCCTCTGTGAAATTCCTGCAGAAATCCTGAGTTTTTGGGGTCCAGGGCTTCGAAAGTATGATGGCTGAAGTGGGGTGGGGACAGGTGAAAGGTCTTCATTCCTCCGGGATAGTTACGGGGCCAGCCATTCTTACTGCTGACAAGGGGAAACCCCAGCTGCACAGAGACCTCCTTGTGTCTAGTTTCCCTGAACCTGCAGAATACCTTGCCTTCTGATTCTAAGCAGTCCTCTGTGTGCAGTGGCTTGCTTTTCTCTCTAATATTTTTAGTAACAACATTTTTTTTTTTCTTCTTGAGATCATAGGCCCAACACAAAAGCTGTCATGGCAGATGAGCTGCCTGAATTGGTGGTGGAGGATTAGCTTGATACCTGCGA
Organism: Rattus norvegicus; assembly: GCF_021556685.1. Lineage (NCBI taxonomy): Eukaryota > Metazoa > Chordata > Mammalia > Rodentia > Muridae > Rattus > Rattus norvegicus. The sequence goes on along the minus strand of NC_141534.1, from coordinate 267,492,082 downwards.
GTTTCTCCTTTGCTACTTCCTCCTACCTCCAAATTACTTTGGAAGGACCTAAGAGCTGTGCACAGCTTTGATTTAAACCATTGTGCCACACGTTACTGCAGGTCTCAGCTCACCTCCTTCCCCCCACGGCTTAGTTGCTACTGGATGAGCACAATTAAATGCCAGCAGTCATTATAGCTCAGCGACTGCAAGGGAGATCTCACTACACCAGCTAATGAGCAGGCCCTGCTAAATATTCATGAGCGTTAATATCATCTGAGCCCCTCTAATCTCTGGCTCATTTAGATTTGTACCTGTGAGGCTCTTATGTAAACAAGAAAGCTGAACCGGTCAGGGAAGCAGAGCCTTGATGCCAGCATGTGTGCTTGCACCAAATATTTGTTGATTTGATCCCCTAGGGCAGCCTCAGGCAGAGAAAACATTTGAGCAGTCTAAAATGAAGACCGTGCACCTCCCGCCCCTCCCTCCCCCCGGGACCCAGCGCAGACACAGATTGTCTGACCTTGTCCTTGAAGACTTTACAAGTCACTTGAAGCCAGAGCATGCACCTTGAAATGGTTAAATAGTCCTTTAAGTCATCAAGAACCAAATCAGGTGCCATCAGCTGGCTGGTGCTCTGAGGGATCAGAGGAGAAAGCTTAACAGGAGCAAAATGGGCTAACAGGGGTTATCAACTGAGCTAAGGAGCTCTTTTCTCCAGGTCTCCAGATCTTGATAGAGATTACAGGGTTTGAGGGAAAGGTCTCAGGGCAAGGGCAGCCATGGAAGTAAGAAAACAAGAGCTAATATAAGCGTGCAGAGGAAGAAACATAGAGGAAGTGAGTGAGTGCAGAAGTCTGGATAAGGAAAAGGCACGAAAAGAAGATGAGGCGTTGGCCAGTGGCATACACCCGCTGCAGGACACAACCCCAGGAAGACACAGCGAGAGAAGAACATAGGAAGGGGCAGAGCCACATATGTGAGACCTGAGAGAGGGACTCTTGCTTGATGTTGCCACCCATATGGAGCTCTTCCAGGCTCCTGGGCAGAGGAGTCGCATTCTGGAAATATTACTTTCCTAGCATACTTTTTGAAAGTTGAAAAGATGCTGCTTCTCTTTTGAGCATGTCCCTAACTGGGGCTTCCCACACTCACAAGCTTGCAGTCTTTAGTACTAGAATGAAATGCTGGAGGTAGGATATATTACAGTGGAAAAAAAAATGCTTACCTAGGTCCTAGAGCTGGGAGGATCCAATCTGGGGATGACATCCTGGAGGCAAAGAGCTGAGTCGGAGCAGAGAGTCATGTGGTAAGAGACTCCTTTGTCTATCTGGTTTCTTTCCCCTCCGTATTCTCATCATGAAGGCCCTCTTACTACTATGAATATGCAATCTTGGATGTTAAGCTCTTGCAAGAGTTTGGGGGTCAGCACAATCTAAGGATGACGACATAAAATAGAGTTGGTTTAATGAAGTTGTTGATGGTGATCTCTCATGACTTAACAATGATTCTCATCTGATAAGCAGTGAAATCCCGATAACAATGTCCCACAGTAATAATTTTGCAAACACAGGCATTAAATCCAACTTTTCTGTTGGGTACATATCACATCTGACATCTCTAATGATGATGGCGATTTCTGGGGCTGAGGAGCTCAGATTTATTTTCTGATCCAAAGCCTGGTTTTTCACAATCTGGAGGGACGAGAAGATTGGGTCCCTCAGATCAAAGTTTAAAGAGAGGCTGGAAGTTGACAGACTTGTAGTGTAATAATGTGCATATGTAATTTGTTTTATTAAATGTTCAACATATGAGACAAGTTAAAAAGTACAAATAAAATTCAATTTAAAATTGAAAAAGTTAATACCGGAGCTTCTATCTCCAGCAAATTTCCCACTGCAGAACTTGAGTGGGTTGTTCCTGTGGAGGCCACTGACTACTGGTTGCATCGATTTCTGCTTTTCACGCTAATTGTCTAAAACGTTTTACTGTGGGGCAAGGCAAGCTCCTGGTGGACATTACAGTATTTTCCTCTTTGCTCATTTGGAAAAGATTTGAAAAATACTACTCAAATGTTTCAACAGGTGATTCACAGACCTGAGGAGCTCTAAGTATGCTGATGCCGTTGTCTTAGAGTTGAACTGTTTTCTCTTAGCTACAAAAAAATTAATAGTTTGGGTTTGGAAGGAAGAACCACACCTGTGTTAAAGGTTCTACAAGGCTAAAGGATTGAAATGCAGTTATGGAGAATTAAAATGTTTTAGACTAGAATTAAATTATCTTGGGCTAATTTTACTTCCTTGGGAAGTCTTCTTTGCTGAGTTCTATGTTTGGCCTAACATTCTGTGACCATCAAATGTGTTCTTGATAAGCCACTAGCTTCCATCAGCCTGGAAGCTAAGATCATGTCTGAGAACTGTAACAATTTCCCCCACTCTGTTAGAAGCCTGCCCACTGTGGTTCTCACCAGTGCATGTAATAAAGTCCTTGACTTAGGACTTTCTTTGTTTTGTAACCACATCCACAGTGGAACATTGTATCTGAAGCAAGCCGGGCATGTTTTCTCTCATATCTGGCACCAGAACAAACAACTATGTTACATCCTGTGGGATGAGAGTTGGAACTTTTCCTGACTTTCTTTCTGCCCTTATGAGATCTCATTTTCATGTACCCCCTACCCACAGGGAAATAAAAAAAGAAAGCTTAAAAGATGCCATTTTTAAATTTTGTTCTTTGTAGCCCTGCCTCATTTCCTCTGTTGGTGACCTTCAGGAAACACCAGGCACATGCTGCTTTAGGGCTGCCTTAAGTAGGATGCTGCTCTTGACTTCACTGGTGTTTCCTGGGATTGCTCACCTGCTGTGATGGATGGAGCTCCGTCCAAAGCTTCAATTCTGGGCCTGTGCACAGAGGAACACTGATGTTCTTGTCCCATCAGCTGCAGGGGAAACTGCTCTTCAGTGGAGATTTGAAGTAGAGAGTGAGCGCCTCTGGAGGGTGGGACCTTCTTCAGGGCACCTATGCTATATCCATTTGCTTTAGTCTTGACCTTTGGCTCCATCTTACCTTTCTTCCCTAATGGTTTCATTCCCAGATTGATGCACTTTATGGATGGAGTTTCTGTTAGGCTTGCGGACAACTACTGAGGCTGAAGCACCCCACTGCTTCTCTCCCCACCTCAGGATGCTCCCTCTGAGCTACCTGGGAAGGTCTTGGTTATGGGGTTGCTGCTGAGTGAACTATGAAGTGTTACTCTTGAAAAGTATCTTCCCCCTCCTATCCTGTGACACTGAAATAGACCCTTGAGAATGTCCAAGGGAGCATTAGAAGAAAGATAAACATTTATTGATGGTTTTGTCTCATTTTTTGGTACTTAAAAGATTTTTCCCTCTTTAAACACTACATGTTGTCTTCAACCTCTTTCTTCCTTTAAATAAGAGTATAATGAAATGATCTGAAGATTTATGAGATGAATCTTGCAAACCATGGACCCATTGCACGGACAGGGAGCTGCAAAAATAGTTGAAAGAAATAGCTATGGATCTGGTTGTACCTGTTGGAAGAGAGATAAACAAGTGAGGAAAAAAGCAAAGTGATATTAAATTTGGGCATGTTCTCTGGGAGGACAGGCAGTCTGTGGAGCCCCAGCATTGATACATTAATCCCTGTGTTGCTTCATTGAGCAAATGATTCTACCATACTATTGACGTGGCTTTAGATATGAGTGTTTAAGGATACATCAAAAGTGATTTCTTCCAGTGAAATAGTCAGTGCAAAAGAGTCAGATGTAAAGTAAGGGTCTTACTAGCGTAGGTGTAAAAGCAGAGAGCACCCCGGGAACAATAATGGGGCAGGAAAAGTGGGAAAGGAAGCGGCTCCATTTGTACAGTGCTAGCTACCTTTCCTAAAAGACTGTGGGATGCCAGGTGTGCTGGTGCAGGCCTTTCATCCAAGCCCTAGGGAGGCAGAAGCAGGTGGATTTCTGTGAGTTTCAGGCTCACCAGCGTGGTCTATATTATGAGTTCCAGAATAGTCAGAGCTATGTAGTGAGGACCCCTCTCTATGACACACGGTAGAGGAGTATGGTGCTTCCTCCACAGAAGACTACTGCCCAGGATTTCTGTGTCGCTGCAAATGACAGGACAATGCTAGGAAGGGGAACGTTTTGTCTCTCCCTGCCTACCTTCCTGAAGAAAGGGAAGCGTTTGCCCAGTGATAGAAACTTGACTTACCCTGTGCTGTGTTGCATGACTCTCCTGCAGGCCCCTTCCTAGGTCTCCTGGGTTCTTATTCTGAGGGTCAGCTGCTAGGGCAGGCTCGTGGGACTTTCACGCTTGCTCAGTGAGTATTTGCAGAGTTTGCTCTGCTACAGGATTGAGGAATACGCCAGGAGGAAATTTGCACTTGAGGACTGAGGATGTGTCTCAGGAGAGTGCTGGACTAATATGCACCAAGCTGGGCTCCATCTCCAGGTGTGGTGGCACATGTTTGTAATCCTAACCCTGGAAGTGGAGGCAGGGGGATCAAGAGTTGTTAACGCACCATAGGCTACTTCCCTAATTCAATTCTTCTGGGCTACATGAGACTGTCTCGAGAGATAATATTTACCTTTTGGCCTTGGGACTGAGGAAAGTTCTGTGATTCTTCTTGACCTAAGGACTCTAGTTCCAGTGATGATTAACTGTGCTGCTCCTCTCGGAGTTTAGGTGTTTGCCGTTACCAACTAGAATGCACAAAGTACGTGGGTCTTCAGAATCCCTTATGTATAGATGTCTTGTTTGATGTTCATAACAGCCTGATGAAAAGGCTGTGATGGGGTTGACTCTTCCTATTTTGCAGCGAGGCACGGAAAAGCTATGCAGAACCATAGAATGCCAGCAATATGAACTTCTGATTGAACCATGGTTCTGGCCCATAATGCACGAGCTCTCATGACGAGAAGTTCCCTAAGTTTTCTGGGTCTGTTTCTTGCTTTGTAAAACTGAAGCATTCTTCACATTCTTCCCCAAGTTCTCATGAGACCCAGATGTTGAATACAGAGAAGATCCAGCCAGATGTCTGATGTAGAATAGGTAAGACATGGGTATGTGACCAGCCTTGGAGGTGAGTAGTGAAGCTAGAGAAGAGGTCTGAAGGATCCAGGAAAGCAGAGACTGAGAAGCACCTAACTGAGACACCCATCAGGAGGTGGGGAGGGACTAGGGTGAGGGTGGGGGTGAGTGTGTGGGTAGGGATGAGGTGGGGGTGGGGGTAAAAGTAGGGGTGGGGGTGGGGATAGGGGTGGGGGTGGGAATTGGTCTTCTGAGGGAAATTCCACAATGGAGTGCAGCTCTCTCCAGGACAGCCTCATGGGCACACTGGCCATGCCTGAGGGTAGGAGACTATTGTTTTTATTTACAGAAGCTGAGAGAAGGATTTACAAATCTCTAACTGGTTAAATTCACTGAGCGGCAGCACCTTTCTCCTCAGGACAGATCCTAATTCTTCTGAGGGGACCTTTAGCCGCATGGTAAACTTGCGTGGTGAAGGCAAACCTGCTCCTGGAGGAGAGGAGCCACTGGCATTATTTTATTATTTTATCTTAATTTTATACTGGCTTGTGTGTATGTGTGTGCACACATTAGCCCGTGTAGAGGCCAGAGCTCAATGTTAGGTGCATTTTCTGTTTCCTCTCCACCTTCTGTATTGAGTCAAAGCCTCTCACTGCACCTGCAGCACCCCAATATGTCTACACTGGCAGCCCAACAATCCTCAGGGCTGCTTCCGTCTCCGAATCCCCAGTGCCGTGATTCCAGGTATGAGCTGCACGCTTGGCTTTTTAAAATAAAATTTGAGATTCAAACTCAGGTCCTCAAGCTTGTGAAATGACTGCTTTACCAACGGAGCTGTCTCTCAGCCCCCACCGCCTTTCAGTTCATGGAATTTCCATCGTCTACACCAGAGTTCTGCATTTCCCACTGCTCAATGAGCATTAGTAAGCAGTACATAAATGCACCCAGGGGCAGAATTATCTGAGCTTGAATCAATGAGAAAGAAGACTTGTAAGATGTGGTATTTGAGACAGACTTTGTAGCAGGAATAGGTTTTGTCTGAAAAAAAAAAAAACCCCAAAAAACTAAAAGCTAAAACCCTTGGAAGTGCTAACAAAACTAGAAGCATTCATTTGTATACATCGAAAGACTAGAAGAGAGCTGTCCGTCTCATAGAGATTTTGAACTACAGCATGATGCGTTCAGTGTATAAATTGGGATTTGTACACTGCAGAATGATGGCAGGGATAGCTAGAGTGTCCCTGAAGTCTGTTCATTCTCCATACAAAATGATGCTCTGCATTTGGGGTTTTCCAGGTTGCTGGTATTTCTGCAACAATATTTCTGAAGAGCTTGCGATGCAGAGTTATTTCTTCCTCGGTAAGATAGCTGGTGGGCGCATGTGGGAGAGAAAAAAATGGCAAAATAAATGACAGGCTTCGATGCATAGGCAGGCCCTCCCACAAACACATCCGAGTTATAACCAAGCAGTCACGACACTCTCCATTAATTTAATGAAATTAATTTTTCCGTACCCCACTTTCTGTGCTACAAAGCACTTTACGATGAGAGGCAAAAGGAGATAATGAGATAATGCTTTATGGAACCACGCCGCATCGAGTTTCCTATCATTAGCAAGACAGAATAATATGTCAGAAATGGTGCAAATAGATGAGAACTCTTAATAGCAACCAGAGACACAGCCTGAAGCAAAATGACGCTCCCAAAACCCTATCCCTACTACAAAAGTAGCCTGGGTGCTAGTGGGATTCTGAGTGTGACTGGGACCAAATGCCTTTCCTTTTACGCTGTGCCAGCCTCAAACAACTGTCTCCATCATCTCTAGGTCATAAGGGTCCTGGTAGAGGAGAAAGACTAAGACTGTGGTGGTTTTGATGAGAATGCCCCTCATAGGCTTCTGTATTTGAATGCTCAGTCACTAAGGAGTAGAGCTCAGAAGGATAAGGAAGATTGTATTGGAGGATGTATGTCAAGGTCGGTTGGGTTTGAGGTTCTAAGAACCTGCGTCAGGCACAGTGTCTCTCTCTCTCCAGCTGCCTCTGGATCAGGATGCAGAAATCTCAGCTATGATCTAAGCATAGTCTCAGAATTATGTCTGCCTGTGTGCTGACCTGCTCCCTGTTGTGACGATAATGTACTAACTGCCCCCCACCCCCCCGACACCCAGTTAGGTGTTTTCTTTTGTAAGAATTTCTTTGCTTACAGTGTTCCTTCCCAGCAACAGGACACTAACAAGGACAATGATGTTGAGAGCCAATGAAAACTCAGTTAAGATTCATTTATGCCAATCACTACCCACTCACCTTGCCTGCCATGTGGCCTGGTCTCCTTGTCTTTAAGGTGGGTGTGGAAACCCGTCGTATGACCCAGAAAACCTGGTACATGTACCGTACCAGGAAACGATAAAGCGGGCCTGTCTCAAATAAGGTGGAAGGCAAGAGCCTGACCCCCAAGGTTCTCCTCCAGTCTCTCTGTGTGTGCTACGTTTATATGTACACAAACATGGGCACATATTATGTGCATACAAAATACAAAAAGAAGGAAGCAGGATAATCTGTCTTGTAGAGTTACTGTAAGGCTCAGGTCTACAAAACTGTTTTAGCATACTATCCAGCACATAGTAGGTGTTCAACACACACTATCTTTACTTCTGCCTTTCTTAGTAACAAGACCGTCAGATCAGCTGATCTCATGTTTAGATCTTTTGTGCTGCCTCTGTGGGTGCACAGGGAACAGTGTTGCATGGATATTATGTTGAGAGGGAGGTCTACCTGTGTGTAAGGTTATCTTCCCCCCTCCTTTAATCTCCTGTATATGTACTCTACCTTATGTCACTAGTTGCAGAAAGGTATTTTTTTCAATAAATCTTCATATATGCCCACCAGATTCTCTGTTAGCAACAAAAGGAGTTCACGTTTAATAAGATAAATTGTCAAAAGATACCTCACACCCGCCACTCTTGTTATGTGTTGGTGAAGCTCTGCTTTTCTCCCGTCTCCCCCTAAGTGATTTGGTCACTAAGCCTGAAATGGCCCCCTTCTCTCGACAGCTACTGGTTTCAGTGTGTGCACTGTATCTTCCCTGGGCCAGTGTGACCTAAGGGAAATTGTATTAGGAGATCGTTGGGAAGGTTTCTTTTTTCGTTCTTTAATAGAGATTCAAAGTGGCACCTTTCCTTGTCTAGATGTGTAGTATCTGTATATTACAGCATCTGTACAGGATACATGAACTGATAGCTATAGTGAAATCAGCCAACAGAAAAGTTTATAAAGACTCAAAGGATTCAGCTCTTAGTGGCACTGTCTCCAAGACAGTCACCTCTGTATTGGCCCATCACTAAGTATCTATCTATCCTCAAGGCCGTGCCTGAACTCTGCTGGGCTTTCCCTTACTGTGGTGAAGGCATCACAATGCAGGCTGTCAGGTGGGATCCAGTTTGACCCTAAGTTTGTCCTTAAGTGTAGAGGAAGGACCTCATATTTCTTTAGGTGTATAGCGTCCATGCCAGCTTGTCCCAAGCCACCTTCTGAGAAGATGAATCTAGCAACTGTCCAGCTTCCAGGTGCAAAGAGATGGGAAATATCCGAGTCTCTAGGGCAGTCAGGACCTATCCTGCTGGAAAAGAGAAAGGATGTGACCTGCCACTCATGGTGCACCCATTCAGTGCCAAAGCACTTACATATGTTTTGACCCTCTCCCCATAAAGTGTGTTAGCTTCCTTTAGAGGTGGAGACACTTATCTCAAGGATTAAACAGCTGGCCAAGGTCTGCTTTTAAGTGGCAAATCTGGTGTGAGAATGCCAGAACCCAGTTGCTATTTTCTTGACGGAGAGACAGAAACCTGAGACTGATAAAGCCTGGCCAGAATCCAAGTTTAGATCATTTTCTTGAGCTTCATTTATTTAATGTGTTTGAGTAGTTTGCCGCATATGTATATGTGTATGTGTGTGTATATGATGTACATATAACGTATATGCAATGTATATGCATATTACATGTATATGTAAATGTAATCTATGTATATATGTAATGTATGTGCATATGCATATGTAATATTTATGTTTATGTATACGATGTATATGTATGGTGTATACGTATATGATGTATATTATGTATATGATGTATATGATATATGTACATGTATATGTATGTGTATATGTATATGATGTATGTGTATATGTGTATGTGTATGTATGTAGTGTGGGGTAAAAGACGGCTTTTTTTTTTTTTGGTTCTTTTTTTTTTCGGAGCTGGGGACCGAACCCAGGGCCTTGCGCTTCCTAGGCAAGCGCTCTACCACTGAGCTAAATCCCCAACCCGGCTTTTTTTTTTTTAAATTTTACAGCAACAGATTGTGAACCAACATGGTGGGTGAGAATCCACTAGTAATCCTAGGAGTTGAGAGGAAGTTTTATTTTCTAAGTAAGAGGAGGCCAGCGCCATGTTGAGTCATGTGATGTCTCAAGCTTGGGAACTTTAAACAATGAAACATAGAAGCAGCCTGGGCAGGCAGGCTGTAGATCCCCTGCTGTGTGATAAGAAGTGGCAGCTCAGAGAGTTAGAGATTAAAAGCTACTTTTTAAAGAAAGTTGTTTAGAAAGTCTTTCAGCATACTCATATTCCTTCTAACGTGGGCTCCACGGGAATTTTGGGTTGAAATCCTAGTCAGACAAGCTACTTCTTAATGACAGGTATTATTAGAAGGTGATCAAGTTTGTTTTTCAGAAGAAGAGAGTACAGAGATTACCCGAATCACGTGGGGATTTTCACCCATGGTTCAAACTTAAGGAAAATTAGTCACTGACTCCAAGTAGAGAGTTGTGATAAAAGTCTGTAACACCAGGGAGAGTGAATGCAGACATATATTATAGAAGTTATTAAGGTTAAAGAAAAATCTGAGGCTCTGGGAAGAGAGCTTAACAGATCAATATATTTTGGGTATTAAGGTTAAATAAAAATCTGAGGCTCTGGGTAGAGAGCTTGACAGATCGATATATTTTATCTAAAGTCCTGGTTTGATAAATTGCCTACTTATTGGTATTAGAATTGATAGAAGGTGTTTAGTTTGTTTTATGAATTACCCCGTTAAAGACCATATGGCTTGTTGATGCTGGCTAGCGAGGCTATGTGTTTACTTTTGATATTTACCACAACAGGAAGCTCAGGTTCTCTTAACATGGGTTCCAAGGGAATTTTGGGTTAATTTCCTGATTTGACAGATTAGAGAAGCCTAACAGGTTTATTGTTTGACACTATTGTTTAGATTACTTCCTTTTTAAAAATCGTTTAATCTTCATAATGGATGTGATTCTATGATTCTCAGATTTCTGACGGGGTTGAAGACTGATTATAGTCTCATAGCCTATCAGGCTGTTAAACGTTGAAAATACTTTGAGTTTTATGGTTATATTATTACTCTGGGAGAGAGTGCCAGATATAAGCTTTCATGGTTACAGACTAAGAAACACAGTATTTTGGGAGAAAGGTTTTTTCTTTGTGTTTTTAAAAAGGGTGATTAGCTTTGAGACATTTTCCAGAGTCAGATTTGATCAGATTTGACAATAGGAGACTGCCTGAAAAACTAGATTCAAGAGAATCAATCAAAAAGATATCTCTATTCTAAACTTTTATCTTGAGAATTATATTTTGCAGAATGTACCTACTTGGATTCCTGATCTCAAGGACTTTCAGCTGGGTCCAGTCAAGACAGGTACATCAGGCTACAACATTGCACTATTTTCCCTATCCCTTGACCCCCAGGGACATCTCAACGCCCATGTAGAGCTTGAAGAAGTTATGGAAGAGTCATCCCCCCAGTTCTCTGGGCTTTTGGGGGCGGGAAGTGGTTATTCTAAAGTTGTTTTTATGAGGAATTTAAAAATGGTTGTAATTTAACAGGGAAGAATGAGCTAAATTGAGTTGTAAAGTCGTAATCTCATTTGGTAACTAAGCTAAAATCATATCTTTGCTTTGATATAGAATTTATTTGTTAAAAAAATTTAAAGTACAAGGTTTAGAGACGGTCCTTCTCTTGAACTTCTGGGTTGATTACACCTGTGAGTTAAGGGCCAAATGGCAGATTCATGGCTCTGAGTTTGTTAGAGTGCTTTCAAGATAATATAAGTTAATTAAAACAGTCCAGATTACCTTTACAAATAGATGGTTTTCAAAAATGCCAGAAATCCACAAAATATGAGATTTAAAGTTATTTATCTTTTGTTTAGACATATCTGCTCCTAACAGTTCCCCTTTGGTAGATTTAATGAAGAAATTGAACATCTCTACATCCAGGTGAGGTAATATTTTGTGGCTGGGCAGCCACTGGACAGGAACTGCCCATTTCGTCTACAGACTAGTACTGTCCAAAAAGGGACACTTTATGCAGAATAGTTGTTGACTGATAATCTCTACTGAGCTGGAATTTTCGACCCTTCGAGGTTTCTGCATTTCACGAATCTGTCAGTTGATTTTGGACTTGTGCTCACATGTTGCTAACAGAGGACTGTGCTGGTGGAGATTTGTCTCTACAACCTCTCAGTTCTGGAAGCCATGTTAGGCTTCCTATGTTTATAGATATTTGGTCATTCTCAGATTTCTGACGGGGTTGAAGACTGATTATAGACTCATAGCCTATCAGGCTGTTAAACTTTGAAAATACATATTTTATTAGATAGTATACAAGCTGGCCAGGATATAAAAGATTTTAAACCTTTCTTAAGGTGGAATGGATAACTAAATGTTCTGTTTAACTGATAAAATGGATCCATCTCTCCAGCACCAATCAAGTTTCTTGATGTCATGCCCTGAATTTCTTAAATTACCTACTGTAGCCATGAGTCTTTGATGACTCTGATAACATCAATGAAGAGAGTAGCCAAGATTTTCATACTGAATCATTTACTGTAGTAGGCACTGGGTGGTCAATGGTGGATAAGAAAGATTGTGCCCTGTAGCTTCCTTTGGGGGAGCTTCTCTACTCTAAAGTGGTGTTGAGACTGATGCATCTGGCGAGAGGTCATAGGAGGTCAAGGTCTGCTATAGAGGATTGTGCGTATGAGGCAGTAGGCAAGCATCCCTCTGGGACATGAGGCCTGGGAAAAATTGGTTGAAGGGTGAGATCAGTGATATTTCTGGGTCTTTGAGCATGCTGCCTTCACTGGGACTCGATGCTGTATGTTTCAGGTCTAGGCAGAGGAGTACAGAGGCTCTGAGAGTGATTCAGGTGGGGTGAGTTTATCCCACCCACTCCAGAAAGCGTTATATATACTGCTCTGTGGTTTATGTAGCCCCACGTCTCAGTGAGCAGGAGGTTCAGGAAGGTGGTGTTTGCTTTTCTTCTTTCACTGTGGATGTCTGTAGTGTGGGTTTTGGTGTCTTAAAAAATGTTTATGTTATAAGAATGTGTTTTGGTTTTAATCCCAGGTATGGGATAAGAGGCTGCTTCACAGCAGGTGATTAAGATTTGCCTTGTTCACTAGCAGGGGTGTGATTTTTTCCCCCCAGCTATAGATAGTTTAATTCTGGGGATTGTGGAGGGGGTATGAATGAGAGAGCCCAGAGATGCCTGTGGTGGCTGTTGCCTCTCATACTGTCTTCCCCTACTCCCATTGATGCTGGTCCCTGCTGGTCCCTGCTGGTCTCTGCTGGTCCCTGCTGGTCTCTGCTGGTCCCTGCTGGTCTCTGCTGGTCTCTGCTGGTCCCTGGTGGTCTCTGCTGGTCCCTGCTGGTCCCTGGTGGTCTCTGCTGGTCTTTCCTGGTCTCTGCTGGTCCCTCCTTCTGTGTTTGCTGTTGCATTTGCTGTTGCTGAATTGCTAGTTTGCTGGACTATTGGATAGTCTAAAGATGAAGATTGACTTGCCCCAAGGAACCCAAACTAGCAGGAGGCAGTCTATAGATGTCTATGCTTCCTCCCCCCACCCAAACCTTTCTTTCCTACCTAGTGTTGGAGGATTGGAAGGGTGTTAGGGTTGAATAAGGGTTAGAAGGGAGGTAGAGGTATAAGAACCCAATACAATAGTGAAGATAAACTAACCAATGTCTTATGTCAATGTTTTCTACCCAGAGACCAATGGGAATCCCAAGAAGTCCTAGGAGAGAGATGTAACTCCACATAGCAGCATAGCAGCTTCTTCCCAGGGAAGGAGGTGGGATTCTCCGTGCTGTCTCTAATTCCGTGGTGTAAGGATTCCTACTGTGACTTATGCTAAGCTATGCTACCTATGTTGGTAGAAGTGATGTCTACCAACTCCCACAATTAAAGAAACAAAGCAAAATGAAACAGCGAGCCCTTGGGAGTCAGCTGATTCCAGCGCACACCAGAGAGAGACAGTCTGTCCAAAGAAGAAGTGGTTAGCTTCCTGGTGTACCAGGCAGGGAGGTTAAGAGCCACAGGTGATTTCTGGGGGAGGGCAATTGGAGTATTATCAGTGTGAACACCCCCACCCCCACCCCGGGGCTTGCACTTTATCTGCCTTTAAATATAGATTACTTCCTGGCCATTTCTCTTCTTCCCGCCTCTGTCTTTGCAGTATGTTTTTCTTTTACCATTGACTGGAAAAAATATTTAAGAAGGTTAGAGCAAAAGTCTTGCTTTCTGTTTAAACAAGAATAGTTTCTCAGACTTGTTATTGATTTTTTTTTTGTTATTCTCACAATGCATCAGGTTAGGAAAAAAAAATCATTGGCTTTGTTTTCCCACCAAGGGAAAGAAACAGCCTCTGGGTTCCTCTCACTGCAAAACCGTTCCTTCTGAAACGCTCCAAGAAAATCTATAGGCCAGCATCCTGGGCAGCCTGACATCCTGGGGCAGCCTGAGAGGGTCCCTTTCCACAGACTTAGAGTTCTGCTGCTCTTTCCTCAGCATGATTTAGGGTTTTATTTCTTTGGCCTGGAAAGGGGGATCCTATTAATAAAAGACCATTCAGAAGTGAGAACATCCCAGTCTCAGCCACTCCATCAGCCGTAGGTTAGTTATAATGTTCTGAGCATCCTGTCTGGTCAGAGGCTTACTTTAAATAGCAAATCTTGTGTGACTGTGGAGAGCAATTATTGGTTGCTGCCTTCAGCGGACAGTTTTAGGGCAGATTAAAAAGATGACTTAGAAAAAGCAATTAAATGGGGTGGGCAACTTTGGAGATGGGAGTAGGCAAAGAAAAAATAGTAATTGGAACTAGAAAGGGATTTGGGAATGAAACGGAAGCTAATTTGTCATTTTTGTATAGAAATCTCCCAGTGGTGATTGCCTGTCTTGCATTACCAGGGTTTTAAGCTCGCACCCTAGAGATGAGTGACTTTTACCATTGTCCTGTCTTGAAGAGGAATTATTAATTGAAAATCAGCAAGACAAGGATTCAAAGCTGCCTCGACACACAGAAAGGCTTTGCTAAAAACCACATTTCCCTGAAAGAACATATTATGGTTAGTTTTTAATTGTCAGTGCAACACAGCCTTGAGTCACCTGGGAGGAGAGAGCCGCAATTGAAGAATTGCCTTGATCAGATTGGCCTGTGGCCACGTCTGCGAGTTATCATCTTGATTGCTAATAGATGTAGGAGGGCCCAACCCACTGTGGGCAGAGTCATTCCCTAGCAGATGTGCCAGGGCTAATAAAGCTGGCTGAGAAAGCTGGTGAGAAGCTTTTCTCCTTGGTTTCAGCCACTGATCTTGCTTGGGGTCCTACCCTGACCTCCTTCAGTAATGGAAGTGAGAAGTGAAGCAAACTGTTTCCTCCTGAAGTTGCCGTTGCTCACATATTGGACACAGCAATGGAAGGAAGCAAAGAGGAACAGAAACCTTAGGACAAAAGGAAAGGCCAGCTGCTTTTTTTTTTTTTTAATTAACTTGAGTATTTCTTATATACATTTCAAGTGTTATTCCCTTTCCCGGTTTCCGGGCAAACATCCCCCTCCCCCCTCCCCTTCCTTATGGGTGTTCCCCTCCCAACCCTCCCCCCATTGCCGCCCTCCCTCCATAGACTAGTTCACTGGGGGTTCAGTCTTAGCAGGACCCAGGGCTTCCCCTTCCACTGGTGCTCTTACTAGGATATTCATTGCTACCTATGGGGTCAGAGTCCAGGGTCAGTCCATGTATAGTCTTTAGGTAGTGGCTTAGTCCCTGGAAGCTCTGGTTGCTTGACATTGTTGTACTTTTGGGGTCTCGAGCACCTTCAAGCTCTTCCAGTTCTTTCTCTGATTCCTTCAACGGGGGACCTATTCTCAGTTCAGTGGTTTGCTGCTGGCATTCGCCTCTGTATTTGCTGTATTCTGGCTGTGTCTCTCAGGAGCGATCTACATCCGGCTCCTGTCGGTCTGCACTTCTTTGCTTCATCCATCTCGTCTAATTGGGTGGCTGTATATGTATGGGCCACATGTGGGGCAGGCTCCGAATGGGTGTTCCTTCAGTCTCTGTTTTAATCTTTGCCTCTCCCTTCCCTGCCAAGGGTATTCTTTTTCCTCATTTAAAGAAGGAGTGAAGCATTCACATTTTGATCATCCGTCTTGAGTTTCGTTTGTTCTAGGGATCTAGGGTAATTCAAGCATTTGGGCTAATAGCCACTTATCAATGAGTGCATACCATGTATGTCTTTCTGTGATTGGGTTAGCTCACTCAGGATGATATTTTCCAGTTCCAACCATTTGCCTACGAATTTCATAAACTCGTTGTTTTTGATAGCTGAGTAATATTCCATTGTGTAGATGTACCACATTTTCTGTATCCATTCCTCTGTTGAAGGGCATCTGGGTTCTTTCCATTTTCTGGCTATTATAAATAAGGCTGCAATGAACATAGTGGAGCACGTGTCTCTTTTATATGTTGAGGCATCTTTTGGGTATATGCCCAAGAGAGGTATAGCTGGATCCTCAGGCAGTTCAATGTCCAATTTTCTGAGGAACCTCCAGACTGATTTCCAGAATGGTTTTACCAGTCTGCAATCCCACCAACAATGGAGGAGTGTTCCTCTTTCTCCACATCCTCGCCAGCATCTGCTGTTTTGATCTTAGCCATTCTCACTGGTGTGAGGTGAAATCTCAGGGTTGTTTTGATTTGCATTTCCCTTATGACTAAAGATGTTGAACATTTCTTTAGGTGTTTCTCAGCCATTCGGCATTCCTCAGCTGTGAATTCTTTGTTTAGCTCTGAACCCCATTTTTTAATAGGGTTATTTGTTTCCCTGCGGTCTAACTTCTTGAGTTCTTTGTATATTTTGGGTATAAGGCCTCTATCTGTTGTAGGATTGGTAAAGATCTTTTTCCAATCTGTTGGTTGCCGTTTTGTCCTAACCACAGTGTCCTTTGCCTTACAGAAGCTTTGCAGTTTTATGAGATCCCATTTGTCGATTCTTGATCCTAGAGCGTAAGCCATTGGTGTTTTGTTCAGGAAATTTTTTCCAGTGCCCATGTGTTCCAGATGCTTCCCTAGTTTTTCTTCTATTAGTTTGAGTGTGTCTGGTTTGATGTGGAGGTCCTTGATCCACTTGGACTTAAGCTTTGTACAGGGTGATAAGCATGGATTGATCTGCATTCTTCTACATGTTGACCTCCAGTTGAACCAGCACCATTTGCTGAAAATGCTATCTTTTTTCCATTGGATGGTTTTGGCTCCTTTGTCAAAAATCAAGTGACCATAGGTGTGTGGGTTCATTTCTGGGTCTTCAATTCTATTCCATTGGTCTATCTGTCTGTCTCTGTACCAATACCATGCAGTTTTTATCACTATTGCTCTGTAATACTGCTTGAGTTCAGGGATAGTGATTCCCCCTGAAGTCCTTTTATTGTTGAGGATAGCTTTAGCTATCCTGGGTTTTTTGTTATTCCAGATGAGTTTGCAAATTGTTCTAACTCTTTGAAGAATTGGATTGGTGTTTTGATGGGGATTGCATTGAATCTGTAGATTGCTTTTGGTAAAATGGCCATTTTTACTATATTAATCCTGCCAATCCATGAGCATGGGAGATCTTTCCATCTTCTGAGGTCTTCTTCAATTTCTTTCCTCAGTGTCTTGAAGTTCTTATTGTACAGATCTTTTACTTGCTTGGTTAAAGTCACACCGAGGTACTTTATATTATTTGGGTCTATTATGAAGGGTGTCGTTTCCCTAATTTCTTTCTCGGCTTGTTTCTCTTTTGTATAGAGGAAGGCAACTGATTTATTTGAGTTAATTTTATACCCAGCCACTTTGCTGAAGTTGTTTATCAGCTTTAGTAGTTCTCTGGTGGAACTTTTGGGATCACTGAAATATACTATCATGTCGTCTGCAAATAGTGATATTTTGACCTCTTCTTTTCCGATCTGTATCCCCTTGATCTCCTTTTGTTGTCTGATTGCTCTGGCTAGAACTTCAAGAACTATATTGAATAAGTAGGGAGAGAGTGGGCAGCCTTGTCTAGTCCCTGATTTTAGTGGGATTGCTTCAAGTTTCTCTCCATTTAGTTTAATGTGAGCAACTGGTTTGCTGTATATGGCTTTTACTATGTTTAGGTATGGGCCTTGAATTCCTATTCTTTCCAGGACTTTTATCATGAAGGGGTGTTGAATTTTGTCAAATGCTTTCTCAGCATCTAATGAAATGATCATGTGGTTCTGTTCTTTCAGTTTGTTTATATGATGGATCACGTTGATGGTTTTCCGTATATTAAACCATCCCTGAGCTGCTTTTTAAAATTAGCAGAGAAACTTCTAGAGGGAATTGCGTGGGAGGGGAGATAGGGTAAAATCTCCCCTACCCTCTTTGGATACTGCAGAGGAACCCAGTTCTGCAGTCAGAGGTGGCTGAGTATGGAATCTTGTCCCTGATTGAATGTGTGTGTCTTGCTTTTATTAATGAGCTTTGATTTCCCCATATGACCATGGGATGGGGTCACTTCTAGCACACAAGAGGATTTAATAAGAAAGTAATAGGTCGCCCAATACACATTCAACAATGTGTCTTTCCTTTATAGGGTCTGAGCCCAGATGCAGGTGCTGGTTCACTGTATGGGAGTTTCTGCTACAGAATGATGGATTCTATGGTCCGGGTTAGTGGGAAGTAAGCCTCTGGGACCACTCCAGCTCTCCCGGTCCCCAAGGCCCTGAGACCAGTGGGTGCCAAAACCCTGCCTGGAGATGGCCAGGAGCAAGAGTAATCGTCACACAAGCCGCGCCCATGGACCTCTCCTCATAAATGCTGACTTTGCTCTTGGTAAACAGGTGGTGTACGAGGGGATGGGTACTTCATTTTACTTTTTTGATAGAATTATTACTTTATTATTTTCCCTATAAATAGAGCGCTGACTCATTTCGGTAAAGAAATCAGCAAACACAAACAAACCCACAGAAGAAAATATAAAATACTTAGAATGTTGCCACCCACATCAGAATGCGATTCTTCTCAATTTTTCATTTTTAATGAAGAAAACTTTTCCCACAAGAAAGGATTCTGCTTCGTTATAAGCCTACATTTGTTTCCATACCATCATTATGCTTTTTTTTGTCAATATCATGCCCTTATGTTAATAATACCACCCCTCACCCCCATCCTTGAATGCCATTGTATCTTTGCAGTGACGCCATGGCTCATTCTCTGTTTTCCTGTATCAGTGGTAAATGATTCTTCTAGTTTAGTGTGTGTGCATCTTCCAAGTCTTTTTGTCTTTCTCTGTACAAATCTATGCTGCACTACCAGCAGTTCTCTGTTCTGGCAAAAATCACAATAAAAAATACCTAAATATTTTGCTCATTTATTTGTAATAAAACAAGTATTGCTTTATAATGTAGAAATAAGTATATGAAACTTCATATAAAATATTTTGAAGCCTACATCTAATCTGGTGACTATTGGATGTATGCTAAACACATGTACATAGTTAGACATACATAGAGCTTTATAGTTACACATATATGTATATTTAAAAATGTCTAGTCATGTACATGCATTTTTTAATAACAATGTATCATGAACATATACTCATGGCAAATACATTTTACCACATAGTGTTATTGATTGGATAGTATTTGTAGACAGAATATCTTGTGTCTGCATTGATGTGGCACCTGTCAATTAAAAAAAAAAAACCTATGGCTTGGCAGAAAATAGGAGGTGGAACATCTAGGAGGCAGAAAGGATTCTTGGAGAGAGCCAGGTGGGAGATTTGCCTGAGGAAGGTGTGACAAGATGGACGCTTGGTACCTGCACACAGCTGATTGGCTATGTGGCAGAATATAGATGGGAATAAATGGGTTATATTAAGTTACGATTTAGTCAGAAAAGAGCCTAGGGAATGGCTAAAGTATTTGTAAATATATTTCAAGTCTGAGTCTTATTTCTGGGAGCATGGGATTGGGAGGAAGAACTAGACCAAATTTCAGTGAGTATCCTCTTATACCACTACAACACAATCAACCCTATGTTATCAGTAATTTTCTCCAGTATTTTACTATTAGATGATGCCTTGTTAATCATTCTTTAATATATTCCTAGTCGCTTGACATATTGCATTTTGAAAATAGGGTCAAAGCTTCTCATCTTTGAACTTTGTTGTGACACTCCAAGGTCACAAACAAACACCTTTGGGGATGTAGTTCTCCACAGAGTGAACTACCAAGGGCAGGTAGAGTCCAGATGCAGCCCACAGAAATATCTAGTGCATGATACACGTGAGTGACAGCACTTCTGATTCAGCAGTGCCTTTTAAAGTGACCTTTATGCAAAGCCCAATGGCTGGGTTGGAGCGACCCAGCTTTCTTGGGTCCCATATGGATAGGCAAGGGGACAGAGATTGCACCATGAGGTGCTGCTTTTAGCGGCTGCATCTAAGACAGAAGAGGATCAAACTAACACATTCAACAATTGATCGCCATCTGTTGTGATTGTATGGCGTGGTGAGCCATACCCCCCAAGCTCTCCTTCCTGAGATGTACTCTTTAGATAGTGAAAGGGGACACTGTACAATCCGATGAGACCAGTGAACAGTGTTAGTGAACTGGCACGAGGTACCAGAAGAAGGTGGTAAAGTTATGGTGGCTTACTGGTGTGAGGACTAATTTTAAAGTGTCAGCTTGCCACAGTCTAGAGTCGCCCAAAGAGAGTGTAATCGTAGAATATTGAGATCTTGTTGGCCTGTAAGCATGACTGTGGGGCATCGTCTTGATTGTAAATTGACATCGGAAGACATAGCCAAATGTGTGGTGAACTATTCCTGAGGCAGGGGGATGAGAGTGAAGAAGGCTGGTTGAGCAGAAGAAGGATAAGCAGGCCCTGTGAGTCCGTTCATGTCTCTCTGCTTGTGACTGTGGATGTGAACTGTCTTAAGCGCTTTTTGCCGTGACTTTCCTGCATTTATGCACTATGACCTGGAACTGTAAACCAAACAAGCCCTTTCTTCCCCCATGTTGCTATTTTAGGCTATTTTATCACAGCATCAGAAATAAAATCAGGACAAGAAGTAGTAGTTTTCATGGTTAATAACAGCTTGGGGGAAGTGCCTACCAAAGGAGCGGGGGAACTGATGTAGAGAAGGGTGGGAGGGAAGGAGGAGTGGAGTGGGGAGCTACCAGATCCACAGAGTCAAGCAAGCGACATTCAAGGGGTTTTCTTCTTGTACACAAGAGAGGAACTTCTCTTATGCATTCATTTTACCTTTGACATTTCCTATTTTTATCCAGTCCAAACAAACAAACAGACAAACCCAACCTGTGCCTCAGATTTTGTTACAACAGTTCTGTGGGTTTTGCAGGACCATGTTTAATTCTTCTAATCCATTCAATTTTAATAACCGGGACCAGCCAAACTTAAGTTCCAAACTGAAGACTCAAGGTCGTGTTCTGGAAGGATGATTGATGTAATGTGGCACATTAAGGCATTGGAATCACTGGCTAATTTCCACACATTAATCACCAGAGGAAACAATTTCATTCTGAACAAGAGAGGCTGTAACAAGATGCTGATTCTCGTGTACAATCGCTTAGATAAGAGAAACTCTGGGAAAGGAGTCAGACAGCAGGGACTTCAGTGCTCCCACCACACAGTGAGGCAGTGTATCTGCCTAACGTCTTGGAGGGTAGGGTATGGGTGTTCCAAGGCTAATGGCAGGACATCTGATACAGACAACCCCATGCGGTGTTGAGAATGAGCCCACATTTTTGTAGGGCATTGTTCTCAGTTACCATTGTGTGACTTATCCAAACTTGAAGACTCCTTATGATGAATTATTTTCATTACAAAGTTACTAAAGTAGACAAGGGCATAAAGCTTTGTATAAACCTTTTAATAGCTCATTTTTAACCATGGTTGTTTATATTGGTTTGGCCCCCACAGATTCATGTGTCTGAATGGTTGGCTCTTGGGGAATGGCACTCTTCGGAGGTGCAGCTGTGCTGGAGGTAGTGCGTCAATGTAGGGGCAGGCTTTGAGGTCTCATACAATCAAGGGAGGAACGCCAGTCTGTAGATGAAGAACTGAGAGATGTTGAACTCTCAGCTCCTCCGATACTATGTCTTGCTATGCTTCGTGCCATGATAATAATGGACTTAACCTCTGAAACTGCAAGCCAGCCTCAATTAAATGTTTGCCTTTATAAGGATTGCCTTGTTGTGGTGTCTCTTCACAGCAATAGAAGTCTAACTAAGACGATAAGTATCAGACCCCATCACAAGTCCATGTGAAAGCAATTGTGTAAATGTTCTTCCTTTATTTTAGCTTGTAGCCTACATTTGTGTTTAGTATGTCGGATAATGTTTAGTTGAAATGAAAGTATTATCTTCTGCATGAGTTTAGGTCATTTTATGTCTATATGTGTGTCGTATATGTTCATGTGTGTGTATGTGCACATGTATACATATGTGTATGCATACATATATAGAGGCCAGAGGTTGATGGCAGGTATCTTTCTCAACTACTCTTTACCTTGATTTTGAGACAGGTTCTATTACTGAACCTAGAGTCCATAAAATTGGTGAGACTGACTGGCCAATGAGTCTACAGAATCAACTTGTCTCCTCTGCCTCCTCCCCAGGCCAAGAATTGGGTTATAGGCCCCTACCACTGTGCCCAGCTGCTGCGTTCTTCCGGAGTATGGACTTGCCGGGCTAGCACTTCACCAGCTGGGCTGCCGCCCTGGTGCTGGTTCTACTTGATTCTCCATGCCAGTGCTGGGGTGTCCCTCTGATCCTATAATGTCACATGTATCTATCACTTACATTCACCACACTGTGTCTGTCTTCCTTCTTTCCGTTTTCAGTATTCATGTCATATTTACGGCAGCCTTACATTTTTTAATGATCAGTATTTTATGTCACTGGCATGTTACAGAGAGGGATTTGTTAAACTCAAGCTCTGAGTTTCCATATTCACTTGAGAGCTCCCAATTAAAATCTGAGACGTTGTTAGTTCTTGAAGAAAGGTTTTGTTGTTGGGGCAGAGTTTTCAAGCAAGCTCTCTTGGAGGTGTGTCACCTTGATGAGGTGATGGCCACTTTATCTAGGGCAGCTTTGCTTAGACGTTCTCCTTCCCTAAGATATCCTGATGGGAAAAGTAGGGGTAAGGCAGGCAGAGTAGAAGGAAAGGGACAGCTGAGCTATGAAGGGCAGACAGGACACTGCAACCCTGGGAGTTTGACAACAATTGGAGGTAGGCTCCCTCCTTCATGGTCTTCTGACTGCCCTTACCCCATGTGTGTAACCAGAGATGCTGGCTCCGATATCTGCATCTCAGTCCTTGGTAGAGGAAGAGGAGAAGGACAGCTTTTCTTTAACTCAGTAAGTAAAGTCACATTGTTAGTTGCTTCATCATACAAAATTTACTCATGAGTGTAGGTTTAGATCTTTTAAAACCTACTTTTAATAAGGGTTCCTAGCCTACCATCTAAAGGTAGGAGAGAAAAGATGGTGAATATGTCAAGGGGGTGTGGACCTGTTTAAAAGTAGTTCCTTTGGGTGATTCCAATCTCGGTATGGATACAAACAGTCCAGTTTGGTGGTGTCAGGATAGCAAACCAAATCATCAGCAGTGGCGCAATCCAGCAGAAACAGCCAGGCCTCCTCCACTACTGAATCAGCATGAGTCAGCAGCAGCCACAGGATCAGCAGTAGGACCAAGACCAGCGGGATGCCAGAAGTTCTCTGCTGTGCTTCTCTCAGTGCAGATGAAGATGCAAGGCCAACAAAGTGTTGCAAAACCAGCTGTGCAAGCACACCACCACTGTTCTTCCAGACCTATTTCTCTCCGAACATCATGTGTCTTCCCATGAGTCTTGCCTTGGCAAAATGCCATCTCCCATGAGTCTTACCTTAGCAAAATGCCATCTGAGTTTCTACTTCACATGAGGTCATGCCTATTACAAAGGAAGCCCAGAGAAGAGGAAGAGAAAGCTGAGGTGTGTGAGCATGTGTGTTGTGTGCAGGGTGACAGGATAGAAGGGAACTAACTAGATGTCTCTACTTCCTGAAACTTAGTCCTGCATTTCAAATTGGGGAAATGCTAGTCTACGTCACAGACAGTAGCTGTGAGTATTCAACTGAGTTTCAATAGAGAGTTGTCCATGTAGCACGTGGTGTTTATCAAGTTCTAAGCATGATATGTTGGCTATAGGGCAGCATTATCCATGGTTATGGCTTCCCATAAATAAAATGATGCAGTGTCTCTGACATTCAAATGATAAAGATAGTCATGGTGATAATTGGTAGTGATGACAAGCTGACCAGGCTGTGCATGGTGCTTTCTGCTGGCTGCAAGTCTCTGCAGGCACAATGGTTAGAAACCATCCTTGCTATTAGGGTTGTGACATCTCAATACTTCAATTTCTTTATGGCTAAGTAAGGAGAGCAGCAAGAGCCACCTGCTAGGGTAAGAGGGCTGTTTTTCTGTAAACACATAGTTCTTTTAGCAAGCAGTATGCTGCTGGGACACAGCATTATAAACCTCCTTAGTAGGTTTATCAAAATTGTACATGGATTCTTTCCTTGCTTTCTAGAGTGAAAGATCCATTCAGGGAAGGAATTTATCTCTCTCTTATGGATGTCCAGTGCCTGGGACAATACCTATAGGTACTAAATGGATAGCTGGATTCTGGAAAATTGGTGTCTTCCTAATGGTTATGTTGCCTGTCAGATGGATCTGAAGTCTTGGTTCCTTATTGGATGATCTGCTACTGAATGCATAGTGCTATAACAACAGGGGATAGCCATAGTTTACAAGGAGTCTAGTAGTGTGCAAGAGAAAGAACAGCAGTGTCTGAATTCTACATAGAGTTTTATCATTAGCTACTCACGAGCCTCTGGGAACATAAGGTCTTAGTGGCTTTCTCTGTGAAGTGGTAATCATACTTATCTTATTGGACATTTGGAGAATTTAAGTTTGTGAATTTGTTTACAAGTACAGGGTATTTTTAATTTTTTCATATATATATAATCTGTGGTAGGAGGGCTCTGCCCAGCATGGAGAGTGTGGATATGGATGATATACAGTCCATGAAATGATGGAACTTTGGTGATATCCGGCCATGCTTGAAAGTAGAAGGCCGTGAGTTGGGGCTTGTGAGAAGAAGGCAGCTTTGGGGATGGTGGTGTTCTACAGCATTTGTTTCTAGTTGAGATATTTTCTCTGATGTAGGAATGCCATGAAGGATTTTAGGAACCTGGCTCCCATGAGGGAGAGACTGTGGTGAGACTGACTGTCCCACCAGAGGGCAAGGGAACTGTGTGCACCAGGTAGATGAGACTTCAAACCCTGGAAGCAAATAAAAGAACCCTGGGAAACAAATACTAAATGAGGAGTAAAACAAGGGAATGAAAAGGGAACTGTGGAGAAAGGATAAAATATGGGGTGTGGGAGGAGACTAGGAACACTTTCTACTTCTTTTTTTTTTTTTTATTAACTTGAGTATTTCTTATATACATTTCGAGTGTTATTCCCTTTCCCGGTTTCCGGGCAAACATCCCCCCACTTTCTACTTCTAATGAGCACAAATGGGACCTTGAACATTATTTTGGTGAGATCTGTCTCACCTTGAGGACACAAAGCCAGAAGATTTTGTTGATGATATACAGAACAGAAACATTGCCCATCACTGAAGGCAAGAAGGAACAGCAGGCTTTGATATCTTTAAATCAGTTTAGCCAAGGTTATCCCAAGGGCATTGAGCACAGAACAACAAAGATGCACAAAACTGCTTCAGCCACAGAAGTCAAAGACAATAAGAGCTGTCTGCCAAATCACAACGAGGGACCTAAGTGCGTGTGAGTCAGCCTCACCTCTAAGATAGGTTTCCTGTCCTTGTGACTGCTGTACCACACACAAGGCCCATCCAGACCACTAGTCACAGTGATTCTCTGATTCCTGGGGCTCTAAGCCAAGTCTCCCCATTTTGCAGCATGGGTCAGGATGGGTCTTTCACGCAAGTGGACCTGTGGCTTTAACCACCCACTTATTATATAGTTCCCTCAGCCCCACCCCCAGAACGCTTGAGGTAGAAAGTCTGATGGTCTTGGACACAGCCTGGTAACAGAGGTAGTTTGGTATCTGGGTAGGCTCAGAGTAGGAAGGGGGAGTGAGTCAGCTCAGCTTTGCCGTGCCATCTTTAAAACCTTACCGTGTGGGTAGCTGATGATGTAAGTCATCAGCATGACGAATACTCTGTCAAACAAAAATTGACAGTCGCGATGAAACATGAGGATGCCCAAGAAAATATGATTTAGGAAGAAAAGCAAAGTTCTCTAAGTCTGGGAGGTGGGAGATGGGCACTGTAGTGTCTGCGGGACAGCAGGATCATCCGTTAGAGGTGGACAAGGGGCTTCCACATTTCTCTGGAACAGTAGGCTGGGGTTGGTTATCATTAAAGCACTGTTAAAATCTGTTTAAAATTACTATCAGTGTGATAAATTCTTCAAATGCAAATTCGTAAGCACTCCTGATGTTCAGTTTCCTTTATAGTTATGAAGATGTTGGGGATGGGGGAATCCGACTCCCTATTGGCAGAAATCAGATTCTCCATAGTTGCCCTGGATACCTTGATTAAAAGCGCCACATAAGTTTAGCACCCAGCTAAGCTACCCTGATAATGAGCAGTGATATCTGCTTTGAATATCCTATGAATGCCTCAAGACAACTCTTGAGAGCCAAATTTCAGCCAACTGCCATGGATGCTGAAGGTGCAACCCATCTGGGGGCCTTTGACACAGTTTGAACCAGACTTCTTGCTATCATAAGCCTGTATTAACTCTAGACTGTTGTGGTTGGCCCTAACATGTTGTGACTGGCCCAAACAAATGATTTTGATTTTTTTTGTAGCAAATAACTGCTCAGATCTGATCAGTTGGCAGAGAGGCATTTCCCAGTTCTAGCTTCCATCTGGGCATGAGGCCCCCCAAAAGTCTTCTCTCAAGTGGTCTTTTCTTACTTCTTCTCACAGCTCTGCATGTTCTGAGATGGCAGTATAGTGAAAAAGCTATAGAGACAGAAGAGTGGCATCTGCCCTTGAGGCAGTGCTGTGGCAATGAAGCTATAACCAACTTGGTGAGTACTGAAAAAGAGTCCTGGTAGAAAGTACAGGAAATAATCAGTCTTGGTGCCCCAAGTTGTGACTGAGTTGTGAGAGGGGGACCATATGAGGCAATTGGCTAGTGGACATATGAAGATGATGCTAGATTGTTCAAGGTGGGTTGAGAAGGAAGAAGAGCAGAGGAGAGAGAGAGAGAGAGAGAGAGACAGAGAGAGACAGAGAGAGAGAGACAGAGACAGAGACAGAGAGACAGAGAGAGAGAAAGAGAGAGAGGCAGAGAGAGAGAAGAGAGGAGAGAGTGAGGGGAGACACACATACACAGAGAGAGAGAGACATAGACAGAGAGACAGAGACAGAGAGACAGAGAGAGACAGAGAGAGACAGAGAGAGAGAAAGAGAGAGAGGCAGAGAGAGAGAAGAGAGGAGAGAGTGAGGGGAGACACACATACACAGAGAGAGAGAGACATAGACAGAGAGACAGAGACAGAGAGACAGAGAGAGACAGAGAGAGACAGAGAGAGAGAAAGAGAGAGAGGCAGAGAGAGAGAAGAGAGGAGAGAGTGAGGGGAGACACACATACACACACAGAGAGAGAGAGGCAGAGAGAGACAGAGAGAGACAGAGACAGAGACAGAGAGAGACAGAGAGAGAAAGAGAGAGAGAAAGAGAGAGGCAGAGAGAGAGAAGAGAGGAGAGAGTAGGGGAGACACACACAGAGAGGCAGAGAGACACAGAGAGAAACAGAGAGATAGAGAAACAGAGAGATAGAGAGGCAGAGAGACAGAAAGGCAGAAAGAGAGGGAGAGAAACAGGAAGAGAGGGAAACAGAGAGAGACAAAAAGAGAGCAAGTGGGTACAGGGAGGGAGAGACAGAGAGAAAAAGAGAGACAGAAAGATAGAAAGAGAGAGAGAAATAAAGAGTTAGAGATGATCAGAAATAGAAACAGAAAGAAATAGAGTCAGAGAGGCAGAGAGATGACAGACGCACACAGAAACAGAGAGACAAAGAGACACCCAGAGAGATCCCCAGCATCAAGGGCTTCAGACTCCAGGTTGAGGGCCATATCACTGGCTTCTTCCAAGGGCTAAGGAATTTCAACTGTCCCATGAAAGAGCTGTAAAAACTTGAGAGGTGAGGGTCCCTATGCCAAGGAGAGTAAGGAGAGTATAACTTTAAGGGGAGCCACTTGATGCTGCTTCTGCCCGCCACCTGCCATGCTTGCTGCTGGCAAACATGGAGGAGAATAAGTGTTAATAGAGGCCAGCATCTCAACAGCTTTTCCTTGTGTCCCTATAGTTTCTATCTAGGTAGAAAAGTCCCCAGCTTCTGGTCAAGGGACATGTGCACAGTTTTGATGAAAGACTTGTCTTACTAGGGTTATGTACAGAACTGACATGTATTTGTCCATTTACTGGCCCATCCATCTATTTATCTGTCTGTCCATTCATCCTCCTACCCACTCATCCATCTATCTATCTATCTATCCATCCACCCGCAAACCCATCTATCCACCCACCCACCCACCCATCTATCCGTCCATTCATCCACCCACCTATCCACCCACCCATCCATCTACCCATCCATCCATCCATCCATCCATCCATCCATCCATCCATCCATCCATTCATCCATCCATCGGATGTTTATCAGTAAGGAACCTTCTAGGTACCATGAACTTTGCTAGGACCTAGGAATACAAACATGAATGTTAGAAATAGCTCTGCTAAAAAACTCCTGCTAGAGAGGAGCAAACATGTTCTTACTGGCCCAAATGGACTATGTGGAGGGGGAGAAACCAGAAGATCTCGTTTCTGTTTTCTGTTTTCTGACCAGAATGAGTGCAACTGCCATTCTAACAGATTTGTAGGAACACATGTACTTATGCACATTAAATTTGACCTGAGAGTTTTAGCAGGATGAGTGTGACAGCAAACTAGGTTCTGGAATTCTAGAATTCTCTGAACCCTGCTTTCAAATAATGAGGCACTTAAACACCCTGAAGAGTCTAAGTGTGAGTCACCCAGATGGGAGGAGTGATTCATTCTAAGAAAAACACTTTCCTATGGAAGGTTTGGAAGGTAAAATAGAAGAGATGAAAAAATTTGAGACAGAGGAAGCAGATGAAATATTTAATAGCCTTACAGAGAAGTAGTGCAGTGAGCCATTGTTTGGGAAGTAAGTTAGCTTTTTTTAAAATTAACATATGGATTTTTTTCCAAGCCAGATGCTTCAAGTTGCAGCATTTAGGGTCTTAGTTGATGCCTCTGCAGCCTGAGGTCTTATCTTTACAATGTAGTGTTCCACCCAGTGTGTCTGTCTGTCCCTGCTTTCTTACCAAGCTCCACTCTTCCTGCCTCCTGCTTGGCAATGGAGCAGCAGCACAGGTGGTCTTCTACCCCAGGGCCTTTGCATGGACTGTTACTTTGGACTGAGTTTTCTTGGTCTCCCTTCAGCTAGTTTATTCTCAGTGTTTAGGTCTCTGCTTAAATGTCTTCTTTTCCAGGACTTTCTGACAAGTTGGGTGTTTATGTTGCATGTGTTTATGTGCATGTGGTATGTTTGTGTGTGTATTTGTCTTTGTGTGCATGTGTGCATGTTGTGTGTGATAGGGTATATGTGTGTGTATGTGTGCATGAGTGTGTGCATGTGGTGAGTGTGGGTGATATGCATTTGCATGTGTGTATATGTGTGCATGTATTTGTGTGTGTGTGTGGTGTGTTTATATGTGGTATATCTGTGTGTATGCATGTGTGCTGTCTATGCATATGTCTGTTATATGAGTATGTATGTGTGTACATGTGTGGTATTTGTGTGTATACATGAGATATATGCATACGTATTTATGCACATGTGTGGCATGTATGTGTGTGTTCATGCGTGTGTGTGTGTGTGTTTGTGTGTGTGTGTGGTATGTTTTATATTCCTTTATTGAAAATAGATATTTTCTCATATAATATATCCTGATTAGGGTTCCCTTCCCTCTATTCCTCCTACTTCTGTCTCTCATTAGAAAATAAACAGGTTTCTAATGGCAAAATAAAATTGGACAGAACAGAAATTAACACATTAAAATAGGGCAAAAACAAACAAACAGTTGGAAAGGACCCAAGAAAAGGACAGGAAACAGATGTAGACAGCTCTTCCATGCTCGAGAGTCCCAGAAAACACTCAGGGGGCATCTTTATTGCTCTCCTCACTCCCTGAATCTGATCTAAGCTATGAGCTGCATATTTTATTTACTGTGGCCAGCGAGGTGTGGCTTCTTGTCTGCAATTGCCTGAGCCCTGGTCTCAAACTCTGTGGCTGCATGTGTTTGGGGGACATGTGGATTCAAATGGAATCCTAAGGGCAGGTGTGTGTGTTTGTTGTTCATGTGGTGCTAGAAATACTTGATAAAGCAATCATTTAATTTGTCCTCCATTTGAAGGCTTCCCAACAAGTCAGTGCGTTCCTGTAGTCACCAGAGCGTCATGCCTGGGGAAGAGAAGGTTCTATTTTCGCCTCTGTGAGCCTGAGGATGTTTAACTAGAGGGAAGCCTAGATGCCTTGCCCCAACCCTGCCTTTAGACATCACAAAACACACAGAGGGTTAGACTGTCCCAAGACTGTCCAGGTAGGATGAAACAGAGGTAGATTATAGGCACTTATCTTAAGCACAGGGAAGAAAAGGCCTGGGAGACCCTCTGAGTCCAGAATCACTAGACTAGCCCATCGAAGGACACCAAGTCAAGGGCTGGCTAGTGCATTTTAATTCAGGATATAACTCCTCTGTGATCTGGAGAAACAGACATGGAGAAGTGCCCTGGGCTCCATCCCATCCATTCCCTGCCTTTATTCTGGAAGCCAGTTCCATCAAGCACATGACTAAATGGTGCCTTTGGTCAGGGTCAGGGACTCTGATAGCCCTGTGGCCCCTGTACAGGGATGGTGCTGGGCCTATTGACTGAAACTTTGAGGAAGCCTCTGTTTTCAGAGTCCTCTACGGCTCTAAGGCTCAGAGGTGGTAGTGGTGCTGGTGGTTGTGACGGTGGTGGTGGTGGTGGGTTGGTAGTGGGAGGCTTCTGCACTTTTCCTTCTGCTTCTGTGAAAACAATCCTTTTAGAGATCTCTTTTCATCCTCTTTGAGTACGGCACATTTTCCTAGGAGGGAGAGGGAAAAGGAGAGGAAGAGTGGGAGGGGGAGGGGGAGAGAGAGGGATTGTAAGGCATGTGGGACATGGGGGTGCTAGACATTAGAGGAAGGGGATGTTTAGGGGATGTTAGGCTGACCACTAGCTAGTGCTCTGTACAGAGAGGATAAAGTTGGAACTGCATCAGTTGGAAGGCCTGTTTCTGTCTCTGTCTCTGTCTCTGTCTCTGTGTGGGTGAGAGGAGGGAAGAAGAGAAGGTGATATGACTCAGGATATAAGGTTTTACAGTTTTGTATTTTAGGATAGTCTAAACCTAGTTTCCAGTAGATATGGAAAAGGTCAGAGAGGAGATGGAGTCCTGGGTTTAGATGCTTTTATTAACCAAAAGTGGGTAATGGAGTGGGGCAGGCTATGAGGGAAGCCAGTGAGCAGTAAGAAGTGCTGTGAGTTTGAAGTCTATGGGACAGCAGCATGGAAGGCCTCAGAAGCCCTCTTGGTACAAGACTGTAAATGAAGAAAAGGTGCTGGCTGCATTTGCCCTGCTGCGTTCGGCAGTTGGCCACTGTGAAGATTTTGTAAACCTCATTGTGGGTAGGTGGGTGGGCGGGTAGGTGGGTAGGCTGGATTTCTTAGATTCTACCTTTTGTCAAGTTTGTTGTGTTTCCTGTCAGTGAGCACTTGTTTTTAAAAGTGAGTCTCAAGGGAGATGAGTAGGGTGGATGGAAAGCAGCAGCCATTCAGGCCTCTGCTCATTGGCTGGAGCACCACCCTGACCTGAAGCAGGGCCTCAGATCTGTCTTCCATGTCCTGACTTCAGCTCTGACTCTGAGCTCTGGGGTGTATTCAGCTCAGTGACCAAGGGCTCTGGTTTCGCTGGGTATTCACACTGTCAAAGTGAGAAGTGCTAAGAATGACAGATGTCCCAATCTGTCTTCAAGAGCTGGGTTCCATGCTCCTGCTGTGGGCTCCAGGCCGTCCTTCATTTCCTCTACCTTTTCGTCACATGATGCCTTGGGGATTCAAGCTCCGAATCAAAGAGGACTGACTAGCTTAGAGGGTGTATGTGTACACCACAGAGTGGTTCTGCTTGAACCACGGACTGACGGATACATGCTCTGAAAAAGACAGACAATGATTTGAGGAGAACCAGATGGACACGCTGTTCTTCCTGGACTGCACAGCTGAGGACACAAGGAGCCTGTAGCTGCTGGTCATCCCTATCCCTTCCTTGGAGAAAGTAATCTCTCTCTCTACCTCAGCGTGGAAGCTAAGGGGTAAAACTTGAAACTATATTCTATCTTGATTTCTGATGTTGAGCTCTAGTCCTAGTGCAAGACATGGGTCTATTATAGAAGTCACAGTGAAAAGGTGACACTTGAATAAGTTTGAATAGGGAAGAAAACAGGACCCTGGAGATAAGTGAATTCAGATTAAATATGACAACCAAAATATTTAGTTATGCGGTCTTTACTAAAAATATGTTTTTAATCTACATGAAAAGCACAGTGTATTAAATTTAGCATCTAATAGAGTCCTTATTGAGAAAACAGAGTATTTAAATCAGGTTCATCATAAAAGATTGAGGCTATGCACAGTCTAAGGCTCATTCTTGAGTGTGTTGCCGAGAATAAAGAGTATTTCTGACTCTGGGTTTGGATACTCTGCAATGCTCTTGCTTCCACAGGACGCATATGCTACTGGAGGGGAAAAAATAGCAATTTAAACTGCTGACAATATTTACGCATTTCCTCTGTGCCTCTGGGTGCCTGATCTCACCATTAAAGTGACTCAGTGACTTGGAAGACAAGGGAGAATGTGAATGTAGCTCCACTTTATAATGAATTCGAAGAAAACTGAACTTTCCTTCTTGCAGCTCCAGCATTTTGGGGGACTCTGACTGACTGGTGGGAAGGGGAAAGGAGCCTTGGGGGTGGTTGCGAGTCCTCAGTCCTGGTTTCTAGAAGGGTGTTTTGAAAGAAAGAGCTTGCTTTGGGCTTGAGGTAGAGAGAAGTGCTCCCTTCCTCTAGTCTCTGACCAGCTTCTTTGAGCCCGCCATTGGCCTACCATTTTGGATTAACCAGGATATCAGGTTCCTTTTGAACGTCAAACTAGGCCTGAGCTCATGAATTAGAGGACCACACTTTTCTGAATTAAGTTTTGCCTGGTGAATTTGTCATTTCTTCAAAGGGCTGAACTGGGGTGGCTATGTTTCCAGGAGAGGGCAAATGAGGTGTGTCAAGTTTCAGACCCCTGACCTCTGTTGTATCTTCTGCCAACAGCCTGCCCCGTACATCTTAACTAGCCTCAGCATGTGTCTTCCTCTTGCAGCAGCAACTAGGTGATTTCCTCACTGAGGAACTGATTGTTTTCACAGAATTCCTTTCTAGTCCTACAGTTCTAGACCTGTTCTGTCATTTCACTCATCACTGGAAACCAGCCTTACTCCAAGGTTTCAAATGCCCCATCTCAATTGCAGTGCTGAGGACTTACATCGATTAGATGCCTACTATGAACAGACAATGTGGTAAACATTTAACATTCATCATCCCAATTCCCCAAATAATCATATGGGAAAGTCATTATGATCCCCATTTTGCATGTCAGAAAATGGAGCATGGGTGGGAATTCCAGACCTGGAGACTCTGTGAAGTCTGGAGCCAGAATTCAGGTTTTATTGGTTACCACATCTCTACTCAGCCTCTATGCTTCTTACCTGCTTTGTTCAAATCTTCATTTCCCCACTGCCTGTCTGTTACAGACACAGAACAAAGCCCTGGATCTCATTTCGACTCTAACATGACTTCCCTTAAGCATTTTGTTTCAAGGCTGACCACAAT
The DNA here is from genome assembly GCF_021556685.1 of Rattus norvegicus. Lineage (NCBI taxonomy): Eukaryota > Metazoa > Chordata > Mammalia > Rodentia > Muridae > Rattus > Rattus norvegicus. Next base: position 267,458,615 of record NC_141534.1, on the reverse strand, counting down.
TCTGTACACGAGCATCTCAATTACAGTGCCCTTGAGAGGTGCACTGGCAGCTTGCTTTCATCTTGACCATAACTAATCCCAGGAGAGGAGAAACAGGCCAGACATGGCCGGAAGTAGTCTCTGAGACATTGCTTTAGACAAAACTGGCAGAGTAACCTTTAAAAGTACAATCAGTTCTCATAAGTGGGTCTGGGACCCAAGTGAAATAGAATTCAAAATATAATAAGGATAGGACTGTAAAAGAATCGTGGAAACTGCTGTGTTTCTGTAGTCAGGTCTCTGGAAACCCATTAAGTGGATTGAGGTTCAACTCCAGGCAGTGGCGGAACACTCAAAGTTTGCTCTCCTTTCATCTGCTCTTCACCTAGCCATCCTCCCTCAAAAATTTCCTGAGTTCAATCTGTTCCATGCTGTCCTGAGGACAATGGAACCCCTACCCCCCTAAGGTGTATGTACTGGTAGGAGAGATAATGAACGAGGCACTCAATATGTATGTGGTAGGCAAAGTTGTGGGTTACGAAGCGACGAGAAAGTGGCTGTACATTGTAGCACATGCCCTCTAAGCTAGACCCAGAAGGCTGCTCTGATGAAGTCAGGTTTAAGCAGACACCTGAGAGGATTGGGGGAGTCAGTGTGTGAGGAAAAGATTCCCTACAAGAAACAAACATACTAAGGCTGGAGCACACATTATCTCTTTCAGGAACGTCTAGAGATCAAGGCATCCAGAGTGGGTGAGCAATGGGCTGTATGTAGAGCTGGCCAAGGGGAAAGACAAACAGTGGGGTCAGGTTGTGGTCTTTCATCCCCAGAGTCACAGATGGTATAGGGACGATGGAAGGGAACGGTGTACTGACACACCACTCAGCTTGCTACTTCATGGAGTCACCGTGATACAGTGGGGACAGTGGACAAAGGGGACAGAATGTTAAGAGAAAAACAAGAATCTGAAGATCCTGTGCTTATGTAAGCAAGGAGAAGGGTGACTTGGGAGCCCATGGGTAACTGGAACACCAGTGCTAGTGTTGCTGGTCTGCATGGGCAAGGGGTGAGGCTTAATGAGTGGCAGCTGCCAGAAAGTCTTCCTCTCTTCACATGCTTCTTCCTATCCAAGGGTTCCTCACAGTTTCCTTGGACCTAGAATGGCCCTTACGCTTGAGTTACTTTGACCAATACCAGTAGACAGTGCAATAGTATGGCATCTCTAAACTCATCTTTTAAAAAGCCTGGAAGCTTCCAAATACCCTCTGGGGAGTTTAGCTACCATGTAAAGATGTTAGGTGTATGCTATGGAAGGAAGGCATACCAGTGGGGAGTAGAGACAAGGGAGAAATCAGAAGGGTAGGTGAAAAAAGGGAAGAGACAAGAAGACAGGCTGGCAGATAGGTCAAGTATGTGAAAGAATTCTGCACAGTGGAGAGAAGCATTCTTAGATTTCCATCCAAGTTTAGTTGCTGGGTGAATCAAGATATGTGAGTGACATCAGTTCATGCCAGCCAATCAGAGCAGAAGAACTGTCCACTGAACCCTGCCTAACCCTTAGACTGTGAAGCAGTTTAAGCTGTTTGGTTAGGAGATGGTTTATTGCATTACAATAGAGCTGTTGATGTCATTATGCCTAGCTCACAAATTGGGACAGATAAATTATAGCCACTGGACCAATCTGCTTGTGACTTTGTTTTGTAAATAATGTTTATTGAAACACAGCCAAGCCTATGTTTTGAAACACTGCCTACTTGCTTTCACATTACGTGGCAGTGTTGAGTAATTGCAACCAAAAAGTATACATGGCTAACAAATACTGACATACTTAGGATTTTTTTTTTCTGAAAATTTCCCTTCTTAGATGGCATGTCTCATGTAGCTGGCTAAGATCACTAATTAGTAAGTACTCAGGCCAGGACTCAAACCCAAATCTGTCTGGTTTTTATGTGATTCATAGTTTGCCATCTCGATTCTAGTTCTGAAGGGTAAAGACCTGAGAACATTTTATTGGTCTGGGCTAGTGCTACAGTTTTAAAGCTTGTCATTCCTAAAATTTATGTTGAAATTTGGTTGTTGTAATGATGTTAGAAGATGGAATTCTCAAGAAGAGAGAGGGCCATGAAAGATTAGCACCATTTTGAGAAGACGATCTAAGGCCCTGGTTTGCCTTTTTGTTGTTTGCATCCTACCACAGTATGGCCATTCAATGATACTGACAAGCCTACAGAACTGTGAGACAGTACGTTTCTGTTCGCTATAAGCTCTCCAGCCTCTGGCATTCTGTTTTACAGGAACAGATCAGGACATACAGGTCAATAGAGTTATGTGAAGATATTATTATTTTACTCTTGGGGAAGGAAGTGAAGAGAGTTGGCTCTTCATCTTCTCCTCATCCTTTTCTTTTCTCCACTAGAATACTCAACGTCTTACAAGTAGACTGAGTCAAACAGAAGGCAGTCTTCGGGACTTGAAGATAATGCAGAGGATCTAGAACAAATAATAAGTAAGGAATATGAAAAATTTAAAGAAGTACAGAAAGGAACATACAGAAAACGTGGGATAGCAGGAAAAATGAAGCAAAATTTAGAATTATAGGCACAGATGAGATAAAAGAATCTGAGGTCAGTGACAAGATCATAGTAGAAAACGTCTCCAAACTAAGGAAAGGCATGCCCCTTCAGACACATGAAGCACACAGAACAGTAAATAGACAAGGCCAGAAAAGAAAATACTCAGAACATACCAAAACTAAAACAGTAATTATATAGAACAAAGAAAATATATTGAAACATGCATGAAAATTTAACCATGTCACATATAATGGAAAATCCATCAGAATAAAAACTGGTTTCTCAATGGAAACTTTGAAAGCCAGAAGAGCATGAAACAATTCATTCTATGTCTTAAGAAAATCACAACAGCCAGCCTGGAATAATATACCAAGCAAAACTATCCACTGTAGTCGAAGGAGAAAAGTATCTTTTCTACCAATGTAAATGGCAAAAAAAATTATACCCAACAAACCAAACCTTAGAAAAATTCAGGAAGCAATTTTTTTGAGCTGAAGAGAGGATGGATTATACTGAGAAACTGTGGAAATAAATACAAAGCCATCATTGTACAAACAACAACACCAAAACCCAACAACACAATAATACACACACAACACAATTAACATACACACTTCAGTTATAACTTTAAGTATTAATGGTATCAATTTTCCACTCAAAAATTACAGGTTAGAAGAATATATCAAGAAAAAAATTCACCTGTCTGCTGTCTAAGATAACTTTAAAATTTATACAATTTATCTTTAAAAATAGGTATCATCTTATAGAAAAATGATGGATAAATGTACTACCATCAAATGGGACCAGGAAGCAAGCAGACATCAATATTCTAATATCTGATGAAAGAGATTTCAAATACCAAACAGAAGAGATAAAGAGTGACTCTTCTTTCTAGTCAAGGGAACAGTTAAATATAAAATGATCCTATCCTAAACATATACACATCAAAATCTGTTTCACAATATTTCACATAAAAACCACTGTATATAAAAATACAGGCTTACACTAACTCATTAATAGTAGCTAATTTCAACACTCTACTCTCTCCAATTGACAGCTCATTTGGACAAATAATAGAGAATCATCAGAATCAATGGCACCATATATCAAATGGATCTAACAGATATCTACAGAATATTCTACACAAACACCCAAGATTATACATTCTTCTCATTAGACACAGACTCTTCTCTAAAAAAATGACAACAGTCTGAGACACAAAACAAATCTTTAAAAATTAAAAAATAATCAAAACAACTCTGTTTATCTTATCTGACCATAGTGCTATTAAACTTCAAATTGATAGTAAATAAGTCAGGAGTAAACACCCAAACTTATGGAGATTAAACAAATTACTGAATGATCAGTATGGGTCAAAGAAGAAATCAAATCAGAAAGTGGTTGGTTGTTCCCATGACATACATGCCACTAGTGCACCACGAGGCACATCTTACCTGTCTTTTCATTACTGTACCTGCGGTTCTCACAGATAAACTGATCATTGCTTTTCTCTTGGTAGCATACAAAGCACCTTCTAATCCTATGACAGTTATCCAGGAAGATGAAGCTTTCAGATGAAAAATAGCTCAATTTATCCATGTCCTACATTACTCAAACTTGTGCTCTCCTCAGCAATGGTGTCTTACTGTTGAATTCTGGACGGTACCCAAGAGTAGGTCATAACCTGTGATGTTTGCAGGAGGGTCTATGGGACCTCACTAGCAGCAATTTCAAAAGAGATAACCCATCCTGGCCTTGGATGTTTTATCTGCTTGGCTGTGTTGTCAAGGATGGGTACTGTTGCCTCGTTATAGAGTAACTCCATTGAAACTGTCTTCATGCCTTGGGAAAGCATCATCAGTTGAGAAGTCAGGTCTTCAAAGATGGTCACATTGTCCTAGGTGCTTGGTCCCTAAACTGTAACACCATGTTTAAACTTTCAATTTTCCGATTGATTTATGCACCTCACGTATCCAGAGCAAAGCATACCCTAGAAGCTTGATACAATCACTTCTTCTAGAATCTCTATGGGTGAACATTCTTAACACATACTTTCTGATGTGGAAATCTCATGGAGTCAAAGTCTCATGGAGAGCAAGTGGCAGAAACAGGATTTGAATGCAGGCTGCTTGTACAATCACACATCTGTAAAACCTGGGATGGTTTCCATCCTGTCCTTGGTTTTCCTAAGTCTGCTTGTTCTGACTACACTGCAGTTATTCTCAAAATAGAATTTCCCTCAAACTAGCAGAACAAACCGGTAACCTGATTCATAAGCAAATGTTCTACCCACCTCAACCCCAACCCACTGAGTCAGAAATTCTGGGGACTCAGCCCTCCAGCAGTTTGAGACTTTCAGCCATCCTCAGGAAGTCCTGACGCATGCGGAGAATTGAGAAGCCCGTGGAAGCTTTCTCTTGGAAAAGACTTATCTGGAATGCTTTAGGGCTACCACAGGGGAGAGGAGTTGTTTTTGCTGGCTTTGAAAGCCACCATAGCTCATCAACTTTTAACTGTAAGGACAAGTCTGGTGTCTTCTTTAAAAACAAAATTCGAACTCAATTCTTCATAGAGTTAGAAAGAGTAATTTGCAAATTCATTTGGAATAACAAACCCAAGATAGTGAAACTATCCTCAACAATAAAACAACTTTTGGGGGAATCACTATCCCTGAGCTCAAGCTGTATTACAGAGTAATAGTGATAAAAACTGTATGGTATTGACACAGAGACAGGCAGATAGATCAGTGTAATAGAATTGAAGACCTAGAAATGAACCTACACACCTATGGTCACTTGATCTTTGACAAAGGAGCTAAAACCATCCAGTGGAAAAAAGATAGCATTTTCAACAAATGGTGCTGGTTCAACTGGAGGTCAGCATGTAGAAGAATGCAAATTGACCCATTCTTATTGCCCCGTACAAAGTTCAAGTCCAAGTGGATCAAGGACCTCCACATAAAACCAGATACACTGAGACTAATAGAAGAAAAAGTGGGGAAGAATCTCGAACACATGGGCACTGGGAAAAATTTCCTGAACAGAACACCAATGACTTATACTCTATGATCAAGAATCAACAAATGGGACATCATAAAATTGCAAAGTTTCTGTAAGGCAAAGGACACTATGATTAGGACAAAATGGCAACCAACAGATTGGGAAAAGATCTTTACCAATCCTACATCCAATCCAGGGCTAATATTAAATATATATAAAGTACTCAAGAAGTTAGACTCCACAGAGCCAAATAATCATATTAAAAATGGGATACAGAGCTGAACAAACAATTCACAGTTGAGGAATATCGAATGACTGATAAGCACCTAAAGAAATATTCAACATCCTTAGTCATCAGGGAAATGCAAATTAAAACAATCCTGAGATTCCACCTCACACCAGTCAGAATGGCTAAGATAAAAAACTCAGGTGACAGCAGATGCTGGCAAGGATGTGGAGAAAGAGAAACACTCCTCCATTGTTGGTGGGATTGAAAGCTGGTACAACCACTCTGGAAACCAGTTGGGAGGTTCCTCAGAAATTGGACATAGTACTACCTGAGAACCCAGCTATACCACTCCTTGACATATACCTAAAAGATGCTCCAACATATAACAAAGACACATGCTCCACTATGTTCATAGCAGCCTTATTTATAATAGCCAGAAGCTGGAAAGAACTCAGATGCCCTTCAACAGAGGAATGGATACAGAAAACATGGTACATCTACACAATGGAATACTACTCAGCTATTAAAAACCATGACTTCATGAAGTTCATAGGCAAATGGATGGAACTAGAAAATGTCATCCTGAATGAGGAAACTCAATCATAAAAAACCACACATGGTATGCACTCACTGATAAGTGCATATTAGCCCAAAAGCTCGAATTACCTGAGATACACTCCATAGAACACATGAAGCTCAAAAAGAAAGATGACCAAAGTACAGATGCTTCAATCCTTCTTAGAAGGGAGAACAAAAATATCCATAGGAGGAGATATGGCGACAAAGTTTTGAGCAGAGACTGAAGGAACGGCCATTCAGAGTCTGTCTCACCTGGGGATCCAGCCCATATATATATATATATATATATATATATATATATATATATATATATATATATATATATATATATATATATTGGCTGATGCCAAGAAGTGCATGCTGACAGGAACCTGATATAACTGTTCTTCTGAGAGGCTCTGCCAGGGCCTGACAAATGAAGAGGCGAATGCTTGTAGCCAACCATTGAACTGAGAACAGGGTCACCATTGGAGGAGTTAAAGGATTGAAAGAACTGAACGGGTTTGCAACCCCATAAAAAGACCAACAATATTAACCAACCAGATGCCTTGAGAGCTCCCAGGGACTAAACCACCAACCAAATGGTACACATGGACAGACCCATGGCTCCAGCTTCATATGTAGCAGAGGATGGCCTTGTTGGGCGTCAATGGGAGGAGAAGCCCTTGATCCTGCCAAGGCTGAACCCTCCACCTATCCCCTGTGTAGGGGAATGTCAGGGCAGGAAATTGGGAAGGGGTGGATGGTTGGGGGGGTACCCTCATAGAAGAAGGGGGATGGGAGATGGGATAGGTTATGGATGGGAAAACCAGGAAAGGGGATAACATTTGAAATGTAATTAAAAATATATCGGGGTTGAGGATTTAGCTCAGTGGTAGAGTGCTTGCCTAGGAAGCACAAGGCCCTGGGTTCGGTCCCCAGCTCCGAAAAAAAGAACCAAAAAAAAAATCCAAAAAAAGTAGAAAAAAGGGAACTATTTCCATTTCCCTCCCCCCTGTGTCTCATCACAGCCCCAAGTTGCATTTGCTCTGGATATGAACCTTTCTTTCCTCCAAAGACCAGATACTACCTGAAGTCTTATGCTAAGGAAGGAACCTGACGTAGAACAACACATACAGAATGGTTCTTTGTAATGTTTACGATGAGAAAAAACTGTCAAAATGACAACACAGAGGCAGCTCTTGGAGGATAGGTATGAAATGGGAAATGACAGCAGAGAACCTTCTGGAACTGTGCCATGTTGGTAGGAACTACCAGTGCGCTTAGGGATATAAACATAGTATCCCGGTGAATATAAAGATTGGCACATGCTAATGTCTTCTTACCTCGATGGAAGTTACTCAGTCTTCTCATATAAATATAAGTATAAAAATCAACAATGAATGAAAAATAGGGTTGTACACGTGAACCCGCCCGGTGCTGAATGTTTTGGTACCCAGGGAAGTATCCGTGGCAGGAAAGTTGGTGTCCACCTGGTTCCTGAAGCACGAGGTAGTATTTCTTGGCTCGCATGCAAACGTGTGTGTACAAATGCATTCCCAACATCAGACATAAGCACTTTCGAGGGAGCCATTTCTGAGGCAGTTGCATCCTGCTGCTAACAGCCAATTAACAAGAAGGAGATAATAATTCCCCCCTTGTATGTGGGAAGGTAGAGCAATGCAAAGGCAACTAATTAACACCCATCCTTCTCAGTGTACTAATTAATCTAGCCAGGCACGAACGGTTTATTTAGAATACATTGAAGGCTACGTGTTCCCCGAATTTCATTTTTTTCTATCGTACTAATAAATAATTGAGGCCCACAGCTTTCATTTATTCTATTCATCCCTCTTCTTTGATGCTACTCAGCTTTGAAGTACCGTCACTAATAGAGGCAGAAAGCTATTTATCTATTCCTTTAATAGACTCATGAATATTTCTTCATTATTTCTAGCCACATTTGCAAGTTCTTGACATTTCAGGTTTTCTCTCCTGAGTTGTTTTTTTTATTTTTTCCTTCCCTCTCTTTTCTTTGTTTCTTCTCTCCCTCCCCCTTCCCCTCCCTCTCCCCTTCTTCCCCTTCTCTCTCCCTCCCCCTTCCTCTCCCTTTCCCTCCCTCTCCCTTGCTCCCTCCCTCTCCCTCCCCCCCCCCGCCTCTGTGTGTGTGTGTGTGTGTGTGTGTGTGAGCACAGACATATCAGTGCCAGGGTGGACATGTAGAACCTGGAGGACCATTATGGGTATAGACCCTCACCTTCTACCCCAAGACAGGATCTCAGATTCCCCACTGCATCAGACTAGCTGGCCTGGGAGCCTCTGTGAAATCTTTTGTCTCTGCTTTCTATACCGTAGAAGTGCTAGAACTACATATGGAATCATGTCTGGTCTTAGGTGAGTTCTGGAGATGTGAACTCAGGTCCTCACACTCGCACAGGAAGCATTTCACCCCCTGAGCCATCCCCCCAGCACAACGTCATTTTCCTTAGTCTTCCTTTAGTCAGTTACAGAGGTTTCGGTCACCATAATGTGTCACACATCGTTTCCTCAGGACTAGTAGTAACGAGTGCTTTCAGGATTCTGCTTTAACATCACCCTGGAAGCTTTCGTGAGATGCAGATTCTAGGATGCCACGTTTCTTCCCTTTCACTTCCTATGACAGCAATAAAGAAATAAGAGGGCTAAAATCCACAAATTATCTGTGTCACCCTCATGCCTACTCCCTTGTGGTTGGGAGGCAGTCAATTCTCCCCTGGAGAATTGCTGCTTAGGTAGAGACTGAAATCCTTAGCAGTTTTACCTCGATAGGAAGTGAACTCTAAGAAATCATATGATAATGTCCCTTGAAATGGGAACCACCCCTGGAGTCTCTGATCCTCCTGCACAAGCTGTGAACAGGCGAGAGTGAAAGGGGAGAAGGTGCTGGTTAGCCACAATACCCTCCTACTTACTAATAAGGGAGAATTTATACCAAAGGGCAAAGTTGAGAGCTAGATAATCTACTGACCATTCCCCCAGAAAAGGGCATCCTGCCCTCAATGCTGCAGGCAAGGCTCGTCTCCCCACACCACGGGAAGGGATAACTAGGAGCTCTGGTGAAGGAAGGGAGGTTGTGTCTAGGATGTAGACAAGAAGGAGTAAGTCACTTTTGCTTTCCAGTTGTGCTAATCTGATGGAAGTCTTCTGTTCTCTGGAGAGCGCAGGAACATGGGGCTTTCAGCCTGTCAGCAGCCAGCAGGGATAGAGGAAGCAGGTCCTTCCTGTTTACCTGCGCCACCCACTGTCCATTCCTCCTCCAAATGTTTGATAGCTCAGAATTGTTTAGATGCTGGGGCATCAGACTTTCTGGTGGGAGTGATGCACGATGGGGTTTTACACATCTGCAAAGAAAAGTGAAATCTTCAAGTAAGTGGATGGAACTGAAAACAATTATGTTAAGTGAGGTGACCTGGACCCAGAAAGACAAATGCACAAGTTCTCTCTCATATATGGATCAAAGCTCCCAATCTCTACTTCTGTGTGTTTAACTTGGAGTTCTTGTAGAAACCAGGGAACCAAAACCAGCCACAGCGGGTGGGGGGTGTATGTGAAGGAAGGGGAATAACAGACCTTAGGCAAAGTGAAAGTAGAGAGGGAGGCCGGTTTAAGCAGGGATGGATGTTGGGGGTTTGCATGTCAAGAGAACCTCCTTGACGAGTTAATGCCTCCCTGAGTAAATCTTAGCCTTTCATACTTAATCTCTAGATGCTGGAACTGTTTGGAAAGGACTAGGAGGTGTGGCCTTGTTGGAGGTGGTATCACTTGGGGTAGAATCTGAGCTTTTAAAAGACTCTGTCTCTCCTACTGTGCTTCCCTTTCTGCCTCGCACTCGCAGATCCTGATGTGATCTCTCAGCTGTTCCGGCCACCATGCTTTGGGACTCTTCTTATAGACTCCAACCCTGTGAAACCATAAGCTCAATTAAACACCTTTCTGCCCCCATTTTGGAGACAGGATTTCTCTGTGTTAGGCCTGGTCATCCTGGAAATTGCTCTGTAGACTAGACTGGCAGAGAACTCGGAGGTCTTCCTGACTCTGCCTGCCTAGTGCTAGGATTAAAGGTATGCGCCACCACTCCTGGCTTAAGCTTTTATAAGTTGCCTTGGTCATGGTGTTTTATCACAGCAAAAAAAAAAGTCACTAATGGAGTCAGCTAATTAGTATTGCATAGATGTTTCGAAACTTCACATGATCATTTGTGAATGCAATAATGTGATTATTAGTTAATAAGATCTATCTATCTATCTCTATCTATCTATCTATCTATCTATCTATCTATCTATCTATCTATCTATCTATAAAACTTTAGAGGTTCCCCTTCTATAAATGATACAGGGGGAAATAGGGTCCCCCTTTGGGGTCCTCAGTCTCCCCAGAGAATTTATGAATTGCTCAAGTGGAAGTGGAAGGTCAACTTTATTAGAATGAAGCAGAGAAATGCCAATGCAGACAAGATGTACACCTAAGCAGCTGCCTGGAAGAGGAGGAAGGAAAGACAGAAAAAGCCATCGACGCTCACATGGAAGGCAGACACATGGAGGGGAGGGCAGCTTTAGAGAAAGCGAGAAAGCCCAAGATGTTGGGAAAAGTGTTAAGGAGAGCATCCCTAGGAATGAAAAGAAAAGGGAAAGTTAACCTTTCTGCCGGGGATCTTCCTGGCATCACAAGTACTGAGGAGGGACACAGAGCTGGATCAAGGACAAAGGCTGATGATCTATGACCTTGCACCTCTCTCTTACTGTTCTGAGGGCCAGAATCTGATGGCCTCTGGAAAGTTAATCCTTTCTTACTGCTCTGTGCTCATAAGCGCTGGTTTCTTATTCTGCGATTCTTTTACTATTTGTGCTTCAATAAATTCTGGTTTCTTACCATTTGTGCTTTAGTGAGCATTGGTTTCTCTTCTCTCTATCCCAAGGACCTCTCACTGGCCAGGTGAGAGGCTTAAAACTCATTAACTCTTCATGAACCAGAGAGAAAAAAAGGAAAATAATTAAAAATGTTTACATAGGCAATATGCACAGACACATACACATTCACACACATATACACTCTGCTTGGGCCTGACAACCTGTCTTATCAGCTCCACAAGTGATTGTGCATACGTTCATACATACACATAGACCTACGTATGCATGTATAGGCAAACAGACATATACACACACACTTTTGGTGAATGGAGCAGAGCCCCCAGCAGCCACATTTTATTTTTTCTCTCAGCTTTTTTATATCTTCTTAGACAAAAGTTCTTTATAAAATTACTTCACAATAAAAATGTTACACAAAAGAGTTACAGAGGATGGTGATATCCAGTTTCATTCTATAAGTCCATTATAAGTTCAAAATAAGTTTCGTATGGCCTGGCTTCCTCATAGTGCACACCTGTGGCTTCATCCCTGGACCTGGCCTAGAATGAATGTTTCTTCTTAACCACATATTCTTTCTAAGCCTATTTCTCTTTTTAGTGTAATTGTTAAAGCACATTGTACTTTTTATTATGCAGTCTTTGTTTACTCTTTTATGAGGAGTGGGCACATTCTATTCTTGATTCTAACTTTACTATATCTTTCTGGCAAAACAACCCAAAACCATCTCTTAAAATTATTTGAATCAAATCAGAAAATCTCTAAAGTTACTAATTCATCTAAACAGCATTGATTGACAAAGGTTCATCTTTATGTTGATCTGCAGGAAATTTGCTCAGTAGGGTGGGCTAATACCCAGGGGTCCTTGGGGTGTGTAATAGTGACAGTTAAGGCATACCAGCTGCAAGAAATAATCCTGGGATAAAGTCTCCAAGGACCCTTAGAGCTCATTGTAGGCCATGCAAAAATGGTGGACCACCTCTAGGAAGGTCCCCTGCTAGCTTTAGCCTCTCCTACACGGCTGCTCCTGGCATCTTTCCTGGGTAATTCAAAATAGCAGGCAGACGTTTTAGCTTTGCATGGCTGTGGCTGAGAAAATGCTGCAGTAGGGGCAGGGATTCTGGGAAGGAAAGAGTGTAGCATCTCATTAAAGAGCCAATGATTCCATCCATAAAGAGCATGGCTGAGGGTGGCACCTTAGAGTGCCTGAACCAGGCCATCTGGAATGTTAGGTCTATCCTCAGGCCTGAGATACTATGACCAGGAGTTTTTCTACTTTTGCAGAAACATCTTACCAGTGTACTAAGCTGTGAAACCATGAACTGTATGGACTGTCAAATTGTAACATGGTTACTAACAGTAAGCTATTGGAGATTACCAACCAAGCTATGATATGTCCACAGCATGGCTAACTGCTCATGGATCAATCTTAGAGAAGTAGATTTAATAAAGTAGTTTTAATGAAGATAGAATGAAGCATGTCCTGTGTGGACACCGATGGTGTCAGAAAGAATGGGGTGGAGGGCAGGGGTGTTGTTGACGTAGGATACAGGATTGTTCCAGAAAAATAGGTTTAAAAGTGATCAAGGAGGTAAGCTATGTGTCAGTTACCTATGGGAGGATAAGACTGAAGTAGCCAAGGGGGATGAGCAGAAATGAGTGTTTTGTTTATTTTGAAGTTTTAACCATATGGACATTATTTGAAATATGAAAACAAACCCAGTCATCATGGTCAGCCTTGATTTAACCTTGGGTTCCACAGTATCTTCTACTCATAATCCCAGACAACTCATTTCTACTCCAAACCCAAAAGCACCTCTGGCTTGGGCTCCGTCCCAATCCATTCCCACTTCCAGGCTCTGCCTTTGTTCCTCAAAGCTGCCCAGAGTGTTTGCCCAGCCTTTCAGCTCTGTGGTCTCTAGTCTTCTCTATATTTGCCAATGGCTCTCTTGACCTCTGGCTTGGCCCTTCCTGTCATCCTTCTATGGAGCTAAGCCTTGAGCACACTGTTGGCATGAAGCCTCCTGACCCACCAGAGTTGCAAGTGGCTTCTCTTTGTCTGCAAGTTAGTCAAGGTTGGGGTTGGAGTACTGGGTGCCCCTTGGTTGGCTGACTTCCTGAGATGGGCATCTCTTCAGGTAAGTACAGGGTTTACAAACCCTTCATCGATGGAGTTGTTCAGAGGTGGTGGGGCTTCTTCACGTCTACAGTTGACCCAGTGTGTTCTGAGCCCTCACTTATTGCGACGAAGGAGAAATGAAGAAAAGCGCTTGCTGTTCTCTGCTTAATCAACAACCAGCCAGCCTAGGCACCATCTTTCCTACTCACCGGAAGACTTATGCCTAATATTTATTACTCGATCAGGTGAATCTCTGCAAGATTAGTCAAGCAGAGATATTTCCTGATGAACACACAATTATTTGTGTTTTAGTGAATATGTTTTTGCTTTAAAGAAAAATCACTGTATTTGGTTATACTCGTTTTACAAACTGAAAAGTACTTTTGTTAATATTCTATTTTTACGCTTCTGGAATGGGATATTGGGCGCCATGACTTCATCTGTAACCTGTCAGGTCTACTAATGCTTTCTCTGGAACCCCAGCGCCACCGTTCCTGTGGTGTATTTGATTAATAACCATCCATTGAAAAGGTGATTCTGTCTCCTAAATTGTATTTTAAGTGAGACCACACTTATGTCAGCTCTTGGGCACTTGAACCTCCCCTTTGTCCTTCTCCTCTTCCCTCTTGTCTCCCCCTGCTTCTCCCTCTCTTCTCTCTTATTTTCCTTTGTCCTTATTGTCCCTTTCTGTCCCTCAGTACTGAGGATTGCATCCATTGGCTGGTATACACTAGACACATGTTATACCACTGAGCTGTGTCCCCAGTCTTAAATAGCTTTTCACAAAGGTAAGGACACAGTGCCACTTCAACTGGGATATTTTCTAAAAAGACCAGAGCTACAAACAGATAGCACCCGAAGATCTCAGGGGACTCTTCCCAGAAAAGAGGTGTGCATGATTATCCTACCATTAATATTATCCCAGGGAACATTCAGAACAGAAGGAACCTGCTTGCCACTCTCCTGCCACCACCCTGTACCCAACTTTTGAGGACCACATACCCTCTATTTTTTTCAGGCCTTTACGGGTCTCTAATCTGGGCACTCTTACCTACCTCAGGCCTACAGCAAGGTTGGGGCCTCATGGCGGGTGCTCTGACTTAGTCCACACAACTGCAGGAATGTTCCTAGTTGTAAGTTCTATCTAATTTAATATTTTTCAACTGTCAACATCATTTCATCCTCTTGAAGGCAAAGACGACACAAATAGAAATGCCAAGGAGGTTTGGTACTTTAGTAACCTAATATATTTAAGAGGGTACATTTCATAAAAGGATGCCGCGTGGCGCTTACCGTTTAAAAGATGCTTAACACTGATAGGGTCCGAGAACCCTTACAGTGCTCTCTCAACCATGGCACCATAACCCAGTGTGTAAAGCCAATGGCGGTGCTTTGAGTATTGAGTGAAATGCTCAGAGCTCCACAGGCTCCAACACCCTTTTCTCTCCCTTTTCAGTCTGTTGGCCCAGTGCATGGAGGAAGGTGACCTCGAAGGCTGAGATAAAAGTAGGCCTTCGGGCCTTGGGCTAGACTTTGGGGTTCCGGGCTTGGTCCACAAGGATCATTCTGCTCCTTCCCGCTGCTGCTCCTGTTGCTGAGCTGCGGAAGCTCCTATTTTCAGCTCCACCTCGGCCTTGGCTCCTCCCTTAGCCTTAGATTCCCCTTAGCATCGACCTCTTGAAGTTCCTCCAACACGCTGCTCTGTCCATCCATTGCTCTTAAGTCTTTTCTGGTATTTGCTTCCCATGCACTAGGCCTGACCTTGCCTATTTCTAAGGCTGCTGGTGGGCTAATCATTTCCTCTGCACTGAAAATGAGAGATTCCCCGGGGAGAGTAAATTTGGCCTTTGTTCTCTCCTCACTGTGCTGGGGCTCCCTGCTTTGGGGAGCCCACAGCATGACTCCCAAGATTCCCAGGGAAGAAGCACTGCCTTCTCCTGTTATGCAGACCGCCCATCTTCCCCAGGGCTGTGTGCTGCAGAATAAAGATCTGAAATTCTGGTCCCTCACTTATATATACATCAGTAACTCAAATGGCTGTCCTCATAGGGACACAGACACGGAGATAAAGGTGAGAGTGCAGAATGATCATTAGGAACCCTAGGAACCATCAGCCTCGGAAGAAGGAAGCTGGGGGCAGAGGGAGAAGTTGCTCTCTCTGCAGTCTCAGTGACTCCACTCAGGTCTACGAGAGGGCTGAAGCCAGGACGGTCTATTACAGCTATCCTGACAAGGGCCAAGAGAAACACCCTTTATCCTGCCAATGGTTGAACTTGGGGTTGCCCAGCCAAGGTGTATAGATAAGGTACTTTTCGAAGCAAGATGGAGCACGTCCTCCAGCTGGTGCTGGAGTCAGTCTTTCTGTCCTGAAGGCATCTCTGGAGGCCCACAGCACCTCTGTAGTTAGAGATTTCTTTCCTTTTCCCCCTGGTCTATGTTCCTTTGACTCAAGGGTAGATGTTGAGAAGCCGAAGTTGTATTTGCTACACCACGGAGGGAAGCCTGTGATTTAATATGCCAGGACTGGCCCTTGATATGTTAAATGGGAACTAAAAGAATTTATAAAATTGCTTCATTTCCAATAATGTCTGGCTTATAATTGATTATCTAACAGGAAGGCACTATTTTGATTTTGAGGACCTAACTCATCACCTTTTCCTCCCCTTTGCTGCTTTTCTGTTATAATTCTAATATCCCAACACATTGGGCTGTGTAATTTAGACTTAGGAGAACCTACTATGTACAGACACACAAGAGATACCACACACGTATTTTTGGAAATAGTTATTATCTATCTTCATAGATACTTCATTCTGGTCTAAGGCTACTTAAGGGGTGGGGGGAGGGTATCTTATTTTCATATTTTCTAATTTTCCTATTGTATTTGCCTTTGTCCAAGAGAAGTTCTAGGAAATCTACAGTTAGTATTTTAACACATTTACATAGACTCCTGTGCACTCATGTATTAGTTTTATGCATAAAAATTACTCCGGAATTTAGTAGCTCGATAGCAGATACAGTGCACACCTGGGGCAGGTCGAGAGCTCATTAGCAGCTTGGCTGCGTAGTTACAGCTTCAGCTTTTCACTAGCAGGACTTTTGACACTGCTATAGAATGGCTTCTTTCCTGTGTGTGGGGCAAGGGAAGGTAGGAAAAGAGGAAGGGAAGGAGGGAGGAAGGGAAGGAGGGAGGGAGGGAGAGAGAGAGAGAGAGAGAGAGAGAGAGAGAGACAGAGAGAGAGACAGAGAGACAGAGAGACAGAGAGACAGAGAGAAACAGAGACAGAGACAGATACACAGAGACAGACAGAGACAGATACACAGAGACAGACAGAGACAGACACAGAGAGACAGATAGACATCCCCCTTCTCTTATCTCAAAAGTGAAAGACTATCACTTATGCCTTATGTGATTGGTCCCCAAGGTCAAACCCAGAACAGTAGGAAACACTCCTCAGTGGTTTGAATGTCAGGAAGCTGGGGCCTCCAGGACCATCTTGGAAATTGGTTATAAACTCTTGGTACACTGGGGAAGACTTTGGTCTGAGAATCAGACATAGACGAAAACATTCCTTCCTGCTACTCACTAAATTAAATGAGGGCTTTAACACCCTTTTCAGAGCAGCGCTGGGTAACCGTGAGATGAAGACTCAGGACGCCTTAACTACATGATGTACCTCCAGTCAAGGTGACAGCAGTCGTCATGCTGTTTTAGTTTTTCTTAAGAACCCAAACTGTTGAATTGAAATATTTATTTCCTTATTGGGAGTGTCTGAGTGTGGCACACGAGTGGACATGAGAAGACAACTTGTGGGTATCAGTTCTCTCTTTCCACCACGTGGGTCCCAGGGATTGAACTCCGGTTGTCAGGCTTGGCAGTGGGCAGGTTAGGTATTTTTTTGTCTTCAAGTTGACACAGAGTCCTGTGGAAAGAGGAAAAGTCAATTGAGAGAGAGGATTGCCCTTGTTGGCAAGCTTGTGAGGCATGACTGATGAGAGAGGGGCTCAGCTCACTGTGGGAAGTATTGCCCACAGGCTGGTGGTGGTCTTGGGTTAGGTACAAAAGCAAGTTGAGCGAGCCAGTAAGTAGCATCCTCCAAGGTCTTTGCTTCTGTTTCTACTTCCGGGCGGTTCCTGACTTAAGTCCTTGCCCTGACTCCCCTTCTTGATGGGCCGTTACATGTAAGGTGAAATACCGCCTTTCCTCTCAAGCTGCATTCAGTCACATTTTTATCACATTAATAGAAACCCTGAAGGAAACACTAGGCAGATGCCTTAATGGGCTGAGCCTTCTCACTGGCCTGGCTGTTGTGTTGTCAGTAAAGTTAGAACATTTCCCCATTCACATCCATCTGCATGAAGATACGGTCAACTTCAAAGCTCATGGATACACCAGGTACCGAGTTCAGGAACACACAGGAATCTACTAAATCTGAAACCTACATCCTCAGGGCTCCTGCCCCCATCCTGCCGCCTTTGGAAGGGTGACAGACCCCAGGGGAAACAATTCCCGGTCCAGGTACCCTTCTCTTCTCCAATTTTTCTTTCCCAATAACAAGGAGAATTAGTCATCAGAATCCAATTTCTTCAGTTGTGTTTGCTTTGGTCCTAAAACAACCTTAGGGAAAGAGAACCAGGATTTGACTCTAATTTGTTGTAATCGTGGTTGATATTAACATTTTTTTGAAGATTCGTAATTTTCCTGACAATATGTCAAGCCCACAAAGGAAAATGTATTCCAGGTTTTAGATTAAGTGTTTAAAGATACACAAGGGGGTTCGAGAATAATCAATCTCTCTCAGCTCTCAGGGATGCATGGAGCTTTTAGGCATGCCGGCAGGCCTTCAGATGCATCAGCAGCACGGAGGAGGGGAAAGCCAGATCAGTGGTTTAGTGGTAAAAGTCTTATTTGAGGTCTGCGCTTTCTGAAAACCCTCGTTGGGATGAGCACAGGTTTTAACTTGGTTTCTAATTGTCTCACGCAATCTAACGGTGATCTCCAATGGGAAACTCTAACCTTTCATACAACTAATAGGTAGGAGTTATTGTGTATATTGTGCAAACACATATCTTTGGAAGAAATCAAATAAGTAAAAAAGTTGAGCTTTCTATATAGAGAATTTAGTAAAGCAAGCCTTCCTTCCTTCCTTCCTTCCTTCCTTCCTCCTTTCTTTTTTCCTTCTTTTTGCCTCCCTTCTTGCCTTCTTGTCTTCCTTCCTTTTTATTCAATGATTTTGATTTATTTAAAAATGATTCTCCACAGCATGGGTCTTTGGGAACCTTTCAATTATAGTAGGATGTGTGTCTACCTTTCTAGGAAAGAGTCTACCTGGTAAGGAGAGCTCTTTCTTGGTAAAGATGCTTATGCACCTGGTAAAGAGAGCCCAAGTTTGATTAGGGCTGATATTGAACCTGGACACCCTGCTACACATGAAATAGGCAAACGGGACCAGGGCATTTTGAAGCCTACAAGGCAATTCTAATGGGCATGTGCTGCGGAAACGAACTCACTTTAGGCGTCTTTGATGCATCGCCAAAGTTTAGCAGGCGCTACTGGAGAGATGACAAATTATTTACTTTCTTTTCAATACTTCATGTGAGTTTTCCTCCATTAGCTAATTCTCCTTAAAAGTGTCTTTCATTAAAAACTTGAAAGAATTAATGTTTTTCTAAAACTAACAAATAACTATTTCCATTTCACTGAGAGTAGAGATCCATACTAAGAAGAGTTTTTCTGGAAAGACTTTAGTTTAATTTTTTTTCACAGAGTGAAATAAAATTAACACCTTTACTGCTTTGAATTCATAACTTAGGGTCACTTCTTAGGTAAGGAGAACACAAGGCTATTTAGAAAGATCACCTTTTTTTTTTTTTTTGAAACTCAAACATTCTGATCCTAGAATCTAGTAATTTTCATTTTCTAGTAGTTTGCATCAGTTTAGAATTTTTTCATTAAAATAGTTTGGACTTCTTAAAAAATGAAAATTCAGAAGTGAGAGAAAGAGCAGCTACTCCTTTGTTTAAACAGTTCTCTTTTTTTTGCATTTGTAGAAATGTTTTCTTGGTTGTGTGTGTCCCATAGAAAGCTTGCCTGGGGAGTCCTCCAGGGTGGGAGCTCCACCGTGGTCTGAAGGCTTTGCTTTGAGTAGTAGCTACAGAAGCAATATTTCTGTTCTCATGTTTCTTCTAAATTCCATTGTGGTCAAACTTCTTACTTTGTTTGTTCCCCACTCAGTGTTTCTGAGTGTCATTTACTGAGGGAATGAATCTTCCCCTGACTCTTCTCACTAATTGGACACCGTACATTTCCAGAGTTCCAGTAGCCTCTGGGCTAGGTCACTTCTACCTTGACTCATGTCACTATTGGTAGTTATCGAGCCCGGGTTTGGTGCTTACCCACCTAGAGCATACCTTCAGGGGGTCTTTTAAACAAGAGCGCATGCCTGGGCTTGGAGCCTGTGCCTGTCTAAAATTCTCCCCATATATGGGAAGAAAGCAGTGAAATTGTGTGAGTGTCACAATACTGTGGTGTTGGCTTATCTGAGACTCCAGGAAGTCTAAGACCACAGGGAGGATGTCCCTTATTTTATCTCATGTGACTGAAAAGAAAGAGGCAGCAAGCCTTCCGGTGTCTCTTTTTGTAAAAATTAAAAATTATTTCTTTTATGTTGTATGTGCAAGAATATTTGTATGTTGGGGTTCATATGGAGGTCAGAGAACAGCTTGCAGGAGTCAGTTCTCTCCTTCCATCACGGGGGACCTGGGGATCAAACTCAGGTCCCCAGGCTTGGCAGCAGGTGTATTTTCTCAGAGATCCACCTCTCAACCTCCCCTCTTTATCTTTTGTAAGGTCACCAATCCCATCAGGGGTTCCACTTTTGTGTCCTTATTATCCTCTGTAAGCCATGCCCACAAATATATGACAATGACATTGGGCTTCAGTATATAAGTAGAGGAACCCACATTTATATTGGTATCATACTGATACGTATCAATCGAGCAAAACATTACGAAAGGGTTCTCCATTCTTCCTTTTAGTAGAGATGTGTTAACAAGGATTATACTATTTCTACAAATTATGTAATACATCTTTGAGATGGACTCTTAAACTATTTTACTAAGTAGCTTTGGATGACCTTACTAGGTAGACCAGGCTGGCCTTGAACTCATAGAGATCTGCCTGCCCCTCTCAAGTGCTGGGATTTGGGACATCTACCACCACACCCAGTACATAATGTGTTTTGAAGTCAACATAATATGTTGAATATATAGTGAACATTTTATGGACACCTCTGTTCCCCCTCACTGTGTGCACACTGTAGATATTTGACTTTCTTGTCCTCCAGTCTAAATCTTTAGCATCCACTTTTAGGAAGAAACTTGCTGGGCCCTTCTTTGGCTTTAGGGGTTCAAATATTTGAATCAGTGGGCAGTTTTGATAAAAGGATTAAGGGCCCCACTCACAACTTTCTATTTCACAGAGTAGAGTCTGGAGTGACACTTAAGATTGCATTTAGCAAGTTCTGGGTCAGCCCTGTTGGTGCTGCTCAGGGACTACATTTCCGAAGCAGCTGCTTTAGGCAAACTGTGCTGAGATGTTTAGGGATTGAAGATTTATTTTGCTTCTTCATGGATTCGGAACACTTGGCCTGGAAGATGGTCTTCTGCGAAACGTTTACTCAATGTTTTAAAAGTAGCTTCTTCTCCCACAAAGAGATTTACTTGAGAGCAGACAGTTGGAGGAAAGATTTAGTCTGATAGAATATGTGTTTGTTGAGTATCTGCTTTGCACCAAGCATCCATTGGAAGATGCAAGCAGCAAAAATAAGCCAGGAGCACCTTCTCCATGGCTAAAAGCTCATGGGGAGAAGGGAAGAGAAAGGGAGAGCCAGCATTTACATCCTCTTGAAAGTTATGGTGAGAAATGGCCCAGTTTCTGCATCAAAGGACTTGACCAGAACAAACAGTGGATGCAGGCAGGAGCAAAGGTCTGGACTGACTCAGCTGAGTCTCGTGTGGACTGAGCATGAGCGAAAGCTGAAGACAGCTAGTCATGACTCTTGGTGATGTAGCAACAGGAACACGTGACTCCTGCTTCCGCTGAGTCACCCTTCACATCCCTGTCAATAATGATATGCACACAAAGAAAAGAATAATTCACTTAATCAAGGTCTTCTGTACCGCTAAAGCCTTCACAAAGGGAGGGCCCATGGCCATGGGAAACTGCTTTTGCACTTAGGGTTGATGACGAATGGGCAGCCATGTGGAAATGTGTTTGAACTAAAGGGTCTGATGCTATAGTAACAGACTGAGGTGCCAACCCTGACCAGACCACTGTGTGCAGACTCTTCTTGAACTCTCTGTGGTCTTATTACCTCCCAGGTATAGAGCAGAACTCCTCTGGAATGAAGGTATTCAAACAAGAAAAGAGAGAGGAAGTGTGGAACTTCTCCTCCTCCTCCTCCTCCTCCTCCTCCTCCTCCTCCTCCTCCTCCTCCTCCTCCTCCTCCTCCTCCTCCTTCTTCTTTTTCTGTTTTATGATTTGCTGCTGGAGAGAGAAGGGCTGGTGTCTATGACCAACCTTGGGGAAAAGGAATTCTGGTTAATTTTATTTTACTAGTTTTTGGGGTGAAAGAAAGACAAGAGATAAAAGGGCAGGGATATGTCCAGGAGACATTTCTTTTGAGGCCACTCTGTACCCTGAAGTTCAAAGTATTCAATGTCAAGTTCCACACTTCATATATCACATTCAGAATGACCAAGTAGTCAGTGATAGAAAACAATGCCTATCAATCAGCTACCCCAGGCAAAAAGAAGAAATCGTTGGGATAGCCCTGGACCATTAAGCTTAAGGTTGACAAGCATGTTCTGCAGAATGAATATTTTCAGCCTTTGGAGCCGTATGGTCTCTGACACGGTGACTCAACTCAGTCTTCACAGTGTGAGAACAGCCACAGGCAATTCATAAACTGACGAATGTCTTTGCAGCTGTGTCTCAATAAAACTTTATTCCCATAAATACGCTGTAGCCAGATTTGACCCTTGGGGCTCTTTGCACAGCCATTTAAAACAATTCAAGGAACCACACTATAAAAAGGTTCAAACGAGGAGCTCAGTTTAGGTACAGTCAGAACCCATAGTTTAAATGCCCACTGTCTTCCGTTCTTCTCTCTAATATTCCTGACAAAAGCAACATGTGAGAGGAAGGGTGTACCTTGGCTTACAGTTCCAAGGGATGTAGTTAAATCGTGACAGGGAAGGTAGGGGACAGAGATAGGACACAGCTGGCCATGGTGCAGAAGCAGAGGGCAGTGAGTCCTCATGCTGTGTTACCTTTCTTCTTTATATTCAGTCTGGAAATTAGGGTCATTCTTCCTATCTCAGCTAACCCGATCTCATGGGCGTGGCCAGAGACCTGTCTTCCAAGTGACCTAGAGCATATCAAGTCAATATAAAACATCACAGGTATGCTTAGTGTTCCATTCATTCTTCTCTGTCTGTTACCTCTCTCTTTCTCCCTCCTCTCTGTCTCCCTGTCTGACTCAATTATAAAAAGCCATGTTGGCTGTGCAGACTCTGGACTTGGGGAACAAGGGTCTATGCAAATCCCACACGGCAGCTGTGAGGTGGTAGAGCCACTCTTCCTCCTGACTCCAAAGCCTGGGCTCTGAGCTTCATGATCCTTTCTGCCTCCTGATTATTGACAACGGATTACAGTAAGCAGCATCCATGCCAAGCCCTCAGGGAGCTGTCCATCTTCTCCCTGGAGTGTGGGGTTGCTGGCCTTCCTTGGTAACTGTCCTCATTTTAAAGAGAGGCCGGGATGCCAATCAAGTATTGTAGATACTCTCCTCTCTTTAACAGCTTTCCTGGTTGGAGCCGTCCTTGCTGTCTGGAACTCTGCATCTACCTTGCTCACTCTAAACATGAGGCCTCATTTTCTTCTGGAGGAAGAGCCCCAGTTTCCTCCCCTCCTCATAAAATGGCTGGAACACTGATTTCCTAAGGAAATTACAGACAACTGGGTGTTTCAGCTTCGATAATAAAACCACTCCTGGAAGCATCCTGGGTGAATTCCTTGTCTCTCAGGATCACTCAGGTATGGTCAAGTGGAAGAGAAGACTTTACTGAATGCCATTTGTAATCAGGCTGCAAATCGTCCACTGGGCTAACCACCCAATCAGCTGACAAGGACTTTCATCTCCCCTCCGTCTCCCTCTTCTGCCCAACACCCATATGTGTGCATTATACATTTGAATGAATTGCCACTTCCTTTGGGGGTGGAGTGGAGGTAGTATGGTTTGAAATTTGATGAAAAATATGTACTTATAGAATGTTCATGTCTTGAAAAATAGATCACATTGGATCTTGTGAACAATAAAATCAACAGAATTTTGCTTGTTACTGTGTCTAAGGAAAAACTTTTGTGGAATTAGGGGTGAAAAATTAAAGAGATAGAAAATTAGTGAAGAAAAATGAAATAGCATTCACTTATATTTCCCTTGCCAAATACTGAGGTGACTATGGCTGATTTCTTTGTTTTCATTTTCTTTCCAAACAGCAGAGACAGATGGGTAGACCTGTGTCCCAACAGCCTCTTATGCATGGCAGGCTTTGTTGTCTGCTTTGTCCCTCTAGGAGGCAACAGGCTCTAGACTAAAGCAGGGGTTTGGGATTGTACTCATGTGGTATTGGGCCTTTTATGAACCCTTCTGAGTCTAGGTCTCTCCTTAAGTGAAACAGATTTCTAAATTCCTTGGCGTCCTGGTTCAAGATTTATAGCTTTGGTGCAAACTTCCTTGAACACACGATCTGAATGGCATCTCCCCGCCTCCCCAACGGCTCACTGTTCTGTTGATTTTTGTCATGATTGTATTTTGCTCTCTGTGTGTCCAGACTACAATGTAAAGTCCTTGAGGGAAAGCACTCATCCGGTGTTGAAGACTTGTCCGCCTAGGCTGTAAACATTCTGTAAAGCTTTGTTACACGAATGCGTGGCTGAATGACTCAAAATCTTCTCCATGCAGTCACTTTCCTGGGAATTTCAGACCTGCTTAAGATACAATAAAATCTTGAAGTATTCCATCTGTGATAGTTTGATTCTGTATGTCCCCTGTAGGCTCAGAGGTTTGAATGATTGGTTCCTAGTTGGTGGCACTGTTTGAGCAAGTGTAGGAAGAGGGGCCTTGCTAAAGGTCACACTTGCTAAAGGTCACACTTGCTAAAGGTCACAAAACAGCTTTTTTGTGGGATTGTAGAACATTTGGGACATAGGGTTGATTGGGTAGTTTACTAGGGGAGGAACTTGAGGGGTAATAGCCTGGCTTTGATTATGAGGTAGCCCCCTGCCTTATGTTTCCAAAGAGAGGAGAATTTCTGTCATATGCTCCCACCATTGCACATCCCCCCATCTCTTCTCAACTATGATGGAGTATATCACTGAAACCGAGAACCAAAATCAACCTTTCTTGCCTTTAGTTGGTTCTATCCAGCATTTAGTCATACCGACTCAAAGGTTATTGATGTAGGCCTCAACTAATGTCACTTGTTTTATAAACATGGGGTTGAAACGGTCGTAGATTAAAAAAGCAGGAGAGAAGGAGAAATTCCCATGGTAGTGAGTAGACTGGAGACCACTACGCATGGAGGAATACCTAAATTACCGAGTCCCCAAAGTCTGGCTAGCCTAGGAGGGTACAGAGTTCACTGCAAGCTCAAGATCAGGAGGATGATTCCAGGAGGAATAACTTAGCAGAACAAACTCTCTTTCTTTTAACTTGGATTTACCGAAGCTTTTCAATATCATGATGTCTCATTGGTTAGGGCCTGACCCATTGGTGTTCTGTTCAGGAAACTGTTTTCTGTGCTAATGCATTCACGGCTAATCTCCATTTTCTTTTTATAAGGTTCTGTGTGTCTGGTTTTATATAGGAGTCTTTAATGAACTTAGACTTGAGTTTTGTGCAGGATGAATGATATAGATCAATTTGTATTCTTCTATGAGCCGACATCCAGTAAGATCAACACCATTTGCTAAAAATGCTTTCTTTCCTTCATCTTGTATTTTTGGCCTCTTTATCAAAAATTAGATGTCTATAGGCAAGTGAATTTGTGCCCGGACCTTTGATTTGATTTCACTAGTCAACCTGTCTTTTTGTCCAATACCATGCAGTTTTTATTACTATAGCTTTGTGTAAAGCTTGAAATCAGGAAGATGATACGGGCAGAAGTTATTTTTTGTGTAGAATTGTTTTAGACAACCCTTCTGTTTTTGCTTTTTTTTTTTCCTTATGAAGTTGAGTATTATATTCTCCAGGCCTGTAAAGAATCCTGGTTGACGTTTGATGGGGATTGCGTTGAATCTGTAGATTGCTTTGGTAGCATGGCTACTTTTACTGTGTTAGTCCTACTGATCCATGAACATAGGAGATCTTTACAAGTTCTGGTATACTGCCACTCTATCCGAGATCACACACGTTCCCAGAAGCCCAGGTAATCCTATGTTCCCATGTTTTCAAACTGCCAACACTTCCTGAGAGCAAGTCCAGCCTACCTGCAATATCACCCACTCTTCTCTATAGCATAGCTCCACCCACAATTCTGGCTGGAAGCTTGTGTGTGTGTGTGTGTGTGTGTGTGTGTGTGTGTGTGTGTGTGTTTAATACCATGAAATTGCAAGAGAAAGGAGGGGTATATAGGAGTGTTTAATGGAGAAAATGTCAGGAGAGAACGATGAAATTGAATTATAACTCAAAAATTAAGAAATAAAAGCAATGCTCTAACAACAACAACAATGATGATGATGACGACGACGACGGCGACGACGACGACGACGACAACAACAACAACAACAACAACAACAATGTCCCAAAGTATCCAGTGCCTCGAGTTCTCCACCCATTGTGACAATTTGGATTCTGGCTTGTGTGACAGATTTGGGTGTGTGGTTTGTTGGGAGGTCAGTGACTTAAGGGCATGAATGTAGCTGTACCTTAGACAACTGGTTCTTCACTGTTTTCCACGTAGAGTCCAAGACTATTCTTGACTTCTTGTTTTATGGATAAGAAGTAGAAAAAGAGACAAGGAAAGGTAATATAAAATAAATTCCATTAGACTGGTAACTCTGGCTGGGGCATCATGACTTCAGCTTGTGAACACAGGAGCACAGGGAACAAAAGGCTTAGGAAGGCCAAGCTGGTACAGTTGAGGCTTCCTCTCCCAGGTGTGGGGGAGTGTGTGAACCAGAGCATGCTGTTCATATAAAGTTGGATTTCCCTTCCTTCACAGAAAGCACAGCTATGAAACCCACAGAGCTGGGCAAATTCTTGGGTAGGGACCCACATAGGTAGCAATAATCCTCATTTTTCTAGTCAAAAATAAACTGCTAAGCATCATCATACTTAAATACAATGTCTTTGGAGGTGTGTTTGGTCCTGTGTGTGTGTGTGTGTGTGTGTGTATCATGTTTGACACTGCTTTGCGAGGGTTTAAGTATTCCATAATAATCAAAGTCTCTTAGGCAGTCTTTGTTCCTGTAAGTAATTTCAGCTATGAACTCAACCAGAGTTAAGTACTGCATTTGGGCAAGAAAATAAGTTACTTTAGGATTTATTTGTTATATGCTAATATCCCAGGGAGAAACATATTTCTAGGCAAGGAACAAAGGAGCAACGGATGTTCATGCAAAGGCATTTTTCCAGCAGCCTTTCACCATTCAAGGTTCCCGATCTTTTCTTGTGTTGCTACGAATGAGCTTGGAAGAACCATCCTTTTTAAAAAAAAATGTACACGAGAGTGTATGGCTCTTTTAATGTTCAGTTTGAAAAGCCAACCATCTGACTGAGTCTGGGGATCCCATTGGAAGAGTTAGGGGAAGGACTGAAGGAGCTGAAGTGGACCGCAACCCCCATAGGAAGAACAACAATATCAACAAACCAAAAACAGCCCCCCCAAAGCTCCCAGGGACTAAACCACCATCCCAGAAGTACACGTGGAGCGACCTTGACTCCATCTGCACATGTAGCAGAGGATGGCCTCGTTGAGCATCAGTGGGAGGAGAGGACCTTGGTCCTGTTGTCCCAGGGTAGGGTGATACTAGAGGGGTGAGGTGGAAGTGGGTCTGTGGGTGGAGGAGAACTCTCTTAGAGGCAGAGGGGAGAGCAAAAGGGGTGGGGGGTTTGCTGAGGGAAGACCTACCTGAAAGGAGACAACATTTGGGATGCAAATAAATAAAATAACTAAAAATAGAAAGAAAGAAAGAAAGAAGAAAGAGGGAGGGAGGGAGGAAGGAAGGAAGAAAGAAAGAAAGAAAGGTAAATATTAGCCAAGGACTACATGGCTAGAATTGAGACTGGATGAGGCAGTGGTGATGGACCATGACCCCAGGGATTTATTGTCCTCTGGGGTAGACAGGAGAGACTCGAGGAAGCAAATGACCTAGCACAAAGCCCAGAAATGATTACGCGCATGGCATGGGGCACTCCTGAGAGAAAATTAAGTTTGTGGCTGTAATTTTTCTATTTTATGCCTTGGGCTCTCTGTCCACTGTTTTGAGAATTCTCTTTGATTCTTTTTCAACACATCTTGTACTTTCACAAATGTAGTCTGTGGTCTGATTACTTGCCCAGTTCCCAGGTAAATCTTGTTTAAGCCCTCTGTGTTGTATAGGCCTGTTTAAGAATCATCTCACCTGACATTAAATATCATGTTCTCCGCTCAAAGTGATGACACAGTCCTGTAAGTCTTAGCCCTGGATGGCTGAAGCAGGAAAATTCCCAGGTTCTCTGTCTGTCTGTCTGTCTGTCTGCTGTCTGTCTGTCTTCGTCTCTTCCACCCCCTCTTTGTGGTGTGTGTGGTGTGTATGTGTGAGTATGTACCCCCCACTTTGTGGTATGTATATGTGTGTATGCATAGGTACACAAGAAACTTGCACACATGTGGAGTGTAGAGGACAACACTGTGTGTTGGCGACATCTACATTTTGTTGCTTTTGAGGCAAGCAAGGTCTTTCAGCTCTCATCTGCTTGCAGTGGGGGGGGTTGTTGTTCTGTTTTAGGTTGGTTGGACAGAGGGTCTTTGGGGACCCCCCGATCTCTACCTTCCCAGTATTGGGGTTACAGGCATGTGCCATTAGACATGTTTTTTTTGTTTTGTTTTGTTTTGTTTTCTTTTGAGACAAGGTCTTGCTATGTAGCTTTGGCTAATGTGGTACTTCCTCTGTAGACCAACCTGGTCTTGAACTCACAAAGATCTTCCTGCCTTTCCCTCTCAAGTACTGAGATCAAAAGGCATGCACTACCATGTCAGATATACACCTGGGATTTTAACTTGGGTTCTAGGAATAAACCAGGCCCTCTTGCAGGCACTTTGGTAACTGAGCTATCTATCCCCAGCCTCAACCCCATCATCCTAGAAGCTAGCAGGTCTGAAGCCAGTGGGTAACATAGCAAGAATACACCTAAAACAAAGTTTAAAAGTATGTTCAAATATCTCATTCTCTTGAGAATTTTTTCCAAAAGAATTTTTATTATCTTTGCTTTTAAAACAATTTGACTAACTGTAAGACAATTTCTTGGTGATTTCAATTTCTGTGCAATCACTTCAAGAGTTTTTCAGTCTGTGTGTGCATTCCAAAACATACATTGAAGAAAAGTATACCCAGAATGTTTCTAAATAGGATACATTTTTTATGAAATTAATTCTACCTGTCAAAGAATTGGCATGATGTTAGAGTTTGTAGACATTTAATTAAATAGTAGTTAAATCCAATTTTGCAGTTTTCTTTTATATTTTAAAGTATTTTTTCCAGCCCTCAAATGTTTCACAGATGCTGAAGTCACATCACCATGTGCAGACTTGAAATACCATGGACCAAGAAAATAAGAACAGAGCCTACCTTCCTTGTTGATAATGGCGGGGACAGGGGGTTCACTGCAAGAGTGGTCCTTACTTACTGTCACTTCAGCCACTGGACTGGGCTACTGCCTTTTGTCCTAGGGAGCAACTGGGTTTGTAGCTTTGGACAGCTATGGGGAGAGCGGCTTCTTTGATAGTCGAGTGGCTTTCTCCTCATGGTTAAATGGATGTTTTTGACTCTTATTGCACATGGTAAGGAGCCATAGAGACAACCGCCCTCAACGTGGGGCTTAGTTCTGTTAAATACTTAAATATTCAGACTTCATCCTAGGTAGCACATATGGGTAACTATATAAACTCATGAATATGTGATCTCAGTGTTTTTAATATTATTTTACGCTTCCTGGTTGCTGCCGCTGCTTCCTGGTTGCTGCCGCTGCAGAGAGCCCGTGGGCAGCACCCCACGAGCGAACTTGAGCCTCAGGACCACAGGTAAGACCAAATTTTCTGCTGCAAGAAAGCTGCCTGGTGAACTCAAGACACAGGCCCACAGGAACAGCTGAAGACCTGTAGAGAGGAAAAACTACACACCCGAAAGCAGAACACTCTGTCCCCATAACTGACTGAAAGAGAGGAAAACAGGTCTACAGCACTCCTGACACACAGGCTTATACGACAGTCTAGCCACTGTCAGAAATAGCAGAACAAAGTAACACTAGAGATAATCTGATGGCGAGAGGCAAGCGCAGGAACCCAAGCAACAGAAACCAAGACTACATGGCACCATCGGAGCCCAATTCTCCCATCAAAACAAACATGGAATATCCAAACACACCAGAAAAGCAAGATCTATTTTCAAAATCATATTTGATCATGATGCTGGAGGACTTCAAGAAAGACATGAAGAACTCCCTTAGAGAACAAGTAGAAGCCTACAGAGAGGAATCGCAAAAATGCCTGAAAGAATCGCAAAAATCCCTGAAAGAATTCCAGGAAAACATAAATAAACAAGTAGAAGCCCATAGAGAGGAGACACAAAAATCCCTGAAAGAATTCCAGGAAAACACAATCAAACAGATGAAGGAGTTAAAAATGGAAATAGAAGCAATCAAGAAAGAACACATGGAAACAACCCTGGATATAGAAAACCAAAAGAAGAGACAAGGAGCTGTAGATACAAGCTTCACCAACAGAATACAAGAGATGGAAGAGAGAATCTCAGGAGCAGAAGATTCCATAGAAATCATTGACTCAACTGTCAAAGATAATGTAAAGCGGAAAAAGCTACTGGTCCAAAACATACAGGGAATCCAGGACTCAATGAGAAGATCAAACCTAAGGATAATAGGTATAGAAGAGAGTGAAGACTCCCAGCTCAAAGGACCAGTAAATATCTTCAACAAAATCATAGAAGAAAACCTCCCTAACCTAAAAAAAGAGATACCCATAGACATACAAGAAGCCTACAGAACTCCAAATAGATTGGACCAGAAAAGAAACACCTCCCGTCACATAATTGTCAAAACACCAAACGCACAAAATAAAGAAAGAATATTAAAAGCAGTAAGGGAAAAAGGTCAAGTAACATATGAAGGGAGACCTATCAGAATCACACCAGACTTCTCGCCAGAAACTATGAAGGCCAGAAGATCCTGGACTGATGTCATACAGACCCTAAGAGAACACAAATGCCAGCCCAGGTTACTGTATCCAGCAAAACTCTCAATTAACATTGATGGAGAAACCAAGATATTCCATGACAAAACCAAATTTACACAATATCTTTCTACAAATGCAGCACTACAAAGGATAATAAATGGTAAAGCCCAACATAAGGAGGCAAGCTATACCCTAGAAGAAGCAAGAAACTAATCGTCTTGGCAACAAAACAAAGAGAATGAAAGCACACAAACATAACCTCACATCCAAATATGAATATAAAGGGAAGCAATAATCACTATTACTTAATATCTCTCAACATCAATGGCCTCAACTCCCCAATAAAAAGACATAGATTAACAAACTGGATACGCAATGAGGACCCTGCATTCTGCTGCCTACAGGAAACACACCTCAGAGAAAAGACAGACACTACCTCAGAGTGAAAGGCTGGAAAACAACTTTCCAAGCAAATGGTCAGAAGAAGCAAGCTGGAGTAGCCATTCTAATATCAAATAAAATCAATTTCCAACTAAAAGTCATCAAAAAAGATAAGGAAGGACACTTCATATTCATCAAAGGAAAAATCCACCAAGATGAACTCTCAATCCTAAATATCTATGCCCCAAATACAAGGGCACCTACATACGTAAAAGAAACCTTACTAAAGCTCAAAACACACATTGCACCTCACACAATAATAGTGGGAGATTTCAACACCCCACTCTCATCAATGGAAACAGAAATTAAACAGAGATGTCGACAGACTAAGAGAAGTCATGAGCCAAATGGACTTAACGGATATTTATAGAACATTCTATCCTAAAGCAAAAGGATATACCTTCTTCTCAGCTCCTCATGGTACTTTCTCCAAAATTGACCATATAATTGGTCAAAAAACGGGCCTCAACAGGTACAGAAAGATAGAAATAATCCCATGCGTGCTATCGGACCACCATGGCCTAAAACTGGTCTTCAATAACAATAAGGGAAGAATGCCCACATATATGTGGAAATTGAACAATGCTCTACTCAATGATAACCTGGTCAAGGAAGAAATAAAGAAAGAAATTAAAAACTTTTTAGAATTTAATGAAAATGAAGGTACAACATACCCAAACTTATGGGACACAATGAAAGCTGTGCTAAGAGGAAAACTCATAGCGCTGAGTGCCTGCAGAAAGAAACAGGAAAGAGCATATGTCAGCAGCTTGACAGCACACCTAAAAGCTCTAGAACAAAAAGAAGCAAATACACCCAGGAGGAGTAGAAGGCAGGAAATAATCAAACTCAGAGCTGAAATCAACCAAGTAGAAACAAAAAGGACCATAGAAAGAATCAACAGAACCAAAAGTTGGTTCTTTGAGAAAATCAACAAGATAGATAAACCCTTAGCCAGACTAACGAGAGGACACAGAGAGTGCGTCCAAATTAACAAAATCAGAAATGAAAAGGGAGACATAACTACAGATTCAGAGGAAATTCAAAAAATCATCAGATCTTACTATAAAAACCTATATTCAACAAAATTTGAAAATCTTCAGGAAATGGACAATTTCCTAGACAGATACTAGGTATCGAAGTTAAATCAGGAACAGATAAACCAGTTAAACAACCCCATAACTCCTAAGGAAATAGAAGCAGTCATTAAAGGTCTCCCAACCAAAAAGAGCCCAGGTCAAGACGGGTTTAGTGCAGAATTCTATCAAACCTTCATAGAAGACCTCATACCAATATTATCCAAACTATTCCACAAAATTGAAACAGATTGAGCATCACCGAATTCCTTCTACGAAGCCACAATTACTCTTATACCTAAACCACACAAAGACACAACAAAGAAAGAGAACTTCAGACCAATTTCCCTTATGAATATCGACGCAAAAATACTCAATAAAATTCTGGCAAACCGAATTCAAGAGCACATCAAAACAATCATCCACCATGATCAAGTAGGCTTCATCCCAGGCATGCAGGGATGGTTTAATATACGGAAAACCACCAACGTGATCCATTATATAAACAAACTGAAAGAACAGAACCACATGATCATTTCATTAGATGCTGAGAAAGCATTTGACAAAATTCAACACCCCTTCATGATAAAAGTCCTGGAAAGAATAGGAATTCAAGGCCCATACCTAAACAGTAAAAGCCATATACAGCAAACCAGTTGCTAACATTAAACTAAATGGAGAGAAACTTGAAGCAATCCCACTAAAATCAGGGACTAGACAAGGCTGCCCACTCTCTCCCTACTTATTCAATATAGTTCTTGAAGTTCTAGCCAGAGCAATCAGACAACAAAAGGAGATCAAGGGGATACAGATCGGAAAAGAAGAGGTCAAAATATCACTATTTGCAGATGACATGATAGTATATTTAAGTGATCCCAAAAGTTCCACCAGAGAACTACTAAAGCTGATAAACAACTTCAGCAAAGTGGCTGGGTATAAAATTAACTCAAATAAATCAGTTGCCTTCCTCTATACAAAAGAGAAACAAGCCGAGAAAGAAATTAGGGAAACGACACCCTTCATAATAGACCCAAATAATATAAAGTACCTCGGTGTGACTTTAACCAAGCAAGTAAAAGATCTGTACAATAAGAACTTCAAGACACTGAGGAAAGAAATTGAAGAAGACCTCAGAAGATGGAAAGATCTCCCATGCTCATGGATTGGCAGGATTAATATAGTAAAAATGGCCATTTTACCAAAAGCAATCTACAGATTCAATGCAATCCCCATCAAAATACCAATCCAATTCTTCAAAGAGTTAGACAGAACAATTTGCAAATTCATCTGGAATAACAAAAAACCCAGGATAGCTAAAGCTATCCTCAACAATAAGAGGACTTCAGGGGGAATCACTATCCCTGAACTCAAGCAGTATTACAGAGCAATAGTGATAAAAACTGCATGGTATTGGTACAGAGACAGACAGATTGACCAATGGAATAGAATTGAAGACCCAGAAATGAACCCACACACCTATGGTCACTTGATTTTTGACAAAGGAGCCAAAACCATCCAATGGAAAAAAGATAGCATTTTCAGCAAATAGTGCTGGTTCAACTGGAGGGCAACATGTAGAAGAATGCAGATCGATCCATGCTTATCACCCTGTACAAAGCTTAAGTCCAAGTGGATCAAGGACTTCCACATCAAACCAGACACACTCAAACTAATAGAAGAAAAACTAGGGAAGCATCTGGAACACATGGGCACTGGAAAAAATTTCCTGAACAAAACACCAATGGCTTATGCTCTAAGATCAAGAATCGACAAATGGGATCTCATAAAACTGCAAAGCTTCTGTAAGGCAAAGGACACTGTGGTTAGGACAAAACGGCAACCAACAGATTGGGAAAAGATCTTTACCAATCCTACAACAGATAGAGGCCTTATATCCAAAATATACAAAGAACTCAAGAAGTTAGACCACAGGGAAACAAATAACCCTGTTAAAAAATGGGGTTCAGAGCTAAACAAAGAATTCACAGCTGAGGAATGCCGAATGGCTGAGAAACACCTAAAGAAATGTTCAACATCTTTAGTCATAAGGGAAATGCAAATCAAAACAACCCTGAGATTTCACCTCACACCAGTGAGAATGGCTAAGATCAAAAACTCAGGTGACAGCAGATGCTGGCGAGGATGTAGGGAAAGAGGAACACTCCTCCATTGTTGGTGGGATTGCAGACTGGTAAAACCATTCTGGAAATCAGTCTGGAGGTTCCTCAGAAAATTGGACATTGAACTGCCTGAGGATCCAGCTATACCTACCTCTCTTGGGCATATACCCAAAAGATGCCTCAACATATAAAAGAGACACGTGCTCCACTATGTTCATCACAGCCTTATTTATAATAGCCAGAAACTGGAAAGAACCCAGATGCCCTTCAACAGAGGAATGGATACAGAAAATGTGGTACATCTACACAATGGAATATTACTCAGCTATCAAAAACAACGAGTTTATGAAATTCGTAGGCAAATGGTTGGAACTGGAAAATATCATCCTGAGTGAGCTAACCCAATCACAGAAAGACATACATGGTATGCACTCATTGATAAGTGGCTATTAGCCCAAATGCTTGAATTACCCTAGATCCCTAGAACAAAGGAAACTCAAGACGGATGATCAAAATGTGAATGCTTCACTCCTTCTTTAAATGAGGAAAAAGAATACCCTTGGCAGGGAAGGGAGAGGCAAAGATTAAAACAGAGACTGAAGGAACACCCATTCAGAGCCTGCCCCACATGTGGCCCATACATATACAGCCACCCAATTAGACAAGATGGATGAAGCAAAGAAGTGCAGACCGACAGGAGCCGGATGTAGATCGCTCCTGAGAGACACAGCCAGAATACAGCAAATACAGAGGCGAATGCCAGCAGCAAACCACTGAACTGAGAATAGGTCCCCCGTTGAAGGAATCAGAGAAAGAACTGGAAGAGCTTGAAGGGGCTCAAGACCCCAAAAGTACAACAATGCCAAGCAACCAGAGCTTCCAGGGACTAAGCCACTACCTAAAGACTATACATGGACAGACCCTGGACTCTGACCCCATAGGTAGCAATGAATATCCTAGTAAGAGCACCAGTGGAAGGGGAAGCCCTGGGTCCTGCTAAGACTGAACCCCCAGTGAACTAGTCTATGGGGGGAGGGCGGCAATGGGGGGAGGGTTGGGAGGGGAACACCCATAAGGAAGGGGAGGGGGGAGGGGGATGTTTGCCCGGAAACCGGGAAAGGGAATAACACTCGAAATGTATATAAGAAATACTCAAGTTAATAAAAAATAAAAAAAATATTATTTTACAGTTGGGCCAACCGAGAGCCAGAGGGAGTCATATTAGATTCAAGTGCCCAGAGGTAGGTAAAGGAGTAATTGATATTATCTTACATTGTTAACCGGCTTCTTTTCTATCTTGGTTTTGTTATTGTTGGTATAAGAATAAATGTATTGCAGGGAAGAGAGAGGCAAAGTTTAAAACAGAGACTGAAGGAACACCCATTCAGAGTCTGCCCCACATGTGGCCCATACATATATAGCCACCCAATTAGACAAGATGGATGAAGCAAAGAAGTGCAGACCGACAGGAGCTGGATGTAGATCGCTCCTGAGAGACACAGCCAGAATACAGCAAATACAGAGGCGAATGCCAGCAGCAAACCACTGAACTGAGAATAGGACTCCCGTTGAAGGAATCAGAGAAAGAACTGGAAGAGCTTGAAGGGGCTCGAGACCCCATATGTACAACAATGCCAAGCAACCAGAGCTTCCAGGGACTAAGCCACTACCCAAAGACTGTACATGGAATGACCCTGGACTCTGACCTCATAGGTAGCAATGCATATCCTGGTAAGAGCACCAGTGGAAGGGGAAGCCCTGGGTCCTGCTAAGACTGAACCCCCAGTGAACTAGACTGGTGGGGGGAGGGCGGCAATGGGGGGAGGGTTGGGAGGGGAACACCCATAAGGAAGGGGAGGGGGGAGGGGGATGTTTGCCCGGATACCGGGAAAGGGAATATCACTCGAAATGTATATAAGAAATACTCAAGCAGCAGCTCTCTGCTCCCAAACCCCGTGGGAGAGAGACCTCACCGCCTGATCAGGTGGGCACTCCTGAGGCTGCAGAGCGGAGGAGACCACCAACACTGCCCACCCCTGCCCACATCCCTGGCCCAAGAGGCAACTGTATAAGGCCTCTGGGTTCCCATAGGGGAGGGCCCGGGAGCGGCAGGACCCCTGCGTCTGAGACACTGCCGGAACCTGAAGGAAACAGACCGGATAAACAGTTCTCTGCAACCAAATCCCGTGGGAGGGAGAGCTGAACCTTCAGACAGGCGGACACGCCTGGGAAACCAGAAGAGACTGCACTCTGTGCACATCCAGGCGCCAGAGGAAAACACCAAACGTCATCTGAAACCCTGGTGCACGGAGGCTCCCGGAAGGAGCGGCACAGATTTTCCCAGTTGCTGCCACAGCGGAGAGGACTTAGGCAGTACCCCACGAGCAAACTTGAGCCTTGGAACCAGAGGTAGGACCAACTTTTCCCCTGCAAGAAACCTGCCTGGTGAACTCAAGACACAGGCCCACAGGAGCAGCTGAAGACCTGTAGAGAGGAAAAACTACATGCCCGAAAGCAGAACACTCTGTCCCCATAACTGGCTGAAAGAAAACAGGAAAACAGGTCTACAGCACTCCTGACACACAGGTTATAGGACAGTCTAGCCACTGTCAGAAATAGCAGAACAAAGTAACACTAGAGATAATCTGATGGCGAGAGGCAAGCGCAGGAACCCAAGCAACAGAAACCAAGACTACATGGCATCATCGGAGCCCAATTCTCCCACCAAAGCAAACATGGAATATCCAAACACACCAGAAAAGCAAGACCTAGTTTCAAAATCATATTTGATCATGATGATGGAGGACTTCAAGAAAGACATAAAGAACTCCCTTAGAGAACAAGTAGAAGCCTACAGAGAGGAATCGCAAAAATCCCTGAAAGAATTCCAGGAAAACACAATCAAACAGTTGAAGGAATTAAAAATGGAAATAGAAGCAATCAAGAAAGAACACATGGAAACAACCCTGGACATAGAAAATCAAAAGAAAAGACAAGGAGCTGTAGATACAAGCTTCACCAACAGAATTCAAGAGATGGAAGAGAGAATCTCGGGAGCAGAAGATTCCATAGAAATCATTGACTCAACTGTCAAAGATAATGTAAAGCGGAAAAAGCTACTGGTCCAAAACATACAGGAAATCCAGGACTCAATGAGAAGATCAAACCTAAGGATAATAGGTATAGAAGAGAGTGAAGACTCCCAGCTCAAAGGACCAGTAAATATCTTCAACAAAATCATAGAAGAAAACTTCCCTAACCTAAAAAAAGAGATACCCATAGGCATACAAGAAGCCTACAGAACTCCAAATAGATTGGACCAGAAAAGAAACACCTCCCGTCACATAATTGTCAAAACACCAAACGCACAAAATAAAGAAAGAATATTAAAAGCAGTAAGGGAAAAAGGTCAAGTAACATATAAAGGCAGACCTATCAGAATCACACCAGACTTTTCGCCAGAAACTATGAAGGCCAGAAGATCCTGGACAGATGTCATACAGACCCTAAGAGAACACAAATGCCAGCCCAGGTTACTGTATCCTGCAAAACTCTCAATTAACATAGATGGAGAAACCAAGATATTCCATGACAAAACCAAATTTACACAATATCTTTCTACAAGTCCAGCACTACAAAGGATAATAAAGGGTAAAGCCCAACATAAGGACGCAAGCTATACCCTAGAAGCAAGAAACTAATCATCTTGGCAACAAAACAAAGAGAATGAAAGCACACAAACATAACCTCACTTCCAAATATGAATATAACGGGAAGCAATAATCACTATTCCTTAATATCTCTCAATATCAATGGCCTCAACTCCCCAATAAAAAGACATAGATTAACAAACTGGATACGCAACGAGGACCCTGCATTCTGCTGCCTACAGGAAACACACCTCAGAGAAAAGACAGACACTACCTCAGAGTGAAAGGCTGGAAAACAATTTTCCAAGCAAATGGTCAGAAGAAGCAAGCTGGAGTAGCCATTCTAATATCAAATAAAATCAATTTTCAACTAAAAGTCATCAAAAAAGATAAGGAAGGACACTTCATATTCATCAAAGGAAAAATCCACCAAGATGAACTCTCAATCCTAAATATCTATGCCCCAAATACAAGGGCACCTACATATGTAAAAGAAACCTTACTAAAGCTCAAAACACACATTGCACCTCACACAATAATAGTGGGAGATTTCAACACCCCACTCTCATCAATGGACAGATCATGGAAACAGAAATTAAACAGAGATGTAGACAGACTAAGAGAAGTCATGAGCCAAATGGACTTAATGGATATTTATAGAACATTCTATCCTAAAGCAAAAGGATATACCTTCTTCTCAGCTCCTCATGGTACTTTCTCCAAAATTGACCATATAATTGGTCAAAAAACGGGCCTCAACAGGTACAGAAAGATAGAAATAATCCCATGCGTGCTATCGGACCACCACGGCCTAAAACTGGTCTTCAATAACAATAAGGGAAGAATGCCCACATATACGTGGAAATTGAACAATGCTCTACTCAATGATAACCTGGTCAAGGAAGAAATAAAGAAAGAAATTAAAAACTTTTTAGAATTTAATGAAAATGAAGGTACAACATACCCAAACTTATGGGACACAATGAAAGCTGTGCTAAGAGGAAAACTCATAGCGCTGAGTGCCTGCAGAAAGAAACAGGAAAGAGCATATGTCAGCAGCTTGACAGCACACCTAAAAGCTCTAGAACAAAAAGAAGCAAATACACCCAGGAGGAGTAGAAGGCAGGAAATAATCAAACTCAGAGCTGAAATCAACCAAGTAGAAACAAAAAGGACCATAGAAAGAATCAACAGAACCAAAAGTTGGTTCTTTGAGAAAATCAACAAGATAGATAAACCCTTAGCCAGACTAACGAGAGGACACAGAGAGTGCGTCCAAATTAACAAAATCAGAAATGAAAAGGGAGACATAACTACAGATTCAGAGGAAATTCAAAAAATCATCAGATCTTACTATAAAAACCTATATTCAACAAAACTTGAAAATCTTCAGGAAATGGACAATTTCCTAGACAGATACCAGGTATCGAAGTTAAATCAGGAACAGATAAACCAGTTAAACAACCCCATAACTCCTAAGGAAATAGAAGCAGTCATTAAAGGTCTCCCAACCAAAAAGAGCCCAGGTCAAGACGGGTTTAGTGCAGAATTCTATCAAACCTTCATAGAAGACCTTATACCAATATTATCCAAACTATTCCACAAAATTGAAACAGATGGAGCCCTACCGAATTCCTTCTATGAAGCCACAATTACTCTTATACCTAAACCACACAAAGACCCAACAAAGAAAGAGAACTTCAGACCAATTTCCCTTATGAATATCGACGCAAAAATACTCAATAAAATTCTGGCAAACCGAATTCAAGAGCACATCAAAACAATCATCCACCATGATCAAGTAGGCTTCATCCCAGGCATGCAGGGATGGTTTAATATAAGGAAAACCATCAACGTGATCCATCATATAAACAAACTGAAAGAACAGAACCACATGATCTTTCATTAGATGCTGAAAAAGCATTTGACAAAATTCAACACCCCTTCATGATAAAAGTCCTGGAAAGAATAGGTATTCAAGGCCCATACCTAAACATAGTAAAAGCCATATACAGCAAACCAGTTGCTAACATTAAACTAAATGGAGAGAAACTTGAAGCAATCCCACTAAAATCAGGGACTAGACAAGGCTGCCCACTCTCTCCCTACTTATTCAATATAGTTCTTGAAGTTCTAGCCAGAGCAATCAGACAACAAAAGGAGATCAAGGGGATACAGATCGGAAAAGAAGAGGTCAAAATATCACTATTTGCAGACGACATGATAGTATATTTAAGTGATCCCAAAAGTTCCACCAGAGAACTACTAAAGCTGATAAACAACTTCAGCAAAGTGGCTGGGTATAAAATTAACTCAAATAAATCAGTTGCCTTCCTCTATACAAAAGAGAAACAAGCCGAGAAAGAAATTAGGGAAACGACACCCTTCATAATAGACCCAAATAATATAAAGTACCTCGGTGTGACTTTAACCAAGCAAGTAAAAGATCTGTACAATAAGAACTTCAAGACACTGAGGAAAGAAATTGAAGAAGACCTCAGAAGATGGAAAGATCTCCCATGCTCATGGATTGGCAGGATTAATATAGTAAAAATGGCCATTTTACCAAAAGCAATCTACAGATTCAATGCAATCCCCATCAAAATACCAATCCAATTCTTCAAAGAGTTAGACAGAACAATTTGCAAATTCATCTGGAATAACAAAAAACCCAGGATAGCTAAAGCTATCCTCAACAATAAGAGGACTTCAGGGGGAATCACTATCCCTGAACTCAAGCAGTATTACAGAGCAATAGTGATAAAAACTGCATGGTATTGGTACAGAGACAGACAGATAGACCAATGGAATAGAATTGAAGACCCAGAAATGAACCCACACACCTATGGTCACTTGATTTTTGACAAAGGAGCCAAAACCATCCAATGGAAAAAAGATAGCATTTTCAGCAAATAGTGCTGGTTCAACTGGAGGGCAACATGTAGAAGAATGCAGATCGATCCATGCTTATCACCCTGTACAAAGCTTAAGTCCAAGTGGATCAAGGACCTCCACATCAAACCAGACACACTCAAACTAATAGAAGAAAAACTAGGGAAGCATCTGGAACACATGGGCACTGGAAAAAATTTCCTGAACAAAACACCAATGGCTTATGCTCTAAGATCAAGAATCGACAAATGGGATCTCATAAAACTGCAAAGCTTCTGTAAGGCAAAGGACACTGTGGTTAGGACAAAACGACAACCAACAGATTGGGAAAAGATCTTTACCAATCCTATAACAGATAGAGGCCTTATATCCAAAATATACAAAGAACTCAAGAAGTTAGACCGCAGGGAAACAAATAACCCTATTAAAAAATGGGGTTCAGAGCTAAACAAAGAATTCACAGCTGAGGAATGCCGAATGGCTGAGAAACACCTAAAGAAATGTTCAACATCTTTAGTCATAAGGGAAATGCAAATCAAAACAACCCTGAGATTTCACCTCACACCAGTGAGAATGGCTAAGATCAAAAACTCAGGTGACAGCAGATGCTGGCGAGGATGTGGAGAAAGAGGAACACTCCTCCATTGTTGGTGGGATTGCAGACTGGTAAAACCATTCTGGAAATCAGTCTGGAGGTTCCTCAGAAAATTGGACATTGAACTGCCTGAGGATCCAGCCATACCTCTCTTGGGCATATACCCAAAAGATGCCTCAACATATAAAAGAGACACGTGCTCCACTATGTTCATCGCAGCCTTATTTATAATAGCCAGAAACTGGAAAGAACCCAGATGCCCTTCAACAGAGGAATGGATACAGAAAATGTGGTACATCTACACAATGGAATATTACTCAGCTATCAAAAACAACGAGTTTATGAAATTCGTAGGCAAATGGTTGGAACTGGAAAATATCATCCTGAGTGAGCTAACCCACTCACAGAAAGACATACATGGTATGCACTCATTGATAAGTGGCTATTAGCCCAAATGCTTGAATTACCCTAGATCCCTAGAACAAAGGAAACTCAAGACGGATGATCAAAATGTGAATGCTTCACTCCTTCTTTAAATGAGGAAAAAGAATACCCTTGGCAGGGAAGGGAGAGGCAAAGATTAAAACAGAGACTGAAGGAACACCCATTCAGAGCCTGCCCCACATGTGGCCCATACATATACAGCCACCCAATTAGACAAGATGGATGAAGCAAAGAAGTGCAGACCGACAGGAGCCGGATGTAGATCGCTCCTGAGAGACACAGCCAGAATACAGCAAATACAGAGGCGAATGCCAGCAGCAAACCACTGAACTGAGAATAGGTCCCCCGTTGAAGGAATCAGAGAAAGAAGTGGAAGAGCTTGAAGGGGCTCGAGACCCCAAAAGTACAACAATGTCAAGCAACCAGAGCTTCCAGGGACTAAGCCACTACCTAAAGACTATACATGGACTGACCCTGGACTCTGTCCCCATAGGTAGCAATGAATATCCTAGTAAGAGCACCAGTGGAAGGGGAAGCCCTGGGTCCTGCTAAGACTGAACCCCCAGTGAACTAGACTATGCGGGGAGGGTGGCAATGGGGGGAGGTTTGGGAGGGGAACACCCACAAGGAAGGGGAGGGGGGAGGGTGATGTCTGTCCGGAAACCGGGAAAGGGAATAACACTTGAAATGTATATAAGAAATACTCAAGATAATAAAAAAAAATAAAAAATAAAAAATAAAAAAAAGAAATACTCAAGTTAATAAAAAAAAAAGAATAAATGTATCATTAGTTTTGTATGCGTGTGTGTGTGTGTGTGTGTGTGTGTGTGTTTTCATGTGTAAGGGGGTAGGGGCGTCTGTTGTTCCATGATACCAATGCATTCTTGTAAAAGTCAGAGACAATGTGAGCGATAGTCTTCATGTTTCCCTTTTTTTGAGGAAAAAGCTCTTGTTATTTAACATAATGCACATCTGGCTAGTTTCCTCTAATCCACCCCAGCTTTGGGGTGTGTTTTTGACTCTGCCTCTTGTCTCAGTGTAGCAATGATATATATGTATGGCTTATATGGCCTCTGGGCACTTAAACTCAGGTCTCCATGCTACATACAAATCACTCTACCCTCCGAACCATCGCTCTAGACTCTAATGACAAACCCTCGGGTTTATCAATATCTTAAAACATGTTTACATTCTTACTATGTTTGCTTTGGGGACCATCATGGTGACAGCGGTTGACCACTGCTCTCCGTAGCTCTTTCCGCTTCTCACCCTTGGTTTGCTACCATTTAAGTAAACATAACAAGGAGAAACAGAAAGGGGAATTGTGAGCATTCTCTCTTATGTTTTCACTTTGAGAGAGACGCCATTGAGACTGATGCAGCGTCTAGGGTGCTTTGCTCCATCACAGCTAAGTCGCTAGCTCTGTTTTATTCACATACGTTCTAGTGTAGAAATGTTTGGAATGCTTCTTAGGATTTTCCATGTCTCTCTACTTCTAGAGTACTACGTTTTCAAACCCTGGGAAACTACCTGGAGGTTTTTGAGGCTCTTTTTTTCTGGTGGGCAATTGGGATTTGGGGTTCCGAGTGAGGGCACTTTCTGCGAAGCAAAGCAACTTGCTCATTTCAGATGCACTGTCTTCCTTTACCTTATTAACATGCTACAAAGGAGGGAGGCCTCCGGGCTTTCGTGAAATCTCATTCTTTGCTCCATGTGGTGCTAAGTAACATTTCACCTTAGCAGAAAAGTCTCGTCTATTTTTGTAATCCACCTGGCAAAAATGAAAGCAGAGATTCGTCCTTTCCCCTCTCTCTGTGACCTGTGGTGGGGAGCGTAGGATCGGAGGGCTGGTGGTAGGGCCAGCCTCTTGGAGACAGAGGGTGGGGGGAGAAGGAGGAATGGGATGAGGAACTGTGGGAGGGTGGACCTGGAGGGGGATAACAGCTAGACTGTAAAAAAAGAAATAATAATAATAATAATAATAATAATAATAATAATAATAATAATAATAATGAAATTAAAAAAGATGAACCTGACTTAGGCTTGGTTTCAGCTCTTGGGATACTTTTACTCTGTTGAAAGCCCTCTACTGGCTGAAAGCCACAAGGCCCCAGACATCAACCGCAGACATCACAGGCCAAAGTGTTATGTTTCTTCCTTGCCTTGTTCTAACACAGTTAATACCACCCCCAGACTGCAACGTCTTCTTCAGAAAATTGGACCAGCTTAGAAATCTCAAAGACCAGGCTTAACTTTCTGGTGATATCTAGAACAAAACCTTTGTTAAGCGAGTTGTTCTTGCCTCTTGTTTCCTAGATTGTGGCTCTGATGGCAGACAGCTCTGTTTTGTTTTATTACTATTATTTAATCTTTTTTTTCTTTTACACTCCAGATTTTCTCCCCCTTCCTGGTCCACCCTCTGAGTGTTCCATATCCTGTACCTTCCCCCTACCCCTATCTCCATGAGGATGTCCCCACCACTCCCACCCACCTCCTCACCAGACCTTCCCACTCCCTGGGGCCTCCAGTCTCTTGAGGGTTAGGTGCATCTTCTCTGACTGAACCCAGACCCGGCAGTCCTCTGCTGTATATGTGTTGGGGGCCTCATATCAGCTGGTGTATGATACCTGGTTGGTGACCCAGCGTCTCAGAGATCTCGGGGGTTCAGGTTTATTG
This sequence comes from Rattus norvegicus, assembly GCF_021556685.1. Classification (NCBI taxonomy): domain Eukaryota; kingdom Metazoa; phylum Chordata; class Mammalia; order Rodentia; family Muridae; genus Rattus; species Rattus norvegicus. The sequence goes on along the minus strand of NC_141534.1, from coordinate 267,413,849 downwards.
AGACTGCTGGTCCTCCTACAGGGTCCCCCTCCTCAGCTTCCTCCAGCTTTTCTCTAATTCCAGCTTCTGCCCATTGGTTGGGTGTCAATATCTGCATCTGACTCTTTCAACTTTTTATTGGGTCTTTCGGAGGACAGTCATGATAGGCCCCTTTTTGTGAGCATACCATAGCCACAGTAATGGTTTTAGGCCTTGGCACATCCCCTTGAGCTGGATCCCACTTTAGGCCTGTCGCTGTATCTCCTTTTCCTCAGGCTCTTCTCCATTTTTGTCCCTGCAGTTCTTTCAGAGAGGAACAATTATGGGTCAGAGTTTTTGACTGTGGGATGGCAACCCCATCTCTCACTTGATGCCCTCCTGTCTTTCTGTTGGAGGTGGACTCTACAAGTTCCCTTTCTCCACTGTAGGGGATTTCATCTTTGAATCCTGAGAGTCTCTTACCTCCCAGGTCTCAGGTAAATTCTGGAGGATCTCTCCACCTCCTACCTCCTGAGGTTGCCTGTTTCCATTCTTTCTGTTGGCCCTCAGGGCTTTGGTCCCTTTTCCCAACCTAATACCTTATCATGTTCCCCTCTTCCCCTCCCTGTCCCCCTTTCTACCCAGGACCCTCCCTCCCTCCCTGCTCCTGTGACTGCTTTGTTCTCCCTCTGAAGTGGGATTGAGGTATTCTTACTTGGGCCCTTGAACTCAGTCATTTCAACCAAGACTGGCTCTTAAAGATTCAGACATTCAAGCTCTGCTTCCAAGAGTCATGAACCACTCAGTGCTCCCCCTTCTGCCTCCTCCCATTGGCTTGCTGATGCTTCTGTAAGGACATCTACGTGTGAACGTAACCGTTTATCACTTAGGAAGGGTCAGTGGGAAGCTTGGTACAGGCTGACCTGTACCGTGGACTGAAGGACCAGGGACGACTTGACTAATTCATCTGCGGGTGCACCGATGCATTACAAACTGGCTTAAAGACAAGTCCAGGATATTGGCTGGTATAATTAGAAGCCTGGAGAGTACAGGCCATACACGACTGGGTCCAGGTGCTCAAAAGATGGGTTCAAGACTATGTCTGTTTGCTCACTGCTGATCCACATTGATTCCGTTCTCCTGCAGGTTTACCCAGGTTAGCTTCAACACGCTTTCCCCAAGGTCATTTCTTAGTTGTTTTTTTCCCCCTCTCCTCATAGAAGGGAGCTGAATGCACTTCCTCACTTTCATATGAGTTTGCTCCCCATCAAAAGTCAGATCTCCATGGAAAGCTTCCCTAAAAAACCCTCATCTCACCGGATCAGAGAGCTTCAGTTGAATTACTGCTCTCTGGCTTCCAGGAGGTTGGGCGTAGCTTTCCAGGACTGTTTGTTGGTAACCGTAACCTTACTTTGTATCTGTTTCTGTTTTACCCAGATACAAAGTCTCCACTGATTTCCCATTCCCACAGCCTCATTTGAAATGCTGGGATCCAGAATGACAGTAATTTAGTACAAACCAGGTTTGTTTTCTAACTGCCCCTCCCCCCACCCAGGATGGTGCTGGGAGATGGGTGTCCCCTCTACTCATGCCCTTCGACCCTGCCCCTGCCCACATGTAGCACATAGGGCTTCATGGACTCTGCCCACAATCAGCCCTGAAGCAGTCACTTGAGCAGGGAATGAGTTCTGAATGGTGACTGCAGCAGCAGAAGCTAGGAAGGGGAGGAAAGTGAACCAGGGCAGAAAGCAGCCAGTGTGATTCTGAGCTTAGCAGAACTGGCTTCGGTTCCCCAGAATCTACCAACTTGAGCCCCACCTCCCTCCCTCCCCCCATCTCTTTGCCACCCCTCCTCCAAACCAGGGAGGAATAAATGGGAACTGTATATTTATAATGAGGGAAAATAGAAACATTTCTTCTCAGGGAGACAGCAAAACGCCTATCATTGTTTATGCGAGGCTCCAAGTGTGCCCCTGTAATAGAGCCATACAGTATTCTGTCTTGGGAGGGAGAGCAAGCACGCGCTGTACTTGTTGCTATGGTAGCCGGGCCATTTTAATAACCGAGAAGACAAGTTGTTGGTTTATCTGCTCTTTTCAGGAACAGCTGCAATTTCTTTCCTTTCCCCGGGATTTGTTGTTCTTTGACATTGCAGACCTCTCTTGGGCCACTTCATTCTCTATTCTCCTACAAACACAGAACTCTATCTTTTGTCTTGTTTGTGTAAGCAAGTAGTTGTCTCATACTTACTAAAGTCGTGAGGCTTGGTGGCCTTGGGTTGGCAGCTGAACTGTGCTCACCTCCAGTGTTTTATTGATGATATAAATACAGTTAGTGCACACATTGGAGATGGGGGTTTAGCTCAGTGGGTAGAAAGGCTTGCTTGAATAAGGCCCTGGGTTTGGTCCCGTGTAAACTGCGTGTGGCTATGTTCCTGTAATCTTCACACTCAGGATGTGTAGGAAGGAAGGTGAGAAATTCATTCTCAATATCGGCCTGGGCTACACTGAGACCTTGTCTTAAAAGTCCCTCCCGCACCCCCCCAAAAAGCAATCGCATGCAAATAACAGGCGAAATAATTCAAATGGAGTGCACAGCATTGTACCCGGCTTTAGAAAGTATTTCAGCTTCATTTTCAGAGGGGAGAGATGAGCGGAGAGGCCTTTCTAACAAGCACAGGAGCTCAGATGAAATCAGTGAGAAAGTTCTGGAGTGGCATCAGAGTACAGCCTCCTCTCCCCATCACCTCGCCTCTACCCATCACCTTGCCTGTGCCCTGATCTTGGCTTTGGGCCAACATTAACTTTCTCGGTTTCTCTGTTCTCTGCTTGAGCATTGTAACGGCAACAGTGTATCATATCTGGATCACAAAGGCCCCAACACAACATTTTACAGAGCAGCGGTCAGGGTGAGTTTTCTGGTTGACAACGACTCTTGACAAAAATTCTGCAAAATGGGGGAAATGATGAGCCCCTAGGGCCAGGGATTTAACAAAATCAATTCAGACCCCCAAGGAAAGCTTCTTCGAGGTGGGGACACCTGCTCTAAGGAGCTGTCTTCATTTCTCCCCTGATATCTCAGCCGGGGACACTGACCGAGGTCAAAAAGGAGATGGAGGGACAGTGAAGGGCAAGTTCTAGACATCCACAGCTGTATATTAGGTTTCTTTTTCCCTTCTACCATCATGGATGTGCGACTTCAATCAAGTAGTTCATCGAATGATGAATCGGTCTGTTTGTCTCTATCATCTATTTATGTATCTATGTATTTCTGTATTTCTGTACGTATATATGTATGTATGTATGTATCTATCTATCTATCTATCTATCTATCTATCTATCTATCTATCTATCTATCTATCTATCTATCTATCCACCTATCCATATATCTATCTAGAATAAGCAAGCAAGCAGATGAGAGTACATATCTTTCTCGGAAGGTCCCGATGTTTTCTATCCAGTGAGTATCTTTCCACATGCTCATGTTCATCTGAATGCAGACACACAGAAAGATGTGCAATGAAAAATGAAGCCCTGTGCTGTGGATTGAATAAATGAGATGGTTCTGGATTTGTTCTCTTGCAGCTTGCTTTTCTTCCTTGGCAATGTATCTTATACATCTTTCCATGTTAACACTCAATCTTTTTACCTGTTGGACAATAGAATTTCTTAGTAACATTGTTCCATAGTTTATTTAATCTAATGCAGGCTCAGATTTTTAATGTTTCAGTGTTAATGGCTGCTATAAAGCATGAGTTGTTACATGTATTTTCCCCCTAAAACAAACACCTTGCAGTAGAATTCTTTGTCCTTTTATTAATTTTTATTTAATGGTATTTGGTCAAATTCCGTGAACTTAAAGTCTAAGAACTATTTATTTTCAGTTAATTTCAGAATTTTTTATTGGTTATTTTATTTATTTATATTTCAAATGTTGTCTCCCTTCCTGGTTTCTCCTCTGCAAACCTCCTATTCCATCCTCCCTCCCCCCTGCTTCTATGATGGAGCTCCCCCAATCACCTACCCACTCCCACCTCCCTACCCGAGCAACCCCCTGTGCTGGGGCATTGAGCCTCCACAGGACCAAGGGTCTCCCCTTCCACTGACGCCAGATAAGGCCATCCTCTGCTACATATATAGCTAGAACCATGGGTACTACCAAGTGTAGTCTTTGGTTGATGGTTTAGTCCCTGGGAGATCTGGGGGGTCTGGTTGGTTGATATTGTTGTTCTTCCTATGGGGTTGCAAACCCCTTCAGCGCCTCCATCGGGGTCCCCTTGCTCAGCCCAATAGTTGGCTGCAGGTGTCTGCATCTGTATTGGTTAGACTCTGGTAGACCCTCTCAGGGGATAGCTATACCAGGCTCCTGTCAGCAAGTGCTTCTTGGCGTAAGCAATAGAGTCTGGGTTTGGAGTCTGCAGGTGGGATGGATCCCTTGCTGGGGCAACCTCTGTATGGCCTTTCCTCAGTCTCTGCTTTGCTCTTTGTCCCTGCATTTCCTTTCGACAGGAGCAATTCTGGTTTAATATTTTTGAGATGAGTGGGTGGCCCTATCCCTCAACCAGGGGCTGTGCCTAACCTCTGGATATGGTCTCTACAGGTTATCTCTCCCCTTTGTTGGGTATTTCAGCTAATGTCAACCCCATTGGATCCTGGGAGCCTCTTGCTTTCCTGCATCTGGTACTTTCTAGTGGCTACTCCCAGTTCCCCATCCGTCTCTGCTACACACCTCCATTCAACTTCCTGACCCTCTGGACTTCTACCTTGTCTCCTCCTACACTTGATCCTGTCACTCTTTCCCCTCCCCCTCTTTTCTCCCTCCCTCCTTCCTCCCTCCCTCCCTCCCTCCCTCCCTTCCTCCCTCCCTCCCTCCCTCTACCTCCCATGATTAATTTGTTCCCCTTCTAAGTAGGACTGAAGCATCCATACTTTGGTCTTCCTTCTTCTTGAGCTTCTATGGTCTGTGAGTTGTATCCTGATATTCCAAGTTTTGCGCCTATTAACCACTTGTCAGTGAGTGCATACCATGTGTGATCTCTTGTGACTGGTTTACTTCACTCAGGATGATATTTTCTAGTTCCATCCATTTGCCTGTAAATTTCATGAAGTCATTGTTTTTGATAGATGACTAGTACTCCACTGTGTAAATGTACCACATTTTCTGTGTCCATTCCTCTGTTGAAGGACATCTGGGTTCTTTCCAGCTTCTGGCTATTATGAATAAGGTTGCTATGAACATAGTGGAACATGTGTCCTTGTTATATGTTGGAGCATCTTTTGGGTATATGCCCAGGAGTGGTATAGCTGGATCCTCAGGTAGTACTATGTCCAATTTCCTGAGGAACTGTCAGATTGATTTCCAGAGTGGTTGTACCAGTTTGCAATCCCACCAGCAATGGAGGAGTGTTCCTCTTTCTCCACATCCTCATCAGCATGTGCTGCCACCTGAGGGTTTGATCTTAGCCATTCTAACTGGTGTGAGGTGGAACCTCAGGGTCCTTTTGATTTGCATTTCCCTGATGACTAAGGATGTCTCTATTACAGACAAGAATCTTGTTCTGTCGTATTTATGATGGGTTAGCTTTGTTGTAAGAAGACAATATGGTTTTTGAGTGTTTGTTAAAGTTGCTTATGAATTCTAAAATTCTCTCAAATCTTCCAGTTGCTATCATGTCACTACAAATGATGATACTCTCTTCCTTTCTCACTCGCATCTCTGTCTTTCCTTTTCTTGTCTTATTACATTTGTAGTGAGGTGTAGTCAAAGCTTATTTAAATCTCTACACTGCAACCCAGAGGTGCACTGTCTCACTGAAATGGCCAGAAATGTGCAGATTCCCAGCTATTTCATAAGTAGTTCTTATGCCACAAGAAGTTTGGGGACTAGAGGAAACACAAGGGATGTATTTCAACTGAGGCACATTGGGAAAAAGTGCCTTTTTTTTTCTTTTAAATCAAGAGCTATCCAATGATTATGTAAGCAATTTTTACTGACTAAAGACTTCCAGGTCTCTTCCATATATAGATGTGGCCTCTCTTCCTTTTGTCTTGCAGCACAAGGTTATCTTATAATTGTGGTGGGAAGTCTTCAGATCTAAGGACAGGTTTTCAAAGTCCACGCATAGGTAGATTTCACTTGATAGAGCATTTGCACCTTTGAGGGTGCTAGCCTTGTGCTCCTGACACGACACAGAGAGATGTGTATGTGTTCGTAGTGTTGGGGCCAGCTTCAGAGATCCACCCACTCCTCTTGGTATCTTCTGTTGTGACCAATGGCCTATAATGCAAAGTAGCATCCCGGGCTGTGGTAAGAGAAGCTGTTCTATCAATTTGTTTCCTTAGCACAGATCTTTGTTGTAGTCTACTAACTGATGTAGAAATGAAGGGGTTTATATAAATGTAATTAGGATTAGCAGTTTTCAAGAGTGGATGCACTTATTTTCATAAGGGTCTTGAGGACCCCTGTATATCATTCATGTGTGTACGTCAGTGGTCACCCTCCATACAATGCCTCCTTGTTGCTTCCCTTTGGAAATCGACCTGAAAGTGGTTTTTGTCTCAAATCGATTTATATATCATAGCAATTAATGTCTTGTTTAGAGCCTTCCTTTGCTCCTTTATTAAAATGTTACTATTTCCCACAAGTAAACTCCTGTATCTTGCTGACAAATCTTACAAACTTTGCTGAAAACCTTAGACTTTAATAATATATATGTTCTGTCGTATTTCTTCTTCCTCCTCTTCTTTTTCTCTCCCAGGAAAGCAAACCTTGGAACTTGTGGTGGAATTAAAGGGCTTTGAGTAAATATGCACAAAGAGGCAATGGCAGTGTGGGCAGCCTGCTCCTGGAACAGACAATCCTAATGATATTGCTTTTGTGGGTTTTCCCCTCTCTTCCCTGTGCTCATTTCCTTTTGACTAATGTTTCAGGGCCCAGAGGAAAAGCACACGATGCTTCCTGGTAGTTGAAATGAGGCTAAAGTAATGAAATTCTGCCAACTCAAGTTTAGGAGGAAAATGCTTGGAAGTTTCCAGGACACAGCCAATACTAAATTGTAAGATATGTGCCCAAGAATGAACTCACGGGTAGGTGCTTTTGAAGTGTGAGGTCTGTGTGTATGGTGAACACTGAGGAGAGTCCTGTTTGAAAAGTTGCCAAAATTCACTTCCATTCAAATATAAACTTCTGAGGACAGGCCAAGGTTTTTTGTTGACCAATGTGTCACTAATGCACAAGTCACAATTTGTTTTTGGTTAAAAGTCAATCGAGTGCCTCCAAAGGGGTTGCTATGCACGGTCCCGTAGGTATCTCTAGTGCTTGCGTGTTCCACATCCCTTCACTGACCTTAGAATTAACTCTAGGCACTCTACCAGATGGACTCAAGGTGAAGTTTACAGCCTTCTGCCTCAGGGTCTTCCCAGAGTCCTGGACGTTTGCACAGCTGTGCAATGCAGACTACAGATGTGATAGGCTTGAACATACCGAGAGAGTCGGCGGCTGATGAGAGCTGACAGCCGCTAAGTAAATGTTAGGAGACAGACACTCCAGTGCCACAGGTGAGCAGCTAAGTGAAGCATCCTGAACGTGTGAGGTCACTCCCTGCTCCTCCCAACCTTGGCCCCATGGCAGCTTCAGCAATGGTCTGACACTGGCTTTCCTTCTTTCCCTCTTGCCTTTCCTGTCCTCTTCCTCTGCTGCTTACTAAGCACCCCTGCCAAGTGAGACTTGCACCCCAATAGTGGCCTCCTATTCTGCACTCAGGGAATCTAAAGCAAGACAGAAAGGGAGTTTTAGTGTTGGCCTTTCATAGTCATTTCAGCCTTGCTTGTGTTCTACTATGAGCCACACTGCGCTATCTTAAGTTACTACCATAGCTCTGGGTTTGGCTGGCTGTGTTTGCTACTTACGGATTGTGTGGTCTTGCTCATGTGGTATATGTATATGTATATCTACAAATGTATTTATTTTCAGTATGAAATGAGGACAGTGAAAAACAGATCTTTCTCTTGGGACTTACTGCTTAGCCAAGAACATCTCTTGAAATGTAAACCAGAGCCAGCCTTCCTGATGGACAAGTACATCCTTATGAACTAGGAATCACCTCTATGAGTTAGAGCTCCTGAAATGATCAAACTAGCCAACACAGAACTGAGTTTACCCTGCCTTTTCTTGCCTTTCCTGTCAGAATCCAAAGAAGGTTTGGCCTAATGGTACAGTACCTCACCTGTCCTCTGCCTCCTGATGAGCCTAGCATTGCCCTGTATGGTGGCCAGAGCTCTGGACTCAAGGACTTGCAGATACACAAAATTTGTTTCTTGAGCCTCCTGTTCCCCCTCTGACGACCTTCTATGGGAGAAGAAAGCAGTGACATTCTCAGCCTCTTTGTGTCTCGAGCTGTTCTTTGAAGACAATGGCAGTGCGTGCCTCCTGGGTGGTCATTATTACTCAACAAGGTCAGGTTGGCTCCACAATGGTGCTTCCTATGTCTTCCATGTATGCTTTCCCTCCAGGTGCATGATAGGAGGGAAAGAATGGCCTTCCTATCATTGGCTGCGGTATGAGTAGCAGTTGCCTGGTCTCAGACTAATCAGTTGGTGATTCTGCAATCAGGATGCTGCCCTCCATAGACAACTGTCTCCAAGGCCATGGATCTATGAGTGTAATTGTCAGGTAGATAGCCATTAACCACACGATAGCATCCGGAGTTGGCTGAGAGTCTCTGCAGACAGGTATTTCGTGTTTCCTCACTGCCAGCACATGCCCAGTGCCCTCTAATAGAGCTTCCTACGATCTTCCAGGTGTCCTATCTGCCACCTGTGTTCCATGTCTCATCCAAGGTGAAGCTACCCAAGAGACAAGCTGTGGCCCACTTGAAAGGAGCTTAGGGGATGGGAAGGGAAGGGCTGGATTTGAGCCTCCACAATTCACTTGGCAGGAAAAGGAGGCTTTGATTGTTTCAAATGAGTTGTGAGAATGAGTTCTATTGTAGGATGTGAGAATATTTTTTTTTTTTGCATAGCTACTATGAATAGTTAACTGAGACAATGCATTGCCCCTGTGTTGACATTTCTGTTTCTTTAATTAAAGAAAAAAACTCATTCTGTAGAACTGTTCAAGCGTATCCTCATTCACAGTATTAGAGGATCTGGCTGTGCAGATGGCGAAGCTTGGGAGAACTTTACTGATGGAGTCCAGGAGGGTCTAAAGGCTCTGTGTGCCCCGTGATTGGATGTGGAAGAAGGCTGGGGCTGGCACTGGAACATTTTTAGTTGGCTTTCTCTGTGTCTTAGGCCTGTCCGCCCTGAGGCTCCAGGGCTCCCTGGATGGCTCTGAGTGACACTCGAACTTAACACATTCTGAGATGACTTTGGCAGCTTGGCTGAACAGTTCCTGAGTGTGATCTTGGTAGGTGACAGTGTTGTGTTAAATGTCAAAAGCGTGGACATACCTGGCCCAGGTCCCAGCTTCTCTTACCTCTAACTCCTTTGTTTGAATACGTGGTCCTTAGCTGGTGGTGATGTTTGGGATGTCATGGAAACTTTAGGGAGGGGGTGGCTGGTGGAAGGCTGTTACTGGGGATGATCCTTGAGGTTTATAACTGGGCCTCACTGCTGGTCCCACCTCTCATTCTGGCATCGCTGAGATGGGAGACAGTGGAGATTCCCAGCCATGCACTCCTGCAACCACAGCTGGGACCTGCTTTTGCTGCAGGCCTTTGTCACCAGGATGGTGTGCACCTTTAGACTGTGAGCCCAAACAAATGTTTCCATCCTTAACTGGCTTCTTATTGGCTATTTGATCACAGCAATAAGAAAAGGTACTAACCTCGGCTCCCATCATCCTGACCTCACTCCAGGCCTCTGGCTGTGGCTATGTCATCGCTCTGGTTCAAGGCTTGGTTTTCTCTTCTTGTCCTCACTGTACTTCATAGGAGCCACAAGCCTGTGGAGGGAAGAATGGGAGACACAGACCGCACTTCTTCTTTGGGGGAGGGGTGTCAAGGTCACAGTTTTATGAGGTGAGAAAAAACCCCACATCTATAAACTGCAATTCACTGTTTGGTTTAATTTTTTATTTACTTTTTTGCCTTTTATCCTATTTCTTCTTCAAAAAAAATTGTGGGATGGTATATAGTTATGTAACATGTTTCTATTTGTTTGCAATCGTACAGTGATCCAAAAGATAAAGTAAATGTGAGCATTGTCTTGTGAGCAGCAGAGGGAACAGTAGCAAGGGGACTTCCTTTCCCACCCCAATCCCCAAACCCCCGTTCTGGAAGCACTGATTGTGGAGCCTTCTTTGGTCTCTAGCCTGCAGCTGGAATGTTATATCCCTGTTTGGTTTTGCATGTTTTAAGGATACAGTCCACAGCCTTCCCCCTTGGTTTCTAATAGAAGTTATCAGTATACAGGCCAGGCTGGTTGAGCCCTGTGCTGCCGTATGGGGGCCAGGGAGATGGGCAAATGGATGTTTCAGGACAACAGCATGGAGACAGGTTGTGAGGGGTGGGGGAAGCAGGGAGGGGCAGATAAAAGCAGTTGCTTGATCAAGTTCTTCCCATATCTCTGTTACTGATGTGTATTCATGCCTGGAAACCAGAAAATAAGCCAATTGTTGAGAGAGAAATCTTCTAAAAAGGGTTTGAGATGGAAAAAAAGTCAAAGTAACCTGAGGCTATTTTCCAGAGTCCAGCATGGTTGTTTCAAAGGGAATGCTGAAATAATGCCGCTGACCACAGCCTTCATGTTCAGATTTCAAAGACAGCACCAATGGTGAGGTTAGTGCACACACACGTACTCACACACACACACTCACATGCACACACACGGGCGTGCACACACACTGTGGTCAGGACTCTACGGTTAATAGGCTCAGATTAGATTTCTGGTTAATTACAGTTTTGCTTTGTAGTTTTATTAAAAACTTAAGGTTCAGTTATAGTAGCACGGCAAAAGCCCTTCTCATCGGGAGTCCCTTTCTTTTGGTAATGATTGAGTCTACTGTGTTCAGAACTCTGGGAGGAACATGAAGGCAAGAGAGGACATCGGGGACAAACAGATTTGCTGAGTGACCACTATTGTAATGACAGGGATAAAGAATGACATTCAAAGGCACAAAAGCTGGCCTGTCCTATTCAGGGTCTCCCAACCATGGGGGATAATGACAGTTGAATTGAGGATGCGGGTCCCCTTCTCTGACAGAGGTCTTCCCAGTACCGGGCAGTTGGCTTTTCAGCAGGTAGTAGAAGGAATCATTATGTCTTTGTTTTAATTGGAGGCCGAGAAGGCGAGTTCAGAGTCGTGCGTTCGGCAGTTTGTGCTGAGAGCAGCCGAACCCCGGCAATCAGAACTTGTCTCTGAGGCCTGCCTTTGATTTTATGTTCCTACCAAGTGACAGCTCTGATAAGGGCACTGGGACTTCCTTAAGAATTACTCAGATCGAATTAAAGCCATCAATCTTCATGCCCAGCCCAGCAGAGAACCAGACTACCTCTGACTAGAAGCAGAGGAACAGAGACTCCAGTGAGCCCTGCTGCGGGGAGACCTGTGTTCCAGGGGAGACGTATGGTCCAGGCGCTGGTGCCCAGGAGAGTTTTGTACCCCGTGGAATCCATGAGGAAAGGAAACAAAGTCTGCCTCTACCTGTACTCACTGCTACATGGCTGCAAAGTGACAAGAATATGCACAGCAAACTGATGTCTCTGATCCCCTCTAATCCAATGGAAATGGGGGTAGGGACAGGTTGTGGGCCCAAAGAGCATTGCACTTGGTCCATTCCTTACTGTGGAGACCCAGGAGTGCCTGTTAGCTCACTGGAAGAACAGGCCAGGAGCATGAGCAAACGGAAAGACTGGCTTCTCTTCTTTTGAACAAACTGTGTAGAGATAGGGAAGAGGGAGAAGCATGTGGGTTTGAAACAGTGACCTTACATTAATTTTCTTCAGAAGCCCAAGGAGTTAGAATCTACCATGTGCTAGGCCTTGGGGCAAGTGCCAAGGACAGAGTAGGGAGCAAGGGAGGGACCGTAACAGGGAGCTTTGCCTGTGGGAAATAGGTTTTCAGTTAGAGGCATGGGTGGTGCGAATCTTCTGGAAGGCTTCCTGGAAGATGGGATGTGGGAAGGAAGACTTGAGTGTGAGTTGAGATTATTCTCAACAAACGGGCTAATGAAAGACAAGGTCTTTCCGAGGCAGGAGAACGTCATGTGCTCACCCTTAAACCTGATGAATCTGTATCACATCACATCACCACCACCTCCACCACCACCACCACCAGCACTACCACCACCACCACCACCTCCACCACCAGCACCACCAACACCAGCACCACCAGCACCACCACCACCACCTCCTCCTCCTCCTCCACCACCAGCACTACCAGCACCAGCACCAGCACCAGCACCACCACCACCATCACCAGCAGCAGGAATACCTTGGAAGAGGAGGCAGAACAGGTGTAAGATCCAGAGAAGGGAAGGAGTGTGGTGGAGTGCTGTCTTCTGGACCGGCACAAGATCAAGCCAGACAAAATTCTGGCATAGATGGGAGAGATGATTTCTATTCCCCAGCCCTGGCTGAGGAGATAACGGCAGTTAATAGTTTCTGGAGAGGCAGAATCATTCATTTTGAGCATATGGCCACTACTGGGTACCCATGTTCCAATGGATGACCCCATACCTGTGTACACATGGGCAGCACTACTGGGTTTAATGGAATATCTATCTATCTATCTATCTATCTATCTATCTATCTGTCTGTCTGTCTGTCTGTCTGTCTGTCTGTCTATCTATCTATCTATCTATCTATCTATCTATCTATCATCTACCTATCTTCAATTTGAGGGGGGATATTGAAGGGAATATGTGATGTGGGAGGAAGTTAGAGTCAGATGGGGTAGGTACATATGAACACATTACATCATATACATCTATAAACCTCAGGTATAAAGAAAAATCAAAACAAGCAAGCTAATGAAAAGATGATAGCTTTATGAAAGAAAATCAGCAGCAGGTAAATCACTGAGTTCAAGGCCAGCCTGATCTACAGAGTGAGTTCTAGGACAACCAGAGCTACCCAGAGAACCTTATTTCAAAAACAACTACCACCACCACCACCACCACCACCACCACCACCACCACCACCACCACCACCACCACCGCCACCACCACCACCACCATCACCACAGCAACAACAACTAAACAAACAGAGACAGCAGTATAAAACACCCGGGGGCCACAGGATGCCCCAGACACTGGAACCATCACTTCCTAGCCAAGGAAACTGTTCCTAGAAGGTCCAGGCATCAAACAATGCCCAGACTGAGGCTCTCACTGTGTTGCCAAGAATCACCTTGAGCTTCTGATCCTCTGGTTTCTATTTGCGGAATGCTGAGACCAAAGATGTGCAGCACATGTGTTGTTCACTGGTGGGGATTGGATTCAGGGTTCCCTGCATGCTAGGCAAGCCCTGAGCCAATGAGCTGGAGCTGCAGTTCAGCGGCTCTCGCTTTAGCACCCACCCTTACCTTTAATCTCTGCCATACGGCTGTTTCCCCCTTCTGCGTTTCCCCACAGCATCTAGACCTGCCACCAAATGCCCATCTTTCATTCATTCATGGTAGACACCGCTGTTTCTGTGAGGAGCTGTGCATGCTAACCTCCCTCCCCTTTGTAGCTGGCGCCTGACTACATTTTGACAGATGGAGGCTTCATACTAACTTTTAATCTTTTCTTCTCCTATCTTTTTCTCCATTCTAGCCTTTCCCACCATCCCTCCCGTCCCTACTGGGGGCATGTGCCTTTGGTGAACCTACCCTCTACACCAGTTCCTCTGGTGTCCCCCACCAGCCACCCTCCCCAGCAGCATGGCTGTCTCCCACTTCCCAAGCCCACGTGTCCCATTCCTGCCACTCCTTGGAGGTGTGTCGTGTGGCGGGACACATTCTGCTAATCCCTTTCCTAGAATCTTCAAGATGTCCAGGAAGAAGACTAAACCTGGTGAGACGACTCCTCCAGAAACTCTAAACTCCGAAGAGTGGATAGTCTCAGGAGCTGGGGAGAGTGTGGAACAGCCAGATTGGCTACATATAGTTTATAGTGGGGGTACATTATTATAGGGGAAACATCATCAATTAAACCTCTTCCCATAATACGATCTAGTGTTTCCAAAAGAAATGAGTGGGTCCAACAATGTGTACAAGCGTTGATAGTGGTGTCAGCAGAACAGTCACACAGTGCAGCACTCAGTTATTGTTACTGAAAGCAAAATTCTCAAGGAAAGAAGCCAGGCAGAAGAGGAGTGTACAAGGGGCACACCCAGTCTGAGGCAGAGCACAGGCTATGGGAAACCCTATCCATCTCCACGTATGTGGTGGTTCATAGGTGTGCACATATTCTGTGAGCTGTTCATGGAAGCTTGCATAATTATCGGTAATAACATACCACATGTCTGTCTCACTTCAAGAAGAAGAAAGAGAAAGAAAAAACTAGATGAAGAGGGTGAGAGTGTGGTTTGAGGAGCTGGTCTGGAGTTCTGTGTGTAGTGGCATTCGTGCCAGATCATGACCACAGCGAAGAATGAGGGCCAACATTTGTTTCCTGAGTCTGTTTATTGAAGTTTTCAGTCTGTCTGCAAAAGAAGCCAGTCCCCTGGTGTCCCAAGGGTGCTACGGACATTGTTTTGGCTGATTTTTATTTGCTAGCTTGCCACAAAGCTAGACTTACCTGGTGAAGAAAACCTCATTTGCAAAATTATCTAGGTCAGTTTGGCCTCTGGGTGAGTCTGTGGGAAACTGTCTTGACTGATATAAAAGCCAGCCCACTGTAGGTGGCACCATTCTCTAGGCCCAGGGGTTCTGAAATCTACAGGACAGGAGAAATCTAAACCAGAGAAAACAGAATGAGTGCATTTGTTTCTTTCTGCTCTTGACTGTGGTTATGATGTGAGTAGTCATTTGTATTCTGTCTTGATGTCCTTGAATGATGGACTGTCACCTGGAACTGTAACCCTCTCTAATGACCCCAGTGCTTGCTAAGTAGCTCATGGTCAGACTCTGTACCACAGCAATATAAGTAAAACTATTTACATGAACCTTCCGAACTGTTCTGCTTAGCTCATAGAAGTATAGATCTTACATCTTAAGACTGAGAGTAAAGCCCTGATAATCCTAATTAGGTCACAACTTCCTCTTGTCTTCTCAATTTAATTCAACTCTCAGGTTAAGATGACAAAATGAACTGGGATCAATATTCTGCCTTAAAGAATTATCGAAGAGATAAGTGTTTTAAAATTGCAATGCAACATTGATAGTAGTTCATGAAATTATTAAAAGAATTAATCTTGGATCCTGTTCCTGGCATTGCTCTAGCTCACTGATTCTTGGCTTACGATTCTTGGGTCAGCAATGCACCTTTAACACAGATTTTCTTTTTAAAGATTAGGTCACATGCAATTTGACGTGCCTCAAAAATCCTTAAAACTCTTCATGTGTTGCTGGAATGGTAGGAACTAGAGACTAGCGGCTTTCGGGGAGTTTGAGGTCCGCATAGCAAGTTCTAGTCCATCCAGAACTCTCTATTGAGACCTTATCTCAACGGTATCAAATCTCTATGCAGATAAGATAGCCTTGAACTTCTGACCCTCTGCCTCCTTCCCCCGAATGCTGAGATTGCAGGTAAGTGTCATGATGCCTGGTTTATGAGCTTCTAGAGTTCACACCATGTTTCTTCATGCATGGTAGGCAAGCACTCTTCCAACTGGGTTGCAGCCCTAGCTTCAGATATGGAAATTTCATCGTCACGTTTATAGGTCACTCATCAGGGTGGTAAAGAATATCATAATTCTCTTATACCCTATACTCGCAATGCAAAAAAGAAATAACGTTTATTAAGCATGTCTCTCCAGCTTTATCCAGTTCTGCTGCTTCTGGCGCCCTTTGTGGGCTTCCCATGAGTCAGCAGAAGCTGGGAACCACGTGGTGCTCAAGAGAAAGAAACCTGTCTAAAAATCACGTGTTGGGCACACATTGGAAAAGGAGAGATCAGCGCGGACGGACAGGCATCATTGGCTGCGGCTGCTGAGTTCCCAGCTGCTCTGCAAGAGTTCGGTAGGGTGCAGACAAGAGAATCTCGTGGGGTGTGAGTAAAATCCCAGGATTTCTGCACTGTAGGTCTTGAGCTATGTGCACTGTGCTGGCATCACTCAGGTAGATCTGGCAAGATCTCACGCCTGCTGGATCTGGCTGGGTGCTGTGGCTCTCTTTGCAGTTCTGCTGCTAGCTCCCACGGTTGACCCCATTGAGGCGCCATCTCACTCCAATCAGCGCATGTACTCCTCTCAGTGCTACGGATCATCAAGTGGAAAAATTAAAAGACTAGGACTATGTGGTGTCTCTCAAGCACTGGATGCCTGGCGATGTGTGTGTGTGTGTGTGTGTGTGTGTGTGTGTGTGTGTGTGTGTGTGTGTAAGGGAGTGTCTGGATTCTGAAGCTCCCTGAAATCATTAAGTACTTTAATATGGCCCCCTTTCACTTTGCCTCCCTGGTTATTTACCAGGGGGAGCAGTCTCTTTCACCCGCCTGTCCTCTTCTTTAGAGCTGACCTCCAAACGGAGACGTTAAAATCAGAGCGGAACCTTTCAAACAAGCATCCGTACACATGCTGTGTGGAGGTTGGTTAAATGCAGGGATGAATCTGTTGTTGCTGGAGCAGAGGCCAGGCCTCTCCACTTCTAACAAGCACCTGAGCAGGTGCTGCTGGCCAGCAGACTTTTACGGAGCAGCCATGACAAAGCAGTTATTTTCAAGCTTGTCGTGGTTTGTAATAACCCGGAGTGTTTAAATGAATATCGACATGTGCCTGGCCTCTGCTCTCTCTTTTAAGACTCCTAGGAGATTTAGCAAGCATACAAGCTGGGGGTGCTGCTATGAGGGGACTAATAACTACCGGGTACCTAAAAGAATCGTGGTAGATCAATTATAAGGGGACCCAGGTGAGGGAGAACGAGGCACCTTCTGGGAAACCTTGTGTTGTGGGCTTGTCTTGTCTTCCCAGCTTGGCTGGGTATCCAGCTCACCTGGGAGCTTGTTAGCAGTCTGGAGTTCAGAGCCTCATCCCATATTCTGTGGATTTGAATGTTGGTAGAGTCATAGAAATGTCTGTATTTTAAACAGAGTTCCCCAGGCAGCAAAGAGTACACAGTCAAGGAAGAACAAGCATGGCAGTGTGTGAGCAAAGCAGGCACCATCTCTCAGGGGCTCCTCACAGGGACATGTTGGGGGTCACTTTGTAGCCCTTGCAAGCCATCTGCTGCTGTCCTTCTTTGCCATGCACTATTTGATGGCTGCTCTGTGCATACAAGTCTAGAGACAGTCACATGTGCTACTCTCCTGTACCCATAGAAGTGGGCGGCCTGTGTAGGACTGAAATGATTTTGGAAGTAGGACCAAGCAAGCTGTGATTAACGGACTATTGCAAACATTTTGGTTTGTCTTCATGACTTCTCTAAGGGGGTCATTGCAGTTGTGGGAGATAGAAGTGTGTTCAGATTGGGCTCTGGGTTCCACTAAAATGCTTGGCTTCTGAACATCATGTTCCAGAGGGGCTCTCTATCAAACTGAAGTTGCCATCTTTAGGCTTTGAGAGCTAAAGCTTTTGTCCTAGTTAGGGTGAAGGCAACTCTTAAAAAGGACAACGTTTACTTGGGGCTGGCTTACAGGTTCAGAGGTTCAGTCCACTATCACCAAGGCAGGAAGCATGGCAGTGTGTCTAGATAGGCCTGGTGCCGGAAGAGCTAAGAGTTCTACATCTTGATCTGAAGACAGCCAGGAGTAGACTCTCAGAGCCCACCCTCAGAGTGACACACTTCCTCTAACAAGGCCACACCTATCCCAACATGGCCACACCTCCTAATAGTGTTGCCTCCCATGGGCCAAGCATATTCAAGGCCTTCTTCACTTTCTTCTGTGCTGAAATGTCATTCCTCCTTTCTCTTCCTTTTAGTTTCTATATCTTCAGAGATGACCAAGCATTTAAAATTAATACCTTTAGGCAATGGAGCAGAATTGGGGGAGTTTTAGAGCCAATGAGGCATTTTGGCTATCCCCATCTTTCCCAGAACTTTGTTGCAGGCTTCTGGGCTTTTGTAATGCTATAAATCTTACTCGAGTCCTATCTTCCTGCCTGTATGTCCACTGACCTGGCTAGTTTTATGTTAACTTGACACAGGCTAGAGTCATCTGAGAGGAGAAAACCTTAACTGAGAGAATCTCTCCAGTAAGATCAGGTTGTAGTTACTCCTGTAAGGCATTTCTTAATTCCTGCTTCCAGGGTAACCCTAAGTGGGTGTGCCTGATGCACCCACTTTCTTGCCTTCTTGCTGTGTATACACACACACACATACACACAATCACACACACACATATATATGATATATATATCATATATATATATATATATATGTCACTGAGTGAGTAAGTGAGATATCTGGATTTGTTTCCCCATGAAGCAGAGCGGCAATGAGTTGGGAAATAATAATATCAGAACTGCGTATGAAGGATATCGAGACCTAAAGCTCAGAAATGCAACAGCTCATGACGTTATTATAATGTCCAAGAGAGAACTTTATTATAAGATGTTCTTATACGGTGGAAGCAAACAAAATAATCATGGAGATAAACGAAATAGATTCTGCTACCCAGAAGACTCAATGACCATTAGACAGGCACAGCAACTCACACCCCAGCTGTGGAGGAGGTCATGTATTCCAAGTTACTCCCATACATGGAAAGATTCTGATGAGAGTGGGAAAAACGCAATCCCTATTAACAGCTCAGTATGTCCCCGATGTTCATAAATGTACCTGAGTCTGGGAAGAACTATTAGATTTAGAAGAGGCAGATGTAAATGGAGGTCAGGGTACCCACCATGAGATGCCATGATAGTTCATGAGAAGAAAGGCGCATGGGGCTAAGGAGCATTAACCTCATAAACATGAAGGGACTGGTCTCACAGAATCATGGACACGGGTCCAGGCATGGTGATACAATCCTAGCACTGAGAAGGCAAAGAGGAGTTGGTGGCTGGGTCTTGTAGCCAGCTAGCCAGCCTAGCCTAACAGGAACTCTAGGCCAATGAGAGGGGCTAGCACATGAGGAACGACACCTGGTTGACATCTGGTCTCCGTGCACACATGCACACTCACACACACTCACACACACATACATATATGCACATACATACACACTCATACACATCACACATACACACACTCATACACACATGCCCCCACACAGGCATGCATGCATGCACATACATATGCATACACACACAGACACACACAGACATATACATATACATGCATATATACTACACATACACACATGCATTCACACATACACACATATGCACATCACGCATACACATCACACATACACACATACACATCACACATATACACATGCTCTCACACATGCACACACTCACACATGCATACATGCATGTACACACTCATGTCATCTAAATATCGATAAGCTCTAAAGCAACCCACCTCTCAGTTCTGGAAACGCTCCTAGGAAAGGGCACAAATGGAAGTTTTCAAGTGAGTTATCTGGCAGGACGAGCTGTTCTTTTCGGTCTTCTTTCTGTGCTGCTCTCCCATCTCAAAAATTTAAAAATACGTGCCCATGTCCCAGCGGAGTCATCATCTGTGGCTTGCTACAACAATTTGTAGTCTGGATCCAGGAAACAACTTGACTCACCTATTTCTCTGTTGGGTTTTTAATAAAACATTCCTTACCAGCAACTTTCAAATTGATGTCCGCATGCTATTTCCAGTAGGGTCGAGTGCAGCAGGCTGTCATCAATGTCTAATGGTGTTACACATCTTACAATGTCTAAGAAGCTACACATCTTATGGTGTTTCAAGGGACTGTGCCTTAATTTCCTAAAACCTTCCAAAGATTACAGTCTTTCCTGTTACTGCGTTTATGTATGTGTGCGGAGGGCGGCTCACGTGTGCCACAGCACGCAGGAGAAGGGCACAGCAGCATGTGGAAGTTGGTTTTCCTCTTCTGCCATGATGGTCTGGATTTATGGATCTCCCAGAGCGAGTGGTTACTAAATTCTCAAATTAAATATAATTGCCACAAGTCAAGATACTTGTGATAAAGTGATATAACTTATTGTTTTACTAGCAACAATAGAAGGTTGACGTGGGGCTACAAATTGTCTGCATCTTGGCATACCAGTAGGACATCACGATGATTTTTATGGTAGCCATGTGTTTGAAAGTGGCGTTGGGTTGGAATTTATTGTGTTCTGGGTTCTAAGGTTAACATGTAGCAGAGAAAACAGGGGTCCTACGGTTCTCTTAGGTTTCTGTAGCTTACCATCGACATTTCTGGGTATGTAATGCAAAAGAAAAAAAAAAGGGCAGGCCACAGTCAGGAAGGGGCTCCCTTCATTAACTAGAGTATTTTGTTATGTAGAAGTGCAACTCCTGAGGAGAACTCATGGAAATGCATGATGGGAAAGAGAAGCAGCGGAGCGAACACTGCAAGGGACAAATGGAACATTCGCAGACTCAGAATTCTAAACTGACTCCTGCTGGACGTAAGCGTGATAGACACCGTGGCTCTTCCTGATCCTGGCTCTTCTTCTCTGCTATGTCAATGGGAGCCTCCTCACATAGATTCTGTACATATTTATGAGGATGCCCATCATCAGGCTTGAGGGTCTGGACTAGATCACAGGGGAGTGTGATCAAGGGTGATGGGCAATCTCAGGCCCTTTGCTTTCATTTACTGGATCTGGGGTTGGGGGAGTGTGGTGGTGGTGATGGACGGTGGTGGTGCTGCTGGTGCTGGTGTTGCTGCTGCTGCTGGTAGTGTGTGTGTGTGTGTGTGTGTGTGTGTGTGTGTGTGTGTGTTGCTTGGGAGATAGAGTAGACTTTCTCAGTTATGACCAATAATGAAAGATATAATAAGGTCTCCTATTTTAAGTGATCATGAGTCTTTCCAAATTTTAGTAGATGAAAAGTTTCCTTTTGCCACAAGTAAACTATTCCTATTACCCTTTGCATCTAATTCAATTGCCTCAAGTCTTTCACATATGGCTGAGGCAAGTCAGAGGTGAGACTGGCCAGGCAGCCCCACGCCTTCCAGATGCATTTACGAAAGGAGATTGTTGCTTTCCTCCTGTCCTTGCTGAGCGATGCAGACATGAGAAACACTGAGGCCAGCATCCCCATGAGGAAAGAGACTTGAAAGGGAGAGGCTGATTCCAGAGACCGACTTGTTCAGAGCCTGCCCTGTAGGGAAGGCTGAATCATTCTGTCACAGCCAAAAGAAAGTGACTTGTCTGAAGTCATCCCAGTAGTTTGCGGGAAGCAAATCTTTGAGTTTACTAATGAACTCCTACTGTACTGGGGATCAGTCATGCGAATGATGGTGATGGTTAGGGATCCAGTCTCTAGAAGGTTCCTTAATGTCAGATTCCCCATCTAGAGACCATGGATCCAACACTTCTTCTCCCTAACTCATGGGAATCTGGAGACAGACAGAGATACACAAACAGCTTAGAAGCTGCAAGACGTCGGAGGGTGATTTCCAGAATAGCATTTTGTCTCTCAGGTGCCTTAGAAACTCTACCCCTTGCTAAGATCCTCCTCTATTACTGGCCCTCTGTGGGCAGCTTTCAGATAAGCAGGTGTTTCCAGTGAGCCTGAGATTTGTTTGGAAATATTCCTTGCCTCGCTCCGCAAAGGTGTCTCTTTTTTGGAGAAGCAGGTGTTTATTTAATGATGGATCAAAGCCTCCCTTTTCAAAGCACCAGGGGGATTCTATTTTATAAAGTGACTGAGAGACAAACATGTTTTTTAGCAATTAGCATTTAATCCTTACACAATGAGCAGAATATTACAGGAAAATCAAAATCAGAAACATTACAATGGCCAACCTTTTTTTCCCGTGGCTTCCTTGGCATGGATGCAAAGGCAGGTCAGCATTGGGCTACTCATGTCTGGGAGGAAATAGCATCAACCTTCTCTCTTTAGTATGCCAAAGACAGAAGAACTCCAGCTCCATCAATCAATGT
Organism: Rattus norvegicus; assembly: GCF_021556685.1. Lineage (NCBI taxonomy): Eukaryota > Metazoa > Chordata > Mammalia > Rodentia > Muridae > Rattus > Rattus norvegicus. The sequence goes on along the minus strand of NC_141534.1, from coordinate 267,391,801 downwards.
GATTTCATGGACCGAAAGCCTTCGACACGCATGATATGCAGCCAAAGGCAGAACTGAGGAGAGGAAAAAGGGCCCCAGAGACACTTCCCTGCATCACCTGTCTCTGTTTCTCTTGGGCTCCAAAGATCTCCGAGCCAATTACAGAGGCTAATCCAGGACTGGCAAAGGGGATTCCTGTGGTTCAACTCTCTCCACTGGAACTCTTGTCTAAATCTATTCCTTAGTATGAGGAACAGTTGAGAGTGCCACACAGGAACAGGGTTTGTCCTGAGGAGAGGCGCCTGAGGCAATCTCATCATCATGTGAACATTTGGTGGCATATGCAAAGGGAAATGACATAGGTCAGTCGCTCAATGCTGCTCCTTGATACAATCAAGTGAAAAAGTAAACCTGAAACTCGAAGGTATTACCAGCCAAATTTGATACAGCACTTTGTGGTGTATTATTTTAGTCTATAAATTAAGGAACACGACTGTAAAATAATAATTAGTGTTGTATTTTGGCATACTAAGGAATATGCAGGAATAACACAGTCAGTTATTTTCATTCTCAGGCATCACATACTGTATATAAATGCGCCAATTAACACAGCTGATAGTGAAGTACTTCCGTGGCCGCCAGCGACATCATTAACACGTAAGGAATTTGTTGTGCCCTGGTGCTCCTGCAGCTCTGATGCTAATGGGAGAGAGGAAGTTTTTAGCTCCATTCTACGTCCTGATACCCAGGTTGTGTGCGTTCATCACTGACAGAAACATGCTGCAAGACAGCATTTAAGGTGGAGAAACAATACAACTGAGATATTTTAGGGATGTGATCTTTGGAAGGTAATTGGGTGTCAGGGAGGTTTTAGGGTGAAGCTCATGAGTGAATCAGTGGCACTGACAGAAGGGGAGGCGGTCCAAGTTGCCAAGCTTATTCTTCTTTGCCAGGTGATTCCCTTTGTCACTGTGGTACTCTACAGAATTCCCACCAGAAGGGAGAACTTTGTCAGAGGTAGCTGTCTACTCTTCATCTTCATAACCTTCCTCTGCACTAATGGGCTGAATGTGTCTCTATATAAATTTCTCAGTCTGTAGCATTTGCTTAAGGGACTAGGCTGAGATAAACTCTAAATAGATTAAAGAGTTAAAGATTACACTAATTTATGTCCACGTGTTAGTGGATGCCATAGGTGTGCAGGAGCCCACAGTGGGTGTCATATATGTGCAGGAGCCCACAGAGGTAGAAGGTAGCATAGGCTCTCCTGCAGCGAAAGCTACAGACAGGACTGAGTACCAGTTGGAAGAGCAGAAAGGACTCTTCAGTGTTGAGATGTCTCCCCAGCCCATAGATTAAAAATTTAAACCTGAGATCTGAAACTCTAAAAATCCTTTAGGAAAGTGTTGGGGAAAAGCTGCTTGAAATTGATTTTGGAGATGAATTTTTTTTTGTATTAAAGCAAAAATATAGAACAACAAAGGTAAAAAATTACCAAGACTAAAAGACCCCAAAGGCACAGCAAGGAAATAGTCCATAAAATGAAAAGAGACCTAAGAAGGGAGGGAAAATACTTGTGAGCCATATATCTGCAAAAAGGCCAAGCACCTGAAATCCACAAGAAATGCAACCGAATATAAACAAAATAAAACCCCACATAACCAGGTTTAAAAAATTAAAAAAAGGAACCTGAATGCATATTTTTCCCAGAGACCTACAGTCAGCCAAGGTTTACTGAGGGGTACCTAACAGCGCCAACCACCAGAGAAATACAAATCAAAACCACCATGAGATATCAATTCACAGCCACGATCAAAAGAGTAAGGACGGCAAGGACTGACAAATGGGTTCAGAAGGGATTTCTTGTATTTTCAGTGGTAAAGTGGTTATGGAAAGCTCTAGGTGCATTTCTCTCCCAGACAAAGACTTTACCATGTGATCTGGCCATCGTACTTCTAAGTATTATATGCCTTAACACAGCATGATCCATATTTCCAAGAAATCTCTGAGTTTCTATTGTCACTATTCAAAATAGACCAGATATTGAAACAACCAAAGTATTCATGGTGAGTAGAGAAACACACATAGACACACACACACACACACACACACACACACACACACACACACACACACACACGGAGCATCATTCAGTCATGGAAAACCCAGAATCGTACATCTAGAACAATAGACCTGAACTCTGAGAACAACAGGTTAAGTGAAGTAAGACAGGAACTTAAAAAATATTCTCTGTGACTGTATGCCCGCATAAACTGAAAATGAAAATCAAATTCCCAGAAGCAGAGAAGATCATGCTTTGTGCATGGTCTGGGAGGGTGAGCAATAAATGAGGTTGTTTATGGAGTCCACACTTCTGATGATAGGAGGAATAGACTCTTTGAGTCTACAACACAGCGTGGTGGCTGTAGATAAAAATATTTATTATTTACTTGGATCTTGGTAAGAGAAAACCTTAAGTACTCTAGTCACATGGACGGCACAGAGACGGTAATTATGATTGTGATATGTGAGATAGTTAGAGTATGCTAATCAGTAAACAATATGCCTATCAAGTCATCTCCGTACGTCTTGAATATGACAATTTTTATTTGTTAATTACACACTTGAAGTGAAAAGAAGTAAACCCAGGGAACACTTCAAATTCCATATATTCCCCATTTTTGCTTCTTGTCCCCCGTATTTCCTTCCAGCTCTCTCCTCTTAAATTGCTCTCTGAATAACGTCGAGCACTAACAAGTTAGCGTTGGGGGCAGCCATTCTCTTTCCCTGAGGCTGAATGGAAGCCGGTTGTAGCTCTTTACACTCGCTGAGTTTGTGATTAGATTAGGAGGTGATGACAGCCCAATCTCTCAGGCTGAGAATATTTTCCCTAGGAACGAAGAGTGTGGGACCGGCCCAGCAGAACAACAAGAACAATACAGGGCAAGTCTTTGACAGCATTGACGCTGAAGGGAAACTGATAACACAAGGATGATTCTACCCAGGGCAACCTGGAGCCCAGTGGGAGTGCACGCGATTACTGGTGGGACTTCCGGAGTTCAATCTAGGTTCATAGATGTTACAGGGAAACTGGCTCCCTGTTGCCCACCTGCTGAGGTGGACGGGAGTGCTGAGCAGGATAATGCTGTGCTACACAGAAAGAGGCGATCATTTTAGGAAGAGTAATTTTCTTAACGATCCTCTTATTGTTTGAGAATTTCACACATGCGTTTCTATCAGACTCACTCACTCCCCCTAATCTCCAATTCTTCCCATTCCTCCCACAACTTTTCTCTCCCAAATCCATGTACTTTTTTATGTTTTAAACCCTTGGAGTGTGGATGTTATATTATATAATAGATATTATATTAGTGGTCGGAACCAGACCGCGCTGGCCAAGGTTGGTTCTCAGGTGGGAATCTTGATTAGAAGTTGAGGCAGCTGTATAAAGAGGAGGAGGATGGTCTTTCAAGGGGGAAAGGTCCAAGTGACCTGGGAGGAGACTGAGAAGAGGGGACGGCAAGGGTGAGCAGGGAGATGGAATGGGGAGGTGAGGAGGGCAAAACCCTTCAAAGTCTGTGTGTACGAAGCTTTCAGCACTGATCATGCCAGTGAGGAACTGAGGAGATGCAGGGGCTCTCTGTGTTTAAACGCTATTCTCCGACACCTGATTTCCCTATGAGAAAGACAAGAGCTGTTCTGCAGATAACCGAAGCTGTTGACCTACTGCGCCAGTGGCCGTTCTGCGCCTGCGCCAGTGACTGTTCTGCGTATGTTCCTTGCACTCCCTGCCTTGTATTTTGCAAGCCAGTCCAGTCTGTTAAGACCAATTTGACCAGTAGGTTTATCCCCCATGGAGTAGTAAATCCCATTAGCGAGGGAACATTGGGACATTTTGATGAATTTACCTTCTATTACGTCTGATGAAAACAGAGCCCGTTGTCAGGCAAGACTTCACAGAGAAACCAAGACTTCTGGGGATCTGCGTGGGATCCGCAGAACTGATGGAAAGAAAACATCATTTTTAGCGTCGCAGTTCTCCATCAACCACCATCCAAAAGCAGCCTCCTGTAATTAATACGTTCAGAGACAGATTGCCTGGCTCCAGTGACTTTTCAGTTGAAATGTCAACTTTGTCATTTTCTCCCCCGATGAATTGAGTCTCTAATAACTTAAGTATTCTAGAGCTGAAAATTACAAGTATTTCTTTTAGAAGTGGAACTTCAAAGATGATTTTGATGCTGTTTATCTTATGTGACTGGCTGTTTTCTCCAGACACGGCAACACATTTCCAAGCAAGCAGAAGCCTAAGGAGAAGCCAGAGGGAACCAGGCAGTGTGTCCATCCAGTCTTCATGAAGTGCTCAGGGCATCTGATGCTGAGGTTTCTGTGTCCGTTTAAAGAGAGGGTCCCTGAGGCTCCTTGCGTTTTTTGTTTTTGTTTTTTTTTTTAAATTGCTCACAGTTTCAGTACTTTAACAGCATGAAAATGAAGTCTTTTGGTTACTGTGTTTGAATGTTCCTTCTAAAATCTGTATTAATCTCCACTGTAGAAGTATTGTTGAACCCAACTAAAGCTATCCAAGTTGATCCCTGCTGTGGGGCGGAGCTCCTCGCCACCCGCCCCGATGTTCTGGGTTCCCGGATGAAAGACATACGCGCAGCCTTTATATTTTAATATGCCTCCATGATATTCCTAAGTTATTACTTACTAAAACCTTTATTCCACCTTTGCTGCCCCGGACCAGACCTGTAGCCCTTCGGTCTATGTGATGACTATCTCTGTCTTCCGGACCTCTCCGGCCTGGTGTGTCTCTTCCTTCCCAGGCAGCAACTATCTCTCTCCTCTTCCTCTGTCCTTTACCCAGGAATCTTAAAAGTTCCGCCTCTGTCTCCCCGCCCAGTCATTGGCTGCCCTCAACTTTATTTACCAATCAGAACCAACCAGGGTCAGCGGTCCCTCAGTTTCTTACAGGAGGACGTGCGGATTCTCATGCAATTTTGGGGACCAGCTTAACATAATACAAGGGACATTAAACCAAATCCTCAACATAGAAGTATTAATATATAGAGCTTAAAAAGATGTTTAGATTGTGAATGGCTTAATGTGGTTATTATGGGAGTGGATTAGCCATTGTAAGGGTGGGCATCTGAGAGTTTAGCTGTCTTGTGCCTGACTCTTTGTCCTCCCACCATGTTATGACATAGCATGAAAGTCCTCGTCACCATCGGGAAACGTGCTCCTCCACCTCATTCTCCAGATCTAAGAATTAAACCCACCTTGCTTATTTCTGAGTGACGGAGAAGGGGTGCTGTTATAGTAGAAGAAGATAGACACGTGATTAAGAATGTAATTGATCAGCACCGAAATTGCCAAACTAAATGAATGGTTGTAAAAAAAAAATCACACACAGAAAGGAGATTCTAGCCAACACCACCACCCCCCCCCCGCCCCTTTAATTAAAAAGTTTCTTTATGATGCCAAGAATCTAGCTCAGGGCTTTGTACACACCAGGTTAGTGCTGGAGCACTAAGTTAAGCCATTAGCCCAGGTCTTTATTTTGTAATAGGAAGGTCTGATCACATAAAACATGTGACTCAGGGATAGACGGCATGGGAGAGGATCTCCAGTGTTAAGCAGCCTCAGCTATAAGAAAAACTCATCCAGCTGATGTCTGACTGGGGCCCTTTGCAGGAAGCAGGTGACTTTGCAGGACAATATGCTCAGTACAAGGTCCAGGGAGCTGCTGCAGGAATGTTGGGGTGAACCAGGCTGAGGCCCGTGCTTTGCTGTGCCTGGGAAACTGTACTTGAAACATGTAAGAGGTGGGGGTTGTCAAGTCTTCTGTAGTGACTTCTAATCTTGTCCTGAAGCCCAGAGAGGCTCAGTGCCATTGGAAGTAGTGAGGGTTCCATTTGCTGTGTTTCTGGAGCTTTGCCTCCCTAGCCGTCTGGGGGGAAACCTTTTAGATGAAATGCTCTTAGTGGGGAAACGGAAAAGCTGTTATTATGTTGCCTGTAAACCTTTCTTCCTCTTCTATTTCAATTTAGAGATTTAAAACGCCCTCTTGTTCCCACCCCTTGGCTTGTTTCACTTTTATCTTCCTAAAAGGAGTAGTTGTTTAGAAGGTAAGAAGCAAATCAATGGGGAATTTCTTTCCTTAAGCAGCAGACGGTTGCTTTAATGTAGATAAGAAATGGATTTTTAAAAAGAAACCTTGAGGGTAGTGGTAAAAGTGTAAAGTAGTTCTGGTTTCAGCAACTCAGAAGCCAAACTATTTGATTGCTGATGTGAAGAGTATTATATTATAGAAATAATTTAATCAAATTATTGTGCTCTCTCTCTCTCTCTCTCTCCCCCCCCCACCCCGTGTGTGTGTGTGTGTGTGTGTGTGTGTGTGTGTGTGTGTGTACATATGTGTTTGTAGGTGATTTCTCTCTCTGTGTGGATCTGAGAAGGACAGAGGCTGAAGTTGGTGTCTCTCTCTATTCCTCTCTCTTTTATGTTCTGAGGCTGGGTTTCTCACTAAGGTTAGGTTTGGGCATTTAGGCTAGATTGGCTGACCAGTGAGAACCCAGAATCTATTGTTTGGCCTCTGAGTGCTGGGTTGAAGACCATGAACTTCCATGCCTGGCTTTTGTGTGGATGCTTGGGGTACAAACTCAGGTTCTCACGTTACACGCGGATCCGTCTCCAGTCTCGCAAGTTACTGCCTGTAAATGAGGAATTTTGGAGCCTGGAAGTGTTGTTCCCATGGTTACACAGTGGGGCAGTCATGGTGCTGGGTACATCCTTCATGAACCTCCTTCACCTCCTCGAACTATCATCTTGTTCTCAGATTTCTCTGGCTCTGTGACGTCATTCCTCCAGTCCTGCCCTGCTCTGGTTTTGAAAGTTTAGTAATTATCCTCTGTGGTGGTTACAATGAAGTACGTCCTGCCCCCTCCCATAGGCTTGTGTATTCGAACACGCGTTGGTGGTGTTGTATAAGGCTTATGGAACCTGTATGAGTACAGCCTTGCGGGGAGAACTTTTGTGAGTAGAGGCAGCCTTTGAGGGTTTTTAGCTCCATCCCACTTCCAGGGTTTTCTCTGCTTTCTGTGTGGTCAAAGATGTAATCGCTCAGCCTGCAGCTCCCGTCTCCTGCTCCTTTGCCTCCCTTGGCTTTACAGACTCTGGAACCAGGTGCCCTAATAAACTCTTCCTCCCACAAGCATGGTATTGGTCATGGTATTTATCACAGAAAAAAAAAAGGAATTAATAAACCTGATTTCCCATGTCTGCTGTCCCAACCCTCCATAACTAACGTCGAACATAACAATTCAAGCCCAATCGCCACCCTCCCGGCTGCCTCGCTTGCCTCATTCCTGCATCCCCTCCGTGACCGAAATCATTCATGTGGGAATGTGTTTAGATTCCAAGCCGAGATTTTCAGCTCACCCGGTCCATTTCCTTCACTCTCCGCCGCTCCAGCATCCATCCTTTGGAACTTGTCATTTGTTCTTGGGAAATTTGATGAAAGGGAGCTGTGAGCGGGCCGGTCCTGAGAGGAAATCACATTAAGAGCTGCAAATGTGTTCATGTGTTAAAATCGTCTAAGAAGTTGCTCAGCTTTAAAGGCCTCCTGAAACCTCAATACCCCGAAGAGTAATGCAGGTGATGAAAATGTTCGAGCCGCCCGGAATGTTAGTAAAGGAAAATGGGTCGCTTCACTTCGCACCATTTGAGACCCTTTCAGAGAACAGCACTTAACATGCCTCTTCACGCGCTCTTAGGAGCAATGCTCAGTTAAAGGGCCTGGGACTCACAGTGCCCAGGCCTGGCTTTGAGACTCCTTCTGTTGTTTGCTCATGTACATTCTTCCTTTGGCTCATGCTCTGGTCCATAGAACCTAGGTACAACTTACCCACCAATTCTTTCATTCCAAGGTCATGAACTCCCACTTCCTTTCCCTTTCTGGCCTCTCAGGCCTCTGTCTTCTTTTCTCTTTTGAGCAGTTTCAAATTCTGGTGAGGCCCCAAATCAATGATCAACGATCCTTATCTTATGCCATCTTTCGGAAATTACCTCTTCGTTGCAGTAAAAACTGATAGAAAAAATGTTTTCTATCAGTTCTCGAGAGCTGGATCTGCTCACTTCCGCTGCTACTCTGCCACGTGGTCTGCAAGCGGCCCTCTCCCGGCTGTCTCTCTGCCAGCTCCCCTAGGCGGTAGTTACCATCACACACACACACACACACACACACACACACACACACACACACACACACACACACACAAACACACACCCCTCGTTCTGCGTGTCTTTCGCATTCTCACTCCTCAGGCAACACAACCAGATCCACACGTTCCAAAAGCCTGTCAGCCATTTCTTTCACACACTGTCCTCTTTAGCCCAGTAAAATCAAAGTTCCAGAAACTTGTAATTTAGCAATTAGATTTACATGTTAAATTCCCAATCCACAATATATCCACACAACAAATTCACTGCCGATTCATAAAGACATAAACTGCCCACCTAGAAAAGACAAAATCGACCTAATTCGCCTAAATCTGAACCATCCCCTGTAGACTCCATTCTTGATCCCCCTCCTTCCTCCTCTCTCCTGCCTTACAAAAACTTTGTCTCAGCCCACTCTCTGCTGTCCAATCATGTATCGCCTTGACATCAACCTACACCTCCAGCAGGAGGGCATTTATTCACTACTTCCAGCCCTTCCCCCGGGCTTCCTATGTCATCCGTATACACTTGGATGGGTTATGGGGAAACCAACTCCAGCATGGCCAAAGCTATTCTTGCTGTCTTATCCATCACCACCTCTGTCAGTTGATGCATTTTTGTTTGTTTGTTTGTTTGTTTTATTAACTTGAGTATTTCTTATATACATTTCAAGTGTTATTCCCTTTCCCGGTTTCCGGGCAAACATCCCCCTCCCCTTCCTTATGGGTGTTCCCCTCCCAACCCTCCCCCCATTGCCGCCCTCCCCCCATAGTCTAGTTCACTGGGGGTTCAGTCTTAGCAGGACCCAGGGCTTCCCCTTCCACTGGTGCTCTTACTAGGATATTCATTGCTACCTATGAGGTCAGAGTCCAGGGTCAGTCCATGTATAGTCTTTAGGTAGTGGCTTAGTCCCTGGAAGCTCTGGTTGCTTGACATTGTTGTACTTTTGGGGTCTCGAGCCCCTTCAAGCTCTTCCAGTTCTTTCTCTGATTCCTTCAATAGGGGACCTATTCTCAGTTCAGTGGTTTGCTGCTGGCATTCGCCTCTATATTTGCTGTATTCTGGCTGTGTCTCTCAGGAGCGATCTACATCCGGCTCCTGTCGGTCTGCACTTCTTTGCTTCATCCATCTTGTCTAATTGGGTGGCTGTATATGTATGGGCCACATGTGGGGCAGGCTCTGAATGGGTGTTCCTTCAGTCTCTGTTTTAATCTTTGCCTCTCCCTTCCCTGCCAAGGGTATTCTTTTTCCTCATTTAAAGAAGGAGTGAAGCATTCACATTTTGATCATCCGTCTTGAGTTTCCTTTGTTCTAGGGATCTAGGGTAATTCAAGCATTTGGGCTAATAGCCACTTATCAATGAGTGCATACCATGTATGTCTTTCTGTGATTGGGTTAGCTCACTCAGGATGATATTTTCCAGTTCCAACCATTTGCCTACGAATTTCATAAACTCGTTGTTTTTGATAGCTGAGTAATATTCCATTGTGTAGATGTACCACATTTTCTGTATCCATTCCTCTGTTGAAGGGCATCTGGGTTCTTTCCATTTTCTGGCTATTATAAATAAGGCTGCGATGAACATAGTGGAGCACGTGTCTCTTTTATATGTTGAGGCATCTTTTGGGTATATGCCCAAGAGAGGTATAGCTGGATCCTCAGGCAGTTCAATGTCCAATTTTCTGAGGAACCTCCAGACTGATTTCCAGAATGGTTTTACCAGTCTGCAATCCCACCAACAATGGAGGAGTGTTCCTCTTTCTCCACATCCTCGCCAGCATCTGCTGTCACCTGAGTTTTTGATCTTAGCCATTCTCACTGGTGTGAGGTGAAATCTCAGGGTTGTTTTGATTTGCATTTCCCTTATGACTAAAGATGTTGAACATTTCTTTAGGTGTTTCTCAGCCATTCGGCATTCCTCAGCTGTGAATTCTTTGTTTAGCTCTGAACCCCATTTTTTAATAGGGTTATTCGTTTCCCTGCGGTCTAACTTCTTGAGTTCTTTGTATATTTTGGATATAAGGCCTCTATCTGTTGTAGGATTGGTAAAGATCTTTTCCCAATCTGTTGGTTGCCGTTTTGTCCTAACCACAGTGTCCTTTGCCTTACAGAAGCTTTGCAGTTTTATGAGATCCCATTTGTCGATTCTTGATCTTAGAGCATAAGCCATTGGTGTTTTGTTCAGGAAATTTTTTCCAGTGCCCATGTGTTCCAGATGCTTCCCTAGTTTTTCTTCTATTAGTTTGAGTGTGTTTGTTTGTTTTTGACTGAGCCACTGAAGCTAATGAGATGGATGCCAATGTGCAGGCATGAGTAGACCCCAGACACTGCAGCGTGTGCTTGTTCCTGTGCTCCTGCAATGGGGTGCAGAGAATCCCCAGTTAACAGGAAAGCTACTCACCGATAAGAAATGCTGGCTCCGAGCAAGGTAGAAAGAAGCCAAGAACTGACAGCCGAGATCAGTGTTGGACCTCCTCCACGTATGCATGGTGGCATATATGTACCCAATACACACTTATACAGACATGTAGATACACTCTCGCACGTATACATAAAATACTAACTGGCATCTTCTGTGTATCCAGAAATAGAGGTCATCTCAACCTCTTTCTGTGTAATCAATAGACAGATTGGCTTGCCCTCTCTGTGTTTCTCAGACTGGACTACTTTTCATGGTTTCAAAGGTCTCTGGCATCAGTTGCTTTTTTAAATTTCTGGGCATCTGGCAACCGGTTGGGTTTTTGTGAATACCGTTTGCCACTCACTCTGCTTAAGATACTTTCAATATAACCATCAAATTATTTCTCTTGAAACGTGGGTTTTATTATAATATTCTTTTCTAAAGTATTTTTGGTTGAATCTAATCTTTTATAGGATCAAGTCCTGGTGTTACAGTATCCAGTTCACAAACAAATTCATTTTTCTTGGTCCTTCTCCATCTTGCTCACCTGCATCTTGGGCACTTTTGGCTTTGGTCAGCTCATCTTTTGCCATTAACTTTTTCAAAATATGGACTGAGAAAGTTTCTGTCTGCTAGGTGCTCACCTGAGTGCTGGAGGCGTAATAGTCAGTCAGGCGCTCGAGGTCATTGACCTCTAGTGCTTAACAGTGTGGAAGACAGGAAGAAAGGAAAACACAGGAAGCAATTATAGAAAGTGATCTACAGTAAAACGTGTGCAATGCTGCAGTGTAAGGAGGCGGGTTAATATGGTGGCTCGTAAGGAGGTGACACTATATAGGTGGTCACATGGTGGCTTGTAAGGAGGTGACATTACATAGGTGATCACATGGTGACTCGTAAGGAGATGACACTACATAAACAGTCACATGGTGGCTTGTAAGGAGGTGACACTACATAGGTGGTCACATGATGACTTGTAAGGAGGTGACACTGGAAGGCCTGTCTAAATAAGCCACATGAAGATTAGGACTGGGTATGCTCTGGGCAGAGAAAATAGCAAGTGTCCAGGCTATAAAGCAGAAGGAAAGCAAGGAGTCTGGAGTATGAAAATGTGGTTGAAAATGCAGTTGGAGAGGCTGGCTGCTCAGTCCTGGGGACCTTGGGCCAACAAGGAGGGTGGGCTGGTGATAACAGGAGTAGAGAGTCACCGGAGGACTAATTACGGGAGTTACCTACAGTTGAAGTTCTTGGGGGGGATTTCCTTTCTCTCCTTTTCTGCCCAGAAAGAACTCCTTTATGATTCAAGTTTTAGAAGTCACTCTTCCCAGCTCTCACTTCCTACCTCTTGACTCCCATCCATTCCAAACCTCTAGTCCGTCTTTTCATTTGTTACTTAGTGAGATTATGTTTCATCTCCTCTCGTGCTATATATAGTTTTAGTTCTTGGGAACAGTACCTTCTCTTGTTATCCTTGTCTGCCAGAGTCAGGCACACAGTAGGGTTCAGGACATATTTCCTAGTGAGACAGTGTTTTCATACTGCTTCATAAGCTGGAAGAAGTCCAAACCGTTCACAGGTGTCTTATGAATGCAAGCCCAGGGGACATCTAGGATTGTGGAGACAAAAACCAGGGGCACACCAAAGATTTATGCAACACCTGTTATTTGTCAGGATTTCTCTTCTTGGCTACACAAAGATAAATAAATAACATATCTTAAGTTGCCCTCTGAATTCAGGAGCTTGGTCATTTGTAAAATCCTTATTTCAGGTTGTAAATGAAGTTGAAACAAAATACCATTTGGAGATATATATATATCTCCAAGATCACTAAAATGTGTTGATTCACCTCTTTGAATAATGTGATGACTTGGCCAAATTAAAACAGGTAGCAAGGGCTGGGGAGGTGGTCCAGAGTGAAAAGTGCATGGTGCATGAGAACGAAGATCAGAGTTAGGATCCGGAGTGCCTTTGTAAAAGCCAGGCACTGTGGTAGTCACCAGTAGCTCGAGCTCAGCAGGACAGAAGCAGGCACATTCTCAGGGTTCACTGAGAAGAAGCTGTAAGTTTCAGACTCAGCTAAGGACTCCTGTCAAAAAATAAGGCTCAAAGAATAAGACATCTAAGTTGAACTTCCATGTATATGTGGACTTTCTGTCATTATTGTTGTTATTTAAGACCAGCCTTAGTCCGTGGTGATCTGTGAGGATGCATGGGATTATTTCTATCTTCCTATATCTCTTGAGACCTGTTTTGTGGATGATTGTATGGTTAATTTTGGAGAAGGTACCATGAGGTGCTGAGAAGAAGGTATATCCTTGTTTTAGGATGAAATGTTCTATAGATATCTGTTAAGTCTAGTTGGTTCATAACTTCTGTTAGTTTTTCTATGTCTTTGTTTAATTTCCGTTTCCATTGATGAGAGTGGGGTGTTGAAATCTCCTACTATTACTGTGTGATGTACAATGTGTGATTTGAACTTTAGTAAGGTTTCTTTTATGAATGTAGATGCCCTTGCATTTAGAGCATAGATATTTAGGATTGAGAGTTCATCTTGGTGGATTTTTCCTTTGATGAATATGAAGTATCCTTCCTTATCTTTTTTGATGGTTTGAAAGTTGATTGTATTCGATATTAGAATGGCTACTTCAGCTTGTTTAATTGGACCATTTGCTTGGAAAGTTGTTTTCCAGCCTTTTACTCTGAGGTAGTGTCTGTCTTTGTCTCTGTGGTATGTTTCCTGTATGCACCAAAATGCAAGGTCCTCTTTGCCTATCCAGTCTATGTATTTTTATTGGGAAATTGAGTCCACTGATGTTAAATTAAGGGATACTGATTGTTGCTTCCTATTATTTTTGTTGTTAGAGGTGGAATTATGTTTGTGTCTCTTCTTTTGGTTTCGTTGAAAGGAGATTAATTTCCTGCTTTTTGTAGAGTATATTTTCCCTCCTTGTGTTGAAGTTTTCCATCTATTATCCTTTGTAGGACTGGATTTATAGAAAGATATTGTGTAAATTTGGTTTTGTCATGGAATATCTTGGTTTCTCCACCTATTTTAACTGAGAGTTTTGCTAGATATAGTAGTCTGGGCTGGCATTTCTGCTCTCTCAGGGTCTGTATGACATCTGCCCAGGATCTTCTGGCTTTCATAGTCTCTGGTGAAGTCTGCTGTAATTCTGATAGGTCTGCTTTTATATGCTACTTGACCTTTTCCCCTTACTGCTTTTAATAGTCTTTCTTTGTTTTGTGCATTTGGTGTTTTGACAATTATGTGACGGGAGGAGTTTCTTTTCTGGTTCAATCTATTTGGAGTTCTGTAGGCTTCTTGTATGTTTATGGGCATCTCTTCTTGGAAGTTGAACAATGCTCTACTCAATGATAACCTGGTCAAGGAAGAAATAAAGAAAGTAATTAAAGACTTTTTAGAATTTAATGGAAATGATGGCACAACATGCCCAAACTTATGGGACACAATGAGAGCAGTGCTAAGAGGAAAACTCACAGTTTTTAGTGCCCCGAAAAAGAAACTGGAGAGAGCACACATTAGTAGCTTGACAGCACACTTAAAAGCTCTGGAACAGAAAGAAGCAAATAAACCCAGGAAATAATCAAACTTGGGGCTGAAATCAACCAAGTAGAAACAAAAAGGACTATACAAAGAATCAACAAAACCAGGAGCTGGTTCTTTGAGAAAATCAACAAGATAGATAAACCCTTAGCCAGACTAACCAGAGGGTACAGAGAGTGTATCCAAATTAACAAAATCAGAAATGAAAAGGGAAACATAACAACAGGATCTGAGGAAATTAAAAAAATCATTAGATCCTACTACAAAAGCCTATATTCAACAAAACTGGAAAATTTGGGTGAAATGGACAATTTTCTAGACAGATGCCAGGTACCAAAGTTAAATCAGGAACAGATAAACCATCTAAACAACCCCATAACTCCTAAAGAAATAGAACCAGTTATTAAAAGTCTCCCAACCACAAAGAGCCCAGGTCCAGATGGATTTAGTGGAGAATTCTAGCAGAACTTCATAGAAGACTTCATACAAATACTGTCCAAACTATTCCACAATATACAAACAGACAGAGCACTACTTAATTCCTTCTATGAAGCCACAACTACACTTACACCTAAACCACACAAAGACCCAACAAAGAAAAATAACTTCGGACCAATTTTCCTTATGAATGTTGATATAAAAATACTCAAAAAAATTCTTGCAAGCCGAATCCAAGAACACATTGAAATGATCATCAATCATGATCAAGTAGGCTTCATTCCAAGGATGCAGGGATTGTTCAATATATGGAAATCCATCAACATAATCCACTATATAAACAAACTCAAAGAAAAAAAAACATGACCATTTCATTAGATGCTGAGAAAGCATTTGACAAAATTCAAAGCCCCTTCATGATAAAAGTCCTGGAATTCAAGGCCCATAACTAAACATAGTTAAAGCAAAGTACAGAAAACCAGTAGCTAACATTAAACTAAATGGAGAGAAACTTGAAGCAATCCCACTAAAATCAGGCACTAGACAAGCTGCTCACTCTCTCCCTACTTATTCAATATAGTATTTGAAGTCCTAGCCAGAGCAATCAGACAACAAATGGAAATCAAGGGGATACAAATTGGAAAGGAAGAAGTCAAAATATCACTATTTGCAAATGATATGTTAGTATACGTAAGTGACCCCCCAAAAGTTCCACCAGAGAACTACTAAACCTGACAAACAACTTCAGCAAAGTGGCTGGATATGAAATTAACTCAAAGAAATCAGTAGTTCTTCTACTCAAAGGATAAACAGAAGAGAAAGAAATTAGGGAAATGACACCCTTCACAATAGTCCCAAATAATATAAAATATTTTGGTGTGACTTTAACCAAGCAAGTAAAAGATCTGTATGACAAGAACTTCAAGTCTCTGAAGTATGAAATTGAAGAAGATCTGAGAAGATGGAAAGACCTCCCATGCTCATGGTTTGGCAGGATTAACATAGTAAAATTGATCATTTTGCCAAAAGCAATCTATAGATTCAATGTAATCCCCATCAAAATTCAAACTCAATTATTCATGGAGTTAGGAAAAGTAATTTGCAAATTCATTTGAATAACAAAAACCCCAGGATATCGAAAACTATAATCAACAATAAAAGAACTTCTGGGGGAATCACCATCCCTGACTTAAGCATTATTACAGAGCAATAGTGATAAAAGTTGTATGGTATTGGTACAGAGACAGGCAGATAGACCAGTGGAATAGAATTGAAGACCCGGAAATAAACCCATACACCTGTGGTCACTTGATCTTTGACAAAGGAGCCAAAACTATCCAATGGAAAAAAGACAGCATTTTCAACAAATGGTGCTGGTTCAACTGGAGGTCCGAATGTAGAAGAATGCAAATTGACCTATTCTTATCACCATGTACAAAGCTCAAGTCCAAGTGAATCAAGGACCTCCACATCAAACCAGATACACTCAAACTAATAGAAGAAAAAGTGGGGGAAGAGTCTCTTTCACATGGGCACTGGGGAAAATTTCCTGAACAAAACACCAATGGCTTATGCTCTAAGACCAAGAATCGACAAATGGGACCTCATGAAACTGCAAAGCTTCTCCTACAGGCAAAGAACACTGTCATTTGGACAAAATGGCAATCAGCAGGTTGGGAAAAAAATCTTTACCAATCCTACATCTGATAGAGGACTAATAGCCAAAATATACAAAGAATCAAGAAGTAAGACTCTAGAGATCCAAATAACCCTATTAAAAATGGGATACAGAACTAAAAAAGAATTCTCAGCTGAGGAATATTGTATGGCTGAGAAGCACCTAAAGAAATGCTCAACATCCTTAATCATCAGGGATTGCAAACTGGTACAACCACTCTCAAAATCAGTCTGGAGGTTCCTCAGAAAATTGGACTTTGTAATACCTGAGGATCCAGCTATACCTCTCTTGGACATATACCCAAAAGATGCTCCAACACACAACAAGGACACATGCTCCACTATATTCATAGCAGCCTTATTTATAATAGCCAGAAGCTGGAAAGAACCCAGATGCCCTTCAACAGAGGAATGGATACAGAAAATACAGTATTTTACACAATGGAGTACTACTCAGCTATCAAAAATTGTGACTTCATGAAATTCATAGGCAAATGGATGGAATTAGGAAATATCATGCTGAGTGAGGTATCCCAATCACAGAAAAACACATGGTATGCACTCACTGAGAAGTGGGTATTAGCCCAAAAGCTCGAATTACCAAAGATACAATCCATAGACCACATGAAGCTCAAGAAGAAGGATGACCAAAGTACGATGCTTCACTCCTTCTTAAAACAACAATATACATAGGAGGGGATAGGGAGGCAAAGTTTGGAGCAGAGACTGAAGGAACGGCCATTCAGGGCTTGCCCCACATGTGGCCCACATATATACAGCCACCGAAACTAGATAAGATTGATGAAACCAAGAAGTGCATGCTGACAGGAACTGGATATAGATCTCCCCTGAGAGACCCAACCAGAGCATTTCAAATACAGAGGCAAATGCTAGCAGCAAACCATTGAACTGAGAATGGGGTCCCCATTGGAGGAATTAGAGAAAGGATTGAAAGAGCTGAAGGGGCTTGCAACCCCATAAGAACAACAATACCAACCAACCAGAGCTCCCAGGGACTAAACCACTACTCAAAGTCTTTACATGGATAGACCCATGGCTCCAGCTTCATATGTAGCAGAGGATGACCTTATTGGGCACCAATGGAGGGAGAAGCCCTTAGTCCTGCCAAGGTTGGACCAGTGTAAGGGAAGGTTGGTAAGGGCTGGAAGGTGGGGTGGATGGGGAGGGAAACACCCTTATAGAACAAGGGGAGGAGGATGGGATAGGGCAATTATGTCTGGGAAACCAGGAATGGGAATAACAGTTGGAACATGAATAAACATATCCAATAAAAGAAAGAAAAAGACATCTAAGTTTTAACCTCTAACCTTTACATGAGAAAGAACAGGTATATCTTTATGGATGGACATGCATGTGCACGTGCACACACACACACACACACACACACACACACACACACACCCTCACCACCAGAAACAAAGGAAAACCACAGGGTAGTATTCTAATAGACTCAGACCCATTTATGAAGACTTAGAATAATAAGTAAGCAAAAAAGGATACTAACGTTTATGCATTATCTGAAAATTTCACGAAGATTCTTCCTAAGACCCAGACGCCATTTCCTTATAGTTAGGTCTAAAACTACTTCTTTGTGTTCTTTCCTGTCAAGTAGAAGCACATGATTTTCATTATTATCTCATGATTACCATTAGGGACAAAGGGTGGCAACCCCGTGTCACTCCCTGCACTGAGCTTCTTTAGAACTGTTTACATTGATGCAGTGTGGCCCTCGCCATGGCTACTTACATCCTGCCTATGTCTACTTACTGTTTATATGGCATCCATCGCTCACAGTGTTACATCATCCATCACAGGACCCGCAAATATGGCTTCCAACCAGGCTCTTAGAGTGTTTCAAGAGAGGCCAGCATCTTAATGGTGACTACAAGTTCAAGTTTTCCCTGGGCATCCAGGAAAATATGTGTGATCATTCACTCCAGTCACATTTCGTTCACCTCTGAGAGGATGGCAGTGTAGGAGCAAAACAACACATCTTCCCACTCCCTTCTCTTAGACTCTCTATTCTCCATGTTCTCTGGCTTTTCACACATTTCTACCAGTGGGAAGGGTAGGTGAGAGGCTCAGTTGTAGACTGGATACAGGGGTCTCATTTATGTACAGTTATTTCTTTCTTGTCTGACATGATTTATAGCAATATAGTAGAGTAGTACATGTTGTATCTGTTGATGGGGTCCTCAGGAGGAATAGATACAGTTATTCCTTCTGGGCTGTCCTTCCTGTGGCCTTTGATAGAGAAAAGTTGTAGGGGCTGCTGAGAATAACGCTTACCCGTGACACTCACAGTCCCCAAGTACTCTTAAATACTGCCTGGAATCCTAAATTTACCTTTTGTTTGATGCAAATTACTCCTTATTGGCACATCTGCACAATGCACGTGGCTTCATGCAATGCTCCCGTGTGGAAGAAATGCTGTCCCAATCAGCAAGAGTGATCTCATGGCTAAATCTGTGCTAGGTCCTGAGATGATTAAGTATTATCAGTCATCTAGTCTGTTGAGTATTTGGTCAAACTCCTGGGAGGGTAGAGGATCCATGAGAGCTTTGAGCAAAACTTATTGGTATCCACATGAATCCTAGGTTTGACTGGGAATCCCTACCTAGACTAGTATTTCCCAGTAATATCTGCAAATTTCGCTCCTCTGCGGAGGAGCTTTGAATGCTGTTCAAAGCTGCTGCTGCCTAGAGTGCTTTCAGGTTGTCATGATTTCATCTGGTATGTGGACATACATTTTGCAGCTCTAGAGTTATATAACTGTCACTTGGAAGGCTTATTAAAATATACTGGTAAGTTCTCCCAGTGATCCTAGTTTAAGAGGAACAAGATTAGGCTTGGGCATAAGAATATATTATTTATTTATTTATTTATTTATTTATTTATTTATTTATTTAACATCCTGATGACAGTTTCCCCTCCCTTCTGTCCTTCTGTCCTTCTGTCTCTCCCCTCTCCTCCCTCCTCCATCCACTCCTCCTCTATTTCTCTTCAGAAAACAGCACACCTCCCATGGACATCAACCAGCCATAACATATCAAGTTGCACTAAGCCTATTAAGTACTCTTAAATACTGCCCGGGATCCTAAATTTACCCTTTCCTATTAAGACTATAAGGCTAAATGAGGCAATCTCTCCTAGTAGGGGGAAAGGGTCCCAAAGGCAGGTCACAGTCAGAGACAGCCTGTTTCCACAGTTAGGAGTCCCATAAGAAGACGAACCTACACGACTGTAATGTATGTGCAGAGGGCCCACGTCAGTCCCATACAGGCTCTCTGGTTGGCTGTTCAGTCTCTGAGCCACTATGAGCCCATGTTAGTTGACTTTGTGGGTTTTCTTGAGGTATCTTTGATCACTCTTGGTCCTACAATCTTCCTCTTCTTCCACAGGTTTCCCTAAGTTCTCCCTATGTCTGATGTCTGGCTATGGGTCCCTACATCTGTTTCCATAAGGTGTTGGGTGAAGCCTCTCTGTTCACAATTGGGCTAGGCACCAATTTGTGAGTATAGCAGAATATCTTTAGAAATCATCTTATTGACTTTTTTTTGGCTAGTTGTGTTTGATTCTATCCTAGGTCTCTGGCACACCCAGCCTCCAGGTCCTGGCCCTCTAGGCCACCCCTGACATGAGTGGGCTCCCTTTCATGGCATGGGTCTCAAGCTGAACTAGTTATTTGTTGGTCACTGCCACAATTTCTGCACCACATTTACCCCAGCACATGTTGAAGGGAGGACAAATTATAGGTTGAAGATTTTGTGGAGTGTTGGTGTTCCAGTCTTTCCACTGGAAGTCTTGCCTGGTTACAGGAGGTGTGGCTCAGGCTCTGTATACTCCACTGCTAGGAGAATTAGCTAGGGTCACCCTCATAGATTCCTGGAAATTACCCTTCCACCAGGTTTCCAGAACATCCTAGAGATTTCCCGCCCCCAATTCCAGTTGTCTCTCCCTCCATCCTCCCTGGACCTGATCCCTTCTGTTCCCATTCCCACACACCCACCAAGATCCTTCCCCTGTCCACTTTTGATATCTGTCCTATTTCCTCTTCACAGTGAGATTCATGTGTCCCCACTTTGAATCTTCCTTGTTATTTAGCTATTAAAAACAACAACAACAACAACAACAACAACAACAACAACAACAACAACAACAACATGAAATTTGCCAGCAAATGGATGGGAACTAGAAAAGGTCATTCTGAGTGAGGTAACCGAGACTCAGAAAGGCAAACACAACATGAACTCACTTGTAAGTAAGTGGATCTTATCTATAAAGTAAAGGATACACGTGCTTCAATCCACAGAGCCAGAGGAGCTATAAATAGATTTTGTAACATTGTTTTAATTAGTTGTATTAGGCTTCATCATGAACGTGTCAAGGAGCACTCATTTTTGATGATGTTCCTTCTCAGCTCATCGCTTGCCCCATGGACTCTCCTGTACCCTCATCTCCTTTCTGCATTAATGTCCCATGTGCCCTTTGACCCCCTTCCTCCATAGCTCTTCATCCCTTTCTTTGTCTTGAATCTCCTCTCAGTCTGTCTATACCTACACAGACACTCACTTAGACACACACACGTGTGTAAAAAAAATAACTAGGATCCATGTACGAGAGAAAAATATGAGATTTTTGTCCTTTGGAGTCTGGGTCATCTTGCTTAATATAATACTTTTCAGGTCCATTTTTTTCTTCAAAATTTCATTTTTCATTTCACGTGAGTCAAGTTCCATTGCATAAATGCACACCATTTTCTTTATCCACTCATCCATTGATGGGTATCTAAGCACCTTTCCTTAGCTCCTGTGAACAGAGCAAGAAAAAAAAAACACCTATGTCTAAGTATCTCTGTAGTAGAATGTGGAGTTCTATTAAAGCTCTCCAAGAAGTTTGAGTGTACACCAAGGCCTGTGAATTAGAGTATAGAACAAAGCTTATTGAATCTTATGTGGGAAGTGCTTTTGGGGGCCAGGCAGAGCTACTTTGATTGTGTATGGGGAAGTCTGCTCTCTGCTGAGAATGACTCGCCCTATACTGAGGTAAGTGTCTTGTGAGCACATGGTAATGACGAAGAGAAATGCTGGTTGAGTTCTAGTTACGTTTAACAGATAATTGCTTCAAGTCTCCCGGGAAGCAGACACTCACACAGCTTTTTAACATTGCAGAGATGACGAAGGCAGGGACCCTGGTCCTAACGGTTGTTCACGTTTGAGTGGAAGAAGTAGACACATAAATAAGACACTTCAGTAAGATGAAATGATTGCTGGGAAAAGGTAAGAGCATGGAGCACAGGAGAGTTCAGCTAAGAGATGGAGTTGGAGAGTCTTAATGGGGGCAGGCATGGAACCACTGGAGGAGAAAAGGAGGCACAGATTTCTCTGATGGCAAAGGGGAATTCCATTCAAAGTGGTCAATGATGTCTAGTGCCTGGAAAAGTTTATAGAGAACAGAGCGTCCACTGTGAGGAAGCAGTAGAGAGAGAAGAGGCTTGGTAGGGGCCTGGTATTCAGTTGTCAAGTCAGTGATGAGCTTCTAGAAAATTAGATACAGATATACCCAAGGGGATCTTTAATCTCATGAAGGTGTTGCCTGATTTTACTGACCAGAGGGTGTGGCTGGCCTTGTATTTGGGGTGCAGAAGAGGTAGGAGGGGGGCCTTAAGAAAGAATTTTAAGAGAGCACCCTAAAAGCAGAGTTCCATTAGCAGATGCATACAAAAACCAGGAGACAACCTATGCAGACTGGCTGAGAGAGTCCAGAATAGCAGCTCTCAACGTGTGGGTTACGACCGCCCTCAGGGGGTTCACATATCAGATATCCTGCATAACAGATATTTAAATTCTGATTCATGACAGTCGCAAAATTACTATTGCGAAATAGTAACACAGTACTTTTATGGTTGAGAGTCACAACATGAAGAAATGCATTTACCGGCCGTAGCACTAGGGAAGTTGAGAAAGTGGTTCTCTACCACTGGTCTAGAAGGACATGCTTTTAACCCGTGTTTATGGCACTGTAGGGAGCACAGGAAGAGAAGTTTCTAGAGAGATCCTTTGGTAGGAAGGTGTGTGTGTGTGTGTGTGTGTGTGTGTGTGTGTGTGTGTGTTGGGGTTGGTGGTGACTGGAGGTACAATGCTCTAACGTTGGTGCCTCTCTGAACTCAGAAGCCAGTGACAAAATTAAGATCAAGGAATCCATTTTCTAAGAGGATTATTTTTTCATTAAATTCTTCAGCACAAGAGCACACTGAGCTAAACTTCCCAGGTCCTCATGAGCTCTCATCATAGAATCGTAGATCATCAAGATGAAGAGTTTTCTATTATTTCTGTCCCCTTGTGTGCATCCTCATGCTATGTAAGTTGGAAATCATGACAGCAAGGCCAATTCATTGCCTTAGAAATTTTTAGTGTTTTCATTAGAAAATAAAAAATTCTGAGTCTTTCCTTAAAGTATTAAATTTGTGTTTTATCCATGGAATAGATTCCCACTAAAATGCTAACCCACCATACCTCACCAGATTGAAATGTTACTCATCTTTTCTCAACAGACCACACATAAGTCAATATGAGAGTAAAGGGAACTAGCTTGAGTTGTGGCAACATATTGAGACCAAAAAAAATCATCCTTAATGTAAAAAGATAAATATGAAACAGAAAGACTTTTTTAAATCAAAACATGTGTATAAAGATACCCTTTCTTTTCCGTGAAGCCGTGAAAAGGAAACATTTGTTGTTTGTTACAGAGGAAGAGATAATGAGGGTGACAGATCTGCCTGCAGACTGAAGTCATGGGACAAGTGTCAAGGAAGACAGACAGGAAGACTGCCCTCGATAAACACACTAAACACACGAAGTGTGGAGGGCGCCACGTTGGGTACTGAGCTGAGAAGACACACACTAGGATTCCTCACACCCTCTGTAAGCCAGACATCCTCTCTGGTTTGCAGTTGGTCGTGTCTCTCATTCACAGGCTTGTCTACTTTTGGAGATTTTATGGGTTATAATATTTATTGATCTGCAAGAGCTCTTTTAATATGAGAGACATCAAATCCTGACTTGCTGTAAATTATGTATATGTTTCTATGTGTGTAGCACACACTTCTGTTCATGATGCCATGCCCTGGGAAGAGAGTTAACGTCTTACGTATGCGTAGTAAAATGCACCATGTCAGCGTTTTCTTTCATGGCTTTTAGAGTTTTGTTTTGCTGATGAATGTGTTTCCCATAGAAATCTTTAAAAATATCTTGCTTCAGTATCTCCTGGGACTTTCATGATTTTCTTTTGATCCATTTAGATATTTGGAAAGAACCTTACTGACACGTAGTATATGCAGAGAAAGACACACTTATTATGAAATCACTAGCATTTTCAGCCTTTTTCATGTTAAATAAACTCAAATATCTATACCATACATTTTTTTCTACTGAGCTGCAGCAGTCAGAGCCTTAATATATGAAGAGAGACCGTTTATCATCCGGCAGTGACTTCTCCATCCCTACTCCCCCACAAACCTTGGGACTACTCATTTATTTTCTGTTTCTATGAAATCATCTATTGACTCCAGTAACATTACAATCTATTTGAAATCTGTTTTTGTGTATGGGGATAAGTTCTACTTTTTTTCTCATGTGGAAAGATTACCAGTAATTATCAAATGAAGCGAACATGTGAATGAGTGCATAGCCCAGGCAGCCATGGGGAGGCAGAAGGAGGAGAGACACTAATGCTGCTGCTGAATGCTCTGTGGAGCGGATGGAGCTCAAGCTGGGCAATGCTAGTGAGAAGTAGAAAGATGTGGAAAGACGGTACGAGAGGTGTAACTTGGACCAGGATAGTAGTAAACCCTCTCAGAGGTCTGGGTAGCCAAGGAGATCCGTGTAGCTGTATTGGGCAATATTTTCTAGAGTATCAGAACTGATAAAATGTATCTATCTATCTATCTATCTATCTATCTATCTATCTATCTATCTATCTATCTATCCATCTGTTTCGTATCTAGCTACCATCTATCATTTATCTATTTACTTACCATACTTACCTATTATCTGTCTATCTGTCTGTCTATCTATCTATCTATCTATCTATCTATCTATCTATCTATCTATCTATCTATCTATCTATCTATCTCTCTATCCATCTGTTTCGTATCTAGCTACCATCTATCATTTATCTATTTACTTACCATACTTACCTATTATCTGTCTATCTATCTATCTATCTATCTATCTATCTATCTATCTATCTATCGTCTATCCATCTATCCATCTCTATCATGTATCAATCATCTATGTATGTATGTATCTATATATGAATGTATGTATGTAAGTGTAAGTATGTATGTGTGTGTATGTATGTATGTATGTATGTATGTATCTATCTATCAGTCATCTATCTTCATCATCATCATCTAGTTATGTATGTACAATAAAATAGAGTCACTAGAATGGCTTACTCATAGTGAACTGGGTGGTCCAACCACGATTACCTGCACACAGTTGGCATTGCTAAGCCAGAGGCACTGCTATGCCAGGTTGTATCTTTCACCCTCAGATGTAGCTGGTATATCTACAGAAAAGGTTTGGTTTCTAAGCAGCTGTGTGACCTCATCTTGTGTCTCTGACCTAGTGGATATGGAATCACATATATGCATATATGTAAGGATGAAAACTGATGACTTGACCTGGTTCTGTTTTTTTTGTTTTTTTTTTTTGTTTTTTTTTTGTTTTTTTTGTCATCATGTGTCTCTTAAGAAAAGGCAAACATCATGGGTACAATGACGGCAGGCTTTGCCATCTCTTGTATACTTCCAGCATTGTGGCTGTGAAGATTTCAGACCGAGTATATTCCTACATCCCTGGTCCTATGGCGAGGATGACGGCAATGAGTGAAGCCAGTTAGCCTGTATAGGACACACAACGAGCTTAGTTTTAACTAGGATTTTTTCAGATTCTTTGCTAGACTTTGTGTTTCCATAATAAATAATTCTGTTTGGTGATCTATGTCTTCTAATATTTTGTATCCTCTGAAGAGTACCCCCTATTTTGACCTCTCTACTTTTTAAAAGTTGATCTGAGTCTGAAGGTGTCCCACTAACCACATAACCCAAATACAATGTATGGAAACTGCTTAGTGCCTAAGGAACACATTTATATTTACTTGGACAGCTAGATTTTAGATGGCTGATGTTGATGGAACTAGTATGTTCCTGATGATCCCCTATAGTAAGCAACCACCATACAAGTTCCTTAGTTATGTCTCCTCAAGGCTGCAGCATGGCATTTCTGGGACTAAGTTATCGAGTGCAATGGTTCTTACCTTGAGGTAATTACCTCTCTCTACAGTGCTTTCACCTACTTCCAACCCTCATCATCTCTGTCCTGCAAGCAAGAATGAGGCCTCCAAAAGCCATGTGAGTGACCTAGAAGTAGATCCTCCGTCTGCTCTGACCAAGCCTTGACATGACCTTAGACCCACTAACCTAATGGGAGACATTGAGTCAGAGCCAATCAGCTAAAACTGTCCTCCATTCCTGACTCTTGGAGACAGGGAAAGGAAACAGATACAATTTGCTACATTTGGGGATAATTTCTTACATAGCAAGAGATAATTACTGTACTCCCTGAAAACAGCTTAAATAAATATAAGTCTGGTAAAATAGTGGGAACTCTTCAGAATCCAATTGCAGGATATACTGTTCAGCATCTCCAGAAGTGGAGAGGTGGCCCTGAGCCCAAGTCAGTCAGCAGCTCCTGCTCACTCCCTGACTCTGCTATTTAGGTTGGGGTGGCCTCTCATGGCGTCTGTGTTCTGATTTCTGCCTTGGCGTTCTGCATGCTGTTATCTTTTTGTTCTTGCTTTCCAAGAACATTGGTTTGTGTGTGATGTGGGGTTACCACGGAGACAAAGCTGCTTTGATATCTATGTTCTCTCTCCCCAGTGCCTGGAGGATTATAACTCAGCCTCAGATCCTGCATTCCCAAGGAAGAGTCTCATCGGCTGTAATAATCAGCGCTGATAGGGAGTCAGGTCTCTAGGCAAAAAGTTTGTTCGCATTCAGAAAACAGGAAGGTTAGACTAGAACAGAAAATTATTTTGAAAGCCAATTGAATAAGTTTCCTCTGACATTGATAAGCCAGCAGGAAAACATGGGATATACTGGCACGCTGACGGTAATAGTTGCAAAATAATCAGTTTAGGAGGCTTTAATTTATGTGGCTGCGTAAGTTTACTTTCATCGTTATAGCATTCATGAGGGAGGAGTAACTGCATCCTTACCATGGTGATTAATGCTCTACCAACAGGAAGCTTTTCCCTGGGGGAGAGAGCTCTAATTCTATGTGGACACTTTAACTGGGAAACATGAAGAAGAAGCAGGTAGGTAGGTGTATGAAGACCTCACGGCTGAGTTGGCAAAATCATGGTCAACAAAATCAGGGTATTGGAGTTAGAGGGAGCTGAATTTTCACCCTGAATTTTATAACCAAATGACATCAGCTCTCTTTGCACCTCAGTCACTTTCTGGTGAAATGAAGCACATTCTCTCCCACACTATAGCTTTCGTAAGAATGAGAGTAACTGATGTGTCTAACAGGCCATGACCCAAATAGGACCTCACACCTATTATGTACCCAATCAGCTAGGCTATGCTCATGGTTCTCTTTAGGGGATAAGATCTTGTTTGCTCTATGTGCTAGCTTGGCCTTACATACTCTCTTGTCTTTCCACGTGCTTGGGTTGGAGGTATGCACCACCATGTTTGGTCATGGTTTTGTTTAGTGACTATTTTCCAGTTAAAATCATATGTAGATGTATGTAGTCATTGCACACACAGGCAAGTGGTGACAGTATTCTGCGCCTGGTATTTTTACCTTGAATGTTTAGGGCTGGTTTTGATGGATGAAGTGAATTATGCCTTCATTCTCTGGCTCAATAATTTCTGTGACTAAGAAGTAGTGACCCCAGTGGGAACAGGCCCTGGGGACAGGATGTACATGGGGTCAGATAGAGTGAAATGTAATGGCCAAGGAAGCTCAAGGCTGGGGTCAGCTCCCAATAGGACTCCGGGGCCTTTCTTCCTTAGCTTGTCTAAATGCAAATACTACTCATTCTTCTAGGGGACTTTGAAATGCCACCGATAACACATTTTCTCTCAGATTCTTCCCAGTTTTAAATGTGCCAAAGAGAAGCGGTGCTCTGGGGCTTGCGGCCTGCGTGCCTTCGCTGGCAGTTGCACTGCAGCAAAAATAAGGATGGAGAGACCGTACGTTATAATAAAAATAAAAGTTATAATAAAAATAAAAGTTATAATAAAAGAGATAAAGGTCTAAGTCAGTTTGACTCTGGACTGAGCCCATAATACCTACTAGTATTGGGGACAGTTTAGTAAACCTTTCCAAGTCATTATTACATCTATAAATACAGGTGGCCGTCCAACCTTGACTGATAATCGTACTGTCTGGAAATCATGGCGACACTGACACAAAGAAAACATTTGGTGAATATATGTGCTTTTATTTTTTAGTTTATTTAGCAGTGTTATTTTATTAGTCAAATATTCTTTTTTCACTCTTTATCTTTATTAACTTGGATATTTCTTATTTACATTTCGATTGTTATTCCCTTTCCCAGTTTCCAGGCCAACATCCCCCTAACCCCTCCCCGTCCCCTTCTCTATGGGTGTTCCCCTCCCCACCCTCCCCCCATTACCGCCCTCCCCCCAACAATCACGTTTATTGGGGGTTCAGTCTTGGCAGGACCCAGGGCTTCCCCTTGCACTGGTGCCCTTACTAGGCTATTCATTGCTACCTATGAGGTCAGAGTCCAGGCTCAGTCCATGTGTAGCCTTTGAAGCCAACTCTACCCTGAATACCCTGGGTGTTTAGGGCAGTACAGGAAAAGACATCATGAATGACAAAGCCTCTAGGTAGGTGGACGGGGTGCCCTCAGTGCTGGGAGACAGTGAGCAGGTGTGTGCTGATGCTTGCGCTGAAGAAAAGTGCGAGCAGAGAGGGATGGCGAGGAGTGACGAGGTGGGCTTGACAGTTTTACAGAGAGCTTTCACGGACTCTCTGGTTGGCACCTGAGGAGATGGCGGCCTGAAGTTTGTACCTGTGTAGATCTTATCCAACACTTCTGTTGGGGTGCACACTGCCCCTGTGCACCTCTGGTACCTCACAGGTGATGCTAGTTTAGGAATCATGATCGTGGTACGGTGGCGTTTGCAAATTAAATACTCTTTTGGTGAATGTATCAGTTCATGTTTAACTGCTACACGAGCCAGTCTTTCTTTCATGAAGTTTATTTTGGCTACATATTGAAACATCTTAAGTTTCCATTTTTCATGCTGTTCATGACTATAACTCCCGGAGGTAGCATTTTTATAAAAATCAAAAGATACAAAATCTGTTTGCATCAAAAACTCATTTTATATAAACATATGTATGCACACACACATATGTATATTTCTGAGGTATGGTATAAGGTGTCCAAGGCCAGCCTAAAACTTGCTATGATCTGGGATGGCCTTGAACCATGCCCAGCCTCCTGTTAATGTTTTGACATGTTTTAGTAAACAAACAAACAAACACAAGCTCTTCACAAGCATCCTCCCAAAGAGGGCGTTATGTAGTTCCTTATTATTTTGATATTTCAGGCATTTTCTCATATTATTAATACTTTGCTTAAATAATCTCTACCGATATCATAAAATTCTGTCACACATATGCTAAGATTATTTTCTTTAATAATGAACCTTCACCCTTTTGTTTGTTATTACAAATAACACAAAAGTAGACATCTCTGCGTGGATCTCTGCCCCCGTTTGTTATCCATAGAAGGCCCCAGGAATTGGAAGCACCGGGTCAAATGGTGGGGGTGTTACCAGCGTTCTATATTTTATTGCTAAACAGATTCTTCTCCAAGCGTGTTGCAGTGCACCCCTCCTTAGCGCTCACTTTGTCTACCATTTGCAGCATCTGTACTGCTTCAGTTCACCTTTTCCGAAGTGGACAGTATCAGACATATGCTCCTATCCTTCCTACGCACTTCTCATTCGTGTGCTCTGCTTCTAGGTGGCGCTTAGACTTAAGAACCTCGGATCCTAGACATGGCTCAAGCATTTACAATCTTTATAGCACTAGAAAGTTGC
The DNA here is from genome assembly GCF_021556685.1 of Rattus norvegicus. Classification (NCBI taxonomy): domain Eukaryota; kingdom Metazoa; phylum Chordata; class Mammalia; order Rodentia; family Muridae; genus Rattus; species Rattus norvegicus. The sequence continues at coordinate 267,362,347 of NC_141534.1, read as the reverse complement.
TTTTCCAAGCCTCTGTCTCTCATCAGCGGGGTAAGAAACATGTGCTTGAGAGACTGTCTTGCTATCACGATCAGGGATATCAAGCCGCCATTGTGCAATGCCTAGGCACAGGAATGGCAGTGTGGAGAAAAGAACTCTTGGGCTCTCCTGTCTTTGGTTGACTTTGGTCTTGTTTTTAGAGTGTGCAAAAGTGACATGGGGAAAAACAGTAACTGATATGCAGCCCAGTCTGCAGAGAGGCCTGCTCAGCACCGGCTCAGGTCTGCTAGGTCCTACAATGCACAGAGCAGTGCGTGATGGCTACAGCCCCTAGGAATCACAGGCTCTACTGTAGTCTGCCTTGGCTAGGATCCTAATTTCAATTCTTATTGCGTCCCACGAGGCAAGCAAGATCACTATTTTATGGCATCTTCATGGTCTCCACAGGCCTCCCTGCCAATGTCAAGAGCACTGCTGCACCTTCTCAGAGCATTTGCAAGTTGCTGTGGCATGCGATATTAAAAAAGCGACCCACGCTGACGCCAGCTAGGGACCGGCCAGCAGTCCTGCTCTGTTCCCAACCCGGCACCGCCCTAGACCGCATGTTTTCCCTTTTGCCAAAGTTTGTTTCGCCAAAGCTGGCTCTGCCTCTTCAGAGCTCCAAAGTTGCTCTCTCCTCCCCATGGCTCGCTTCAGCCAAACATGCTCAGCCCTCCCATATTTCTGCGGCTAGTTCAGGCACACCCTTGCAAATCCAGGCTCTGCCGCAGTTATCTTTCCCTGGAGCTCAGTTCAATCACCTTGAGATGGAAAACACCACAGACAATCTTAGTTTAGAATCGACAGTTATCACAATCGCTGGGTGCGGAATCTAGAATCCTAATTTCATCAACTACTTTCTTTGTTAGAAATCTTCCTGTGGCAGATCCTGGTGGATTCGGCCTCTCAAACTATCAGACCCCAGCCTACGTGTTCGTCGCCTTGCTACCTCTGTTCAAAAAGGAACTTCCTTTCTTCTGCAATCCCTCTTCCTCCCCGACCCAGAAGCCCTTCCTCCTCCTTGCCCAGTGATTGGCTTCTTGTTGTCTTTATTATCTAATCAGGGGAAAATCCCCCTATGGCTTACTGCAGCTTTTCTTGCACCTGCTCTGTTGTAATCCTAATACTATGCCAGCAGTTGCATATTGTTATCCTGCCTCTGCTCCTCCACCGTTATCTAGAACACCACAGCACAAGATTGTTGTATAATAATAATTCATTTTGGGGAAGAGGACAGAGGGAGCTTAGCATGCTAAGCACATAAAATCCACGAGGAAACACCATCTCCATTTCTGGGTCCACTCTTGCTCATTAGAATTTTTTTTTTTTGCGATAATTGACATCTCTCAGACATTGAGCAGGTCTTTTTTGTCCTTCTAGAGACAGGTCTTCACATCTCTGCACTACTGGTGTTAATTTTATTCAGAAAAAGTGACCGTTTCAGTGTGGGACAGTCCCATGAACCAAAGAACGGTGGACAGAATGCCTGTTCCACTTGCCAGATGTGAGCATGTCTTCTCTAGCTGTTGCAAGTAGATGTTTCCTTAGATCTTGGCAAATAACCCCTGAGGGAAAACATCCCAGGCTGAGAAGCTGAAAATTTTCTTCCCTTGTTTCTATTTTCTTTTTTCTTAAAAAAAAAAAAACCAAAAACTTGAGTCTTCCTTTAGGCCTTTTACTTTCCAGAAGAATCTTCAAGATTCGTGCTATTTCAACAGTTTAGTTTCCAATGTTGGTCTCATGGAGGGCTCCTAGGCTACCTATGTAAGACAGAAAGAACTTCCTAGAGATGTTTAGTTGCACTAAACACAAGGCCATCTGTTGAGATTCCATCCCTAGCAACACACAAAAAAAATGTGTAGACCTCGAAATGCCTATTGCGTCTTTAACTTATATGGAGCCAAATTATTGATAAATCCTTGTTCACCCTGTCAAGGGTACAGTGTGTGTGTGTTTGTGCGCGTGCGTGTGTGTGCGTGTGTGATGTGTTTCTGCTGTTGTTCTTCCTTCTGGTTATTGAAAGAAAAGGTTGACATAGAGGTTTGTAATGGTTTTCTTCACATAGCACTAACTGATGTTCAAATTTTAGTTGGAGTCTTGCTGTAGTCAGAAGCCTTATCTAAGCACATAAATGATTCCCCTGGGTCTGCATCACCTCTTTCTATAATGGAGATCTTTGTTCCTCTGAAGGTTCTGCCTATATCTGGTATTTGATGACCCTGGATTTCTGTGAGTCCCCTTCTGTGGGGTCTACAACAGAGAACTGCCTTGGAACCTAGACACCAGTGCTTTGGGCATACTTCTCGACTGTGTTAGCGCATTTCACTGGCAGGGGTGAGGAAAGAGTCGAGTCATGAGTGTTGAAACATGCATTTTAGAGTCAACTACATGAAGGGCAGAAAAGGCTGGCTCCACCAGCCAAGCCATGGGATGCTTGACAGCAGACAGCCTTCTTCCTTCGTTGGCTAGCTTGCATGTGGTTGCACCCTTGGGATGGCCCTGCAGCAACCAAATGCATATCAGGATCTGGGTGGCATTTTCCAATTCACTCTGTATTTTGTTCCTATCCTCAATTTCACGCTCTTTTTCCCACTTACAAAGCTTTCTCTTAAATTATTACCATTCCATTTCTTAGAACAGTAAATCTGCACATAACAGACCCAATTCTGCCATCTTTCTCATTGTACACACACAGAAGCAATAGGCTCTGGGACAGTCAGGGAGATGCTGTTTGGAAAATGCCTCCTCTCCTAGGCTGCCTGTGCCAAAGTACTCCCCCGTAGCCAGCCCCGAGGTTCGAGACAGTCACTGAGCTTTTGTTCCCTTTGCCTTTCCTTGAAAACTGTAGACAAATGTACCTTTCTCTCCTTTGCTGAATGGAGAGTAGGAGGAAGATGATGTTTGTAAAGAGAGACTTGAGGAAGGGTGGAAATAGCCACGCTTTCTGTAGATTGACTTTTAGCTTCTTATGATGGGTGCTCGCCCCCATACAGAGTGATCATGCTGGGTATATGTGTGCGAGTGTGCAAGTGTGTGTGTGTGTGTGTGAGCATGTGTATGTGTACAAGTGTGTGAGTGTGTGTGTGAGCATGTATGTGTGAGTACATATGTGTGTATGCATGTGTGCATTGTGTATGTATGTGTTCACATGCATATGAGCACATGACAGGTACTCATGCATGTGTGCCTATGTGTATGCTTGTGTGGAGGCCAGAAGTCGATTCTCCACATCCCACATCTTCGCCAATCACCCCCCATCTTATCTTGTGAGTCAGTCACTCACTGAACCTTGTGCTCACTGATTTTCTCAGACTGGCCAGCCACTGAGCTCCCAGGAGCCTCCTGTCTCCGCATTCCCAGCACCTGGGTTACAGAAAAGTATGCCTGCTTGGATTCCTATGGGGGCTCTAGGGACCTCAGTCTTTGAAAAGACTTCTGGCTATGCAGGAGGTACACTAATGTGCAAGTCATGTCCCCACAGTGACATACATCTGTAGAAAGTAGCCAATGTCTTGAGCAGATGCCATGTGCCCCAATGGGACAGGAGGGATTAACCTTTTCCATGTGATGGGTAAGTCACTTTTAACACCGGAGAAAAGGAGATGTAATTAACATGGCAGTTGCTACCCAACTAAATGATTAAGCTGTAACCGGAGTGTTGGCTCTGACCGGGCATCATTCTGTTCTCCATGTCCTCTCATGCCAGATCTGCTGGTTAGGGAATGAGGATGGACAGATGGACAGATAGACAGATGGACAGACAAGCTGGGACTGTGTGGACTGGGGTCTCTGATGGAGAAGCTGTGGAACCCCAGGAAGCTCAGGATGTTTATTGCATGGACTCAAATAAGGGGCTGGGGTAATTGCATAGACCTGAACAAGGAGGCAAGATATTAAGATAGGTAGATGAGGAGGCAATGTTTGTGGTGCACAGGAGACTAACGGGGCAGGTCTAGATAAGCTTGACAGGGTTAGTCTTCGGGCCACTGATATCCTCAGGGGGAAGCTAGAGTGAACATTTTCTGCAACACTGTCAACATGGGCCAAAGGAGGGCTTCGCCATGCCTCTTAGCCTTGCCTTGGAGAGGTGGAGGCTTTTCCACCTTTCCCATGAGTTTGAGGTGATGGTCCTTGGCTGTCCCCATCACAACAACACTCAGGAGTGTCTTAGCTCCCCACAAAGCTCCTTCCAAAAAATCTAAAGCTTTTCAGCTCTTCAACAGTGAGAAATTCAAGTCTCACAATGGTGACTAGAGAGCTTCAATTTGATATGTCCTCAAGACAGCAGCGATTTTCACCAGGACTTGATATTGGCCTCCTAAGCAGAGCCACAAGGTTAACTTGAGGTGATGATGAGATGAAAAAGTCCAGCTTTGTTAGAGGCAGTCTCTGTGTGAGGGCAGTGGTTTCCTGACACAGGCATCATAGCCAGGATGTTTCCACACGCAGTCTCCTCTCAGAACACAAGCACCAGGGCACTGGGGAGAAGAATCTCTAATTCTCCTTTCCTTTTTTACCTTTACTTTTATTGGCTTTGTAGTATATGGGCTACTACAAAATATTTACTATAAGAGGTGTGTGTGTGTGTGTGTGTGTGTGTGTGTGTGTGTGTGTGTGTGTGTGTGTGTAGCTATGCACAGAATGGAATTAGTTTTCACTAAGCCTAAGATTCACCACCCTCCTGCTCAAATCTCTCCCATTCTTGTCCTGAGCACTCTGGTCTTCTCCTGTATGCAATGGCTTACTTGTTGTCTACGGGGTAGAGACCAGCACCTCTTGGAAAGTATTTAACACCTCTTGCTGGCGAAATGGACTTGGATGGCTTCCTATGGACTCTGGTTTATAAACCTTTCTATTTTTCCTATCTCGATGGTCTAATTCAGGCTTAATAGAAAGGCCTCTGGATGCTTTCAAGGTCAGAGTATCCATCCAGTAAATGGTGAGTTCACGGGCCTCATCTTTTCCGTCACAGCTACTGCGATTGGTGTGTTCAGGGGTATGAGTTTAGCAGATGCCTTAATGGAAGTATGATCTTAAGCAATGAGTGAAACAGGGTTTGGGATGTGACTTGTTTGGGAGAGTGGTCACCTAGCATGCGTGAGCCTCTGGTTCAGTGTCTAGCACTGCATAAACTAGGCAGAGATGGGCAAGCTATAGTTAGCACTTGGGAGATGCATGTAGGGGGAACAGAGGTTCAAGTTCATCCTCAGGTACGTAGGGATTTCAAGGCCAGCCTGGACTATGTGAGATCTGTCATAAGAAACAAAACAAAGCCAAGGTTTTCTTCGAGTTCTCAAAGGTTCAGGCGCATGCTGGTCTGGAGCATGGCAGCACGCCAAACTCCTGCTAGTTAACACGCTCTGCTGAAGGGTATCTTTAGAGGCAATAACCTTTCAAAGCTAACAGCACTGTCCCCGAACAGCGCCCATTTTCTTAAAAAATGTCACTCCTCGTCTTTATTTAAATGGTACAACACTTTCGGTGCTAAAAGACATGCCAGAGCGAAACCACATAAGCAGAGAAGGGGAGAATTAAAAAGAAAGGCTAAGGCGTTTTTATTCACTTTATATCTCAGTCACAGCGTCCCATCCTGGCTTCTCCCCAGAAGAGGGGAGCACTCCCCTGGCTATCAGCCAGTCTGGGCATATCAAACTCCAGCAAGACTAGGTACATCCTCTTCAGCCGAGGCTGGACAGGCAACCAGTTAGGGAAAAGAGACCCCAGTCAGGCAGTGTAGTCAGAGAGAGCCCCTGCTTCCACTTTAGGCCACATGAACACCACATATGTTCAGAGGGCCAACGTTTGTCCCATGCATGCTTTCTGATTGGCGGTTCAGTCTCCATGACACCCCATGGGCCCAGGTTAGCTCACTCTGTAGGTTTTCTTATGCTGTCCTTGACCTCTCTCCTTCCCTCAATCCTTCCTCTCCCTCTTCCTCAGGATTCTCCAGGCTCCACTCAGGGTTGGCTGTGGGTCTCTGTGTCAGCTTCCAACAGTTGCTCGGCAAAGGCCTCTGACCTTTATGCTAGGCTCCTGACTGCAAGTACAGTAGAATGTCATCAATAATGTCAGGGGTGGGTTCCCTCTCATGGCCTCAGGGGTCTCAAGCTGGGCAGGTCATTGGTAGGCCCTTTCCTCAAATACTCCTCTGCATCCCACCCCTGCATATCCTGTAGGTAGTACAAAACTGTGGGTCTAAGATTTTGTGGTTGTGTGGGTGTTCCCATCATGCCATTGGAAGTCTTGGCTGGTTACAGGAGATAGGCAGTCCAGGCTCCATGTCCCCCATTTCTTAGGTAGGATTACTCCATGAGATTTCTGGGAGTTTCTATTGCCCTAGGTTTCTAGTCCTTCCCTGAGATGCTCCCCCGATCCAGCTGACTCTCCCAGTATTCTCTGTCCTCATCCCCATCTCTCCTGTACCCAGTCCCCTCCTATCCACCTTCAATGTCTAATCTATTTCCCTGTCTCAGTGAGATTCGAGCATGCCTCCTATTACTTAGGGCCCTTCTTATTACTTAGCTTCTTTGGGTCTATAGTTTGTAGTATGCCTATCCTGTACTATATGACTAATATCCACTTATGAGTACAAACCATGTTTGTCTTTCTGGGTCTTATCTCACTCAGGATGACCTTTTGCCATTCCGTCCATTTGCCTGCAAAATGCATGATGTCTTTGTTTTTTGATAGCTGAGTAGAATTCCATTTTGCAAATGAAACACATTTTCTGTATTCACTCTTTGATTGAAAGGCACCTAGGTTGTTTCCAGTTTCTTGCTATTATGAATAAAGCTGCTATGGGCATACCTGAGTGAGCGTCCTTGTGGTATCCTGTAACTTCTCTTGGGCAGATGCCAAGGAGCGGTATAGCTGGATCTTGAGGTAAATCTATTCTGAGATAAATTAATTTTCTGAGAAAGCACCAAATTGATTTCTAAAGTAGTTGTACAAGTTCGCACTCCCACCAGCACTGGAGGAGTGTTCCCCTTGCTCCACATCCCTGCGAGCATGTGCTTGAGTTTCTGATCTCAGCCATGCTGATAGGTGTAAAGTGGAATCTCAGAGTTGTTTAGATTTGCATTTCCCAGAGGACTAAGTGTGTTGAATATTTCTCTAAGGGTTTCTTGACACTAGAGAGTCCTCTGTCGAGAATTCTCTGTTTATATGTGTACTCTGTTTTTAAAGTGGATTATTTGGTCATATCTAGTGTATCGAGTTCTTCATGTATTTTGGATATCAACCCTCTATCAGATGTGGGGTCGGTGAAGATCTTTTCCCATTCCGTAGGCTGTAGTTTTGTCCTTTTGACAATGTCCTTTACCTTACAGAAGCTTTTCCATTTCATGAGGTCCCATTTATTAATTGTTAATTTCCATGCCTGAGCTGTTGGTGTTCTGTTCAGGAAGTCATCTTCTGTGCCAATATATTCAAGGGCATTTCCCACTTACTTTTCTATCAGATTTACTATATCTGACTTTATGTTAAGGTCTTTGATCCCCTTGGATGAGTTTTGTACAGGGTGATAGCTATGCTCTATTTGCATGCATCTACATGCAGAGATCCAGTTAGACAGCCCTATTTGTCATTTCTTGAAGATGTGCTCTCTCTCTCTCTCTCTCTCTCTCTCTCTCTCTCTCTCTCTCTCTCTCTCCCCCTCCTCTTCTTCTTCCCCCCCCCTCCTCCTCCTCCTCCTCCTCTTCTTCTTCTACTTAAATCAACTGTAAGAATTCCCTGGTAGAATTTTTGGGGTCACTTATGTATACTATTATATGATCTGCAAATTATGGTATTTTGACTTCTTCCTTTCCAACTCACATCCCCTTAATCTCTTTTAGTTGTCTTATTGCTCTAGCTAAAATTTTAGGTACTCTATTGAACAGATAGAGAATGGAGAGCCTTGTCTTGTCTCTGATTTCTGTAGAATTGCTTTAAGTTTCTCTCCATTTAATTTGATGTTGGTTATTGGCTTACTGTGTATTGCCTTTATCCTGTTTATGTATGTGCCTTGTATTCCTGATCTCTCCAAGACTTTTATCATGAAGAGATTTTGGATTTTGTTAAAGGTCTTGGTGGTCATGTCAGAAACAGGAGCCTGTTTCCTCCCAAGGGAATGAGAAAGCGCCCTGGTACCCAGGCAGTATTTCAGATGTTGTAGCATTCCTCCAGAATGTGTGCTTCAGGGGGTTAGAGAGACCCTAGCTCTTCCCTGTTAAATCAATAGGTTTTCTTAGAACTGTGGTAACTGAGAACTCCATATTGAGAGGTGACATTAGTTAGGAGGGTTTTAAGCTAAATCTTTTGTTCATTTTTTTCTACTGAAATACCATGCAGTTTCCACCCATGTTTCTTGAGCTCCAGGCTGATGGGTAGGTAACAACTAGCCATTAGTTACGTCTGGCATCAGAGTAGAACTGATGATCCATCCTGTCTTAAGAAGGCTGCCAAAATTAGGTCAACCCAAGATTGAGCCCTCTTCACTTTCCTCCTAAATTTTATATTCTTGATACAATAATGGAACCATTTCTTTAATATCTTTAAGTGGGTGTAAGATATGTCTGTCTGTTTGTCTCTCTCTCTCTCTCTCTCTCTCTCTCTCTCTCTCTCTCTGTGTGTGTGTGTGTGTGTGTGTGTGTGTGCACGTGCGCACATGCACCTGCTATGTTGTGCATAAGAAAGTCAGAGGACAACTTGCAGGAGTTGGTTCTTTCCTCCTACCACATGGGTTCTAGGGGTCAAGTGCATGTTGTCAGGTTTGGGGTTAAGTGTCATTATCCACTGAGTCATCTTGCTGGTCTGTAATAGAACTACTCCTGAGGGCAATCTTATAAATGTTCTCCTGATCCAGAGAAAAGTAGAACAAAGAACACACACATCCCATTTTGTGATTTCATGGAAGTTAAGACCCCGTCTAGGGGGACAATACTCTCTGGAGAACTTTACGAAGTCTTTGTTGTTCAGAGAAGGACACACACACATGATAACTTTGTAGGGATATAAGCCCTTCTCTTGGCTCAATGTTTCTGACGTGGAAAGGACACTTGGAAGCCTTGTTTTAAAACCTCTAAGCAATATGTAGAGCAAATGAATGGCACTTCTCATGAGCAAAGCCAGATTCCCTCTTCTGCCCAAGACCTGCGGCTTCTTTCCTGCCATACACCACTCATCTTTGACCTTAAAAGTTGAGAGATTAGGAGACTTTACTCCTCACACTTCAGTGCACTGCTTTCCTGACAGGTGTCTTTCTCCAATGCTCCTTCAGTTTTAACTTTGTTCACTGGAGTTAGCACCTTTCTCTCTAATATTTGTTTAGAACAAAGAATGTTTTTTCAATCGAGTTAAGATATATTTCAGTCTATTCTGGTTTTCATATAAAATAACAAAGATCAGGTATCTTAGGCAACATAAATTAGGTTTTCAAAACTTCAGAGAATGGGAATATTAAGAACTAAGGCTCCAATGCTTCTGGTATGTACGAGGATGCTTTCTGGTCTACTACAGACATCTCATGCCTGTACCCTCACAGAAAGAGACACAGACTGGAAGCCCTTCACGGGAGAGGTTACAAACTTAAGTTGCAAAGGGGATTAGTAAAGACAGCAATGATTCTTCTTGTATTTGAAATAGCTTTGTCCACATATCACTAACATATTTGTGCTGGATAGTCTCTGCCAACTTGAGACAAACTAGAGTCAGCTGGGAAGAAGGAAACAACTGATGAGTTGCCCCAGCATCCTGGCCCGTGGGCATATCAGAGGGGCATTTTCTCGGCTGATGATTGATGTGGGAGGGCCTTGTCCACTGTTGGTGGTGCCAGGCTGGCCAGGTGATCCTGGTTTCTATAAGAAAGCAGCCTGGGCAAGCATGGGGAACCAGTCCATGAGCATCACTCCTCTGTGCTCTCACCTTCAATTCCTGCCTCCGGGTTCCTACCTTGGGTTTCCGAGATAACAGGCTGTAAACCTTTCCTCTACCAAGATGATGCTGGCAGCACAGCAATAGGAGGCAAACTGGGACAGTATCACAATGGCCCATATTAAATCTAGGAGAGCTGGTAAATTCTTACATGCCTAATTGCCACGAAAAGGGTCATAATTATGCTTACAAACATAGCACCCAGCTAGACTTTCCTCCTGCCCCGAGGCAGCATTTCCCTTCTGCTCCCCTCAGGTGACCACTGATTTACTTTCTACTGTTGTAGATTCATTTGCATTTTCTAGACTTTTAAGTTTCTATGTATGTATAGTTAAGCAGTAGGTACTTCCTGCCCACTCTCTCTTCACTCAGACTACTTGGAGATTTTTTTTTCCACGTTGAGGCATTACCTCTTTTTTTTTTTTATTGCCTCCTCTTAGCTATAAGACTTCATTTACCTGTGGATGGAAATGGTAGCATTTTAGTTAGGGTGAATACAAATACAGCCACCGTGAGTCTTCTTTTGCTGGCTTTTGGGAGGATATATGTTTTCATTTCCCTCCAAGGTAAATAGCTGGGAGTAGAATGGCTGCATTGTAAAGTAAATTGATGTCTAAGTTTTAAGAAACTGCCAGACTGTTTCCCAAAGTGAGTGTACTATTTCACAGTCCCAGCCAGCAATATATGAGTGTTTTGGTTCCTCTGGTTCCTAACCATTGGAATAGGAAATGTTTTTCATTCAAGTTTCTCTGACTCAGATACTGGGGTACTAGGCCTCACGGTTGATCGTCACAATTATTAGACACATTGGGAAATTATAGATTTGTGTGTGTGTGTGTGTGTGTGTGTGTGTGTGTGTGTGTTTCCAGGTTTCCAGCATGGGTAGGTCCATCCTATGGGACTCAGTAGCAGGAAGGAACCAGTGGGCTCTGATGTTCACACTGTCCACTTCCTGACCCACCTGTGACTTGAACTGCTGTATCACTTCATGCCTGCCCTATCCGAACATACTCTCTGTTATCCGTGAAACTATGAGTCACAGTAGTGACCCCTTCCTCGTGTTGTTTCTGGTAGGGAATTCATCACAGAGGCAGAAAACTATCTATGGCTTAAGGCATCTTGGTGAGTTACAGACTTAAATTTTCTTTACGATCAATAACGTGGAATGATTTTTCCTCTCCTTCATCTGCCACTGGTGTGTATTTAAATCAACTTATTTCTGAACTTCTCACTTAGTGACCCAGCCCTCTTGTCATTCTTCTGACATTATGTTTTCAGTCTCATTTGGTTTTGAGACAGAGTCTTAAAATGTAGCTCAGGTTGGCCCAGAACTCTCTATCTTGCCAAGGCTAACCTCAAACTTGTAATCTTCATGACTCAAAGTCTTTCATGCTGGAATTATGAATGTGTGCCACCATACTCTGCTTTTCAACTATGCCTTTTGAAGAACAAACGTTTTGGCTTTATTGAGGTCCAATCCATCAAGTTTATGCTTCTTTTTCATGTAGCTAAAACTTTCTTCTTAATCCAAATTCACTAAGACTGTCTCCTCTGCGTTCTTCCAGTAATGTTTATAGTTTTCATCTAACGTTTACAGCTGTCGGTGCTACAATTGTTTTGAGCCAAAGTCATATATGGTATAGACCCCTGACTTCTTTAGTGTCATTTATCACAAAGTTGCCCATTAGTGTGTGGCCCTGTTTTTAAATTCTCCTCTGCTCCGTTGATGTATTGGTTCATCTATACGCTAACACCATGCTGTCTGGCTTCCCACAGCTACATAATAAGACTGAAACAAGATAGAGTCCGCTCTCTGCCACATTTTTCTTCAAAGTCATTTTGCTTTCTCATAATAGCCAGAACCCAGCTGAATGCTTGAGCAAACCCCTGTGAGTCTCTGAGACATTCTCTCTGGGAAGCTTTTCTCCAGGCTCTGTCCTTGAACCTCCCTGAAGTGAGCCGACCAGCTCCCACTGAGCTTCCTCTCACCATGGTAACCTAGAACTCTGTAAGTCAGGGTGCAAGGTTAAGTCTAAGACGCCCCTCCCCCTACCTTATAGTCATAACTGTAGCTGCTCTATATTGCCTGATGCCCAGTGTGTTACTCATATGCCGTGTCTGGGTTTGGGTTATTTCAAAATGAAAGGCAAAATTATTATCTAAGAAGCAAAGACCACAAATATGGTTTCTAGAAGAAACATCTGAGAGCTCAGAGGTTTGGTTTTTGTTTGTTTTTGTTTTAGATGGCTTTTACTATGTAGACCTGGCTGGCCAGTTAGTCTTTACGCAGGCCAGCCAGCCTTCTTCCATACTTGTGGTCATCGTCCTGCTTCTGTCTCCCAATCGTTGCTATTACAGCTACGTGCCAACGCACCCCATGCCCAGCCATTCTGAGTTTTGTGTGCCTGCCTTACTCATTTGGGATATCATCCACCCTGAAATTTTCAGGTAGCATTAAAATACTTGGCTGGGCAGTGGTTCAGCCAAAAGTGACAAAATCCAGTTAGTGTCTGCTAACTTGTGAGTGTATGAGGAGATTTGACAGGGCAGGCAAAGCAGGGTGCAAGTTGTTAAGGATATTTTGGCTGAGCTCTGTTCCTCCTACCACATAGGAAGGGGTCAGTGTGTCTGTGTTGCTTGTGAAACTGCAGGTCGTTTAGCCCTGAGAAATTAGATGTGCAGGATGGGCAGGGTGAAGGAGAAATGGGGTGCGGAAGGGAGGTGTTACACACAGGGATAGACTAGGGTGTGGAGGGAGGTGTTACACACAGGGATAGACTGGGGGGTGGAGGGAGGTGTTACACACAGGGATAGACTGGGGGGTGGAGGGAGGTGTTACACACAGGGATAGACTGGGGGGTGGAGGGAGGTGTTACATACAGGGATAGACTGGGGGGTGGAGGGAGGTGTTACATACAGGGATAGACTGGGGGGTGGATGGAGGTGTTACATACAGGGATAGACTGGGGGGTGGATGGAGGTGTTACATACAGAGATAGACTGGGGGGTGGAGGGAGGTGTTACACACAGGGATAGACTAGAGTGTGGAGGGAGGTGTTACACACAGGGATAGACTGGGGGATGGAGGGAGGTGTTACACACAGGGATAGACTGGGGGGTGGAGGGAGGTGTTATACACAGGGATAGACTGGGGGGTGGAGGGAGGTGTTACATACAGGGATAGACTGGGGGGTGGATGGAGGTGTTACATACAGGGATAGACTGGGGGGTGGAGGGAGGTGTTACACACAGGGATAGACTAGAGTGTGGAGGGAGGTGTTACACACAGGGATAGACTAGAGTGTGGAGGGAGGTGTTACACACAGGGATAGACTGGGGGGTGGAGGGAGGTGTTACACACAGGGATAGACTGGGGGGTGGAGGGAGGTGTTACATACAGGGATAGACTGGGGGGTGGAGGGAGGTGTTACACACAGGGATAGACTGGGGGGTGGAGGGAGATGTTACACAGGGATAGACTGGGGGGTGGAGGGAGATGTTACACAGGGATAGAGAGCAGCAGGCAGTCTAGACTCAGAGGCCTGGCACACAGGCCTAGCCCCTTCGGACCATACTGACGGCAATGAGAGGCTGATACATTGAAGGACTGCAGCAGTGTTCATAGTTTGAAAGCATTCCTGTACCAAAAGGTGGATGGTCTTAGAATGGGCTTGTGCAGTCAGTCTTATTCCACACAGGTGCTTCTGTAGGAGGGTGTTGGACTAGTCTTGATGAGGATGGAGGGAGAGAACAAGGAGGGGCACATGTGGTCGGGCACTGTGACTTCTTGTGCACAAAGGAAGGAAGGGAAGGAGTGAATGAGGTAATTATATTATAATTTCAAAAGTAAAAAAAAATAGTGTGGGGTTGTAAATTCCAGCACCATAATTTTATGGTTTAAGAAAAAATTTTGATAAAAAGGGAACAGTAAACATATTATTCAATGTTCCATCTAGCATACCCAAGAGTTAAATAAAAGTATTGTTAATATGACATAACTATCTCCCAGGAATTATGCAAATTTATTCAGTCCAACTTTAAAGTAAATACAAAGGCGTGACAGCATCACCATGTGACCAGCTGACCGTTTATTCTTTCTCTCCCTTCGTCCTATAGGTGCAACTGTACTTGGAGACAGTTGTGGGAAAGCCTTGAGCAGTAATTTTTAAATTCTTAGTATCACAGGTGATTTCTTTTTCTGGAACTGGTAATGAGGTATATGTAGTTATCTGCAATCAATAAATGATTCTACTTATTAAGAGGGGGGAGTTAATGAAACTCTGACAATGTGAACAAACATATTTGGAGACATGAAGGTTTCAGGAGACGGGAACTAAGAAGGATGCCTGGTTTTCCAACTCAAGTAAGTGTGAGAGTTGGAGTCGTCGGACAGAGAGATACGTGTGTGTATGTCAATAGAAATTCCATGTGGAATAACTCTCTTAAACATTTATGAATCAATAAGGCTTTTCAGTTGCATAAATTCTATTCATAGCTTAAAAGTATGGAAATGTATTGGCTTTGTCACAACTGAACACTCAAGGTTTATGTCAGCCTCACGCAAAGCTGAATCCAGCTCTAGAGGGCTTCCTGGAAGGTGATGTTGGGACCAAGAGGATTTCTCTTTCTTGGTCAAGTCCCCTTGAAGAAAAGGGAGAGAGTCCTCACCACTGGTGTCCATAAAGTCTTGGGACAAGATCTAATTAGATCTATCTGGCTTATGATCTTAAAATTTTAAGTCCTCCTTTTTTTAATGCATGAGAAGGTAGATTGTTCTGGCTGGGTCATTTGATCTTGCTAGAAGTCATGGGAATTGTGTTAGTCCTGTGGGAATGGCACAGGATGTGACTCACCTTCCTCCCCATTCTCCAAACTGCTGATGAGCTCCAAGAGCAGAAATGGAAGCTGGGGAGGTAGAAAACACTCAGGTCTCCCTTGATTTGCTCCCCTGCTCTAAAGCCTTGTGTTTGATGAAATCGCTTGACTGAAGTCACTCCAGAGAGCCTGCCACGTCTCAGCTGCTTCTCTTCCCTTGTAGCCTGTTAGCTTGTGGTCGGGCACTGTGACTTCTTCAAGGAGGGTAGATTGATTGTGTGCACTGTCACCGTGCCGCCCTGCAGTGCAGTCGGCCTCAGTTGGTTCACAGCCGAGGGAAGAATCCATATGCTCTGCAGGTACAGCGTGATCTCCACGTGCCTAACGCGAGGTTCCAGCATGGAAATGACTGGACGGCATGGCTTCGCTCAGACACCGGCTGTTGGAGCTGACAGCAACTGCAGAATCATGATTGTCAAAGGCGGCATTGCTCAAGCTTTCAGTATCCCTGTTAACTTTTTCCTTTTATTGCCACCTCACACAAGAGCACCTTGTTTAAGTCACAAAGGACTAAAGGACCTCAGCTGACTGCTTCCTTACACTCTAGAAAGCATTGACGGGGTCCGGGGGCATTGGTGCTGTTAAGAACTAAGAGAAACAATCTCATAGGGCAAAGGACAAACAATAAGGCAGAGTGCTTCTTGGATTCATCTTCCAATTTTGAGGTTTCTTGCTACCCACGTCTAGATGGATTTTTGAATGTTCTGTTGTTAGAGAAGAATTTGATTCAAAAATAACTAATGTTGGCATTTACGAGGAATTTCTAGGCTAACCTTTAGGCATTGGCATTTGGATTTTTAAATTTTGGAATAATAATAATAATAATAATAATAATAATAATAATAATAATAATAAAAATGTATGTTACTTTTCAGAATCTGCACCCTTGTCCTCCCAGTTTAATAAAAGCAAAGAGAACAATCATTTACCCAATGATTCTAAAGTTCCTTGGTCCTTATGACAGTTGCTTCAGGCAGATCCCATAATTCCCATTCTGTTGATGAAGGATTCTCAGAGTGATAAAGACAGACTGTGTTTGCACAGCTAGTAGGCACACATACTTACTGATTATTGTGGCTGGCGCCCTGCTTTCGTACGAGACATTTTTCTGAGTTTAAGTTAAGACGATTTTGCAACACTGAAACTGCCAGTTCAGCTAGCTGCTAGTTTATCAGACCGATGAAACAATTGTAACCGATGACGGTGACCATTACTAAGGGGCGAAATGCATGCCTAGGAAGGGGACAACCACGCCTGCAGAGTGTCCCCATGAACTAATTCCTTCTAGGGGCTGCCCTGGCTTTCTAAATAAAAAGTCCCCCCCCCCCATTTTCAGAAAACTGCCTATGCCAGATCCAACCTTTCATTCTTTATATAAATGAGCATTTTTATTAGACCAATCCTATTCGTTCACTTATATAATCAGTATTTCTGATTGTGTGGAACACCAGCAAATCAGAGTTAGTGTGGTGGAAATCCTACATGTTGCAAAGCCTGCTATTCCCTGTCAACAATGGCTGACAGCCAGTAATAGAAATAGCTTACAGACCGTCTCCTGCAAAGGCTTACTATTTCCCTGAGATAGTACGAAGCTAAATCTTTTAAATAGGCCATACATGTCAGTTTATAAGACTCTTGGTGATTTAATTTAATTCAAACTGAGAAGTTCTACTTTTCAACTCTAGGATGTGGGGTTGGGGATTTGGCTCAGTGGTAGAGCGCTTGCCTAGGAAGCGCAAGGCCCTGGGTTCGGTCCCCAGCTCCGGAAAAAAAAAAAGAATCAACTCTAGGGTGTGTGTGTGTGTGTGTGTGTGTGTGTGTGTGTGTGTGTGTGTGTCGGGGGGAGTTCACAGTTGGGTTTGTGTTGGGTTGGCCTGATGGATGAGCTAAAGACATTAGGTGAGGTCCCTGGGAGTTTTGTAAATGTTTGTGCAATGGTGACCCTTGGAGGAAACTCCAGTTGCTCCTAAAAAGTCAACTTGGTACTTGGTGTCTTGTTCTCACACACAAAAAAATTAGCAATTCTGATTTACTCTAAAGTTTTGATTACTTGGTACATTAATAAAGCTATGTGTGGAATTTTCTTGGATCGTTGCCTTAGGTTATATACCTTACCATAGAGATTTTTAGCGGGAGGTAAAAGAATTATATAAAAACAATCTGTCACACTAAACATTTTGTTCATGGAGGCTTGGACATGTTGAGCTTTCTCCCAGGTTATTGGAACTGATAAATTTTGACATGTCCTAAATGTCCAAGGTGAGGAACAGAGAAACAATTTTTTATTTTTTAAATCCCCTTTCCCATTTTGAATTTGTCTCCTTTTTTCTACTTTAGTTTTAAAACATATTTTTTATTCTCTGAGAATTTCATGCAATCACACAGTATATTTTGAACCAATTCTAATGTGGCAGCCAATATTTCCAACAATATTTGTAAACATTTGAACAAAGATCAAAGAAGACAGTGACTCTAGAGTGACCAAAGAAAGCATAAATTAAAACGGATCCAATCCTCCTACCCCCACAAGGAAAAGAACACAGATGAAGTGCACACACATCCCCTTTCTGTTGGGGTCACATAGCTCCTGCTTGAAAGAGAAAAACCCACAGAATTGACAGAGCCAAAGAACTGGGGTTTCTATCTTCCCAGGTTCAGAACTGTTAGAAAAGCTGGTAAAGAAAAGAGGATATTTTAGAATAGGAGGGGGGATCCACATACATTAATACATAATACATACTACATACTACATACTACATACTACATACTACATACTACATACATACATACATACATACATACATACATACATACATACAGATATAAAACCTCTGCTCAGGGCCATGACTGACTTTGAACTATGTGTGCACAGGAGAGATTCAAACAGAGCTGGCTGGAATCCCAGTCCTTCAGCTGGAAGGCCTAACGGTGGAAAGTTCTCAGTTTCTACTCCTGGGGAAGAGGGAATGGAGGGTATTGGCAGTCCTTCCGGTTAGTGAGATGTGGTGAGAACACAGCACGCTGTCTGTCAGAAGCCCACTCGGAGTATTTGCCTCAAATGAAAAGCAATGGCTTTATCAGTGGAATTCCCTGCACAGTAAAAGCAGCAGCAGCAGCCGCAGTCAACTGTTTGTTTCCTTAACAAAAATAGTTCACACTTCAGAGGAATTATGACAGAATCCAAACCCATTACTGTATCATACACAAAATATAACATTTTAAAAATTTATTGCACGAGAGAGAGAGGGAGAGAGAGAGATCAATCTACAGTTCAGAGAAAAAGCAGGAAGAAAGGAAAGACAAGTGATTTAGATTTTGAAATTAGAAAAGCATTTTAAAGAAGTCAGCACATATTTGTTCAAGGATCTAAATGAAAAATTAATGGAAAAGAAGTAAAAAAAGTAAGATTATAAAGAAACAGAATCAAAGGAGACACCAGAATTAGAAATTAAAATGTGAACACTCACTGAATATTTGGCATTTGTTCTACTAGGATTTTCATTAACCTTAAATTTATACAGATATAAAAGTAATGAAGGAAATGCACACACATATTCACACACACACAGACACACAGACACACACACACACACACAAAATCTACCAAAACCTATAGAAAATTAAAAACCAAAAAGTGTACGTGTGGTAGCTTACTCAGTAAGCCCAGGGTTGTCTGGCTGAGGGGCATGGATCTCTGTGACTCAGTGGTTTAGTCTATGTGGTGAGTGTCAACCCCAGTGAAAGATCTTGGCTCAGCAAAACAAGATAGGTGACACCTGAGTAGCAGAGACTATCTTTTGGTCACCAAATGCACATATGCACCCATACACACACATTTATGCTGGGTAGGCAAGTGAATGTGCATGCGTGTGCATACAGACATACACACACATATATACATGCTCACACACACAAACACATGCACATACACATGTACACACACACAAACACGCGCATATACAAACATGCATGCGCACACACACATACACATACACAAACACATGCACATACACACATGAAAATACACACATACACATACAAACATGCACACATACACATATACATACACACATGCACACGCACATGCACATACACACATACACAAACACATGCACACATACACACATACACATATACGTACACACACATACACATAATACACAAACACACACGTACACACACATGCACGTGTGCACAGTGACTGTCGAGATGCTGATTCCAAGCCATGTTTTTCAGTATTGTCTCTGGTTCCCAGAGTGCAGAGAAGAGATTGAAGCCACCAATAAAATGACAGTATTAGTTTCTGAGGACTTCCCTGTTCTGGAATCATTGCAGCACAAATGAGAAACTTCTGATCTTCTAGGTTTTGCAAACTTGAAAGAATCTTTAATAAAAACAATGATAATATGCTTCTCTAAAATTTTTACAAAAGAAATATCTGATCATGTAAATGCACAGCTGGAGTTCCTCCCTGGGACCTTGGAAGGGGCTGGAAAGGATGTGTGTTGAGGGTTCATGTGATTCAAAATTCCTGTTGCACTTGGCTACTAGCACTGTTTAGAGACCATGTAACTGAAGAATCTAAAACATTTGTCAGTCTTGCTCCTCATCAAGTAGACGGTCCCAGAATTAGGAGAAGGGGGGTGGTCTCTATGAACCTTTTTCCTTATTTTATGCCACAAAGTATGTACTCTTGTGTTTTAAGAGTAAAGGCTGATTTGTTTATTTGTTTGTCATTTTTTGTTTTTTGCTACTACCAGAAACATTTATCTCATAATGGAGACACGGAACTTGAAAATTGAAACTGAAGACATTGTTAGTCTTTCACAAAGAGAGAGTAGGATTGGTTAGCCATGTAACAGAGATCTGAGAAACTGAGTAGCTGATATAGAAAACTGTCCTACTCTTGGGAAGGAAACAACAAAAAGGAAGGATTGTGTCAGTGGGGTCCAGGAGCTATGAGTGTCTCTCGGGAATGGGGACCATGCAGCTAGTAGATGCAATGACAATAAAGGAAGGCAAGCCAGGACTCCTCCCTCCTCCTAATGTTTCACCAAAGCCTTCCACGTATTTAGGGGCAGCTAACATGGCATCTTCTAGAATATTGTTTTCCTCCACATAGCACAGAGAATGAAATGTTGGAGATCAATCCAAGGGAGACAGAGCCTGGTCCTCTCCATCCCACATAAGACATGGCACACTGAGGAGTCTACTGTCCCCTTGAATACCCTCAGTTTCATATATGGAAGTCCTCATCCTAACCTCCAGTCCTTCACAATGTGACTAGGTTTAGAGCTAAGATTTCAAAGGTGTCATTCGAGTGGATCTAGAGTGTCTTTAGATCCTGACTAGAGGGAAGGACATGAAGAGATACGAGGGGGAGATGCTTGTCTTTAAGCCAAGAGACTGAGAAGAAACATGTCTGACCCTTGGTTATGGTCTTCCCAAAATGCCCCTCAGCTATGAAGCAACCTCCACGGTGGAACTTAGTGACAGCTCTGGCATGCTGGTACAAGGAGACCACACACTCAGGTATTGTGTGTTACATTACCGCCTCTTGAGGTTGGCTCCAAAGCTCAGTGATTGAAGGAACCTGATTATTCCAATGTGCCTTTGGTTTCCCATTTGCATAATTTCCTGGGTCACTTCTGTGGGTGGAAACCTCATCCATTATTGTTTAAATTTCTTCCTCCTCAAGTTCTAGGAACTCCTTGCTGCCTCCCTTGTACATAGAAAATATCAATTCATCATTTAATTTCAAGGGGCAAAAAAGGTTCAAAAAAAGAATGAATAGAGAAAACTGCTTCTAAAATGGCCAGACTACTCCAGACATGGCAGGGAAAGTCTCTGGAGCTGCTGCTTATGCTGTGTGGTGATGATTATGTAATGGATAAGCCCCCAGAGCAGATGCAAACAGATGATTTGGAGGCAAACTGCTATCTTTTCATTTTCCCATGGCTGTGGCACAGCTTCCATGGACCAGGACAGCGAGAGCAGGAGCAGGAGGAGCAGGAGGGGGAGCAGGAGGAGGAGCAGGAGGAAGAGCAGGAGCAGGAGGAGGAGAAGGAGTAGGAGGAAGAGGAGCAGGAGGAGGAGGAAGAGGAGCAGGAGGAGGAGGAGGAGTAGGAGCAGGAGGAGTAGGAGCAGGAGCAGGAGGAGGAGCAGCAGCAGGAGCAGGAGGAGCAGGAGGAGGAGGAAGAGGAGCAGGAGGAGTAGGAGCAGGAGCAGGAGCAGGAGGAGGAGCAGGAGGAGGAGCAGGAGAAGGAGGAGGAGGAGGAGCAGGAGCAGGAGGAGAAGTAGGAGCAGGAGCAGGAGTAGGAGCAGGAGAAGGAGGAGGAGGAGGAGCAGGAGCAGGAGCAGGAGGAGGAGGAGGAGCAGCAGGAGCAGGAGCAGGAGGAGGAGGAGCAGCAGGAGCAGGAGCAGGAGGAGGAGCAGCAGGAGGAGGAGGAGGAGCAGCAGCAGGAGCAGGAGGAGCAGGAGGAGGAGGAAGAGGAGCAGGAGGAGTAGGAGCAGGAGCAGGAGCAGGAGGAGGAGCAGGAGGAGGAGCAGGAGAAGGAGGAGGAGGAGGAGCAGGAGCAGGAGGAGAAGTAGGAGCAGGAGCAGGAGTAGGAGCAGGAGGAGGAGGAGCAGGAGGAGCAGGAGCAGGAGCAGGAGGAGGAGGAGGAGCAGCAGGAGCAGGAGCAGGAGGAGGAGGAGCAGCAGGAGCAGGAGCAGGAGGAGGAGCAGCAGGAGGAGGAGGAGGAGGAGCAGGAGCAGGAGCAGGAGCAGGAGGAGGAGCAGCAGGAGCAGGAGCAGGAGCAGGAGGAGGAGGAGCAGCAGGAGCAGGAGCAGGAGGAGGAGGAGCAGCAGGAGCAGGAGCAGGAGTAGGAGCAGGAGGAGGAGGAGCAGCAGGAGCAGGAGCAGGAGGAGGAGGAGGAGCAGCAGGAGCAGGAGCAGGAGGAGGAGGAGGAGCAGCAGGAGCAGGAGCAGGAGCAGGAGGAGGAGGAGCAGCAGGAGCAGGAGCAGGAGCAGGAGGAGGAGGAGGAGCAGCAGGAGCAGGAGTAGGAGCAGGAGAAGGAGGAGGGGCAGGAGCAGGAGCAGGAGTAGGAGCAGGAGGAGGAGGAGCAGGAGCAGGAGGAGGAGCAGGAGCAGGGGCAGGGGCAGGGGCAGGAGGAGGAGCAGGGGCAGGAGGAGGAGCAGGAGGAGGAGCAGGGGCAGGGGCAGGGGCAGGGGCAGGGGCAGGGGCAGGGGCAGGGGCAGGGGCAGGGGCAGGAGCAGGAGCAGGAGCAG
This sequence comes from Rattus norvegicus, assembly GCF_021556685.1. Lineage (NCBI taxonomy): Eukaryota > Metazoa > Chordata > Mammalia > Rodentia > Muridae > Rattus > Rattus norvegicus. The sequence goes on along the minus strand of NC_141534.1, from coordinate 267,340,273 downwards.
GAGTAGGAACACCCCATTTTTCTCTCCATCTGTTCTTGCAAGACCAGCAGGGTAACACTATGGCATTCATTACAGGATGTCGACATGGGGTCCAGACTAGGATCAGCAGGATCCTATTTTATAATAGCAATTTATAATGCTAGACCCTGGAGGGAACCATGCCAAACAAGGCCCTGAAAATACGGTCACTGTACTCAATGGTCCCATACATTAATAAAGCACAGCATTTAGTTGTATCACAACAATAGAACTCAAGATGTGACATGAGGCTTCCCATCTTTATGGCCTTGGATAAGCCTCTTTTTCATTCTAGAAACAATATCTTATCTCCCTTGCCTTGAAGTGTGTGTGTGTGTGTGTGTGTGTGTGTGTGTGTGTGTGTGTGTGTACATATTTGTGTTACTAATTTGGGTACTTTGTAAAGATAGGTATAACTGAATTTGTGCTACCGGCACAGATGTGTTCACAGTCTCTGGCTATGGAATTTGGGGGAGGTATGGAGTACTGCTTTCTGCCCTCTTGCCAGACTACATTAAGACACAATAGCACTGTTCAGTAGGTCAACGATTAATGATTTGGTTCCTTTGATAGCAGAGAAATTGAGAAGAGCTAAGATCTTGAAGAGAGCTTTCCTCCACCCAAACAATCCTATCTCTAAGGTATTTCCTCCCCATAGTCCTTTGAGAGTAGTTGTTCATGCAGATGAGACTTTTTTGTTAGATTTATGGAAACATAATTTACATATAAAATCACCTATGTTATGTTCTGTGCAATATGGTAAATATATGTAGTTTGGAATCATTGTCGTGGATGGCAGGATAACCTTTGCAGAGAATGATTTTAGATATTTTTCCTCTCTGCTTCCTGAAATGGACAGGTGTTTCCCACATTAGGGAAACTTTGTGACTATACAGAGGACAGACTTGGATCACGAGAGTCAGCACTTTCTAACTGGTATTCAACATCCTTGGCCATGGAGAAGCCCACCGTAGTGTTCTAGTGGGAAGGAAAGAGATGGACCCACAGAGAAGACTGAAGATGGCAGCCTTGAGGCTATCCCGATGCCACATGTGACCTGGGGACATTGGTATCTCCAGTGTACTCAGTCCTAACAGCGTCCTATTTCCGGAATGGGGTCTACTTCACTCCTGTTTTATGGACGAGAGATTGGAGGCACTCTGTGTGCTCATATTCCTTGTGGAGAAAATACCTGTGCTGAACAGCTTAAAAGAGTAACAATGTATTTGGCTAACAGTTTTGCAGATTCCCATCCCAAGCCAGGCGGTTCCGTGGTTTGGGGCTGAGGCGAGGCAGAATAGGAGGGTGCTAGAAGTGTCTGTTAGAAGAGGCTCCTTATGGCAGCCAGGAAGCCAGGACAGGGAAGGGTGGAGGGGCCTAGGTAAGATGAAAGATCATGGTGGTGAGAGTACGTAGCGGTCACCATGGCTGCCAGGAAGCAGGAAGAGAGCTAGGAAGAGCTGGGTTCGATTTCTCCTTCAAAGACCTGCCCTCAGTCTTCCAGCTAATTCTTCTGACTAACGCCTCCATAGGGGCTCTCAGTCCTTCAGCCCTAGCCTTTGGAGCGTGTGCTAGATTCAAACCGCCACAGTCACTAACTGCAGAAGCCAGTTGTACTTCTGATGCCAGGCAGCCTTTGTCGTAAGTGCCATAGCCAGGGTTGGAAGCATAGCACACTCCAGAGCCTAGTGTTCTGCAAGCTGCGTGAGGCAAACCCGGGCTAGTTAAGGGAAGAGTGAAGAAATGCAGGCTATGAACTTGCAAACTTAGGTAGTGGGTTTGTCAGGGCTAACTGACAAGAGTGCTCTGCCACGGCACAGTGGTAGGCTAAGCTGTTGCATTCTTTGTTTTACACGGCTGGGAAGATAGCCAAGAATGCTAGAGTTTATATATTTAGCTAGTGAATTGGAGGAAGGTCTGGAGATAATATTCAAACTGAATTTTCACATGTTTTCAAAATTAAGTTATTCATAATTAAAAATATAAACTTTCATTTTAGAACAGTTTTGAAAGGATAATATGTCCTCATAATTCAAATTCCTCAGCTGAGTTAATACACTTAAAAGTAGGACTCTTCTGCCCTTAAACCATAATTTCCACCGAAATCTCTTTCCTGGAGGTAGAATAGGACAAGAAAGGTACCAGCCAAGCTGGACGGGCCGGATGAGCTAGGAACTTCAGTGTTAGTTTCATAGTTTATAATATTCTCAATCAGCGTCTTCTGCATAGAACCTGAGGTTAAAACTAAGAACTATTAAGTTTGGGAGACTCAGCGTTTACATATAAAGTCTTATGGGGACTGAGGAGATGGCTCAGTGGATAAAGTATGCAGGTATAAGGACTAGTGAGAGCCCCAGCACACACACTGTATTAGTTTTGCATCTGTTGCTGTAATAAAATACCCCAGGAGAAGCAACTGAGGTGGGAAAGGCAGAATAAATTTTAATATTTTAATCCACAGTTCCAGGTTATAGCATAGCATTTTGGGGGAAGTCACAGAGGCAGGGGCTTGAGACAGCAGGTCACAGCACATCCATGGTCAAAGGCAGAGAGTAAGGAAGGCACAACACATCCATGGGCAGAGGCAGAGAGTGAGAAAGGTGATTAGAGGCAGAGAGTGAGGAAGGCATAGCACATCCATGGGCAGAGGCAGAGAGTGAGGAAGGCTTGCATGTCCCTCTATGCTCGCCTTACTTTGTTCAGTCTCATACACTTCAGGATCCCCTGTCTAGGGAATTGTGTCACCCACAATGAGAAGGTCTTCCCAACACCTCAGTAAACTAATCAAACTAATTCCCCACGGACATGCCTACAGCCAAACCTGATCTTGAAATTCCCCCATTGAGACATTCTTTCCAGGGAGTATAGATGGTGTCAAGTTGGTAAAATGAACAATCATGCATATAAACCCTGGGTAGCCATAGCAGCCATGTGTAATCACAGCACTTGGTGGGCAGCAACGGGGGATTCTTGGAACACTCTGGATCACTAAAAATGTGGGAGTTAGCAAAATCTGGGTTCAGAAAGAGAATAATCAAGGTAGAAACCCATTGTCAACTTTGGGCCTCAACATGCATGCACTCACATATCCATGTGTGTACAAACATGACCCAAACACATTTGAACACTGTACACACCACACACAGACACACAGAGTAATACAGCAAAATATAATTCCTACCTCATTGCCATGTTGACAAAAAGCAACCTTAAGATGGAGCACTGGTTATATCCTCGCCTGGTCACAGCTACTCTGCTGTCTCCTGGACTCTGTGGTTGAGCCTCAATGAATTTCTCACACTCTCTCGGCAGCATCAGCAGGAAACAGTGGAGCCCAGTGGCACTCATAAACTAAGACGACCAAAATAAAATCATAACTCAGACACTAAACTCCCACCAGATTCCAGAGAGTAGAACCACAGCTTGTAAAAGTGAGTAAGCCAAACACAACACCTTGCAAAATAAGACATTTAAATAATGCCAGAGTCTCCTGATGAGGTAGATGAGATGTCCGAAGCACTGTTTTTCTTCCCTCATAGATATGACAAAATACTTGAGAAAAAAGAGGAAGGAAGGAAGGAGAGAAAGAAGAAAGGGAGGGAGGGAGGGGGGGAAGAAGGAAGGAAGGTATACATTAGCTCACATTTTGTGAATGCAGGCCTGTGTGGCAGGGAAGCCATGAGCCGCAGGGTAGTGAAGGGGCTAGTCACATGACACATCCAGTCAGGAAGCCAGGAGAGTTGAATGCTGGAGTTCCACTTGTTTCATTTTCTTGTTCAATCTGGAACACAAGCCTACGCCACTGACATTCAGTGCCTCTCTGGAACCCCTCCATGGACACACCCAGCAGCTTGTTTCTAAGGCATTGGTAAATGTTGTCAGGCGACTGTGAAGATTGACACCTCCCCTAGTATCTTCCCATGTAGGATCCCTTATGCTCACTGGCAGATGTGCTCTCAAAAACATTAGGATGCCCAAAGGCAGCAAACAAAAAATGCTCCCCTCCAACAATGCAAATCTTTAATATCAGAGACCGTACAGATCACTGAATAGATAATTTAACATAAATCATAAATGTATAGAATGACAAAACTTTAGGGAAAAATTTTAATATTTAGGACAGAATTATGAAACCAAAGGCATGATTCTAAAAAGGGCAAAGGACGCATTAGAACCCATTCATTTCCATTTGAGCCCTTGGCTGTGAGGAAGCCAATGTGCGGAGAAAGACTGGTGAGACAATGTTTATAAACCTCATATCTAACAAAGGACTCATAGCTAGGACGTGGAGAACACTCTCAAAGATTGAAAAAGCCACACTACTCTGACAGAAAACAGACAAAAGGTATGAAGAGACATTCCACTGAAGAGGATGTACTTAGGAAAAACAAAAAGAGGTGTAGAAAACTGAACATCCAGCTAACCTGAAGTCAAGGTGAGATGTGACCACACACCTACCAGAATGGTTACTACTTAGAAACAAACCGAATGCTAAAACAGCAAATGCTAGTGATGGCTGGAGGAAGAGATCACACCTAACTCGTTAGAAATGTTAAATTGTGCTGGCGTTACAGAAGATAATTTGTAAAGGTCTCATAAATCTAAGCCTGCCAGAACAATGAGATTCAGAAATTTTTCTCCAGACAAATAAATACTGATGTTTGAAATGATATGCATCATAGCCACTTAGCATGGCCATAGCCAAGGTGACTTTGAGCAGGAGGGGTGACATATAAAAGGCTTAGGACGATGATTATATTTCTCAGCAAGAGCAAGGGATGAACCGCTGGGGCATATAGATGAACTTTTAAGGAAATATTTTCAATGAGAAAAGTCTAGTTACTAACCAAAAGATTGCTGTAGAACTTCATCCATTCACCCTTCTTGAAGTGATAGCATCATGCACAAAGAACCCACCAATGGTCGGCAGAGGTTAAGGGTAGGGATGGGCATTGTGACCTGACTCTGTCTCACTCAAACTTGTATGTGGAGTCTTAACAATAGCATCTGGAATGTAGTTCTAGTTAGAAATGGGAACACAGCAGAATTAGTCAAGATGAGGTCAAAGTGGGCTACATCTGAGTGGCATTCTTTTAAAGGTGAAATTTCGATACACAAACATACAGCAAGAGCGCAATGTGGAGGTGAAGGTATAGAGCAGCAAGATGTCCAGCAAACCAGGGGAGCTAGAAGAAATATAGCCATTGTCAGAAATGCCTCAGAGGGAGTCAGACTTGCTAATCTCCCTGAGGATGTTGGGCTTCCACCATTCCAGAACTGTTTGGTGATACATCTTTATGTCTAACCTCCCAGTCGATAGAGCTTTCTTATGTCAGGAGAAAGTTGTGGGAGGAAAGTAGGAATGCCTATCAAAAGGGTAGCAACATCCATGAGTATCCTATCAGTCCTCGCACAGGTAAAGGGGAACTGCTACCATGCCCCATTGTCTCTTTGGCCTCTTCACACATGTCATTGTCTCAGCCCATGCTTCTAAGAGTAGAGGAGAAAAAGACGGTGCAAGGGAGGACTCAAATCGAACCTGTGGCAGCAGCACTGAGAAGGCAGTGCAGACGAGTGTCTTCTTGCTGACTTGTAAAGTGAATCTCAAATGCCAGCCCAGAAGAGGTGTTGGAACCAACCACAGCCATCGTGTGGCTCACCCACAGCCCCGCTTTTAAGCTGGGTCACCTAGAGATTCCTAAGGCTTTTGATGGCAGAGAAGGGTGGCACAAGCTCTTTCAAACAGCTCCTGTGTGCCTTTAGGTGCTGGGGCAGGAGGCTGAGATTATCATGTGACTATATCTCTGGCCATCCTATGGGTAAGTGTTACAGATGGCTGGAGCTATAAGGGTGGTCTGACTGGCTATTTGAGTGATAGTCATTTTGCTCAAGGCAGCCAGGGTAGACACAGAGACTCTAGCAGCTGCTAATTGGGGAGTCTTTCCTATCTCTGAAGTCTTCGGAACATGGGTTTATACATGTGTCTATAATACACACTGGAAGAGTTTATCACTAACACTAATCATGATTTTAACAGACTTTGACAGTGACTTAGTAGCACTTAGTGTCTGCCCCCTGTCCTAAGGAGAGGTGGTACCCTTCATCTCTCTCAGCTTGAGACCAAGCAAAGGTGGAGGAAATAGTTGTATGTCCTTTTACCCTTTGAAGAGTGTCCCTCTCAGATTTTCCATGTTTGCAGTAGAATACAACGTATGCCCTATGTGTGCACTGGTCTTCCTGCTTCCTGGAGTCAATCCTTTAATCTGTAAAGTGGGTATAATACTTTTCTCTCCCTATATTGACTGAAGAATTACAATGAAAAGAAAGTAGTGTGTAGGGCTTCTGGCAGATGGCTAGGCATAGGGAATATGCTCAATAAATGTTACTTCCCTTCGGCCTTCAGTTCATTCAGGACTCAGTTAAACCCTCTGACAGACCAATTTACACGAAGGTTGGTGGAATGAGAGCAGTTAGTTTTTATAGGCCTAACTTATGCCCAGCTAATGACCTGTGGACTCCTGCATGGTTGGGCTCCACTAGAGATATCAGTGAAACCTGAAAACAGGAGCGAGTGCCAAGTAACCTCAAGGAAGGATCTCTGTAGGGTCTACCACACCAGGCTGGCCAGAGATGTTTTTCCAAGATGTTACAGTTCTTCAAGGATGAAACCAATAGACATAATACCATGAATGGGGAAAGCCAGGAGGCTGCAACCCTATACAAATGACCTGTGCAGCCAAGCAATGCGGAGAGCAGGAGAAATAGTCTTCACCTGGGAGGAGGACCAAGTGGTTATCCAACCCCAAATGGACAGTCCTGAAACACACATCCAAGTCACATAGAGACTGAGCAGCTTGTACTTATATATTCAGGGACACACACACACACACACACACACACACACACACACACACACACACACTGAAAACAGAAGCTATGAGTTTGACAGACAGCAAGCGGGAGCATATGGAATGGTTTTGAGGAAGAAGGGGGAAGGGAAATGACAGAATTATATTAAAACCTCAAAAATAAAATGATAATTTTAAAAGGGATGTTGTAGCTCTTTTGTGCATTTGGAAATGTGAGACATAAAGCTGCATCCATGTGGAAGCCTTAAAGTCGAGTGCCAATGGTTTTTGAGAATGAAATGAGTTCTTTGTTGGGATCTTGAGGCAGTTACTGTAATGGTTGGTGTTAAATGGGGCTCGTGGAGCATGCCTGCTGCGCCTTCCTTCTTTTAAAGATTCACACACTTTTAGTGTGTGTGCATGTGTGTGTGAGTGTGTGTGTATGTGAGTCAGTGTGTGTGAGTGTATGTGTGTGTGAGTTGTGAGTGTATGTGAGTGTGTGGGTGCATGTGTGAGAGTGTATGTGTGTATGAGTGTGTGTGAGTGTGAGTGTGTATGTGTGTGTGAGAGTGAGTGTGTGTGTATGTGTGTATGTGAGTGAGTGTGTGTGTATGTGTGCATGTGTGTGTATGTGTGAGTGAGTGTGTGTATGTGAGTGTGTGTGTGAGTGTGTGAGTGTGTGTATGTGAGTGAGTTTATGTGCGTGTGTGAGAGTAAGTGTGTATGTGTGTGAGAGTGAGTGTGTGTATGTGTGTATGTGAGTGAGAGTGTGTATGTGTGCATGTGTGTGTATGTGTGAGTGAGTGTGTGTATGTGTGTGTGTAAGAGTGTGTGTATGTGAGTGTGTGAGAGTGTGTGTATATGTGTGAGAGTGGGTGTGTGTTTGTGTGTATGTGAGTGAGTGTGTGTGTATGTGTGTGTGTATGTGTGAGTGAGTGTGTGTATGTGTGTGTGTGAGTGAGTGTGTGAGTGTGTGTGTATGTGAGTGTGAGTGTGTGTGTGAGTATGTGTGTGTGAGAGTATGTGTGAGAGTGAGTGTGTGTGTATGTGAGTGTGTGTGTGTGTGTGTGTGTGTGTGTATGTGTGTGTTTGTTCATGCCTGGGTGTTCACCTGTGCCTCACTTTCATGCAGTTGCCCATGCAGGCAAAGGTGGCAGATGTCCTAGAACTGGTTACAGGTGGTGTGTGCTTGCCCAAGTGAGTGTTGAGGACTGACCTGGGTCTCCTATGGGTTCACCCCATGTTCTTAACTGCTGAGCCATTTCTCCAGACCCTGTGGGTCTTATGCTTAATTCTAAAAGTTCAAATATTGATTCTGCCTCCGACCATCTATGACCTTGAATAAGTGGCTCAGATTAATTTTCTTTGCCTTCTTTCTGGGGGTGGGGGTAACAGAGTGTCTGCCTCTCAGGACTGTGATGAGAATTAAATAAATTCATTTAAGCAAAGCCATCAGAAGAACCACCCTTGCATTGGGAAATTCTTATAAAAATGTTGACTATTATTAATGTTATTTCAAGCATGGGGAAACTGGAAAAAACGAATATGGCTCCAGGAAGACACCTTGTCCCCGAGGACTCATACAGAAGTCTGTGGCAGGGGATGCCTTGGGATGAGGCAGTGGCTTCTTATATTGTACGTAATTGCAGTCATTTCAGTTTATTAATATGAATGGCATAAAGACCTACACTTGAAGCATGTAATGCAGTGATCTAATTAGGAGGGAAAAGTAGTAAAGGAACCACTGAAGTATTTGAGAGGAGAAATAAAGTGGAGGGGGGAGATGGTTGGGGACGCAGGGGCATAGATGAGGTGACTCAGAGTATGATATAGCTCATATGAGAAGGTTGGCGCCTATCCCCACCACAGCAACAACGTGCAAGGTAATGAGGCCACAGCATGGAGGTTCAACTTAAAGCCACAACCAGAATGGGTCTATTGAGTGGGAACATGGGATATGACAGAGAAGCCACTCTAGTGATAGCACTGAGTTAGAGGGAGGATGCCAGGATGGTTCACCTTTTTCCAGCCTTCTGCTGCTTCCAGCCTGTGGTATCTTCTGCTGACCAGCCTAGCTGAAGGTCAACTGACAATGACCAGTGACCCTCAGGCACCTGCCATATCAGGCAGACCAAAGCGGGCATGAGGAATAGAGGATAAAAAAGGCTCAGGACTGGCAAGGTCCTTCATTGCTGTGAGCACAGGGATGTATTTTAGTCTCCAGTTTACAGATGCTGTTATTGAGGTCAGGGGAAGTTAATGATTCAGATACTCAGAACTGGCAAAGCAGCAGAAGCAAGAACAGAATCCAAACTGGTCTGCCTTTGTCTCTCCCTGTGCATCTGGACTCGGTGTTTCCCACACGTACTTCATTCTAGACTGACCACATGGGCTGTGGGGACCTTGGCAGAAACTGCCCTCCAACTCTGGTTGCGCTCAGACTCAAGGGCTGTGTTTGCTTGCCTTGAAGGAGCATCGCTTTAATGGTGAGATTTCACGCACCAGATAAGATGGGGGAGATCCACAGGATATGGTTTTTTTCCTGTTTAAGCCATAGCCCAAGCCCTTGATCACATTGGAAAGCAAGCCAAGCATATCAGAACTCACTGTGGGAGCTTTGAAAACGTTAGTCTCTTTCATCCCTGGAGACCCGGAGTCAATGAACTATGAGAGTCCTAAGAATTTAAAGTACCTGCTTTTGAAACATTCTTCATGACTCTGAAGCCCAGTTTTGGCTGGTCCATCTGCTCTGATGGTCTGCACGGGTGGGCACAGTTTGCCTTGTTTGAATTAAGTTCCCTGTTTAAAGGTCCTATTAGCATCCAGGCTGCTTCAGATTCTGATGTGAACATAAGGGGAGGCTGGGAGACTTTTCCAATCCTAGGATCCATAATGGTCTCTCTACCGTGGGCTAGAATGGTCCGGCAGGGACACACTAGGAAACTCTTATGCAAACAGGCAGTTGTCTATCTTGAGAAGAAGGAACTCGCTGTCCTATTTCTGTTTTCTTGCGTCTTAGCCTTCTAACATTTTACATTTGTGTTTAAGAGCCAGGGAAAGCTTTTTACCAAGAGAAACTGCTTGGAACATGAAGGCATCTCATTCACTGTTCCCAGACTCTCAGAGTTCTTGGGTTTGCTGGATATTTGGGGCTAAAATTTAGACACAGGGATGTAGGAGTGTCTCTATGTAAGTCAGTACAGGGGTGTTTCAAAATAGCCGTACTTGGAGTGGTTTCATAATTTACACACGGTATGCACTCACTGATAAGTGGATATTACCCCAAAAGCTTGGAATACCCAAGATACAATCCACAGACCACATTGAAGCTCAAGAAGGACGACCAAAGTGCAGACACCAAAGTGCAGACGCTTCAGTCCTTCTTAGAAGGGGGAGAAAATATTCATAGGAGGGGATATGGAGACCAAGTTTGGAGCAGAGACTGAAAGAAAGGCCACCCAGAGCTTGCCCCACCTGGGGATCCAGCCCATATACAGACACCAAACCAGGACAATATTGTGGATGCCAAGAGGTGCATGCTGACAGGAGCCTGATATAGCTGTCTCCTGAGAGGCTCTGCCAGAGATTAACAAATACAGAGGTGGATGCTCACAGCCAGCCATTGAACTGAGAACAGGGTTCCCAAAGGAGGAGTTAGAGAAAGGACTGAAGGAGTAGAAGGGGTTTGCAATCCCATAAGAAGAGCAACAGTATCAACCAACCAGACCCCTCCAGAGCTCCCACGGACTAAATTACCATCCCAAGAGAACACAGGGATGGATCTATGACTCCAGCCACATATGAAGCAGAGTATGGCCTTGTAGTGTATCAGTGGGAGGAGAGACCCTTGGTCCTGTCAAGGCTCAATGCCCCAGTGTAGAGGAATGCCAGGGCGGGAAGGTGGAAGGAGTGGATAGGTGGGTGAGCACCCTCATAGAAGCAGCGCGGTGGGGGGGGTAATGGATTTCTGGAGGGGGAACTGGGAAAGGGGAGGAAAGGGGATAACATTCAAATTGTAAATAAAAAAATTCAATGAAAGCAAAAGGAGAAAAAACTCTCTCTATATATGTATATATATGCGTGTGTGTGTGTATGTGTATAAATTCTACTAGCTTACTAATGAACATTCTTCTGAATACACATTGGAATGACTGTTATGAGCTTTAAAACATGGATGTAAATTTTCACCCCTTAGCATCCCAATGAAGCTTTATTTGGGGGGGGTGATTTGGTTACTATTGATTTTAAGTTTCCTAACATGATTCTGATGAATCAGTGCACTGAGAAGTATCAAGCATAGTTACATCCCTACTTCATACATGAAGAACATATAACTTGGGGTCTGTGTATAGTACGTAAGGGCTGTGTGGCTTTAGACATTTAAATTCTGTAAGCCAGTAGTATGCTTAGTCTGCATGTGGACTAGAGTGGGATGGGAAGAAAGGGGGGTTGTTAGTGCTAAAAGAATTGTCTATCGAAGAATTAATTGTGTGTGCATTTGTATGTTTGTGTGTGTGCATACATTTGTATATGTCTGTATGTGTGTGGTGTGGTATAGTATGTGTATGTGGTATGTGTGTATGTGTGATGTGGTATGGTATGTGTATGTGGTATGTGTGTATGTGTGATGTGGTATGGTATGTGTATGTGGTATGTGTCTGTGTGTGTGCATGTGTGTGTATATGTGTGTATGTATGTGTATGTGTGTGTGTATGTGTGTGTGTGGTGTGTGTGTGTGGTATATGTGTGTGTGTGTGTGTGTGTGTGTGTGTGTGTGTGATGTATATCTTGTTGAGTTTGGGCATATGCATATCCATGCTGTATGTATGTATGTATGAAGGTCAGAGGACAACATTCTGAAGTCTGTTTTCATACATTCTTGTCATCAGGTCACCATTACCTGCTGAGCCATCTCACCAGCACTGTGGAAAAGTTTAACACAATAGCAATGGGTAATTTGATTTTTTTGTTTTCGCCACACATTGGTAATTTAAAGCAATCTTGTGGCAGCCCCCATTTTATGGTTTCAACTCTCCATGTTTTGTCATCTCGGCTCAAGAATGGTATGGACATCCTAAGTGGGAAGGTCCAGAAGTCAGCTATAAGTTGAGTGTGATTCGGTGTAGTGATCAGGCCTTTTAGCATCTCACGTGTCCAGGCAAAGGTGTGCATCACCCACGTGTGCAGCACTTCTCTGCTGGGGATACTTCCCACCTGTTACTCACTGAGTAGCAAACTGAGATTGGATTGATCGCCCTGTCTTACCATGCTTGCATCTAAGTCACCTTCATTTTATTGCCTGCCTTCAAAATATCAGCTTGATGCTAATCACTTTACCGCGGTATATTAACATAATTGTTCTATTTATTATTATTTTGTTAATCTCTTAGGATACCTAGTTATAAATTAAATGTTACAGGCATGTGGGGTTAGGAAAGTATATAAGGTTGTGTGTTACCCATATTTTAAGGCATCCGCCAAAGGTCTTGTGATGTATCTGCTGTGGAGAAGGAAATTGGACAGTTGTAGTACTAGGGTATTCTTCTCCTACGGGATATACACTCAACCACATTTCCCCTTTCCAATCTTAGACTGTCTCCATCCTTTCCCTTATATTATATCTGCAGAAAATAGACATTTTCAGCATTTTGAGCAAATTATCCCAGCCTCCATCCTGCCTTGAGTCCGGGGAGACATTACTTTTCTAATACATAATCTCAGAACAGAGAGATGAAGGACAGAATAACAATAGGTGTTCAATTCTGGTTGAAGTTATGATTTATGAAGTGCTGTATCAGTTGGCCTTATGCATGCAAAGATCGCTCATCACAGCGCCACTGTGCCCTGAGCACTCACCACGGTCTCCTTTGATTTACATCACAATCCCCCCTGTGGACTCTGTATTTGTCCTGGGTTTACAGAATTCAGAGCAACTGCTCCCATTTATATGGAATTCACAGCCATCACCTACCTCACTTATATGGAAGTCATGGCCATCACCTGCCCCCATCTATACAGAATTCACAGCCAGCACCTGCTGCCACTTGAGGACAAGGTATGGCCATCTCACTAAACTGCATCAGCTATTTTTCAGGTATCACGTCACTTGGAGAAACCCTTCCTTGTTGCTTCTATCCTTGAAGGATCTGGTTTCATCTGACACCTGACCCCTCATCAGCTTCTCCTCACCGCATCTGTCTGGTCTCGTGTAGCCCAGGCTGAACTCCTTTGTTGACTGATTCCTTCTGGTCGATGCTCCTGCAAGCGCCATTGCTGGCTGAAGCAGTGCTTTTGTAACTTTCCATCTCTACCCACAGACTGTCCACCATCTCCAGCCATGCACTTCCGTTCCTCGCAGAACCATTTGCAGGAAACATTCATTTTCTACCTCATTATCGCAGTGGCCATTACAATTACCACCGGCTTCTTAATTCATAGCTCCTCTAATCACTGTGACAATTATGGTTAATTCACAGCGGCTCTTATTGTTATTGATATTATTCATTTATGCAGTTTCATTTTTAATAGGGTGATGGCTTTAGCCAGGGCATCCCAGGTCTCGATGGGCCAAGGGTACTGCACCATGCAATATGGTGCAAACAAAATAGTTCAAGCTTCCTTAGGACAGAAACCAATATCAGAAAAATAAAAGGAACTGAGGAAAATAAACCACTCCTAATTTCAACACTCTTGCAAAATTGCTTTACGTTTTTTCCTCATGCTTCTTTCTAAATGAGCCAGATGCTTCTGTGCTGTTGTTATTACAGTGACTGGTTTTGTAGGATTTCCCCTTTCAGTTAACGCATATCCAAATACCATTGTGTTACTGTACCTAAAAGTTACTTGTTTATTTGTTTGTTTTGGAGACAGAATCTCACTACGTATCCTCGGATGACCTAAAACTCAATGTGGAGAACAGGCTGGTGTCAGACTCACAGAGCCTCTGGACTCGGAATGCTGGGTGTGCCAGGCTATTCCCAGTGGATTAGAATTTGAGTCTCTAACAGAAGTGAAACTGTCAGCCTATTCCCACGGTGCTGTGTTCACTGCCTGAGCCAGGCTGAAGTGGAATGTGTGTTGTGATGTTTGTTTCATGATCGGTTTGTAAGCTATCAGCAGAGGCTGAGTACAGAGAGGTTCTGCAAAACCCCAGGACAGACATTTTCTTTGCTTTTATTTTTTCACCATCCATCTATCTATCTATCTATCTATCTATCTATCTATCTATCTATCTATCTATCTATCTATCTATCTATCTATATTATTTTTTAACTAATTGCTTTATTTATTTATATTCCAGACTTTGACCCCCTGACAGTTCCCCCTTCCACAGTTCTTCATTCCATTTCTCCTCCCCTGTGGCTCTGAGAGGGTGCTGCTCTCAGGCATCCCCCTTTCCTGGGGTCTTACGTCTCTACAGGATTAGATGCATCCTCTCCAACTGAGGCCAGGCAAGGCAGTCCTCTGTACATATATACAGGAGCCAAGGAACAGCCTCTCTGTGTATGCTTTTTGGTTGCTGGCTTAGTGTCTGGGAGCTCCCAGGAGTCTGGGTTAGTTGAGATTGTTGGTCTTCCTGTGGGGTTGCCATCCCCTTTAGTCCCTTCAATCCTTCCCCTGACTTCTCCATAGTGGTCCCTGACCTCAGTCTAATAGTTGTCTGTGTGTGCCCGCATCTGCCTCAGTCAGTTGCTGGAAAAGCCTCTCAGAGGACAGCCATGCTAGGTTCCTGTCTGTAAGCACAACATAGCATCATGAATAGTGCCAGGCTTTGGTGCCATCCGTGAGATGGATCCCAAGTTGGATTGGTCATTGGATAGCCTAGGAAAGGCATTTTCAGTGCACACTCTTCTCTTGCTTCATCAACTTTCAAGCAGATGCTGAAGATCTATCTTTTGATCAATAGAGTAGAGTAGAGAAAGTTGGTAGTTGGATATAGATTTGTCTCTGTCTTACTGTTATAGATGGGCACGTGACTTCAATGAACAGTCCTGGGGGCTCATGGCCTTACTGAGCACATCTAGGAGGCTATGATGTCACTGAGCAGTCCTGGGGGGCTATGATGTCACTATACATCCCTGGGAGGCTATTCTTGGCTATTTTGCTTTGTCAGCTTGAGAAGTACCCTAAGGACAGCTGCCATTCTTCAGATTTCTTGTACCTAGTCCAAAAAGCCTGAAGCTTTTTAAAATGTCAGCCTCCTCATTTTATTGGTTGCAATGTTAAAACTTTAAAATGCATCTTAAAAAATTGGGAGAGGTATGATTTAGAACAAAATATATTGTCTCCTGCCTATGAAAATGCTATAATGAAGCCATTATTTTGTAAGCCATTTAGTAATAACTATACAAATATTAAACATCTTCTATAACTTAACTGTAAAAGCATGGACTGTCTTAGTTTTACATATAGTTAATCATGACCCAGACAAAATTTGTCAACCTGCGTGTTCGTCCTGCCACCCCAAGCCATGACCTTTCTTCTTTATACCTGCAGAACACTGTGTTAACTTATTACCCTGTCATTTACAGGCTCATCCCCCTGTGCCTGAGCGCCCAGGTGGTTTTCAGGTTTTACTATTGAGCAAAAGACTGCAGGGACCAATTTCATTCCACCATCATGTCCCTTTCATGTAAGAACCTCCTCCAAGCACATCCAGGGAGTGGGGATATGGACTTAGGAGGAATGAGCTTGTAGACAGCAGTGAGGCTCTCTGACAGCTTTCCGAGAGATTCACAATGGTTTACCTTCTCCCTTTTACACAGCAGATGGCTTCTTCATACCCATTCAGGGTAATCAATGGCAATTATTTAAAACCCTGAGAAAACAACCTGAAAGAAATTTGCAAAATGAAAATATGCTAACACATTTTTTTTGGTCAAGCGAATGATTGCTGTCTTCCTCTTCTCTCCATCTTCCCCATTTTCTTTCCCTCCCAGAGTTCCTTCCTCTTCTTTTTCCCATCCTTCCTCTCTCCTCCCCATCCTTACACCCATCTTTCCACCTTCCTCCTCATTTCTTATATTTTTTCCCCTCAACCCCCCTTTTTTTACCCTTGCCCTAAGTTAGGGGAAGGCAGGAAAAGTGACGAAACAAATATGGTATGGAACTAAAAGAGAGAATAGCATAGCTAAGATGTGTATTATCATGATGCTCCTGGAAATAACACACATCAACATGGAGTTTAACAGCACACACATAATAGCTAGTGGGCAAACGTTATTCCCATTTTACAAATGGTGGAACTAAGCCTCAAGACGATGCCACCATGACTCGACTGGGGTCACCTGGCTGGTCAGCTGTCTAGCTGAAATGTTGTCTCCCATCTCATCCCTTGGTCTCCTGGCTTCTGTATCTGTGATCTTTTGACAGATAGCATCTATTTACTGAAGGAGTTTCCCTACAAAGTAGGCATGGGGCAAGCTAATGAATTGGGTAGTTAGGGCCATGTGGGATGATCGTCATAACAGAACCAGCTGCCATTCTCTGCAGTGCTCTGAGCAAGGATACATCTGTAGCAATGTCATAGAGTAGCTATTCTCCTTAAAGATGAGGACAGGGGAGAGCCGGGAATAGCTTGAGATGCAGTGGTTGGTATCAGAGCCAGGGTTTGAAAGCAGGAAGTCTAAAAGTGGAGCTACTATTCACAACAGTAACAGAAAAGTTGGAATCACGAGCTAGCCTTGGGAAACCCTTCCTATCATTGCGCTCTGCTAAGTTCATTCCATCTGAAGGGACTTTCTCCCATTTTGTCCTGTATGAAGAAATGGCTTTCAGTCTCTGTGCACAGTCAGCAATGTTGACAGCAGCACGGCATGAAGAAGAGCGGTGCAGAGGCTCTTTGGCGCTTCTGAAGTTAGATCGCCTACTGTGTGCCTTGTGACGTAAAAAGGAGTTCTGAATCCCTTTGTTCTCTACTTTTATGCTGCCTGAAGGAGAAAAAAAGACCAAAAAAATTGCCCTTTGAAATTCTCTTCTATGTGAAAAAAGTCAGCAGAATCCTTGGGATCGAGAGCTCCATCCCTGATGTAGAACTGCAGTATTGCTGTTCTGATTGGCAGCACCCTGGGGACTCTGCCTGCTGGGGAGAGGATGCAGAGTCGGTTCTTTACACGTCTCCATCCCGTTCATGAAATTCTGTTCCTCACAATTCTTTCAAACCATGAATGAGATGCTTTGAGCATTCTTTAAAGAACATTAAAAAAGAACAACTAATAACTACTAATAAGCTTGACTCTTGCCTTGTCTTCTGAATGGCAGTGTCATGCTTTGAACTGATGTTGTGCAAAGAGGGAGGAAGGTGCTGATCCGGAAAGTGGCCCAAGCCTCATCCTCTGGAATCCTAATAGGAGTTATAAATTTCCTCACCCACCATCTCATCTAGTCCTTATCTCCTCTCTCTCTCTCTCTCTCTCTCTCTCTCTCTCTCTCTCTCTCTGTTACAAAAATAGTTTTGACTGTTTGCATGATCACTGGCTTCCCTAAAATAATGACATAGAAGCTCCTTGTGCCCAGGATTAATCAAGCAACTGGTAGACCTTGCCTTTTGCACTAAGTACAATGTGAGCCTTCATTCTCAGCTCCACATCTATGGGAATGTATGTGGACATTTTCCTTCTTGGAGCTTGGATTGGGCATCATTATATCCATAGGTTACTGCAGGTCTCATGCCTAGTCAGAGAACCTTCTTTTCAGTAGGTGACACTGAACACAGAGACCCATGGCAGGTCAAACTGCAGAGAGTAAGGGTCAGTGAATTACCCATACCTAAATGGAGCATCTGTACCATAGCCTGTCCTCCAAGATTCAGAGATCATCATAGCGGAGGGAGCAGGAAGGTTGGAACATCCAGAAGTTGCATAGTAGCATAGTGTTTTCCAGATGTGACGAGCTCTTTGCTCACATGAACCACATAAGTGCACAGTGGGTGTGGTTGCCTGCAGAAGACCAGCATAGGACCGACTCCGTCAAAATTCCAACATGGATGTAAGAGGGATATCTTAGGGTTTCCATTGCTCCAACAAAAACACCATGACCAAAAAGCAGGTTGAGGAGGAAAGGGTTAATTCAGCTTACACTTCCAGAACATAGTCCATCACTGCAGGAAGTTAGAACAGGAGCTCAAGCAGGGTTGGAACCTGGAGGCAGGAACTGATGCAGAGGCCATGGAGGAGTGGTGCTTACGGGTTTGCTTCACATGACCTACTCAGCCTATTTTCTTTTCTCTTCCTTCCTCCTTCCATTCTTCCTTCCTCCTTTCTTTCTTTCTTTCTTTCTTTCTTTCTTTCTTTCTTTCTTTCATTTTTTGTTTGTTTGTTTGTTTGAATCTTGGTTTAATTCTTCCCCATGAATGATAACCCTAATCTCCACTTTATTCTGTCCAATTTTTTCTTTTATTGGATTTTTTAAAATTTGCATTTCAATTGTTATCCCCTTTCCTGGTCTCCCCTCCAGAAACCTGATATCCCATCCCCCCTACCCCTGCTTCTATGAGGGTCTTCCTCCCCACACTCACCCACTCCTTCCCACCTCTCCACCCTGACATTTCCCTACACTGAGGCATTGAACCTTGATAGAACCAAGGACCTCTCTTCCCATTGATGCCCGACAAGGTCATCCTCTGCAACATATGTGGCTGGGGTCATGGGTTCATCCCTGTGTATTCTTTGAATGGTGGTCAGCCTGCTTTCTTACAGAACCCAAGACCATCATCCCAGGGAATGGCTCCACTGACAAAGAGCTGGGTTTTCCCCGTTGATCACTAATTGAGAAAATGCCTTCCAGCTGTATCTCATGGAGGCATTTCCTCAACTGAGACTGCTCTAGCTTGTGTCAAGTTGATACACAAAACCAGCCAGTAGAATGGACTCATGAATTCCCAACCCTCAGTGGGGTAAAATTTGTATTTGATGGCAGCTGGTGGAGGGGAGAATCAGTTTTCTTCAGGGATAGGGCCCTAGGTATTTTGACCATATATTCTTGTGCATACCAACTTCACTAACTAAACTCTCTCTTTGTATGTGTGTGTTTGTATACATATACATATACATATATATACATATATATGTGTGTGTATGTATATATATGTGTATGTGTATATGTATGCATGTATATGTGTATAGGTACATATATATATGTGCTTGTAAATATGTATGTGTTTGTAAATGTGTGTGCACATGTGTGCACCTGTGGTGTGTGTGTGTGTGTGTGTGTGTGTGTGTGTGTGTGTGTGTGTGTGTGTGTTTGTGTGTATGAGGTTGGAAGTGGGGGTGGTAGGACCTGGGAAACATTGAAATGGAGAACTGGTGGGTGGACTTAATCAAAACACAAACAGGTTGTATATATGTATGAAAAAATTAAAGATTAAATAAAAATACTTTTATAACAGGAAAGCCAGGAATCAATTTTATTTTTTAAGTGGTTTGAAAAGTCAAGTAGAGTCATTCGTATAGAGAGAGACTGAGGAAAGTGTGTCATTTCTAGGTCTGGCGTCTTCGGTATATCTCACTACTGTTTACAACACGGCTACATAACATTCACAGCAGGCACCACGAGATGCCTGACAGTGTTTTCTGGTCCTGTCCTTTACAACGCTGCTATACTGGTGATACAATGGGCCCCTTATACACTAGCTTAATTTTCAGTTCAAGATAGCCAAGATCTGAAAGTTTAGTTAGGAACATAAATAAATAATATCTCACTAAGTCCTAAAAGTACAGAATGCTTCCTGGATTTGAGTTATATTGCAAACCTGTGCTATATAAATGCACCGGAGTCAAAATAGTCTTTCTGTCCCACATTGTAATTTTTTATTTGAGATTGCACGCCAGGAGATACCTGTGGAGCTCACTTGTCTGATGTAAGCAGAGACAGTAAGACCAGGTATTCCATCATATTGGTAAAGCAATAAAATGGGATGAGATGATATAATGCACATTTCTCACAGATTCCATAAATGTTAGCTCTAAAAGTCTTATTTCTCTGGAGCTGGAGAGATTGCTCAGTGGTTAACAACACTTGCTACTTTTGCAGAGGTCCCTGGTTTGGTTACCAGTGGCCACATGAGCTGGCTCATACCACTTGTAATTCTAGTTCTAGGGGACTTACGGAACCCTTCTGATGGTATCCATGTGCTGCTTAGACTTAGACAGACAGACAGACACACACACATACACACACACACAGATACACACACATACAAAGAAAACAGATTTATATGCAACATATAAATCCCTGCTTTTCTTTACTGATGCCTCTGTTCTTGATGTCACCTACTTCAGTAAGGGACACAATTTCCCACCTACCCTAATAGTAAGATTCTGAGTGTCTTTATGATTCTGCACTTTTCTCACATCCAATCTGGCACTATGTTCTAAACATTCCGGAAAGTTCCCTGCAATTGGATTCTTCAGTCCAGCTCCTCAATGTAGAGTCTTTGGACTCTTGGCTCATGGATGGATGTTTTCACGTTATAGCATGAAAAACAGAACCACCTCACTGTTCAACTTCAGGATGATAGCCAAAAGCCCCAGACCACATGGGATTCCTTAAGTAGGTTCTTGAATAGGAGTAACGTCTAGATCTGAGAGGACCCTCATGGTTCTGAACTGCTTAGAAGGCATTTGAGAACATGGAGAAGGGATGGATAAGCCTCTCCCTCCACCATGCACTCTCACATCAGTGCCAGTTCCAGCCTAAGCAGGAATTGGTATTCTGAAACAAAGGACTCTTTTGTTCCAATGATGTTCAAACAGACAAAGCTAAAGCAACTTAGCGGTTCACTGGTACATACGTGTGGTGGTTGGAATGAGAAACGTTCCATGTAGGCTCAGGGATTGAAGACGTTATCATCAGTTGAGTGTGCTGTTTGGGGAAGCAACATAGGAAGGAAGTCCATCACTGTGGGTGGACTTTGAGAGTTCATGGCTTCCTTTTACTTGCAGTTCACTCCCTCTGCTTCTTGCTTATGGTTGAAGGTCTGGTGTGATGTTGGATTACATCACAACAGTGCCCTCAGATGCCTTGGCCATGGTGGACAGAGCGGAAGGAGGAGGTCATGCATCTGAAAATATAGGCAGGAATTTTCATCTAATTTACACCTGGTATCTTTTTGTCTTGCCTGCCGCTATTCACTAATTTCTAACACACTGTCTTGCCCGATCTGAAGACGAAGGTGTTTATATTTTCTTTCGTTTTTGTGCTCACAGGAGGGATTTTCTTTCTTCCCACTTTTAAATAAAATTTATTTTATTTCTGTTTATGTGTGTCAGGGGGAGGTTGTGCATATGTGTGTGGAATCCCACAGAGGGAGAAGCATTGATTCCCCTGGAGCTGGGTTGTAGGTAGTGGTAATCCACTCAGTGTGAGTGCTGGGAACCAAATTCAGATCCTCTGAAAGCACAGCGACTGCTGAGCTCTCTTGTCACCACTCCCTACTTTTAAACTTTGAGAGTTTGATAGGTGAATACAATGTGGTGAGATCATAGCTACCAGTAACTTCTTGACCCACATTGCCTCTCTGACTCTAGTTAGCATTGTCTGCATGCACATCTGTGTGTAGGTGACTACAAGAGACTCCTCAGGAATCTCAGCAGTGTACAGTGGCATGAAAAACCATGTGCGCTCGTGGTTTTCAAATCTCACTGTACACTGTACTCTCTGGACAGAGTTTGTAAGAACACAGATTGGTTTATTTCCAGAATTTCTAGCTAGGATATTCTGGAATGTGGTTTTAGAAGCTGTGTTTTTAACAGATTCCCAAGAGCTGCCTACATAACCTTAGCTAGTACTTGCGAAGGACGCAAGGAGAGCTGTGAGCTCTGAGGTTTGTCTTGTTTATGTGTATGCAGCATCACAGAGCTAGAAGGCAGGGCAGTGCTCATGTGACTTTGGAAAATGACGTGCCTCTGTAGAAATGGGTGTGGCCAGTGTATGATGTTTGTCACGCTGAACTCCACTGATTGGAACTTCAGGTGTAAGTTTCCCGTTTTGATGTCAGTGAGATGCTAACAGCCTGAGCATGTCCTTTAAGAACAGTAAGCCCGCTGCTCTATGTTCTTCCCATTGGCTGGGTCCCCTAGAAAGGCTCTGGGTGTCAGGAGCTATAAGGATGCATCCTGTGCTGTGGTGACATTTATTTCTCTGTTTTGACTGCATTTGCCTTGGCAAAACCTCACATCTCTCCAAGATAGCTCCAGAATCTTTTCTATGCATCCTCCCTGGCCTTTCTAAAATAGTTATTCCTACAAGTTCCATAAAAGAATATGAGAATATTAGAATTGTATCAGACTTTCTAGTGATTTATCACTTCTGTGTTAGCTTAGTAACTCTGAAAATCAGATTGTGTGTGTGCACACATGTATGTATCTTTTATTCTTCCCAACCAAAAGATGTTTGCCAAAAAAAAAACCAACCAACCAACCAACCAACCAACCAAACAAACAAACAAAAAGCCCAACAACATACCAGCTCCCCTTTATGCACCTTGCAGCCCTTTCTTCTAGGTGGCCAACCTCTGCTTTGTTTGCTAGGCCTCAGACTCCCTTGGGTGGGTACCATGTGTTCTCTGCCCTCTGCGTTCAAATCTGATACACTGTCAGAATTTTTAAAAGTTGATGACAAATTGATTTTCATCTGCTTCTTGGAAATGGGATACTGCATTAGGATGCAGGTTTCCACTTTCTACCCAGCCTCTCTCAGAGGGCAACAAGCAAAAAAGGCTTCCTTTTGCTTCAAAGTCAGGCTATGTGCTTGGGAGATGTATGAAAGCACCCGCAGTTGGCTGAGAGTCTCTCCTCTAATTCCGGGAACTGTGGCCTGGGCAAGATCAAAGCTTCATTCCTCTTTCTTCTGGAATCACCACTGCTCTTAATCAGCGACCACAATGATTTTGTTTTCTTGGAAAAAATGGGAGTCTTTTAACCTCATCCTTAATCTGAGTGTGGAGCCCAGCATTTGGTCTCAGTTTGATTTAACCACAGGCCTCTCCTGAGAACACTGAGTGAGTGGGAGTAGGTAGGGTGCAAGCAGCTTTGTGAAGGTGACTCTGAGTCCTACATGTTGGCAGGTCATACACTCTTTCCTTCCTGATAAAGGTCAGATAGGATCCACTTTAGGTTTGTGGCCTGCACTGCTGCTTTTCATCTCTGTTGTGGAGGGAAAACAGCCATTGACAAGGTAGGTACAAATAGATATGGTGTCTTCCAATGAAACTTGATGCTTAAGATCAGGCAGCAGACTGGATTTGGTACTAGTGGAAACTTGTGGAGCCTGCTCTAATATGCATTTACTGAGCCTTCCACACTTTGTTTCTCATGATAAGCAGAGAACGTAGGGGGAGTGCACACATTCAATCAGAAGTATGGTCAGTTCTCTATGAAGGACCAATCTAGCTATTCCCATACAAATAGAAGTGAACTCATTCTTGTCTCCTGCTTTGGTCTAGATATTGTTTGCTTCCTTCTGGGATTCTGGTGTTTAAATTTATTTCTCATTGCGAGATATTAAAGTCAACTCACAACCCACACTATTGCTCTGAGAGATAGAGCCACAGAGCATGGTGGGGATTGGAAAAGTTCATCGTGAAGATCCACAAGATTGAGTCTTGGTGGCTTTAAAAGGAGGGAGCATGAGGGAGAGAAAGGAAAAGAGGAATAGAGAGGTGGTTAGAAAGAAGGGACACTACAGGGTTGGATGGCCATCTTTGAGATGCTCTGAACCATGTTGATACTCTGCCTGTAAGAAAACTTCCTGGTAAGTGTTCTAATGCTGTGAAGAGAGACAAGGACCATAGCAACTCTTATAAAAGAAAGCATTTAATTGGGATTTGCAGAGGTTTAATTCAGTGTCATTATGCAGACAGCAGGAAGGGACTCTGGGCTTAGCATGAGTTTTGACACCTCAAAGCCCACCCCTCATGACACGCTTTATCTAACAAAGCCACAACCCCTGATCCTTTCAAATAATGCTACTCCCTGATGATGATTTGATAGATTCAAATCTAGGAACCTATGGGGGGGAATTTAAACCACCACAAAAACCACTGGGATACTTGTCTCTGAGCCAGTAGAACGAGGAGTAACAATAAAAACAAAGGCTTTCCTCTATAAGGCACCCTACCTCAGATAGTTTGATAGAGTAACAAAAGTGGACTAAGACACCTCTCAGGTTTTGGTCTCAATTTTCAGTGTATTATTGAGAAGTAGCAAAGGGAGTTAGCCTAAAGAATAGATCTCTCTCTCTCTCTCTCTCTCTCTCTCTCTCTCTCTCTCTCTCTCTCTCTCTCTCCCCTAAATAAACAAAAACTTCACGGGCTTCATGTGCACATGGGATTAAATTAAGATTCTACTTCATCTTAAAACTTTGATGACACACAGACCTCCTTATGCTGTAGTTTAATGTTATTATTAGAAAAGTAAACCATGAGTGTGACTTATCAACTAAAAATCTAATCACACCATATCGCATTGGGAAAGGGACTCAGAACAGGAGGAAGTCAAATTAGTCTATTTAAAAAAGATGTCCAAAAACCATGTAGGTATGCATGGTTCCAACTGTAGGCTCAAGGTCCACAGACTCTAGAATGGGGATCATAGAAGCTGTGGTGTGGCAGAAAATGACTTTTCACCGTAACAAGTCCCACTGATTTCGAGAGTGTGCTCTCTTAATGAGATGCAGTAGTGGGGGTTAGAGAGATGGCCCCCTAGTTAAGAGCATTCACTATTCCCAAGAGGAGCCAGGTTCTATACTCAGCTCCCACGTGATGGATCACGACCTCTTATAACTCCAATTCCAGAGGACCCAACACCCTCTCCTGGTCTCCATGGGCACCGGACACACACATTGTACACAAATGTACATGCAGCAAAACACTCCTACACATAAAATAAAAATAAGCAATTCTTTCTTAAAAGGAGGCAGTGATGACTAAGGGTACATTGGCTGCTTGAAAATGTCGGTGTGAAGGAGTAGGGATCTGGAGTCATAGAATGGCCACCAGAGGTCAAAAATGCATGCAATTAGCTCCTTGACACCCATGTCTTGTAACAAGAAAGCAATTGGTTCAGCTTGACTAAGGTGGGCTAGTCACATCAGTAGATGCTTGTCTCAGAGGCAGTTCTAAAGATGGCAGCCTGTAGGAGTCTTCGAGAACCCAAGGACTGTAGCCTACTTCCCCATATCTCTTTGTCTTCTTAACCAACATGAGGTTAAGGGTTGGATAGACAAAAGTACCTTGGCTTGCTAGGTAGCTAAACCTTTCTTCACTCCATGTCTAGGATGGAGGGGTGGTGGAGTTTGATAACAAAATGCAAATGTGTGAGCTGGGCGATAGCTGAGTTGGAAAAGTATTTGCTGTGAAAGCCTGGGATGCTGAGTTGACTCTTAGAACCCACACTAGGAAAAATAAAACAAAACTCCACATGTGGTGGTATGGCCTTACTGCGCAGCGTTCTGCTCAAGCTACAACGTATTTTCAAATCTGCCTCTCAGTGTCTTTGCCAAAATAAAATGATGACATTTGATTGGGGTTTAGGTATAAACCATGAAGCTGAGTTCAGTCTTCACAATGTTGCTTCTGTCTTGTAAGCCAAAACAGATGGTTTCCTATCAAAAGAAGAAAACTCTACAAAACGGATAATTCTGTTGTTTTTTATTTCATGTGGACCAGACTGGCCTTGGATAGGGTATGTAGTTGAGTGTAGCTTTAAATTCCCAATCCCCTGCCTCCACCTCCCAAGTGCAAAGATTACAGATGCCTGCAGCCCTTCCAGCTCAGCAGAACATCCCTTTAAGAATGGAACTCCCAGACTGAGCAGTCCTACTCGAGGCTCAAAGAAGTGGCTTCCTTTAGGAACAGAACTCCCAGACTGACCAGTCCTACTCGAAGCTCATAGAAGTGGCTCCTTTGAAGTTGGGCTGCAACCTGTAGCCATGGCTCAAGGCTTCTTCCAGAAAGCCAGATCTAATGAATGTCAGATGCTGGTGGTGAGCGAAGATATTTATTTCAGCTTCCTTCTTTTTTTTTTTTTTTGGTTCTTTTTTTCGGACCGAAAAGGCTGGGGACCGAACCCCCGGGCCTTGCGCTTCCTAGGTAAGCGCTCTACCACTGAGCTAAATCCCCAGCCCCTTCAGGCTTCCTACTTTCTGAGCTTTAGTTCTCTGCAAATATGGAGATGGTGCCAGTCATGACGCCCCTCTTCTGAGGGAATGCCAGCCACAGACACCTGAGGAGTCACAGGACATTCTGTAGCAGGTGATGCTTAGCCACCTCAGCATGATGGCTCTGTGAATCACCGTAATGATGGTCTCCAGTGTTTGCCTAACACATCACCGAGTCTCTTAAAATCGGGCTTTAGAACCCATCTTGTCTTCTCTGCCCCAAAGTTTTAATTTTTCCTTCTTTCTACTAACAGACTTAAGACTGAACACTATGATTTTTCTCCAGGAAGCACAATGCCATTTCAGTTTAACTTTTGAAAATTCATATCAAATAATATATTCTGTGTTGAATTTTTCAACTCTTAGGAATGGAAGGCATTATAAACCATGGGCAGAGCACACTTATTTCCTTTCGCAGATTAAGAACCACATTGAATATTGGACTGGAGTAGAACTTTTAGCCTGTCTGCCTTCTCCAATCCCGACTTCCCTAAACACAACTCTAGCCCCAGGCGATGAGTGACTGAAGGTAGAAACTTAGCATTTAAAATGTCTCAGGGAAGAATGAGAGCAAAAATGTTCTTCAGAGCAAAGAATCGATAACCTAACTACGTTTAGGTCTCCCAAGTCTATGTGAAAGGTAATAGCCAGTACACTCCCTCCTTTAAAGCAATATGTATGCATTTCATTTTAACAGCAGAGAAACACCAAGCTTCATTTTGTATTGCCTTCTAGGGAGTTCAGAAGGACTGTGGGTCTCCTGTTACACTCAGCTTCATGGTCCTTCTTAAGAAAGGTGGCTCGCTCACTCAGGCCCACCATATTAACTAGCTTCTGTCCTGGTCCTCTAACTTATAAGCAAGCACCAGAAATGTGGAGTCTTAGAATAAGAGATATCTGTTCTCTTAGAGTTCTCATGGGGTAGAGGCCTTGAGTGAAGGTGTCTCTGGGCCGAGCTCCTGTACAGCCCTAGGGGAGATTTGTACTCTTCCTGACCCACCTCTCCTTTGTTTTTGTGGTTGGAGGCTGATGATAGTCTTTTATACTCTTTGTCTTGTAGCTGGATTGTTCTAGTCTCAATCAACAGCTTAGCCATTTTTATAATTTTGGTGTCTCTATATCCACAGATCTATTTATTGTCCTTTAATAGATTTGAGGATCTCCCCCAAACAAGGATTATCTTTAATTAACTAAATTTACAAACTCCCCAGTTCCAGGACCTGGAGAGATGGCTTAATGGATGAAATACTTGTTATGCCAACGCAAAGACCTGAGTTTCAACCTTAAGCTCCCATTTAAAAAGCTAGGTGTGGTGGCCAGTGCCTGTAATTCCTAATTGGAGAGGTCAAGGTTTCAGTCAGAGGCTGTCACATACAAAAGTGTATAATCTCTGAGGAATGACTTCCAAGTTTACCCCTGGACTCTACATGCACACATGTCCATGCATGAACATACGAACACAAAGACGCTGGACTCCAGCTTCAAATTGAAGTTCAGTTCTAAAAGCATCAATGAACATTGATTCATTCTTCAGCGATCATTCCAACCCATGCTTGTTTTGAGCAGTTTCTACTCCCATCTCAAATATTTAGGTAATATATTTGTCAATATGTCTGCTTCGCTTGAATCTTCCTACTCCCGTCTCTGCCGTGATAGGAAAGTACAGTTGTTTTAGGTTTCTGTCCTTCTGATGAAATTCTGGAGGAAGTTAACAAAGGTAGAAAGGAAAGTCTGAGTTCAGGATTTCAGTCTGTGGTTGACTGACTCCACAGCTTTGGGTCTGAGTTGAGACAGAATGTCACAGCAGAGAGACAGTGTGTGTGGAGGGCAGAGGAAGCTCAACATCTCATGGCAACCTACACCTGGGGATAAGAACACACCTTTGAAAGGCGAGCTTCCTCCACTAGGCGCCATCTTCGTCTAGTGCTCATCCTACTGTGAACTCATCCTAGTCCTTGGATGAGGTTAGACCCTCTGGGATCCCAGTCATTGCCCAATAGTACCTCTACCTAGGCATCAGGCCTTCAACAAGGGGCACTAAATACAGAAATAACCGCCATGATTCACGAGAGCTGCAAGGCTCCTATATTATTGTAAGTTTCAAGTCTGCTGTTCAGCAGGGACTTGACAATATTTGCATCCAGATAATTACATAACTGATTTAAGAGATCAGTTTTAATAACTAGTTCATATTACAGCTAGCTCTTCACCTTTGATAACTGTTTTTAGGGTTCCCTCATTTATCTACAGACAACTACTGATAATGAATTTGGGGAGAAGAGGTGGATAAGACTTTATAAACAAGTTAAAAGCTATTGTCTGGAAGCCCAGGGTTTTCTAAAATTAAGTCATTCATAATAACACAGCCATCTATTTATGTATCCGGCCACCACAAACCATCCTGTGTATATAAGGGAAGGTGCTGAAGAGTTAGGGAGGGAGTGTAGGGAGGTTGGGCCCGAATTCTTGGCTGTGTGGTGGTAAAAGTCCTCCACCATTTTCAGGTCACCAGGAGGAATAGTTAGAATGGTTTACCGAGAATCTGGAGTTTTATTATTCTAACTCGTGCCCCACCTTGGTCTGTACCACCTTGGTCTGGGCACTGGGAATCACACATTCCTCTCAGCTTACTCTCCTGCTTAGTGCATCCCATAGCTAAGCAGCTGCCTGAAAGAAACAGATTGGAAAAGGGCAATGGTTATGATGTGATACTTAGAAAGAAAAATAATGAGAGGCAGTGTGTGGGACAGGGCAGTAGGCAGAACATCTGTTTTCTTCTATACTATCTTTTCTAGCCAGAGACCACTTCGAGTGGTACAGAGAATATTCCAGAATCCCCTTCAGGATAGCAAGCAGATTCTCATACTACCCCTCTAATACTCCTTCACCATTTTTGGATGGATTGAGACTATTTCATTGTAGAATCAGTGAACTATGAGGGTTAGCTGATGACTCAAGTCTACTGGCAAGATGGCCTGGAGTTTCTTGGCAGTTACCAATGCTGATGTGTGTTAAGCATTCCCTCCAACATTCTATGGGTTTCTGGATGTCATTCTGGAAGATAATCTCACCTTCCACAAGGAGCAGTCATACCAGGACATCACCTTTCTGACTACCACCTGGAAGAACTGACCGCTTCGAAGGAACAACATTTCCTCTTCAAAGCAGAGGAAGCATGTCCTATGGGTCTCATAGTCAATTAAAAGCTGGAGCGATGGTGAGCTCTGGCATCTGGCTCTTCAGAGGAACCCGGTGATCTCCACTGGTGTGCGTATGTGTCATGTGGAAGCCACAGACAAATCCAATAATGCACTCAATTATCTAGAATCCTTGCTAAAGGCAAGCTGCAGGAGAGTCGCTGTGAGTTTCTGAATTCAATGCTGTTTTGATCAAGGCTACTGCTTTTCTTTTGCTCGATTTATTAATTAAAGGGATATATGCTGCTTTAATATAAATCCTCAATTTTTCAGGAAGGGACAACAGCAGGAGTTCTTTTCTGGGTTACCTTACTGTCTAGTGCAGACTCTTCTAGACAACTGGCCCCTGCCAGTCACCTGAGCACCCCACTCTTTTATATGAGCCCCCACATTCCTTGGCTTCCAGCATCTCCTACATCTAGAAGGTGGCTGAGGAGAAGGGATGAAGAAGCAAATATGGCTGGCTTTAGTGAGCTGACTGGCTTTAGTGAGCTGACTGGCTTTAGTGAGCTGTCTTGGATGTATGTTGTCCAGTATTTGCTTACCTTCCACTGACAGTTTTCATTACATACAACTGCAAAGAAGGCTGAAATACACAATCTAGCTAGGGATTTAGGACAGTGAGGTGCTTGGTAAGGGAGCAGCAGGGTTGGGGACCTAAGAGAGTGGGGTTCTGGGTAATGGGACCTAGGATATTGAGGTGCTAGTTAAGGAAGAAGCTGGTTGGGGACTCAGGACAGTGAGGTGCTGAGCAAGGGGCACCTGGATCATTTCTGTCACAGAAAGCGGGGTTTATAGCCCTTGGCTTGACTTTCCCAGTCAGCATGGCGAAGGAGGAATGGCAGGCGTGGTCCCAAGTGTGCTCCATGTGGATGGGGGCTTAGACTAGGTGTTGTAGTCTGTAGCCCCCAGCCATGCACAATTTGCATTTTCTCAGTAACCCAGGGCTGTTCTGAACTCCCTGCACAGCTATGGAAATAATTCTAGCTGCCATTTAAGATACAGACCTAGAGAAGGAGTGTGTCTACTCTGGCCACATAGCCAACAATACAGCAAAGTTTTTCAATACCATGTTACTATCAAGGTGTCGTTGAAATTGCCTCTTTTTTCATTCTCCATGTGTGTGTGTGTGTGTGTGTGTGTGTGTGCGCGTGTGTGTATGTACCTATACAATATACATACACATATAGGTATACATAGTACTATATGTGGATTCACACATACATATTATATACATGTAGATGCATATGTATAATCTAGAATATACACACACACACTTACATACATGTAGGTCACCTACTGTATATATTAGTGAAGATAAATTCTTGGGATAATATTTTAATTATTATAACTCACCATTGATGAAGTGTTTGCAGGTGAGAAACCAAGTCTTGGAGGGTTACATAGTTGTTCATGGTCACAGAAGTTTCTAGTTCTACAGAGAAGACCTGGGACTAGAAAGGACCTTTGTACAGTCTCTTATTATCTGTGCTTTCCGGTTGAGGACACACAGAGGTCAGTGAGCAGATCTCAGGACTGGCTGATTTTGCTTAAAGCGGCAAGCTTTTTCTACGGCGCCTGCTTCCTCTGATTTGCCTCATGGAGACAGAAAGTGCAGGCCAGTAGGTCTGGCTTTATCCACCTCTTTAAGTTTGTCTAGTGTTGGAAGATAGTAGGTAAACATTCCTTGTGCTCTTCCAGGTACAAACCTGTCTAACCATCCCATCCCTGAACCAATCATGGAGAAGGTGTGAACTTTCATGAAGGGCTTAGTTTCAGGTTGATGATCTGCTGTGAAGAAGTATAAAGTAAGTGAATCACAAGGTCAACTGTAGATTCTAACGTTTCTAAGCACGAATGTGAGTGTGGTTACTAGCTAGAGCATTTTATACTTATTTCTTTCATCAAGGAAAGAATCTCAAGGGGATGCATAGTTTGCAAATGCACACAGCTGAACAGCATTAGAATGAAGAGGAGAGTTGTCCCTGAGTTGTGGTGCAACCATCAGTCGCCTTGAGTTCCCCATGCTAAGTAGGTAGACAGTCACACACCGAAAGACATCCTTCGACCAACCCATTATGTAGGTCATTTGGGGACTGGTTTTATTTATTTTTAGATTCCTTACCAAGTTTAAGCATTTTGTATTTGTCTCAATTCTCCTAGGAAATTTCTAAGTAGATTTTTGCCTCTTTAGAGTCAGCCAGAATGTTCTACTTTTTGCTCTCCCAAAGGAATTGGGGTGTTAAGAATTCCTGATGCCAGAAGCCTTTTATGCACAAAGAAGAAACTTAGCAAGAACAGTCTAGAAGCCAGATCTCCAAGACACAGTACAGTTCGTGTACAATACAATTCTGCAAGGAATTCAAAGTTTGGGAACTTATTTGTTTCATTAAAAGTATAAGAACAAGAATTAATTAACAGGGAAATTACTAAAACAATGCATAAAACATATCCTGCTGGTTCCTGGAATTTGACAGTCTTAATTTTTCTTTTCTTTGCTTGGTATATCTATAAATAGCTTCTAGTTAACCAGTGTGCTGTAATTAATTTGTTTGAAGGAACTGGCTGTAATTATAACCGTGGTAAGGGTCTGATGGCTGAAACTGTCACGTTGGGAGACGTTGGTGTTGATGACTTAGTGAAGCACAGTATTGGCCAGCATGCTGTTGGCTCTATTATGAACGCAATTGGATTCGAAACTGTTAGGAAAGAGATATAAACCAAGAGCTGGAAATGTGTTGCAGTACCTGGTGCCGGGCAGATGCAACACATATGTATTGAATAAATGCTGAGTTAGTGAATCAGTAAACTTTTCAAATAAGAAACAAAAGTTGGAGAGGAAAGAAAAATGATTCAAGTTCATTTCCTCTGTCACTGCAGGGCCAAGGCCAAGAGTGGACACTTGTGTTTTAGTCAGGAGCTCATTATGCAGTCCTAGCTGACCTACTCATGGAGATCCTCCTGGGTTATCTTTCTGCCTTCTCTAAATGCATTCATTACAGGCATGAATTACTAGCCCTGGCTAAGACTCCAGACCCTTCCATCTAAACTTGGTGTTTATTTTTACCAAGTAGCACGTTGGTTTGAGTTACGTGCTTTTTAACCAGTAAGGACAAGCAACTTACTTAAGTAAACCAGGATGAGCAGACTTGCAAAGAAATTTTTAGGCATGGCTCTCTTTACAAGGTAGGTGTTTTGCTTGGGACTGTGTGAGGTCACTTTATGACTTGGTTTAGGATCAGGGGAGGCAACAAGGCTAGAGTTTTGAGAAGATTCCACGTGCAAACCTCTGATGTTTTCTTTGGAACTCAGAATAACCCAATAGATCATTTTCACTGGTAGGGGTCTTTCAGAGTAAGGATAGCAGCATACAGACAGCGTCAGAGTCATGGTGAAATGTCTGAGCACACAGAGGAAACTCTACAGAGCAGGCAATTTTGGTTCTCCATGGAAAAAGGCAGAAAATGCATGGAATCTGGGCAGTGAAGAATCCAGGTAGCAGCTCAGGGGCAGGCAGAGCTATTGCCAGAGTGCCCGTGGGGGACTGGAACTGGACAGTCAGAGGAGCCTCAGAGAGCCTCTGAAGAGAACGACCTTGTGGTTAAACATTCCTCCCACAGGGATCTGCTTCAGTGTGAAACCTTGAGTAAAAGCAATAACAATTACTTTCAGTGAGGAGTTTGAGATATACAGAAATAAAAACAAACTTTTGTGTTATGGATATAAGCAACTATCTTGGACACTTTATAAACACGAGGAATCTAAAAAGGCTTCAGGCTGAAAAAAATTATTGAATAGCAAATGGGGAGGGGGACAAAAAAGTTGATGACACCAATTACACCTGTTTCAAAAACTGTGACACAGAAACAAAACAAAGCATCTTAACTAGACAAACATACGAGGTGAAAATGGTTAGCTAATGAACAACATTAAAATTAACTTTTGATGATTGGGATATAGACCCTTGTTATCTTAAGAATCTTGTAGCTTAATGACTTAATTGCAAACAATATCTCCTGTCAAATTAAGTAGCAATAGTATGTTCAGAATGTGGAGGCTTGATTGGCAGCTTTTGGTCAGATTCTCCGGAACCACCTTTTGTGTGATTGTTGGAAATCAGCAAACTAAAGCTTATAGCAGGACCTATTGCAGAGGTCAAGAGTCAGGTGGTTCTTATTAGTGGTTTTCCTTATTTATAAGTACTTTCATTGACTTTTATATGTGATTTATAAGTAATTATCTTTCCCAAGAAATTGTGACCTTTGCGTTGAAGTGATCAGAGTCCCCATAGCACCATGGCTTTGCTGTTTCTTAATCACCTCTATTGATTAATACTCCCCCATCCTCCAGATTTCTGCTATGAAAATCACCTGTGTGATGGCTGCTTTTTTGTTTATGTTTTTATTTTTCCTCTAACACCAGGAGCCCTTGCGTGCTGTGGTTTAAACAAGTTTTCTGCACAGCCCTGTATTATCTGAAGCTTGGTCTGACTCTGGGGCTACTGGGAACTGGCAGAATCTTGCAGAAGGGAGTTCGGTCATTCAACATGCACTAAAGAAGTGTCCTAACTGCTAACTCCTCCCTACTTTTGCTTCCTGGCCACCTTGAGTTCCATCCATAGAGTCCTTGGCCATATGTGTTGTGTCACCATTAATCCAAAGCAAAGGAACCAACTGACCATATCCTGAGACCTCCAAAATCTGAGCTAAATCAAATTTCCATTCTTTCTTAGTTAAATATGTCATGTGTTTTGTTTTCACTATGGGAAAGCGTACAAATAACTGGGCCTCTGTTTCTGGAAGCACAGTTACTTATCTGTGAGAAATTAATTATATTTACTCTATTACTTTCTCATTCTTCCACATCCATTACCAGTTCTTCTTTTAAGAAGAATCCTTGAGTACTGGGATGTGAGGAACACTTGTGTTTGTAGCAACAAATTTGCCTGTGAAATTGGACCTCTAGGTACAAATTAAGCTGCCTGCTTATGAGCAGGAGGAACCTTCTCAATGTCTTTTGATGTTCACAGAGTTCAGGTGAAGACAGTAGACCATTTCCACAGAAACAAGCAATTCAGGAAAACCACCTAGCGTCCAACATTGTCTAATGCAAATATCTATATTGGCCAAACAGTTAAGTGATGAGGCTCTTCTAAAACTGCTGTCTCTGCTGCTGAGCTCTCTTATGTCACTAGGCTTGCTGGTTATATTTATAATTCACAGCATCCAAGACAACAGCTTGGGTACAGACTGTGTCTTTCGTCTGGAAATATTGAACAAGTTTTGAGACTTTCCTCTCAGCTGACAAAGCCTGGCTGTCGCATGCTCCTGCCAGCAGACCTAAAAGTCTACTAATCAGATATCATGACATGGTAAGTGTTTACATTGTGTTGCAAAAGTATTTACTGACTTTTGTTCCTTTCTAATATAAAACTTATTGAGTTTTAAAGAACTCAGAATGGCTGCCCAAAACTAGATACAGACATCAGAAAGTAAATTTTGTTCTGTTAACCTCTTCCCCTTTGCCTCATAAACCATCCATGGAACAATATTCATGGCAGTTGGAGCTTTCAAAAATGAAAGTGCATATTTACTACATCGGATGAATTTAACGATTTCTTTCCTAAAATTTGCATGTGTAAGTACATGCACAATATGTACTCACTGATAAGAGAATACTAGCCAAAAAGGTTAAAATACTCACTCCATAGATCCTAAGAAGTTAAACAAGAAGGAAGGCCCAAATGAGGATGCTTTGATTGAACTTAGAAGGGGGGAATAAAATAATCATGGAAGGCAGAAGTGGGGAGGGACCTGAGTAAGCAAAGGGATGGGGAGAGAAAAGAAGGGGGCAGGACCAGGTGTGGGAGGAGATGGGGGAGAAGTACAGAGGGCCAGGAGAATGAATGGAAATATGCAGCTGCTGGATGTGGGAGGTGGGGGGGGGAACCTCTAGAATGTCCCAGAGACCTTGGGTAGGGGAGGGTACCAGGGACTCAGTGTGGGTTACCGAAGCCAAAATACCCAACAGTGGGGATATGGAACCTGAAGAAACTGCCTCCAGTAGACATGGCCCCCTGGTAGATGGATAGGACATCAGTCCACCTTCAAAATTTCCAACCCCAAATTGTTCCTATCTAAAAGAAATGTAGGGACAAAAATGAAGCAGAGTCTGACCAGTGACTGCCCAACTTGGGATCTATCTCATTGGTGGGCACCAATCCTAGACAGGATTAGTGATGCTATGTTGTGCTTACAGACAGGAGCCCAGCAGCATGGCTGTCCTCTGAGAGGCTCTATCGGCAGCTGACTGAGACAGATGCAGATACTTAGAGCCAACCATTGGACTGATGTCAGGGAGCCCTATGGAAGAGTTAGGGGAAGGATGGGAGGAACTGAAGGGATGTCAACTCCATAGGAAGACCAACACATAAACTAACGCAGATCCACAGGAGCTCCCAAAAAATGAGCCACCAACCAAAGAGCATACACGGGCTTATCTGAGGCACCCAGCACGTAAGTACCAGAAGACGGCCTTGTCTGGCGTCAGTGGGAGAGGATACATCTAATCCTGTAGAGACTTGACGTCCCAGGGAGGGGCAATGCCCAGGGGGAGACACCCTCTCAAAGGGGAAGGGGAGGTGAGTAGGAGATGGGGGAAGACCTCTACAATGGGGAACTGGGAGTGGAGGGTCAACATTTGGGATGTAAATAAAGAAAATAATTAATAAACAAAAAAATTTGTGTATGATGGGTCATAGAGGCACTAAGTATTAAAAAGGGCAGAGTGAACTAACCTAAAGCAGTTTACTTTATTCCAAAACAAAAAGAGTGTCTGAGAAATGAAGAAAAGCTTCTTGTGACCATAATGACATACTTCAAGGACAGGGGAAGAACATCCAGGACACATCTACATTTATGGACAAACAATGGCCCTTCACCAGCAGGCACTTAATGAGGCCATGGTACCTCAGGAGTGGTGACCAGCAAGAAGATGTAAAAGATCTACCCCCCACCAGGACAAACCCAATCCGTCTGCAAGTACAACTGCGTCTGAACGTGCCACAGGTTCATGTCTCTGGAGCCATCAATTGTCCTCAAACTCCAGAAGGTGTGTGGGGGCTGTAATGTGGTTACCATGTTGCAAGCATTGGCTCCTGACCGGACTGTGTACTGCGAATGTCAAAGGTCACTGAGGCTCAGATTCAAGGAATGTTCTGTCAGTTCCAAGATGGCTACTCATCATTGTCAACAGAGCCATTTACCTATGTGACTGAAAAAAGGTTAATAGACAATGCTCAGAAATGTAGATTTATTTTTTTTTCTGAAAAAAGAAATCCTACCTTGCTACTTGTTTGCCATATTTAAGTATTATATGAACAGCAAGAGTCTGAACCCTCCTGGGCTGGAGGGATTATGTGAAATTACTGCTGAGCTCTTGAGAGATCCAGCTAAGAATTTCCCATGAATAGATGGTGCCCTGCTGTTTCTTTCTTCAACGTAGAGAAAATACAGGCGGTGACATTAATAAGAGTCCTTTGTAGGAAGATTAAAGTAAACATGACTGAGGACATCCTGTTACCTGTACTTTGACCCCCGATTTCTTCCTAATAGTCTTCTTCAAAGGTCTTGTTTTCTTCCCTGCCTTGGAAGTTAACTAATTGAAAACTGTTAAACTTGCCAAAACTGTTCTTGAAAGGGATATCCTGACAGAGGAATGTCATTGTGACCACCATGTCCAATGAGAGGCATGAACATGAGAACAAATCTCTCACTGTTGCAGAGGAAAGTTTTGCAGTAGCCAAGGACGAGTTGTCTAAGTCTCTCTGTTCTTACCTTTAAAGCCTCAGTCCTGTTTTGTCTTATAGACGATGGAGTTGCAGGTTCCCTCTGGTGTGCATCAGCTGAATAGAGCCTTTGTTAAGCCAGTAAAACTATTTTATTTTTATAATACAGACCAGGAAAAGCCCACCCACTCTACTACTTCGTAGAAATCTTCCCTCAGTTCTAGGGACTGGGTGGATACTTTTCCCATATTCCCTTCCAGCCAGTCCTGAAGTCCTGTTACAGTGGTACTGAATAGAAGAAATAACAGTGGCTTGACTCTTTGTGCCTTCCAGGAGAATATAAGCTTTCTGAGGGCCAGGCAAAGTCTTCTGTTAGACACATAAGAAGGACTCATGCATTTCCTAAATGATGGCAGGCTATTTCTTATAATTACAATGTCATGTTAATTCTTCTCAATCTTGCTTGATCTGTAATTTAGCTAGGCTTCTTAGTCAGGCCAGATCTTAACATCTAACAGTGCCAAAAGACTGTAAAAAACCAAGGAAAACTCTGTAAGTATTATTTGCATAATGCAATGGCCACCATGGAGTAGATGCTATTGAAGAAATTAGTCACCATTGATCTAACTTAGCAAATTACTCCTAGGCATTCCACCAGTCAAGCAGGTTCTTATTTGAGCCTTTAGCTAGGCTTCTCCTTCTCCTTTCTTATGAATTGTATTGTGAGTTGAAACATCATGGGGTTTCACATTTCTGCACAAACACAGTAGCATTTTGGTAAGTGATGTTTTTTTCTGGACGAATAAATGTTGTTTTTGAAACTAATTATTACTTTGATGACCCAAGATTCTCAAATGTGACTTGGCATCTTGATGGATTCCCCTTTACTGTCCTTATCTTAGAATTTTCTTTTTGTTTTTATTACCTCTCTGGACTTTGGTTTATTGAATTTTACGTTCTTATCCTAGAACATACCAGAGTACTTATATCTTATTGAACTTTATGTTCCCATCCTAGAACATACCTCAGTAGACGTATCTTAAATATTTGCTGTGTGAGGGAAACAGACAATCAAGAGTCACAGGAATCAATGCATCTTGATAGAAAAGAGAACTGGAGGTCAGGGGAGCAGAGTTAGAAACACTCATGTTTGGAGACTCCATTTCTCATCTTCTCCTTTATATCCCTGAAACTAACAGTAGAAAAGGACCTCAATGCTGTTATCAGAATTTACCATTCTTCAAATCAATATTCTCCAAGTGAGCTTCATGAGAGTTAATTCCACAGCTGTTGATGTCAGTTTGTAATGCAATGTGGCAGATGCTGTACCACTTCTTGGCCCTGTCCATTTGAGGAATTCTCATGGGTCCTCTTTGTAGTATGACTTTCTCTAGTAAGTTCAGCTTGTGGACAAGTCACACTTCCAAAGCTGAAGCAACAGATAGATGTTAAGCATTAGAATGTAAGTCTCAGTTACTTTCCCAGTGACATGGTTCACTCTGATCCCAGAAGATCACTAGAAGAATGAACACAGGAACCTGCTTATTAATACACACTATATTGGCTTCACTATCTTTAATAAACAATGTTTATAGCCTAATCTTGAGCCTGCTTTATAGGAAACCATTACTAAAGACATACTTTAAATAGATTCCTTAGTTAAGAAATTTGGAAAGTATTAGGCAAAGCTTACTTCTAAGAATTGCTTCTGAGATGGAGAGGATTAATTTAATTAGAAAATTCTTCCAACACCAGCATTTTATGACATTTAATTTTCAGGATCAGTATGGGAATTCTACATTTGAGACACTTAAATTTGAATGAAATCTCCCTATATGAAACATTTCACTGCAAGCTGCCTAGCCTTAACTCACAAGGATTTTTTTTCCTGTTGGGATGACTAAGTATGAGTAACTGCATAAACTGTCAGAAATTTCAAAATATGGGCAATTCTGAACCATGGTGAAACCATGTTCTTGGTTGGATGACCACCCCTGGCAAGCAAGCATTTCAGGGAACGATTGAAGTCAGTTGCTGAGACCATTGCTAATGAAGGATGGTGATGAAGAGTGGTGTAATGGGACTACTCACTATATGCTATGGCTTGGAAGGATGTGTGTGTGTGTGTGTGTGTGTGTGTGTGTGTGTGTGTGTTCATGACATTTTCAATAAAAAATTGTATGCCAAGAATCAGTTTTGGCTTGAAGAGGGATTCTAAGGAAGAGATATCTGGGAACATTGAAACAAATGACTCTAAGTCAAATCGTGGGTTAAAAGCTGATGGCCTGTTCTACTAGAGACAGTTTACTAGATTGTTCTCTCTCTCTCTCTCTCTCTCTCTCTCTCTCTCTCTCTCTCTCTCTCTCTCTCTCTGACTGTCTTTCTGTCTCTCTGTCTCCCCCTGAAAGTGTGTGTGTGTGTGTGTGTGTGTGTGTGTGTGTTCTATGCCAGATAGCTTTCTCTTGCTATTCTAAACATAGTCTTTATTTACTTATCAATTTAGTCATTACCCCAGGTTCCTGTTTGATTATCCCAAGAATAGGCATCCCATGGACCCAGCCCCTTGATTCCTAGAAAAAGACAGCAAGCACTAACACAGACAATAAGATAGCTGGATGGGACCCTGCTCTGAAATTACATTCCTACCGCCTGGGCTTGGGCCTAGACCTAAACTCCCTCTGACCTTGAACTCAGTCTGTCTGCCTGTGTAAGCATAAACAAGCAAACAAAATCTTACCTGGGCAGCATCTTGCACTGAGATAACCACTCCTTCAATCATGTTTTCTCTTTCTTTGGTATCTTTATGGCAAGCTGGCACATAGTGCAGCTGCCTCTGTTCCTTTAGATCTGTGAACTTCCTTATAAAATTCACACTACACACTTATATTTTGCATAGCTGAGAAAAATATTTTTAATTCATGTTTTCAGCATTCTTTCCCATAGTCTCAAGGACTGTCTGTCTTGAAGGTCTTAGCTTTCTACCATTTTGCTGAGACATTAGACTCACCCTCACCTCCCAGACTCAGGCCATCTCTGATTACCATAAAGTCATTTACCATGGAAGAGAAGATATTCCTCAAAGGGGGAACATGAAAATATATACATTATATGCAAAGAAGCCTTCCATCCACAGCAACCATCAACACTCCTAGAGGTCCACCCCCTGTTGGCTCTTTCCAGGGTTGGGAACCATGCCATTCTCTCCCTATCATAGCCATGCAGGACTCAGCAATTATATTCATTGCTTAAATTTTTTAAATCTTCATTCAGTGCTTTTCTGCCCTCCTGTCTTCTGAGGATCACAGTCTCACATTTGGGAATGTGGCACAGATAATAAAACCGTCACCCTGTTATATAGGATGACCAGGATAATATGGTCATCCTGTGCCATATTATATACCCTGTGGTTCTTTTAAAATAGTTTCTATCATCCTACTGATCCCAGCTCTCCTTTTTCTGAACAGGCTGGTCTTGAACTTGCAAAACTTCTGCCAAGTAGAAAGGAAGAGAACTATACAAAAAAAATCAACAAAACTAGGAGCTAGTTCTTTGAGAAAATAAACAAGATAGATAAAACCTTGGCCAAACTAAAAGTCTCCCAACCCAAAAAAAGCCCAGGGCGAGATGGTTTTAGTAAAGAATTCTATCAGACTTTCAAAGAAGACCTAATTCCAATATTTCCCAAACTATTTCTCAAAAGAGAAAGAGAAGGAACACTACTTAATTCACTCTATGTAGCCTCAGTTATTCTGAAACCTAAACCACACAAAGACCCAACAAAGAGAACTTCAGACCAATTTCCCTTATGAATATTGATGTAAGAATACTAAATAAAATTCTCTCAAACTTAATCTAAGAACATATCAAAATGATCATTCATCATGATCATATAGGCCTCATCCCAGTGATGCAAGGATGGGTCAACATATGAAAATCCATTAATGTAATCCACAATATAAACACAGTCAAACAAAGCAACCACATGATCATCTCATTAGATGTTGAAAAAACCTTTGACAAAATACAAAACCTCTTTGTGCTAAAAGTATTGGAAAGATCTGGAATTCAAAGTCTATACCTAAATATACAGTAAACCCATAGCCAAAATCAAACTAAATGATGAAAAACTTGAAGCAATCCCACTGAAATCAGAAACAAAACAAAGCTGCCCACTCTCCCCCCATCTATTCAATACAGTACTTGAAGTTCTAGCCAGAGCAATTAGGCAACAAAAGGAGATCAAAGAGATATAAATTAGAAAAGTGGAAGTCAAGATATCACTATTTGTGGATGATATGATAGTGTACATAAGCAACACCAAAAATTCCACCAAAGAACTCCTACAGCTGATAAATCACTTCAGCAAAGTATCTGGATATAAAATTAACTCAAACAAATCAGTAGCTTTTCTCTACTCAAAGGATAAAGGGACTGAGAAAGAAAATAGGGAAATGACACCCTTCACAACAGCCACAAATAATATAAAATATCTTGGTGCGACTCTAACCAAGCAAGTGAAAGATCTGTATGACAAGAACTTCAAGTTTCTGAAGAAAAAAAAGGAAGAAAACCTCAGAAGATAGAAAGATCTCCCACAATCATGGATTAGTAGGATTAACAGTAAAAAATGGCCATCTTACCAAAAGCATTCTATAGATTCAATGCAATTCCCATCAAAATTCCAACTCAATTTTTCACAGAGAAAGAGCAATTCTCAAATTCATCTGGAATAACAAAACACCCAGGATAGCTAAAATCATTCTCAACAATAAAAGAACTTCTGGGGGAATCACCATCCCAACCTCAGGCTAAATACAGAGGATTCATGATAAAAACAGCATGGTATTGGTACAGAGACAGGCGGGTAGATCAATGAATGGAATTGAAGACCCAGAGATAAACTCCCACACTTGATCTTTGATAAAGAAACCAAAACCATCCAGTGGATAAAAGACAGCACTTTCAACAAATGGTGCTGGCTCAATTGGTGAGAATGAAAATGCAAATTGATCCATTCTTCTTGTACAAAGTTCAAGAACAAGTGGATCAAGGACCTCCATGTAAAACCAGAAGCACTGAATCTAATAGAAGACATGGGCACTGGGGAAAATTTCCTGAACAGAACACCAATGACTCATGCTCTAAGATCAAGAATCGACAAGCGGGACTTCATAAAATTGCAAAGCTTCTGTAAGGCAAAGGACACCATCATTAGGACGAAATAGCAGCCCACAGATTGGGAGAAGATCTTTACTAACCTTACAACTGATAGAGGGCTAGTATCCTACTAGAAACAAAACCATTAAAAGGTTATAGGAAAGGACAAAAGCAAAATAAAAATGAGGTCATAATGAAACAAAACAGGGAAGACAGAATAAAATCATAGATGTCTCCCAACCAATCAACCGGCTAACAAACCAACAATGCAGAACGAAGGAGAAATGCGGAAGAGGGGCAGGGAAAACCCAACTGAACAAGAGCAGAAACCAAACACAGCAACGACTTCCATAGCCTCGTTCCAGTCTGCAACCCCTGCTAGTTTTTCAAAAACACAAGTGTGAAATTCCTAGAGCTGCACGTGCGTCAAATCCAGCCATAGAGACTGGTGAAGCTTGATGCTGATTATTGAGTTGGGTCATGGGGTGATCGTGTCTTGGCTACATTGCAGCAGGTGGCAGGTGTTGCTAAAGCATTTGGTATGCATGCTGATCACAGGATCAATGATCACCAGGATGCAAGGCTGATGTCAAAACCATGGCCTCTTTCTGATCGCTCTGGGGTTTGGTACCTTTTGACTGGACGCAAATTACTGTGAGTTTTATAACATTGTAATGACATATAGTGCTTATGTGATCACTGCTCATATGAAGCAATAACATTTTGTATGTTGCTTTCTGTGACCCTTGATGTCATTGTTACTCTCTATAAATGGTTTAGTGGTCTTCCATATAGAGAGCCATGTTATCACTAGATAGGGTTATTTTATTTCTTCCTTTATTATCTTCCTGACTTCAGCTTTTTTTGTAATTAAAAATGTTATTGGTTATTATACTGTCTTTAATTTAAAAACTAGCACCACGTTGAATAAAAGTGCTAAGAGCTTCGTCTTGTTTCTAGTCTGAGAGAAGGATTAATCAGTTTTCACTATTCATTATAATTGGCAAAGCTGATTGTTTGGTTTTATTGATGCTCTTGACTTGGGGACATTTCCTTCTAAACCTTGTGTGTGTCTCTGTGTGTGTTTGTGTGTGTGTGTGTGTGTGTGTGTGTGTGTGAGAGAGAGAGAGAGAGAGAGAGAGAGAGAGAGAGAGAGAGAGAGAGAGAGAGAGATCTGTGAGTGTGTGTACATATTCATGCACACAAAGGTGGACACTCCTGAACCACAGCATACATGTAGAGGTTTGAGGATATCTTCAGGTGTCAGTCTTCTCTTTCCTCCTTGTTTGAGAAAGGTTCTCTTTGCCATTTTTCTCAGAGTATATGTCAGGCTAAGTGCTGGGGTTTTCTTCTGTCCATCTCCCATCTCCCCACAGGTTTGCTTCATTCATAGCCATTCTCTCTATGCGTCTGGCTTTGCTGTGAGTTCCAAGGGTTCAGACTTGGACCATTATGCTTACATGTCAAGTGCTCTTTCTCCCTGAGACATCTTCCATCGTATTTTACCTGAGTGTTTTTATAGAAAATATTACTGAATCTTGTCAAACATTTTCTACACAAATACACTGATTATGTGTTTCCTTTCTTAGTCTACAAACACGGCAGATTATATTTATTGAATTTTGGATATTTCTACAATGAAGCAAATGTCCTTTGGTCATAGTACACGTTTTCTTTTTATACATCAATGTATTTTATTTGCTTGTATTTTGTTATTATCGAAATATTTGTTTGTGGCTTTCTTTGTTCACATTGTTGAATCATCTTTATTCATTTTCCTATCAGAGTACTACTTTCTTTGCAGAATGAATATGGATAGATCCTATCACTTTTATGTTCTAGAAGAAATTTTATGCATTTAAAGTTAAATTTTCTTTAACTATTTAGTAGAGTAAGTCCAACTATGTTTATTGGGTTTTTTTGAAGTTT
Organism: Rattus norvegicus; assembly: GCF_021556685.1. Lineage (NCBI taxonomy): Eukaryota > Metazoa > Chordata > Mammalia > Rodentia > Muridae > Rattus > Rattus norvegicus. The sequence goes on along the minus strand of NC_141534.1, from coordinate 267,296,180 downwards.
TAAGTTATATATTTCAATGTATTTAATTGTAACAGGGCTAATCAGCTGACCATCTTTCTGTTAAATGAGTTTTTATAGTTTGGATTTTAAATTAAATTATCTCTTCGTTTTATATTATCCGTGTGTGCGTGTGTGTGTGTGTGTGTGTGTAGGGTTCTTAATAGTATTGCCTTAGGCAGTTGCTTTTATATACTTTTTACAGCTTTGATTCTCTCCTGTTGCCTTAATTATGGTAAGAAATAATCAGAGACATTTTCTGTGTGTTTTCTATTAGAGATTCAACAGCATCTTCCTACACTAGAATGACTGAGCTGAGGGACTTCTTACAAAGACAGTTCTCGATCCTCTAGGAATTCTACATTTGTTTGTGGGCAAACTTCCTCCGAATCACCAATTCTGGAGACTGTAATTCACATGTTGCCCAATCAAGTGGGCTCAGTTTATAGCTGCCTGTGAGGCCATGTCTATAGGTGAGATGGCTGATCAGAACTCTCCGGGATAACCGGTTAAGATCACTGATGTGCAGCAACAGGAACAGTATCCTAATGAATTCTTTCTTTGGGAAGAATTCATTTTAGTGGAGCAAAATGAGTTCCACTGATAACTAAGCATTGTGTGAGAAGGGAAGGCTTGCTTTGGTCTGGCACCGTCTTGTCAGGAGGTTAGGATACAAGTTTCTCTGACATCTTCTAAGGAAGGGAGATTACGGAGAAAGACATGGGTCAGAAGTCGTTACTGTGCAGAAGATTAGGGAGGTAAGAAGGGCAAATGACACTCAAAGGGTCTAAAGAGCTTCTAATACATACAACAGCATTCCTTCTCTAATCTTTCCTCGTTAGCTTTTTGTGCTGGATAGTTTTATGTCAACTTGATATAGGCTAGTTATCTGAAAGGAGGCAACCTCATTTAAGAAAATGTCTCCATAAGATCTGGCTATAGGACAATTGTTTAATTAGTGATTGATGGAAGAGGGTGTTTAATTAGTGGTTAATGGGGTAAGTCCTAGCCCACTGTGGGCGGGGCCATCCCTGGGCTAAGTAAGCCATGAGAAGAATAGAAGCTGCATCCTTCGATGGCCCACCTCTGCATCAGCTCCTGCCTCCAGGTTCTAGCCCTGGCTTCCTTCAACGATTGATTACAATCAGAAGGAAGTGTGAGCTACATACACCCTCTCTCTCCAACTTGCTTTTTGGTTATGGCGTTTCATCACAGCGATAGAAAATCTAACTATGTTACCTATGACCTCTTTGAAGGGAGGAAGAAACACCCCAACAATCCTTAGGATGCTCTGATCAGTTCTGTTATAATCCACAGTAAGTATATTTTAATTGGAAAATAAGGAAACACATTTTTATTTTGATTAATGATCCAAATTACTCAGTTTCTTTAGAACCTAAGCTATTTTTAAACATCCCAATAAAAGTCCCTGATAACTGCCTTCAATATAATTGTGTCTAAAGCGTGCATCTCAGCTCTGCCTGCGTAGCAGAATCATTTGGTGTAATGATTAATTATTCGTGTCAATTTTGTTAGACTCTGGGACCCAGGTGTTTAGTCAGATACTAGTTTAGTTTTAACTGTGAAGCCATTTTACAGAGGTTGATTTGAAGAAAGAAAAATTGTTGATTTGAAGACAAGTAGATTACCTACCATTCATAACACAAGTGGATCTCAGTCAATTAGTTCAGACCTCGGAGCAAAGACGATAGTTTCTTAGCATCCTTGTTACATTCTCAGAATTGACCTATAGCTTCAGAGTGATGCAGGCCACTGAACAGGGAAGACACACAAGCAGGCACTCAAGACAGAGAGCCAAGGGTAGGATTCTCACATGTCACATTGCATTCAAACTCAGGAACCAACAGTGCATAGAAAATGGGACCAGGCTATACTGACTCCAGGCCTTCTGCAGTGGGCCGTTGGAACTAGCGTGAATTTATCTCTGGTTAGTAGCTCTCCCAGAGTCTCTCTGTTAGCCGCAAACTCTCTGGTTCCAGCTACCCTGGTAAAATCATGGTTCTAGAAGTCCAGCAGTAGCTGGTTTATGATGTCTCCCTGCTACAGACTTTGCCCATCTTTCCAGCAACCAACCCCTGGTAGTTAAAATATAAACTACCCAGTAAAATCAAGACTCAACACACTGCAACCCAACAATCAGATTTATATGTTAAATTTTCGATCCACAATACATCCACACAATAAACTTACAACCAATTGATAAGGATATAAACAGCCCACCTAGATAAGATAAATTTGCCTACAGAAATCCATTCAACGACCTTGGCAATTTAAGACCACCCAGATCTGGGTCATCCTTCCCCATTTCCATCTTGATTCTTCCTTCCCCTTCTCTCTCACCTTACAAAAACTTTGTCCCTGCCTTATTTTTTTACTGTCCAATCATGGCCTTGACTTAACTTGTTTGCCTTCACTTGCATAATGACATCAACCTTCAGCCTACTTTCTCTAGCAATACCCTATCTCCAAAAGGTTCCACAATCTTCCCAAACGGTTCCACCCAGATCAAGTGAACCTTTGGACATGTGAACCTATGGGGAAAGTTCTACATTTAAAATGAAACACTTAGAAAAGGCATATCTCTCCTCAGGACTATATCATGAGACCTATAGTAATGGCTGGCCTGGAAAGACATGCCCACTTGTACAGTAGTGGCCTAATCTTCCTGGGAGTAATCAACTACTTACTGGTTAGACTTATGTTCACCTTCACAAGAAGAAACTCGTGTCTGGCACCATTATCAGACCAAGAACCTATGGCTAGACAGGTCATAACCTTAGAGAAAATTTACCCTATTATCATGCTAAATGGACATAGTACCAAACTGGTTCCTATTGACTTATTTTAATACCTGTAGATCAATGAATCACCCAACCTTTATCAGAACAGTTTTGTAGTAGACAGTGATTAATACAGAAAAGTATAACTGCCCACGGTTCATAGGATAAGAGCCTGTGGAATGCCTGGTGTTAATTGGACTGCATATACCATATTGTCCCTTGAAGGCCCAGAAGTAATTGTTGAAGAAGGGATGGAAAGTGTGTAAGAGCTGGGGCAGTGGATGACTTCAAGAGAAAAATATCTTCTGGACACAGCAGGGAAGCTGCCCGTAGGAACTCACAGCAGTTATAACAACATACAAGCAACCCATGCAACCTTAAGCCAGACCAAATCCTAGTGGGAAGGTGGAAGCTGAGCCTGAAGACCACCTGTAACAGCAGGAAAGTACTGTCAGTCGTTAGCTGTCAGTAGAGACAGAGACAGCTCTCTCTAAGAGCGTAACTTCTGCTTAGGTTGACCACACTCCAACACATCCCAGAATACTAGAGTACACACAGATTGATTTTTTTTAAGTAAAGACACAAAACAGGGTATATATGGACACAGGATTATATCTGGGGTGTGAATATGATCAAAACACATTGTACAAATCTCGAACTGAAAAAAATCTACCCATCTTTTCTGCATCCTGATTTGCTCGACAGACTTTGGGCTCAGGACCTCTGCATTAACTTCTACCTGAATTTCTTGCCTGCCAGATTTCAAACTCGCCCTCTGCACAAATGCATGAGCCAATTCCATATAACATCCCCCATCCTGGAACCCAGCTGTCTTACATCATTTTGAGGTAGCCTGAGACTGTCAGCCAAGGTTCTCCAGAGAAATAGAGCAAATACCTGATCTGTCTGCTCTTCGTAATAGGGGGTCCACCATGTCCTATTTCCTTAGGAACTGGTGGGCAGGGTAAATTTTAAAGCAAATGTAAGAAACCTAGGATTTACCCTCGGAGATTCCAGGTATATTTGGATGTTTTAGAGTATTTCCTCCTAGGGTTTTTTGGTTGTTTGTTTGTTTACCTTATACAAAGTAGTATGCTCTGTCGATGAGACCTCCTGTATGTTAGGTTTTTGTTCATGATGTGACTAAACACTTGACAAGATGTGACTTAACAGGGTGAAGGTTTATTTTGGCTCCTGGTTGGATGGGATGCAGCAGAGAGGTAATGGAAACAGGAGCTTGCTCCCACTGGAACAGATTAGGAAACTTATACACACAGAAGGAAAGAGGGTAGGGGGAGGGGGAGAGGGAGGGGAAGGGAGGGGAAGAAGTGGGAGGATGGGGAAGGGGGGAGCGGGAGGGGGAGATTCACCTAGAACTGGAGCTAGAGGATAAACTTCAAAACCTGGCTTCACCCCCAGTGGGCCACTTCCTCTAGCCATAGCCCTCCTCTTAAAGTTTCCGCAACCTCTACTGGTTGGGGAAGCAAGTATTCAAATACACGAGCTTTCCAGGAGTATTTCATTTTCAAACCATAACATGATTTATTTCTTAATTTCTCATTAAAAGTTTTGGGGATTTTGGGGGCTGGAGAGATGGCTCAGCAGTTAAGAGCACTGACTGCTCTTCCAGAGGTTCTGAGATAAATTCCCAGCAACCACATGGTGGCTCACAACTATCTATAATGATATCCTATGCCCTCTTCTGGTGTATCTGAAGATAGCTACAGTGTACTCATATAAATAAAAAAAAATTAAAATAATGTTGGGGATTTTAAATTAGGTTCTGTTTCCTAAAGATCACTCTTACTTATTACTAAAAGGGAAACAAAATTCAGACTACAGAGAGGGCTGATGATGTAATTTAGGAGATCCCTGGTCTTTTCCTGAGAGCCTTGCAAATCCTGGGTGTCTCTCAGCCTTAGGCCCAGGCTATGATGGCCGTGTCTCATAGCTGCTCATCAATGTAGCCCACTGTGCTACTCTGAGTCCAAGATGTAAGCAGTTGTCTCCTTAGTGGGAACATGAGATCTCAAAACTCCACTGTATAGCTTATTGGTGAGCAGAACAAATGCATTCTGTCTGAAAAGACAAACAAATGAATGAGGGATTGTCACCTAGGACATGATGTCTTCAGTCTGAAGGTCAGACAGAAGGCAGACAGATATCTGTTGTTGTTGTCCAACTCTTGTTTTTAATTATGTTTGTCAAATGAAAAAACACAAAAGGAGGTTCGGTTTTGCTCCTGTGGTGTTGCAAAAGAGGCTGTTAGCAGGATTCTTGTGTCCTAATATCTGTGAAGCTCTAAGAATGAAGCGTCAGACTCTAAGTTCCTAATGAGCTCCAGGCAGTGCAGAGTGTGAAAGATGATTTAAAGGCAAGAGAAAGTAAAGGCTCCCTTTTGATTTAGTTTAATCATTCTCCAGAAAGGAAGAGTGAGTCCTAAAGAGAGGGAGGGGCAGCTCCCCTGGCAGTTTGTACTCTCAACTACAGAATAGAACAGAAAGCAAGTGTCTATATCAGATAGACTCCATGTTTCCAAGGTCTTGGGGACAGGAGTGGTTTTGACACTCCCTGGACTGCATATATTGGCACTGTAAGTAAGTAAGTAAGACTCTTTTTAATCTTCAAGGATCGATGTCCTCACAGACTTACTTTTAAGGCTGGGATAGAGAACAGGCTCTTGCTGGCCATTCACATTCTGCTCCTGGTAGTAAATTCTCATTGCTGTGTTTTCAGAGGCCTAATGGGTGCACCTGAAGTTGGCTACTTTGGAATGTTAAACATCATCCACACAACGAAGAAGAGAAACAGGGTCACTTTTGAAGCCAGCATAAGTATTTGATGACAGCAACTTGGCCTTCCTCCTTGGAATACTGTGTTGGGTTAGTCAACATTCCAGTCAAAAATGAAGATGCCAAGACCTTTTAATATTTTAAAGCTTTGGGTTTAGCTGGGAAGACCCTCAACTAGATCATCTAAGTTAACCTAGCCCCATCCCTCTGGGGCTAGCTATATCTTCCAGGCCTGTAGTCAAGGTTCTCTCCTTTTGTGAAAAGAACCCTGCATACTTCTTCCCAGAATCCCTTTCTCCCTACCAGGAAGTCCTGCCTTCCACTTTCTGCCCAGCCTTTATTCTACAAAAACCACATTCCAGTCTGAATCGTCAGCAGGACCAAGCCCCATCTACCCCTTTGTGTGACCCTTGGCCAGGATAAGGGTTATGTGACCCCCTTTCCAGATGCTTGTTCTTTAGCACGGTAATCTCAGAGAACCATCTTCTGGGCAGGTGAGGAAGGACAAGCATTCAATACAGAAAGCTAGTGATGGGCTATTGAGAGGGCACTACCAAATACTCGGCCAGCAGTTTCTTCACTGCGTAAGAATCGACTGTACAGACACACCTTGATATGTTATGACTAAAGGGCACCTCTACAGTAATGTGTAATATCTTGATTGCCTGCTGGGAGAAAATGATTGTTGGAAAAGAAGTGTAAATGTGGGGCTACAGTGACGGACAGTTCGGGAGTTAAGCGTACTCGCTGCTCTTGTAGAGAACCAAGGTTCGGTTCCTAGCACCCACATGCAGTGGCTGACAAGAGCCTACCACTTTAGTTCCATGAGATTTGATGTCCTCTTCTTGCTTTTGCTGATATAGGGAATGCACATAGTACATATAAATGCATATATGCATACAGGCAAACACTCATGCACATAAAAATAAAAAACAAATAAATCTTTAGAAAAGAAATGTAGAGGTAGGAGTTAGCTGAGTGGTAGAGTGCTTGCTGGGGCTCTGTCCTCAGCTCCCAATGGAAAAAAGAAAAAGAGGAAATAGAAGTGTGAGGACAGAGATGACTGCATAAGACACACAGATTAGGAAGGTAGTGGGGAGAGGAGAGGAAGGCTGGGTTTGTTTTAGGATCTTTTGCCGACTGTGGTGTAAACATTTCCACCATGTTTTGTTTCCAGCTGTCAGAGTGATATGACTGGATGTGGATGTTGAAGTCTAATAATATAGGATGGATGGGCAACGAGCTGCAGCATCATGGGTGGGAAGAGTCCAGGGTAATGCTAATGGAATTTATCCTGAAGAGAGAAAGTGCTGGAAGCGGAGAGCTCTACCTCTGTGGCCAGTTGGGTATCTGGTTTTCTGTCTAAGCTCAGCTATAAAACTAGAACACTTGTACCAATCCTATGGTATTACTAAGAAGAGGAAATTAGATATGCAATTTTATTCAAATCTTCCTATTAGAGTGCCCCGTACATAATAGAGCCCCATAAATATAATTTCTCTTTCTTTTCTTCGCAAATATTACCATTTCCAAACTGCTTCATTTTTTAATCTTCCCCCAGTCTGTGGGTTTTGAAAATACCACCCTCTGTTTTAATATGTATGAGAAAATCCTTGAAGTGGTAGGAGGGGGGTCGGCATTAGGTGGGGTTTAATCTTGTTCTCTTTATGTTTCTTTTTCTTACTGCAGCTTTTCTTGCTCCCACAATTGATCACAAAGTTGCTGGGGTTTCTACAAGGCTGTTCAGAGATGTCAAGCTGTTTGCTCATGGGTATCCAGAGAGTATGTGGAAAAACAAGAAATCAAACAAGTACCTCTGTGACTAATCAAGGCCTCCTGTGGCTTGTGTTGCTTGTGGGTCCCCTGGGTCATTATCTGTATGAAGATGGGGTACAGCATTTAGCACCTAGAGTTCTAGCTCCTCACTCCTTCCAGGAAAGAGAGCCAAAAAAGCCACGCCAATGGGGTTTGTCTGTGTGAGGAGAAGACAGCATGTTCAGAGTCAGCAGTGAGGACCAACTGAGTGTGCAGGGACCCAAGTGTCTCCAACTTTGTACCTCTTATCACCCTAAACTAGAGACACTGATGACAAAGCACAGATGAGTTGGGAGGCATGAAGAACATGTAAATTATCGTCATCTTTCCATCCCCTCCTTCCTGTGGAAGCCCGCTGCAGAGTGGCCAGCACATGAGCTCTGGAGTTGGCCCATCTCACTTGGAATTCTAGTTCTCCCGCTCACTGGTGGGCCAACCCATGATGAGTTACACAGTTTCTATTGTTACTGGGATGCAGGCAGCAATGGTTCTTCTCTCACAGGGGGTGATTTAGAGATGTAAATGCAAGCATAGTAAGTCTCAGTGTGGCAGCTGCTACCTTGGAAATGCTCATTTGTTTCGCTCATTATCATTTTTATCATTATTCTACGTTGTCTTTTGCCTTACATAAAGCTTTACTTGTGCATACCTGGACCTTGCAAAAACAGCAGACCCAAAAGGGCATGAGTAGGACACTGCCCGGGCTGGCTCTCATCCAATTTTAGTCTCATACTGGTGATGTGTTTTCCTCTGGGTGCTGCTTCTTCTGTCTGTCTAGCCCACAATGAAAGTAGATGCTGCTGAGGGTCACAGGTGGGTCAGGCGCCATGGGCCTCTTCTCCACAAAGCAACTGGTTTCTACTGTCATCTCGTGGTGCTCATGGTACCCCTATAGGGCTCCCTGCTTAGACAGAGCCAACAGTTTGGCCCAGGGCTGGTTGAGTCCAGAGTCTAGTCTGCTTCCTGCCCTGTAGTCTGATTGTCTAGGAACATGGTTTTAAAGCATGACAACCAGGTTACCCATGCCAACAGGAAAGTGGCCTCAAACCCCATTAAAACTCAGTCAGCATTTCCTGGAGCCTCTCTCCTTGCTCTGTATTTCCCAGAAGCAGGCTTTCTGGAGTGACTTTCCAGTTGAGTGAGAGACATCACTGCAGCCCTCTACCCCCATTCTCTTTCTCTTTTTAGGGAACGCCCTGTAGACTAGGGAATCACTGCAATTAATTCATTAGAATAAATTAACAGCACTCCTCACATTGTTAGCATGTGCCTGGCGTAAATAGTATTTTTAATTTTGCTGCAGTGTTTCCCCAAGTGGTGCAGAGTAAACCAGGCTTCGACATGTCTTCTACTCAAGTCCCTGCCTTTGCTGGCAAGAGCAACAACTGGGTTGTTACCCAAGTGGCATGTGAAGGACTGCATTAGTAAAATCTATTCTCTTCTCTCATTTTAACGCAATGACTTAGAAATGAGTCTCTGATGTTAGATTTATGATTTTATTCCGTGAAAAATTAATCTTTTTTTAAAATTGACATTCTCATCTACTCAGGCAGTTGAAAGCAGTTAGGGAAGAACATGAAAGAAGACATGCTGCAGAATACTAAATTTTGTGTCCTCCATGGGGGCAGGAAGGAACCTAGGAAAACTACCTCCAAAATACTGCTCTGTGATATAGTATTTCTGAATAATTCATACTTAATTATCTTTAGAGAGATAGATGGTTGAGTTTTCCAGCATTTCTTTCTTACTTGTGCATCTGGCCATGAGGTTTCAACAAAAGTTTTAGTCACATGAGATTCAAGTATCGAGGGAATGGTGTGATGTTTAAGATCACAGCCCAAGTCCACAGGAGGTAGCTAGACTCCAGGTTCAGGAGGAATGTGAGAAAGGGGGTCTCAGGGGGCCTGAGAGCTTGCTGGGATCCCGAGTGAAACCTTCATGAGTTCTGTTTATCTATGCAAGGGGTGTTTTTGAGATGCCAGTTTTTGTAACTGAGGCATACACACCCCATTTATCCTCATAAGCTATTGTCCGTCGCATGACCCTGGGCTGGAGTTGCGCTGTACTGAGACTTCTGACCCCAGTCTAGTTTGACTTTGGTGCCTCTGAACCAGTGGGTTCCATCAGGAATTTGGCATCTCCATGTTTTAGCCTGTTTTGAAATTTCTGTAGCAAATCAGGTACTTCACAGGGGAGAGAGGTTTATTTGGCTCACAGGGTTGGAGTTTGAAAGCCCGAGGTTGGGATTCTCCATCATTCAGTCTCTAGTGACAGCCTTATTGCAGACGGCATCAAGATGGCTGGGGCATGTGCAGACAGAACGCAGGAGGGTACAGGCTTGCTCTTTTTGTAAAAACATGCTCTCAAGAAAACGACCCTGCATCTGATGAGAGCAACATGAATATCTTCCCAGGTCAGCACCCACAATGACCAACTCACCCATTCCAGGTTCCTCTCTGAATGTCTTCACCAATGCAATGTCACCACATGGGGATTACACTTCCAGCTTGTAGACGTTGGGGACACATCCAAACCATCTCCAAATCACAGCAAAAGAACACTGGCAGGGATTCTCCAGATCTCAGAGGTAGTAGTTGGGTGAGAAAACAAATACGTGTTTCCTGATACGTGAACCTGGGCAAGATTATTAAAATGTTTTGTTTTCAAACATGCCTGGACTCATTACTACTGGCTTGAGAGAACCTTGTATTTGCTGTACCACTCCATTTTAGACTCTTACTCTCTCTTTCTGATTACAGTTTTTACAAGCAGCTAACTTGAGTGATGAGGTACAGAGAGGGTAGTGACATTCTCTGAGTTTGCGCGACCTGGGAATGCAAGAGGAAACAGTGGAGTTAAACATGAGGCTCCGAACCTTTGAGATGGCCAAGAGAGTAAAGATGTTTGTCTCCAAACTTGAAGAACTCGAGTTCAATCCCCAGGACCCATGTGGTAGAGAGAGAGTGAAACAACTTCTGCATGTTTTCCACTGACCTGCACACCTGATCTACAGATTGCATATGGCTTTCAACCCCCCAAAGCAAACAAATAAATACAATGTCAAAGCTTCAAAGGTGAAGCTCTGAGACATAAGAGAAGAAGGTTGTAAAGTTACCAACGATATTTCTGGTGTACTGTGAATTCAATTTCCTTACATGTTCTTTAAGCAGTAATTAGAAATACTCTTAAAATATTTATGGTCATTGAATTTATTTCTTTGATTAAGGCAGAATTTCTAACAAAGATCACCCAGGGCAGTAACTCATATTTGGGGTACATTTAGTTTAAAAACCATTCCTAATTGAGCATCAAGAAGAGAATTAATTGGAGGAAGGACTTGAAGCTCAGGAGCAAAAGAAACAAAAATGGTTTAAATAGATAAAAAAAAGTCCTATGCTAGCTTTGACTGCCTGACATGTAGTGAGATGTAAGATTTTTTAGATACATAAGTAGTTGGAGATTTTTGCCTTCTATGTAGATGAAATAACTTGCTTCTGAGGAAAAAAATGTCACTTATATGATCTCCAGCTACATTTAGCAAGAACCAGTTGCAGAGGAGCTTGTCCTCGTTTGTCTGTGACTTCCGAGTGTCCTGGAGCTCTGTGGCTCTTTTGTCCTGAGGTCTTGTGACTCTGATGATCTCATAGGCTTTTCCAGTCCTCACCTCTCTGAGCTTCATGCGGAGGTACAGCGCAGTCTATACTCTGACCACCTCCACTCACACCTCACAGTCACATATTGGAATGTCTTTGTGTATCTCTCTCTCAAGACCGCTCTTCACTAGTGAAAGCATGACTCCTTCTAAAAGGTAAGTCCATCTTCAGAATCTCCATTAACCTGTGCTCTTTCCATCCCCCCACGTCTATTCTATTATGATTTCCTATTCATCAAGTCTGCTCTCAACTGTGATGTCTCTCTTCACATAATGATGAAATGAAGAAGGGTCCTATTTCCACCAACTTTATCTACTGTGGGTTTTTCTTTTTTAACCAGTCCAGGACAGGCCTGACAAATAGAAAAAAAAATGCATGCATATATATAATGTATACACACACACACACACACACACACACACACACACACACACACCAGTAGAACGGTTTAAGTTTCTTCTCTTACTTTTCCTTTTTACTTATATTTTTACTACTTAAAATGCAAATAGCTTCTTGGTTATGGATGGGACTTTGTGTCCACTTCACTTTTTCAGGGCTGAAATTTTGTCAGGTTTGAACTAGGGCATACCCTCAATGACTTACTTTTCTAACTAGGCCCTACCCCTTAGTTCCCACAATCTCCCAATCATGCTATCAAATTCATCTTTTGGTTAATGCACTGATGAAGTCAAAGTCCTTATAACCCAGTGATTCTCCAAAGCCCCATGTGATATCAACCAAATTTGGGCACATTGACATTTGAGAGACATTGAAATCCAAAGTACTTGCAACTCTATGTTGGAGTTGAAGTTTCTAGTCTCTTCTGTTTTTTTTTAACAACTACCCGGGCTCACAGTTTCACAGCAGATAAGAGGCTGATTGCTTAGCTTACCTTTGTCTTGGAAATGTCACCATGTGTGTTTGTTGTGAGTGGTTTACCTACCTTCCTGATTACAGGTGGTAATGGCCACACTAAGATGAATGCAAGTTCTGAGCTAGAGGGTCAACAGCACATGAAACCTTTGGATGTCAGAAAAGGAGATGGGAGCCCCAGCAGGAACCCTTAAAACTTACTGATTTCAACAGATGACAATCAGCTTGTCAGGTGACCAGAGCTCAAGGAAGGGGATTTGATGATGTAATGACACCTGGCAACTTCAGCACTGCTCAGGCTTCCAGAGAATTCCCAAGTTGCTGCTTAGCTGCTGGTACCTTTAGCGTGAAGGATTCTCCATTCTTCTAGGAATGTTGATAATTGAGTAAGGAGGCTTCTTAATGTTCACTTAGCTCACTACAATTTAAGTGAAATTCTCTGGCAAATGATTTTCTGAGGAAACTGATGAGCGTAGCCTCAAATGGTATAGATATGGCTGGGTACTGCCATTGAGGGAAGCCTTAGTGTTAGGGCTGGCTTTGGCTTGGAATCTCACCTTTGACACTTGTTACAGGAACTTGGAGAAGTCATTTCTCTTATCTGTTACTTAGCTTTCCCTCATCTTAAATGAGAAACGATGATACATACTTTATTGAGTATGTGCAGACTCCAAATGAAATTAAGTATATTCGTGGTTTCCAAATGTGGCTGAACTCAAAATAAAGTCATGTGGATAGAAATGAGTTGATGTTTGGTTATCTACAGTTAGAAGAAAAGTGAAAATCCGTGTAAGAAAGGCCCTCTGATTATTCAGAGTCTTTGGGGAGTTTGGCTTTACTATTCCCATGGTAATGACAGAGCAAAGTGCTGCTTTGTGTTCTCTCTATTGGTCTACTATGTGGAAAGTTCATAGTCTCTGGACTTTGAGCTTAATTTGGCTCAAACTCTGGCACTGTTTGCTGTATGTCTCCTGAGCCTCACTGTATAGATGGAGTTGGCATGCAGTAAGAGTAATGTCTCATACAGTACATAACCTCAGCAGTTCTGGGTGGTGTCACTCCCTTTCTGTTCCTCTGCCCTTCCTCATAGTAGAGTGTTGAGCTTTCGGACCATATTGTCTGCTCTTTTAACAGACAAGGGAGAAGAGCCCAGCTAGTGTTGTTCACCTGCTTCTACAGTCATGATGCCAGTGTCTTACAGGGAATGTGAAGTCTGGAATCCTTTCAACAATTTGGCAACCTTACTACCTAGCCAGTTTTTACTGCCTTTAGACCAAAAGAACGGTGAGCCCTGGTCTTCTAAGCAGCATTTCTTACCTCTGTAAGACATTTTTTTATTCGTGTGAAATGTTAACACAGGTGTAGTTCTCTGCTCCGAGACTCGGAGGATCCTTGAATGGCTCATCTTCATTCTAACACTGACACTCTGAAATGAGTTTGCTGTAATCCTCAAAGCACTGAAGAGTCGGGAGAATTCACTTCGTAGGAGTATGATAGATAACCCACATTTCTGTTGACATAGCAAAACAAAGGCAGAAACCAATATCCTGGCTCTGCAAAATGTAGTCGATTGCTGCTCTGTCCCTATCTCTTTCCTACCAGGCTGTTCTCTTGATAGCCTTTCTTCCTGCAATACTTACTAAATGCAAACAGCACTCCTTCCACAACACTGCAATCAATCTTACCCACAATGTTTACCTCTAGTGATAGCTCTCCTATGGACTGGCTTCTGAGAAGAATTAGTATTTGAGTTTTCCAAAGGCATCTTTTCATTACTATTATTATTTATTTATTTGGCCATTCTAGGAGTTGAACAAACACAATAATTCTTGATAACTCTCTTAGTGGCCTACAGTTATCTTGAGAGGTACTGAAGTATCTTTTGGACACCAAGAACTGTCTGTAGACTAAATAAGTGGTCTGAAAGCTATTTTTAAAGTCTATGTACATACCTTTGTGATTAGTAATTACTTTAAAGGTATTATTGAATTCAGAGTAGCTCTTCTTCTTATGCAATTTCTCAGTTGATAATGTGAACTTAGAATGTTGATCTGGTAACCTGATGTAAATCTAATGAATCAGACCCAAGCTGTTTCCTCATCTTTGGTTAGTACTTCCTATGACACTAAGAATCAAAGGTGAACAGACGCTAGGGAAGGACACCCGTACCCCACCTGTGTTTCCAGGGATAGTCATAGACCATCTTAGTGCCTGTAGTAAGCATTCACTTATTTTGTTTGTATGTCTGCTCTTCCTTCTCCTGTGGTAAAAATAGCCCTGCTTACCTATGGAGACTTCTCCCCTCACCTCTAACTTGTGGTTTCTTTGGGAGGAATTTGACCCAAGTATGATCACCAGCATTTACTCTGTGGGCATGAGTACATGGTTTTATAAGTCAGATTGACTGATAAGTATAAGCTATGTGGTTTTGGCTGGAACTTGGTGACTCTATTTCTGTTGTAATCCAAGACATTCTGTATGTATGGCAGAGGTCACACCAGACCTTTGTTTTACCAAAGAAAGAATATCTAAAATTAAAGCAATGGAGAGAAACAGATCAAGGAAGTTGAGATGATGCTTGCTGTCTTTGATATGTAGTCATATTGGAAGCTACTACCCAACATTTTCTTACTTATTTAAACTACTCTAAATTGGTGTTTTCCATTACTGTTATCATACAGATAGGCATTTAGCCCCTCTTTAAAGCGAGGGGATTAGATTGATGGTAGGTCTTAGGGATGTGGCCAACTCAAGGAAGCTTGAAGTGCTAAAGCTGATATTTAAAAGTTCATTAGCAGGGCATTGAGCTCTAATTATTGGATGAGGGCTGACTATAAAGTCCTTGTAAGGTCACTGACTGATTTATTTGGGATTCCACAGTGAAACCCATTACAGATCTCTGACTGCTCTGATAGAAAACACCTTTGATGAACTGAATTATCTGCTTGGGAATTTCCTTTGAAATATAGATGGGACGGGAATCATCTAATTTTCAAAAGGTTTGTTTTCCCAAACAACCCTTTGATTAAGATCTAAACCATCACTTAAGGAAGTCACTCCCGCCCCCACTCTCTAACAGGTCTGCATGTGGATGGTTTAGCACCTCTTTGGGAAGGAGGGTGTTGATGAGAACTGCTTTTCTTTGTTGTATTCACGTCTAAAGCCTGTCTGATTAAAAAAGAATGGACTGTACACCATTTCTCAGATATGCTCCTCTTTTCCACTTCCCTGTGGCAAAACAGATTCCAGGTGGCATAATGGAAATTTCCAAACTCCACTCCAGATAGAGTACCAGGAA
The DNA here is from genome assembly GCF_021556685.1 of Rattus norvegicus. Lineage (NCBI taxonomy): Eukaryota > Metazoa > Chordata > Mammalia > Rodentia > Muridae > Rattus > Rattus norvegicus. Next base: position 267,280,951 of record NC_141534.1, on the reverse strand, counting down.
ATAACCCAGGGAGACACTCTAGGAAGACTCTGTTCTTTCACTCAGGCCTGAACTCCCCAGCTAGGAATCTCATTTGCAAAACCCTCCAGTACACAGACCCAAAACAAAAGACCTGCAAACACAGCCAGAGAAGAATTCTTCCTTCCCCATTTGTGCTTAGGAAAGAGACTTGCTTTTCTTACAGAGAAGATAGTTTTCAAGAAGATGGTTTTAACTATACCCATTTTCCAAGAAAAGTGTTTTCTGTGCCTTCTTGCTGTGGCCTTCCTACTGGGTAGCCTCTGGCTCTGACACGCATGGCCCCTGTATGATGATCACGTTGACAATAGGTACATTCACGATCACTTTTTGTGCTGAACACTTTCCACTTATGGCTCCAATAAGTGAGATCTCACTTCAGTCTTGAGACATATTGATCAGGATCCTCAAATCTTAGAGAAAGAAGGCTTAATTTTTGAGGTTAGATGACAGGGGACTAATAGAACCCAAAATATATGTTTTCAAGCACTTGGCTACTTTCTCTCTAAGTCCTATTTGATAACCAGACCCTGCTTTTTCCTGTTTTCATAATCTTCATTTTCTCTTGGAGGGAGTCCACTCTACTTCCTGTCTTCCTTTACTCAGGTGTCATTAATATTAAACAGCCTTGCTGTTTGCAGTCACACAGAATATAGCCTAAAAGTGTTTATTTCTGGAAAGCCAATAGCCACACATAAAAGTTCTTTATGAAACACTGCAGGATTCAAACAACTGCTATTTTTAAAAGCATCTCATTAGTGGAGGTGTCTGTGGTGGTTTTCAATAGAAAAATTAGCACCACTGACCTTTTGGATGAGGGAAGATAAGTGTTTAAGGGAAACATTTAATCTTACTAATGAGAGCTTTTTTCCTTCTCGCTTTCTGATGGTAAAGAGAGATGACAAGGTCTACTAAACAAATGACTGAAGTCTCATGACTAAATAAATACTAAATAAATTCTGAGAGGTTTCCAGACTATGAAAGGTACTGAGAAAGTCCACAAGACAGATAGCTCAACACTAGCAATTACTGATGACTTCTCAAGTGCTAGTCCTGTTCAGAGATTTTATATATTGTCCATGATTCACAATAGTTTCATTTTCTGGTTCTGCCAGGAAACTATCTGACCTTCAGATTCATGATAGATTCCTCTCTAGGGTCCTTTTTGTCCTCCACCATGCAACTATATTCATGTGGTCAGGATACCACGAGTCCTGCTAGCCAGTATCTTCAAGTGGCCAAGATGTTATTATCTAGAGAAACACTTGAGGTTAAAGGATAACCAAACTTCTTTTTTCATAAACCAAAGCATCAGAAGCCAGGGGGATGAACTGGAATTTCTGTGACTTCAAATTTATGATTTCATCAGTACAAGACTGCTGTCTCTCCAACTCGTGTGACTTGGCTAACTCTAGATCCTTTCATATACAACTCTCCTATAGATGTCTACTTCCTTGAGTGTTCAACACTACTCTGTTAGGTCTCTTTATCACCAACTAAAGACATCAACTAACCCACAAAACTTCAGTCCAAAATTTGTCCTGTCTATAAGATGTGCAGGGACAAAGACAGAACAGAGTGAGGGAATGCCCAGCCAATGACTGGCCCACTTTGAGGTACATCTCAGTGGAAAAAGCCAACTTCTGACACTATTAATGATACTCGGCTATGCTTGTTGACAGGAACCTAGCATAGCTGTCTCCTGAGAGGCTTCATCCAGCAGCAGATAGAAACAGATGCAGAGAAGCTCAGCCAATCACATCAGGCTGTGTTTGGGGAGTCTTGTGGAAGAGTAGGGAATAGAATTGAGTGAGCTAGAGGGGGTCAAGAACACAACAAGACCTACGGAGTCAACTAACCTGTGCCTGTGAGGGCTCACAGAGAATGAACCACCAACCAAAGAGCATGCAGAGGCTGGACCTAGCACACAATCCCCCAACCTACATTTGTAGCAGATGTGCAGTTTGGTCTTCATGTGGGTACCCTAAAAATTGGAGTGGGGGCTGTTGCTGACTCCGTTGCCTTCTATTAGATCCCCTTCACTTACCTGGACTGCCTGATTTGGCCTCATTTAGAGAAGAGGTGCTTAGTCCTACTGGTACCAGATGTCCCAGAGTGGAGTGGTATCCAAGGCAGGCTTCTCTTCAGAGAAGGGGAGCAGTAGTGGGGAGAGGGATTTGTAAGTGCAAGACTGGGAGGTGAGGAGGGAGAGAGGCTGAGATTGGGATGGAATGCAAATAAAACTTTATGACGAAGAAAACAAAAGGAAAAAGAAATCCATTAGCAACAGGCATTAAGATCACAAAGCAAGAGCTTTCAGATATAGGGTAGGCAATGCACAGAAGAAGGGCCACACAATTATTCTATGAAACCCAAGTTCTACTCATACCTCTAATTGTTCAGCTATTTCTAGACTTTTCTGTGACTCCAAAGAACATTAAAACAAGTTGAACATTTGGACCTGAAAATGTATTTACACACCTTTATGTCCTCAAGTGAATTTTGCTCCTCCTTTTGTACCACACTACCATGTCTGCAGTAAAATCTCTGCCGCTCTCTGTTCACGCTGACTCCACTGAACGGCCTGCAGACGTCATTCACAGTTAGTCTTCAAAGGCAGGAAAGTCAGCAGGCAGTAAAACTATAAAATTATGGCAAATACTCAGAAATTACTCTCTGTTTTCCTGTGAGTACTATTGTCACCAGAGTCAGAGGTCATAGAATGAGTCTCAGTAAGCCAGGTTTTGTTACCCATCCTCAATAAGCCAAATTTTTTTTTCTTTTCTTTTTTTTATTAACTTGAGTATTTCTTATTTACATTTCGAGTGTTATTCCCTTTCCTGGTTTCCGGGCAAACATCCCCCTAATCCCTCCCCCTCCCCTTCTTTATGGGTGTTCCAAATTTAAAATACCAAATTCATGAATTCATGGTTAAAAGACAAGCATTTAATGTAACTGCATTGAGAGGCGGGATAAGAGAACCAGGAATTGCCCTAACTTCTTCATCAAGCATGACATTCTGCCTACCCTTGTCTTAGCTCCTCCTGCAAGGTCATCTGACAATTCTAAAGTTTTCTCCAGGAGACAAGTTCCTAATCTGATGTCCCCCAGGATGTCAGCCATTTATTTTACCAGAGGTTTCTAAGGCTATTTCAATGTATCTGGGATAATTCTTTCAATAGTTTGATAGCCAGAGAGATGAAAGGTCTCATGTGCACGTGGAGGCCAGCTGTTGGCATCAGTTATCTTTTCCTGTTTTTCTTCATCTTGTTTTTGTTTTTCATTTCTTTGACACAGCATCTCTTACTGAACCTAGAACTTATGATTCCAGCTTCTTTGGTTGGCCAAGGAGCTTTAGGATATGCTTGTCTCCAAACCCTAGCTTTTTATATGTGTGCTAGAAATTTAGTTCTAATGCATTCATAGCAAGCACTCTACTCATGAGCTGTCTCCTCAGCCCCAGAGCACGATGCTTTAATTGCAGTCTCTTGATGTCTAGTTTTGTGTCTTTAGCACACTGGTATGTTAGCACGATTTCCCAGGTCCTCTTGATGTTTCTCTGCCCAAACTTTTATATGCCCTGCCTATAGAGAAACCTGGATGTTTTAGGGCAAAGGTGGTAAAGATGCTGCGAAAATGATCTTAAGGAGAGATAGAAATTTATGGGTAAAGTTCCTACCTTCTTTATCAACCCATAGGACAACTCTAGCTTGCCTCTATGTCATCTCTCACATGGTACCTCATAGGGTTGAGTACTGATTGCCTGTCATTGAAATCTATTTATTAATACACACTCTCCTTTGGTTTCTTTTCCTTCAATGTACCTTCTAAGATAAGTTTATACCAAAATCTTTGATTCAGGATCTGATAGGAAGGGCCTTACCATTCTTGGAGTAGACTAGATGGGGAAAGCCACAAGGACTTTGTTGAGCCATTTTCTGTAAAGGAAGGGTGTTACTGAGGTTTGCAATACACTCAAACAGATACCAAGTCTAATGGACCTGGCCATTGTATACAGGAGACATGACTGCAAATTAAAAGGCAGTAGAATAGAAGTTGAATATTGTGCAGGCTAAGGCTTCCTCAACCTGTCTCTAATCCTTGGCCTGGATATGGTAGAACGAGATAGGCCAGGTTTGGCATAAGCAAGCAGCAACATTGGCAGGAGGGCTTTAGAGTCTGCAGCTGCATGGTAAGGCTCTTTTGTTGGCCAGTTTCTTTCCAAGAGTGGTTAAGTATCCTTTTTCTCCCAGATAGACAGAACATTTGATTTCTAGTGGCTGTTGTTGAGGAGACAGCAAAGACTTTAATATTTCATTGGCTGGTCCTATCTGGAAGTGATGAACCCTTCTCTGGATGAGGTTCATTGCAAAAGCTGCTATCTCATGGCTGCCTGGGGACTAGAGCGGATATCGAGATCTGTACAGATAAATTTTTCAACCTTGATAGAGTCAGTGGGAGTTTAACGAGTAACTGAGATTATAACAGAGGTAATAAATATGTAAGGAACTGGGAAATTTATTAGTTCCTTATTTCTCTAGACTATGGAAGTTATATGAGTTCAAGGGAGAAATCTATTCTAAGTCAAGGAAATACATGGATGAGACAATAATGACTCCCCCCCCCCACTTGCCTTCCATCATCAAGAAAATAAAAACGAGCATTTGTGCCATGAAGCAGGAGGAATTTAATTGGGCGGTGATGATTCAATTTAGCTTGTAAATTAGCTGCCACAGAGACGATGGGTGCCAAAAGGACCAGCTTTGCTTTCTTTTTGTTAAGTTGTTGGCATATCTGACACAAACTGGATACTGACTTATGGTGTGGCAGATGACTGTCTTCTCAGGGCTCGATAGCCCATAGGGTGATCAAACCAAGATCAGAACAGTGAGTAACTGGCCTCCAGGAAGCAAGCCTCTTCAAGTTTCTTCTTCCTCTCAGCCTCAAAAGAATGCATGAGAATGAGACACCGGACTCAAGTGGTAACTCAGCCCAGAAAGAATGTTTATTTACCCATTTAAAACAGACCTTGCAATTTAGGCATGCTTCCTGCAGATGGTGAACATCTCCTGACCAGACAGCCTGGCTAACAGGCAGGAGCACTCAACTATAATAATAACCACTTCACATGACTCCTATAATAAACTCTTTAGATGTTCGTTTATTTCCCTGAACTGATGGGAACCAGGCTCAAGGAATTAACTACTTCAACCTTGTATTGTCAATAAAAGGGATAGGGCCAAGGAAGGATACCTATTAAAGCTACGAAAATTTATCGGGGTCAGTTGACTACCATTGTCTACCCTTGCCGCCCAGCTAGCATACACTACCTAATGCCTTCTGATTCTGGTTCCATTGGTTATCCCCGCAGACCTCACTAGTATCCATCTATACTATATTTATTCTACAGTAGTATATACCTCTCCCTGGCCATTTCTAGGCTGGCATGAGGCCTTTAGAAATGAATGCTTATAGAAAGAACCAATTTCCTGTAACTCTGAACCAAACCACATCAGCCAAGTTAATACTTCTCTAGTGCATGTGGAATCTCCTGAGAGGGTCAAGTTCTTCCACAGAAAAGTGAGGGATGATAGGGGTGGGGCTACTCGAGTTCACGCTGAATCTTGTCTAAAGGTGAGGGATCATTATCCATGCATCTACCCAGTGCTGACCCTGAAGCTTCAGAGGGTGACATGAAGTTTATTTTGTTACTCAGGCCGTAACATCTGCACCTTCAGACACAGACACACTGGAACTCCCCTGATTCTACCCAGAAGCCCATCTGGATATAGATGGAGATGTTGACTGAAGTCCATGGCTTTTTTTGTTGTCCTTTCCTTATTGGTCCTGTTTCTTTCTTCCTGGTAATCTCAACTGTCAGTCTGGCTTCTAAGTACTTGTGTGCACGCATTTCTGCTCATTAACTTGGCGACAGCAATCACTAGAGACACTAGGCCTGCCTCACCAATGCCTCAGCTGATGTCATTCATCACTGCTACTTTGTTTGAAATAAATCTACCTAACGATGACTGATGAATTAACAGAACTCTTCTTTTGGGGCTATGACTGGCTATTTATCACCTTTTCAAAATATCTGACATGTTCTGTTTTATTTATGCCAAAATGCTCAAGCATGGGGAGAGTGTTAGGATTCTGATTACAGCCTGGAGAATCTCACCTGATCTGAAGGCTCATAGTCTCTCATCATTTTCTCCCTGAGTCTGGCAGTCTCAAGCCTCATTTTCTCAAGTTCTCCCTTATAAATATACTGTTAGAATTAGGAGATGGTGTGTGTTTAATTTTAAAATATGTTCGCTAGATTCTTAGTTATAGGCAAGTGTATGTTTGGTCAGGTAGACATGTCTCTCCTCTGCTATACTAGGTTTTAGACTTCCCATGAAATATCTTGTTTTTCTCAACTAGTCATTTATCTGTAGGTTTATTTATTCAGTGAAATATTTGATTTAGAGCAAATTATTGTGGGCAGATAAAAGTAAAGTAAGGGTAAGTTTATTTTTATCCTCAAGTTTTAAATGGAGTTCAAAGCCCTGCTCTGTATCTTAGTAATCAAAATCACAAAGTAAAAGGGGTATACGGTCTCTTCTATAAGTGGGTATATGCTTCATTTAGAGATGGCTATTTATTGGTATGTATGTGGTGGGTGGAATGGCCAGATTCTATGCTATCGCTTTCCAAGACTGGGCTTGAAATAATATTAGTATATGTTTAGTCTCTTGAGACACACATGTTGGATTGGAAGACTGTTTATCAGTTTGTTTAAAGAAACTTGAAAGGGAAATCTATGTTTATTATGAAAATACCATGGTCTTACACATTTGTGATTTCGAAGCATTTCAAAGATGGCTTAAAACAGAGTAGAGAGAGGTCACTGGTAGTTTTTCTGGCATTTTAGGAATTCCTTTTGACAGTCTTTCTATGACTGTCACTTGATGTCCTCATGGTTGATAAAATACCAAGTCTTCTGTTCTCACAGCAGGCACATCTTTTTGCATATGGCTGTGAATGGATTGCTCCCTCATCCCCCGACCCCTGCCCCTGTCCTTGTTGCAGATCCAGTGTTGTTCAGTTTCCCTACAAATTCCCAGGTACTGTCAGCTCCATTTCTGAGATGCGATTGTTTAGGCTCAGAGAAGTGAGGCAACCAGCATGAACCAGAATGGTGACTCAGCTCTGTCTCACTCCAGTGTCCATGAACCTCCCCGTGTTACCTCCACCTTGTATTTCTGTGCAGACATAGTATCCCCCCTGCAGGGAATTGTGAATAAATACTTGAAATTTCAGCACAGATTTAGGGTCAGTGTTCAGATCCGAATTTAGAGTCAAAAGCACAATCTTTCATCTGAGATAAAATATCTTTAATTTCCGTGAGTGCCACTTTTATGTTAGAGATAATACACTTGAAACTTCCAGGATGAGCAAATTACAATCTCTCATTTCTGAGGACTGCCTCACCTAATATTTTCACAGAGTCTTCAAGTGGCAGTTACTTAAACTTACAGTTTATTTCCTTTTGCAATAGAATTACAATGATGCATAATGACGAATTCCATAAAAATCATTTCCCGGTGAAAGAGATCAGTCTAAACTAGACTTTTAATTTACCTACGACTGCCCCAAACCAACCTAAGGTTCAGCTTCTACTGTCCTTTCCCCACCTCTGAGCACATATCAAGCTGCCTTTCCTTCTTTGCTGTCCTTACCACTTAACAAAGAAGGACCTGTTGTCACTGCCCATCAAATCGGGTTTTGATCTGATCAGTGAAAGAGATCAGTCTAAACTAGACTTTTAATTTACCTACGACTGCCCCAAACCAACCTAAGGTTCAGCTTCTACTGTCCTTTCCCCACCTCTGAGCACATATCAAGCTGCCTTTCCTTCTTTGCTGTCCTTACCACTTAACAAAGAAGGACCTGTTGTCACTGCCCATCAAATCGGGTTTTGATCTGAGCTCCGGTCTTCGCTCTTTTTGCACTGCCTTTTCATGAGATGCACTGCGAGGTCAGATCACCACCCTTTCCAAATCTCTAGCTCATTACTTCTAGAAGAAATATGATATTAGTCACAGGTATCTGTGCAATACACAATTTGCCATTTTCTATGGTATTTTCTACACACACACAAAAAAGATTGCTATGCATTTTAATAATGAGCTCTATATCCTCCAAGATATTTCAGCTGTTATCACTTCCCTATATACTCTGTAAAATTAGGGATATTTTGCACTTTTGCTTATAGGAAGTCATCAAATGTGAAGTACATTTAACATAGGAAGTCCACGCTGGTCATTTAGACGGCACGCAGCATGCCGAAGAATGCGTCTTCAGTAGCCTTCTTGTAGAATATGTTTTCTGTTATGAAAGTGCCATTCTTATATGGCAGAATGGCTACAAGAACGCAGTTGAGTCTGACCCTCAGCTCTTTAGTAACTGTTTGACCCCAGACAGCAGTCAACCTCTACAAATTATAGCTTCAGCAGCAGGATTGGTTTTTATTGTTTGAAAATTACACTCATAAAAATGTATTTTAATCAAATCCACCTCCCACTCACTCCTTTCCAACTCCTCTCCTATCCCTACTACAACTTTCTCTTCCCAAACCATGCATTTAAACACAAAAACAAACAAAGAAACAAACAAAAACAAAAACAGTAAGCCTGCTAATGCTGTCATTGTGATCATGGGTATATGGCCATTGGAACATAGGCAGTCAGTCTTACAGGGGACACATGCCTGAAGAAAACCAATTCCCAGGATCCATCAACTACCAATAACCCCTCGGCTAGGAGTGGGCTCTTATAATCTCCCCCACTCTTCACAATGATCCCTGAGCCTCTGTGTGTGTGTGTGTGTGTGTGTGTGTGTGCGCGCGCGCGCGCATGCGCTCACGCACGCATGTGCTTGTGTGCGCATGTGTGTTTAGGATGAGTACTCCATAATTCTCAGTAGTAATCATCACCTAATGCAAAGAGAGTTTTCTCTGATAAAGACTGAAAGCTGTTCTAATCTATGGATATAACGATGAGTGTTGAGTGGACAGTTTTAGAATATCCATATTGATTGTATGTAGGTGCCATCATACTAGGAATTGTGTGAATGTTGAGGAGAGCATGCACATATAGTGATGAATACATGGTAAGTTGTTTAATAAACATAACCTAGTACTGGTGAGGATAATAGTAATAATGTATTCATAACCTTTATCATATTTCCTGTTCAAATTTGTTTTTCCCTTGAAGTTTTCTCAAAAGTGTTCAAGATTGAGAAGCTTTTAGTCAGTCTTGTATTATAATTATCTCTGTAGTCTTTGAGTTTACATGAGTAAATTCTCCCCATGTTTCTAGATTAGTTTATAAGCCTCTTATAGTAGAAGAGTCTCTCTCTTTTTCCCTCTGCATCCAGGAAGCTAGAGCAAAGTCTATTAGGGAATGAACACTAAATGGTTATTAAGAAACAGATGTAGTACATTTTACTAATGATAATATTCACATGTGAATATCTGACTTCCCAAAGAATAGCTCAGCAGATTCTGGGATTATCTAATAAATTGATAGAGACAAAATTCTAACAATCAAGCCTCACTGAAGATTATTTATGGGAAAGTGAAATGTTGAATGTGGTTGCTGATTTATATACTCTTTCATTGGAGACATTTTCACTGAGATGCAAACTAAAAAATCAAAACAAGCGTAGGGCATGCGCTGGTTACACTTTAGACTTCTAGCTTCAGGCTTCGCTGAAGAGAATTGTAGCATCCTTACTCACCAGGCAGTTGAATATTGAGATTTGGATCTCGTAAAGCAGCAGATGTCAAGGTGGCTTTGGGAGTAGCCTACAATTGATGAGGATAACATGGTAGATTTGTGTCTTTATCTGTTTCTGTCTTCCCAAGAGAACACAGCATCCAAGGAGTAGCCTGAAGACAAAGACTCTATTAAGATAAAGACTGAGAGGAGATTAGTCATCCACGAAGATGTCCAGAAATGAGTGGCATCAGAGCAGTCAAAGAAGAAGACTTAGAGCAGAAGGTAGTAGACACATGTTAGGTGAGGGAGGCTTCTCTTTTCCACTATTTCAGAGAGTTAAGCACAGATAGGTGTTTAAGTGAATTTATAGTTCAGTATCCACAGAAATCCTCCTTTTTGTTTGCTTTTTTGATTCTTTTATTATTATCATTTAAATTTTCATCATTAAGTTTCAATATGCAATATGTGTTATATAGTGTGTTATATAATTTCATTTTCATACATGTTTATGTTGCACATTGGGTATGTGTACCGCATCTGGGAAAAGGCAGCCTCAATGGAAGAATTGCCTCTATCAGGCTGTCTTGTGGGCATGCCTGTGGGTACTTTTCTTGAATCCTAACTATTGTAGGAGGTCCCAGTCCACTGTGGGTAGCACCAGTCCCTCTTCTGCTGGATCTGGGCTGTATAAGAAAACAAACTTTTACAAGCTCGAGTGAGCAGTGAAGTGAACAGCATTCCTCTGTGGTTACTGACTCAAGTTCCTGATCTGAGTTTATGCCTTGGCAGCCCTCAGTAATGGAGTATAATCTGCAAGCTGAAACAAGCCCTTTCTCTCCAAGATGTTTTTGGCCTGTGGTGTGTATCATAGCAGCAAAAAGCAAACTAGAGCCCCTCCATGCCTCCTCCCCTCCTCCCTTTTACCTTCTCTCTCCCGTTAAGTCCCTTTTGTTCCTCAGAACAGTTTCATGTCTGCTTGTCTATTGTAGCTACAGACTTGATTTTATGTGTATATGTAAAATTTAGAAATTGGAAGTGAAATTAAAACACAAGGAATTTGCTTTTCTAAGGATGACTTATTCATTTAATACGATTATCTCCAGTTACATGCTTCTTTCTGCAAGTCTTCCAGACAGTGCTGGGCTTGTTTTGCCCTTAACCTACCCAAGCCCATGCCTCTGATTACAGCCAACCACCTTTGTGATATGCTGCGTATGCTTTCAACTCAAGCTTTGGGTTTTTGATCCAAAGAGAAAGTTTGGTTAGAAAGTAGCTTTCACTCGATTCTTTGACTCTCATATCCAGAATGTACTTTGGCATCTTTTCCAGACAAGGATAAGGTTGACATGGCTCAGTTAGGGCCAGAAATCTATGTTGCTAAGGAAGAGGGACTGTTAGAAATATTGCTACATAAGTTTCTAATACCACAGGAGAGCTTTGCTAGTTCTTTCCAAAGGCAAATTCACAGAGTGTGCTCAGAGTAGGTCAGGAGCATGTTGTGAGATGGATGAGTGTTAGCAGTACCTGAGGCTGAGGAATAAGCTTTAGATTGTATATTTTCTCTGCCTACTTGGGCTTGCCAGACATATGGAGAAATGTATTGTTTTTCCTTTCATTCTAACTTTTCTTTTTTTTCTTCTTCTTGGGCATCTCTCAATTTCCTGAGCATCTTCAGTTTCCGGTGGTCATTTTCATGGAGTCTCTACTTGAGGAAGAGTATAGAGGGCACACAAGGCCTCTAAAAGGTGAAATGTTGCCCTTCTTTGTCCAGATAATATTCCGTAGCCTGCTATTACTTGTGGTGTTTATTTAATCTCTTGTTGGCATGGGATAAAAACAATGTGGGCAAAGGCATAAAGCTAGGCTTCAATTTGGTGCCTATAGCATTTGAACCACCATTTTTAGGAGCAATGTGCCTGGTGGTCAACAATGAGCCTGTGAAAATAATATTCTCATCTTACAGCTTAGAGTGGTACCTCAGAGGCAGGTAGTAGGTTACTGAGGCAAAAGGTAACACAGTAGGCTTAAACTCGAATCACTCTGATTTAAAAGCCTGCTCTTTGTCCTGTATCCTTACCAATCAGTGGTGATGTCATTTCGACCTCACTAAGCTTCACAGCAAAACAAAATTTAGAACAGATATTTTTTGATAGAGTATTTGGCCTCTATATAAATGCAAATTTTTGACTCCTCAGCTGAGATTAACATGAACTCTAAATTAACAGGAGACCCGAGTGAATGTATCCTGCTCATTATAAAGGGACCCTAATTCTTTCTTCCCTGAAAGGTATGATTTTCTCAGGAGTACTTGGGGACTGAGTCTATTTCCTTTGAGCTTCTCTTCACCGAGCTACAATTTCATCTCTTCCCAGGGAACGATGATTCAGGCTTTTGAGGTTACAGATAAATAAGTGTCAAGCTTACACACTGCAGTATCTGTATTCATTTTTACTGGCATGAAGTTTTAGAAGAGGCAAAAGGAAGCATAGCCAGGCAGGAAACCATTTACATTGCTATCATGGTGACAAGAAGGTGAGTCAGAATCCCATGGCACAGGGAGTTTATCCAGGACCCAGCCACTGGTTGAGAATGGATGCAAAGAAGTGGACATAGAACATGTAGGACCTCTGCCCCCTGCCTTCCGCATGCTCACCCACACCGCAGGTTTACCCTTTCCTTGGTTACACAATTCTACCTTATCCGCTTCACTTGTGGAAAGGCCTGGAAGTGACTTAGACATAGGTCCTGGGCTTCTGCTTTGATATGGGAGAACGAAACAGAATGAGAAGCAAGCTTTCTGCTGGACTGTCTCTTTAGAGACATTCTCTATTGGCTGCATACTAAAATTGCCCGGGATATGTTACAAAATTCCCAAAGTTAAGGACCATTTCCAGACAAGCACCTCATGTTCATGCACTAGGGGGTCCTCAGGTTTGTTCTTCAATCTTGCCTTAGCCCTTTTCCAACTGTGGTGTACAGACCACGACAAGAGTGGGTATTAATGTATCCTTTACATTGAAATGGAGGCAAAACAGAACCTTTTCCATGGCCTGACTGTACATAGTGATGGAAATTCTGCATATAAGGCTGTCACTCTAGTGCTTACTCTACCACCAACATGTTAGTAACTGGCACCTACGTGAGTATTTACCATATACTGTCCATGGCATTTTAAAGCCTTCTCACATGAGTAACTGCCATGGTCCCTCTTTAACTATAAAACTGAGGCTTCAAATGTGTAGCTGAGATGTGGCTGGGTCAACACTGGATGCAGAGAGATGGACACATCTCGAGATACCCTCTCCTCTGTCAGCCTTTTGCACCCTTATGCACAGCAGCAGGCTTGCCTTCCCCATGACTATTTCAAGTCCACTCCATCCTCTTAATTTCTCAAAAGGCCTGTAAGTCTACCTAGCCAGTGCCGTGTACCTACTCAATGGCAGAGTCCAACTGAATCCTTTGTGGATCATTTTGGACTGTTAGATCCAAGTTCCTTTATGAAAGGGGGAGGGATAATTACTGAGTTTTAATCTTACAATTTATACATATTTGCTGTGAGAAAAATCAAAACGCAAAAGAAAATGTAAAGCTATCTCTTCATTTTTTTTTATTTTACTTCTATTCCTCACTTGTCAGACTATTTAATCTCTTGGATGCTTTTTCAAAAAAAATTCTGTGTACATATAAGTATATGCATATTTTTGTTTCAAGAGTATTTGAAATGTACGCCCTCTCTACAAAGATGTGGACTATATGTATATGTATTCCTGCTTCTGTATTTCCCCTTTATGAATCTTGAAAATCATGAATACGGTTGCAAATGCCTATAAACGTATTTATTATCTTATGGTTATGAGATATTTATGGGTATGAGACATCTAGAAAATCTTACTGGCAAGGACCGTTTCACAGGGCACCATTGATTCTTTTGAGCCACCACTCCTACATTCCTAGGGGTAAAGTTTGTGGGGTCAACCTCTCTGTACCTTCTAGGGTTTCCTGTGCTGGCCACCCTGCACTGCCATTCCCATCTCCAGGCCTTTTGGTCCACCAACCTTGAAAGAGACTTGAAGAACCTTCCAGGGCTGAAACACTAGACAGATTCCACATTAACCTTCAGTCTTAGCCCAAAGAGGAGGCCGAGAGCTCTGGCACTGGCTGTGGATATTTTGTGCCGAGGACTGGATGAAGCAAATGTTCTAGCCTCAATTCCCACCAGGGAAATTAATCAGATATTTACAAGCCAAATTGCTCACGGCTCATTCACCTCCCCAGACCACAGCCATTCAGGCTCACTCAACTTACCAGTAACTCCGGCATCCTTAAAAGGGCACGAAATCGGATTGGTTCCTATTAATAATTCTTCCTGCTTACCCCAGGGATTTTGGAATGACAGTGGTGTCATAAGCGCACACTCGGATCTGTGAGTTTGTTTCTGCATTGAATTGCCCAGTGATTATTTTTCAGATGACACAGCTAGGAAGGGAGAGGTGGCTTAAAGCCATGATGAATGCTTTGTGTCTCTGCCTGCCTTACTTCCTCAGCTCATCACTGTAAGTGATTAACTGCCTGATCCTGGACAAGTCCTTCTGCTTGGCTCACATCAGATATTGATCATTTATTTAAGAATTGTGTACTCCGGGGAACGTAAAAAATAAAAAAAAAACTTCTTTGAATTAATTTTTTGAGCCCACTGTGGTCATGAATAAATATCTTTCATTTTAGACAATTTACATCAGCAACTTCTTAGCTGTGGGAATTTGTTTCCCTCTTCTGACCTGCTCCTCTGAAAATTGGTTTTCTAACCACTCTGGAAACAGCAGTTTTAAATTGACACATTAAATTTTCAGAATTGCGTTTCACTCACTGTGTCCCGGCTGTGCTGTTGCACTGTGCTTCGACGGGCGCACACAGGGGCTCTGGTTAGAAGACAGGGCTTCCAGCTGTTGGCTAGGGGGAGCACACATTTCATCTCGGAGGTTAGAACTCAGGGTATTAGTTTTCATAACTGGAGGATGCGAGTCTATGCTGATTTTTAAGCAAAAGTACCTGAGAGTAAACAAAACAATCTAATAAGTGATTATGGCAACCACTCATGTGCACCGAACTTCCCAAATGTAAGTTTCTATGAGTGCCGAGTAAGGGACCAAAATGCTTCTTCTCAGAATTGATTCCGAATGTGCAGTCTAGCAAGAGATGTCAGATTGAGGAGAAAGTTCTCTTACAGTATAAGGAATCTTTGTAAGTGTGTGTATTTCTGCCTGTTTTGTGTCCAGTGATCTTAACATTGGCATATTTCTATTATTCAGAAGTTTCCCTATGCAGTCATTGTTCATATCAGTTTCGCGCCAGCAGGGTAGTCAGACTGTGTCACGTTCAGCATCCAGAACTGTGTGTGGCCAGGTACAGTGCCATGATCCGAGCTCCTGACGTTTACAGCAGCACAGTGTAAACATCTGTACTCTGCGACCCATTTGAGGTCAGTGTTCATTAACTGAGTGGTACCTTACCTGCTTGAGGAGCCAGCTTTCCATGATCCAATCATCCTTCCCCTTTAACTTCGGGCTCTGCAAGGGTAGTCAGAATTTACAAAGCCCTTTTCTATAGGAAGAGTGAGATCGAATTGTACTGCGGAGTCCGTATGGGCACTACTGAGAAGCAGAGCTTGGCAGAGGAGGGGCGGCCTGGGTTAGGACGTAAGTACAGCAGAAGGCTAGAAGTGTGGCTTCCCATGCCCTCCGTTGGCCTCTTTGCTACCCTGATGAGTTCAAACCTGCCAGTCTCCAAACCTTACACTCAAGGCGAGCTCCTCTGCAGGCTCGCCAAAGCAGCTTGTGAGCCAGAGGGGAAAAAGGGAGGGCAGGGATTTCTCTGCTCTTCAGTGTGAAAGGGATGATTGCAGAGATCTGCTGGGCATTACAACTCCAAGTCCATATAAGGTGCCATGCTTTTGAGGAAGTAGGTCTAGGATAGAATGAGTTATTAGTTTTGACACCACAGCATGTGCGACTGAATAAGCAAGTGGAAGGTAAGAACGGCTGCCGCTGTTTCAGGGGAATCTTGACGCTGCTGAAGCTTGGGGCAGCTCTGGGCTCATCCGTAGAGTGCTACTCTGCGAGCGTGAAGAACGCAGGAGTTATAGGCGATAGAGCTCTCTACCAACGTTTTTTTATTTTTAAGGCACATCACATATTGTCTTAGCTAACAGCAACGAGAAGTAGAGTAACTACAGTGGTAATTTGGTTAACCTGCTCTGAGCTTCTGGCGGAGCATGCACCGCTGCACCTGACCAAAGAGGATTTGCGAATAAAGACAGGAACACACTCCAGTTAATTTTGAAATACCTTGGCTAGCTCAAGGCTGGGCAGCTTAAATCTTCCTCACGGCTAGCATCTATTTCCCTCGGGTACTCCTGGCTTAACACCTTCTAATTCTGTGTTTCATCTTTGCTACCCTGTTACCTTCTGGGTAACTCCCCACCTCCACCCCCGAGCTATTCTCTCCTTCCACCTACATTTTGGATGATTTTTCTTCTGTAGTTCTTAAACCTGATCCCTTTGCCTCGAGTCAAGGGGAATCTGCTTCCTTCTCTCTCTCTCCTATATGTCCCAAGCCCAGGAATCCTGAAAGTCCGGCCTCTGTCTGACCTTCCCAACCATTGGCTGTTGGCATCTTTATTTACCAATCAGAACCAACCGGGGGGCAGGGTCCCTCAGTGTGTCACATGCAGATATTCGTGTAAGCAGTTTTGGGACCAAAATCACCATCATAACACAGACGGCATTAGGCCAAGCTCACTTCAAGTAACAATGATATAAACAGTAGCAAATGCTGGAGCGCAGGTCAGGTAAGAGCTCTGCGGCTTATGAACTCTGTCTCCGTCTCCTTACCTTTAGAGTAAGTACCGTGATCTGGGTAATGATCTGTAATCCCAGCCCACAGAAATGTTACAGGAAGGCCTGGGAGACTAGGCAGTGTGGAGCACGGTTGGTTTTCATGCCGGGGTGGTGGGTGCCTGAGAATGTGACGCACAGAGCTGAGCCTATGGAACCGAGCCTGCAGAGAAGTGCGCAGTGTTTGGAAGACCCGACTGAGTGGGGTATCTGCTGAGTCAAGCTGGAAGGATTAGCCTGACAGCCCAAGAGAAGGCCAGCGGCTGTCTTAGTCAGATTGGAGGGTCGTGGGAGCCCTGCTGTCTACTCACTCCCTTACTCCATCTCACGTTGGGACATGCTGGCTATTTTCCTCCATTTCGAAACGAGAATTCTTACTCTGCCTTTGGACATTACAACTATGTGGATTAGAGTTTGACGCTTACAGAGGTTTACGTCTAGGTGTGTATCTTGAGTCTTTGAACTTCGAACTTTTTGACTTTGGGACAAGGCTGCAAAGTTTAAGACCAAGGGAACCTTCAAATTGGATTGGGTGTACTTCATATCACAACACTGGCTTTAACAGTTTTGGGACAGGGCTGGGATAACATCATTGGAAACAGTTCACCAGGGAAAGGACGGTTAATCCTTTGAGCTGATTCAGAATCACCTGGAAAACTGACAAAGCACATCCCTGGGGATGCTTCTCACTGAGGACTTTCGTGGAGAGCATTAACTGAGGGCACACAATCCACCCTGATTCTGTGGGCTGGGTCCTCCTGGCATCCTGGACCACTCTGGCTCCTACACTTCTTCCTCCCCTTCTTCCACAGGGTTCCTCAAGCTCTGAGGGGAGGGATTCAGTGAAGATCTCCAATTTGGGTTCTCTCTCTCTCTCCTGAGTGATTGGTTGTGGGTCTCTGCATCAGCTGCCTGAGGAAGCCTATCTGATGACTGGTCTCGACATTGGTCTATGAATATAGCAGAATACGATGGAGATGCTCATTCATGAAATCTCAACAATATGCCTGTCCAAACAAGACCTGAACAATGACAACATCCACAGACATGCATATTTCTCATGATCCCTGCCCCTAGACAACAAGAGTTACAGTCAGTTACCTATGCTAAGAGGAGAACTAGTCTTCTGGAGATGTGTCCCTTAATTGGTTATGCAGTGCTAAGTAGTACAATCTTTCTTTCCTTTTTCCATGATGTTCCTTGAACCTTAGTTATGATGGCTGGGAAAATATAAATCCTTTTCTGGGGGATATTTATTATTTACATTTCAAATGTTATCCCCTTTCCCGGTTTCCCATCCATAAACCCCTTTTTCATGCCCTCTCCCCCTTCTTCTCTGAGGGTGTTTCCCCCTCCCCAACCACCCAGCCCTTCCTGACTCCTGGCCCTGACATTCCCCTACACTGGGAGGGTCCAGCTTTGTCAGGACCGAGGGCTTCTCCCATTGGTGCCCAACAAGGCCATCCTCTGCTACATATGCAGCTGGAGCCATGGATCAGTTGTATAGTCTTTGGGTAGTGGCTTAGTTCCTGGGAGCTCTGGTTGGTTGGTATTGTTGTTCTTATGGGACTGCAAGCCCCTTCAGCTCCTTCAGTCCTTTCTCTAACTCCTCCAATGGGGACCCTGTTCTCAGTTCAATGGTTGACTACTTTGCATTTGTTATGTACTGACAGAGCCTCTCAGGAGGGAGCTATATCAGGATCCTGTCAGCACACACTTCTTGGAATCAGCAATATTGTCTGGGTTTGGTGGCTGTATGGGCTGTGTATGGGCTGAATCCCGGGGTGAGTCAGTCTCTGAATGGCCTTTTCTTCAGTCTCTGCTACAGACTTTGTCTCTATATCTCCTCCTGTGAGTATTTGCATTCCACTTTTTAAGAAGGACTGAAGCATCCACACTTTGGCTATTCACCTTCTTGAGCTTCATATGATCTGTGAATTTTTTCATAGGTATTCTAAGCTTTTGGACTAATATCTACTTATCAGCGAGTGTATACCATGTATGTTCTTTCGTGATTAGGTTACCTCACTCAGGATGATATTTTCTAGTTCTATCCATTTACCTAAGAATTTCAAGTAGTCATTCTTTTTAATAGCTGAGTAGTACTTCATTGTGTAGATGCACCACATTTTCTGTACATTCCTCTCTTGAAGGACATCCAGGTTCTTTCCAGCTTCTGGCTATTATAAATAAGGTTGCTATGAACACAGGGGAACATATGTCCTTGTTATATGTTGGAGCATCTTTTAGGTATATGCCCAGGAGTGGTATAGCTGGGTCCTCAGATGTCCAATTTTCTAAGGAATCTGCAGACTGATTTCCAGAGTGGTTGTACCAGCTTATAATCCCACCAACAATGAAGGAGTGTTCCTCTCTCTCCACATCCTCACCAGCATCTGCTGTCACCTGAGGTTTTTTTTTTTTTTATCTTAGCCATTCTGACTGTTGTGAGATGGAATCTCAGGGTCATTTTGATTTGCATTTCCCTGATGACTAAGGATGCTGAACATTTCTTTAGGTACTTCTCAGCCACTGGATATTCCTCAGCTGAGAAGTCTTTGTTTAGCTCTGTACCCCCATTTTTAATAGGTTGTTTGGTTTTCTGGAGTCTAAATTCTTGAATTCTTTGTATATACTGGATATTAGCCCTCTATCAGATGTAGGATTTATAAAGATCTTTTCCCAATCTGTTGGTTGCTGTTTTGTCCTAAGACAGTGTCCTTTACCTTAAAGAAGCTTTGCAATACTGTGAGGTTCCATTTGTCGATTCTTGATCTTAGAGCATAAGACATTGGTGTTCTGTTCAGGAAAATTTCCCCAGAGCCCATGTGTTTGAGGCTCTTCCCCACTTTTTCTTCTTTTAGTTTCGGTGTATCTAATTTTATGTGGAGGTCTTTGATCCACTTGGACTTGAGCTTTGTACAAGGAGATAAGAATGGGTCAATTTGCATTCTTCTACATGCTAACCTGCAGTTGATCCAGCACCATTTGTTGAAAATGCTGTCTTTTTTTCCATTGGATGGTTTTAGTTCCTTTGTAAAAGATCAAGGTGTGTAGGTTTATTTTTGGGTCTTCAATTCTATTCCACTGAGCCACCTGCCTGTCTCTGTACCAATACTATGCAGTTTTTATCACTATTGCTCTGTAATATTGCTTGAGGTCAGGGATGGTGATTTCCCCAGAAGTTCTTGTACTGTTGAGGATAGTTTTCACTATCCTGGGTTTTTTTGTTATTCCAAATGAATTTGCAAGTTGCTCTTTCTAACTCAATGAAGAATTGAGTAGGAATATTGATGGGGATTGCATTGAATCTGTAAATTGCTTTTGGAAAAATGGCCATTAATGGCTATATTAATCCTGCCAATCCATGAGCATGGGATATCTTTCCATCTTTCTATCTTCTTCAATTTCTTTCTTCAGAGACTTAAAGTTCTTGTCATACAGATCCTTCACTTGCTTGGCTAGAGTCACACCGAGGAATTTTATGTTATTTGGGACTATTGTGAAGGGTGTCATTTCCCTAATTTCTATCTTAGTCTGTTTATCCTTTGAGTAGAGGAAGGCTACTGACTCGTTTGAGTTAATTTTATACCCAGCCACTTTGCTGAAGTTGTTTATCAGGCCTGGTAGTTCTCTGGTGGAACTTTTGCGGTTACTTAAGTACACTATCATATCATCTGCAAATAGTGATATTTTGACTTCTTCCTTTCCAATTTGTATCTATTTGACCTCTTTTTTTTGTCTGATTGCTCTGGCTAGGACTTCGAGTACTATATTGAATAAGTAGGGAGAGAGTGGGAATCCTTGTCTAGTCCCTGATTTTAGTGGGATTGCTTCAAATTTTCCTCCATTAAGTTTGATGTTGGCAACTGGTTTGCTGTGTATTGCTTTTACTATGTTCAGATACGTGCCTTGAATTCTTTTTCTTTCCATGACTTTTAATATGAAGGGGTGTTGAATTTTGTCAAATGCTTTCTCAACCTCTATTGAGCTGATAACATGTTTTTTTCTTTGAGTTTGTTTATATAGTGGATTACATTGATGGATTGTCATATATTGAGCCTTTCCTGCATACCTGGGATTAAGCCTACTTGATCATGATGGATGATTGTTGTCATGTGTTCTTGGACTCATTTTGTGTGAATTTTATTGAGTATTTTTGTGTCAATATACATAAGGGAAATTGGTCTGTAGTTCTCTTTCTTTGTTGGGTCTTTGTGTAGTTTAGGTATAAGCATAATTGTGGCTTCATAGAAGGAATTCGGTAGCACTCTGTCTGTTTCTATTTTGTGGAATAGTTTGGACAGTATTGGTATGAGGTCTTCTATTGAGGTCTGATAGAATTCTACACTAAACCCACCTGGTCCTGGGCTCTTTTGGGGGGATTTTAATAACTGGTTCTATTTCTTTAGGAGTTATGGGATGGCTTAGATGGCTTATCTAATCCTGATTTAACGTTGGTACCTGGTATCTGTCTAGAAAATTGTTCATTTCCTCCAGATTTTCCAGTTTTTTTGAATATAGGCTTTTGCAGTAGGATCTGATGATTGTTTGAATTTTCTCAGATTCTGTTGTTATGTCTCCCTTCTCATTTCTGATTTTGTCAATTTGGGTAAATATCTGTTAAATGCATTTGGTTCATAATTTCTGTTATTTCTCTATGTCTCTGTTTAATTTCTGTTTCCATGATCTGTCCATTGATGAGAGTGGAGTGTTGAAGTCTCCAACTATTATTGTCTGAGGTGCAATGTGTGTGTTTTGAGCTTTAGTAAGGTTTCTTTGATGAATGTAGGTGCCCTTGCATTTGGAGCACAGGTATTTAAGATCAAGAGTTCATCTTGGTGGATTTTTCCTTTGATGAACATGAAGTGTCCTTCCTTACCATTTTTAATAACTCGTGGTTGAAAGTCGATTTTATTCAATAGTACAATTGCTATTCCAGCTTGTTTCTTGTTACCATTTGCTTGAAAAATGTTTTTCCAGCCTTTTACTCTGAGGATGTGTCTGTCTTTGTCACTGAAATGCATTTCCTGTATTCAGTAAAATGCTGGGTCTACTTATATATCCAGTCAGTTAGTCTATTATGTCTTTTTATTGGGGAATTGAGTCCATTGATGTTAAATTAAGGAATAGTGATTGTTGTTTCCTGTTATTTTTTTTTTCTTAGAGGTGGAATTATGTGTGCGTTGCTCTTTTCAAAAGAAAAGTTTGAAAAGGAGAAAAAAGCTTGCTGCAAGAAGATTACTTTCTAGCTCTTTCTAGGGCGGTTTCCCTCCTTTCGTTGGCGTTGTCCATCTTTCGTCCTTTCTAGGGCTGGTGTGTGGAAAGATACTGTGTAAATTTGGTTTTGTTGTGGAATATCTTGGTTACTTCATCTATTTTAATTGAGAGTTTTGCTAGGTATAGCAGCCTGGGCCGACATTTGTGTTCTCTTAGGGTCTGTATGACATCTGTCCAGGATCTTCTGGCCTTCATAGTCTCTGGTAAGAAGTCTGGTGTGATTCTGATAGGTCTGCCTTTATATGTTATTTGACCTTTTCTTCTTACTGTTTTTAATAGTCTTTGTTTTGTACTATTGTTTCTTTTTTTTTATTTCTTTTTTTTTATTAACTTGAGTATTTCTTATATACATTTCGAGTGTTATTCCCTTTCCCGGTATCCGGGCAAACATCCCCCTCCCCCCTCCCCTTCCTTATGGGTGTTCCCATCCCAACCCTTCCCCCATTGCTGCCCTCCCCCCACCAGTCTAGTTCACTGGGGGTTCAGTCTTAGCAGGACCCAGGGCTTCTCCTTCCACTGGTGCTCTTACTAGGATATTCATTGTTACCTATGAGGTCAGAGTCCAGGGTCAGTCCATGTATAGTCTTTAGGTAGTGGCTTAGTCCCTGGAAGCTCTGGTTGCTTGGCATTGTTGTACATATGGGGTCTCGAGCCCCTTCAAGATCTTCCAGTTCTTTCTCTGATTCCTTCAACGGGGGGTCCTATTCTCAGTTCAGTGGTTTGCTGCTGGCATTCGCCTCTGTATTTGCTGTATTCTGGCTGTGTCTCTCAGGAGCGATCTACATCCGGCTCCTGTCGGTCTGCACTTCTTTGCTTCATCCATCTTGTCTAATTGGGTGGCTGTATATGTATGGGCCACATGTGGGGCAGGCTCTGAATGGGTGTTCCTTCATTCTCTGTTTTAATCTTTGCCTCTCTCTTCCCTGCCAAGGGTATTCTTGTTCCCCTTTTAAAGAAGGAGTGAAGCATTCACATTTTGATCATCCGTCTTGAGTTTCCTTTGTTCTAGGGATCTAGGGTAATTCAAGCATTTGGGCTAATAGCCACTTATCAATGAGTGCATACCATGTATGTCTTTCTGTGATTGGGTTAGCTCACTCAGGATGATATTTTCCAGTTCCAACCATTTGCCTACGAATTTCATAAACTCGTTGTTTTTGATAGCTGAGTAATATTCCATTGTGTAGATGTACCACATTTTCTGTATCCATTCCTCTGTTGAAGGGCATCTGGGTTCTTTCCAGCTTCTGGCTATTATAAATAAGGCTGCGATGAACATAGTGGAGCACGTGTCTTTTTTATATGTTGGGGCATCTTTTGGGTATATGCCCAAGAGAGGTATAGCTGGATCCTCAGGCAGTTCAATGTCCAATTTTCTGAGGAACCTCCAGACTGATTTCCAGAATGGCTGTACCAGTTTGCAATCCCACCAACAATGGAGGAGTGTTTCTCTTTCTCCACATCTTCGCCAGCATCTGTTGTCCCCTGAGTTTTTGATCATAGCCATTCTCACTGGTGTGAGGCGAAATCTCAGGGTTGTTTTGATTTGCATTTCCCTTATGACTAAAGATGTTGAACATTTCTTTAGGTGTTTCTCAGCCATTTGGCATTCCTCAGCTGTGAATTCTTTGTTTAGCTCTGAACCCCATTTTTTAATAGGGTTATTTGTTTCCCTGCGGTCTAACTTCTTGAGTTCTTTGTATATTTTGGATATAAGGCCTCTATCTGTTGTAGGATTGGTAAAGATCTTTTCCCAATCTGTTGGTTGCCGTTTTGTCCTAACCACAGTGTCCTTTGCCTTACAGAAGCTTTGAAGTTTTATGAGATCCCATTTGTCGATTCTTGATCTTAGAGCATAAGCCATTGGTGTTTTGTTTAGGAAATTTTTTCCAGTGCCCATGTGTTCCAGATGCTTCCCTAGTTTTTCTTCTATTAGTTTGAGTGTGTCTGGTTTGATGTGGAGGTCCTTGATCCACTTGGACTTAAGCTTTGTACAGGGTGATAAGCATGGATCGATCTTCATTCTTCTACATGTTGACCTCCAGTTGAACCAGCACCATTTGCTGAAAATGCTATCTTTTTTCCATTGGATGGTTTTGGCTCCTTTGTCAAAAATCAAGTGACCATAGGTGTGTGGATTCATTTCTGGGTCTTCAATTCTATTCCACTGGTCTATCTGTCTGTCTCTGTACCAATACCATGCAGTTTTTATCACTATTGCTCTGTAATACTGCTTGAGTTCAGGGATAGTGATTCCCCCTGAAGTCCTTTTATTGTTGAGGATAGCTTTAGCTATCCTGGGTTTTTTGTTATTCCAGATGAATTTGCAAATTGTTCTGTCTAACTCTTTGAAGAATTGGATTGGTATTTTGATGGGGATTGCGTTGAATCTGTAGATTGCTTTTGGTAAAATGGCCATTTTTACTATATAAATCCTGCCAATCCATGAGCATGGGAGATCTTTCCATCTTCTGAGGTCTTCTTCAATTTCCTTCTTCAGTGTCTTGAAGTTCTTACTGTACAGATCTTTTACTTGCTTTGTTAAAGTCACACCGAGGTACTTTATATTATTTGGGTCTATTATGAAGGGTGTCGTTTCCCTAATTTCTTTCTCGGCTTGTTTCTCTTTTGTATAGAGGAAGGCAACTGATTTATTTGAGTTAATTTTATACCCAGCCACTTTGCTGAAGTTGTCTATCAGCTTTAGTAGTTCTCTGGTGGAACTTTTGGAATCACTTAAATATACTATCATATCATCTGCAAATAGTGATATTTTGACTTCTTCTTTTTCGATCTGTATCCCCTTGACCTCCTTTTGTTGTCTGATTGCTCTGGCTAGAACTTCAAGAACTATATTGAATAAGTAGGGAGAGAGTGGGCAGCCTTGTCTAGTCCCTGATTTTAGTGGGATTGCTTCAAGTTTCTCTCCATTTAGTTTAATGTTAGCAACTGGTTTGCTGTATATGGCTTTTACTATGTTCAGGTATGGGCCTTGAATTCCTATTCTTTCCAGGACTTTTATCATGAAGGGGTGTTGAATTTTGTCAAATGCTTTCTCAGCATCTAATGAAATGATCATGTGGTTTTGTTCTTTCAGTTTGTTTATATAATGGATCACGTTGATGGTTTTCCGTATATTAAACCATCCCTGCATGCCTGGGATGAAGCCTACTTGGTCATGGTGGATGATTGTTTTGATGTGCTCTTGGATTCGGTTTGCCAGAATTTTGTTGAGTATTTTTGCGTCGATATTCATAAGGGAAATTGGTCTGAAGTTCTCTTTCTTTGTTGTGTCTTTGTGTGGTTTAGGTATAAGAGTAATTGTGGCTTCGTAGAAGGTATTCGGTAGTGATCCATCTGTTTCAATTTTGTGGAATAGATTGGATAATATTGGTATGAGGTCTTCTATGAAGGTTTGATAGAATTCTGCACTAAACCCGTCTGGACCTGGGCTCTTTTTGGTTGGGAGACCTTTAATGACTGCTTCTATTTCCTTAGGTGTTATGGGGTTGTTTAACTGGTTTATCTGTTCCTGATTTAACTTCAGTACCTGGTATCTGTCTAGGAAATTGTCCATTTCCTGAAGATTTTCAAGTTTTGTTGAATATAGGTTTTTATAGTAAGATCTGATGATTTTTTGAATTTCCTCTGAATCTGTTGTTATGTCTCCCTTTTCATTTCTGATTTTGTTAATTTGGACACACTCTCTGTGTCCTCTCGTTAGTCTGGCTAAGGGTTTATCTATCTTGTTGATTTTCTCAAAGAACCAACTTTTGGTTCTGTTGATTCTTTCTATGGTCGTTTTTGTTTCTACTTGGTTGATTTCAGCTCTGAGTTTGATTATTTCCTGCCTTCTACTCCTCCTGGGTGTATTTGCTTCTTTTTGTTCTAGAGCTTTTAGGTGTGCTGTCAAGCTGCTGACATATGCTCTTTCCTGTTTCTTTCTGCAGGCACTCAGCGCTATGAGTTTTCCTCTTAGCACAGCTTTCATTGTGTCCCATAAGTTTGGGTATGTTGTACCTTCATTTTCATTAAATTCTAAAAAGTTTTTAATTTCTTTCTTTATTTCTTCCTTGACTAGGTTATCATTGAGTAGAGCATTGTTCAGTTTCCAAGTATATGTGGGCATTCTTCCTTGATTGTTATTGAAGACCAGTTTTAGGCCGTGGTGGTCCGATAGCACGCATGGGATTATTTCTATCTTTCTGTACCTGTTGAGGCCCGTTTTTTGACCAATTATATGGTCAATTTTGGAGAAAGTACCATGAGGAGCTGAGAAGAAGGTATATCCTTTTGCTTTAGGATAGAATGTTCTATAAATATCCGTTAAGTCCATTTGGCTCATGACTTCTCTTAGTCTGTCGACATCACTGTTTAATTTCTGTTTCCATGATCTGTCCATTGATGAGAGTGGGGTGTTGAAATCTCCCACTATTATTGTGTGAGGTGCAATGTGTGTTTTGAGCTTTAGTAAGGTTTCTTTTACATATGTAGGTGCCCTTGTATTTGGGGCATAGATATTTAGGATTGAGAGTTCATCTTGATGGATTTTTCCTTTGATGAATATGAAGTGTTCTTCCTTATCTTTTTTGATGACTTTTAGTTGAAAATTGATTTTATTTGATATTAGAATGGCTACTCCAGCTTGCTTCTTCTGACCATTTGCTTGGAAAATTGTTTTCCAGCCTTTCACTCTGAGGTAATGTCTGTCTTTGTCTCTGAGGTGTGTTTCCTGTAGGCAGCAGAATGCAGGGTCCTCGTTGCGTATCCAGTTTGTTAATCTATGTCTTTTTATTGGGGAGTTAAGGCCATTGATGTTGAGAGATATTAAGGAATAGTGATTATTGCTTCCCGTTATATTAATATTTGGATGTGAGGTTATGTTTGTGTGCTTTCATTCTCTTTGTTTTGTTGCCAAGACGATTAGTTTCTTGCTTCTTCTAGGGTATAGCTTGCCTCCTTATGTTGGACTTTACCATTTATTATCCTTTGTACTGCTGGATTTGTAGAAAGATATTGTGTAAATTTGGTTTTGTCATGGAATATCTTGGTTTCTCCATCTATGTTAATTGAGAGTTTTGCTGGATACAGTAACCTGGGCTGGCTATTGTGTTCTCTTAGGGTCTGTATGACATCAGTCCAGGATCTTCTGGCCTTCATAGTTTCTGGCGAGAAGTCTGGTGTGATTCTGATAGGTCTGCCTTTATATGTTACTTGACCTTTTTCCCTTACTGCTTTTAATATTCTTTCTTTATTTTGTGCGTTTGGTGTTTTGACTATTATGTGACGGGAGGTGTTTCTTTTCTGGTCCAATCTATTTGGAGTTCTGTAGGCTTCTTGTATGCCTATGGGTATCTCTTTTTTTAGGTTAGGGAAGTTTTCTTCTATGATTTTGTTGAAGATATTTACTGGTCCTTTGAGCTGGGAGTCTTCACTCTCTTCTATACCTATTATCCTTAGGTTTGATCTTCTCATTGAGTCCTGGATTTCCTGTATGTTTTGGACCAGTAGCTTTTTCTGCTTTACATTATCTTTGACAGTTGAGTCAATGATTTCTATGGAATCTTCTGCTCCTGAGATTCTCTCTTCCATCTCTTGTATTCTGTTGGTGATGCTTGTATCTACGGCTCCTTGTCTCTTCCTTTGGTTTTCTATATCCAGGTTTGTTTCCATGTGTTCTTTCTTGATTGCTTCTATTTCCATTTTTAATTCCTTCAACTGTTTGATTGTGTTTTCCTGGAATTCTTTCAGGGATTTTTGCGATTCCTCTCTGTAGGCTTCTACTTGTTCTCTAAGGGAGTTCTTCACGTCTTTCTTGAAGTCCTCCAGCATCATGATCAAATATGATTTTGAAACTAGATCTTGCTTTTCTGGTGTGTTTGGATATTCCATGTTTGTTTTGGTGGGAGAATTGGGCTCCGATGATGGCATGTAGTCTTGGTTTCTGTTGCTTGGGTTCCTGCGCTTGCCTCTCGCCATCAGATTATCTCTAGTGTTACTTTGTTCTGCTATTTCTGACAGTGGCTAGACTGTCCTATAAGCCTGTGTGTCAGGAGTGCTGTAGACCTGTTTTCCTCTCTTTCAGTCCGTTATGGGGACAGAGTGTTCTGCTTTCAGGCGTGTAGTTTTTCCTCTCTGCAGGTCTTCAGCTGTTCCTGTGGGCCTGTGTCTTGAGTTCACCAGGCGGGGTGCTGCCCAAGGGCTCTCTGTGGCAGCAGCAACCAGGAAGACCTGTGCCGCCCCTTCCAGGAGCTTCAGTGCACCAGGGTTCCAGATGGCCTTTGGTGTTTTCCTCTGGCGTCCGAGATGTATGTACAGAGAGCAGTCTCTTCTGGTTTCCCAGGCTTGTCTGCCTCTCTGAATGTTCAGCTCTCCCTCCCACGGGATTTGGGTGCAGAGAACTGTTTATCCGGTCTATTTCCCTCAGGTTCCGGCGGTGTCTCAGGCAGGGGTCCTGCAGCTCCTGGGCCCTCCCCCACGGGAGCCCAGAGGCCTTATACAGTTTCCTCTTGGGCCAGGGATGTGGGCAGGGGTGGGCAGTGTTGGTGGTCTCTTCCGCTCTGCAGCCTCAGGAGTGCCCACCTGACCAGGCGGTGAGGTCTCTTTCCCACGGGTTCTGGGAGCAGAGAGCTGCTGCGGGCCGGGATCCGTGGGCGTGGGACCTCCGGCAAACATAGGACGTGCCCGGTCCCAGATGAACTCTGCCTCTGTGTGTCCCAATCTCACCAGGCAGCTCTCTTGCAGTAGACAAGTTGGTCTTACCTGTGGTCCCGAGGCTCAAGTTTGCTCGCTGGGTGCTGCCCAAGGGCTCTCTGCAGGGGCAGCAACCAGGAAGCCTATCGTTTCTTTGTATTGGTGTTTTAACTATTATGTGGCGGGAGGAGTTTCTTTTCTGGTCCAATCTATTTGGAGTTCTGTAGGCTTCTTGTATGTTTCTGGGCATTTCTTTCTTTAGGCTAGGGAAGTTTTCTTCTGTAATTTTGTTGAAGAGATTCATTGGCCCTTTAAGTTGGGAGTCTTCACTCTCTTCTATACCTTATTATCCTTAGGTCTGATCTTCTCATTGAGTCCTGGATTTCCTGGATGTTTTGGGTTAGGAGCTTTTTCTGTTTTACATTTATGTTGATGTTTGTGGCAGTGTTTTCTATGGTATCTTCTGCCCCTGCATTTCTTTCTTCTATCTCTTGTATTCTGTTGGTGATGCTTGCATCTATGACTCCTGATCTCTTTCCTAAGTTTTCTATCTCCAGGATAGAAACAGCATGACTCTCCCTTTATGTTTTTTTTTTATTGTTTCTATTTCCATTTTTAGATTCTGGATGGTTTTGTTCAGTTCCTTTTCCTGTTTGGTTGTGTTTTCCTGTAATTCTTTAAGGGATTTTTGTGTTTCCTTTTTAAGGGATTCTACCTTTTTACCTGTGTTGTCCTGTATTTCTTTAAGGGTGTTATTTATGTCTTTCCTAAAGTCCTCTATCATCATCATGCGATGTTACTTTATACCAAATATTGCTTTTCCACTGTATTTGGATATCCATTATTTGTTTTGAGGGGTAGAACTGCGCTCTGATGATTCCAAGTAGTCTTGGTTTCTGTTGCTTAGGTTCCTGCGCTTGCCTCTTGCCATCAGGTTTTCTCTGGTATTAGCTGATCTTCCTATCTCTGACAGTGGCTTGACCCTCCTGTAATCCTGTGTGTGAGCACTCCTGGAGACTAGCTTTCTCCCAGCAGGATCTGGGTACCAGGACTTGTGGGACCAGGTCAGCTCTAGGGTTAGGCAGAAACTGGAAGTGTCTTGTCCCAGACTGCGCCTGGGTTTTTGTGTACTGAGGGCTCCATGTGGGTCCCTTGGAGCAGAAGTGGTGGTTTTACCTCTGCTTTCAGATTTGTTAGCACTCCTGGCAATTGGCTTTCAGCTCTGGGCACAAGTAGAGACCAGATGAATCCTCCCCCGACTGCTTCTAAGTTCCCTTGTCCAGAGGACTCTAGATGGGTTCCTCTTGGGCTAGGAATGTGAACAGAAGTAGTGGTCTCCCCTGTGCTCTCAGGATTATCCGCACCTCTGAGAGTCCAGCTCCCTTCCCATGGGATTTGGCTACAGAGAGCTGTGGGATCAGGTCAGCTCCCGGAGCAGGCAGAAACCAGAAGTGAAAATACAAATCTTAATATTTTATTTTAATTAAACTTTTAGCCCTAATATTTAAAGAGAAGCAGATCTCTTCATCTCTCCTCATTTCCCCTCTGCTTTGGGATGTCAACATCTAAGGAATTACTGTGGAATGTAGACAGGGAGGACAAGTTATTTAGCTAAAAGTTATAGAAAGTGAATTGTCATTTCTCATCACATTTCTGTGGGCAGACTGAGTCATATTACCATACCTGACTATAAGGGGCTGGGAAGTATAATCTCTCATATTCCCAGAAGGAGAACAACACATAACAAACACTAATAACTATAAAACTCCCCTGGCTTTCCCAGGGCAAGACTTCAACTCCTACTTATTAAAAACAGCCTTTACCTTCCAGCTCTCAATTCCCTACTCCCTGGTCTGTGGGGTACAGGGTGGAAGACATAGCTCCTGTCCTGAAGGAACCTACGTTTTAGTTAGGAAAAATGACTTAACCATGCAATGACTCAGGACTTATCCCAAGGCTGTTTAACACCCTGCATCAAATGGTGAGGATGATACAATTCATGCACTGCATTCGCAGAAGGGAGACATTTCCATTAGGCTGGGATGGAGTGGTTTCTTGGCAGGCAACCTTCACGAAAGAATGGAGAGAAGGAAATGACTTGAGAAACTGCCACCGGCAGCACCAGGATTGCAGAGTTTTGCAGAAGTTGAACTAAATATACTTAATCTGCATTTGGACTGTGTCTGACCCTGAGGAGGTGTTTTCAAATAATTACACTGGCTTGGATGACATTTGGAGACCAGGTTCATCTCATGGTAATGGGCAGATTGAAGCATACTATAGTTATTCTAAGTCCTAGGCTAGGGCAGTTAGCTCATTTCTAGCAGAAAGTAGGGTATTGCTTTCCCACTCACACAGGAGAAAATTAACATTGGATGAGTTTTTATAGACAGCACAGCTTCTTAAGCTTCAGATCCTGACCCTAATAGGAGTGTGCATTACTGAATGTAGGGGGGTCACAAACATAATTGGCAAGGTATAAAATGCGTCTGAGCATGGAATGGTGAAGAGTAGTTTAAAAACAAATGCTTAATAAATATGAGAGGTCTCTATCAGCATTTGTTCACTTTGAGTCAAGAGATACCGTCAAGTCTTGGATCTGAGCACAAAGTATGCTCACTTGACACGATGCATTAGTGCATGGCATCACACCACACGACACCAATGGCTGCCATCAGAAACAGCATGGCTCAGATTCTAGCCTACTGCATGTTAGGAACTGTATTGCCTTCACCATATATACAATGTTTTTAGTCTTATGGAAGCTAAGAGTTTAATTGCAAAAACATGTAGACTTTCAATGCTTTCCTGCCAGCATTCTTCAATGTGTATCACATTACTATGTGATTAGATAGTATTATGCTCGAATCTTTGATTTTTTAAAAAATTGCTGTGGAAGTTGCTAATATGAATATCATAATAAAATAAATCACTTTTGAATTTTGGCTTGGTATTAGAAAAGAATTTTCTATCATTTCTCAAATGGCCCAATCATTTTTCTGCCATTTTGTACTACATATTTATGTGGAAAAGTGCTCTCAACACTGATGATTATAAAATCAAAACATTGATCAACTCTGAAGGATGTTGAAGATGTCTTGCATCATATATGATCAAATACTCAGCCAGTATTTCATTCTTTATGTGAAACTAAAATTGCTTATCCATTTCATTACTATGTAAGAATCTCTTCATCTTCCAAATTGGTGAGATTGTATAAATAGAGAGAACTCTTTTACAAATCAATTTTATGATTTAATTTCACATAAAGATTTGATTTATGTTATGTTCTATATGTCTGGGTCATGATAAAATTTCTGGGATGAAAATGTGTTGCACCTTTTATATTATATTGATAAATAAATGGACTTTTTGTCATATTTATTGTATTCTATTGATACATGTAATGAAGTTTTGCCTCTACCTTTTCCTGGGGCTCCAGAGATTTTCTCCTTTTAATGGATGTGATGTTTGTTATAGTTACGTTGACAGAAAAGAGCATTTGGTGATACTACTTACGGTAGAAGAGCAGAAAGCAGAAACCATGGTAGGCAGAATACAAACCTCAAAGATATCCAGGCCCCAATCTTTGCAGTGAGAATACATTAGAACACACAGAGAAGAGATGCTGAGACGGTGGAGGAGATCAGGGTTGCCCACCAGCTGGTTCTTAGATGAGGTTACCCAGGAGGAATATAGTGAACTCACTTTGGGTGAGAGTCCTTTACAGGGAAGGGGGGAAGCAGAGGGAAACCATGAGAGAGCATGGAAAGCAGCAGAGGGATCTTGGGAAGAAAGGCGAGGATTAAGGAGTGTTTACTCTTTACTAGGAGTAGGGAGCAGCCATCATTGGCCACAAACACTGACGCTTCGGTCCCAGCTCTGTTAAGGATCATACTTAGGAGTTGAGCAAAGAACAGAAATGGCTCCTAAGACTTAAGTTCCTATTTTTTTTAGACTTCAAAACATTTGGAAGACAAACTTGGAACCTCGAGTGCTGACAGTTTGGGACATTCTTCTGAACTGAATTGGCATTCATGAGCAGCTAATTATGAGGTATTTAGCTTGGGTTGAATATGTATTATTCTATTCAGGTCTTACAGTAACTTCCTAAGGTAAGTATTGTTATTCTTATGTGGCAAATTAGTGGAAAGGGGCTGTAAGGCGTGAGATGGCCTGTTGGAGTTTGCGCAGCTCGATGAGTTCTTCAGATTCAAATCTGTAGCTGTGTCAGTCGAACACTCAACCTTGGTCAGGCTCTTGTACCTCAAACGGAACACAGTGCAGTGAAGCGTACGCAGCAGAATGGACGCCTGGAGAGGAGCCACAGCAGCGAGACACCAAGAGGGTAGATCCCGGCGGGATGTGGTTATTGATATGGACAAGAAGAGAAGGAAACGGCCATAATGATGCTCTGTGCACTAATGAGAAATGGACACACAGGAACACAGGATAACAGCTGCAGTAAGGTCTGTGGCCCATTTCATGTTGTCATAGACTCTATAGCATCACCAGAGATGAACTGGAGAAAGCAGGTGGCTCAAGAGGCTCGTGGTTACCAATACGTCTATCTCATGGGAAAGGCAGCACAAAGCCACAGTAGCCAGTCACTGCTATACCTTTGACTATAATTCTTTGTTTTGGATCATGTATTCGTGAATGTGTCGGTTTGTATGTGTCTGTTTGTATGTGTGCATTTGGGTACAGGCACCCCTGCACTCCAGAAGAGGGCACTAGATCCCCTAAAGCAAAAGCTGTAGATAGTTGTGAGCCACCCAGGGTAGGTGCTTGGAACTGAACTCAGATAATCTACAGGAACAGTATAAGATTATAAGAGCTGAGCCATGACTACAGTCCCACCTTTGATTATTTTATGGAAGTTCACTCACCCCCAACCCCTGCTTATCTGATGCCTGCTATATAGATTAGAATCATCTCTCCTTTCAAATATTAGGCTATTGGTAGCTCCTACTAAAGGCTAAATTCTTTTGGGAGGGACCCAAATTTGAGAATATGCACTATTATTTTTTCTTTAGAAATTTAGGTAAGGTTTTCTAGTTCCTTACTAATAATGAGAGAGAAAAAATAATTTGAAAACACACTTTAGTATCAAAGGCTGTCATTTATCCATCCTTATTTCAGTTGAAGTGATTAATATTAAAGTTGGCACTATATAAAAGACTAAGCTTACTGTGTATTCTCCAGCTGTTTATGCTAATTGTAGCCTCATTTGTATTGAAAGATTCATAAAAGTATCAAGAGACACTTTATATTGAATTAAAAACTATTACACTGGGTGTTTCAAGCCTCAGAAAAGAACAATTATCAAAATATATTACTCAACTAAACAAGGGATCTGTATCCAACTCCAGAAGTTGGACATACAGGTAAAAATGTTAGCAGTTCAAATGGGTACATTAAATCTCACCACCATGGCTTCCTGAATTTATGTGAAGCTGGACAAGGGCCACCCAGGAGATAAACTGTCAGCAAGGGTCAAGAAAATTCAGGCTTGTTCTGACTCTATCCATTAGTTTGATTATCAATTGCCCTCCACAGGATCACATGTTTGAGCACTTGGTCCCCAGCTGTTAGCGCTGTTGTAGAAGGCTGTAGGATCTTTAAGAGGAATAAGGCAACTGCATCCGGCCTTGTGTAATAGCCTGGTCTCATATTCTATGTGTTCTGATTCTAGACTGCGGATCCAGTGTGACCAGTGCATTAGTGTTTGCAGTCTTGCTTTCCCTGCCAAGAAGGACTGTACTCCTCTCTAAACTATAAACCTAAATAAACCCTTCCTACCTATGCCACCTATTGTCAGATATTTGCTTATAACAGTGAGATAGAAGCTGATACAGTTCCCTGCAGAGAAAACCAGTCTGGTCAAGAAGTGGCCTCCTGGAGATTGAACTTCTTTCTGAACTGTTCAGTGAATTTCCAAATGATGTCCACGTGTTACTTGCTTCAGGGAGAAAATGGCCCACCAAAGTAAGGACTCAGAAAGGAAGACCTCAGGGAAAAGGTGTCAGCTGACATCAGTTCTCCTTGACACAAATATCCTCTCCTCAGAGAGGCATGAGCCAATAGTGTCCAGTCTCCAAATACTTAGCTCAGCGTTTGGCTTAGGCCTCTGTCAAACTGTTCATGGATGTGGCAGGTTCTGAATTCACCTGAGTTTCTTGTTTTGCTAAAGTTTGCAAAGCTCTTGGGCTAAAGCATCTTAGCAAGTCCAAAGTCAACTGGCAAGCCCAGAGCTGCCTGCCTCTTCTTTCTGGGTGTATTGGATGTAAGCTGCCTGCTGCTTTCTGCTTTCTGGCTAGAGCTTTGTAGAGAAAAACCTTACATAAGAATGGGAAATAGCTGGGAGGGAGGAAAAATAGATTGCATTATTTTCAAAACCTCTAAGCAAAAGTTTTATTTGCTGTCTAAATAAAGCACCCTGTGCTACGGCACCTGGAAACTTGGCATTTGGGGAGCATAATATAAAAGCCAATAGCTACTGCCTGGGGAAACTGTTGAGTTTGAGGCATGGATCATCCTCAAGCCAAAGTGTCTGGCATGTCGTAGTAGATCCTCAATAAACACGGAACAAAACACCCTGGATCTTATCATAGTCTCTAGAGGAATTCCCCAATGGCCATGGAGGGGTTTGCTTCAGTATTTGGTGGCTATATCTGAAAAGCCTTCAATGTGAGAACATAGGAGAACTTGGTGGGATCAGTGCTAGCCCACTCTCTCATGCTTAGCTTCTTTGTAGCTTCTTTCTCTCCCCATTTGGTTCGTTCTATAGCTATGGAACACTCATGGGGGCTCTGGTGGATATTTGGAGCCACAGATCTCTGTTCTTAGGATTGCTGAGCTTGTGACTCAGATATTTTGATGAGGAGCATAGTGAGTAAGACTTAAGCTCAGAGGATTGCAGCAGGAAGCAAGTACTTAGAATTAGTTGGGGTTACAGAGCATCCATCCATGAAGAACAAGGATCAATACAATGCTGATATATTCTGTGTATTGAAGGGGATCGGCTGTGGGTTCTGGGGGACTTCAGACCAGGAAGTGAAGATATGCAAAGGTAAACACCATGAAAGGGGGCAACTGTGGGGCTACTGTCTTTCTAAAATGGTTATTTGATATCTCTACCACTGTCTTATATTCCTATGACCTCCATTCAATACCTTGCATTTTTTAGTTATGCCCTCTCTCTCCTGAGTATAGAACCTCTTCCTTGAAGCTGATTTTCCCGTCAAGGCTTTCATACAATTTAAGCTATCCCACTAGGAGCTATACAAAGAAAAGGCAGGGAATGAGGATGGCTGTCTCCCCATCTTCCTTTGCTGTCCCATCTATTCCTTTCACATCAGCCCTATTTCTTCAACAGTGCCCTAGGCTATGTCAACACCCGCATCTCACAAAAACTATTCTTGCTGAGGTCAATGGTAATCTCTATATATTATGTCCTATTTTTTCTTTTTCCTTGTGCAGTCAGTATGGGCCTTGCTCCTCCTCCCTTGTGTGGTGATTCTAAAACTTGACCTCAACTTTTATTCATACCCCTGATGAAGAAGCTTGGGCTCATATGTCTTCCTTTTGAATCTCTATGCTCTCATGATTCCTTCCACCAAGAGTCAACTTCCATAGACTACTGTGGAAACTCTGAGGGAGTACATTTGGGAGTAAGCTTCCTCTGTGGAAAATGATCAATATTTCACCTTAATTCCCTTGAGTTTTCATACACAGCCCCTGCGTATACATTCTAGTTGACAGCTTCAGTTGAGCATCAAGCTATAGTCAGTAACGGTCTTGAATGGTCAGTCTTCAAATGGCTGTAACCTCAGCTGACAGCTGACTGTGATTAAAAGGGAGACCTCTAGTGAGGCCTGAAAGTTCCCAACCTGTAAAGTCATGAATGAAGTGAAATGATTGCTTTAAGCACCTGCGACATCGCTCCATTAATTATACAGAAAAGGGGAATGGAATATGCTGTTTGGCATAACAAATTCTAGTTTTTGAAACCAAAATGTCACTACATTTCAGCTTTTCACAAGCCTATGCAGATAGTGCAGAAACTGTCACCGACATGGGTACTTCCTTCTGACCTTTGGTTCTGTGGCCCACAGGGAGTCTCAATGGTGGCCCTCCTTTGGATCCGTTAGTGACATTTCATTTCCTTCCTCACAAACTTCCAAATGTGCTGCTCCCACTCTTTCCTCACCGAGCTGCTTCTCATCCTGTTGGAATCTTCACGGGGCCTTCCCTGAGAGTAGGCTCACTTCTCTGTGTTCCCCTGTAGCACTTTGTGCCACTTTAGACCACAGGCGGTGGTGTTCTTTTAAAACTTTCATTTCAAAACTAAGGTCTGGCTTCACTGCCGTGTACCATCATGGCAGAAGGAAGGGCATCTGAATGCTGTCACCATTTCCCTGAAATCATGAGCACAATGCCTGGCCCAGACAGGGCGCACATTCATTTATTATTAATTCAGTCTACCCTCAAGTACTATCTCCATCCACCCAACTAGCATTAATCATGATAAAGGCCAATGATATTCATTAACCCCATTAAGTAGCAAACCCAAACTAGACACATAAATATCATTGCACTAATGTCTCATGATAACACTCTGAAGAGGGAAATACCACTTACAGAGGGGGGAATCTCAGGTATAGAGAAAGCAAGAACATTTCTGAGGCTGAAACAGAGATTAAGGCCAGAGCGAAGAGGTGAACCCAGGGCTGACCAGGTACATAGGCCACATTCTTGAGCACTATTCTTATAAGGAATAACAAGAGTGTGGCATCCTGATAGAAAAACATTAGTCTTCCATCAGTACCTATTCTCTCTCCTCTACTGCCTGGAAGCAAACGAAATGTGGACCATGGTGGCTGTCTCCACTGACCCGTGGATGAGTTTAAAGGTGAGTGAACCAGGAGAGCAAAAATGTGTCCCCACTTCTTTCAAACACAGAAGATCATAGGATGCCGTAACATCCTTTTATTCGTCACTTGGTGATACCTGCCAATATGGGGGTGGGATGGGCTACACACTAATGTTCAGGGGAGTTATTGAATTAGAGGCTCTATCTGTTGTGAACTGTGCCTAGTCACTATTTAAGAAGCACAATGATGCCCACATCTGACTGGTTTGCCTGGTTGCAAAGGGCCTGCTCAAGCAGACCTGTAATAGCCTTGGCTGTCTGGTAAGCAGGTAGAATGAGGAAGCTTACTGCCTGCCTTCAGGTTTACACTGCAGGAACTAATTGTTGTTGTCACCCTCCCTCTTCAGGGTGGCAGACTGGCAAATTATCAAGGTGGCATTAATGCTGCTTTGTTATTGTAAGATATATGCCAGTGCTGGCCTCCTAGATCTAAAGGAATCAGTAGAGAGCAAAGATGGGCGAGACTGAGGCATGGCCCCTGACTTTGAAGCTGGCTGTGTGGCCTGCAGTCTGACCTGGCTTCCTAAGTAGACTCAGGGTTGTGTTGATTCAGAGAAGCAGGTTTGAATAAACGGAAGACAGGGGATGTCCTCACATGAATGCAGCGTTGGCACACTCTTGCACACGGACTCACTGCGCTGTTCCCTGTTGATTGGAAAACTCATTTCTTTGTGGCTTCAGGGCTATGTTCCCTTCAGGAGTCAGCTGTCATTACACACCCACCTGCTATGCAGGCGACTCTAAAAAGATCATCCATATGCAAATTACATAATTTAAATCCCACACTAGGAGACTTCTTGAGGGTGAACGAAAACACTGAAATAATAAATGGGAGGATATTTGTAACAATTATACATTCAGACTGCTCTGGGCAAACTAGGGCGTAAGTTAGGTGTCAATGAACAGACTGTAGTGTCCTCTGCTTAACAAGGAAGGGGAGACCCAGCTCACAGCCCCCAATTTTAAACACTGTAGGGACACAAGTCAGGTGCTCTTCCTTTGACTCCTAATTGCCTCTAGAATCCTCCATTGCAATCTTTTTTTTTTTTTTTTGAGCTGTGGACCGAACCCAGGGTCTTGCAATTGATAGGCAAGGGCTCTACCACTGAGCCAAATCCCCAACCCCCTCCATTGCAATCTTAACTTGAGTATAGAGACTGAAGTGTTCTAGAATTCTGCAGAAGCGCAACCCCCGAAACGCACAGGAAATAAGATATAGATCATGGCTTTTAGGATTTTGCCTCTGCTCTTAGGTAGTTCAGTTGGCTTCCAAGTGCACACCACAGGGGACTGCAATGCTTCCACAGCACCCGAGGAGGAAAGACGACAATGAGATTGAAGCTGGCATCTGAGCAAAACATAGCTCATTACTGGCCAAGATGTCAGCTCAAGAGAGAGCTGGATGCAAAAAAATAAAGAAAGAAAAAATAAATAAATTAATTAAAAATGAATAAGGTAAAGGGGAAGTGAGAAAGACTTACAATTTCCCTCAGAATGCCCACTATCTGGATCTCTCCTCTTCCTAGTTATTCCCCACCAGGAGTGCAGAGCTGATGCGGCCCTTCATGTTAAGGTAAAAGTGGAAGATTCTGGAGGTAAATGGGGCTCCGGTGAGTAAAACCCAGGGAGAATCACCCAACTGGTGTGAGGACAAAGCCATGAGAGGTACTGAGATGGAGCTGGAGAGCTTGGTAGGACCTCTGAGAGAGGCATGGGATTGTTCTTGAAGAGTTCTGGAAGCACACACTCCCGAAACACACAGGAAATAAGGCCATTTCAGAGCCACCGTGCTTAGATGAGCTTTAAAGTGTTCTCTGTAAGCATAAGATGATATCGATAACAATAATACTCACCATTTGTTGAGTACTTACCTGACAGGAACTATTCAAAACATTCAATGTGCATTTTCTCATTTAGACAGAATATTAGAATTCAAAGGAAATGGGTTGAATTTAAATAAATTAAAGTAGAAAATATAATTGCAGTGGCCAAATTCGAATCCACACGAGATTCCAAAGGGCTAATTTGAAACTTTGGGAAAAAAATTAAATCTTTGTCACACAAGAGAGTATCCTTTGTAAAGATGCATGCAAAACCATTAGAAAGCTCACAGTTGTTAAGCATTGTGGTGTCAAAACACATAAAGCAAAAGCCAATTAAGTTACCAGGAGGAAAGGACAAGGGGGAAAGCAGCAATCACCTTGCATGTGTTTTCTTGCACATGAGGACCAAAGGCTTACAACCTGAGTTCAGTGCATCTCCACTGCCAAGTTAACAGAGGTTTGAAACTGCAACTACTGGGGTGTCTCACCCTTTTCAGAATCTGAGAGCAGCTACACCCACACGACACATGCTCACATATATACCCAAACATAAAAATATTAAAAATTAAATCTAAAAACAAATTCTAGCCAATTTAAATAAATAGTGGGATTGCAAAACAAAAATAGACGGGCAGATACTTGAAAAATAAAATTTAAGATGAGTCTGATGAATATACACTTAACTTTACAAAAATATAATTCTTTAAACTTTAAGTTCTCACTAAGAATTTATAACATTAAAATTTATTTCATGTCACAAAGCACTTTCTAAGTTATTTTACCAAATCGGTAAGTGAGTAGTTCATATCCCTTGCCTTCAAGACAGTAAATTTCTACCCCAAATGTAATAGCATGCAAAGTTAATGACAAGCATGTACTTTATAAATATAATTATTAAAAAAAAGTCCAACTATCCTATTTTTTAAATCAGAAAAAAGGCAAAAATAAACAATACAGAATTTAAGAGTCAGGAGTAAGATTAGGAAATATGCAGAAATATTGCCAAGCCTAAACTCTGAGTTGAATTCTTATCCTCATAAATTAAGATTTGTTTTAGCTTTAGTTATATGTGTGTGCATGTATGTGTGTAGGTGTGTGCACATTGAGGGTGGGTGTCTGTGGAGGCCAGAAGAGGGCCTTGGAGCCGCTGAAGCTGGAAAGCTAAGCTGTGTTCACTGGTAGAGCAGCAAGCACTCTGAGCTCACTGCTGAGCTCTCTCTAAAACAGAGAAAAAGGACACATGCTAACTGTGAGGAAAGGGGTTATATAAGAAAAACAAGAGGCAGTGGGCAACTGGAAGTAGAAATTAATATCAATGAGCAGGAAATAAATATTTCACAAGTCAGATTATTTTTAGGTGGCAAAGGAAGTGCTGAGTTCACACTATGAGGACTGTTACAAAACAATATAAAAACATTTTTTCTCTACAACTTACAGGCTTAGCCTGCTATAGGAACCTTGGACAGTAGGACATGACTGGGCCTGTACTACTGATTGTATCTCATGGTCCATTAATTGAATGCTGTTGTGCTTTCTTCTAGAAGTGTGGAAACATTTTAATAGCGAGAGCTAAGTAACCAGGTCAGTCACAGATGAGGATTCATTTTATGTGTCGATTTGACTAGGTTAAAAGGTACTCAGAGATCCACAACATCCAGAAGAAGTCTGACTCCCAGGTACTCTAACACGCCCAGGATCAGAGGTGAGGAAGACACAACAGCTGCCTCAACACCGGGAGTAACTGGGTCCCCCAGGATCCAGGAACACAGGAAGCCCTGCCCAGCCAGGGGCACAGGTTCCTTCTAGTCTGAACCAATGCTCTGAGCAGACCTTGGGCGTTGGCTCCACACCAAGTACCACAGCACCCAGAAGAAGCCCAGGTGCTCTAACATGTCAAGGATCAGAGGTGCTCTGAAATATCCAGAATCACAGGATCACAGGAGGAGATCAGTCAAAACCAGGATCTCAGAATCACAGGGTCCCAGAATCATAGGATCACAAAGACAGCTGAACTCTGAGAAGTTCTGACACACTCAGGATCACAGGAGGGACAGGCTGCAGTCAGAGACAGCAAGGGCAGGTAACATTAGAGATAACCAAATGGTGAGAGGCAAGTGCAAGAACATAAGCAACAGAAACCAAGGCAACTTGGTATCATCAGAACCCAGTTCTCCACTACAGCAAGTCCTGAATACCCCATCACACTGGAAAAGCAAGATTTGGATTTAAAGTCACATCTCATGATGATGATGGAGGACTTTAAGAAGAATATAAATAACTCCCTTAAAGAAATACAGAACACAAGTAAACAGGTAGAAGCCCTTAAAGAGGAAACACAAAAATCCCTTAAATAATTGCAGGAAAACACAACCAAACAGCTAAAGGAACTGAACAAAACCATCCAGGATCTAAAACTGGAAACAGAAACCTTAAGAAGTCACAAGGGAAGATCACCTTGGATATAGGAAACATATGAAAGAGATCAGGAGTCATAGGTGCAAGCATCACCAACAGAATACAAGAGATAAAAGAGAGAATCTCAGGTGCGGAAGGCAGCATAGAAAACATTGACACAACAGTCAAAGAAAATGCAAAATGCAAAAAATTCACAACCCAAAACATCCAGGAAATCCAGGACACAATGAGAAGACACAACCTAAGAATAATAGGTATAGAAGAGAGCAAAGATGTCCACTTCCCTGGCTCTGCCCTGAGGCCTCTTCTATCCCTAGATTCACACAGGAAGACACCAGAGCTTTCATCATAAGTTCCTCATACAACTTTCTAATGTTCTCTTGGGGAAACCTTGGCGGATGCACACATTGATAGTTCCAAGCAGAAAAATGATTTAATAAAACATGCGGTTGAAAAAAAAATGTCCCTTATATGTGATGACTAATTGAGAAACTAGGATCTGTTTGCCCTTGTACTTGGAAAGCCATTTGTTTTGAGCCTATAGCTCCCACTGTGTTGGAAAGGTAGGAAGGACCCTTTGAGGTTGCATCTATCTAAAGGGTGGAGGGGGAAAATATTTGTGGAGATAATTAATGAAAGACTATTATTCAAAAAGAAAACAATAGGAAAATGAATCATGCAATTAAAAATGGGCAAAATATCTGAACAAACACCTCATCAGAGATGATACATGCTCTTAGAAGAGTAGAGGGAAAGATATTCACCATCATATATCATTAGAGCAGTGGAAATTAATACTCTTAGGATGGCTAAGATCTGAAGCACTGACAACGCAGGAGAGAAAGTGGGGAGTCAGAAACTGCCACTCATTTTCTACTGGAATCCAAAATAGCACACTCATTTTGGAAGACATTTTAACAGTATCTTATTTTTAAAAAGACACACAACATGTGGTATAACACACAACCTGTATAATCCGTCAATTCTTGCCCCAATATTTACTGACATGAGTTAAAAATTAACTTATAGAAATCATTACACACAAAATGATTTGAACAACTTTACTCATAATCACTCAGACATCCTTAAAGTGGTGGCTAAACAAACTTTGTTTTGTTCATTTCGGAATATTACTTGGCATTCAGAAGAAGGGAGCTAACCAGCTAGGAAAAGACATGCAGAGGCCTTAAGGCAAACTTCAGGAACAGAAGCCGCTCTGCCCTGGATGACTCTTAAAACATAATGTTCCGAAAAGGCAGAACTGCGGAGCCTAAGATGAGGCTCAAGGGTTCAAGAGAAGGCTAGGAAGAGCACAGAGGGCAAGAAGACTGCTCTGCATGGCATTGCAGTCGTGGTGGCCTAGCATGTATTTCTGAGTACTCATAGAACTGAAAAGCAGTGAGCTCTCATGTAGAACATAGACCTTGGTTGATGACACAGCTAAGCTGTGTTCGCTTTGATGACTTCCAAATGGGTCATACTGACTCAGGAAGCAGGGATACCAGGGGAGGGAAATGACGTATGTAGACATTATCTTTACTTTTCACTCAGCTTTGCTATGAACCTCAAACAGTTGTTTAAAGTAAAGCCCCCCCTTTCAGACACAATCAAAACTGATACATAGAATTCTACTACTGTTGAAAGAAGAATTCAAAAGTCAACATACTGTGAAGAGGATTCCAAATTGTCCTTTGTAAATAACGAAAGAAAGTGTTCCTAGAAAGCATGTGGGTGCAAATGCTGGTTGGTTATCAAATAATTGTGTAGAAATCTCTTTACCATATAAAATCACTGTGTTAAAGATTTCATGTACCATGGTCACTAAAATTAGAAGCATCTGTAAGTTTCTTAATCAAACATGCACACACACACAAGACACACACACACACACACACACACACACACAGACACAGACACACACACACACACACACACACACACACACACACACAGAGCACTCACACGTCCTTACTAAGAAGTGGTGCATGCTGACAGGAACCTGCTATAGCTGTTTCCTGGAAGGCTCAACCAGAGCACGACAAATACAGAGGTGAATGCTAGCAGCAAACCATTGAACTTAGAACCAGGTCTCCATTGGAGCTAGAGAAAGGATTGAAGGAGCTGAAGCAGTTTGCAACCCCATAAGAACAACAATACCAACCAACCAGAGCTCGCAGGGACTAAACCACTATCCAAAAAGTACATGTGGACAGACCCATGACTCCAGCTGCATATGTAGCAGAGGATGGCCTTGTTGCACACCAATGGGAGGAGAAGCCCTTGGTCCTGCCAAGGCTGGAACTCCCTCCCCACCCCCAGTGTAGAAAATGTCAGGGTGGGGAGGTGGGAAGGAGTGGGTAGTTGGGAAAGGGAAACACCCTCATAGAAGAAGGGGAGAGAGAATGAGATAGGGGGCTTATGGACAGGAAATCAGGAAAGGAAATAACATTTGAAATGTAAATAAAAAACCTGTGAAAAAACAAAAATATTTTAAAATGAAATTAA
This sequence comes from Rattus norvegicus, assembly GCF_021556685.1. Classification (NCBI taxonomy): domain Eukaryota; kingdom Metazoa; phylum Chordata; class Mammalia; order Rodentia; family Muridae; genus Rattus; species Rattus norvegicus. The sequence continues at coordinate 267,236,625 of NC_141534.1, read as the reverse complement.
CATTTACTAGATGAAAAGTTTCAAAATTTGAAGAGCACTAGTAATTTAAATATAATGAGTATTAAAACAAATTCCACTGGGATTTGTCACTGTTGAGAAGTGAAGCCATGGCTGCCCTTGAATTCCCAGAGATCCCTTTGCCTCTGACTCCTTAGTGCTGGGACTAATGATGTGTGCCACCCTATCAGGATGGTGGGGTCTTTGGGAATATGGAGAAAGCAAAGGAATGAAAAGGAAAGCAATGGAATGTGGAGGGAAGAGGAGAGAAGGGAAGGGAGGGGAAAAGGAAAGGAAGGAAAAAGGAAGAGAAGCAGAGTGAAGGGAAGAGAAAGGAAAAAGGAAGGGAAGGGAAGGAAAGGGGAGGGGAAGGAGGGGAAAGAAAGAGAAAAGGAAGGGAACTGAAGAGAAGGGAACTGAAGACAAAGGGAGGGAAGGGAAAAGGAAGGGCATGGATAGTTGTAAGGCAGAGTAGGAAGGGCATGGGTAGTTGTAAGGCAGAGTAGGAAGGGCATGGGTAGTTGTAAGGCAGAGTAGGAAGGGCATGGATAGTTGTAAGGCAGAGTAGGAAGGGCATGGGTAGTTGTAAGGCAGAGTAGGAAGGGCATGGGTAGTTGTAAGGCAGAGTAGGAAGGGCATGGGTAGTTGTAAGGCAGAGTAGGAAGGGCATGGATAGTTGTAAGGCAGAGTAGGAAGGGCATGGATAGTTGTAAGGCAGAGTAGGAAGGGCATGGATAGTTGTAAGGCAGAGTAGGAAGGGCATGGATAGTTGTAAGGCAGAGTAGGAAGGGCAGGGATAGTTGTAAGGCAGAGTAGGAAGGGCATGGATAGTTGTAAGGCAGAGTAGGAAGGGCATGGATAGTTGTAAGGTAGAGTAGGCCTTATCTATAACAAAAAGGCTTTTGATGCATGATAACACAGCACTATAAATTTGGTGAGTATTCAAGTCTGGTCCTGAGAGGGCTGTTCAGGTGTGCAGTTAATACATGTATTTGTAGCAATTCCCTGCTTTATATATTTAACTGAAAACTTAACTTTCAAGTTAATTTTTTAAAAGTAGTATCTGAAACTCAAGGAAGAAATGTGTTTAAATGGTTATTGGAACTTAAGAAGAGATTAATATATTTTCTATGAATCAATACATTCTCTATATGTAACTAAAGGAATGTGAAGATATAGGAACATGTTGCACCAGGTATAGATAGCAAAGAATTAATCGGTTTATTACATAAACTAAACTTGTGTCCACCATATAGAGTAAGGCCAAAGCAATCATGAAGTAACACTGTCAGTTGTGTTTTTTGAGTCACGTAGAGCAGTGCTGGTGTGGGTGTCTAAGGGGATGGCAACTGCTGTTTCCACAAGGCAATTTGTTAGCGTGTCAAAGATATTAAAAAAATGCATAGCCTTTGACCAAGTAATTTTACTCTAAGGATTTATTATGAAGACATTTTGATTTATAACCAGGAAATATAGGAAACTGCCTAGTGTCCAACAATATGAGATTTATTGTGTGAATTAAGGATATTTTCAGATCCTGAGATATTTTTAGCTATAAAAACTCAGAGAAGAGGTGTCAGTTAAGAATATCCACAATGTACTCTTAGCAAAAGGACAGAAGCAATCATAAATTGGCCAAGTACAAGAAGAATGAATTTTATGGAAGAGGGTATTTACACACACACAGACACACACACACACAGACACACATGCACACAGACACAAATGTACACACATGCATTTATACATGCATACACACACCCCTACACACACTCATACATATACACACATGCACACATGCATGTGCACATACCTACGTGTGTGTGCATGCACACATACATTCATATAGTCATTATTTCTATAAAAATGAGAGCATCAATTATCTAAATTTTCTTTTGTATATTTATGCTAGTTTTCCTTAAAATCTTTACAGTTATAAAAGAAATACAATAAATATTGGCCAGTACAAGTAAACAGCATGGGAAAAGAAAAAAAATAGGCTAAGAATTTCACCATCACCAGGAGGGAGGGGAAGTTGTGACAAGGAACCCAAAGGGAGGCAGATTCCAGTGAGAACACAGGACAGAGCATACAGAGTGGGGCCCTTTAGGTGTCTCGGCATGGTTGAGAGAGGGCAGACTGACCTGCTGAGCCTTCAGGTATGGAGAGTCTGCTTGCTCGGTGGGCATTTTCTATTGGCTTGCACGAACCGGAAAAAAAATCCAATTGAGAAGAACGTGAGGCAAGCCTGCAGCTTTTAACACTTGGTCAACATCCACTGGCAGAAAAATAAGTGAGCTTCATAGAATTGCCGCTATGTAAGTGGCAATCATGATCACACCTGTGAAGGATTGTTGAGAAGATGCTAATAGAAAACTGAGTTTTGTTATTATTAAAATTTTAGTAGTGCATAGGTGTAAAAAATTCAGGACGCTTCAATTTACATGTGCCTACAGCTGCCGAAATCCTAAGTCAAAGTCCTGTGCTTTAGGCGGCTGCATGATCTAGGGATTTAGGGAAAGCTGGACAACGGAGGAGCTCAGGCGTCCTCAGAACACCTTCCTTTATTGCTTTCAATTGTCTGATGGAGAGGAGGCCCCCTCATCAATTCGTATTTACTTTTGTTGATTGTAAGAGCATTCAACATGAAAGCTCTTTTTTTCCCCTAGTCGTTCCAGCCAATGCCATAACCTAGCACAGTGTAGATTAGGCTGTATCTGTTCAAGAAAAACTGTACCCTCCACAGAGGTACATCGATCTTCACCGTGTACAGCAAGGAAGGGGAAACCTAGAAGGCCGGCATCAGGAAGAGAAGGATGCAGGAAGGACAAGAAAACAAGCAAAATGCTCATAAAACTTTGCAAGAAGATGGCTCAGGGGGTAAAGGGCTTGCAGGTACAGCCTTAGCATCTGACAGGTACTGTGGTGAGTTAGAAGACAAAGGCAGGAATATCCATGGAATCTCTTAGGCCAGCCAGCTTACACAGTGAACAGTAAGGAAACATTGTCTCCAACAAGGTAGAAGGTGAGAACTGACACCTGAAGTAGTCCTTGCATATAAACACCTGCGTGAACACAGATGCAGCTACAGACAAACAGACACACACACACACACACACACACACACACACACACCATACCTTGCAAGGAGACTATAATCTCTCCCTATGTAATGTGCTGACACAATGATACTAATCAACATAGTAGTGGCTGATTATTAAGCAGCTGGTATTTTTTCAGTGTCCCATTGAAAGACATTCTTGTTGCACCATATCTGATGTTATTAGGCCCATCTTACTAAAGAGAAAACTGAAATTCAAATAGGCTAAATGGATTGGCAAGAGTGCACGAGTGATAAGAAGTGAGACCAGCAGTAATGTGGCTGTCTCTGTGTAAGCATTCTAATTGTACAGGGGAAGAGATGTGTGTGTGTGTGTGTGTGTGTGTGTGTGTGTGTGTGTGTGTGTGTGCATGTTATTATCTAAGAGTTGTGCCACCTTGAAGAGCATTTCTGTGTCTCAGAAGAGAAGTGGGTTGGGGAGAGGATTGTCTGTGAAGATAGCTTATGATTTTCCAATATCACGTATTTCTATGGCTTTCTTTGCCTCATCAAGCTCCCAACAGCTGCGGGATTTATTAAGCTGGACTCATGTTGCATATTTATCAGATGACTTGTTAATCAGCCGCCAAGCCCCTCGTACAGTAGGAGTCCAGGAGCAAGGGTGAAGGATAAGGCAGCATTCACCCGCTCTCCTGAGCACCAAGGTTTTGGCAATTATGTGAAAGTTTTCAGGAAACTTGATTTTAGGCACCAGGAGGATCTGATGCTCATGGACAAATGGAGCTTTCTTTGTGACTTTCTTTGTTATCTTCCCCCGTTTCCTCTGTAAAGTAGGACAACTCTCCAATTACAGAAGGGAAAAAATAAGGGGTAAGAGAATGAAAGGTGGAAAGACTCAACAGCACACATTGCACAGGTCTCTTGATTCCTGATTCATCGCCTACAACAGTAGGGATCTTTTACCTGGACATTGCTAGAAGAAAGTAGCTCTTGAGACAGATGTGTATGCCCTCTGGCTCTTAGGTCTACAACATACTTCAATTTCCTGCAACATCGATGTCATAGAGAGGATTAACACAAATTTACTGAGTGAGTAAGTGAACTTAAGTTCTCCAGAACTCAGATACTTCACCTATTCACTCTTAGAACCAGCAATAACCTCTTTCTCAAGACACCTACCCACATCCTCAGCGAGTGCTGCTGATTTCCATATACCTGATCTCACTGGATCCCCTCTCATTCAAGATACTTGCCTTAGCTTCTCAGCCCATTTCACAGGGGCTGCCTCAAGCTTCTACCAGCCTGATGTGTCTCTTACACCGTTTTTCTGTAAGGATGACCTGACATTTGTCTTAACCCAGCCAAAGCAAGAGTAGTATCAGGTAGAGATGTTGAAAAGGTAGTTTCACTTTGCACAGATGGGATCACAGTGAACCCATCTCAGAGTAGTTATGAGCAGCACCTGAGAGTCAGCTTGTGCAATAGCAGGCTACCAAGAGGAAGTAAGCAGAAAGAGTGAACCGCCATTACATTGCTATCACGACCACGCTCTGGTTAAGAATAATTTTATCACCTCCGAAAGGTATATCCACACCAGTACTGGGGATTGAATCTATACCCTCATGCTTAGCTTCAACATGAACTTTTTGGAAATACCAATATTCAGACCATGGCAGTCAGTTTAAATGATCAACTAGGGCTGGCTCATCTAACTGTCACACAGTTCACATCCCACCCTGCAGGACAGTCTGGATATTGGGGGACTGAGACAGGATTTCCCAGAACTATGGAGTGTTGAGGAATATGAAGATCTCCAGAGGAGGCAAGAGACTGTTAGACACAAAGGAAAGGAGAGATGGGCCAGTTACCAAAATGAATTCACACCATAGGAAACAGTTGGGGATACTTTTTATTTACATTTCAAATGTTATTCCCTTTCCAGGTTTCCCTGGACATAAGGCCCCATCCCCCCCTCCCCGCGCCCCATAACCCCAGGGCAAGTGTCACCTGAGCTCCAGGGAGCCCAGTAAAGAGTTCTGTGGCTGATGGTTGGAATTAACAAAAAGAAAGAAAGAAAGAAAGAAAGAAAGAAAGAAAGAAAGAAAGAAAGGAAGGAAGGAAGAAAGGAAGAAAGAAAGAAAAAAAGAAAAAGAAAGAAAAAGAAAAGAGAAGAGAAGAAAAGAAAAAGAAAAAAGAAAAAAGAAAAAGAAAAGAAAAAAAGAAAAAGAGAACAGCTGGGGCAGGGAGCTTAGCAGAGCCTATGGCAGGAATTCAAACACAAAGGAGCAGGGCCCAGATTTTGTTAATCACTCTCCTTGCTCCATATTGGTCATTTATTTAAGAAATTCTTTAGGGCTTGCTTATTAAAACTACTAACTCATCTCAATCTCAGAGAAAAATCCCTATGCCCTACAGTTTCAGTTGCAAGCATGCATTTCTTGTCACTGCTGACATCGCCAGTGTGCTCAACTGTCATCTCTCATTCAAAATGCCTCTCAAAATATCTGTTACATAATAGATATGTAGCGAATATTACTTAGTTCTGTCATTTTGATTTAGGTTATTATAACAACACCTCATTAAATATTTATATTAACCTAATACTATAATGGCCATGATTGTCACATGAAGCAACCGAAGTTCAGAGACTTCCTGATCTGCCTGGGATCAGCAAGTAATGGACATGGGGCATTGTGTCTACTCCCATGAGCTGACTGACCATGTTCCTTCTCCTTAATCACCTATACTTTCCTCCTAAAATCACCTTCAATAATTTGAGAGCAATTTTCTTGACTTTACTTAGGCTTGCCCAACAGTACCTGCGTTGTGTTTTATATAAAGATAAGGAGAGAGACGGAATGTGTTTTGTGATGTGTGGTAAGGTGTAGGGGAAAGGGGTGCCTCTATAGGCCTGTGCTGAGACATCCCTTCCCCGTGACGGACCAGCCATATGATGGTATAGTATAGAAGACAGTTTATTCAGGGCATGGGAAGGGGAGTTTAGAGGATAGGAGAGTCAGAGAAAGGCAGAGGTGGGGGGGGAGTAGAGGCTGTGAAGAGAGGGGGAGGGGAATGGGGAGAGATGGAGAGACAGGACAAGAGGACTGGTGAGAGCAAGAAGGCAAGAGAGCAGAAGCAGCAAGCAGCCCCTTTTATAGTGAACCAGGCCCACCTGGCTGTTGTCAGGTAAGTGTGGGTGGAGCCTAGACAAAATGCTAATATTCTGCTTTCGGGGACGATCCATGCTGGTTAATAAAGCATCCACTGTGGAAGGACCTCATATTCCTAGGACTGCGAGGGTAGTGCAAGTCTGTCATTAAACCCAATGCCATACAGCATCATCTCCCTGCAGATATTTCTTCTAAAAACAGATGCCTTCGCCTGTTTAATTTGAAAGGAATGCACAAGCTCAGGCTCGTTTTCAGCAGCTCCATTAGGCCCTTCATTGGTGGCTCTTTGTTACTAATCACCCCCTTCTGAGTCGCAGATAATGTCAGTGTTACTGAAGCACCAGGTCACCTGATTTCTGTTGCTGCTTGTTCATCTTCTACCACCCACCAAGAAGCTCCTCTTCCTTGTGTGCCGAGGCGCCAGCTTGAACACTTTGAAGCACACAGCAAGACTTTTAAAGAGACATAAACCAACATGGCGTTCCCTCTGAGGAAAGCAATGCCAGGGAATTTTCTTCTTCTCTTTTTCTGGGGTTTTAATTCTCACAGAGGTGCAGGAGGCTTAGAATGGGCTTTATACTTGCAAGAGGGTCAGAAAACTTCACTGGACAGGGGTCTCCATCCTGTCTCTGTTGGTATTTTCACATTCTCTTCCTTCCTTCCTGACTTCTAGTCTCCTTTCCTTGCTCTCCTACTGTCTGCCACTTCTCAGATTCTTGTTTGATGCAGTAGACTATTTCAGCTTCAAGGGACAGCTTCCTTGTAAGGATCTTTGTCCCACGGGGCAAGAGCTCTTTGCATCAGAGAGTTGCAGGTGGATTGGTGCAGTAGCCCCCATTATCTCTTTCACTGATCTGCTGCTGGCTTGGGGTTTACACTGGTTCTCTTGTAAGGCAGCTTTCGGAGCCTCAGAGTCCTAGGCATCACAGAAAGTCCCAGATAGAGGTGGGCACTTTCATTCGAAAGTTTCTTTTCAACAGTGAGGCACATTATGTGTTTATAAAAAGATAAAGGGGGGTATGTTCTATGGAGGAGTGGGGGAAGGGGATGCTTCTGTGAGCCCATGTTGAGGCATCCCTTTCCCCTGAACATCCAAAAAACTGAAACTCTATAATATAGAGTTTACTCAGGGCATGGGGAGAGGAGTTAAGAGGGTAGTAGGGGCAGGGGGCGGGGAGAGGAGGAGTAGAGGACTAGAGGTAGGCCATGAGCACTTGGAGAGAGAAGTGGGGGAAGGGAATGGGGAGAGAAGGGACAAAGGAGGAAGAGGGTAAGAGTAAGAGAGCAAGAGTGAGCAGGGGGCAAGCAATCCCTTTCACAGTGTCAGGCATACCTGGCTGCAGCCAGGTAACTGTGGGGGTGGAGCTTCAACAGAATGCTAACACACATTCCACAAATACCAAAGTCACTCAATTTTCTCAATATTGGTAACACTTCGCCTATGTATGGATTTGACTAGTGTTGAGTCTTCCCTTCTCAGTTGTCAGAATCCTTTTCTACGCTTTCACATAAATACACATAGAATACATACATTGCACTAGAATATACAGGGCTTATGCCCTGGAGAAGAGCTCACCCTGGAAACAATCACACAGATTGTGAAGCTGAATACAACTCTGGTTTCTCTCACTGAGAGATGCTATCTACCTTATGGCTTATGTAATGTCCGCTTTGCTGGATCTCTGTCAGACTCCTGTTTGCAGATCCTTGGTGGCCCATGTTTCAAAGTCTTTATCATCAATGTAACGTTGATGGGGTTCCCAGTGGGTTGTCAGTGGTGCATGCCCTTGAAAGGTAAAAGAGTGCCCAACTTCCTCTTCCCCTCAACTCTCACTGCCCCAAAGTCATGGGGGCCAGCAGAACTTGAACCACACTAAAACTTTCCTTTCCATAACTTGATGTTCTCAAGAAACTGTAAGAATGCCTCACACCAATCAGAATGGCTAAGGTAAAAAACTCAAATGACAGGAGATGCTGGCAAGGATGTGGAGAAAGAGGAACACTCCTCCCTCGTTGGTGGGATTGCAAGCTGGTACAACCCCTCTGGAAATCAGTCTGGAGGTTCTGGACATTGCACTACCTGAGGACCCAGCTTATCATTCCTGGGCATAAACCCTAAAGATGCTCCAACATACAACAAAGGCACATGATCCACTATGTTCATAGCAGTCTTAGTTATAATAGCCAGAAGCTGGAAAGAACCCAGATGACCTTCAACAGAGGAAGATGAAAATGTGGTACATCTACACAATGGAGTGCTACTCAGCTATCAAAAACAATGAGTTCATGAAATTCAAAGGCAAATGAATGAAACTAGAAAATATCATCCTGAGTGAGGTAACCCAATCACAGAAACACATACATGGTATGCACTCACTGATAAGTGGATATTAACCCAAAAGCCCGAATTACCCAAGATGCAATCCACAGACCACATGAAACTCAAGAAGGATGACCGAAATGCGGATGCTTTACTCCTTCTTAAAAGGGGGAACAAAAATATCCATGGAAGGGGATAGGGAGGCAAAGTTTAGAGCAGAGACTGAAGGAACAGCCATTCAGAGCCTGCCCCACATGTGGCCCATATATGTATACAGCTACCAAAACTAGATAAGATGGATGAAGCTAAGAAGTGCATGCTGACAGGAACTGGATATAGATCTCTCCTGAGAGACACAGCCAGAACATGTCAAATACAGAGGCGAATGCCAGCATCACACCACTGAACTGAGACCTGGACCCCCGCTGGAGGAATTCGAGAAAGGATTGGAAGAGCTGAATGGGGCTTGCAACCCCATAAGAACAACAATGCCAAGCAACCAGAGCTTCCAGGGACTAAACCACTACCTAAGGACTACATGGACTGACCCATGGCTCCAACTACATATGTATCAAAGGATGGCCTTGCTGGGCACCAATGGAAGGAGAAGCCTGCCAAGGTTGGACCCCCAGTGCAGGGGATGGTTGGGGGGTCGGTAATGGGGGCTGGATGGGGTGGGGAATACCCTTATAGAAGGGGAGGGGAAGGAGTTAGGGGCTGATGGACAGGAAACCAGGAAAGGGAGTAACATTTGAAATGTAAATAAGAAATACCCAATTAAAAAGAGAGAGAAAAAACAGAGTAAATTTTATATTAAGAAAAGAAACTGTGAGAGTAATAGTCGATGTATTCTGTCATAACCAATAGCAAATACCTATCTTTCACATTTGTATAATGTACGGTTGCCTTAGGACTCTAAGAGAAACCTTCACTTAGGCTCTTGGCTCTTCTTCATGGCATTTCTCCAGCAAGATGCTACGTGGACATCACACATGCTCTGTCATAGAGAGAGCCTGCTTGTATGTCCATACCTCCATTTCTGGCTCTACATCTCGGCTTTTAGGAGCCTAAGAGGTATCCCAGTGAGTCCCAGCCTCCGGTATATGCTGTGGACACCTGTTAGACAGTCTTATGCGAGCCAACTTCCTCCTTGAATGGCTATCGTATGCAGGAAATACTTGACATCCATGGTATCCCACGCCGTCAAAAGTTTTCAACCAAGTGCAAGCCACACAATTCATGTCAGCTAGCGGGGGAAATTTGCAATCGTTCTTTGAGTTTTAAACTTTTCTGTCAAAGTACTAAGGGTTCTCATAGTCACTTATAAAGGTATGCAGAGATGTAAAATATAAAAAAATATTTAGTACAGTGTTTTTATAACTGTTATAAATACTGAAAATTGAAGGGTTTTATTTCTCACAAATATCTGTGAAGATCAACGTGAGAGGTGCCCGCCTCCTCACCCTTGTGTGCATTGTAAGGAAACACCACTGGTTTGTTTTGATTTACTGCCCTATTCCTCCCAGTTTGGATTAGTTCTGACATTTTGTCCTTTGTAGTTGCAACACTGAGAGATAATTTTGAGAGTTCTTTTACTGCGAAAGTTTTTAAAGTGTCATTTTTCTTTCCAGGAAAATGTCCTCTTTTCATCACAAGGCTTTTCTTGCATATGTCCAAAAGTAGGTCTTCACTACGTCCCTCTCTCTACAGGATGAGGCCGTTATCTAGCAAACAAATGGCCACTCCCATGGTCAGGTCTTGGATTCTGTTAACACAGATTCAAAGTTCACATGTACTATTTTCATTATTTTTTCCCCTTCACTGTGCTTTTATTGTTTACAACTCTCCATTTTGATTATGCATTTTTATAACATTCTGTGGGCTTATCATTGCAAATCAAGGTGGTAATACTCCAAAGTGGTTTGCTGGTTGTACATAAGTGAAATAACAGCTGCGGAGTGACCCATCACCACAGACTTAGCAAGATGCTACTGGGTCGTTCTTTGGCTAGAAGGTGTATTTTATTTAAACCATAGTTTCTAGATGGAATACCTGGCAGAAAAGTTTGTCCTTTACTCAATCATTCATAGTGAACTATACATGGATCCATGATACTAAGGCATTGATGTTACAGTAGCTGAGACCTGTGCAGGTTACAAATTGACCCAGTGAACGATGCTTGGATTGTATTTCTTCTATCTGCTCTAGGCACCTATGGTATTTCTAGGTATCTGTAAAGAAGGTATGGACAGGAGTTCATCAAATGCCCATCCCTGGCCAGCATGCCTGCTGCTAGCTTTAGGAAAGGTTGTACCATTAGCCTTGAGTCTATACAGTGATCACAGCCTGGAACCAGCTGTTAATTAATGAGATGCAGTTTGAGGCAGCAATACTGAGAAGCATTAGTGTCATTAGCAAAAGTAATACGGGCAGACGATGATCTGGGTGATGAGCTGAGGTGGTGAAGGGGACAAATGTCAGACTACACGCTGTCATGGTGTCTTCTGCTTTTATAAATGAAATCTAACTCTTTGTCACTATTTGGCCCTTACTTTCAATACAGGTCACTCTGATAACAGAAGTCTGGAGATTGCAGGCCATTTCTGTTCCCTTCTTATTCTGCAGCCTATCACAGAGTCTCAGTTTGCTCACCTGCATCCTTTCCTTCCTGTGTCTTTAAAGCTCTCCTCCCTGTCAAGACCATGGTACAAGCTTCTTGATATCCCCAGAGATGAACTGAGTCTTAACTCCGAAGTAGCCTGAATTAGCAAAGGAAGTTGTGGGCTTGTTGGCTTCGAAGCTCATTTAGATGCTGACTTTTTTCTTTTAATAAAACCAGAGTATAGCCATCCATTTTTCCTTTGTGTCTACTTAATTACATGCTTCCTTTTCTGTGACAAAAGGAACCATCCTTTTATAAGATAGCACAGATTCGGGAGTCAGACAGGGCTGAGTTGGAGGCGAGACTTGGCCCCTGATGATGCTTGGAAACTTTCAGCTAACACCTCCAATTTTCTCGGCAAAAATGGGTACATGAGCTGGGTTAAAATAGCAGTGCAATGTATGTCTAGGATCTATCCATGGCTGGGCAAGATCTCTAGTATCTGGGCACTACTAGCCAATAACACAATCAATGAGTTAAAAACGACTGTAACGGTTTTACATACATCAACCTATTGTCTCTACACACCAGTTAACTAAGTACAAGAAGAGCTCGAGATGTTCTTTCCCCAATACTCTTTCTAATTTAGATTCCAGTGTGCACCTAGCTGGGTCTCAGTGGTTAATTCATTCTCAGTATCCCGCATAGCTAATTCTTGTCCCAGTTTGCTTACCTTTATGTGAGTATGTGATGCTACTGTTGCTGACTTATTTTTGCACATGCTTCATTACCGTAAGTCTACTCAGATCATTTGTAGATAAAGATGGGACTACCAAACAATGAGAAGAACAAGTAAGTAATGTTCCCCCTTGGGTCTCTGTGATGTGTACAGCATCCTGCCCTCCCGCCTGCACTCCCTCTGAACTGATCACTCAATGCTCACTTAGTACAATTTCATTTAGCTTTGTCTGGGAAATAGTTCAGTTTTTTTCTGCATTCATGTTGTGAATATCAGAGAAGTGACACCATATCAATAATGTTTGAACATCAAATTCTCCACCTCCCCACAGGCAAATAGGACCATGTATGGATGGAATTTAAGGTTGTAGAAAGGATGCTTTATTTTCATCAAGATTTGTTTTTTGTGTTTGTTGTTAATTCTTCCTGGGTGCATTTTGTTTGATTCAGGCTGTGGTCCTAGTTGGGTTTCGACCAATTGTATGAGAGGAGAAATGATGTGATCTATTCGCAGGCTTGGTCATGAAGCCTCCTTTCCAAGACATTGACACCACCGAGTCTCCTCAATGTACCAGTGTGTGCATGGGCTTCATGGCCATCCCCTGAAGCATGGGGGCCTCTCTGGTGCTGTATCCAGAAACTGAGCCTCTTTCCTCAGCAGTCATCCATTGCGCATTAGCTCCTGGGCTACTAGGAAGAAAACCATATTCCTAAATGAAAAAATTAAAATATGAGACAGAATTATGACATGGAAGAGAGCTGAACTACCAAATTACCAACCGGAAGAAAAATCATCACACAGGATAATCTAACTCAGATTAGGAGAATGAGAAAGCAAAGCACGTGAACATCCGAGTGTACAGGGCATGTTTGCTACTGTCGTGTAACTGACCTGGTGCTAAATGAAGCATTTCCTCAGTTAACTCACGAGACTTTCCTGGGGAGAAAGATGACACTCTGCTTGTGTTAATATTTTCTAAATTGTGCATCAAAGCAATGTGCGAATGTAACGCATTATTTGCAGAATGCTTATAGGTCTAACAATCACGAGACCAGATTCTGGCGGGAGTCGCAGGCTGGCATCTGTCTTATCTGCAGCACCGTCATTTGTAAAATTACACTCTAATCCTTGTCATGACTGCCTCTTGAGGTTACAGAAAGTTGCAAATGAAATCATGGATGTGTAAGAACTTAGAAACTGTAAAGTTATGCCAAGGAGAAGAGGCTGTAATTACTAGGAGGCTCTGATCTCCCTTGGGAATACCCTTTGCACGTAACAGGGGATGCCATGCTGCTGTCCCCATGTGTTAACTCTTCCCTGGAATGTAAACCCAGACTTTTGCTCAGCAAAGCGTGAGCTCAAACTTCTGGATGCTGTGCTGAATGCTTGGCTGGCATTTTCTGCCTGGAGCAGCTGCTGGTAGCCAAAAATAAAAGTGCCTGTGAGTCTCAGCACAGAAAGACTGGAGGGGAGAAGTAAGCTTTTCTCCCTCCCGAGGACAGGATGAATGACTAGGAAGAGGTGAAAGGTCAAAGTTCACTCTGGGAAGACCAGCTCCCTGATAGAATATGAGGAGCCAGGGTATGGCTCTCTGAGTGTATGTGTATGTGTGTACATACACATATACATGCATGTGGCTGTGTGTAAATGAAGAAGCTGTCATGCAGTTTCGATAGCACAGTGGAAACATAGCAAGCAATTCACAGAAAAGAACAGAGGACAAGTTCCCCAAGCCAGCTTCCTGTGTGGAAGGTCTTCTCCTTGGAGGCCAGGAGTTATGAACCACATGTACACATTCCGTGTTCTTACTACACAACGGGCACTCTGCTAAGCACATTTGAGTATTAGCTTATTAGTTGTAAAACCTTGTGACAAATATGTGATCATCATCCCTCTTTTACAAGGGAGGAAACTGAGGCACACACACATATGCGCACACACACACACACACACACACACACACACACACACACACACCACTTCTTGAACATTGTATTGTGTAGAAGTATATATGACCATGTTGTGATTGTGACTTACAGAAGCACAATGTAAATCGCACTAGCTAACTCTGCTCCTGGAAAGTGCCTCCTTTAATGGGGTCTCAAACAGCCATTGAAGTAGGTACATCAGAGAGACCCCAGGGCTCATAACATGGGAAACCAGGCCCAAGTGAACTCATTATCCATCACCTGACTGTAAAATAATAAACAAAAAGGAAACCCTTAGGATGTGTGCTTTTAGTTTGGGGTGCTAAGGCTTATTAGCATATTTTCATAAATATTCATATTTTCAGCATACATTCATTGCTTATCACAATGCTTATATGCACCTCATTAATTATCAGTTGCCTTTAGGCATTTACTTGAAGACCATCAAGTACTGTGCAATCAAGTGGAGCTGAGAAATTACTTTTATAAGGAGTCTGGAAAAAAGAAAGTGTGAGATTAGCAATCAGAATGTGTTTCCCACTTTTCCTGCTGACTGGCCCCTCATTTTGTAATGCAGCAAGGATCAGACTGCAGCGGCGTCTCACGGAACCCACTCCCTAGGCTTGTTACCTCCACCTTCCAAATGTATAATTTTCTACCATCTCCAATTTTACTAACTCACAAGTGTAGCCTGCTGCCCACTTTTGTCTGGTTTAATTGGGGATGCCTTATTGAAAGCGGGCGCTCCAGCTCCAGCACTGGTCACCGAGTTATAATTTATGCAGGAGATGCTCTGATAAATTGGCTGCATGCACCAGCATATGCCCATCAACTCAGAGTCTCTTTTATTCTCCAGAAATAGCATGACTCTGTGTGTGTGTGTGTGTGTGTGTGTGTGTGTGTGCATCTTTGGGGGGTAGTATGTTTGCTTGTGCAGGTAGGTATATGTAGAAGCCAGAGGCTGACTTTGAACTGTGTTCCTAAGTTTCTCCACCTTGGATTTTGAACCAGTAAGGCCCCAGGAGCTACATGTCTCTGCACTCTACAGATAGGGTTAAGGGTGTGTGCTCTCATGCCTGGATTTTCTACATGGTTACTGGGGATCCAGACTAACTTTACCCTATCCTATACTATGGTTTTAATAATGACCAGAGGGATGTGTGCCCTGTGAGTGGGACTCCATTTTAACACATGCCTCTGTTGATTCTTACACATGTTAACATTTGAAAGCAAATGATATTACAAACGTAGATGGGTTTGGTGGAGGAAAACTTGGTGATAATGAATTCAGTAAGGACACAAAGCACTATTAGCTGTTATTTATCAAAATAATCCTCATAAATATCAGAATTCTATAGTGGAAAACTTAGAAATTATTCTTCTACAAATAGTATTATTAGGGCCTTGCAAACCATCACAAAAGAGGAGGGATCCCATAAAGACAGATGGGTCTGCATACAATGCTGTGAGCTATTTTAGGACAGTGTCCACAGAGAGGTTACCATTGACGGACCTCCTGGCACCATCCACAGTACTCAGAGTTGGAAGCAGAAAACAGAGGCTGACAGTGTCAGGACCACAGGATCCCACAGGTATGTTTTTTCTGGGCAGTGATATGTACATTTTGTATTACTTGCAGACTTTTAAGAGCTAAGGGATTTCATGTTTAAAGCCAAAAGCAATATTTCTGTCTTTTCTTGAAAACTCAGAGGGATGAGCAAGAAAGGATTTTGTTTCTAAGAGGCAGCAATTGACAGCTAGGGAGTGGTCACCATTTTTGGAACTACCTGAGTTTCTATGTAATCACCAAGGCAGTCTACTTTACTGCTCTTCAAGTCTGTCTGGCCATGGTCATGATAGAGAAGGGGAGAGGATAGGGAATGGGAAGGGAGTAGAAGAGAGGAGGAGCAAGAAGGAGAAGACAGGGGAGGAGAGGGGAGAAGAGGAGGGGGATGAAGAGGAGGGGAGGAGTTGAGAGGAAAGCCAAGGAAGAAAGAAGAGTAAAGGGAAAGTGAATGGAGGACAGGGAAGATGGGTAGAGGAAGAGAAGGGAAGAAGAGATGGGAGAATTGAGAAAGGAGGAGAGGAAAAGGAAGGAGGGACAGAGGAGGGGAGGAAAGAACAGGGTTAGCATGAGGAGAAGAGGAGAAGTGAGAAAAACTCCCAAAAGGGAATGTAAGAATTAAGAAAAAAGAAATAAAAGGCAAGTCTGGGCCTACTGTGGGAAATAACTGTAGGAGCCCCTGGGATGAGGCCCTGTAGTTCCCAAGCTGTCCTGATGATTTTGTGTCAGAGGGTGTGAGGAACAATGGTACCTCTCTAGTTGGCGAAGCTGCCTCAACAGAGGATCTGAAGGCAGACCACAGAAGTGTTCTGGGGTGCTTGAGGACTCACCTGCCATGGTTTTGGTTGGAAGTCTTCTCCCAATTAGCCTTCAGATGCTGCCCTGGGGATTCTGCTCAAGTGGGCTGGGGTAGAGTAAGGGTCTTCATATTGAAATTCCTTAAGACATTTGGAAGCAGGTAGACCAAATGGACTGCTTGCTCAAAACTTTCTTCTGTGCTTCCTCTCTATGCAATGGAAATAAAGGCAAGTCCAGGCAATTAAGTCATCTCAGGTCCCAAAGAAGGGAAGTCAAGGTTATAGGCATCAAAACTCCTTGAGGATATTCAGTAGGCACTGTTTTTGGAAAACATGCTTGTCATTTGAAAAGACTTTTGTCCATGACCTTCTCCCTGTTTTTCCAAGATAGTGACTTCTGCAAACAGCTGGTCACCCTATGATGAGCTGCCTTGTCTCTGACATTAAGAGTAAGGAGTCTGTCTGAATCATGGGTAATCTTCCATCACTGCCCAGTTGATGCCATTTGGAAGTTCAAAAAAAGCTGTCTCTTGCCACACAATAAAATCATGCAAATAGAAACTGATCAGTATAAAGGACACAGGCTTTTTCTGACTTTGATTTAATTTGTTATAAGCAGTTTAAAGTACGGTGGGCATCTTATTTTTCCAGCCCAAATCTTGGTGTGGAACAGAGCTAGGAAATGAGAAAATTCAGAGATCAATGGGATAACAGGCTCATCTGAACTCTCATCCAGATGTAAAGTTAATCATCTTTCACTTTCTCTTCTGTGAGGTACTGATGTCCTAGTGGTCAGCTTGGAGTCATCTCAAGTTGTGGGCCTTCGTACTGGAGGCTTTCCAGGGAGATCTCTGCTCTGGCTATGTGTGTGAGTTCAGGTGAAGGAGAGAGAACTCAGGCAGGGAGGGGGAACTGCTTCCTCTGCCTCTGGTGATGCTGCCCCACCACTGTTTCTGTTTCAGCTCCTGCCACAGTACATCAAGGTGAGTTGAGCCAGCATGGGACTGACTAGCCAGTGAGAGGTTCAGGGGAGTTTCTGGTGGCAATTTGGGGAGAAAAGATCTCTTCCCCAAGTGGTGGTGTTACAGCTCTTATGACAGAAGGTCTCAGACAATGGAGTAATTCCTGCACACCTTTTATTCTTCTGAATAGGATTCTTAAATACAGTTTTGGGATGGGTCGGGATATGTCAGTGGGTACTTCATATTGGTTTGGCCTGAGAGCTTGGGAAGACCTCATCTACATATTTGGAGCTGTAGTTCTGATCTGTCTTGAGCCTATCACATCCTTACCTATGGAGGAGGGGCTTGGGGGCATTTTCCTATGACTGATCTGTCTCAAAACTCTCCAAAGGGGGCTGGGTGATGCTGTAGCTCTATGAGAGGGGCCTGATCTCCTAGAAGACTGAGAAACTCCTGCTGTCACTTAGGGTCCCTGGGGCTTCGATCTATCTCTACCAGGAATTAGGATACCTTTCACAGCCCACTGCCTCACATCAAGTCACAGGCTGCTCCATCCACATTCACAGGATATGTCATGAGAGGACTCTTGGTGTCCCTTGAAAGTGTGTAGAAGGTCTTAGTACTAAAAGTTCAGCTTGCGTTCTACTTCTAAGAAGGCCTCCCTGATCATGCGGGGAATACTTCCAGCCTTCCAAGTTGTTTTCTCTTAGAATTTTCACGTGCTAATAGCAACAGTGATAGTGTTATCCTCCCTTCAGCAGTGGTTCTCCGCCTTCCTACTGCCAAGAGTCTTTCATACAGGCCCTCAGGTTGTGGTGACTCCAGTCATAAGGTTATTTCATTGCTTCTTTACAAATGAAATTTTACTACTGTTATGAATTGTAAATATCTGATATGAAACTGCAAAGGGGTCATGGCCTATGGGCCGAGAAGCACTGCTGTAAGGCAAGCCACTGGGTAGCAAGCCTGCTGGGAGACATTCTATTTGCCTTACATTAACTATTCTTGTCTGGTATCACCTCTCCTCTCAGACGGTTCCAGTCTCATAGCCTTTTCTGATGTGCATCGTTTCAACCCCCATTTTATCCTCTCTGATTGAAATGTTTTCTCTGGTTTGCCTACATCTTCCTCCTTGTTTTATTTAGCTCTGTGCCTTTTACATTATCTTTTAAAACCTCAGTGTCTGGGCTACTCTCTGAGAAGATGTTCTGTTTCGCAGCCTCAGTAGGCCTAATCCACTGTTGGGGTACTGGTGGGTGAGCACAGCAGTTTGTAGACTTGTCTCTCAGCAGCACCACAGTCACCACAGTTTAGAACTATCGCCATGGGATCCTTGTTCTCACTCTCTCACAGTTAAAATGAAACTCTTATTTTCACAGCCCAAATATTGGTGAGGAGCAGAGCAAGTAATGGAATTCTTACTTGAGTAAGTTAATGAAATTCTCTTTCTCCATTATCTTCTTTTTCAGCCCTAGAATTAAGTTAATGGCTTTGGAATATGCCAAGTAAGTGATGCATCTGAGCTTTCCCCCAGCACCATTCCCCCATCTTTAAGTTGAGAGCACCATTTCCCTGTCTAACAGGGATGCTCTATGAATGGCAGCAATATACATAAGTAAGGAGCAGTTACATACACAAGTTATTTTACTGAGGTCAAGGATTTTAATACTTTATTCACAAATTTATCCCCTTAAGCTTTTCCTTAACACCTATAGCTGCATAAAATTTTTGATAAAGTCATTGATGATACTAACTCAAAAGTCATTAAATCAATGACTACAGGAGATATACTTTTATGAAAGATATATAAATAAATCTTCTCTCTCCCTTGTGTAAGTGTTTGCAGGAATATCAAGTTGGGATAGCATTTGTCTGTAGGTAGGGTAAGATTTTGTATTATTTCTACCTAAAATGGAAAAAATGAAGCTATTTTGTTCAATTTCTTAATTTTTTTCTTTCTGTAGAAGACTGATATGGAATTACTCCCTCACATGTAACAGCTAAAACCAGACCAAACAACAAGAAGACAGACAAGATATATGAATCGCTGTCTTTGCAGATATCAGATAAAGGCAATGAACAGGGCACATATCAGAAGCATGGTTCCTCCAGTGCCTAACATGCTGTCTGGGTAGCTTTTACAGTGCAGAGTTGAAAAGGCCTCCTGGTACACTCTAGCATTCTAGAATGAGTGTACAGGGCTAGGTCCTTGCAGGGGCCAAAGTAGAATGTTTTGAGGCAGAGCCCAAGAGACGGGAGAGCTCTTGTGGAAAGAGAACTCTAGACTTGAAGGAAGATTCCTTGAGCACTCATCTAGATTTCTTATGAACATGATTTTAGACAGGAGAATGAGTCATCTCAAAAGCATCAGATGGACTGCTGTCCAATCTCAGGCAATAGGGACAGAATCCTGCCTCCCAGCAGTCTGAGAAGAAGCTTCACAGTCTACAGAGTCATACATAGATAGGGGATTCAGAAATGTTGTGTCTTGGTAAGGAGGTACAACACGCCCCAGAGTAAATAAAATGCTGCTCTAATTTCCACTAAGGAATCTTTAAAAGAAATCTATTTTTTTCTTTTCTTTTCTTTTTTTTTTCAGAGCTGGGGACCGAACCCAGGGCCTTGCGCTCACTAGGCAAGCGCTCTACCACTGAGCTAAATCCCCAACCCCCCACTAAGGAATCTTAAGAGCAGGACTTAAGAGAATTCAACTGTTTCTAAAGATTAACTATGAAGACAAGGACATAAGACACTTTATGAGTAAACTCAAAACAGATCATGGACCTTAATATGAAGCCCTGAAGCTTCTAGAACAATGTGTAGGAACAATCTGCTATGACCCTAGTTTGGGCAAAGACGTCCCAGATATATCACCAATAGAGTGATCAATAAAAACAAAGCATAATTAATTTGGGCTTTATTAGAATAAGGGACTTCTATTCTCTGAAAGTCACTGTTGGTATGGAGAAAAATGTTGTAAAAATTTGACGTTTTAAAGAACTTATGTCCACAATGGGTAACAAATCCTCAAATCTTAATGTCAAAAAATATTTTTAAAATAGACACAAAATTTCAACAGCTACCTCACCCTAGGAGATAAGATGAAAACTAGGCACATAGGAAGACCCTCAATGGAGTTGGACATAAAGAAAATGCTACATGTGTCTGAAATTGTCCTAAATTGAAAATACAACACCAGATGTTGGTTGGCGTGGTTGTAGAAAACTAGAATGCTCACAGCCGAAGCAGTAATTTGCTAATCCGCTCTGAGCTACCCTCCTATGGTTATGCTTCTTACTACCACTGGTCAAAAGGCTCTGGATTCACAAATGAAAGACAGACAGACAGACAGACAGACAGACAGACAGACACACACACACACACACACACACACACACACACAGAGCTTTATTCTCATTATCCAAGACTTGATCAGAGAAGTGTTCCCTGAGGCTGTCTCCCTGCCCAGGATTGGGTGGCCGGCCACTCTCTTTTACCAATCAAAGCAGGAACCCTCAGCATCTTACAAGCAGACATGACAGTTCCAATGTAACTGTGGGAGCCGATTTAACACAAATAGCAGTAGAGCCAATCTGCAGCACACACCCAGATTGAAACTGAAGTTGCTTAGCTATTTTGGCAATGGTTTCCTAACTTTCTGATCTCAGATTCAGTGTCTCACTGCTTATACCTCTTGACTTTGGTTCCTCTGTGTCAAACAATCCGCGGCCAATTTACCTTTTCTCATAGTGACCAAGATGGTGGCAGAATTAACTATTCATAACTTTTTAGGCATAATCTTAGTACACAGAAAGTGAATCTTTATTAAATTAAGAAAAATATTTTAAATCTCTTTGATTTTTGTTGGTCACAATTGATATCTTCAATTAACTAGGCCAGGGGAAATAATGCCAGATTTTCCTGACTTAACATTACCTTATCTCTAAACCTAGAAAAATGCCACTTAAAGCACAACATGTAGAGATGAGATTAACAAGGAAAATTGGGTTATGGTTCCACATGTCTCAGAGAGCTACAGGCCATAAACCCAAAACCAAACATAATAAAACACACAAATACATTTTCTGACAAAATACCACTAAAATCATAATCTCTAGTTGCACTCTAACTTCCCTTCGAGGACAAAGCGGTATGGAAATGGATGAGCCTGATGTCAGTGTTGAAGCTCTCCTAGCAGTAGCTTAGATAATGCGTGCATTTTTAAATGCTGTGGTATAGTATGTATTAGACATAAATGCACTTGCTTTATTGCAGAATTCAAACATTTTCATAGGCAAAATACCCATATTTAATTTTGTAATTCCAAACTACTTTTGATGTTCATGTCTGATAAAATTATTGAATGCTAGAAAGGCAGAGTGTGTAGAGATGAGAGAGTGAACACAGGAAAGAAATCAAAACAACTGCTTTGTGATTTTTATTTTTTTATTGGTTGCATTCCATGCTCCGAGCACCCGTGTTCATTGTTGCTGGTGGCCTGTGCAGAACGTCTGTCTTCCGTTTGACCGTGAACTGTTAGGAAGAAAAACATTCCAGCACTCCTGAATGCATATATGTACGTAGGGGGCACACGCATGCACATACACAGACGCCCAGCACATAGACACATAGACACACTCACAGCTGAAGATCAGCACAGGAACATCTGAGTCTCCTGCGATGTCATGGTCTCACTAGATAGAATACAGGTGAAATCAGGCAAGGTAATCCTTAGAAAGTTTTCTTTTAAACTCCTCCTTTCCATCTGTTACAACCAGAAATAAATGAGCTGCTTCTTATTTATTTACTCTCTACAGTGTTTGTCTTTCTCAAAGCTCAGCAGCAGGGGGAGCACAGAATGACAAAACCCACTCTTTCCTCCAGCAGGAGGGTCACAGGGTCACAGGGTCACAGGGTCACAGGGTCACAGGGTCACAGGGTCACAGGTATGAAAGCCTTTTCTCCCCCACTTAAGACCTTGGTGGAGTTTCTGTTCTCCACTCTTTATTATGCAAGGGGGAAGCTTTAGTACAGTTTCTCAAGAGGAAGGTCCCATTGGAGAGCTAGAGATGAGGAAGGGATTGGGGCTGTATGAATACAGAAATTCATCGGCACTCTGGGTGCAAGATGTAATAGAAAGTTTATTGGACCCCTTATGCACGATCAATGTCCCGTTTGATAGGAACCTTCGTTTCAGTCACAAAGGATAGGGGGATAGAATTGTGATTGTCCAACCAGTTCTTTGTAATTCAGTAAGCAAGGGTATGCTGGCTGCCAAGAATAAACTAGACCGGTCATGGGAGACTGATGTTACAGGGCTCACTGTGCTGTAGTGAAAGCTAGACCATCAGAAGGGCTCAGAACCTTTTTCCAGACAGAATTTAAACTTGTATGCACTGGCAAGAGTATTTAACATCATTTTTACTTTTCCTTATTTAAAAGGGCCATTTGCCTGCTACCCCTACAGAGAAATTAATTCATGAAGCTCCTAGAAAGGTCACCTCCCCCAGTGCAGATCCTTGCACACCTGGCTCCAGACAATGGCACTGAGCCATTGAATCATCTATAAGGAATCTGAATTAAGTCTCGGGGAATATATAGTCAGAAGGCAATATGGTCTGAAGTCAGAGGGTCATAATATATCAAAGCTGTATAAAGCTCATAAGGTTCCTGGCAGATGCTGAATGTGGACTCTATTTCTAATTTGCCAGTTTTGCACTCCCAAAGGCACAATTGCCCTTTGTGGGCCTTTTGTGGTATGTGTGTTTTAGGCTACCCAGGCTGCCATAACAAAATACCACAGGCTCCCAGCAATCATCTATTTCATCCCTGTCTGGAGGCTGGATGTTTTGAGCAGTGGTGTGTCTTCCTGGCTTATAGGTAGCTGTGTGTTCACTTCACACCTACAGGGCAGGGACAGGTGGAAATAAGCCTTCTGATGTTCCCTTCTCTTATTACAAAGGTAATGATTCAATCATGAAGCATCACCCCCAAGACTCAATCTAATCCTATTCATCGTTCAAAGGCTCCATTTCCAGATAGTATTACATTGGGGATGGGACTTCAAGTAGTCTCCAGCACTACATGCTTGCCTGCTGTTCTTACATTAAGCTGCTTGCTGAGTTAATGTGAGTAGGTTTCTGTGCTGTGATTGACAGGCCACTATCACAGGTCTCCATTGGGCTTTGGAGTATGTAAAGTACTTCAATAAGCATTCATTTTGCTTCTCACAGTTAGTTTATGAGATAGAAGCATAATTGTTACTACTAGTATTTTTATTAGAGTATCTAACATGATAGCTATGCTCCAATATTGGTAACTAATGGTATGTTGCTGCAAGCAGGTTTCTAAAATGCATTCGTGGTATTGTAAAATTTCTACCTGTTGAACAGGGGCCTGGAGAAAGTAAGTTTGAAGGAAGAGAAGCAAGTTGTCATAGATCGGTTGTCACACAAGAAGTCAGTGGTGGGCTTGGGATTCAACCTAGGGTTTATGAGAGCACGTCGTCATATCTATAGCTAACGTTTTCCCCTCCCCTCATATTTGGTCACATAGGTTTAGCTAAATCCTAAGAAGAGTGAAAGATCCTGGCTTAGATAGTGTGCTTTTGGCACACGGCTTCTGACAAGACATCCCACTGCTAGCTAGTAGCCTCTCTGGCTCTTGCTCTGCTATCCTAAAGGGTTTTTGCCCTCATGGCATGGTTCAAGATCCTCAATCTCTGTGCCATGTTCTAAGGAACAAGAGGAGAAAATGGGAGGTAGGAAAGCACCAAAGATACCTTTAAGGATGAGCGCTTCAAGCCACACACATAACTTCCTACTACAACATATTTACCCCAATACATTTACCTGAATTTCAGTTCCTACCACCAATGAAGCCTGCAGTCAGATTCCCCATGGATCATTTAATTAAACGATGCCATTGGCTGTGGTCAGCTGTGAGAGGTCAACAGCACATTTTCTCTATTCTGAACTATTAGTTTTGTTCTCACGTGTTGAGATTCTATTTATATCGATTTACTGTTTTCAGGAAATGACAGGTTTGAGACAACGCTGACCATATACATCAAAATGTTTGACCTTTGTCATTTTGAAAATGCATATTAGTATAAGAATCATTTCAGCTAAATCAGTCTCTATCTTCACTAGCAGAAATAAGATTTCCAGTCCCTCTGTGAATTCCCCAGGCTGATGAATTCCAACGTAGAGTAGCCAATTTCTGGAATACCAGGCTTTCCCATTGCTTAGCTTTCTTCCCTCACGAGTGAAACCTAAAACCTCTGGATTTCTGGACTTCTTGGGTGTTTTGGAAGATGTGTCAGAACTGTAGGTTTCTGTCTTAACATCAAGGATGATGAAAACAGTTCTGACTCTGATGTCACTTCCTTTTGGACAAGCTTAACATCATGTGCCCTAAACTTTCCACTCAGAGTCTCATTATGGAGTTGAAGACACAGAATGGTGTCACTCGTCATCTTAGGGATGGCCACTCTAAGAAATGACCCAGGTGATACCATCAGGAAGGCCTAGAAGTAAAACCATGGAAGGGAACCTTGTAGTTGTCTCTGGAAGAGCTGAGATTGTAATTCAAGACTCATATGTGCTTTGCCACCTGGCTTCTGTCCTTCCAGTAACCTCTCATAACAAATGCTCTCTGGGCTGATAAGGTTGCTCAGTGGTTAGAGCACTTACTTCTCTTTTAGAGGACATAGGTTTGATCTTCAGAATCCATGTGATGGCTTACAAACACCCTAACTCCAATTCCAGAAGGTCCATTTCCCTCTTTTGACTTCCACTGGCTGTAAGCATACATGGTAAAAACTACATACGTGTAGACAAAACATTCTTCATACACATACAATTAAATAAGTGAATTAAATAATAATTCAGTGAAATAGAGCTGACCTCACAAGAACCAGCCGGCATCTAAACATCCCAGGACCCTCAAGTGAAACTCAGCGTACTTTGGCCTGCTCACCTAGCCGTAATTTGTGCCTGTGGAGAACCAGGACTATATGTGCATCCTGTGCCATCACGTTTAGCCCAGGAGATTTCAATCTCCTTGGACAAGGCAGTAATAAAATGATGTGACACATGGCTAGGCTGGAACTGTATCTCATCTCTTCTCCCTAAGGCCATCACAAAGTTATCAGTCTGCTTTCTTGCTGCTTTCTGAGCTAACAAATCTCCTGTATATCCGAAGCCCAGGGGTGGATTTGGTCTAATTGATCATCTTGGGGAAGCCCCTCTATTGATTTTTACAAACTTCATAAATAAATAGGGTAAGAATTCTGTGATTGATGTGAATGCAAATGCCAAGGAAAGTCACAGAGGTTTGACACGTATTAAAAAGTGTCGCCAGAAAGTATGAGTGATTATTTTAATATTGGCTCTGCATGGCACATATCTGCCTGCTTCTCCTTAATTTCCCCACAGATGGGCCACTGTGCATGCTATGCCCTTGTGTGGCAAATGAGAAACTGTGTTTGGAATTAAGCTTTAAGGAAAGAATTGCAATCTTTTTAATTATAAGTCACCCAGTATTCCTCTCAAGTTGGAGAGCCTTGCATGCACCGTAGAATTAGGGTGACAGTCTTGGCGTGGGACTGAAAGCCAAAGCAAGAAACTTGGACATTTGTTCCAATGTTCAGTTTCCAGGGGAAGTACACTTTGCTATTAATTATTTTTAGATGCTAAGCATCCTTAAGACTTTTAGCTACACACAACTTGAGAAATATAGTAGACTCCTCTGATCAAGTCTCCAGACTTTCACTCCAGAAGATGCTCTTAGTGGTCCATGTGGAGGGAGACCCTGAAGTCTGTTGGGCAAATAGTCTACACGTGTAATCCTGTTCAGTTAGGATTAGACTACCAACAGACTTCTGTAATATATGTGCCAAATCCACTGGACACTGGGATTCTGCAATAACTGTTGATGGAGACTGGGCTGTACAGCATGGCTTTGGTGATCTCTGACTGTTCTCCTTGTATCTCACCAGACACCGATCACATCCTCTTCCTTTCTGCCTCACACACTTGCTTCCACAGACCATGCTGCAAAGGTGACCTTTGACCTGCCTTCTACACAGACCTGGAGAGATTGGAAGGTATTTTTAGAGACTAAAGGATAAAACAAAAGGGGATTTGTTTTTCTAGATTTACCAAGTAAGCAGTTGGCCTCCCAATAAAATTTAATATTGAGATGGACCACAAAATATTTTCCAATGTAAGTATTACTATGCTGCATGAAGTGTTTAGAATGTACAATTTACAATTGTGTTGTTTATCTGGAGTTAAATTTAAGTGTGCCCTATATTGTCCTGGAAAACGTGGAGGTGTGTTATTAAGTCCTGGTTGGGCTACCCCCTTGCTGTAGCTTGGCTAATTACATTTGCTTGGTGAAAAAGCTTCCATAGTTTCAGTATCCATCCAGCTCTAGAAACTACTTTGTCCCCTTCAAGGACCTCACTTGTCCAAGTTACAGAGAGTCTCATTTTAACTCCAATCTTCCCAAGCCTAAGCTCAGAAAACTGTTTAATTCAATAGACTCCTTTGGCTGTCTGCTTCCTGATACAGGGAGCACAGCTGGATATGGGGACCACAGCTGGGTAGTCCCTCACCAGGTGTCTTAGGTCAGAGCAGCCCAACTTGGACCTCCCACTTTGAGCACTCTCTGTGGCACCTTCTCCACTTGAGGACAGGTCCAGTGGGCAGCCTTGCAGTGTACTAACGTGTTACCGGAGGTGAGGATGGAGTATTACAGAGGAAAATGGCCACCCAAAGGGGTGATCTAGGCTGAATTGCTACAAGAGTTCCAGAAACTTAGGACGTGAGTGTTTGTGCATATATGAATGCACATATATACATATATATATATATGGATGCATATGTGTACATATGCGCATATTATATGTATTCTAATTTTATTCTGAACATTCCCTTCTTAGAACTACATAAAGTGAATTTTAAGAATAAGTTTTTTTTTTGTTTTTTTTTTTTAGCAAAACTAACCTCATTTTCTTGTGAGATCATGTGTCATACTGCTGTGAAGGTGTGATCCCTATGGGAGGAGAGGCCACACGTATATTACATGGTTATTGTGATCCAGGGACAATTTCCAGGTCCTCTGAAGTGTCAAGGACATTAGTGGCAGTGCTCTTCTTCAACCCATGATGCATGAAAGCAGCAGGTTTATGCCTATAGTTAAGTATTTGTATGCACTTCACGCCTTCATAAATCACTTTATGTAACTTTTATATATTTAAATGTGTACAGATATAACTCACATGATTTATAATTTCATCTTGTATTTGTGAGTTGCTGATCTCTGCATTTTTAATATGTTAAAAGTAGTTGATTTCTCTAATTTGTCTTTTTTCTGTTTAATCATGGGTTTTCACATGAATCAAAGACCATTTCCATAACTTCTTGCAGCATTTCACTTGCAAAATCTGTCTCTTTGAAGCTTGCTTTAACCGAGGCATGCATTATCTCTCATGAGGCCCATTGATATTCTGATAATAATGCATTATTATATAAAACCTATCCCTGGCCAAGCTGATAGAGGAAATAATGATCATGTGAGATGTCAGTGCTCTAACTTCATGGCCACTTTTGAGGCATAGGCATGGCCTGAGGTGCTTATCCATGTTCCAGACCTCTGTACTCCTCTCTCCAAGACTGGCAAGAATGCTTCGGGGAATGGGAATCCCTTTCCTGCCATCCTCGGTGCTGCTGCTCAGGAATCTGGACCCCTGATTCAGGTTTCCCTATGTGTTGACTTCAGGCAAATTTAGTCATGCTAATCAATTCTCCTGAGGGAAATAAACAGTACCACCCAGCTACCCCATGGAACAGGAATCTTGAAGGTTCTTAAAAGGTCAAGGAGCTTACCTGAGACCACTGTTAGACTACAGGGACTGGGCACCTCGATGGACTAGAATAGAATAGGCAAATAAACAGCGCTCCTGTGTGCTCTTCCATGGATCAGGTTATGAACTGATTTCATCACCATTTAAGCCTGAAAGGGAGCTTACTTTTTTTTTCTTTTACGAATTGTGAATTAAGGACTTGGCATGTGTCAGGCACAGTGGAAGGAGGGTTGGATGAGAGGTTAGAACTTGGGGAGCTACAGGGAGTCCACAGCCTAGTTTGGAGGCTGACAAAAAAGCATTTGATTTGTCTGCAAAATGTGCGGGGAGCTGGTTGGAAGGTTGATGAGTTCATTCTGCCCACAAAGCATAACATTTTGCATCATTTATTCATTTAACAAATCTTTTCTGAGCCTTGGTTCAGTTTCAAGCACTCTGCTTAGTCCTGGGAATACAACAATGAACAAGTCAGATGGTTTCTGGTTTCAGAGGCTAGGATTAGTCAGACAGACACATATCAGCTACACATTTAAACCCTCAAAAGCTGTAAGACATCCAGAGCGCTTTGGCAGTCACTGGGGATTCAAAAGAACTGATGTAAATGGAGCTTCAGAGAAGGCTCTCCCAAGGAAATTACACATTGGCTGAGGTTTAAGATACACAGGGGGGGTGAGGAAGTTGGAGAATAGAGAAAAGATGAACACATACATGACATGATATGGCATGGGGGTGCATTCTGACACAGGCTAGAAGTAGAATTCTACAGTTTTCCAAGTGTTCATTTTATTTTCTGCTCCTTTCCTGGCCTCTCTTCTTCCATTGCTAATTGTCACCAGTACTGAGACATCTTTATCCTTTCAGCTTGGCCTCTGTTTATTTGATGAATACTGGGTTATTTCCTATAAAAGAATAAATGGGTAGGTAACTTGAGAAGAACAGACACTGCGTCTCTCAGGAGCAGAAGTTTAAGGATCTCCCTGCAAGAGACCATCATGAATGTGACTCAGTATCAACACTGCTGTGATTCTGCCTTATAATCTCAAGAAGTTGACTTCCAGAGACCAGGGGTCTGCCCTGGCTCTGTCACCCATGTCAAGAAGCACCAGCATGTGTTAGAAGTGGAAACCATGACCAGAAATTTCTCAGAGTGCTTTGGAAATGTATATTGTCTGTGCCTTAGAATATTTTGGAGTGGGTACAATTATTATATTTGCTATTTTATACAGTGAGCCTGAGACAGAGCAAGTAGGCCACTTGCCCAGACCAGAGCTGGCAAGAGAGAGGTAGGTTTCAAACTCGTAAAGTCTGAATAGAAAACCTAGACTCTTAAACACTAAGTTCCCTGAGGACACCCCAATAGTTATGATCATAACTTTCAAATTGTTGAAGCAATTTTCAGAAAAGAGGTTCTCAGAGCCAAGCAGCACCCATCCCCAGCCCAACCCTCACTCCTGCTCCCTGACTTCATATACTACTATGAATCCAAGTTTGGGTTTAGAGCCTTTGTTTGCTGGGCCTGGTGATACAGTCCTGTGATCCCAGCTGCCCTTAAGGTTGAAGCAAAAGAATTGTAAATTAAATGTCTGATTGAGCTATAGGTCTAGTTCTACACCAGCCTGGGCCACCTCAAAGTTTAGAAAATAAATGAAAGACAGCTGAAGGAAGGAACCACAAACTCAGAATTAGAGAAAGTGAAGGTGTAGTTCTGCCTCTGAACAAGAACGGGCCCTTTCACAGTCTGCCATGTATGAAGGATGGACTCAGGGAGTGCCGACCCTTATTGATGAAATATTTGGTATAGTGAGCTTCTAGAATTTTGGTTTCTTTTAAAATATGCAAAAACATGATAAAAATGTTTCATTTTAATCCCAGGCGTTGGGATGTGGGACTGCTTCAGATTGTCCCTCTCTCTATGTTTCTGTGTCTGTCTTTGTCTCTCTGTCTCTGTCTCTCTGTCTCTGTCTCTGTCTCTGTCTTTCTGTCTCTCTCTGTGTCTCTGTCTATGTCTCTGTTTCTCTGTCTCTGTCTCTGTCTCTCTGTCGCTCTCTCTTCTCCTCCTACTTTTTCTATTATCTAGTGATAATAGATAGTGCTCCCATTCTCTGTCTCTGTCTCTCTGTCTATCTCTGTGTCTCTGTCTCTGTCTCTCTCTATCTATCTCTCTCTCCCTCCCTCTCCTTCTCCTGCTCCCTCTCCCTCTCTTCTCCTCCTTTTTCTACTATCTAGTGATAGGGGTGAAATTGGGGAATAAAGGGTGGAAAAGAGATGAACTCACAATGTAACAAAGACCAGCTACAAGAAAAATAATTTGCTACTGACCATCTTACAGAGAGAAGGAGCCATCGCCTTCAGTAATGAACCATTATTGACCCAACAGTCTTCTTAGGGTAGTTCCAATCTATTGCTCACACAGTTGGCTCTGGCTGGCAAAATGGATCATGAAACAAAACCCAAAGCCATGATTCTGGCCAAAAGACTGCTAGGAAGGGAAGGTATTGATAGGGATGAGAGAGGGATGCAAGGGGCCGGGAGCGGGGAGTAATCAGAATGCATCACAGACATGTATGAAATTACCCAATAATAAACTTAATAGAGATTAATGTTAAAATTAATTTAAAATATTATATATGTAGATACATGCTTGAAGGATAGAATGATCATGAACACATATAAGGATCTGGGTTCTATCTCCAGCACTACAAGCAATAAATAAATGCTCTCCTTCCTGCTTACCCAGTGTTTGTTGGTTCAGTAGCCTGGTATAAAGTGTACAGCTGGAGCTCACTGAGTCGTGTTCTACTGAATGCAGAAACAGAAGTGCAGAAGAAGTACGGCACTTTCACTCTCCCAAGTGATGTAGGCCACTCTCTATTGATAGATTTATAAAGTGTAACTGTAAGAGGGCTTAAGCTTCCATTGCTCCTCAATTCAGTTTCACAATGCCCCCTAGAATTTTGTGTTTATCACATGCTGCTGCAGAATGCAGTCACGCCATTACACTTTCTCCTCACATCAGCTTGCAGAGAACGCTTATCACTCTGTGTTTTCACTGTGGTACAGAGGCTTTATCACCTCATTAGCTAGACAGCTTGAGCAGTCCTTCAGGGATGGCATTGTTTCTAATTATTTTCCTGTCAGGGAATGACAAGGAAGCAAGCACACTGATTGTAGAAAGAGAAGCTTCCAGGAGTTGGCTGGAGCCTCCTGAGTCACCAGAGTGATTTTCTCTCATGTGGGGAGAGTGTTGACAAACGGATCCCACTCCCTGCCTCAGAGAGCAAACAGCAACAACAGTGGTCCAACTACTCATTCTCTCTCTCTCTCTCTCTCTCTCTCTCTCTCTCTCTCTCTCTCTCCCTCTCTCTCTCTCTCTCTGAGACTTTTAGCTCTAGTGTAGTAGAAGTGGACAGTGGCCTCAGAAATTGAGCTGGTCCACCCTATAATCATGTTCCAGCATCCAGCAAGTAAAGATGACCTTGGGTGAGAGGAGAAAGTAATGGTCTTCACAGGCAAGCAGTTCACTGCCATAAAATCACCTAGAAGTGATTGAAACAACTTTTATGGGCCAGGAGTTCACATGACTTTGAATAGGAGGAAGCCACAGAGACATATTTGTAACTATTCTGCCCCATTTTATGGGCTACAGAAGTAACCTATAAAGGGAAGAATTTTTTTTATATGAACATCACACTAGAAATCCTTGCCAACGCAATATTTAAAGAAGAAAAGTGATTGGATAGGAAGAAATGAGACTTCTGTCAACCATTAAACCATTGTATTAAAGATACAAGCAGATGAGGAAATAGTTCAGTAGCTATGAGCACCCACCAGGCAAGCAAGAGGGCCCAATGTGAGGTGTATTTGAATCCCCGGGATCCACATGGAGCTAGGCAGGCCACGCCTTGGGCAGAGGTGGCAGTGGATCCTG
This sequence comes from Rattus norvegicus, assembly GCF_021556685.1. Lineage (NCBI taxonomy): Eukaryota > Metazoa > Chordata > Mammalia > Rodentia > Muridae > Rattus > Rattus norvegicus. The sequence goes on along the minus strand of NC_141534.1, from coordinate 267,204,684 downwards.
GGCTTGCGGCCTAGCCAGTCTAGATAATCGTGCTCCCTAACAATATGCTTTACAGAATCACTCCACTTGGGCTGGGTCTACGGCTCAGAATGTAGCTCAGTGAGAGTTTGTTTAGCGTTTCTAAGGCTTGGCACCTTCCCAACAGTCTTCAAAATACAAAACCAAACATACTCCACGTGTCACCAGGCCATGACCTCTCTATGCTGTTGACAGGACCTCTCTAGTCTTCCTAGCACTCCAAGTCCTCTAGCAGAGGTGACTCTCTCTTCAGTGCTTATTACACAGTTGGAGTAATTCATGTGTCCTTCCAATGGCTTTTCATTTGTTTACAGAAAGAGTAACCTTGACTATTTTACTTTGAACTCAGACCTCTAAGGGGAGCAGAGTCATCCAATTTCAATGGCACACTAGTGTGCCAATATTAAATATATGCCGTCTTCAATGCACAGATCCCATGTATCACTTCTGTCCCCCATTTTTATGTCCAGCGCCCTTAAAGGCTATAGGTATAACTTATTCTTGTTCTGAGCAAAGAGTTCAGGGGACTGAAATTTGTTCTCTGCTGCCCTCAGTCTAGGCTTCTAGCATCTTCCTGAACACATAGAGATGCTTGACATAGCTAGAAGCAGACCTCCAGTACCTAAATTCCACCCTGGGCTACATATTTAACTTCAGATGTCCCTTTTGGATGAATTTCTACAGTGCTACAATTTCATGGGCTTGCCTAATCCTGCCAAGAGAAAGAGGGGATCCAAAGGACAGGATAACTGCAGTAAACCCACTGTGCATTTTCTTCCTAGCTCTTCCCTACTTCCTGCCTCCCTTCTCTTACTCTTTGCCTTTACCTTGCTTTATAAATGCAGAGATGAGTATCACTGTGATGGAGAGCAGTTTCTGAAAAGCAAACGATAAGATTTTAAAGCGTCTGGTCCAGTCTTACATCTGGTCCAGTCTCAAGGTTCTTCTCTCTGGGGAGGAGACACTGTCACAGCTAATGCTGCAACAGCACTTGCTCTTTGGTGCCTTGGAGGAAGATTTAGAAAACACAAGTGGCGGACAGCTCTGCTGTTCTAAAGGCCAGTAAACATTTCCACAGCAGATTTTACCTAGGACATCTGTATTCCAAATTAAGGATTAACACCAGTTCGTAAGATGCCAAAGATGAAGGATATCTTGGGTTTTCAAAGGTCCAGGTGGCTGGGCAGAACAGCTCCTTGTTCATGATTTTGGAAAGATAGAATATCTGCTTACTCAATTTAATAGCCACGGCTGTGCTCTGGACATGAATTGTGTTCCATTCCCGGAGAAGGGTTTGGCAGCAATGCCCTGCAATAGGGGGAAATAGGTTTCATCTGATGGACGACCTTCTTGGCTTCTTACCATAGGAGTGAGTCCCGTTTTTTTTTTTTCTTTCTTTATCTGATGCTTCAAGTCTCAGTTGGGTACCAAAACACCAAAACCACTGTTTGAAATTTTGAGTTTTTATCGACTATTCATAACCAGAAAGGAAACAGCATAGAGCCAAACAGAACACGGAAGTATTTTCAAGTGTACTCCTCCACATTCTTACCATTGAACAGATATTTCTTACAAATATCATCATCACTATGCCCTATGAAATCCATTCTGCCTTCATTTTCTTGTCCAAAATGAAACCCGGTCTAACTGTAAAAATGTTCACAGTCATTGTAAAAGTATATCCAATACAAAATAGCAGAGAATAAAGTAAAATCACATAGCTTTCAGGAAATAATTTGCAATGGAGTGCATTGCATTTACAAAGCTATCCGGTGTTAGCTATGGTTGGCAAAGGATGTGTGGAGGGTGTGGTGGGGCCAGAACACTACTGAGCTGTTCTTCTTCAGAAGAAGCACACGTACATGTTTAGAGAGGAGTGGAAGGGAACAGATTTTGCTACAATGGAGGTTTGAAGATTGGGGTTATGTAGGAGGGCACTAGGAATAGAGCAGACACACAAATCTCGTCACAAATTTGGTTGCTGCACAAGTAACACCAGTCATGACAAAAGATTTTCATTTTTGAGAAAGCTTCTTAGAACTGATACTATATTGTCTGTGATGTCTACTCTGAGCTTTGTACAAAGTTTTGAGAGCTTCCCTCCCTGAGCTTTCTGATTTTCTTTTCCTAAGTATATTTATTAAAACCGCTAGATAAAGCCAATGAAATATTGTCAAGTGTGTTTTTCCATATTTGTGCATGTTCATGTGTGTTGTTGCTGAATCAATCACCAGATATAGAAGTTTCTGCTTTAATCTTCAATAGGAAAATGCAAAGTGCTTACAGATTTTTCCAGACTTCTTACCCATAAGACCTCTCTCTGTGTTTAAAAACTTCACAAAAGAGAATATAACATATGGGATATTCACAATAAAGGAACTTACCATGACTATTCTCCAAAAGACCCAACAAGTAGCTGAAAGAGTCAGATGCAGATATGTGCACCCAACCAATGGACAGAAGCTGCTGACCCCTCTGGTTGATTTGAGCAAAAGCTGAAAGAAGCTGAGGAGGAGGGCAACTCTGTAGGAGGACCAGCAGTCACAATTAACCTGGATCACGGAGATCTCTTAGACACTGGATCACCAACAGGCAGCATACACCAGCTGAGATGAGGCCCCCAACACAAATACAGCAGAGAACTCCCAGGTCTGCGTTCAGTCAGAGAAGATGCACCTAACCCTCAAGAGACTGGAGACCCAAGAAGTTTAGATGTTTGGTTGGGTGTGTGGAATGGGGACATTCTTGTGCAGATATGGGGAGGGGGGAGTGCAGAGTGGGGAGGGAGGAGGTGTGGGATGTGGAAACTCTTGGGGGATGGACTGGGAGGGAAATAAAATCTGGAGTGTAAAAATAAATAAAATAAAATAAATTTTGAGTTGTTTTGTGTGTTTGTTCATTTGTTTTGCCCAAACTGGGTAGAGAAATTCTCTATCTGTCTTGTTTTTATCCACAGAAATATTACAATATACAGAAAAGATGAGACAAAAGCCAGGAATTATGTATGTGTTGGTTAGAGGTGGTGGGTCGGGGTGGGGACAAATGTTCACTGAAGCTACAATGGAAGTCTTTCTCTTAGTCACATGGATCAGGGCCCTATTTACAACTAAGATAGTTCACCCCTAGGATGGCATTCATGTAGGAAGCTAAAGTGGTAGAACACAGTGTTTGAAAATGGATTCTAACTTCTTGGACCCTTCTGAAATAGAATTCAGAGACCCTTTGCTCCTTGTCAAGCCTCATGCATATTGATTTGCAGTTATTCCCAAGTCCAGAGGAACCCACAATGTCCTAGGCTGCTCTCCTGGGGGGAAAATCGTTGATCCATGATAGTTTATTGCAATCCATGGAAGACAGAAGCAAAAATGAACACAGTTACTTAGAAGATTAGGGAAGTGTTTGTTTTTGTTGATCAGCTTTCTTCTTTCCTTCTCTTTAGGAGACCCTGGCTGCTAAGTCACAAGAACCCTAATAAACACATCCATACTGTAGACTGAATCAATTCAAGAGTGTTTGGTCTGTTTGCTGACTGGTTTGATTGCATTGAATTTCCTTCAAAGGTTGGGAGGGGGAACAGTGGCTGATTGCCCAGAATGGATCCTCACTTCTTGCATGAATATTGAATGCTTTGTTTAGGACAAATCTAGTAAAGATTAGTTTTGGAACTCTCTTGAAAGACTTTTTGCCTGCTACTTGCCCCTTGGATAATAGTGTTTGTCACACCAAATCACCATAATAAGGAACATTGCCAATGCTTCTCCTGAGTGAACAGTTGCTTTGGAGCAAAGTTTGCTAGGGTAAATGGCTAAAGTCCTCCTTGCTTCATGTTATTAATAAGTTACCATGTGAGTACTTATGATAGAGATGGTTTCCATTTTGACCTTCCATTTTGTGCATTTTGCTACTGACACTTGCCAAACAAAACAATATATTTGCTTGCCAAGCAAGCTGGTTTGTTTCTTTGGGATCCCTTCCACCTCAGTGTTCTTTCTTGATTACCCTGATATCAGAGCTTTTAAACTCAGGAGCAAGAATGCCTTACTGGATTGTCCTAAGTCTAGGGCGTACTGTTTTCTAGAGCCCACTGGTCAGCTGACTGTGTATGGTTCCATGCAATGTCTCCTCTACAGAAATAACTAGGTTAGGAAAGAATAAGGAACACAGAATGCCAAGAGACAGGAGGCTTCTGAATAGGAGTCCTGAAGAGTGACTGATCTCAAGATATCAACAAGGAAAGGCACGCCAAAAATCAGGTAAACCATGGGTACACACACAGTCATCCTAAGAGAGGACAGCACAAAGGCCTATACACCACACTATACAGGACACTGTTATCTGCAGTTCCGTCTTTTATATGAGTTCTCTTGAATGGAGGCAAATATCTCCTTGAGTGACTTGCTAAAATGTAAGAGATTCTTGAGAGAAAGCAAACTTGAATACCTTTTCCTTCTACTTTACTGATTAATAAAGAGTTCTTCTACCTGGGAAATTAATTACCAATGAGAGATCAGCCAGAGCCACAGTCTGGTACATCCCTAACTTCTGCTGAAAATGGATACATTCCAGAACTCCGAGATCTATGCCAAGAGACTGAACTAAACCCAGAAAGCTGTGTACTCAAGTCTTTCTTTGCTTCTGCTGTTAGATTTGAGTATGGATTTTGGTTGTGTTTGCTTGTAGTGCTTGCTTAAGCTAACTGATTTCCTGTTTCTGGTTCTGCATTCTTCCATATGTAGCCCCTATAGTGAGATTGATTTGTTCTTGATGAGGAACATTGAGAAGCAAACTAGGAGTTCAGCACCTGTTCAGCCCGAGCAGCTTTGTGCCTGATTCAAGGACTCTCATGATGACCAAGTACCAAAACAGTAGATTAAGAACACGGCTATGCCTGTGTCTATCTTTCTAAAGGTAAAATACTGGCATGGGAGTTTACCTCTCTCAAGGTTTCTTTCTGCAGAGGATTCTGAGTCTCAGAATTGACAGGCATATTTCCTTGGCTCTCTCTGTCCACAGCTTGAAAGACAACTGGCAGAGGTGAACAGAGTCAAAGGAGACAGGCAGTTGAGCAGACAGGAAGCCTCATGCTGGGATGAAGATGGTGATTTTAAGACCAGATGCCCTTGGATTTCCAGATCCAAGAAACACAGAGTTTATGCAGTGAACAGCTAGGCAAATGCATCTTTGAAATATCCCCTGATAAAAATGAACCCAGAGGTAGTCATTAACCAGAGAGCTATGGGGATCATTCTAATTGTCCTTTTCCACTGAGAAACCATTGGTTTCCCATCTAGGAAGTGTTGATCAGAAGCAAGGAAATAACCTAAGCATGGCAGACTACTACAGTGCTAACGGTGATCAGACAATATAGATGCTTTTTGCAGGACCCGAATACAGCAGATTGGAGGGCCTGGACTGCTTAGACCAGGGCACCAAGAACTCAGCTTCAAACACCTTCTCCTGGGAGGCAAGGTGGCTGAAGAAAGACAACTGCCAGAAGGCATCTCAGTGGGGCTAGGTCATTGGCAAATTGGCTCATGTTCAAGTCCACAGACACCCGAAGGAGCAGATACCCAGGACTCTGCTGAAGAATATCTTACCAACTGCCCCAGAATCTTCCACCAACATGCCTGACTTGGGGATGAAGCTAGTACAAACACCAGTAGTGGTCGGGTCCTTCAGACAGGAAAGCAGTTGGGGTACTGCAACTTCCTGAGCTAGGGCCCCCTCAACCCTATATACTGGCCTCTGGGGAAAGGAAGCAAAAGTTCAAACTGTCAGTATTCCAGCAAGAAGTGAACCAGGGATTGCCAAGAACCCTCTCCCAAGAGCCGCCTGGGAATGCTGATGTTTCTCCCTTGACCAACTCCTTCAACCTCAGTTTTCCCCACCTCTTCAGCCACAGTCAGCAAGAAGATCTAGTGTAGCTCCTAGTCATCACATAGGCTGACATGTGGATGTACTTGCTCTCTTGCAGGATATGGAAGATAACTCCTTGAACTTGGTTCTTCCAGGGGACAACTGTAGAATCCCTGTTGCTACTCTGTCAACAAATGTACAAGATGCCCTGCCCTTCTCACAGCCCTTGGTTGGCTGCACACTTAGTGCGTACCACTCTGTACCCAACCAACTGTTATCACACTGAGGTTGAAGGTGCTGAAAGAGTTGTGGACCACCAGACACAATGAACTGGGGCTGGGCTGCAGAACACCAGGAGTAGAACTTGCTTTGTTACTGCTGCTTTACACTTCTTTGAGCTACAGCCTCAGCCTCCAGAACTAAGAGAAGCAGTGGAATCCTAGGAGGATGTGGGAAGTAAAGAAGGCTCTTCAGGAGATAAGGACACTTTTGGTAGGCTAGCAAGTCCAGAATTTGCCTCCAGCACCCATAACTTGCTCTAGACAAAGCAGCCATGTTAGTTACTTGAGCTGCCCTTACCACTGGAGTTGCAGTCTTAGCTTCAGAACCCCTGGAGTCTGTTCCATCCAGGCCCCAGTACTAGGCCCCACCTAGCCCTCTACAAGGCTGGGCTGAGCCACTTTACAAAGCTCTTTAGCTTCTCTACTATGATGCCTCTCAAGAGAAGGCTCTCAAGATGAAGAAGTGGTTGGGTCTAGTATGTTAGTATGTGAGTAGGTTCCATTTCAGAAACCTACTCTGTTGATTATTCCAACAATCTTGGTAGCCTAGACAAGTATTTGCAGCCCCTTCTCAATGACTTGGAGAATGGCTGCACACTTAGTGCGTACCATTCTGTACCCAACCAATTGTTATAACACTGAGTTTGAAGCTGCTGAAAGAGTTGTGGACCACCAGACACAATGCACTGGGGCTGGGCTGCAGAACACCAGGAGTAGAACTTGCTTTGTTACTGCTGCTTTACTACATACTGGCCAAAAGACTGTGAACCTAGAGGTCTTAGAGCTGTTGATGTGAGAGCAGTGACTAGTCACTGATGAAGGCTTGCTGTATGTGTTTGTGGAACAGTAGCTGCTCTTGGAGTACCAGCATCTACTCATCCCTGGTGTACTTAGTGCATTTCTGTCTTCCCTGCCCAGTAGTGGTCAGATTTTAATTACTCTCTTCCTATCTTTGATACCTTGGATCCAGATCATCATCAAGATCCCCTTCTCATGTCCTAGCACCAATAAAGTCTCACAAATGGGGAAGGGGAAAGGGAAAAAACAAGAAAAATGATGTCTGAAAACAGTGCCAATCAGTTTGTTACAGCTTAGCTGTTCTGTCGAAATATCTTATTGTTGTTTGTAGATAAATATGTGTCCAAATGCCAGAAGTCAACATCAACTGTTGACCAACAATCATCTCTATCACCCTCCCTCCTATTTTGAGACAGGATCTCAAATTTTGCAGTTCAGCAAGGTTGGTCAACTAGCTCCAGGGATCCTCCAGTGTCTGTCTCCTTAGTGCCTAGGTATAGGTGCATATGACAATGCCCATCTTTTTATATGAGTACTGGGGATCCAACCTCAAGTCTTCACGTTTAAGTAGTGAGCACCTTACTCACTGAGACATTTCCCCTAATATTTATTGTTTCTATCTTGAACACTCCTTGTTCCTATATGAGGCTGATGGGATCACACTGATAGGAAATGCCATCTGTTTGGGAAAGCTATTGTTATTGCTTGCTTAATTTTAAGAACCACAGTTCTCACGTTTGCAGACTCATAAGGTTTACACACTTCAGCTGTCCATCTCAACTTGGAAGGGGCTGCAGGATACCTTCAATCAAAGCAATGACCAAGCAAGTTACTTCCTAGTGGCTGCCTATCAGAGTGGCTTTCTGTCCTTGGGAAAGGGACAGAACAAATTCAAAAAGAGCTCAGAATTTGCCTCAGAGGAGGAGCATCTCATAAATGGTGTCTGGTGATATGTCCCAGAACATCTTCTATCAGATATGGACTAATTAAAGTATCAGTCTTATTTTTCATCAAATAAAGCAAAACACTTTCTACAATAATCTTATACAGTAAATCACTTTAAGATTTAGGAGTCTAATTCCACAACGCAGCAACTTGGCCCGTGTGCAGATGGGCATTTCCTTAGATCCCAGTCAGGCTTCACCTATGATTGCGTTTAAGGATGAGATGATAGTCTTGGTAGGGAGGCTGTGTTAATCCACTCCCTTTGTGACTCTCACCCGCCTCCAGCAACTTGACTCAGGGTTGCTTTCGTGGAGCATGTAGAGAAGCAAGGGAGTAAGATCAAACAAACAATCGAATAACAAGCACAATTCAGAAAATATTTCATAAACTTCCATTTGCATTAACTTTGTTACTTTTTTAATAGTTGAAATAAGTGATGTGGCCAAACTTAGAGTCAGTGTGCAAGAGCTTTCTCAAAGCCAGGATGCAGTGTGGATCACCAATGCAGCCACTCGTAAGTCACCCTAAATGATTTTGACTAATGTATGCTGTCACTACCGCCTTGCCAGTTTTGGGATGTTGATGGCCCTCAGCTGTACCTGTGAATGATCATGTGTCCTCTTGTGTTGAACATGGAGAAGCTGGATCCCTGAAAGAGGCTCAAATCCTTGCCCTCTGTTTCTACTCTGAAACACCGATCTGATTCTAATTGCTGCTGAGTCCTAAAGTTGCCGGTGACCAATTGGACAGAGACACTGTGTGGCCAAAGTTCAAATCAAGAGCCAGCTCTTTTCTGGTTCTACCTCAGCTCCCTTCTACAATTGTGCTCACCCGAGAAGATGAATATCCACAGAAGCTCAGAGATCAAGGAGAAAGAGTAAGAGTATCTTTTAAGTTCTGGACACTTGTGGTGTTCAACTTTCAGTTTCCAGAGAGGGCTCTGCAAGCTCTGCCACCCATTAGCAATGTTCTTCATGTTAGCATGCTATGACATGTCAGATGGCGAATGTATGCCTCTTTGAGTGGGGTGCGTTTATTCTAACCCAAATAAAATATAAAAGCAAAGGTAGACTAAAGCTTTTAGTAGCTTGTAGGCCCACAAGATTAACATACCAAGTTGGTAATCTGGAGCCCAAGTTCAAGTCTCCTGACTTCAACTTCTGAGCAGGAAGTGCATGGGATTACTTATTGCAAGAATGGACAGTGTCATTTTTCATCCAACAATGACACGAGGAGATAGCAAAGTCTTCCAAATTATGGAAATGTTTAAAAAAATGACAAGCAATTGTCTCAGAGAAGGACTGAACCAAATTGCATTAGGTCGCTTCTGATTCTGAGATTCAGAAATACTGAATCCAATCCTTCATTTAAAGCTAGTGACCAGGAGATGTTAAATAAATTACCCATACCATGTTGGTCTCAGAGTTTAGGCACAGAACTCGGTCTTCCATTCTCTGTGCCCTTCCTCTGCATATTTTGTCATAAGGGTTTCTCACTCAGTGGATAATGTTCTGTCTTGAATGCTTTGTACGTAGACTGATCACAGGACTTGAATCTAAGTGCTACCAGGCAGGAAAAATGTTCCCAGGTTTCGTCTCTGCATTTGCTACTCTTATCTCATTAATGTTGGTCTAGGGGTCAGGAAAACACTTTTAACGTTTGCTATGAAGTTGTCAAGAATCATTAAACCTTGAATTTTGGACTACTTCAAGCAATTGATTGTTTTCCTATAGTATTTTCTACATGTGTTTGGAAACGACACAAAGAGAACAGTGATGTAGACTGGATAAAACCTGCCTCATTCCTTCCTCAGATGATGGATTTCCTCTCTCCAGTGATGCCTTTAGAGTTCTCAGATCACTACTACCAAGTGTTCCCACCAAACAATTCAATACGGAAAGAGAATAAATTCATACACGTGGAATGCTGGGAAACCACCCAGCAATTCTCCAATTCTTGTGAACTTTTAAAGTCTCTGTTCTAAGGAGAAATGGGGAGCTCACAATCTATGTGTGCTAATTGTAGTTTAAAGATATCATACTTCAAACTATAATACATTAGCTATAATTGATGCTACAAGAAGACTTGCAGTGCCTATCCCACGGGAGAGTCTGCCTTAGCAATTCTGTCATCCATTCACTTAGCATTCAAATACATATTCATGATTAAAGAACCACAAAGATGGATATCAAAAAGGGCCAGTGCTGATTTTTCAAGTCTATTCCTGGAAACCATGAAAACACTATAGGATGTATCCAATATATCCTGATGTTTAATATCCCAAAAGACACTGAAATTGCATTCTATGCCTTTACAGAATAGTGTTCTTCAATATGCACATTCTATATAATATCTTTAGGCTATTAAGAGCTCACATTTATTGTGTTTCATGCACAATCTCAGGTCATCCTTGCAGTTATAAAAAATTGTCATCAACTCCATTTTCAAAGGACAGCTTAGAACTACAGAAAAGATAAGTCAGCTAGCTGCCCAGAGTCATAGAGCAAATAGGGGGAGGTGTGGGGGCTGGGGTAGGAGCTGCCCAAGGTCATACAGCAAATGTAAGGTGGTGCAGGGGCTGGAATAGGTCCTGTGTGGCAGAGCAGGAGTGCTGGCTCCTCTCTGTGAGTTCCTTCCTAATATGAGCAAATATTTGCTGCTTGAGTTACTATGCCCTCCTCCCTAGGAGCTACTGTGCTGGGAGCAAAGGCTGTGACTTGTGCATCACAAGACAGTGTGCTGCTGCTGCGTTGCTTCTCAGGCAGGGAAAGGACACAAGAACACTTAGGCTATTTTTGATGATCTCCTTTCTTAAAGAGCAGGGCTCCATCTGTATTAAAACACCACCACCACCACCACCAACAACAACAACAACAAAAATCAAAGTAAGACAACACAGGGACAGAGAGAAGCTAGGGGAATTAAGTCTTAGGATTCTGGAATGAACACAGACAAGATCAGAGGGAAGAGTAGAAGGTCACATCCATCATCTACAGGGGAAGAGCATCCCTGTGGGAAAGCCTTCTGCAGAGAGATTCCCCAGATGCTGTGCCCAGTGCTTCTTGCTTTTGCCTCATGCTTCGTCCATCTGTCTACATTTCTGCCTGCATTCCCTTACATCCGCTCTTTCGAATTCACCCTCAGATGCTCAGTCATCTCTCCTGGCTATGTCAGTAAGGATGACGATAGTCTGCTCTCTGGGAACAAGGGCAGAGCTACCTCCCAGAGAAGATGATAGTCTTCTCTAACTCCGTCCAATTAAAACTGGGATGTCTGGGACTCTACCACAGCACACCAAGCTGCCCACTCAGCTCTACTCACAGGGCTTCCTGTCCTGCTCTCTTGTATTACTTTCATTCATCAGTATCAATCAAATCTCTATCACGTGCTGATTCCTGGGCCACAAACTGGGGATGATATAGCAGTTAGAATAATATACTGTCAACTCCATGGGGGAGGGAGATAGAGTTAATAACTAATGAAAACTTATGTCACTAAAGTATGTACCTGTTCTGAAAAAGTTGAGGCTGTGAGGGCACTTTGAACCTTATTTTGTAAACAGTAAAGAATTGGATTGAAGATTGGGTGAGAAGGGATGAATGTTTCACACAAAGGGAAGAACACGGGTTGAAATGGGTACCAAGATGCAGGGGTCACAAATAGGTAAAATATGAAGGTACAAACTGGTACACAATCATGTAGGATCTCCTAGAGGATCCATATGACTTTGCTCGGTGAGCACAGGCATTGGTTAAGTAGAGGGAGAGAGGCTGCAGACCTCATGTCATCAGATAATAATCTAAAGCACAATATTTTAATCCAACATGTGAAGAGCATATTAAGATAATGAACAGGAGAAACCATAAAAAATAATGCAACAGCTGTTAGACTTGTTTAGGCAAAAGGGAGAGCACTATATTATTGATAGCAGAGATAGAGACAAAGAAATTAATGAGGCGGATATTAGGAAATAAGTTCAGTAGTGATTGGTGTCAGAGTAATAAGAGGGATGAGGACCAGTCTCTGTTTCTGTTTGCAGAGTTGATTCAGTTCCAAACCATCTGATGGGACAAGGAATAGCAGGTTTGGTCATGAAAGTTATTTTCAAACCTTAAGCACTTTTGAGTTTCAAAGGAGGATGTCTCATATGTATTTATGCATATATGCATGTATGTATGTAATATATTTTGAAGAGAAAACTGTATTGGAAACATAATCTTGAGAGTCTTTTGGACAGAGATAATAATTAAGGCCACAAAGAAGATTATCAGGGAGAGAATGGGAAGTGAGGGAAGAGGATCCAGGATCTAATCTTAACAATTTGACTCTAAAGAACAGAGTTTAATCACATAACAATTCCAAACGCGGGACCATTAACAAAGGAGACAAAAAGGAAATAAGAAAGCCTTAAGCAACTCAGGAGACCATATGACGCTACAGAAAACCAGAAGAGAAGCTGATGAGAAGAAAGAAGCTTTGAAGGATCCTGTTAAATGATCAAATAGAATGCGTACTAAAGAAAATGTCTCATCACAGGAGCTGTTTGTGGAGTAGTGGAGATATGTGCTAGGCCAGAGTGGAATGGATCTGGGAGAGCACAGAATAAATTCAGCAAGTATAATACATATTTTTGAGAACTATGCTACAAGGAGCAGTTGGAAACAAGTAGACATGTGGTGGGAGCTGAGGCCATACAGAGCAGGCTCCACACTTGGTCTGGTGTCACACTCTGACTCTCAGCTGGGTTCCCACAATTCTCAGCCTACATTCTTCTCAATTATGTGTGTATGTGTATGTGCATGTTTGTGAGCATATGAATGCATTAATGCCAGGGGATGTGTATAAGTAGGCATGAATGTGCCCATGTACATGTATGATATGTATGTTTATATAAAATCATGTGGATATGTGTGTCAGTCTGTGTGTATGTGTGTAACTGTGGGTGTCTGCATGTAGAGCTATGTCTATATGAATGTATACATCCACATGAATACAAGTATTGTGTATGGTGTGCATTTGTGTGTGCAAATTTGTTCATGTGGAGATGTACATGTGTGCTTGAACAAGTATGATTTCATAAATGTTATGCTATATGAGTTTTTGTGCAACAGTGTGTATGTGTGTATGTCTCTGAATTATAGCATTTGTATCTGAACAAGTATTTAATGTGTGCAATGTATGTGTGAGTGTTAATGTGCATATGTAAACTAAAAGAGAATGTGCATATGTGTACAGTTGTTTGTGAGTATATATGTATAATGAATATGTGTGAATTTGTGTATATGTGTAACTATGTCATTATGTGTGCATGTGTTGTATGTGACTGTGCTTCTGTAAGGTCAAGTGTATTCACACATGCTTATTTGTATTTGTATTACTGTCTACATAATTTTGTGTGTGTTTGCCTGTGTGTTAGTGTATTTGCACATTTTGTGTAGTTATGGGAAAAATTGTACATAATTTTGTGTATGTTTGCATGTGTGTTAGTATATTTCCACATTTTGTGTAGTTATGGGAAAAATCGTGCATTGTGTTTGTAAATGTTCTTGAATGTGTAAATGTATATGTGTGAATGTGTATTTGCAAGCATAGTTAAGTAGGTATTATGTATGTATGTTTATGTGTGCAAGTGTGTATATATTTGTGTGAGGGTTTATACATTTTTATGTGTTTAGAATGTCCATTTCTCTTTTTGTAGTGTATATATGTTTATGTGTATGTGTGTTTTGGGTAGTTATGTGTTGTAATGTGTAAGTGTATGTGCACATGTATATGCTTTTATAAACATATGTATGTATGTATATTTATGAATATTTATGTATATATATGCACATGTATATGAGGATGTGTTACTACTTTATGTGTGCCTTTTGTTTGTGTATGATTGTGTATGCACTTGACAGTGTTTTTGTGTGCACACATATATGACTGTATGAGTGTGAGTATATGTGAGTGAGTGTGTATATATGTATAATTATGTATGTGTGTAAATTTGTGTATATACATATGCATATTTATTACTGGTTGTGTATGTATGAATGCTCACGAATATGTTAGGTGTTCATATGTGTTCAAGTATATTTGTATATGTGTCTGTATGTTACTATGCATAAATGTAGTAGGTTGTATATGTGTGTGGATGTTAATGTATGAGAATGTATGTTTAAATGTGTAAGTGTATATTCATGCTTAAATGTGTTTGTGAGTGTATATGCATATTTAAATATGTGTGTGTGTGTGTGTGTGAATGTATACATGTGTATGTGGGCAAATAGGTATCTTTGTATGATGCATGTGTGTGTGTGTGTGTGTGTGTGTGTGTGTCTATGTGTGTTTGTGTTTCGGTGGGTGTCTTAGCTATTCTTCTATTCTGTGACTAAACACAATAACCAAAACAACTTATAGAGGAAAGAGTTAATTTGAGGCCTACAATTTCAGAGGGATAAATTCCAAGGCCACCATGACACGATGCATGCCAGAAGGCAGGCAAGCACTGGAGCAGTAGATGAGATTGTATATTTTGATCAAAAGAACAAGACATAGAGAGGACTAACTACAAATGACACGGACTTGAAATTTTCTAAGTCTGTTCCAAGTGTCATATATCCTCTAAAAGACCACACTTCCTAATCCTTCCCAAACAGTTCTACCATCTAGGATGAAGTACTCAGACCCATGAGCCTGCGGGGTCCTTTCTCCTTCATATCAGCATGGTAGTGATGATATTCTTACTCTTTCTCTCACTCATCCCACAGTTCCAGGTGACTACCTGCCTGTCCCTTCACTCAGACTCTCTATTTAACCTTTTCTGGGATATATAGGTGTAGAAATACCAACAGGCCTGACAGACAATAGCATTGTCCTTAGCCTTTAGTTAGAAAAATGAGTAGAGTTGGTTCTGGGATTGGAAATTTGGTTTTATTAAATCAAAAAATAATCATAAGTATGGCTTAAATGGAGGAATGGTGGAGGAGATAGGTTGATCCCAAATCTCAGACCTTGGTTTTCCTTTCATCGTTGAGTTCAAACACCAGTTTGTACCCCAGCTACAACATGCTTTTATATCATTGACATAAACAAACAGACAATAGCAGTCTGGGCCTCGGTTACTTCATTCAGAATGTTTATTCCTAGCCATATATTCACAAGAAACTTTCATAATTTCCTTTCTCTTATAGCAGAATAATATTTCATTGTGTAAATGTTCCATACTTTCACTATTAATACATCAAGTGATGGGCATCTAGGTTATTTATGTTTTCTGACAACTGTGACTAGAGCAGTGATGGCCATTGATGAGTGAGTATCTTTGTAGTAAATGAAGAGTCCATTGGGTAAATGCCTAGGAGTGGTATATCTGCATTATATGGCAGAACTAGCTCTAACTTTTTGAGGAACAGTAGATGCATCAGTTAGCAACCCTATTAATAGTTAAATAAATGTATCCACTTCTCCACATCCAGGCCAGCATTTGTTTTCATATGTTTTGCAAATGTTAGCCATTATGACTAAGGTAAGATGAAATCTCAAAGTAGTTCAATTTTCATTTCTCAGCAGCTAAAGTATTAATATTAAAAATTGTTAGTATTTCTTCTTTTGATAACTCTAATTACATGATCTATTTTTTGAATTCTTGTTTTCTGAATATTTAGGCTATGCTGCTGCAGTGTTTGTATATTTCGGACACCAGCCTTCGTTAAATGGACAGCCAGCAAAGATTTTTCCCATTCTGTAGGCTGCACCTTTACTTGAATAACCCATGCTTCTTTGCTGTATAGTTGCTTTTTAGTGCTGTCAAGGTCTCACTTATCAACTGTTGGTCATAATGTCTATATTATCACAGTCCTTTTCTGTGCATGTCAGTTGAAGTATAGTCATTCTGAATGAGTTAATCCAGATCCAGAAAGACAAATTCTCCATAATTTTTCATATATGGATGCTAGATTTGGCTTTTCATATGTGTGTTTATTGAAGTCAGAGTAGAGAAGAAGGTATGGAGAGGGACTAGCCAATACTGAAGAGCTTTGAAAATGCATATGGAAACCTACTGTTACAGAAGCTTCCTTAAGTATATACCTCTACAGGTGAGCTTACATGGAGCTACCTTCTGACAGGTGAACACCATAGCTAGTCAGTCAAGAAGTCTACTGCCAGCTATGGGTTAACTCTTTTTGAGGGGTTCAGTAGGCACCCCAAACTACAGACTACTACCATTACTTTTGATTACTGTCTATAACTTGATGGTGAACCCATTGCCAAAGACACCACATACCCAAATTACATGGTGAAGCCATCTAGTACCAATCTGGAAGCTTCTTCGTTACTGGCTAGCTTTCATGGTTCTGAACGGTGCTGTGTGCAATACTGGGAAAGAAAAGAACAAATATTCTTGTCCATTTCTGAACCCTGTTAGCTATAATAGTGACTGTTATGGCAATATAAATCTCATTCACTGCTGTAATGGTGGGGATAATATCATGGAGGTTAAATTTAAAGCCTGTTTCAAAAATAAAATAAAATAAAATAAAATAAACCACACATCTGGTACAACTGGAAAAAACTGACTAGTTTGATCCTATATCCCTGAGGAGAATATTATAATCTTATTCTTCTAAATAAGCATAGAAATAAGTTCATGACTTTATCAACATAAATCAGTGCATCTCTCACCCCTCATCACAGAAGCTTCTTTTTACTGTAGCTGGTACACAGACCACAACTGGTTAATGTGCAAAAATCAGAGACCGGATATCCAGAGACAAATAGGAGAGTTCTGTCATACCTCCTCTCCCCAACAGTTAGGGATCATAAAAGAAGTAATGAGAGAAGGGTTGTAAGAGGTAGGGGTATGGGATGTATGTAGAAAAGCATTATTTTCTGGACATGAAAGCGCCATTGCACACCAAGCTCACAGTAGCTATGATTTTCATAAGCCAAGACTGCCCCAAATCCCAGCATTGATTGTACAGGGACCCATGTCCTTCCAGCCCTGGCTTAGGAAGAATTGCTTCCTGATGGCTGCTTGCGGACTGGGCATCAGTGTTTTACAGGGAATGTGGTCCCTGGAGGTTACCTTTGCTCTAGCCTAGGGTCCTACGCACATGCACACACAGGTAGTAGTGAGTGAAATTAGTCAATGTAAGAAGAGCACATAAGGTTTTGAGGCAATAATGATGGGAGAAGCAGACATGTTCTTTCATAGCTAACTGATGGACACCCTGGACCCATAGAGTCAAGCCCTTGAACTTGTGCTGTCCATACTGCACTTACTAGGGAACATTTGGATAGATCATCTCCTTGAGAACCTTTGCGCTTCCAATGACCCCATTTCCATGTCCAGTCATATGATCCTATTTCCATGTTCACTCATATGACCCCATTTTCACATCCAGCCACAAATGAGAAGAAACACATTGAAGATGTGTGACTATTCTTGTGTTCAGCTGGATCGAATGGATGAGGCTAAGGAGAAAGGGCAATGAACCCACACAACAGAACTTGATTCCAGCTGAGCACAGCCTCTTACTAGTCATGTAAGCCTGTAAAGCCCAGCCTGCCTCCCTGAACTGTGGTGTGAACCTGGTAAGTTAGAAATCACGAGACTTTTGCACATCCTTCATCATCTCTCCAGTCTTTACATCACAAAAGCCGCATGGATGGAGGCATTAACATCCCTGGTTTTTTTATTTATTTATTATTATTAACTTGAGTATTTCTTATATACATTTCGAGTGTTATTCCCTTTCCCGGTTTCCGGGCAAACATCCCCCTAACCCCTCCCCCTCCCCTTCTTTATGGCTGTTCCCCTCCCCATCCTCCCCCCATTACTGCCCTCCCCCCAACAATCCCGTTCAATGGGGGTTCAGTCTTAGCAGGACCCAGGGCTTCCCCTTCCACTGGTGCTCTTACTAGGATATAACATCCCTGTTTTGCAGTTGAGAAAATGGTTCTCTTTGAAGTAAATACCTGGTACAAATCTCCAGACAGAACCTTCTACTTGTGTGGGGAGCTAGTACCTTAATCCTTCAGAACCTTCCAGCCCAGCCTCTTCCTAGGACTCTCTAATAACTAACCCTCCTCCTAGGTCAGCCATCTCCTTTATTTTTGACAACAGATAATTAAAGCTTAGTTGATAGGCAAAGGAGAGAGGGGGTTTTGTTAGTACATTTGGAAGTTGGCCTGGTGTTAGAGGTTTTATGGCTAATAGCAAATATGGTCATTACACAGTCCTGGACAAGCAAGTGACCAGTGTGGGATAATATCTTTGCATGGAAAATCATGTAAACATTGTCCTAGTGTGGGGCAGCACCATGTGACCACTCTTGGAGAAGCCTGGCTCCTCTTCAGTGTGTTTTCTTCCTAAGACCTTGGATTGGAGAGCAGCTCCTGCTGGGAATGCTGCAGGGTCTCCTGGAACAAGGACGCACTCCAGGAGAGTGGCCGGCATGTGGTGTTGGCTTCCCCTCTGGGCTGCTGCTGACCTCCAACAGTTTCTTTCCTTTCTGCTGAGTCCCCGCGTCCTTCATCAGGTCCTTCAAATCTAACTACAGGAAGAAGCGTAGCTTACCTTTCCTTGTACAAATTCCATCCAACATCTTATGTCAGCCAAAGCCCTGGGGCTGTTTTAAAAGACTTCTCAGTAGGATTAGACTATGTGCCTCATTTGTGTCTGTATTCTCACATTGACAGCAATGGCTTGTTTTGAAAAAATAAATTGAATTTGACAGGGCTTCCAAACTAATGACTAAGACATTCAGTGTACCTCAATGCCAAATGAAATATTAACCTCTGAAAAGAATGCAAATTTCACTCTAAATTACTTTAAGAGAAGGGCTTCTAACAGCAAATAGTAGAAAAAGAGTACTCTGTTCTCTAGAACAGCCTTCTGGACATTTGTGAATTAATAGGAATCGAAATCAAAGACAACAGCAGCATTGCAAAGCAACCATCCCTGCCCGCCCCACCCCAGAACATCCCTGTGTGTTATTATCCATAGACCTTCCAGCCCAGGCTGGTGCTGCAGCTCATCTCTGATGCATTCTATAGTTTGCTTGAAAGCGAATTTCTTCATTCTGTTCACTGCATAATTTTAGTATACACATAATACTTTGATTTTTGTTTAGTTGCTGTATTCTCTTATATTTTTGGTTGTGAGCCTAGCCTTTAACGGCTGAGCCATCTCTCCAGCCCTAGTTGCTGTATTCTCTCACCTTTTCAATTCTTCTCTGTCTCTGTCTTTCTCTCCCCTTCTGTCCCTCCCCCTCCCAGTTTCCCTTCATTCCTTCTTATAATGAGAGATTTTATTTTAAATTAGTTCTATTCTTCTGCAACGATCTTAAAAACCCAATAGCTGAATCTACTAAAGTTGTCATTGCATATAGTGTGCCTATACATTATGTTGTTTTGTTTTTTATGTTGTTTTTCTGATATTTTCCATCACTATTTCATCTGAAATCAAAGGTTCTCGCAAGTGCGATGTATAAAGCAACCTACATTTTATATTCTATTATATTCTATTATATCGACACAATTCTTCTTGCTAACTTTTTATCATTTTTCAATTTTTGAGATTATAATATAATTACATAATCTCTTCTTTTCCTTTTCTTACTTTAAACTCTTTTATATACTCCACATCTTGTTCTCTTTCAAATTAAATGGCCTCTTTTTCTTTCACTATTGTTATGCATATATATGTATATATGTCTATGCATATTTCTAACTACATGAATGTAACCTGGCCAATCTGTATAATGTTACTAGCATGAATAGACATATCACTGTGAGTGAGGAAAAGCTCATGAGACCTCAACCCTATATGAAGAACTACAGACAACTAAAGATTTCTGAAAATGGAAGAACTAATCTTACCCAGGGAAGAGCACATAGCTGGCTGCCCTTTCATTTTAAAGATGCATTTTTATTATTATGCATGTGTATGTTTATGTGTGTTTATGGCATGTGTGTTGGTGCTTATGGAAGTGAGAAGGGAACATTAGGTCCTGGAGGTAAGAATCACAGTCATTGTGAGCCACCTGATGAGGGTGCTGGGAAATGAACTTGTGTTCTCTGGAATCAGCACAAGGCAATCACTCCTGATCACTGGGCATCTCTACAGCTGCTGATAAATATTCTTGTTATCCAGATACAGTTCTTCTTTGTTCTTAGTGAAGAACTATCTGTAGGCTATTCTACATTTCTCAAGTGTAGAATTGATAAGCAATCCCCAATCCTCAACTGTAGAACTGTCTAGTGTGGGATACATCATCCCACACTTCTTAACTGTAGAACTGATTAGACCCTTCCACAATCCTCAATTGTAGAACTATCTGATAGACCATCCGGCATTCATCAACCATAGCGCTATCTGGTAGACCATCCAACATTCATCAACTGTAGAATTATCTGGTAGACCATCCTACATTTTATTACTGTAGAATTGATAGGCTATCCAACATTCTTCAACTATACTTTTATTTTTCCTGCACAATTTTTTTCCTTTTAAAATATTACCCATAAATTTACGGTCACAGTCTTCAACCTAAGAACCAAGGAAAGATGTTGTAGAGAATTAAGAAACAATTGTCTGAAATCCTTTGTGCTGTAGAACTAGGAACTGTTTATTAAATCTAATGTTTTGGATAAAACCTATTAGGAGCCATAGCTCTCAAATCTCAAACCTCATCTTGTTCTCTTTAAAGGGGATTTCCTGTTTCTGTCAGACACACTTAAAGTTTATTCTCCAGCCAAGAGAAACATGACAGATGGAAAATTTCCCAGGTGCCAGCACAAATGTGCCAACTTTGATCAATTCTATAAGGAATTCCTCCTGAAAGTTATGCCTAGTCTTTCCCAGTCCTTTGTCCTAGCTAAGCAAGGGGCCATGTGTTCTCTCTCAGACCAGGGAATTTGAAATCTAGAAGGAAGGCTTTGGCCCTCCTCGACAAGGAACCCCACTGTATTCAGAATTGGGATCCTATTTAACACCATGACTCAAAGAGCACAACCTCAAGGAATCCTGTCCCTAATCTTGTCTAGCTCAGCTATAATTAAGACTTCAACCTAAGTCCCTTCCAACAGGCTTCCTTGATTTGCCCACCTAAGATAGGTCTGTAGGTGCTTGTTATCATTTTATCTTTTTGCAGTGTCCACTCTTCCCATTTCTAGTACTTCTTTAATATTTTTATCACTGCTAGCTCACCCCTCCTGAAAAAGAACAATGATGTCTCAACATTGGGTTTTTCTGCATCGCTTGCTCTTCAATCCTCAGTACTGGGTCAATTAGCTTCTTCTGTGTCATAAACACCCTCTAAATCCTTGAGGCTTGAAACAATAAACTTCTTATTTATTTGCCCAGGGTTCTGTGGGTCAGCATGTTTTGAGAGGCTCTGCTGGGACAATTATCTCTGCTCAGTGTGGTATCAACTGAGTTCACTCATGCATTTGTAGTTAGCAAATACTTACTGGCTCTACTTGTACATCCACTTCATCAGGGGCCATGGGGGTAATTGTGTGCTCATGTGTTATGTGTTATGTTTCATTTGGTAGTATCGTTTACACTCAGGAGGCTGCAAGATTCCCGTGGACAACAAGGAAGGTTAATAACGCTTTACAAGACCCCGATGGTGTCCATCTTGCTAATATTCTCATCAGCAAACCAGATTAAGAAAATCAGGTCACATGATCAAGCCCAGATTAAAGCCCAAATACTTTCTTGATTAAGCTTTGAAGTCACATCACAAAAGAGATGCAGATCAGGAAGCACATGGAAATAAATCGCATTTTTATACCTAGTGTGCAACCTGGCACCAGTGCACTGTAGTCAGTTTATTAAATGCTTGAATGAATGAATGAATGAATGAATGAATGAATGAATGAATAAAAAGATGCATGGGTAGCATTTCAGGTCCTTCACACTGAGAATCATGGTTTTTCCAGTTCCTAATTTCTGCCCTAACAGAGTAAGAATCCCACAAGGGTTAATTTTGAGAGTTTACCATCTGGGAGTGTGCTTGTGCTATGACAGCTGAACTATACTCATGACAGGAATGCACTCCAGCCCAACCACTGAATATTCTGCCCATGGTCATGGCCAGTCATGTAAGATCACATTTACCACATCAGAGGCATACGTCCACTTAAATGGCAAACAGTTGGTGAAATAAAAAATATTTACTATTGGACTTGATTGTTCATGTATGTATCATGTTAAAACTGTTTATCCATATATCCATGTCTCATTATCTGTCATCTATCTGTCTGTCACACACCTATCTACCTGTAATAGACATCCAAAGGAGAAGAATCTCCATGTTGTTATAGCCACTCTATGATGTCAACCATATTTTTCCCATTGACAGGTAAAGACTCAAGATAGGTCAAGTCTGGTTTGAAAACATGTATTACATGATGCCCTACATGATGGCACTTGGTCAGGTCCAGTTTGAAAACATGTATTATACGGTGCCATACATGATGGCTCACTTAGATATGCAATGGTAGAAGACTTTCACTTGGTCTGATGGCTATTCTTGGTTCCCACCTCAACTACATCTATAATTAACTAAAATCCAAACTGCTAGGTATTTCTGTGAGATCTTTTTCTTAATTAAATCATTAGAGGTGGGAAGATCCATCTTTATTCTTTGCTGCATCTTCTGGTAGTGGCCTATCTAAGAGATTTACAAGAAGGAATCTTTTGCTCCTTGCCTACTTGACCTTACTTTCATTGGTAAGTTCATTCTTCACTGGCATTGGAGCCTCCATTTTTTGGGATTCCAGTGTATACTAAAGACTAGCTGAGACATTCAGTCTCATGGACTGAAGAACTACTGGATTCTTGAACTTTCCATGATAGACAGCCACTGTTGGACTAGGTCCATCACAGCCTGTGAGACACTATAAAAATTCCCTTTATACATATTCATCCTATCTGTTTTGTTCCTCTAGAAAATCCTGACTAATACACTTGGCATTTCAAAATGTTCTTCTCTCCCTATTCAAATATTCTAATCTCATTTAAGTGTGTGTGTGTGTGTGTGTGTGTGTGTGTGTGTGTGTGTGTGTGTGTTGTATGTGTGTGTGTCCTTTCTACCCATATTTACCACTTATTTAATTCCACAGATTAGTTTTCATTTGGAAGTTTAAAGACCAATTTTCTTGTGTGATTAAGAGACAGCATAGGATGGGGTCTATGTTAACATCCACACAGGCTAACAATACTGGACTTCTAGCATCAGTTTTTGATAGATCACAAGCCACACTTCCCAAGCACAGCCCTCTTTCCCTGTGGCTCTATCCCAAAAGTTATAGACAGAAGGGGGCAAATGGGATTCTTTCTCCCAATCCAAAGAAGCTAGAAAGCTAAACCAAGAATTTATTGTTCCTCATCCACAATCTCATCTTCTTTTAGAGAGGGGAATGAGAATAGAGAAGAAAAGAAATCACAAATGTTTCTCATTCCAACATTTTGAATCCACAGTCTGTTCAGGAAGACTCACTTTGACAGATCTGTGTGTCTCATCCCCAGCACCCCGAGGAAAACCCAGCTGACTGAATATCCATAGCTGACCCAAATCCTCCCGTACTCCAGATCCTGGCTTTGAAGCTTTCCTGAACTGCACAACCCCACTTGCTGTTTTAAAGATTGCTTGCCTCATCACCTGTCAGCTTCAGTACAGAATGAAGACAAGACCTCCTTCCTTAGCTTCTTGACATTTTTCTTTTCTGGCTTCATCCATTGGGTATGTTGATTGTTCATTGAATTAAGGAAATCCATCTCTCTCTGGTCCTTAAATAAATTGGTCAGTCAATCCAGCATTTATTGGAAAGATAATGTGGAACAAGAAATGGGTGCCCACTCTCAGTGTTTCCACGTAATATATTGAGGGCATCAGGTAAGCATGCCCACCCCATCTCACTCACTAATTGTCCAGTGCATGAAAGACTGTCACTTATAAACACAACTAAGGTTTAAATATGCGTGGAGGCATCGAACGAAGATAGGAATTTGATAGCCATTACCCTCCTTGTAAATAAGCACTCATGTGCCCAGGGACGCAAGCACGAACAGACACAAATGCCCATTCAATTCTTTAACTTTTGGAAATTTCTTAGCAGTTGTTTTTTATCTTTGAACATAAATTCTTATTCTATTTCCCACATCAAATTTATCCCACTATAATTAATTTTAT
The DNA here is from genome assembly GCF_021556685.1 of Rattus norvegicus. Lineage (NCBI taxonomy): Eukaryota > Metazoa > Chordata > Mammalia > Rodentia > Muridae > Rattus > Rattus norvegicus. The sequence goes on along the minus strand of NC_141534.1, from coordinate 267,180,593 downwards.
ACATGAGACTGTTTTCTAGAAAGCCCCCAATATAGTTCTCTGCATCAAAATGATACCCACAACTTTCCACTGTCTATAAGAAGTACCTTTAAACATTAGCCTTTTGGTTATTATCACTAAATCATTAACTTATTTATTAGTCAAAACAAGAAAAATATTTACAACACAATTTAAAGTAACTAAAAACTTTTAAATGTGTGGTAAATATACTTTTACTGCGTCAGTTAAACTATCAATGAATATCAAAGAATATCACTAGAGAATTTAGCCTCATTTCTACTTCTGCTTACTCCATTTAAATGCTAACAACTAACAGACCATAATTAACATCTGTTAGAAAATATCGCCAAATTCTATGTGAAGAAAATCAAGTCAGTGATTTATCATATAAACTATTCCTAATGATTTGTGTATTGATAGCTGAGATTTGGTTGCCTTTCGTTCCTATTGAAAACACCTTAAAAACTACCTGTCTTGAAAAAGGATTGATTTCCAAGTCAGTAATCATCCACTAGCTTGAGATCAATAGTGAGATTGCAAACATGTACCTTTGTTTAGAGCCCTGTAGCATTCTCGACACTAGAACAATGCTTCTAGGTAAGAATTAGGTAGGCAACATGTGCTTTTCTTTTGTGAGGTAGGAGAAACAGCCATCCCACCAGTATCTCAGAGACCTAAGATTGATTCGAATACATGTGCTTGCTTATTCAACCCACTCCTAAAACAACTTGAGTCTTTATTCTGGTCCATAGCCTAAATACCCCCATGATGCCATTCTGGCCTCACCAAACAACAGAAGTTGAAGATCATTCTCCATTGACCCTCCTGAACCTATTAAACAGAGTCTAGACTACAACAATGCTTTGCACTTTGGGAAGGCTTCTTCTATGCCAACTGGACACTGCGTCACTGAGTGTTTAGGTCTCTCCATATCTTCAATCTAAGATTTTTAGACAAAACAGAGATTTAGCAATGATTATGCCTGTGAGCTATCTGACATATTAGAGCATATTAGAGTATAATAGTCAATGAACAATATAATTTATCCAAGGCAACATAGCTAGTTAGTAGAACTGAACCTTGAACTCAAGTCTGCAGCTTATAGAATTGGGTAGAATCACCAAGCCGATGCTTTCTAGATCCTACAGTGTCAGAATTTAAAGGAACCCTATGCAAAGTTTGTTTGGGTCTGAAATGCATGGAGGAACTCCCCGCTGAACCGTGCTCCTGCAGTTCTCCTGCAGTGCTCCTGCAGTGCTCTAGCAGCAAGGATCTGCTTGCTGCAGGAATGCCTCTCCTGCTGTCATGTTGTTCAAATTCCTTTTGTAAAAATTTTGAACAGCTCTGTATCCGTGCTGTTTTTCTGCACTGAGCAGATTCCAGTCTGCTCATCTTACTCATCTATTTCTGATCTGCCTTCTGAATGATTCAAAATAAATCTAATTATTTTATGAGACAACCTTCAATTATTGGAAAACTTTGCTCGCAACTGCACCTGCTGTTTTTCAGCCTTCTTGTCTATGTGGAAACCCAGGGAGCCACAGGACTCTGTGGGCCAGCTCGTGAAAATCCTTGGCTATCTAACAAAGGATTGCCTGTATCACTGAGAGAGACACTACCTAACCTTCATGTTAGAACACCTGCATCCGTCATCCAATATAAAAGACCCATCTCCCGTCAAGCCCTTTTAGTCCCTACACAACCGAGATGAGCTTATCTCACTCCTCATTTTTGTGCTCAATTAGACAAATTAATTTTCTATCTTTGAGACATGGAAGAAATTGATATGTCATTCAAAGTGCACGAACACAGAGAGCGCTCTCTTGTATCAAGGCCTGGTTTTACTCGTTGCACCGCATTCTATGGTTAGTGCATAGGTACTTTTGAGGTTCTTCAGATGGTGTTTCCGCAGAGCTTAAAGCATTCTGCTAGTCCTTACCTGGGCTCCGGGTTCCACATAGCATCCTCCTTACCTGCTCACTCAGGAGTATATTAGCCAAAAACAGACTGCTAGAGAGCAGTCAGACGAAAGACGCATGGTGAGCAAGTCCCAGATTGGCTTCTCAAAGCTCAGAGTCTAAAATTGAAAGTCCAATCAGTGCAGGAGCAAACAATTAATTAATTATTCACTTTACATCTTGATTATTGTCCTCCCCTCCCAGTTCCTCACATAGTCCTTCCACTCCTCCCTTCTCCCCTTCTCCTCTGAGAGGGTGAGGACACCCTGAATATCCTCCAAACCTGGTACTTCAAGTCTCTGCAAGGCGAGACGCATCCTCTCCCACTGAGGTCAGACAAGGCAGGCCAGTTGGGGAACCATATTCCACAGACAGGCGATAGCTTTAGGAATATCCCTCACTGCAGTTGTTAGGGGACCCACATGAAGACTGAGCTTCACATGTGCTGGATACGTGCAGAGAGCCCAGGTCCAGCCCGTGTATACTGGTTAGTTGGTAGTGGTGCATTTGCACAATGGAATACTATTCAGCTATTAAAAACAAGGACATCATGAATTTCGCATGGAAATGAATGGAGCTATAAAATATCATCCTCAGTGAGGTAACCTGGATGCAAAAGTACATACATGGTATGTATTCACTTTTTTTTTATTCTTTGTATTTCTTATATACATTTCGAGTGTTATTCCCTTTCCCGGTATCCGAGCAAACATCCCCCTCCCTCCTCCCCTTCCTTATGTATGCACTTATAAGTGTATATTAACCACAAAGTACAGTATACCTATGCACATGCCCACAGACCCAAAAGTGCTAAAGAAGAGGGAAGTTCCAAGTGAGGATGTTTGAATCTTTTTTTAAATTAGATATATTTCTTTACTTACATTTCAAATGATATTCCCTTTCCTGATTTCCTGTCCATAAGCCTCCATCCCCACCCCAACCGCCATGTGGGCGTTCCCGCATCCACCCCCTCACTCCCCCACCCCCGCCCGCGACATTCCCCTGCACTGGGGTTCCAACCTTGGCAGAACCAAGGGCTTCCTCTTCCACTGGTGCCCCAAGAAGTCTATTCTCTGCTACATATGCAGTTGGAGCCCTGGGTCAATCCATGTATAGTCTTTTGGTAGTAGTTTAGTCCCTGGAAGCTCTGGTTGGTTAACATTGTTGTTCATATGGGGTTGCAAGTTCCTTGAGCTCTTTCAATCCTTCCTCTAATTCCTCCAAAGGGGGTCCTGTTCTCAGTTCAGTGGTTTGCTGCTAGCATTGACCTCTGTATTTGATGTCCTCTGGATGTGTCTCTCAGGAAAGATCTATATCCAGTCCCTTTCCACATGCATTTTTTAGCTTCATCAATCTTATCTAGTTTTGATACATATACATATATATACATACATATATATATACATACATATATATACATACATATATATATACATACATATATATATATATATATATATATATATATATGCCACATGTGGAGCAGGCTCTGGATGGCCATTCCTTCAGTCGCTGCTCTAAAATTTGCTTCCATATTCCCTCCTATGGATATTTTTGTTCCCCTTTTAAAGAGTTGGAGAATCCACATTTTGGTCATCCTTTTTCTTGAGCTTCCTGTGGTCTGTGGATTGCATCTTGGGAAATTTGAACTTTTGAGCTAATATCCACTTACCAAAAAGTGCTTACCAAAAGTGTTTTTCTGTGATTGGGTTACCTCACTCAGGATGATATTTTCTGATTCATTCCACTTGCCTATGAATTTCATGAAGTCATTGTTTTTGATAGCTGAGTAGTACTCCATTGTGTACATGTACCACATTTTTGAACCAATTCCTCTGTTGAAGGACATCTGGGTTCTTTCCAGCTTCTGGTTATTATAAATAAGGCTGCTATGAACATAGTGGAGCATGTGTTTTTGTTGTATGTTGGAGCATCTTTTGGGTATATGCCCAGGAGAGGTATAGCTGGGTCCTCACGCAGTACAATGTCCAATTTTCTGAGGAACCTCCATACTGATTTCCAGAGTGGTTGTACCAGCTTGCAATCCCACCAACAATGGAGGAGTGTTCCTCTTTCTCCACATCCTCACCAACATCTGCTGTCACCTGAGATTTTTTATCTTAGCCATTCTGACTGGTGTGAGGTGTTGTTTTGATCTGCATTTCCCTGATGACTAAGGGTGTTGAACATTTCTTTAGGTGATTTACAGCCATTCGATATTCCTCAGCTGAGAATGTTTTGTTTAGCTCTGTAACCAATTTTTAATAGGGTTATTTGGCTCTCAGGAGTCTTACTTCTTGAGTTCTTTGTACATTTTGGATATTAGCCCTCTATCAATTGTAGGGTTGGTAAAGATCTTTTCCCAATCTGTTGGTTGCTGTTTTGTCCTAATGACAGTATCTTTTGCCTTACAGAAGCTTTGTAGTTTTATGAGGTCCCATTTGTCAATTCCTGATCTTAGAGCATAAGCCATTCACCAATGTGTGAATTTTGTTCAGGAAATTTTCCCCAGTGCCCATATGTTCAAGACTCTTCCCCACTTTTTCTTCTATTAGTTTGAGTGCATCTGGTTTGATGTGGAGGTCCTTGATCCACTTGGACTTAAGCTTTGTACATGTTGACAAGAATGGATCAATTTGTATTCTTCTACATGCTGACCTCCAGTTGAACCAGCACCATTTGCTAAAAATGCTGTCTTTCTTGCATTGGATCCTTTGTCAAAGATCAAGTGACCATATGTGTGTGGATTCATTTCTGGGTCTTCAATTCTGTTCCACTGATCTATCTGACTGTCTCTGTACCAATACCATACAGTTTTTATGACTATTGCTCTGTAATACTGCTTGAAGTCAGGGATGGTGATTCCCCCAGAATTTCTTTTATTGTTGAGGATAGTTTTTGCTATTGAATCTTACTAGCCAGACAGAATTGAGAATCTCACTAACTGGACAGAATTGAGATAGGTGGATGTCGGAGTTCCTGGGCTTGGGGAGAACAAAAAGGAGGAGAGAGTGTTGGAAGAGGAGAAGATTCCATAGGTTAGGTGAGTCATAAAAATATGGGCATGAGTCATAAAAATATGGGCACGAGGGCTGGCCTATTGGAGTTAAGAGCTGCCCAGATGGGACAAGGCAAGTTCTAACTCAGGGTTATTGATGGTGAAGTAAATTCTAATAGTTTATAAGGCAGATACCTTAGTGCTGATTAAGGCTTTGTATAATAATAAAAACTGTGTGTCTTTTATCTAGTAACTGGACCATCAAATGCAGAGAAAGAAAAAAACCCTGATTGAGATTAAATCTTTTCTACAGTATATAGGCTTGTATGGAAATGCCATAATGAAAACTCCCTTTCCTATCGCTGCAAGCTAGGAAAAGGGGAAGTAACTCTACCTCAGAAGAATAAGTCACTGGGCCTTGGAGGGAAGTAAGAACTACACTATCCAGTGAGGTGTTGGGGAAATACATTTCTATGTGAAGAATCCCTATATGCCATTTTATTCTGTGGCAAAAAAGGACTTCATCTGAACTCATAAATGAGACATACATGCCCGCTCTACTTACATGTCTACTCCACACACATGTCCACTCCACTTACATGTTTACACACGAGTTCACTCCACACACCTGTCCACTTCACACATGTCTATTCTACACACATGTCCACTCCACTTACATGTCTATTCCACACACATGTCCACTCCACACGTGTTCATTGTCTACTTCACACACATGTGTACTCCACACACCTGTCCATTCCACACACATGTCCTCTCCAGTCCTTCCATATACATTGGAGGTTCTAGGCAAGGGAATTAGACAAGAAAGATTAATTGCACAGTTTGGGATGAAAGAGGAGCTACCTGTATTTGTAGATCATACGGACTTATATCCTGGAAAGGAAGGAAAAGCAGGGCAGGATAAGCAACCGGTGCTCAAATGCAGCAGCTTTCCAGCACACCAGTCACTGTACACGTTAGCGGCAGAAACCACATTCAATTATGCAACCGATTCTATTTGCAGTATAAGAACGATAAACAAATATTTAATAAGAAATTTAACAACATAAGTGGTAGATTTGTACAATGACAAGTAAACAATTGCTGAAATAAATTAAAGAAAGTCTTTGTAAGTCAGAAGACATCCTCTGCTCGTGGACGATATCAAAAGTGTAAAACCTTCAAGATGACCATATTTCACAAATTTATTTGCAAATTCAGCATAATCCCTAAAAAATTCCAAAAGGCTTTCTAAAGAAATTGACAGGCCGGACCTAAAATTTGCATTGAGGTGTAGGGATTCAAAATGACAAAACAATCTATAAAGAGAAAAAGATCTGGAAGATTTATATGACACACTTTTTTATAATAATTTCTGATTTCCACAAGCAAATTCAAAGAGATGCTGAGTCTACCTGGGAAGGTATACTGAAGACAGAGAGTATCTCCACACTGCAGAAGGGCAAGCTGATGGCTGGGAAGGGCAACAGGAAGGTACTCAGACTTGAGGTTCCAGAAAGCCAAATGCACAATCTAGACAATGCATTCATACCTCAAACAAAGAGCATCCTTGACCCTCTGTGTTTCTGAGAAACAGAACGGGGTATTACAAGGCAGATATATGGGATAATATATGGGATGATGGCATTTTTGAGGTCCTGAATTTGTCATGGATTTTAGTCCTTCAAGAGTCTCCTAAATAGCTGGAATGGGGACAGTTTTGGCAAGACACGGTTGAATTAAGCCACCCCTGAAGAGCCTTTGCACTCAGGTCGAGATAAGTTTCAGGGACAGCTATAACTAGTCTGAGAGGGTGGCACCACCTAGCCAAAGTGTGCAATGCTTAAATTGTAAGTTGAGGATCAGTTTACTCCTGAGTGCTCTAGAACCAGGTCTTTAGCTCATATTTAATAGTAACATCTCATTGAGAAAGTAGGTGTGGCTTTAATTGACTCACCAGAGTGCTGTCCCTGAGCAATAAAGCTGATTGGAAAGACAGAGCAGAGGAACACAGCAGCTGAGACAAAGGTAGTTTTCTGGGTATTTGGGATTCTAACCATTGGGACATTTTTGTTATTCTGATTTTTTTAAATGATAAAAGGTAGGGTTTATATAGTAAAGTGTAGCCTAGAACCCACAATGAGTGGAATTTCTGTGTCTACAATTGCATAGAAATTGCTTCCTGTGTTCTGAGGAAGTATACACAGTCTACCTCATCAAAGGGCTTCCTTCTGCCAGTTTCAAGACTTTGGTTTTGTGAATGGCATATATTAATGTGCAGACTTATGTATGGGTACACGTGTCTGTGCATGTATGTGTGGGACCTAGAGGTTGCCATCTGTGTCTTCCTCTGACACTTGCCACGTTACTTTTTCATTTTGTAAAATTATTTTTTAAGATTGTAATTATATAAATCCCTTCTACCCTTTCCTCCCTCCAAACATTTTCGCATTCCCCTCCTTGCACACTTTCAAGTTCGTGGCCTCTTTTGTCATTAATTGTTGTTACGGATATGATATAGAGATATAGATTTCCTGAATTCATAAATATAGCCTGCTCTGTATGTGGAATGTTACTTGTATGTGTGGGTTAAGGACTGACCATTTGTTAGTGGATAGCCAATTGCTGGCTCTTCCCTGGGGGAAAACATTTTCTTCTGCTCTCTGTATTCCTCAGTTGCCTATAGTTCTTTGTGTAGGGTGGAGCCTTCTGACTTTTTCCTGGTCCACATTAGCATGTCCGTTCCACCTCATTTCTGAGGTATGACATTTACAGGAAACTGGAGCTCAGTATTTCAGAACACGGACTCAGCCCAGATCAACTTGTCTCCCCTCTCAGCACTAGGCTCCTGAGGCTTGACCCGACACATCTAGCTTTGCACTCTTATCTGGGTGCTGAGGAGCTGAACATGCATGACTGTGTGGCAATTGCTTTACCCGCTGAGCTATCTCCCCAACACCCCAGTTTTGAGGAATTTGTCCTTCGAGTAAAGCAAGGCCGATTGCTCTCCTGAGGTTTCCTATTCTTATGCCGCCGACTGATGTCTTGGTCTGCATCAGACAGGGGCAATCTTGTTGCTCATTTGTTCTTGTTCTGAACAGCAATTACCTCTGTCCATAATTTTCCTTTTCCCTGAGTCAGTGTATCGTGAAGATGTTCAGCAAGTCCTATTATTCATGGGAGACAGGTTTGTTATCGTGCCTTCTGTTTCCTAATTAAATATGCCACTTCTAATTTCAGAGCTTGAACAGAGAACGTGGACAGAGAAATTGCGATGCCTTTGCTTTTATGAAGACGGTAGTAGTCCCTTAAGACGACCCGTACACAGTTTCTGAAATTGGTAATTGATTTTTTTTCCTTCACTGTTAAGAAGACTGAAGTAGAGATCGGTCAAGTTATTCAGGGGGGCGGGGGGATAGCTGCCTACCTGTCTACAATTAACCGTGCAATTTCTCACCAAGCTTTAGCATCTTTACATCAACCACAGTAATATGTCAGGTGATAGAATTCTAAGAGTGTAGGATTGGACATTTCCAAAATCTTCATTAAACTGATTTTAGTTTGGTTTGAAGATCTCCCCACCTGTGCTTCGCAATTCTGATCTTAATCAATATTAAATTTGTGAGAGTAAAAAGGCGGGTTCTTTATCACTACTCATGTCTGAAAACATCATGAGTCTTTATTACCAGCAGGACAGCATGAAATAAGGGGAGGGAGCTGGTAAAGATTCTGTAGTAATTAAAGGAGCAGAAAAATGGGGATGAGGAGGGTTGTGGTATCAGAATGACAGGTAGGAATCTAGCTTGGCCCTCGGTCATGCCAGAAGGAAGTCTACATACAGTTATAGTTCACGACTCTGTATCTTTCACTTTTCCCCTCCCTGGGCTTAGGTGAGAGCTTTGCTCCTGAGATGTTCTCTCAGCCTTCCTCGTTCTTCATCCTTCTGCAGTTTAAGAGAGGGTCTACTATGTTGCCCAGGTCGTCCTGAAATTACAACCCTCCTGCCTCAACTTCCCTACTAGGGATCACACGGACTACTGGACCTAAAATATTCTGCTTTTTACTGGTCTTAGCTAAGAAATTCTTAAGGGAGTCATTTCCGATTTCCACGTCTTCTTTGTGCCTATTCATACCCACAGACCACTCCTATTTATACGCACTCCTTATATGGAGACTCTGAGCCATTCAGCTGCAGGTTTCATGGATTGAGGTGGCTTTGTTTGTTTTTGTTTGTTTGTTGTTGTTTTTTTTCTACCCAGCCTAAATTCTCCAGAGGGGTCACTTCACTGAAATTAAAAACAAAAGAAGTTGGTATGATGCTAATGGGAGTCAGAAATTAGTTGACACAGGTTTATTTAGTGAAAATAAATTACTCTCTGGGATTTTGATTGCACATTGTCTATGAGCCTTTAGCAGTGAGATAAATCAGGGTAAGCAGGCTAAACTGAAGATGGAAAAATAAAAAAGAAATGGAAGTTAGGTGGCGCTTCAATGCAAAGGGGACAGAGCACTGGTTGCCCAGCTGTGGTGCTCCAGAAAGAGATGCCAAATTGATAATCTCTTCTCATCAAAACAGTCCAGGCTGAGTTAATGGAAGGTCACTAGTCCTGATTCAATAGATGACACCAAGAACGTGGGAGGAAATTCAACCAGAACACGGATAGATATGTCTTGGTTCAAATTGGCCAAGGATGTTCTCAAAGAAGATTTTTTTACCTTCTAGGGGATGGTACACAGGTTTATAAGGGGAATCAGCAAAGCTGCCCGCTTTTGATAAAAACAATGCTTCTCAGAAGAAGTATCAAGTCATGGTCAAAACGTCAGGGCTTTGCATTAAGCGCATACTAAAACATTGGGAAGAGGCTGTCTGTGACCTGACTCCAGTGACATCTTTAGTCAGGGACATGACTACAGTGACATCCTCAGTCAGTCAGGGACACGGCTCTAGAGACATACTCTGCCTTCTAGGTCTTTTACACATCAAACCCACTATACTTTCAGCACGAATACCTTAAAAATTATCTTCCATGCGGATGCATATTTTCATTGTTGACCATCTATTTGGCCGAATGGTTTGCATATTATTTGCATCTGTTAGAGTTGAGTTTTGTTTTGTTTTGTTTGGCTTTATATATATAATATAATACATCATATTGCTTTATAATGGTTTTGTAATACATATATATATACATATATATATATATGGAGAGAGAGAGAGAGAGAGAGAGAGAGAGAGAGAGAAAACTAAATATAGTACTAAGAAAGTACTAAAATAATACCATTGACTAGGTATAACTAAACTAATTGTATGGTCACTTTATGCTATACTTATGGTTATAGTTAGTAAGATGTCCATTCTTATTGCATGTAGATATTTTTGAAAATTATAGAATTATAGAATAAAATAATATTTGTCATCAGATGTCCATTTAAGCAGGCTTAGTGTACTAATCTGGTTGGAAAAAGACTGAGAATTAGTTTTTAAATTTTGCACAGCAAGTCTGCTCTTTTTTATTAGATTTGTTATTAATTAAATTCATTCTTTAATGTTGCTTTCTGATCTTACCACTCAGACTTAGATCACATGATCTTATAACCAGGGTTGCAGGTGACAATTTGTCTGTACAATTTCCTAAACAGAACTCCAATGGCTCAGACTCTAAGATCCAGAATTGATAAATGGGACCTCACGAAACTGGAAAGCTTCTGTAAGGCAAAGGGTATAGCCAATAGGACAAATTGGCAACCTGCAGATTAGAAAAATATCTTCACTAACCCCACATCTGATAGATGGCTATTACCCAAAATATACAAAGAACTCAAGAAGCTAAGCACCAAAAAAAAAACAAAAACAAAAACAAAACAAAACAAAAACAAAAACAAAAACCCAACAACCCAATTAAAAGAAATGGGGTATAGAACTAAACAGAGAATTCACAACAGAGGGATCTCAAATGGATGAGAAGCACTTAAAGAAATGTTCCAAGTCCTTAGTGATCAGGGAAATGCAAATCAAAACAACTCTGAAATTCCACCTCACACCAATCAGAATAGCTAAGATCTAAACCTCAGGTGACAGCACATGTTGGCAAGGATGTGGAGAAAGAGGAACACTCCTCCATTGCTGGAAGGATTGCAAGCTGGTACAACCACTCTGGAAATCAATCTGGAGACTCCTTAGAAAATTGGAAATAGCTCTACCTGAAGATCCAGCTATACCACTCGTAGGCATATACCCAGAAGATGCCCCACCATGCCACAGAGGAACATGCTCCTCTATGTTCCAAGCAGCCTTATTCGTGATAGCCAGGAGCTAAAAGCAACCCAGATGTCCCATGACAGAGAATGGATCCAGAAAAATGGGGTTCATTTACACAATGGAATACTACTCAGCTATCAAGAACAAGGACATCCTGAATTTTGCAGGCAAATGGATGGAACTAGAAAATATCATCCTGAGTGAGGTAACTCAGACCCAAAAGGACATGTATGGTGTCCTTTTTTTTAGCCAAAACTGTAACAATACAAAAAGGTTAACAAGCAAAAGGGGCCAGGTGAGGATGCCTCAATCCTACTTGTTAGGGAGAAGAAAGCAATTGAGGAGCGGGGGAGGGAGGGAGGGACCTTCGTGGGAAAGGGGACAGGGAGAGGAAGAGGCAAACATGATCAGGTATTATGTAAGGGGAACAGGACTGAAGCCCTGAGGGCCAGCAGAAAGAATGGAAATAGGCAATCTTGGGAGGTAGGAGGTAGAGGGACCCTCTAGAATGTACCAGAGGCTGGGGGGGGGGGTGAAATGGCCTACAGTGGAGAGAAGGAACCGGTAGAGCCCACCTTCAGCAGAAAAAGAGGGCATCAAATGAGGAATGGGGTTGCCATCCCACAGTCAAAAACTCTGACCCATAATTGTTCCTGTCTGAAAGAACTGCAGGGACAAAATTGGAGAAGAGCCTGAGGAAAAGGAGGTCCAGTGACAGGCCCAAATTGGAATACAGCTCAAGGGGAGGCCCCAAGGCCTGACACTATTACTGAGGCTATGAAGTGCTCACAAAAAGGAACCTATTATGACTGCCCTCTGAAAGACCCAACAAGCAGCTGAGTCAGGTGCAGATACTTACACCCAGTCAATGGACAGAAGCTGCTGACCCCTGTGGTTGAAGAAGGGGAAAGCTGGAAGAAGCTGAGGAGGAAGTCGATCCTGTAGGAGGACGAGCAATCTCAACTAACCTGTATCCCCGAGATCTCTCAGACTCTGGGTCACCGACCAGGTAGCATACACCAGCTGGTATGAGGCCCCCAACACATACACAGCAGAGGACTTCCAGGTTTGGGTTCAGTCACAGAAGATGCACCTAACCCTTAAAAGACTGGAGGCTCTAGGATGTCAGGAAATCTGGTGGGGTGTGGGGTGGTGGGGTGGGAACATCCTCGTGGAGACAGGGGTGGGGGTGGCAGGAGGGAGGTATGGGATGTGGAATGGTCAGATGCTGGACCAGGAGGGGGATAAAGTCTAGACTATAAAAAAAAAGCTAAAATAAAATTAAAAAAAATGAAAAAACCATAAACTCCTATTTGTCTATTTTTATTTTGTGGTTACTTAAAGGACCAACACTGAAACACTGACAGGAGCCTGTAGATGTCAGAGTCTTCGGTCCCTGAAGAATTACAAAGTCCTTTTTATCACAGAAAAGAAAAAAGGCCAATCTAGCCTGCCACCAGATTCAAGACCTTTCAAATAGAGCATTACTGCATAATTGACTGGCAGGCATCTCTAGAGCCCAAGTACATTCCTTAGTCCACCTTCAAGTTAGCTGTTGCTATGGTGAACAGTTCCCAGGAGTTAGTTCTTCACTTCATGACTACTGTGTTTTGCCTCAAGCACAACATTCTTTCTCAACCAGACTCTCTCTCTCTCTCTCTCTCTCTCTCTCTCTCTCTCTCTCTCTCTCTCTCTCTCTCTCTCCCCTCTCTCCCTTCCTCTCTCCCTTCCTCCCTCCCTCTCTTCTCTCCCTTGCTCCTCTCTCTCCTCATAAACAGTTGTTCTGACTTGGTGCTGGCTTCATTGACTCAAGAAAACTGGGAGATTACAAAGCTAATATTTATGTGACCCACTTGCTTCTTTGTGCAGTTGAACTGCCTTGCACCTCTCTTTGCATCCAGTAAGTAGTTTTAAAATGATACCAACTTTGTTCCAATAAGAACAATACATGTGTATTATCAAAGTTCAGAACCTAGAGATCACAGAGAGGATACAGAAGCGATTGTCCCCCTCAAGCTAGTGACATCTTTAATTATTGCGTTCATCTCATACATTTCCAGGTATTTGAAACATCCTCTGTCTCTAAGATGCTGAATACTTATAGACCGATGTAATAAAATTTAAATACAATGTTAAAATCATTGAATCATATGATACCTTGCCATTCATAGTTTTCTAGCATATTTTAAATTTTAGTCTTTTTCCCAGTCTAAATTATAATCATTTTCTTATTTCAAAACAATCATATTTGGGTTTTGACAGAAATGCCTTAAAACTAACTGATTTTCTTGGTAAAATTTACATACTAATATTTACTCTTCTTACTAAGGAACCCAAGGTAAATTTCCACGTATCAGGCATCCTTCCATTCCCCTTGAAAAGCTTATAGTCTTTCTTGCACAGGTTCCAAAAATTCTTCATTTTCTCAGATATTTCATGTTTTCATTTGGAATTTCTTCTAATATGTTTTTTAATTGGTTAGAGCAATAATAGTTATGTGTGGATGTTTGCTTCCTGCTAATGGGTTTACTGTGGCTTACTTGTCTTGAATCTTCCAGCTAGATAAGGTAGAGGGATGAGGTTCCTAACCCATCTTCTCGCTCCATAAACCTTGCTTCTTGGTCTGTGCCCCTTATTATCTCACTGGTCCCCAAAGTTGTGGTGACGGAATCAGTTGGGCTGGTCAGATGCCAGGAAAGCCAAGCAAATTGAATTTATTACTGGATTCAGCAGTAATATCCATAGCATATTTGACTTTTGGTGTTACACTTACTTTCAGGGTTATGTGAGCTTCAAAATCAAATTAGAAAACTTTCAGTGTTTTCACAGAATCGCTGGAATAGCATAGGCATTTCCCACTGCAGGTAGGGCTCATGAGTAAAGTTCATCTGACACTACAGACATTGGTTTATGTTTTATGACTTGTCTAAGGAATCTTTCTAGCTGATACAGGCAGAGAGACCACAAACAATTCCATCCAAGTGTAGCCTGGTGAACACAGGTCTTTATTGCATCATGTACAGAAGCAACAGCCAGGGGGTTTACTTATAAGAGCATGGGCAGTCTACAAGAAGTCATGGTGCCAAGGGCTCGCCTCCACCCAGCAACTGCTAAGTGCTTAGGTAACGTGTGTGTGTGTGCGTGTGTGCATGCGTGCGTGTGTACGTGTTCATGCACATGCGCCTCAGGATCCTCCTTGGTCTTCTTAGTCCTTCTTTCCCTAAAAGACCCAGTCTCTGTGACTCTTGTGGAGTGAACAGTTAGTCAGCTGTTCTCACTCAACACAGCAGTGTGCCATCCAACACTGGATGAACTGGAAAAGGGAAATCCTTGGTTATTGTCAACATCAGACTACTTCCGGGTCAACTTTGATTATTTATAACTTCCAAGAAATTGCAATTTCATCGAGTGCTTCAATGTACTTTCAAAATACCTTTAGCCATGCTGACCTTTTAAGGGCTCTCTCTCTTTTTAATCTTATTCTTAGTAAGAGTTGACTCCATTTAAATCCATACTCATATGTTCTTTGTACCCCTCAAGATGTCTGACTATTGTATAGAAACATCTCTTTGGTTTATTAATGTTTCTTGTTTCTTTCTAATTGATTCATTTCCCTTTTGCTTATTTATTTTTTAAATTTATTGTATGTGTACATGTCCATATAGTTAAGAGTAGGGTGCATATTGTGGTGTATGTATGGAGCTATATGTATGTATATATATGTATGTCTGAGGATATATGTATGTAGGGCTGTATGTATATACATGTACATCTGAGGATGTATGTATGTACAGCTATGTGTATGTATACATACATCTGAGGATGTACATAGGGTTTTACATATGTATATGTACATTTGAGAATGTATGTATGTAGGGATTATACACACACACACACACACACACACACACACACACACACACATATATATATTATGTACATGTGCGGATGTATGTATATATCAGAGGAGGACCCTGTGGGCTCTGCTTCATCAATCTTCACCTTCTCTCCTTGATCTTGACCACTTTGGCCCTAGGCTGACTTGTCAGCAAACCCTGGTGATCTTCCTGTCTTCACCCTTTACCCCCATGACATTACAAGTGTTTACAGCTTTTAATATACACATACAGCCATTTAGTAACCCTCTCAACCACAGAGCCACCTCTCCAGCCCTTGTTTGTTTTGTATGTGTCTACTTTTTTAAATATGAAAAGCCCTGGAGAATGAACCCATGTTTTATATTTGTGTGTGTGGCACCCATAGCAACTAAGACCTTAAGCCTGTTAGGTAATTGATAAATGTGTGCATATTGGTTTCTGTTTGGAGTATAGTGAAATGGAAACAACAGGGCCAAGGCTTCTCTAAGTGATGATGTGATTAGCATTCGATGAAAACATGACTTACTGCCCTATCCCTGAGGAATGGCATCTTCTCTCCACACTAATGGCGAGAGTGGGAACTAAGATGGCTTAGTGCTCACCATTTGTAGAGCGCACCGGGACACCAGCCACTTCTTTAGGGCTTCTGTAAACCATGAAGGACTTCACCATTGCTGTTGTTCTTTAATGTCAATGTGTTCATTATCTTCATTTCACAGATAAAGGAGCCGCAGCTCAAGGCCAGTGCTCTGCCCAGGGTCTCTCAGCTGGCAGCACACAGCCTGGCTGAGGTCCACACCTGTTCCTTTCTCTTCTGTCCCGCATCACTATGTTAATTTCTGCTCCTGTTTGTGCACTCATATTCCCTTTCATTCTGTCCTAAATTTGATCATCTAAATGTTTGCTGATTTAGTTGCTAAGCATGGCCCTAAAGGATGAGAAACAAAACCATGAATACAACAGCCCCTGCTTCTGGTGATCTTCCAAAGGCCCCTGTGGCTTTTTCTTTTACTTACAGCAAATTTAAACACTTTGCAGAGTGTGCTAATTGTATCCAGGCCTCCCTGCTGGCCCCTAGCTGGTCTTTCTCAGCTCCTGAGATGTTTAGATATTTACTTCAGGGTTTGCCCAAATTGACTTGTATACTAGCTGCCAACACAAGATGGGTGAAGTCATTTGTGTTCTTTGTCTAGGCAGAAAGAACCCAGGAGTTTAATGGCCTTTCTCCACCTACCCTCAACTTTGTATCCTGTAGGACAAAAACACAAACTTCAAGCCAAAGTCAATTAGGACCATGTTATTATTTCTTACCGGGAAAATTGATGTTGCTAACCTGCAAAATATGCCAGGCTCCTCTGAAACTTGCACAGAAGTCCTTGGAAACACAGCACAAGTTTCAAAAGCCTGGTTTATTTGGAGTTTTGTTTGTTTGTTTGGTTTTGTTTTCTTTGTTTGTTTGTTTATGAAAGACATAATAAGAGTCTATTTCTGGACTGTTTGGTCATTTGGGGCTCAGAATGAATCTTATGAAATTCCAACCAAATAGTCTTTTCTTCTATCTTGACCAGCTTGCACCCAGCTGTAGCCCGCACAAAAGTCATAATATCATACACCTCCTATCATATACCTCCTATCATATACCTCCTACAGCAACAAACCTAGAATATCAAAGTGAAGTCAGAACCTGTCAGAACCTGTCACCCTGACTGAGTATATCAGTTTTTTAACATTATTCTTTTTAGTTTTGAGAATATAATATAGTTACATCATTTTCCCCTTTCTCTCCCCTCCCTCCAAATCCACACATAACTCTTCTTGCTCTGTTTCAAAATCATGGGTTCTTTTTTTATTTCTTGTTTCTACATGCATGCATATTTCTAAATATAATCTGCTCTGTATGATGTTACTTGTGTGTATGACGTTTCAGGGCTGATTGTTTAACATTGAGTAACCAGTTGGTTCACTCCTCCTTAGGGAAAATTATTGTTCCACCTCTCAGCATTGCTTAATGGCCTGTCCTTCCTTGTGTAGGGTTGAGGCCTCGTGTGCTTTCCCCTTGTCTGCTTTGCAGGTCTATTTTGCTGTCTTTGTTCAGATTGTGTCATGATAATGAGACTTTATGGGTGTAGCTTCTGACATTACTAGGAGACTCAGTCTCAGAGCAAACCCTCTGATCCTCTGGCTCATAGAATCTTGTCTCCTCTTCTACAAGGTTCCCTGAGCCTCAGGTGCTGGGGGACTTTTCTTGTAGAGGTATTCAGTGGGACTAGGCTCTGCACAATTCTGACTTTTGATTACTTGGGTGTTGTTATAAAAATATAAATATAAAAAAAAGTATAGCTGTCTTTTACCTCGTTAGGTCCTGCACCACAGTGCCCCAAGATACCTGCTAGATATCTTGGCAGGAATACGTCCCAACTCCTTGGCGGCACAGTGTCTCCTGCCGCCACATACTTTCCTACACTCAAACCGTCACATAAAAGAACACACAACACAATAATCTTTGACCCAATTGATAAGATATAATTGCCCACCAAAACATACAAAGCCCAGTACCATCCATCCCTTAGGAACATTAATAATAACCTGTAAATACACAGAGCGGAATCTTAATGACAGCCTCCATCGTCCTGCCATGGCACTTCTCTCTTTCTCTTTCTCTTTTTCTCTCTCTCTCTCTCTCTCTCTCTCTCTCTCTCTCCCTCTCCCTCTCCCTCTCCCTCTCCCTCTCCCTCTCCCTCTCCCTCTCCCTCTCCCTCTCCCTCTCCCTCTCCCTCTCCCTCTCCCTCTCCCTCTCCCTCTCCCTCTCCCTCTCCCTCTCCCTCTCCTTCTCTCCCTTCGGTCTGTCTCTTCCTTTCTGTTCTAGTCTCCTCCTCTTCCTTCAAACTTCTCTCCCGCCCATCCTTCCTTCTCCTCCAATGACTGGCCTCCTTCCCTCCTGTACCTGCCCCTCTCCTGTACTTTACAAATTCAATGGGGAGAAGGTTCTGGTGAAGTCACCTGATTCCTGAGTACTGATTAGGCAGCTGTCCTTGGGGCAGTGGAATTAGCATCAAAATACAGATAACTTCAGGGCAAACCACAACACTTGGGGTTTTCTGCAATGGTTTCTGCCCATTGAAAAGAGAAGACTCCTTGATGAGGGGTTGGTATAAGGAAAACTAGGATGTAGTTAGGAATTATGGTGGTTTGGTAAAGTGGTTGTGATAGACTCTCCTTTAAGATCCACGACTCCACTAGCCAAATCTGTTTCTAAAACTTTGCAGAGATATTTTGACTGTCACCAGGGTCATCACCACTAGCTCTTCACTCTTCTTCTTTCTTTGTTTCTTAAGAAATCATAATTATTTGACCACTCTTGCGTTTATGATTTTTTCCCCTGCAATGAAAGCAAGGCAAGTGCATTCTGGTTTGCTCAATCCTATATCTGAAGTGCTGAGCCAGTGTCCAATAGAAGACCAGTGCTTGTTGAATGACTAAATGAGTCCCGATCAGACACCACAATGATCCTTATTGTTTTCATTGCATTTGCCATATTGGCATGACATTCTCTGGTTTTCCTGTCACCACAACCATTGTTATCACCAGCATCAGCATCATTCTCATTTTCTCACAGACCCTCACACATCACAGCTGCAATACAGGTCTCTCTCCTCATCCTTATTTCTCTGATGCACTCAGCTTTTATTCTTGCTCTCAAGTGAGATAACCATATAAGGATTATCCTTTTTAGTCCACAGAGGAGGAAATTAATCCTCAGAAAGGTCAATTAACTTTATTGGAGTGACAGTCTGAGACAGAAACAGGGGCGATGCACAGCTTTTCTGTCCCATAATTTAAGACTTCTGTTCTGGGCAGGAGTACTTTGTAAATGGCTCCTCAGTCAGAAGCTCCTCCTCCTTCGTTCTATATTCTTCAGGTAGTACTTGTCACATTCTATGTACCTAACTGCATTGATTGAAGGACTACCTTAACCAATTCATGTTCTTACAGCAGGGCGGAATAGACTGGGAAGTTTATAGCTTATAGATGTGAGTAGATATTTACTCCTTACAGTTCTGAACGCTCAGAAGGCCAAGGCCAAGTGGTCAGTCAGTTTGGTGTGTAGTGAGAATTACTGTTTGCTTCTACCATGACTCATAATTGAAATGTTCTTACGGAGTGGGCAGCAGGAAGGCACAAGAACATCACTAGTTCTTTCCAGATCCTTATAAGATGTTAGTAATAATGAATCCCTCATGACCTAATGCTTTACCAAAGACTCTACGTTCTGTTATCATCACCTTGCAGAGGGGATTTCAGGGCTGAATTTTAGAGGAACACATTCCAAACCACAGCAAGAGTCAAGGGATACCAAAGACCATCATTTGTCCCCAATATTTTCTTCACACTCTACACCCCAGGGCTCTAGCTTAAGAGAAGTGCTGTCATGGCCTAAAAAGACCTGGAACTTTGTTTATATTTTTGCACACGAATCTACTTGTCTAAAAAGCACACTTACCTTCCATTTGGCCATTGCCTCTGCCAGGAAGCTCTCATCATCTCCATTTTCTTTGAGTTTCTGTTCCTCATGATATTTGTGCTGCATTCCCTTTGGAAGATAAGAAAACACGACTTAAAGTCTCTGAATGTGGTTTATCATTCTGCCTAACTGGAAATGGCAGTCATTCTTTACTGAGCATACTGTCTGCCAGCCTCAACGACTACGGGTCAGCACAGGTTACTTAATTTAGTTCTCGCATCAGCCCTGTGGCATAACTGGCCTCAGTACTCACATTCTGTAAATGAGAAAGTCAGGGTCATGATTGTTATATATGAAACCATAGCACTCTTAAATAACACCAGCAAACAAGAAAAGTGTTTAGCCCCACCCCACATGTCTATTCTTGAATTTGGAACACCAGAATCAGTAAAATATTAACTGTTTATTGAGTGAGAATTAAATAATGAAAACAGCATGAAGCGAGTTTTAATATACAATTCAAAGAGCTCTGTGTTCCCTCTTCTCTGGACAGACGCCTTTTGCTCATCCTGCCGATTAGTGTGTATTACTTGTATGGTGCTTCTTTCTACATCCAGCATATTTCTTCTTTTGAGTTCCAAAATAAAGTGAGAATGACTTCAATATTCTAACAACGTTCACTGTTCTAGTGGGAAGACATGGTGGGTGGTATTCTCAACAAGGTGACAGATTGACGTGTCTTTCTTTTCTTAATGTATTTTCTCTAACAAAAGGTGGCCCAGCGGCAAGTCCCCATACCAGGATTATGCCATTTCCTGACCCTGTGCTACCGCCTTCACATGAATGTAATCTGACTAAGAAGGTAGTATTACCCACACAGGATGCCTACTTCAACGTGCTCCACTAAGTCGAGAAACCACTTACCTATTTTCTTCCTATATTTTAGCTGAAGAAAAGTGCTTCTTCTAAACTTTAAAACCCACAATTATAAAGCAAATTTCCTTGAGCCCATGGCCCTGTTTTCAAATTTCAGAATAAAACAAATGCAAAGGACGAAAATCCCTTCTTTTTGTTGAACCCCTGGGGAAAGCAAGGCTTCAGAACTTGGGTAGAACATTTTGTTTGCCTAGTTTCTCTTGGTAAACACAGAAAGTAATTCGTTCAGAATTCAAGTAAGGTTCCACTGTCCCCTGACATCTCAGGTCACTGTGTATTTAAAGAGGGTTATGAAGTATTTTGAGATTCTTTTGCCAAGATATCCATCAATAGTTCATCAACAAATAAGCAAACTCGGGGACGTTGTCTTAAGAGAAGGCTCAGCATCCACATCTGACAGAAGAGACACCTGCATCTCAGAAAGATGACTTGTTTGCAGACTGCTACATGGATTAAGTTATTAGGTTCATAGATTGTGGAATCCAGAGACATGAGTCTACCAGTTGCCACTTTTGTGGCCATGGGTATTCAGTTACTTAAAACTTTGTTTTTCCAAATGTAAAAAAAAGGAGAATCATGTCTTAAAATCATGAATACAGTAGATGAAATTATTTAGCTACATCTCTGGTTCATGATAAAATGATGATTGGTAGGGTTTAATACTCTCTAAGTAGCTGGATTATTAATGAATCATTTGTAGCATATATTTTATGTAGCTGGTGTTCAGTAGATTATGGCTATTAGTAGTAATGTCCAAATAAATAATAGAAGATAGATTCAAATGGCCTCTTTGGAGCCTAAGGAAAGACAAGCTAATCCTTATAGTTGTATCTTCACTCACTCGTGTTTCTTCTCTCCTACGATCCATGAATGTTCTCTCCGAGTGACATTCTAAATAGATTTCCAATATTTTATTCAATGATATTGCATTGCCTAATGCAATTCATTAATACAACCTTGAAGTGGGTATGGGAGAGATGTCTCAGCAATTAAGTGCTTCTTGTCTAAAGGACCTGGGTTTGACTTCCCAGTCCCCACATGGTGGTACCATTTGTAACTCCAGTCCCAGAGGACTCAATGCTGTCTTCTGGCCCCTGTTGCCATCAGCATGCACAGGAGGGCAAAATACCCCTGTATATAAAATTAAAATGATAAAAGAAAATCTTGAAGAGTTCCAAGTTTTATAAAGAAAGTGCAAGAATTTTAACCCAAACTCCAAAGCTTTCTTTCTAAGTAGGCCCAGTAGCTCCTGTAGATTTCTCCACAGTTGTTTGGTTACAAACTGTGCTTGCTTGGCAGACCCAACAACCCCTCGGGCCCAGAGTCCCACTTGTTTGGTGCCACCCATCATTTCTGCCATCTCTAATGCCACTAACTCTTCTCTAAACCATACCTGACTCTGTCCATTCTTCAAGTGCCAAACCAAGGAGACACGTCCTGAGACTGCTCTAACCATGGTCCCCCTTTTTCTGAATTTAACAATATTTCAAATGATGCCTCTTATGTGCTCTTTTCTTTCCCTCAAACATTGTTTTATAATCTAAACTTGATGCTATTTGTATTACTGACTTTCACACAATTGTCTTTTTATTCCCCGAACAGACACATGCTAGCATGAACTAAAGCATTATAATTACGCAACCAATTTCTCTGGTAGGCTGCATTTCCTCCAGTATAAAAAGGTTTCCAAAGCATCTACATTTTTGTTTTCTTTTTTGTGACAACATGGATACTAAATATATTTCAATCCATAAATGCATCGCGCATAAAGTGTGCTCCATACATAGCAGCTAATTTGTGTGTGTTGGTGGTGTGTATGTGTGTGTGTGTGTGTGTGTGTGTGTGTGTGTGTGTGTATCTGTGTGCCTGTGTCTGTGTGTGTATGTGTCTGTCTGTCTGTGTGTTGGTGTGTGTGTGTCTGTGTGTGTAAATCTGAGTAAAAATGAGAAGTATATACTCTTAAAGGAAGGTGATGTGTTCATCCATCCCTAGCAAAGTCCTCACATTTCTGTATAACTCTGCTACATAGGATCCAATGGGTTGAAAGCAGCTCAGATATTTCTTGAGGACTGGGGAAAGTGCAAACATTTTTCCTTTAAACCCAGGCTGAGAAGAGCCCATTGAGAGAGCTTGGGCCTAACTGGACCTGAAAGAAGTCATGAGGTGGCCAAGCAGTTGAAGACCTCTTCACCTCACCTCACCTCACTTCACCTTACTTCATGCACAGGCACCTCCCAGAGGCCTTCCTGGGCCTTTCTTCTCTCCTGTGCCTGGCTTGATTAGATTAGTTTTTATGTGAAGATTGGAAGCAGAAGGGCCAAGATAATCTCAGGACAGGCTGAGCTTGTGCAGTTTCCTATTGTGATTAACAATAACATAAAGGATCTCCCAGCAGATCTGTTCTGTTGAGATTTATTGCTTTCAAAGGTCACGAAAAATTGATTATAGGGATAGAGAAAGCTTCAGACTAAACTGAGATGCCAGGACCTGGCCCCAAGCTTCCTTTCTTTGGAAGACCAGGGTGAAACTTGTCTACTCTGAGCAACAAACTGCCTTATGACTCCCTGGAGCATTGTGCTGAAATGGGTAATTCACTCTTGAAGAGTTTTATAACTTCCTCTGCTGTGGTCAGCAACTAGAATCTTATCAAAAGTGTTCTTCTCCCAACTTTGACTAGAGAGCTCTGAGCAGTGTTGACATCCACAGAAACTCATAGGTGGTGTTTGCCATGGCTAAACACATCAGTTTACACCAGTAGACCCTGGGATGCTGGGCAACAGCACTTAAAGCACATGTCAAGCTTTGTGATTTTTAATTTCACCAAAGAACCAGCCCTGAGCAGTGACTCTCTTCAGTTTCCGTGCGAACCACCAAAGCCATTTGCTCAAATGCAGTTTTCTGGAGCCCCACCACAGAAGTTCAGAATCAGTCTCCGAGGGAGTTGTTCAGCAATCTGAATCTGACAGGTTCCCCAACCTTAGCTGTCCCCCACCTATTGAATGCTGAGTACACAGAGCCATGTTGTAAAGCTAAGGATTTATTTTTCTCAATAATACGTTGTCTGAAATTTATCAAGAGCTTCAATCTGACGGGAAAGAATGAAGAAATTCCTTAAAGGGCATTAATTTCACATTTATTCATCAACACATATATTTACTGAGCACTGTCTGTGTGCCAGGAACAATACTGGATACCAGGAAGCCCAGAAAGGTGAGATATTGTCGCTGAATTCAAGGAACTCCTAATCTTTTAAGAAAATAAAGAGGCACCCTAGGAGTAATGAAAGAAGCCCATAAGGATAAAATGGAAACAGAAAGGGCGGAGCAGTCAATTCTCTTTCGAGATCACAGCGGCATTATAGATATGTTTTCAAGAGAAATATATGTAGGTGTTCAATGAACAGTCAAATAGAAAAACAGCTTTTTACACAGATGCAACAAAGACACAAAGTCTTAGCTAATAGGACAACTCCAAAAGCTGGGGTAATTCAATGTGTCAAGAAGACAGAGTGATGTGTGAAAGAGGAGATGAGGGATGAGGATTTCTCTCCTTTGGGAGATGAGGGTGACATCCATGCTGCAGAACATCCAGTCCCTTAACGATTTTGGTAACTTGTACTTCTCAGAGTTTCTAC
Source organism: Rattus norvegicus (assembly GCF_021556685.1). Taxonomy (NCBI): domain Eukaryota; kingdom Metazoa; phylum Chordata; class Mammalia; order Rodentia; family Muridae; genus Rattus; species Rattus norvegicus. The sequence goes on along the minus strand of NC_141534.1, from coordinate 267,156,468 downwards.
ACAGGCAGGGTTTCCAGAGATGGAAAATGCATACTATATAGTTTTATAAAATTCCAATTGACCAATACAGCAAGCTCATGCCCAAGCACCATAATATGAAGCCACAAATTGTGAGATTTTGTGCAGGAGAGAGAAATGATGAGAAAAACTTCTCATCTGGGCAAGTGATGGATTAGCTGGGCTACAACTGGCAGCAAGGATTCCAGAAAATTAGTTAGCAGCCTATTTTATCCTGCAGATGGCAGATGGTGGGAGATTTAGTGAAGAGGGTGTGTGCTTTGGACATGAAGGATGGGAGATGGATGTGAAAGAGACCCAAGAAGATAGAATTTACTGGGAAGAACCAAAACAGAATGCAAGTAGGATTTGAGGCTATACTGATACAAAATGGAGTCTTTGTTGAGGGTTTTACGTAATTTGGTGATACATGTATACACAACAATCTCTTTGTTCTTTCTTTGTATGGATTATTTTATCATTTTCTTGTATGCACACATGTGCATATATGACTGTGAAAAGCCAGTGCAGTTTGAGGACAGTTGTAGATAGGATTGTGTATGCTTCTATAGACAGCTGTTCCACTCAGAGACACATTTCTGTCTTATATGATTAACTTTGGAGTGTGTGTTGTGTGTGTGTGTGTTTGTGTGTGTGTGTGATGATGTTGGCAGGCTCTCCTCTAAACAGGCAGCTCAGTCATGGATGACTTCCCTATTCTTACAGAGCTGGTGAGATAATGCTGGCCATGAGATGTTTTCTACAATAACACATTTGCTTGATTTCAATAAAAGGCAAATACTTAGGTGAAAGCACTATAAAACCACATCCCGTCACCCCTTCAACAATCTGAAAACATTCTAAAATCTCTCTAAGTCAACAAGTTATTTCTCTTGAAAGTGAATTGAGACTAGCAAGTTCTAGTATCCACTGATTGGAGTCTTGTTCTTTATAGAACCTACAAAGTTAGAAGTCCTCAGTCTGTTTTAAAAAACTATGGAAAAGAATGAGCGTCACCAAATTCCATGTTTGAAGTTTGATGAGAGCTGGATCAGTGTTTACCTCAGCCCCTCTTGTCTGTTGCTGTGTGTTGTTACAACCATTGGGTCCTCATCATATGTCAAGGAGCTCAGACTGTGGTTGAAAGTGTAGACATGGGTTTGAATTTCATCATCTTTGTAGGATCAATCCATTTGTATCCCACTGAATAGATATGTATATTTATTTCACACTTCACAAGGCATTCAATGCATTCTCCCATCATATGCATTCAATAACATTTAGTGGGCTTTATTTCATAAATGTCCTGGTATCCAAAGGAAGGAATGAAAAACAGAGTTTTTACTTTTATAAGTATTTGTAATTAGTAAAAAGATAGGAAAGTGAACATAACATGTCAGGACAAATAATAAAATTTAATAAGTTTAGAGAAGGCAAGAGTAAAAGATTGGTCATTAGTGGGAAATATAGCCTACTATGCCTTCTTCAGAAAATGGTATTTGAGCAAAGACATGAAGGAAAGCAGTGCTCCAGACATCTAGCTCCAGAGAACATAATTCAAGAAGTATAGACAGGAAAGGCAAAGAGTCTAGATCACCAGAAGGTTCAGTATGTTTGGGGACCAGAAAAGAAGATGACATATGGGGTTCGATGGTGCAAAAAGAAAGCCAAAGGGAAAAGAATATTTGTTCTACTTCCTTAGGCTGATAATTACCTGTTACACAATCATAAAGAGTCACTCTAGCCAAAAAATGGAATATCTGTGAGTTTTGAGATGAAACAGTATTGTCCCATTCCACGAGAAGAAAGATCAAGCATAGCTGGCATGAACCCATCAAGGTAAGAACTTGTGGGCCACGAGGTCAGGGGAATAAGATGGGCAGCTCATGGAGGGCATCATGCCAAGAACACTGGGATGAATCTTGAGAAAGAAAAGATCATTCAAATTAACTGTGCAAAAGACTTTCTATACTGACAATGCCATTCTGGTTAGAAATGGACAATATGTTGTATGAAGCAGTTCTGGGAGGATTCAAAACAGCAGTCTGTAAAGACAGTGGTGGCTGTGGCTGGGTGCAAGAGGAGGAAATGGTGGTGGGAAGAGGTTTTGTTTGAGACATGTTTCCAAATTTGAACTGACACACTACCCTGACAGATTAGATTAATGGTGATGACTATGAGACCTGGCTATCTTTCATCACACACAGACTCTTCTTATGAAGTGTGTGTCCTTCCCCCTGGTAGATTATATCACAGAAGATGTTTTTCACTCATTTAGCAAGGAAATGGCAGAGAGAGCCATGAGAAGAAATATAGGATCTATTAGCATTATGCCTGCTATGGGCCATCAGGAAAGTTCTTGTTGCAAAGGCAGGAAGCTCCCAGATTTTAGGAGGAAGCACAGATCCCACTGCCTTCTCTACACAACATTTTTCTCGTAGCTGACCTTCTCTGTGCCTTAGTTCAAACCAATCTGTATCTAGAAAACTTTGAAGACACTCATGTTTTTTATGATCCAGGAGAGGACAACGATGAAAATAGATGAACCATGGATATTTCCGGATGATGCAATGTCGGATAAAAATGTATTGCTGTAGCTGATGCGGTGCAGCCAGAATTCCCCCACGGGAATTCATTGGGGAGCTGCATCAGGTAAATCAACTTCAAATGGCAGACTGGAGAGCTTGACCGTGTAGGATATTTTGTTCTATGTCATTTTTACATATTTGTGCCTTGGGCTTTACATTATCAACAGTTACATCTCTCATGTTATGGGGAGAAGCAAGGGTAGATAATATGAACAGAACATAGGCTCACAAGTTGGATCAGGTCACCAGTAAGCCTTGTTGCTCTGTATCTGTTCCCTTCACTTGCGTTTGCTCCCAGCACTGCAGCTGTGGATTCGCAGGCACAGGTGCAAGGCCCATCTCTCTCCTTGAGTGGGTTGTTCTTCTGTCTGCCTGGAGAGAACACTGAAACATATTTTATTGTGCTTGCTTGTAGCTGCAATAACACTAACCTTTAAAAAGATTGTTATCAATTCGACACAATACAAAAGCATAAACCCAGGAAATATTTTCATAACTGTGAATGTAGAAGTACCTCAAACACTCCTTTTGTTGTGAACAATATCAAGTAGCATTTCTAGAGTACTTTTTATAATAGATTCAATCTATAAAAGGATAGCCATTGTAACATGAATATTCTCAGGATTAAAATGCACTTGTCACAAATGAAACAGGATGTCTTTGTAGAGAAAACTGTAGTCAAATTTGAACATGTTTGGGCTTTTAAAATATTTATTTTTTATTGGATACTTTATGTATTTACATTTCAAATGTTATCCCCTTTCTCTGTGTCTCCCATACCCTCTCCCTTCTCCCCCTGCTTTCTATGAAGATGCTCCCACCCAATCACGCCTACTTCAACACCCTGGCATTCCCCTACACTGGGGAAAGGAGCCTTCACAGGACCAAGGAGTTCTCCTATTGATGTTATCCTCTGTTATATATGTATCTGGAGCCAAGGGTCCCATATTGTGTACTCTTTGGCTGGTGGTTTAGTCCCTGTGATGCTTGGGGCTGTTTGGTTGGTTGATATTGTTGTTCTTTCTATGTACTTGCAAATCCCTTCAGCTCCTTTAGCCCTTTCTCAAACACTCCCATTGGGATCTCCTTGCTCAGTCTGATGGTTAGCTACAAGCATCCTCATCTGTATCAGTAAGGTTCTGGCAGAGCCTCTCAGGAAACATCCATGTCAGGCTCCTGTCAGCAAGCACTTCTTGGAAACAGCAATACAGACTGGGTTTGGTGACAGCATAAGGGATGGATCCCTAGGTGGGGCAGTCTCTGGATGAACTTTTGTTTAGTCCTTGCTCCACTCTTTGTCCCTGTATTTCCTCACATGAGTGTTTTGTTCCACTGAAGAAGAACTGAAGCATCCACATTTTGGTTGTCCTTCTTGAGCTTTATATGGTCTGTGAGTTGTTTCTTAGGTATTCTGAGATTTTGGGCTAATATCCACTTATCAGCGAGTACATACCATGTGTCTCCTTTTGTGACTGGGTTACATCACACAGGATAATATTTTATAGTTCCATCTATTTGCTTATGAATTTCATGTAGTCATTGTTTTTAATGGCTGAGTAGTACTCCATTATGTAAATTTACCACATTTTCTGTATCCATTCCTTTATTCTGGGTTCTTTCCAGTTATGAGCTATTATAAATAAGGCTGCTATGAACATAGTATAGCATGTAGCCTTTTTATATGTTGGAGCATCTTTGGGGTATATGCCCAGGAGTGTTATAGCTGGGTCCTCAGGTAGTACTATGTACAATTTTCTGAGGAACCACCAGACTGATTTCCAGAGTGGTTGTACCAGCTTACAGTCCAACCAACAATGGAGGAGTGTTCATATTTCTCCACATTCTTGCCAGCATCTGCTGTTACCTGAGTTTTTGATCTTAGCCTGATTGATGTGAGGTGAAATTTCAAGATTGTTTCGATTTGCATTTCTCTGATGACTTAGGATGTTGAATATTTCTTTTGGTGCTTCCTGGCCATTTTGTATTCCGCATGTTGATATTTTTGTTTAGCTCTGTATTCCATTTTTAATAGGATTATTTGATTCTCTGGAGACTAACTTCTTGAGTTCTTTGTATATATTAGACATTAGCCATCTATTAGATGTAGGCTTCGTAAAGATCTTTTCCTACTTGGTTGGTTGCCGTTTTTGTCCTATTGACAGTGTCCTTTGCCTTACAGATGCTTTGCAATTTTATGATGTCCTATTTGTCGATTCTTGACCTGAGAGCATAAGCCATTGTTGTTCTGTTCAGGAAATTTTCCATGTGCATATGTGCTTGATGCTCTACCCTACTTTCTTTATTAGTTTCAGTGTATCTGGTTTTATGTGGTTGTCATTGATCCACTTGGGCTTGAACTTTATACAAGAAGATAAGAATGGGTTGATTTCCATTTTTTCTGCATGCTGGCCTCCAGTTGAACTAGCACCATTTATTGAAAATGTTGTTGTTTTTTCCCACTGGATGGTTTTACTTCCTTTGACAAGGATCAAATGACCATAGGTGTGTGTGTTCATTGGTCTACCTGCCTGTCTCTCTATCAATACTATGCAGTTTTTATCATTATTGTTCTGTAATACAGCTTGAGGTCAGGGATGGTAATTCCCCAGAATTTCTTTAATTGTTGACAATAGTTTTTGCTATGCTGGTTTTTTTTTTTTTGTTATTCCAAATGAATTTACAAATTTCTCTTTCTAACACTATGAAGAATTGAGTTGAATTTTGACAAGGATTGCTTTGAATCTGTAGATTGTTTCCAGCAAAATGGCCAATAATACTATATTAATCCTGCTGATCCATGAGCATGGGAGATCTTTCCATCTTCTGAGATATTCATCGATTTCTTTCTTCGGAGACTTGAAGTACTTGTCATACAGATCAATCACTTGCTTGGTTAGAGTCACACCGAGGTATTTTATGTTATTTGGGACTATTGTGAAGGTTGTTGTTTCCATGATTTCTTTCTCAGCCTGCTAATTCTTTGAGTAGAGGAAGGCTACTAATTTGTTTGAGTTAATTTTATACCCAGCCACTTTGTTGAAGTTGTTTATCAGATTTGGGAGTTGTCTGGTGGAATTTTGCATCACTTAAGTATACTATCATATCATGTGCAAATAGTGATATTTTGACTTCTTCCTTTCCAATTTGTATCCCTTTGATCACTTTTTGTTGTCAAATTCCTCTGGCTAGGACTTCAAGTACTGTAATTGAATAAGTAGGAAGAGAGTGTGCAGTCTTGACTAGTCCCTGATCTTATTGAGATTGCTTCAAATTGCTCTCCATTTAGCTGTATGTTGGCTAATGTTTTGCTCTTCATTGCCTTTACTATGTTTAGGGATGGGCCTTGAATTCCTAATCTTTCCAAGACTATTAACATGAAGGAGTGTTGAATTTTGTCAAATGCTTTCTCAGCATCTAATGAGATGATCATGTGGGGTTTTTTTGTATTTGTTTATATAGTAGATTATGTTGATGAATTTCTGTATATTGAACCATCTCTGCTTCCCTGGGATGAAGCCTACTTGATCATGATGGATGATCATTTTGATGTGTTCTTGGATTCAGTTTACAAGAATTTTATTGAGTATTTTTACATATATATTCAGGAGGGAAATTGACCCTTCTAGGGTCTTTGTGTAGTTTAGGTATAAGTATAATTGTGGCTTCAAAGAACAAATTCAGTGGTGTTTCTTCTCTTTTTATTTTGTGAAATAGTTTGAAGAGTATTGATATTAGGTCTTCTTTGAAGGTCTGATAGATTTCTGCACTACACCTATCTGGTCCTGGAGTTGGGTTTTTTTTTAAGGGGGGTGGGGGAGAATTTTAATGGCTGCTTCTATTTATTTAGGGGTTTCAGGACTGTTTAGAGGTTTTATGTGATCCTGATTTAACTTTGGTATCTGACATCTGTCTAGAAAATTGTCCATTTCCTCCAGATTTTCAAGTTTCAAGCTGTTAGTGTATGCTCTCTCCAGTTGCTTTGTAGAGGCACTCACAACTGAGTTTTCCTCTTAGCACTGCTTTCATTGTGTCCCATAAGTTTGGGTATGTTGTGCCTTCATTTTCATTAAATTCTAAAAAAAGTCTTTAATTTTTTCTTTATTTCTTCCTTGACCAAGTTATCATTGAGTAAAGCATATTTTAGCTTCCGTGTGTATGTGGGCTTTCCGGTGTTTTTGTTGTTATTGAAGGCCAGCCTTAGTCTATGTTGATCTGATAGGATGCATGGGATAATTTCAATTTTCCTGTATCTGTTGAGGCCTGTTTTGTGATCAATTATATGATCACTTTCGGAGAAGGTGCCATGAGTTGCTGAGAAGGTATATTCTTTTGTTTTAGGATGAAATGTTCTATAGATATCCGTTAAATCCATTCGGTTCATAACTTCTGTTAGTTTCACTGTGTCTCTATTTACTGTCTGTTTCCATGACCTGTCTATTGATGAGAGAGGGATGTTGAAGTCTCCCACTGTTATTGTGTGTGGTATAATATATACTTTGATCTTTAGTAAAGTTTCTTTTATAAATATGGTTGCCCTTGCATTTGGACCTTATATGTTCAGAATTGAGAGTTCATCTTGGTAGATTCTTCCTTTGATGAGTATGAAATGTCCTTCCTTATCTTTTTTGATAACTTTTGGTTAAAAGTCAATTTTATTCAATATTAGAATGGCTACTTCAGTTTGTTTCTTGGGACCATTTGCTTGGAGAATTGTTTTTCAGCAGTTTACTCTGAGGTAGTGTCTGTCTTTTTCACTGAGATGTGTTTCCTGTATGCAGCAAAATGCTGGGTCCTGTTTATGTATCCAGTCTGTTAGTTTATGTCTTTTTATAGGAAATTTAGTCCATTGATGTTGAGAGATATTAAGGAATAGTGATTGTTGCTTCCTGTTATTTTTGTTGTTAGAGGTGGAATTATGTTTGTATAGTTCTCTTCTTTTGGTTTCGGTGCAAGAAGATTACTTTCTTCTTTTTTCTAGGGTGTAGTTTCCCTCATTGTGTTAGAATTTTCCCTCTATTATCCTTTGTAGTGCTGGATTTGTGTAAACATATTGTGTATATTTGGTTTTGTCATGAACTATCTTGGTTTCTCCATCTATGTTAATTGAGACTTTTGCTGGATATAGTAGTCTAGGCTGGCATTTGTGTTCTCTAATGATCTGTATGACTTTTTCATGGATCTTCTAGCTTTCAGGGTTTCTGTTGGGAAGTCTGGTATAAATCATAGGTCTGTCTTTAAATGTTACTTGACCTTTTCCCCTTACTGCTCTTAATATTCTTTCTTTGTTTTGGAATTTAGTGCTTTGACTATTATGTGATGGGGGAATTTCTTTTCTGGTCCAATCTACTTGGAGTTCTATAGGCTTCTTGTATGTTCATGGACATTGCTTTCTTTAGGTTAGGGAAGTTTTCTTCTATAATTTTCTTGAAATATTTACTGGCCTTTTAAATTGGGAATTTCACTCTCTTCTATATCTATTATCCTTAGGTTTGGTATTTTCATCATTCCCTGTATTTTCTGGATGTTTTGGTTTAGGAATTTTGTGCATTTTGCATTTTCTTTGACTATTATGTCCGTGTTTTCTATGGTATCTTCTGTCCCTGAGATCCTCTCTTCAATCCCTTGTGTTCTGTTGGTAATGCTTGCATATATGACTCCTGACCTCTTTCCTAGGTTTTCTATCTCTAGTGTTGTCTCTCTTTGTGATTTCTTTATTGTTTCTATTTCCATTTTTATATTGCTATGGTTTTGTTCAATTCCTTCACCTGTTTGATTGCATTTTCCTGTAATTCTTTAAGTGATTTTTGTGTTTTCTCTCTAAGGGCTTCTAATCATTTACCTGTGTTCTCCTGTATTTCTTTAAGGGAATTATTTTTGTCCTTCTTAAAGTCCTGTATCCTCATCATGAGATGTGATTTTTAAATCCAATTCTTGTTTTTCCTATGTATTGAGGTATCTAGTCCTTACTGTGGTGAGAGAACTGAGTTCTGATGATGCCAAGTAGTCTTGTTTTCTGTTTCTTGGGCTCTTGTGCTTGCCTCTCATCATTTGGTTATCTCTGGTGTTAGTTGTTCTTGTTGTCTCTGATTAGAGCTTGTCGCTCCTGTGTGCCTGAAGGCTGTTATGTAAGGAGGGATCGCACTCCTGGGAGACCAGCTTTCTTGAGGCAGGCTTTGGGTCCAGAGGGCTGTGGGATGGTGTTGGCCACCAGGTTTTTATCCTCTAATCATTCACTTTTAATATCACTTTTAAAATAACACCATTTAATAATATTTAATAACATTTAATTTTAATAATATTTAATAACAATCACAATGGACTGTCTTGGAATTTAGATACAATGCTTTTGCTTGCATGGTAGGTTCTTGCATCCTGGCTAGTAGTGATGGGAGATGAAGACAGACACAAGTAACATAACAGTGGGATCATGCAGGCTGTGTGCTTGGATTAGGACAGATGAACAGTATCTACTCAGTACATTTGTTAAATACGTTATGCACAATCAGACAGGATAGGTAATCTTGGCAGAAGTCTCAGGGGTTGAGATCATGCAGTTGTCTGGGAAGAGGAAACTGCAGTCTGGTCCTGCTAGACATTGCCATGCTCATGTCACAAATGCTTACTCATTTATACACTCACTCACTGCCCACAAAAGGACATGATCAAGAAGGCAAATTCCTTCACAAACACTAGAACAGAAGGGAAGAAAAGGTGAGCTGAGTGACATGCTATTCTACCTCAGACATCTAGAGAATCTGTCCTAGACACTCCATGAATGCCAAAATCTAGAGACAGTGAAGTCTCTTATGTAAGGCAGTGTAGCATTTGCATAATGACTTTACACATTCTTTCATATCCAAATCATCAGTAAACACAATACAGTGTAAATGCCATGTCACAACATTGCATGTTTTAGAGAACAAAGACAAAATAGAGACAGGAATGTGGGCTGTGTAGTCATTGTTTAACATATAGAAGGTTCTAATTTGTAGCATTCATATAAAATGTCAAATAGTCCAGTACTGACTCACTTTAAATATACACTTGATCTGTGATTGGTCACATCTGTAGAAATAAAACAATCTAGCATAGAGGACTTGCATGTGAAATTGAACTACTGACTCTCCTGAGAAATCTGTGCCTTGTGCCTTGGGTCACATGATCTGTTATTTCTCCAGTTCTCCACGGGGTCCTTAGCATACAACCCATTGTTTAAACAAACAAGATTAATTGGACACTAGAACTGTGGGTGGAATGATACCTGACTTGGCTTCAGGGTGAGAATGTCTCTTCTATAAATTTTTACTATTGGCCTGGTCTGGGGTGGGGTTTCTGTTGAGTCTAGAATATGAGGCTTGAGATGACTTCTCAGATAAACAGTCCAGGTCCCAAGTAATGCAGGATACATATGATTTTTGAAGGCAATGCCACAGTGGGTTAGTGGAGTGAGACACTTACCTCCTGTATGCTTTCTTGAACACAGAGAGACTTTAACTGTGCTGAGATCATCACCCCCTTCCATATAAACATATGCTTTAGGCTGAAAGCTACCCTGGGTATCAGGGTCTATTTGTCATTTTTCTCATGGCTGCAATGAATTCCTTAACAAGAACAACCTCAGGGGAAAACAGTTTATATGGTTTTCAGTTTGAGAAGATATAATCCTTTATGGTGAGGAAATCAGATGTCAAGACAGAGACTACTAGTCACATTGCCTCAGCAACTAGGGGAGAGAGAGAGGACAGACAGGGAGGCTGTGCTATACAACCTCAAGACGAGTCCCAAGTGAACTACTTCTCTTAGGGAGTCATTCTTCTAAATGTTCCAGAACCCTCTCAGACAGTGCTTCCATTTAAGAACCAGTTGTTCAAACATATAAGCCTATGGGAGATATTTCCCACTCAAACTATAACACAAGGCTTCAATTTCTGGGTACTGTTGCAGCAGCAGCAGCAGCAACAACAACAACAACAACTACAACTACAACCACCACTAAAGCAGACCTGCTGTAATGTTAGACACGTTTAAGTGATTTATTTGCTGAGAACTTTCTGGAAAAAGAAAGTAAATCACTCTTCCTAAACTAAATCTTGCTTTCTTCTCCCTATTAAGTCTATCAGGAGAGGCTGTCTTGAGAGGAGAGGCAGAGCTCATTTGTTTGTGCCATTAGGGCTATGTTCTCCTTCTAAGCTGTGGTCAGCAAGTGTAGACTCTCTATGTACCCACAGTTCAAGAAGTGACAGAGTATAATATCAGTGTGTATGTGTGTATGCCTATATGTATGTCTATATATATGTATGTCTATATGTATGTACATATAAACAGGTATGTAAGAATGTATGAATATATTTATGATGTATATGTGTATGTTATGTATATACACGCTGTCTGCATGAATGCCTGCATGCCAGAAGGGGTCATCAGATTCCATTATAGACATTTCTGAGCCACGCTATGTGGTTGCTGGGAATTAAACTTGGGACATCTGAAAGAGCAGTCAGTGTTCTTAACCTCTGAGCCATATCTCTGGCTAACCATCAGACTGAGCATGGGGACCTGAACAGAGGAGTTAGAGAAAGGACTGAAGGAGATAAAGGGGTTTGCAACCTCTAGGAAGAACAACAGTGTCCACCAACCAGATACCCCAGAGCTCCTAGTGACTAAACCACCAACAAGAGAGTACACATGGAGGGACCCATGGCTCTAGCCACATATGTAGCAGAGGATTGCATTGTTGGGCATCAATGGGAGGAGATGCCCTTGGTCCTGTCAAGGCTTGATCCCAGTATAGGGGAATGTCAGAGCAGGGAGGTGGGAGGGAGTAGGTGGGTAGGTGAGGGAGCAGCCTCATAGAAGCAGTAGGAGGGGGAATTAGGAAAGGGGATAACATTTGAGATATAAATATATAATATAGCCAATAAAAATGCATACAAAGAAAATGAAAATAAATATTTTAAAAAGTAGATGAAATAAAATGGTTTCTAAAAAGTGATTACCAAGAAAATACAAGGAAACAGCATATATAATTTACACATGTACATAAGACTAGAACATGAATCTCAGGGGTGGCAAATGGAAAATCTCATAACAAATGGTACAACAAATACCAACAACTTATCATTTAACAGAAAAATGTGTTGTGAGCAGACATATCAAAGGATATGTCTTTGGGGAAAATTATAACAGATGGTAATGAAAGATTTACCTAAAAATTGGAAATAGAGAAGGCAATCACTAGACATTGTGATTTCTTTTCTTTTTTTTTTAAAGGTTTATTCATTTATTATATATAAGTACACTGTAGCTGTCTTCAGATACACCAGAAGAGGGCATCGGATCCCTTTACAGATGGTTGTGAGCCACCATGTGGTTGCTGGGAATTGAACTCGGGACCTCTGGAAGAGCAGTCGGTGCTCTTAACCGCTGAGCCATCTCTCCACCCCCAACACTGTGGTTTCTGAGCATCATCCTCCCTTGAAGAACCAGACATGCAGGGAGAAGGGGTTGAGTCTAAGCTCTTAGTAGGAGCTGGACAAAAGCATGGAAGCAATCAGGTCCAAGTAGGACGGTGATCCAGTGCACATGAACACTGCTTGATCATAGGGGACAATCCTCTGCCCCCAAGGACCTATTGCGCAAACTGAACCACAGTGAGTGCAACTGGAGAGTTTTAACTTATTCTTTGCATAAGATTCAGACCCAGGATGAGATAGCAATTCATAGGAACTGCTTTTCTATTTGAAAGTATTTATAACCAATAATCATGGCGGAGTGACAGAGCAACATCACTATTGCACAATACCTAATGAGCCAGTTCCTCTAATCATTCAAAACCGATGGCTACTGTCATCTCGCCAAGAGAAGTATCTGTCCTTATATATTCCCAATCTAACTTCTAGGTCTGACATCCAATGAAAAGTGGCTTAGGAATCTTGAAATACATCACTAATTATTGTTGGCTGGAGTTGCCTGCCATGTGGTATGCCAACCTTTAAGACCCTACTCCCCATTCTCAACATCTGCTCCCAATCTGCAAAATCCTGAGGCCACTACATGATTCTGGTGGCCATGTGACTCCTGGTGGCCACCACGTGACGCTCCACTTCAGCTTTTGTAGGTTTTGAAAACCCGCAAAGGGCAGTAGATCCTAAATGTTCCACACATGAAACCTAACATGATGGATATATTTTCTCGATTTAATATTCATCAGTGCACACCAATTTCAGATTATCAATTGTACTCCATGAGTACGTGCAATAACTCCCAGTGCAAAATAAAGATGATATGACAGAAAAGAAGCTGTCATTGTGTGAGTTTTAGTGATTTCCTGGCCGACCTAGTAAATGTGTGTTTTCTATCAGTTATCTTACAACACTATGAGTTACCCATTTTTTAGTATCTAGGGCTGTGAGAGATAAATTGATTTTGGGTTACGGCTGCCTAATTCTAAACCCAAGCTCTTATCTGTTATAGTGTGACTATTTCTTTTCTATTTGGCTATTAAAGAATTTGAAAATTTCTAGCCCATGGCCTCAATAGGGCATACAGATATGTGACATTAACTTTTAGGATTGTATATACTACATGTACAAAACACTGGGGTCATTAGATTTGATCTGCAAAGACTAGGTTATTGAAGGAAAAGCTACCCCCTTAGATTAACGTAATTACTGAGTTTGCCACAATCTCCACCTATCACTCCTGTCTTTCACAGCCCAGTGTTTCTTCTTTGTTTTCTTCCAATGCCACACCAAGCATTTAAACTAGCTGGACCAGTCAGAGCTCATTGGCTTTCCTGATGTGTGTGAACCGTGTGAGTGGAGTTGCCCATGAAGTCCACAAGACATGGTGTTGCATACCCTGGATCTGGAGGGAGAAGAACTTGTGAGGCCCTCAATATAGAATCCGGGAACTGAACCCGAGTAGCCTGGAATAGCAACAAGCACTCATAACCATCTCTCCGAATCTCTTATTCCATATTCTTTGCATTATAGTTATTCATCTGCAGGTAATTACACTATAATCTTCAAGAAATTATATCCTGGGCTGGAGACATGGCTCAGCAGTTCAGAAGGGCATGCACTATTCTTGCAGAGGACCTGAATTCACTTATCTGCACTCACATACAGCAGTTTACAACCACCCAAATCTCTCAACTCCAGGAAGGGCTGATGCCCTTTGCTGTCCTTCACAAGCACTTTTTCACATGCATACATATTTGCACACTACAAAAACATGCACGAACATAAGTAAAACCATGGACAAAAGACCTTATACCTTGTGTTCTTTTACATTTCCCACAGCATGGAAATTTTAGATATCCAAAGAATGGGAGAACAAATTAATTGCTTGGTTAACGAGAAGGGTGTCAGACAATTGTCCTTTAGTCGCTAGTTTTAATGGCAGTTGACTTCTGATTTCCCACCATTACTGGAGATAAGTCCTGTCCCTGCCACAAAATGGGAGCTGCCAAAAACATGACTTTAAAAAAAAGCAATCTCCTTCTATATAGCGAAAGAAGTTAGAAAATAGGGAGTTTTATCTTTAAAAACCTTACCTTGTTCTCAAAAATCCTCTGTAGAACTCTTACTTTCAGCTGAAATAATCAGTTTCTATGGGCATTATTATTCATGCTGTCCCGTCTGTTGAGACAAAAACGTGTTTTCGGGGACTAGATTCCCAATCTTTCAAAATAAGCCATTTTGATAGAAATTGGAAATGTAACTGTAGTGTGTCCAGATGTCCCAATATTAAAGGAATGTCGCCAGCTGGGCCTACCTGTGGAAAACTAGAGGAGATATTTCTGGTGACTGGCAGGGATGTACAGAAATATGACACACAGAAACAAAGCAGACCAATCTGCTGCAGCGTGAAGCATTGTTTGTTTTCTATGCATGCTTTGACGGATTTTACTTTTACAACGTGCTGCAGCTAGACAACCCACAATTTTAAAACAGTGCATCCTTTGCTTGTGGTTTCACCTTTCAGGGAGCGGCTTTCTAGGTTATACTTCTGAGGCTCAGTTCTGCGAGCCTTTAAACATCCTCAGTACAAAGAGTTGAGGGGTTTCTGGGGGCCAGGAGTGGAAAGACCACAGAGATACAATCCCGTGGGAGTGAGATAGTCCTGAAAGGGTGGAGAGCTTGAGTGCCAGCCAGGTGCCTACTGTTTCGAGAATAGCAGGGAGGATTTGTCCAACGTCTAAAGTCTGGAAAAGTACAACCTTCTTTGTTAGATTGACCTTTTCTGGGGGCTAGTATAAAGATGTAAGTGGGACCGCAAAATCAACAAAATATTTCCCAGGGCCCACAGGGTTACTAGAACAAACCCACATCAGAAATTGACCTTCTTCTTATCCCCTTCTGTCTGTCTGTCTGTCTGTCTATCTATCTATCTATCTATCTATCTATCTATCTATCTACTTATTTATTTTTACACTCCAGATTTTATTCCCCTTGAGGCCCATCCCCCCAACCCCCACCCCGCCGAGGTTTCCACATCCCATACCTGCTCCCTGTACTTTCTGCCCCTCCCTTGTCCCCTCCCCCGTCTCCAGAAGGATGTCCCCACCCCACCCACCCCACCAGACTTCCTGACTCCCTGGGGCCTGTACTCTCTTGAGGGTTAGGTGCATCTTCTCTGACTGAACCCAGATCCAGGAGTCCTCTGCTGTATATGTGTTGAAGGCCTCATCTCAGACTATCAGGCTGGGGGTGGGGAGGACCCGAGATGGAAGGCTCTACAGTAGGGAGAGGGAAATTATTGAATCCACCTCCAGCAGAAATACAGGGCATCAAGTGAGGGGTGGGGTTGCTATCCCAAATTCAAAGCTCTGACCTTCTTCCTGTCTGAAAGAAATGCAGGGATGGAAATGGAGAAGAGACTGAGGAAAAGAAGGTCCAGTGCCAGGCCCGAAGGGGGTTCTAGCTCAACGGGAGGCCAAGTGGCCTGACACCATTACTGAAGCTATGGGACATTCACAAAAATGGACCTAACATGACTGCTCTTACCCCCCTCTTACGTTTAATTTCCAGTGGCATTTACAATCTTCTATGATGTAATTCCAACTCTCCTTCCTCGTCACATGACTTATCTCTTCTCACACAGCATCCTAACACTTTGCACACCAGCCCACACTCACCTTTGTTCGTTTACACAATATTTTGTTTGAATTTCCTCTTTGGGAAGATATTTCCTCCTCTTGAAACACACATAGGACTCATTATTATCTTCTACAGTCCCCCACCTGGCTTCTGGAAGGCTGACTCTGTGTGTGTGTGTGTGTGTGTGTGTGTGTGTGTGTGTGTGTGTGTGTGTATGTGTTTGTGTGTGTGTCTCACAAAGTCCCACAGATACACCAAGGAGAGCAGACATAACTAAAAGGAAGCTCAGTCAGAATAAAGTCCATAACATTCTGTGCTGCTTAGCTTTTGTCCACTGGACTCAAACTAGGGTCATCTAGAAATAGGGAATCTCTATAGGATGTTTTCATGATTGACAGTTGACAGGGAAGGGCCTAACAGACTGTGGGTGGAGCTACCCCTGGGAAGGTAGTCCTAGGTACTGTAAGAATGTAGGCTGAGCAGGCCTTAAGGAGCAAGATAACAAGCAGCACTCCTCCATGGCCTCTGCTCTAGTTCCTGCCTTCAGTTTCCTGCCCTGCTTGAGTTCCTGCTTTGACTAATGGCAATCCTGAACTGTGTTCTAGAAAAGTAAGTGAATTAAACCTTTTCCTCACAAGTTGCTCTTGGTCTATTGCAGCAATAGAACACAAAGTAGAACAAGTCTCTCTTTTTTAACTTCAATAGTTCGAAAACTGGTCATTCTACCTCTACTGCTTCAGTCCCAGCTTTCTGAACAGTTCTATCATGTTGCCTTCGCCTTCACTAGCATCTCATGCTATCTGTCTGTGAATAGGTTAAGGGACATCTTCAGAAAACATCAAAGGGCATGTGACATGGTACCATGGTCCTGTGCTGGTATCAAGATTTTATCAGGATCCTTTCCATATTCTACATTTAGAAATTAGACACACAAAAACAAATACTTGGATTTTATATATTAATTCAGGTACTGGTTTGTAAACCCCTTTACATTTGAGGAGTACCTGATGAAAATAATATGAAATCTTAATTGCATAGACTAGACAAATTTGGGTCTCCCATATGAGATCTGATAAATGTTCTCATGTGGGATAATGAGAGAATTTAAATTAAAATACTGACAAATCTCAAGTTTCTTGTCATGAGACAAGAGTTATGAAGATGATGCAATGAGACATATAGGAGAACATGATTACAAGTTGTACCTCTGATTAGTCGCTGAGCTACACAGCAAAAGTACAAATGGTCTGATTTAAAAAAGGATCAAAGACATGAATAGACATTTACTACTTTCAAATTCATTTGTGTGTGTGCCTGTGAGTGTGTGTGAGTGTGTGTGTGTGTGAGTGAGCGTGCGTGTGTGCGTGCATGCATGTGTGTGTTTGTGTGTGCGTGCATGCGTGTGTGTGTGAGTGAGTATGCGTGTGTGTGAGTGTATGTGTGAGTGTGTGTGTATGTGTGAGTGTGTGTGAGTGTGTGTGAGTGTGTGTGAGTGTGTGCGCGCGTGCGTGTGTGTATGTGTGTGAGTGTGCATGTGAGTGTGTGTGAGTGTGCATGTGAGTGTGTGTGAGTGTGTGCATGTGAGTGTGTGTATGTGAGTGTGTGTGCATGTGAGTGTGTGTCTGTGAGTGTGTGAGTGTGAGTGTGTGTGAGTGTGTGCGAGAGTGTGAGTGTGTGTGAGTATGTGTGAGTGTGCATGTTGAGTGTGTGAGTGTGTGTGCATGTGAGTGTGTGTGTGCATGTGAGTGTGTGCATGTGAGTGTGTGTGAGTGTGTGTGAGTGTGTGTGAGTGTGTGTGTATGTGAGTGTGTGTGCATGTGAGTGTGTGTGTGAGTGTGCGTGTGTGCATGCGTTCATGCATGCGTGTGTGCATGTGTGTGTGTGTGTTTGAATATATGCCACATCTGTGCAGATACTCACAGAGACCAGATCAGTGTTAAGAACTGATGGAATGCTAGAAGCACTTACTTTTTTTACTGACTATAACAATAACTAAGATATCATAGGAGATAAGCTGAAGTCTATTTCTTGGTGCCTTTCAGTTAAGCTCAGAAAAACTATGCAGAGTTCCCCTGCGGCAGTGGTTTTGTTTTAGCAACCCTTGGTTGGACTTTCCTTACTGTAAGAATAGGTAGGGCGGGCAAGGCTTGCCAAGTAGCAAGTACTTTAACTGAACCCCACCTACACATTCCCCTCCAAAACAGCATTGCAAGGCAGACTAGCACATTGGTGTCCCCGGCACAATAGCTCTGCTGAGTAAATTTTCTGAGGTCTCACATGCAAGATGTGGCTCTGTGGGGGAAACCCAGACCCCAAAGTTCCACTTTTTTTCATGCTGTGACTTCCTTCTTCCCTTGAATCCCCTATTTATTTACTTCCAAAAAGAGCTAGGAAAAAAGTGCAAGGAAGGCCAAAGCTCTTGGACACAGTGATTAACTTTGCTATACAACATAACCCTTAGGAAATCCTAAAGGGCTCAGTTAGAAAGTTGAAAGTGTGTCCATGCTAAACAGAAGCAAACTGCAAAAGATCTAGTGTGCACAGGTCTTATTTTCCCCTCAATGTCAAACAGTTTCTTTATCTCAGATTGGCTTATGTGCTTTCTCTCTCTCTCTCTCTCTCTCTCTCTCTCTCTCTCTCTCTCTCTCTGTGTGTGTGTATCTATGTCTCTCTCTACCTTTCTCCCTTCTTTCACACAAAACAATAATACATATTTCAGGAGATCATGTGATATTTTGATACATATTATTTAATTATAAAATCAGACTAGCTGGTATGTCTGTTCAACATTTGTCAATTATTTTCAGATGAAACATTTAAAGTTTTCTACTTTGACTGGTTGCTGTGGAGAATCGTAAACACGCACCAACCTTTCATGGAAGGGTGCTAAGATAGGCTCAAAACTAAAGTTCTCTAGAGCACTTTTGAGAAGAGTGAACACAAAGTTATTTTTGCTACTATATTTTAGAAATATAGAAAACTTTCACTTCATTTTAAGAATATATCGATACCCATTATATGTCTACTTAGTTGTTTTATGGTTTTTAGTTAAATATAAATATATTATATAAAGTTTTATATAAAAATATATAATATACAAATATACATAATATATATGTATATATATGTGATTTGGGGTTTCTTTTATTAATGTTTGACATTATAATGTCATTACCTGAATTTCTTTTTTCTCCTCCTCCCTACAAACACTCAATACACCTCTCCTTGCTATCTTTCAAATTTATGGCCCCTTATTTCACTTCTTGTTACATGCATATAGGTATACAATGTATCTGTATACGTATTTTAAAATAACCTGCTGAGGCTGCATAATATTATGTATATTTTGAGGGCTGATTATTTAGATTTGAATAACCACTTGGTGTACCCTGGGGAATATTGTCTCTCCCCCTTTCAGCATTCCTTGGTTGCCCTGTAGTATTTTGTGTGAGGTTGAGACTCCTCATCCCCACCCTTGTCTATAGCAAAGAGAAGTATCCTCGATGAAGAGTGATGATAATATTGGTCTACGCATATTTAATGTTGTCTTTGTAAGTTTGGTAGAATTCTTCAATCTGTCTGGCCATGGTATTCTTTTTATTACTATTTCAAACTTCTCATTTATTATGATTCTGTTTATGTCATTCACTTTTTCTTGGTTTAGTTTTCGTAACTTGAATGAATCTAGTCATTTATCCATTTCTTTTAGGTGTTTTCGGCCTAGTTGAGTACAGGGATTTTTGTTTGTTTGTATTTCCACATAACATTCCAGATTTCTTTGATATCTATTGTAAGGTTTTCCTGTTCATTTCTGATTCTGTTAGTTTTGGTAGTTTCTTTCTTTTGGTTAGTTAGGCCAAAAAAGTTTATCAATTTTATCTTCTAAAACCAATCTTTCTTAGATATGTTGGTTAAATCTATCATTTTCTTTATTATTATATCATATTTTGCTTTATTTCTTATTGGATATTTTTTATTTACATTTCAAATGTGATTACCTTTCCCATAAGCCTCCTATCCCATCCCCCCTCTCCCTTCTGGTATGAGGGTGTTCCCCTCCCCAACCACCTCCCTTCCTGACTCCCCACCCTGTCATTCCCCTACACTGGGGAGTCCAGCCTTGGCAGGACCAAGGGCTTCTCCTCCCATTGGTGCTCAAACAAGGCTACATATGCAGTTGGAGCCATGGGTCTGTCCATGTCTAGTCTTTGGGTAGTGGCTTAGTCCCTGGGAGCTCTGGTTGGTTCGTTTTGTTATTTTTATGGGGTTGCAAGCTCCTTCAGCTCCCTCAATCCTTTCTCTAACTCCTCCAACTGGGACTCCATTCTCAGTTCAATGGTTTACTACTAGCATTTACCTCTATATTTGTCACTCTCTGACTGAGCCTCTCAGGAGACACCTATATCAGGCTCCTGTCAGCATGCACTTCCTGGCTTCATCAATTTTGTCTAGTTTTGGTGGCTGTATATATATATATGGGCTGGATCCACAGGTGGGGAAGGTTCTGAATGGCCATTCCTCCAGTCTTTGCTCCAAATTTTGTCTCCATATCCTGTGCTATGAATATTTTTTCATTCATTTGGAATAACAAAATACCCAGGATATTGAAAACTATCCTCAACAATAAAAGAAATTCTGGGGGAATCACCATCCCTGAGTTCAAGCTGGATCACAGAGCATTAATGACAGAAACTGTATGGCATTGGTACAGAGACAGGCAGGTAGATCAGTGGAATAGAATTGAGGACCCATAAATGAACCCATGCAGCTATGATCACTTGATCTTTGACAAAGGTCCTAAAACCATCCAGTGGAAAAAAGATAGCATTTTCAACAAATGGTGCTGGTTCAACTGGAGGTCAGCATGTAGAAGAATGGAAATTGACCCATTCTTATCTCTTTGTACAAAGCTCAACTCCAAGTGGATCAATGACCTCCACATAAAACCAGATACACTGAAACTACTAGAACAAAAAGTGGGGAAGAGCATTGACTATTATAGTCATTCCAATTTTCTCGGTATTTCTTCCTTCCCTTCTCTCTCCAACCATGCCCTATGCTCTATCTCCCTGCTCTCCTTCAAATTCTTGGCCTCTGCCTTTACTCATTGTTATTGCATGCATATGTGTGTTTGCATTCACTTACATATTTCTAAATATAACCCTGTCTGTTCCTTGTAGATAACAGATGGATGGGTTTTTGTTTCTATATCCATTAAACCAGTCTGAGTCTTACGAATAGGGAACTGAAGCCATTGATATTTAAAGTTATTATTGAAATGTGCGTGTGTTCATTGAAGTCATAGTGGTGATTTTTGTCAGTGTTGTTTGGGTTCTCAGTGATAAATTGTGTTTGGATAATTATGGTCCTTCTGCTTATTTCTAGTCTCTTTGTGTACTCATTCTTGTCTTAAGCCTTAAATATTGGTTCTTGTACTTTCCTTAGTTTGGTTTGTTGGATATAAATTATTGAAGTTGCTTATATTGTGGGAAGTTTTTATTTCTCCTTCAGTTATGGCAGATAATTTTACTTGGTGTATTAGTACAGAGTGACTCTCATAGTCTTTTAGAAATTGAAACTCATTGCCGCAGGTCGTTTTGAATTTCAAATTCTCCATTGAGAAATCAGCTGTTATCTAATGGGTTTTACACTATGTGTGACTTGCATTTTTCTTCTTTTGAGCCTTTCAGTTCTCCTCTTCTGTTCTGTACCCTTGGGTATTAACACAGTAGGCTAGAGGGTTTCTCTTCTCTGATTTTGTCTGTTTAATGTCCTGTATGCATCTTAAATCTATAAGGATATGTCTTTGCTTCATTTGGAAAGTCTGGCCAATGCCACTGGCTTGGGATTCCTCTCCTCACCTTTGCCCACAATTCAAGTTTATCTTGTTCAAGATATCCCACATTTCCTGTGTGTTCTTTTCCAATACTTTTTAAAAAAATTGTCATATTTCTTGCTGGTTTGTTCTATATTCTCTACTTTATCTTCAAGTCCTGATAGTTCATCTTCTGCCTGTGTCATTCCCAGGGCCTGCCCTCAACTGTGGTTTATATATACCATGCGATTCTGTTGGAGAACAGATTTTTCTTTATTTGCAAGCAGTTGTCAGATAGAAAGAGCTTCTTGGTTAGAGATAGGAGTCTGTGTCTGCTTCCCCCTCTCAGCACTGAGATTCTGTGCTCTCAGGCCCTGTGCGTGCTGCCCCAGTCTCTGTGAGTCCATATGTGCATCAGCCCTGCTGTGTTGTAAGCAGTGTTTCCTCTGTCCTCTCTGACTCTAACCATCATCCAAGCTCTTCTTCTTCAAAGCTCCCTGAGAGGTGGGGTTTTAGGAAGACATTCCATTTAGGACTGAGTGTTCTAAAGCCTCTTTTTCTTCCCATTGTCCGGTTGTGGAACTCTGAATTCATTCTCATCGACTATAGGAGGAAGCTTATCTGATAATGACTGAACAAGACACTGACCTATGAATACAGCAGAATGCTCTCAGAGTCATTTATTACTATGTTCTTTTAGCAGAACAATAGTTAACTATGCTTTTTTCAAGTAGAATTCAAGTATTATTATGAAACTGAAAGAGGTATTGTGGAACTAGCACAAGTTCAAGTCAGAAAACTGTTACTCCATTCTATCAATTAATATTAAATAATGCATAAACATATAATAAAGACAGATAAGGGATTTCAATACCCACACACATATATGCATACACACACACACACACACACACACACACACACACACACACACACATTGTGCAACAGCCCATTAGGCACTTGAAAGCAGTAGTGTCCTGCTATCATCATTATATTGGAAATGTAAACATGGTAAGATAAAAAAATAAATAGACATAAATGTCTGTGCATCTGTTTCTGTTAATTTGATCATACCTCCAAAACTGTACCTCTACTACAGCAAACAAAAGCACTTAGGAGGCACATGGCCATGAGATAGCAACAGTAACTCATGATAGCACACACTAGTGGACACATCATCATTTGAATACACATGAAGCACTACACAAAACAACACAAGCAGACACATAAACTAGAGGCCTGCTGTATTACAGCTGATGCCTCCTTCATGTGGAGTCCAGTAATGTCGCGCGCCCAACGTCTCGCCAGCAACAAGAACGACGCCCGGCAACAGGATTCTTCTGCGAACAAACCTTTATTGTACAGCTCTCTTGATCAGGGACCCCGAGGGAGGAAAAGGCACTGCTTATATATGCTTAGGAGACTCGTGTCGCTACCCAATTGGTGCAAGCCCCAATGTCCAATTTGCATGCCCCGAGAGCGGGCTGTGACGTGCTTGGCTCATGTGCGCTGCGGGGTGGACAACAGCTGTGCCCTGCTGACTCACTCACAGGAAATCGGCGCCATCTTTGGGCGAGGTACAGGCGGCTACCAACACAGAAAGATGGAATTGGCTAGACATTCATTTCACACAGTTGAAGAAAGCACAGGATAATCACCTGCACTTTACTTCAAGAATCCCGGTACTACCCTTCTAGCTCACTATACAACTGATGAACTTGTAGAGAAAGATTTGCTACTTTTGAGAAGGCCCAAATGCCATACTCTTTTGACTTGAATTCAATTACTAGAATGAGCTAGGCAGAGAAGAGAATCTTGAACATACGGTCACTGTGAGAAAGGAACAGCCTCACCTCAGGAATAACTCATGACAGTGGAGGAAGAAGGAGGTAGGCTCAGGGCAGCTTCCCGGCCATATAAGTTATAGATGGGCATGACACAGGTAAGATAGTGAGGAAATGAAAGAAATTAGCAGACATAAATTTCACAGAAATGACAAACGACTTATGTGACAGGAATTGTCTAATGGTATTGAAGGACGTTTAACAAATGAATGAATGAAAAGAACATTGTGTCTACTAGGATAGGTTAAATAGCACAAAAACGTTATTTTCTGCAGCATTAGAGACATGAAAAGCTTCTTTTTAATTGGATAGAACTTTCTACGGAGTGAAAAGAATGTTCAATGTTTGTTGTTAAAAGAGCAATGGTTAAGAAGATTGTTGTGCCCGTTGCTAGAGTATTCTACAATCAAATCAAAATGGAAATGTCAGAGAAATAGATAGACTAGAGAAAGAAATCCCAGCGCATATTAAATTTTAATAGATGTTAAAAATCCTATTTCAATTCAGTGGAGGAAGGATGAATTATTAACAAGTGATAGGAGTGTGACTGATATTCGTGATGAAAAAGTAACATTTGGCCTTTATATTAGATCACCTACCAAAATACATCCCAGATGGATGAGAGACTTAAATGTAAATAACAACATCATAAAATTCTGAGTACAAAAAACCAAAACAGGGCAAGCTGCTTACCCTAGGGAAATTTTGTGATCCAGGTAGGAAACTGCAAACTATTTTAAAACAAATAAACAAGGTTGCTTATGTAGAAATAATTTTTTAATGATAAAAAATAAATCAATATGCAAACTCTGAACTGGAAGGAAATTGCAGCACTGCCCAAAAAAGAACAATTTTAATTATAAAGAGAAAAGGCTCTCGCAAATGAGCAGGAAAAGAGAAACAAGTGGCTAGGAAAATATGTCTAAGGTATAAATATGTAATTCAAGGGAAAGGTGTGTGTCAATGTGTCTGTAAATCCTCAGTTTCACCAGTGGCTAGGAGAAGTACAAATTAAAGTAGCAGTGAGATTTCCCCATACCTACCAAACTGACAAAACTGTCAAAGTTTCTATTGCTCGTTCCTGGTGAGGATTTAAGTTCACATCCACCAGTTCCTGATAAAACTGTGAGTTGTGATACCATTTGGTTAAGCAGTCTGGTAATAGCTTTTTAAAATCACACAAACCAGTTGACCCAGCAATTTCATAGAAGAAAACACATCCCATCTTAAAGAGATATGTGGTTCAGTCCATCAGAAAAGCAATGGACTAGTGATCTACCATCTTTGAAGAGCAGACACAGCCCATTGATCCATGTGATGGATCCCTTTCATCAGTGAGGTTGATGTCTGGCTCTGCTGGTGTGAGTTGGAAGTGCTGATGCTCATGCTGCAGGGTCACTCAGTGATGCCTACCAGTGGAAGCTACATTTCAAAGTCCTCTTGTAATTGGTCCAATTTCAAGGCATCTAGACCTCTTAAAGTGGGGCTGTAATAATGACAGACAAAAGACTCTCCTGGTAGTTTTGACCCACACAAAGGAGGGTGTGTAAGGATTTTCTTTGAAGTTTCTGTCAGGAAGGAGGATACAGAAAAGGATCCTTTTCCTGATGAGGAGAGAACAGTGCAAAAGGTTAGAAAAGTACCTGACTTGCTGCCTGTGATGATGTAGTGAGAAATTGTCCCTCATTTATTCATATACTGTAGCCAGTGCTGGTCACAGTGGCTTTATGTGACTTACTCAAACCAAGCAAGGAGAGGCTTGAACATGCTTAAATATATGGGCTTGTTATTTCTTGTTGCCTTTGGGACCATGAAATCGTCACAGTGTGGAGAATTTGGCTTAATGACTGGATAACAAAGATGTCTGTCCTAGTTATTGGTATAGCCATCAGATTAACCACCAAATACATGAACAAGGACATTGACCACTAGAGAGATA
This sequence comes from Rattus norvegicus, assembly GCF_021556685.1. Classification (NCBI taxonomy): domain Eukaryota; kingdom Metazoa; phylum Chordata; class Mammalia; order Rodentia; family Muridae; genus Rattus; species Rattus norvegicus. The sequence goes on along the minus strand of NC_141534.1, from coordinate 267,131,182 downwards.
CACTGTGTCCTAGTGAACTAGCTGAGATCATATTGACAACTAGAGTGACACGATGTGTCCTAGTCAACTAGCTGAGATCATGAGAACTGCCCAGGTTGATCTAGGCCAAATTGCCAAGTTTTTCAACTCCATAAATCTCAAGCTAACAACTAGACATTTCTTTTAACGTATGACTGGTTACATAGCCAAAATCGTTAGTGTGTGTGTGTGTGTGTGTGTGTGTGTGTGTGTGTGTACCGATGTTCATGCAAATGTGTGTATATGTCCATGTGAAAGCCAGGCATTTATGTCAGGAGATTTCCTCTTATTATCCAACTTTCTTTATAAGAGTAGGTCTCTCTATGCCAGGAACTCATGGATCTAATAAGACTATGTGGCCAGCAAGTCTCAAAAACTCTGTCTCCATCACTACCACACTTTATGTTGGGGATCTGAAGTAAGCATTGAAAACATTTTGCCAACTGAGGTATCCATCTCCTCAGCCTTCATAGCTAAGGCTGCTGTTGCTAAAGGGCTTGCAGGAGTTCATAACTGTATTATTTTATATACTCTTTTGTGTCTATTCTTTAGAGTGGGAGAGTTACATAACTGTAATCAAATATAACTCTATAGAAATTAGCGTGAATAAAGGTGTGGTATGCCAGGGAGGAAATCGTAAAGAACAGCAAAACCTTACACTGAACAATAAGAATCAGGTTGATTCAACCCTTCAAAGAAAATAAACACGCATCAAATGGACGTGCTGAGAAAGGTAGATGATTAGATGCTATGAACAATGGTGCTTCATTAGAATCAGGTCTAATTTTCTAATATCAAATTAAAGTAGTCCTAAAGTCATGTGGCCTGCTGGATGTAAAAATCAGGAGGCTTGGAGAAGCTGGATTGCTTTTGTAAAGATTCCAAGCAGTACCCAGTCAGCTTAATCTTGTGGTTGTGAGGTATAGCGTGGGGAGCACTGGTTTAGATATGAGATGTGCTGTGAGGAGATGCAGAGTCATGGCCACTGCAGATGAATCCAAATGAGCCCCACTGCCCAGCAAGGCAGAGATTGTGATAATGAGTGTCTCCTGATCTCCATTCCCACTACTCCACTGATGAAAAATGATTTGGTAGCCTTGCCCCCAATGGTTCCAGATTGCTTCAGAAGGGCTTTAGTAGGTGCTTTGGGTTGACATGGATAAAGACTGTGAGCAGAAAATATTATGTGTAATGACTTCAGACATAGGTGTCATGCTATGTTTTCGTCCTCAGCATATTTCTCAGTAAGAACCCCACTGCGCATTTATATCCATTAGGCCTCTCGAAGTACTAGCAATATGTCGTCTATTAAAACTGCACCACTGCTGTCCACTGAGGCATGTGCAAATCCTTCTGTAGGTGAGAGAGGTTAGACCAGCCTCCATATGTCAGTGGACCTAAGTACAGCCTCCTCTGACAACCTGGCCTGGAAATCTGTCACTGGAAAGGATTCACTTCCATCCTTTAAGAGATTGCTGTGGGAATTTTGGTGGCAAGTCCCACAGTGCTACTGTGCGCTGCCCAGCCCAGATGAGAGCTTTCCTGTACTCCCTATGACTGTCCTCAATGTTCTCCTCCCTGTGGCTGTCCTCACTGTGCATGAATAGCCTCTTGTGTTTTCACCAGCGTCCCTGCCCTGCACTTCCTAGAGAGCTCCGTGAAGTCTAAGCCACCCAGCATTACAAACAGAGGCACTCATGTCGCTAAATCAATTTCCTCTGTGTTTGCTGGCCTAAACGTTTCTCTGAAGGAGAATGAAAGAGGACGGAGCTAGACTTTAATTTTTTGGAAATGTATGCCATGTCTCCCTCAAAATCTAATTTTCTAGATTAATGAATCATATCGGATACTGTAAATTAGAAATTACCCCCACTGCAAGGAAGGAATCGTGAATAAGTTGAAGTCACTTATTGAAAAATTGAAAAAGACATCGTGGTCTCCACATGTCACACACTCTTGAGCATAGCTTTGCGATTTCTATGCCCAGTGAACTGAACTGGTTCTTTGCAAGCAAAAAGTCTTCCTTGTATTTTTGTTCTCCCTGGTTCCAAAAAGGGCAATGGCTTCCCCTTTATCCTGGTTCTTGGAAACTTAGAAAGGATGTACACTTGAGAGAGACACTGAAATATCAAATGTTCAACACAGCAGCCTATTGACAAAATGGTGATGTCATTTTATATTACAGTAAAACTATTGGCATAGCACAAGTACACCTGGGAAGTCATTGATGTATCTGTGTCTCAAAAGCACTGATGGGGAGTCTGACTGTGGAATACCCCGGATGGAGTTCTGTGAACTTCATGAGTATCCAGGCAAACAGCAGCTCAACAGTTGGTTGGTGAGCTTTTCCTGTGCAGCCCTCTCCTTTACAGACTGCAAAGGAGGCTTTAACCAGCTATGGGGCAGCAGAATAAGCGTTCTCTGGCTCTCATGAAGCCACTGTTTCCCTGTCCTGGAGGGTCAAGGTCAAGCTTTCAGGGGATCCCAAATCCGTTGTGATGTGTGTGTGGTCATTGTGATGATAAAATGAAAAACCAAAGGATCTGAAAGCCATTGGTGAACTACAAATCACTACAATGGGAACTTGAGGGATTCTGGGGGCCAGGGGGATGGAATTGGTTTCCTCTGAGTCCCACAGTTTAGGGCCTGACAGTGTACCAGAGTATTTGGACATGGTTTCTAATCCTTGCATTAGTTCATGGAGATTAATATTTTTATGATTTGATTCTCTCTAACATGTTTGTTAACTGTTCTAAATAATGTGAACACCTTGTAGCATGAAAATATACCTGCGGAGAACATAAGGCTTTCTCCCATGTTTTTATTTCAACCTTGTATGTTTCTAGATTTCTCTGTGTTGGTAGATGAGTCCACATCGATGTTAACAGCTACATGTTATCCTGCTATTAGAGTAGAGCACTGATTATCTGGACAGACAGGCAGCTTATTTTTCCCACTTCGCAGTTGCATACGTTGGTGCCTATACTAATTATCTCGTATATAAACAGTCAACACTGTACCCCGGATTCCGTGTAAGCAGCTTGTATTCTGTCAGTGCTGTAGGAATAGGAGCCTGGAAGGTGGATTCCCGCAATGTCTCTGGCATCCTTGACAGGAATACCCTTGCTTGCAGAAATTACTTCAACGGCATGAATAGAGGCAGCCACAGGCTTCAGCAATGACAGCCATAGCAGAAAGAGAAGAGGCTAGGAATATAGGCTTCTGGTTCATGGCAAGGGATGGCCCTCAAATAGCAAGGACCCCAGTAGCATATAAATGTGTCTTCTAGGACAACTTTGCTCTGAGGACCTAAATGCAGTAGTAACTTCCTGTACATGGTATGAATAGTTTTACCTCTTTCCTCTTTAACCTATTAACCTTGAGTACTCTTGTATTAAATACCTTCTGCTTCGTAGAAATAGACTAATTCTTATTTTCTTATTAGATCATAATGACACACTTCATGATATATTCCTGGTTATGACACACACACACACACACACACACACACACACACACACACACACACACACAGAGGACTGTCTTATGTTCACACCTTTAAAAACAGGAACAATATCTTAGAATATGAATGTGATAAATACTTTATTTATCACATGGAAATCAAATATAAATAAATAAACAAATAAATAGTTAAATGTTCCAGAAAACTACAGAATCCTGGTGGCTTAATATGGTGTTCAGATTTATTCTTCCAAGACATTATAGCCCAGTGGGACCAAGAGCAGCACACTGTGTGATAATTCAGTTAGACTGTTTTATTTTGTAATTTTTTTTTCTGTATAAGCAGAAAACATATCCTCTTTCTTCCTTAATGGGTACATCAAATCATTTTTGAAAGAATCCAGTCTCTCTGACAGCCAAATCCCTGAACATATGGCTGTGTTAGGAAAAATATCTTTGGTCAAATGGTTGAAACAGGGTAGGTGCTGGCAGGGGTATCATCCTTTGATATTCCTTGTGTTGTGTTTGTAGCTCTCAGATTTTATTCCAATCAGTGGCAGATATGAGCATAGTCATTCTATACCAAGCCCTTCATCTGGGGGAGAATGAGCACAGGAGATAGTGCGAGGGGAGGGGCTGTGGGACTGACAAGTGTCCACGAATTATTTATCACTGTTATAGATCGGCACAGAGCACCATCCTGTTGGCTTCTCACTTTTAAATGGGCAGGGAAGAAGGCCAAGGCTGTTTTTCATTATCTCCTGAGAGAATGTGAGTCTGTGGTGTTTGTATTTTTATTAACTCGGAGAGTTTTGTTTCATCTCTTTCTAGATGATTCCAGAGGAAATCAGACTCTGTACATCTCATGTTATGCTTGGGATTGCTGGCAGATTCTTAATCATTCACGAGGATGGTAAGAAATACTGAAACCAAATAGAAAATTAAAAAGAAAGAAAACACCAGAGTGAGAAGAGAGTAGAAGATAAATCTCCATTGTTGTGTTTAACTTCATTGTCAAGTAGACGAGACTATAATCATCGTTGAGGATCCATACTTGTGAGTGTATCTCTGGAGTCTCTCCAACTAGGTTCAACTGCAGAGGAAGACTCAAGCTGAATGTGGGTAGCACCACTCCATGCACTGTAATCCTGGGCTGTAGAAAAATAAAGAAAAAGAAAGGTAGCTGGGCACCAGCATTTGTTTCATTTCCTGCCTGAGTAGACTGAGACCTGCCACCTCATGCTCCTGACACCACACCTAGAGCCACACTCATGTCCTGTCTGTGATGGGCTGTACCACAACCATGAGTCCAAACAAATACAATCTGACTGAAGTTGCCACGTATTGGGTCAAAGCAGTGAGCAAATTAACAAATGGATCCAGGTTCATTGGTACCCTAGAAAATCATGAATTGGAAAATCAGACCCAATCAATAATGGTGGCAGCATTAAAAATTTTCCAGGAGAAAATTTGCCTTCAAATAAAGTGTAATTTCCTCACTTCCAGGTATAACTTGAACATCAAAGAATATCAAAGGCCTCTTGATCTTTAAGATGATTATTTGACTATTGTGAATCTGTGTAGCTCTGAGTATGTACCAGAGATTTTCAGAATAGTCATTCTGTATTCTGACAGCCAGACTAAGGGGAAAAAGGAGACCAGACTAATGCTGATTCTTTGCACACTTAGTGAATTGGGTAGTGAGCAGCTGCAGATTTAGGAGATGCCATGTGGTCAATGATAGCTGGTCTTCAACTTCTAATGATTCAGTGGTTCCCCAGAGTGATCCCTGGACACAACTCTTGTTATACTCAGTGTGGCATAGCTCCTTGTAGTCTTAGGTAGAGAGAAAAAATTGGAAGAAGGGTAGACCAGAGAGACTGTGAGTAAGTGACAGACAGAGAGAGCAAGAGCTAGTGAGCAAGAGAGAGAGAGAGAGAAAGAGAGAGAGAGATACAGAGAGAGAGATACAGAGACAGAGATACAGAGAGAGACAGAGAGAGAGAGAGAGATACAGAGACAGAGATACAGAGACAGAGATACAGAGAGAGACAGAGAGAGACAGAGAGAGAGAGAGAGAGAGAGACAGAGAGAGAGAGAGAGAGAGAGAGAGAGAGACAGAGAGAGAGAGAGAGAGAGAGTTGTTATGGGTGAAACTAACATGATACTTCCTTCAATCAGCTTTCTGTTATTTTTGGTTTCTCATCATTCTTAAAGTATACAAATATCTTACAGACTCAAAAAACCATTTGTCATTTCTCCTTCATTTTTCCCTCCCCACTGCCTAATTTCAGGGACTTGAACTGCAAAGGTGCTGTTAAGAGTCTACAAATCTTTTCAGTGTTGAGTTAGGACGCATTTGGGGAGTCTTTTATAAAGAACAACACTTCCTAAGGTCAGTGGTCCAGTATCTTTGATAGCACAGATGTGTTCTGATCCTAGCAGTTCAGCTGAGAAGTGAAGAAGTGTAAAGTAGAGGCAATTGGTGGTAAAATAATGTTGGGATAAAGAGTAGATGCCCTGGCATCATCCAAGCCCTGTCTAAACCCAAGCTTCACTGCTTAGGGACTATGAACTGTTTGCTCTTCAGTTTATAACTTTACTTCAGGGAGTCCTCTCAGTGGACTGTACACTTCAGTGAGATTTTCTCAGTGGTGCTTAAGTGAGGAAGCCTTTATAACAATGTACTTGTTTTGACTCAGTTCTCATCTTCATTTCCTAAAATTCCACAGCTCAGTCTGCAGCCTAGAATCCCAGCGTGAGAGCAATAAACACACAAGGCATCTTCAGCATAGCACTTGGCCCATGAGCTGTAGGTCATTCAAGTTACATGGGATAATCACAAAAACAGGGTCATTCACTGCAGAATGAAATAAGGCCCTGAACGCAGCAGACAGGAATGGCCTTTCATGGGCTGAAGCCCAGTCATGTTTCAGAAAAGTGTTTATTGATTGTTACACAAAAGTTATTTTTAGAGTAAAAAAGTTCCCTATACCAAAGCCCAAGTCAAATTTACATGTTTCTTTAAGGACCACCTCATCCATGCAATTTCAGGCCTTATTGTGTACTGTTTGTAGTCCTCAATAATGCAAAATGTTCCCAGTTTTCCAGGACCATCCTGTGACTAAAGTCATGTAAAGGCTGTAAAACTCCCCCCAAAACAAAAATCCAACATTTCTAGTATCAAGAAAACAATCATAGTCTTCTACAATGATTTCCTCAAGGTCTAAGTACTTCTAGAAAAGCACTACTTCACTCTGTGTGCACTCTGGTGAGAGGAATAACCATCAAACAGTCATGCATATTGTATCATATATCATATATACCATCTACCATCTATCATCATATATCATCATGTATGATATAATATATATCACATATAGCATATCACATATCATCATACATCATACTTCACATTTTATATTTTATATTTCATATTTTTCATTTTGTATTTTGTATTTCATATTATATATTATGCATATTATGTATGTTTTCCTGGATTTTTACCCCCAAATTATATAACAGTTCTTGACAGTCTTCATTTAAATATTGACAAGTTGACATGAGAGATGTAATCAATATTCAACCCAAGATTAAGGATCATGATAGATGCATTCTAGAGACCAACCCTCCCTGCAATAGATATGGAACAAGACACAAAATGTCTCTGTGGGTTATCGTGCATGTATTTTGACTTTGTGGAGAGCCTAGAGAACTTTATGAAAAACAACCATGCTGCGTCCTGTTAACTGCAAGTTTCAGTGGTACAGATAGGCCATGGGTAGATTCTGACACACCAGAGTAAGAAACACAAGTGAGAGCCAGGAGTCTTCAGGTGAGGTACTTGCTCCCTGAAGTTTCTGGTTTCTTTGGAGACTCAGTTGTAGCATGTGATGTTTTTCTGAAACTGTCTTATGAGAGGATATTTTTGGTGAAGCAGACACGTCTTGCTGAACACAGACACATGGTATTTTTCTGGAAACTTCCTGGGAAAAGGGCATGTGCTATTTTGCCAGAGTAGATGTTAGATAGAACATGTGATGTTTGAAAGAGTATAAATATCACCCAACAGACAATAGATAATGCTTGGTGGTATTGGTTCGCCTTGCCACCCTTTACTGCCCATCATTTGTCATGCCTTCTTAGAGAGAAAAGCACCAAAGAACTTCTGTTGGTATCCTAGCTGGAAGCTTCTTGCCTCTTCCATGAACTAAAGCCTATTGGCAGAGCCTCACAGTTACTTCTGGATCAAACTGCCATTCCTGATTTGTGAATGGTGTTTGCAAGTAGATCGAGTTAAAGCTGCTGAATCATGTAAATTGAACTGCTGATATCCCAACGATGCAGATTGTATTTGCTGCAAAGAATCCTCTGCTCTATTAACCTTTCCTTTCTACTAACCCTGTTGGGTGTTGGGCTAGAAGGAAGACTAAAGCATTTAAGTGCACTTATTAAAGTTAGTTTTGGAAAATGTAAGCCTATAACTCCTCATAGAAGAAACGAAATCAATGGAAACTTGAACATAGAAAAGCTTTGGGGCCAGGTATGGAACCTGCTTAGCTCATTTTCTTTTCTCAGCCTTGTCTCAGTTCTCAGGAAGCCTGAAAAGTGAAGAAGTTAAACTGTGAAACCAGAAGATATACACATACATAGACACATACACATATACATACACCTGTATGGTTTTTTAACAAATGACAGAGTGTTTTCTTATACAAGAACCATTCAGGGACTAACTATTCATGGTAAGGATGCTTTGGAGAGTTTCTTTAAGTAAAATGTGGTTGATTTGTATTTGAGTCGAGAATTTCTGTGAAATCTACACAATTTCTTTCCCTAGTGAAGTTAATAACAATGTTACCTTATCTGTAGGCCAAATGCAGACCCCTACCATGGTCTACCACAGTTTACTGGCTGATTTCTCAGGATAGATACAGCCTTGTGATTTTTAACTAATACTTTACTTTCAGTGTGTATAACTGTTTCCTTTCTCACTAAAGCCCCACTTAGCAAAACCCCCCATCCAGAAACAGCAAGTGAGATGAGTTATCACCTTCATTTCTGCAAAATCTCTGAATTGTCCTGGAAACACTAGATATAAGGCTATAAAATTCAGGACCTGACTCTCTTTACTATTAAAAGGAAGAATAAAATCTTTTAAGAATATAGTATTAGTCAAGATGTAAAGCAGTACATTTTCTATTGGCAAAAATCTTGTGGCTCTCTGGAGACTTTGCCATGGAGGACAGGATGTGATGATAGACAGGATGTGAAGATAGATAGGATGTGATGGTAGACAGGATGTAACAGTGGAATGAGGTAAGACTTGACCTGAGTCTTAACTACTGGGAGACTCCTGTGAATGAGACATGAGACCAGAGATTGATGCAAAGGCAAGAGGTTTATTATTCCAGCAAGCTGGGGGTCAGCCTACATCAGAAGGAGAGGCAACCCTGAACTATCCATTAGTACAGTTTTTATATATTTTATAAAGGGCTGGTTACAGCGATGGTGATTGGACATACAAGCTTTGGTGGACTCAAATGACCTTAAGGTTGCTGCTGACTCAGGCAGAACTGGCGTCCCTTATCTGTATTCCTGGTGCTGCTGTTAGATAAGGTTGGGACAGCCCTTCCTTAGAGGAAAGGGCTGCCTGGTGTCATGAGGACATTCCAGGAATTGTGGACAGATAAGATTGGGACATTCCTTCTTGGATGGGAGGGGCTCTTTGGCGCCCTGAGGCTGGAGGAAAATTACTAGCCCTTTTCTTTCCATGTGAAAGTAGACAGGATGTGACGGTAGACAGGATGCAATAGTAGAATGATGTGATCATAGACAGGATGCAATAGTAGAATGATGTGATGATAGAATGATATGATGGTAGACAGGATGCAATAGTAGAATGATGTGATGGTAGAATGATGTGGTGCTAGACAGACCATGATGGTAGACATCATGTGATGATAGATGAGATGTGATTGTAGATGGAATGTGATCACAGAATGATGTGATGGTCCACTGTATGTGATGAATGGTAGAAGGGATGTAATATTACCTACCTTTCCCTTTCCTAGAGAACAGAGCAGCATCAGTGAGGAAGCCAACCTGACATCAACTTTATTCAGGACTCTGTTTGGGTAGCTATAGCACAACCTAGTTTTACACTTTGGTAGATAATAAAGAAATTTGATAATCAGTACTGGTTATACCTTACCAATCACCAGACAGTGACATGATGCAGGACCTTTTGCTAGAAGGATATTCGCTGCTTCATGCCACCTGTAACTATTCTTATAAGGTTTCCTTTTCACTTAATACTCACAGAATTTCAAATTGTGAAACTTCCAGGGTAGGTGGCACCAAGCTGAACATTTGACAGTATCTTAGAATTATCCACAGAGGAATATTTATGCCACTGTAAATGACAAATGCTAAAATCAAAGCTTTTTCTTGTGTATGTGTATGCATATGTGTCTGTGTGTATGCATGTGTGTGTTCACACATACATGTGTGTCTGCGTGTGTATGAACAGTGATGGAAGGACAGTGACTGGAGCATGAGTTATTCTGCAAAACTAGTTTTTTTACTTGTTTGCTTTTTGTTTTTGTTTTTATATCATTAGGACAAGAAGGGCTTACAAGGCATTATACATACTTTTGTCCATTTCGTGAGAAAGCTAGGTATCTATATTAATTATTGAGTGGTTGAAAATTTTCTAGATATATCTACCTTGTGCATGAAGACAGGTCAAAGACACAAGTCTATTGGTGATATTTCTTACTAATGGGCTGAGCTTTCTTCTCCAGTCTTTGGCTGATGATATTGAGGTTTGATACAGTGATATTGATACTCCCTGTTCACTGCAAGAGAAAAAAATCAGAGGACTTTTCCAGGCAGAGAGAAGTACTTATGGCTAACTGGGAAAGTGACCTCACATCCAGAAAGGAGATTAAAATGAAAAAGTCCACCAGCACTCCACCATGAGCTCAATGCCTCTCTGTTACATAAACATCAATTAAAATACTTATTCTTAAATTATTATTCTCATCCACTTTTTATCCAAAAAAGCATTAACAATTTGCAATTCCATCTCAGAACTATTATCTCTGAGATGATATTAATTACAATGGTGCCAGTTGGGTACAATTCTCCCTAAACTAACAGCCACACCAGCCTACCCCCATTCCCATGCTCTTGAGCCTGGATCTTGCTCTTTTCTTTCTCAGAGCATTTGTGTTCTTGCTTACTTAACATTTAAATTATTTCAATGTCCTATTTCTCATCTCTCTGATGAGCGTAAAGCTCCAGAGTGCCTGAGTCTTGGAATGTTGGAGTTCCATGCCTAGAAGAATTTATACATGGCTTAAATGTTCATCACATGTATTTTAATGAATTTCATTCCTATGGTGTGAACTGGGGGACCTTGTACTTTGGCCATTTTTTCCCCTCTGTGTTCACTTGAAAATAGGTGTGCATGGAGAGAACAATAAAGACAGAAGAAATATGCCTCTGCTGCTGTGTGAATAGCTTAGCTTCCATGTTGTGGAAACTACTACAGAAATAATCTATTTGTGATTAAAGATATTGGGAACTTCAAACAGGTCCAGAGAGCATAGCACTACTGGAATTTCCATTGCATCTCTGCCATGCACTGGAGCCCCACATTATCTCAAGGACTTAATGGTCACCAATGGTTCGTGTGTGCCAAGATCTGATCTGGACAATGATGAAGCATTCACTTTATTTTAATTCTAAGAAACCCCCAAAGTGTATGATGTTGCATATACTTTGTATGATGTTGGGCTTCCAGGTATTCAAAGTGTTCTAAGAAGAGGAGATCAGGAGGTGGTGAGCGCTCTCTTAGAGGTGGGACTGACTAGGATGTATGTTGTAAGGGAGATGGAAACAGATGTCTTGCCAGGCCTGGATAGAGCATCAGTGAAGGGCCAAAAGAAATTATTCCTCCCAAGTCTAGCTTGGTAAAACAGTGAGTTTACGGGTGTCACTCACAGGAGCATGACCAATATTTCTTAGCATGTGTAACTGAATGACAGCTGGTAGTGTCAAAAATTCCCAGCTCTGCATGTACAGTAACTCATGAAAGCTGCATTCTTAGAGTTATTTGTCCTACTTGCTGGCAGCTTCATGGAAGAGTCTCCTCTCATTAATGGAATTGAATCAAAGAGTCAGAGATAAATCCACACACCTATGGACACTTGACTTTTGACAAAGAAGGAAAAATGTATATAGCATTGGGGAAAGGCCATGTGAATTTTTAACACTTTCAGAGCTTCTAAGACCAACAGCCAGCTTCCTGAATACTAAGAACTTTCTCCCTCCCTTCCTTTCTCCCTCCCTTCCTTTTTCCCTCCCTTCCTTTTTCCCTCCCTCCCTTTCTCCCTCCCTTCCTTTCTCCATCCCTTCCTTTCTCTCTCTTCAAGAAGAAAGTTTTAATCTGGAGGCAATAGTTGAGCTCCTCTGAGTCCAATTCACAATCATACCAGAATGGCTCAGCCTTGCTGCAAGACTGTGGGAACTGAGGGATTTAGCACATCCTGGCATGATAAACATGGCACTAGCAATTGTCTCCCTTCCTCCATTCCCTTTTTCTGGCTAAAACCCCTTAGATTATATTCTTAATGCTTAGCCACCAAGATCTATTCCCCTTATTTGGCCATCCCCTACCACTTCAAGGCTGACCACCAAGGTCCAGTTCTCAAAGTATAAAAGTCCAGCAGTCAAAAGCCCACTTTCGACTCCCTAATTAACATGCCCAATCAAAAGTAAATTCCTCACTATAACACAGAGTTTTTCCTTTATAAACTGCAATTGTCCTATGGGCCATGTCTCCTCTCCATCCAGAGGCTGTCCTTTCTCCCCCCAACCCCCAACCTTCAGCCCAGGATAAATATCCCTTCTACTCTTTCTTAATTCTCCTCTCTCCTCCTTTTTCCTCAGTCTCCTTTCTTCATCTCTCATTCCCTGTTCTTTGACTCTCTGGAGCAAATAAATCTTCTCTGTGCTCAGAACTTAATCTTATGGTGTCTTGTGCTGCCTTCAAGACCCTTTCAGACACCAGGTTTCACTCTTTTTGGTTAATGCACCCTGGGAAGGAAGATGAGACTGCAGTTATTTCAAGGGTTGTATAAAGGAATTGAAATTGCCTGTATAGAATTGCTTATCCCAGTACTGGCAATCATTAAAGGATCTCCCTTCCTGTGTTTCTTAGCAGTAAGTAGAAAGCTGAAGCTTTCAGTATAGAATACTCGAGGACCTTAGGCTGGAAAGCATCTAAACATGTGTCAGGTCTCCACACTCTTCATGTGTTGGGCCTCTGTGTACTCATGGATCCCTAGAAATATGCTGGCCCTTTTCAGGGACAAGTACTAAATTTGACCAGGAAGTCAACCCATATTCAATGTGAACATGACTTCAGACTCATATTTGGAGAGACACAAACACAGTAATGAAGCCATCATGTTTTCAAAATAAACTTTACAAATTTATAAATGAAGCACAAAGAAATTAAGTAAAATAAGTTTATGTGGATGAAAAATATGAAAACTTAACCATGCTCCGTAGAATGTTAAACACTTTTCTATTTGACACGTTCTTTTTTGCATTATTTATGTATTTATTTATTCAGTTTATATCTCAATATCAGCCTCCCTCCTCCCAGTACGTACTCTCAGATATCCTCTCTGCATCCTACATCCCCTTCTCCTCTGAGAAAGGGAATCCCCCCGGTATCAACCCTCCATAAACACACACACACACACACACACACACACACACACACACACACACACACACACATATCAAGTCGCTGTAGGGTTAGGCATATCTTCTAACACTGAGTCAGAACAAGACAGCCCAGGTAGGAGAACTGGATCTATGGGCAGGCAACAGATTCAGACAACCCCTGATCCTGTTGTTGGAGAATCCACATAAAGACCAAGCTACACATGTGCTACATATGTGCAAGGGCCTAGGTCCACACATTATTGCTTTTTGTTTGGTGTTTCTGTCTCTGGAAGCCTCCACAGGTCCAGGTTAGTTGACTCTGTTGGTCTTCCTGTGGAGTCCCTGTCTTCATGTCCATCAATCTTCCTCAGGACTCCCTGAGTTCTATATAATGTTTGACTGTGAGTCTCTGTATCTCTTTCCATTGGAAATTAGGACAATTATGCTAGGCTCCTGTCTGCAAGTATAAGAAAAGTATCATTAATAGAGTCAGGGATTGGTTCTTGCCCATGGCATGGGTCTCAATTTGGGCCAGTCACTGGTTGGCTATTCCCTCCATCTTTGCTCTATCTTTGTTCCTGCACAACTTGAAGGCAGAACACATTTTCGGTCAAAGATTTTGTGGGTGGGTTGCTGTACTTATTCCTTCACTGGAGTCCTGACTGACTACAGGAAGTGGCCACTTCAGGATTCATATCTGCCACTGCTAGGAGTTTCAGCCAGATATGCTGCTTAGACACTCTGCTCCCCATCCCAGATGATGTCACATCCTAGACATGCTTCTCCACTGCTGATTTCCATTTTCTCTGCCCCATTCTTCCTATACCTGAAAACCCTACCCTACTCCCCTTCCCTTCCCCTGTTCCACCCAGTTCCCTCCCTCCGTCCACCTCCAGTATCTATTTTATTTTCCTTTCTGAGAAAGATTCAACCATTCTACCTTGGGATCTCCTTGTTATTTGGTTTCTTTGAGCCTGTGAATTGTATCCACATGGTTATTTTATACTTTATGGGTAATATCCACTTATAAGTGAATATATACCATGCATGTTCTTTTGGGTCTGGGTTACCTCACTCAGGATATTTTCTATTTCTACCCATTTGCCTGCAAAATTCATGACATCCTTGTTTTTTAATAGCTGAGTAGTATTCCACTGTGTACATGAACCATATTTTTGTTATCTATTCTTTAGTTAAGGGACATCTAAGTTGTTTCCAGTTTCTGACTAATATAAATAAAGCTACTATGAACATAGTTGAGCAACTGTCTTGGTGGAGCATAATTTGGGTATATGCCCAGGAGTGGGATAGCTATCTCATGAGATAGGACTATTTCCAGTTTTCTAAGAAACCAAGAAGTTGATTTCCAGAGTGATGTACAAGATTTTACTTCCACCAGCAATTAGGAGTGTTTTCCATGCTCTATTCATCAGCATGTGGTATCTATTGAGTTTTTGATCTTAGTCATTATGATGGGTGTCAGATAGAATCACACAGAGAAGTTAGGGATGAAATACCCTTTACAATAGCTGCAAATAATACAAAATATCTTGGTATAATTCTAACCCAGCAAGTGAAAGATCTGTCTGACAAGAACTTTAAGTCCCTGAAGCAAGAAACTGAAGAAGATATCAGAAGATGGAAAGATCTCCCATGCTCATGAGTTGGTAGGATTAACATAGTAAAATTGTCATATTAGCAGATGCAATTTATAGATTCAAGGCAATTCCAATCAAAATTCCACCAATTTTTTTGACAGACCTTGAAAGAACTATTCTCAACTTCACACTGAAAAACAAAAAACCCAGGATAACTAAAACAATCCTGAACAATAAAAGAACTTTGGAAGGTATCACCATCACTGATATCAAGCTGTACTACAGAGCATTAGTAATAAAACTTCCTGGTGTTAGTATAGGAGCAGACAATTTGATTAATGGAATTGAATCAAAAAGTCAGAGATAAATCCACACACCTATGGGCACTTAATTTTTGAAAAAGAAGGCAAAAATCATATAATGAAAAAGTAAGAGCATCTTCAAAAATGGTGCTGGTCTAACTGAATGTCTGCATGTAGAAGAATGCAAGTAGGATGATATTTGTCACACTGCACAAAACTCAAGTGCAAGTGGATCAATGTTGCAATAAAATTAAAATAAAAGGTTTCTTTTACATCACACTAGAGCCAGCACCATAGAGCCACATTGCATCTGTGAGATATTTTCATCTCAGTCAACAAAATGTCTCACCCACTAAGCTTGATCCCATATCACACTGCCAATGGCTACTCTCTGAGCTGGGCAACAATCTCTCTACCCATCTAGTTCCCAAGGCAGGTTGCCACCATACAGATATACACACCCGTATTCTGTGGCAGCCCAGTGTGTCCAGCTACCACACACTCTCTTAAACTCAATTAAATCGCCACATGAAAGAACGCACAACACAATAGCCTCTGTTCCAATGATAAGATGTAATTGCCCACCTAGGTAAGATACAGTTTGTTCATCTAGATACACAAAATCCTGTATGCATCCATCCCTTAAGAATAATCATAAAAACTTGTAAATGTGCAGAGAGAAATCTTAACATCCACCTCCGTGTTCTCTAGGCTGCCTCTCCTTACTCCAGTCTCCTCCCCCTCTCTGAAACTTTTCTCCCACCTATCCTTCCTTCTCATCCAATGACAGACCTTGTTATATCCTGTACCTGCCTTCACCTATATAATGATATCAACCTACAGATCAAAGACTCAATGTAAAACCAAATACACTAAATCTAATGGAACAGAAAATGTGGGAAAGCCTTGAACTCATTGGTATAAGAGACAATTTCCTCAAGAGAATACCGATGACTCAGGCACTAAGATCAATGTCATTAGTCATCAGGGAAATGCAAATCTAAATGACTTTGACATGTTCTTAATACGAAGGTCAGGAGTGGAGCCTGGAATTGAATTTGACATATTTTCATGCTCACAAGTTCGGAGATTTTAGACTTGTGCCTCATTTTACATTGACCAATAAATTACTAATAGAATTAATTAGAGTCTTCAAGATGTGAACTTCCAGTGGTCATCTCAAGAGAAGAAGTAGTTAGTGGAGTACTACCCAAACTAAAGTCTTCGACAGGAGCTGGGTGTATTAATAGCTATGCTCATTACAGCTAGCACAAAAGTTTACTCTTAATGACTGTTGAATAAATGCTTTTGGTTGACCCATCAGTGATCCTGGTCCTTGAGAGAATCCAGGAAAGGGTTAACTCCATACTTACAGAAACTAAATACTAGGAAATGATAGAGATGGAGAAATCCTTAAAGCATACCAACTACTTTGCCTTTTGATGTTGATTATCAGTGACAAGAGCCTCTTATTTTGTACAACTTGACACTAAAACTTTCCTAGTTACTTTCAATCTGTTCCTGGCTCTACCCCGTACCAAGGCTCAAGCTGTGCTTCATGCTCTGTGGCCCTTTCAGGAGCATACTGTGTTGCCATTTGTCCCTACCCAGGTGCATCTGTCTAGGCAGTGGCATGTAGCCTCTGCTAGTGACACATTTGTCTTTGTTCTGTACCTTTATCTAATAACCAATTCTTCTTCATCCTGTCAGAGAGAAGATAGACTAGGTCCAATCACACCATTTGTCACAATCAGGACACCGTGTGCTAAGAAGGGTACATTATTGCATTATCTAAACTAAGTGTCTGTGCAAATCATTTTGACAATAAGAAGATACTATGACTTACCAGTAAGGACATTACTGCAAATGCAAATGCACTCTAAATTATGAATTAAGAATAACAAAGTTAGCCCTGTTTAGGCTCACAATAGCTTCCTTAAGCCTTCTTCAAAGTCTCCCAATTATGACAGCTGGTCCTGCTTCAAGCCTCCTTTGTTTATGTTCTCACTCACCCAGGGCAGAGGGTAGGTACAGTTTTGTCCAACACCATTACACAGTGGCCACTATGGATGACCAATTGTTATAAGTGGATTCCTCTTTTCCTTACCTTTGCCGCCAACTTGAAGGAGATATAGAGACGCTAGGTAAATCCTACTTTCAGTTCTGGGTTCTGAACACAATACATTGGATCTTTGACATAGAAGATGCATTTCTCATCTTTTTTCTCGACATCCTGATGAAGCAGAAAAAGAAAGAATCTTATGTATGGACCCCTGGTAGCTGCAAGAGGTACACTACACTCATTTACTACTGATGTGGACTAGAAAGAAGCCTGCCAATGGCCTGGCTTTTATATTTTCCAATGAATTCATTTAATTTGATGATACATGACCACACATGACATTGAAATAATTTTAAAGAACTTTTAAAAAAATTAAGTTTATAGTGACCAAATGCTATGTCATCTTTCTTCTAGATCCATGAAGGTTAGTTCCAAGACCACGTCAGAATCTTTTTAAACCTACACAGTTAGTTTCCTTACGGAATGGTATACCGAATGGCACTTGTAAACGACTTGTTAATAATCTATGTCAGTCTATGTATTTTAAATCATTACCAGGTTACTTATAATCCCTAATCAATGCGTTGTAAAGAACATAAATAGCTCATCAAAATGTAGAGGGTGAGTGACTTTGCATGTCTAACCCCAACTGATAAATCTAGGATGCAACTGCTACGCCCAAGGCTCAGGGAAATGGTAAAGAGGGGCCGAGAAAAGATTGTACAAGCCAGAGTGTTAGGACAAGCACTGCAAGATAGGGTCTTCCAGACATGACAGGGATATGGCAATAAATTAAATGAATTAAAATCTCAATATACTCACCTAAACAAGGCATGCATCATGACAGCACCACCTGACACAAGAGTAAGACAGGGAAGACTTTCACGTGGCCCCACACCTTGGAAAAGAGCTATAGATAGTTAACAGCTGCCGAGAGAAACAGAGTCAGTTTTCTTCTGAAGAAATGAGCCCCTTGATAGGCTATCCAATCCCAAGTAGTCAGTCCTAAATACATGTTCATATAAACAATATTAATTAAAAAAGAAGGCAGTAATATGAGAGGGTGTAGGAGGGACATGGGATGAGTTGGAAGGATGGAAATGATTTTAATACTCATCACGTGTAAACCCTCAACATTTTAAAAAATTAAATTAACAAAAACAATATAATATGTTGTTTCTCTGTAGTTGGTTTAAATCATTTGTGTAGATGGTTAATTGTATGTTGGGGGCGGGTGATAGTTATTCCCTATTCTTCAAACTTTCTAGAGGAGAAAGGTGGTCCCCACCCCTTCTTTCTTTCCACCCTAACAGTCTCAGTCCTCTGCAAGATATGTGGTGGATATGTATAGTTCTTGATGTTGGAAAGGAGGATTTGAATACCTGGGCATGGAACTTCTGGCAGTTTATCTGCTGAATTGCCTGCACCTCCCTTTGTCTCTCCCCTCTGCACATTTGGGTCAGTGAGACTCTTGTCATGAGGCTCTTCCCTTCCGCTCTCCTCTGAGGAGGTAAATAAAGACCAGCCAAAGGATAACCAAAGATTAATTTCAGTGTTCGCAATAGCAAGTGAGGCAGCCATCACAGCTTGAATTTTATCAGAGCAATCAAAACAGGCTGAGGTAATAATGGCAACCTCTAATTGGAGGCTGCTCATTTGGGAAAGCAAATGGCAGTTAAAAATGAGGTGCCCTAAACATCTGAGTGGAAGTGCAAGCTTGGTTTCCTCTTGTTTTAAGTTGGAACTAGGCATGAAGATTAAGAGAGATATGAATGATTTGCCTATTTCTGACCAATTTTGGCTGACGATCCAGGGGTTGTTAAGTTTCACACGTAGTTTCACAATGGGAAACAGCTGACTGGTGTTCTAAGAATATTGAAACTAGCAGGCTGCCTCCTTGGTTGTAGTCAGAATTCTAGCTTTAACTGTCACCTGGCCATTGTACCTGATATGTCCTGCCACCCTGTCGGGTAACAAAGAGAATGTGGGATCATGGGATTATGTCCCCCTTTTCAGTAGCACTTTCCCTTGAAAAGACTTTTCTTGGGCTTGGGGATTTAGCTCAGTGGTAGAGCGCTTGCCTAGCAACGGCAAGGCCCTGGGTTCGGTCCCCAGCTCCTAAAAAAGAAAAAAGAAAAAAAAAAGACTTTCTTTAAGTCTTAAATTGAACAACAGACATTGTAGGGTCTTATTATGTTTATATAGCTAAGCCATATCTTTCAATCAACTTAATCATGAAGGAAGCTAAATATGGGAAAAGGAATAAATAAAAAGTAAACCTTCATGGAATTGAAGCCTGGTCATTCTATGAAAAAGCAAAAGTGGGAAATGGTAAGTCATTGATCTCTATCTACTAAGGTTAAACTTGATTATTACCCTCATTGACTCCTCCAGCCATGTGGGGCCTTAATATTCAAGCTTATTTAAAACATTTCTTAAGTGATCAGGAAAAGAAATTAAAAAACCTGTTCCCTCCAAATAGATTGGACCAGAAAAGAAACACCTCCCATCACATAATTGTCAAAACACCAAACGCACAAAATAAAGAAAGAATATTAAAAGCAGTAAGGGAAAAAGGTCAAGTAACATATAAAGGCAGACCTATCAGAATCACACCAGACTTTTCGCCAGAAACTATGAAGGCCAGAAGATCCTGGACAGATGTCATACAGACCCTAAGAGAACACAAATGCCAGCCCAGGTTACTGTATCCTGCAAAACTCTCAATTAACATAGATGGAGAAACCAAGATATTCCATGACAAAACCAAATTTACACAATATCTTTCTACAAGTCCAGCACTACAAAGGATAATAAAGGGTAAAGCCCAACATAAGGAGGCAAGCTATACCCTAGAAGCAAGAAACTAATCATCTTGGCAACAAAACAAAGAGAATGAAAGCACACAAACATAACCTCACTTCCAAATATGAATATAACGGGAAGCAATAATCACTATTCCTTAATATCTCTCAATATCAATGGCCTCAACTCCCCAATAAAAAGACATAGATTAACAAACTGGATACGCAACGAGGACCCTGCATTCTGCTGCCTACAGGAAACACACCTCAGAGACAAAGACAGACATTACCTCAGAGTGAAAGGCTGGAAAACAATTTTCCAAGCAAATGGTCAGAAGAAGCAAGCTGGAGTAGCCATTCTAATATCAAATAAAATCAATTTTCAACTAAAAGTCATCAAAAAAGATAAGGAAGGACACTTCATATTCATCAAAGGAAAAATCCACCAAGATGAACTCTCAATCCTAAATATCTATGCCCCAAATACAAGGGCACCTACATATGTAAAAGAAACCTTACTAAAGCTCAAAACACACATTGCACCTCACACAATAATAGTGGGAGATTTCAACACCCCACTCTCATCAATGGACAGATCATGGAAACAGAAATTAAACAGAGATGTAGACAGACTAAGAGAAGTCATGAGCCAAATGGACTTAACGGATATTTATAGAACATTCTATCCTAAAGCAAAAGGATATACCTTCTTCTCAGCTCCTCATGGTACTTTCTCCAAAATTGACCATATAATTGGTCAAAAAACGGGCCTCAACAGGTACAGAAAGATAGAAATAATACCATGCGTGCTATCGGACCACCACGGCCTAAAACTGGTCTTCAATAAAAATAAGGGAAGAATGCCCACATATACGTGGAAATTGAACAATGCTCTACTCAATGATAACCTGGTCAAGGAAGAAATAAAGAAAGAAATTAAAAACTTTTTAGAATTTAATGAAAATGAAGGTACAACATACCCAAACTTATGGGACACAATGAAAGCTGTGCTAAGAGGAAAACTCATAGCGCTGAGTGCCTGCAGAAAGAAACAGGAAAGAGCATATGTCAGCAGCTTGACAGCACACCTAAAAGCTCTAGAACAAAAAGAAGCAAATACACCCAGGAGGAGTAGAAGGCAGGAAATAATCAAACTCAGAGCTGAAATCAACCAAGTAGAAACAAAAAGGACCATAGAAAGAATCAACAGAACCAAAAGTTGGTTCTTTGAGAAAATCATCAAGATAGATAAACCCTTAGCCAGACTAATGAGAGGACACAGAGAGTGCGTCCAAATTAACAAAATCAGAAATGAAAAGGGAGACATAACTACGGATTCAGAGGAAATTCAAAAAATCATCAGATCTTACTATAAAAACCTATATTCAACAAAACTTGAAAATCTTCAGGAAATGGACAATTTCCTAGACAGATACCAGGTATCGAAGTTAAATCAGGAACAGATAAACCAGTTAAACAACCCCATAACTCCTAAGGAAATAGAAGCAGTCATTAAAGGTCTCCCAACCAAAAAGAGCCCAGGTCCAGACGGGTTTAGTGCAGAATTCTATCAAACCTTCATAGAAGACCTTATACCAATATTATCCAAACTATTCCACAAAATTGAAACAGATGGAGCCCTACCGAATTCCTTCTATGAAGCCACAATTACTCTTATACCTAAACCACACAAAGACCCAACAAAGAAAGAGAACTTCAGACCAATTTCCCTTATGAATATCGACGCAAAAATACTCAATAAAATTCTGGCAAACCGAATTCAAGAGCACATCAAAACAATCATCCACCATGATCAAGTAGGCTTCATCCCAGGCATGCAGGGATGGTTTAATATAAGGAAAACCATCAACGTGATCCATTATATAAACAAACTGAAAGAACAAAACCACATGATCATTTCATTAGATGCTGAGAAAGCATTTGACAAAATTCAACACCCCTTCATGATAAAAGTCCTGGAAAGAATAGGAATTCAAGGCCCATACCTGAACATAGTAAAAGCCATATACAGCAAACCAGTTGCTAACATTAAACTAAATGGAGAGAAACTTGAAGCAATCCCACTAAAATCAGGGACTAGACAAGGCTGCCCACTCTCTCCCTACTTATTCAATATAGTTCTTGAAGTTCTAGCCAGAGCAATCAGACAACAAAAGGAGATCAAGGGGATACAGATCGGAAAAGAAGAGGTCAAAATATCACTATTTGCAGACGACATGATAGTATATTTAAGTGATCCCAAATGTTCCACCAGAGAACTACTAAAGCTGATAAACAACTTCAGCAAAGTGGCTGGGTATAAAATTTACTCAAATAAATCAGTTGCCTTCCTCTATACAAAAGAGAAACAAGCCGAGAAAGAAATTAGGGAAACGACACCCTTCATAATAGACCCAAATAATATAAAGTACCTCGGTGTGACCTTAACCAAGCAAGTAAAAGATCTGTACAATAAGAACTTCAAGACACTGAGGAAAGAAATTGAAGAAGACCTCAGAAGATGGAAAGATCTCCCATGCTCATGGATTGGCAGGATTAATATAGTAAAAATGGCCATTTTACCAAAAGCAATCTACAGATTCAATGCAATCCCCATCAAAATACCAATCCAATTCTTCAAAGAGTTAGACAGAACAATTTGCAAATTCATCTGGAATAACAAAAAACCCAGGATAGCTAAAGCTATCCTCAACAATAAGAGGACTTCAGGGGGAATCACTATCCCTGTACTCAAGCAGTATTACAGAGCAATAGTGATAAAAACTGCATGGTATTGGTACAGAGACAGACAGATAGACCAATGGAATAGAATTGAAGACCCAGAAATGAACCCACACACCTATGGTCACTTGATTTTTGACAAAGGAGCCAAAACCATCCAATGGAAAAAAGATAGCATTTTCAGCAAATGGTGCTGGTTCAACTGGAGGGCAACATGTAGAAGAATGCAGATCGATCCATGCTTATCACCCTGTACAAAGCTTAAGTCCAAGTGGATCAAGGACCTCCACATCAAACCAGACACACTCAAACTAATAGAAGAAAAACTAGGGAAGCATCTGGAACACATGGGCACTGGAAAAAATTTCCTGAACAAAACACCAATGGCTTATGCTCTAAGATCAAGAATCGACAAATGGGATCTCATAAAACTGCAAAGCTTCTGTAAGGCAAAGGACACTGTGGTTAGGACAAAACGGCAACCAACAGATTGGGAAAAGATCTTTACCAATCCTATAACAGATAGAGGCCTTATATCCAAAATATACAAAGAACTCAAGAAGTTAGACCGCAGGGAAACAAATAACCCTATTAAAAAATGGGGTTCAGAGCTAAACAAAGAATTCACAGCTGAGGAATGCCGAATGGCTGAGAAACACCTAAAGAAATGTTCAACATCTTTAGTCATAAGGGAAATGCAAATCAAAACAACCCTGAGATTTCACCTCACACCAGTGAGAATGGCTAAGATCAAAAACTCAGGTGACAGCAGATGCTGGCGAGGATGTGGAGAAAGAGGAACACTCCTCCATTGTTGGTGGGATTGCAGACTGGTAAAACCATTCTGGAAATCAGTCTGGAGGTTCCTCAGAAAATTGGACATTGAACTGCCTGAGGATCCAGCCATACCTCTCTTGGGCATATACCCAAAAGATGCCTCAACATATAAAAGAGACACGTGCTCCACTATGTTCATCGCAGCCTTATTTATAATAGCCAGAAAATGGAAAGAACCCAGATGCCCTTCAACAGAGGAATGGATACAGAAAATGTGGTACATCTACACAATGGAATATTACTCAGCTATCAAAAACAACGAGTTTATGAAATTCGTAGGCAAATGGTTGGAACTGGAAAATATCATCCTGAGTGAGCTAACCCACTCACAGAAAGACATACATGGTATGCACTCATTGATAAGTGGCTATTAGCCCAAATGCTTGAATTACCCTAGATCCCTAGAACAAAGGAAACTCAAGACGGATGATCAAAATGTGAATGCTTCACTCCTTCTTTAAATGAGGAAAAAGAATACCCTTGGCAGGGAAGGGAGAGGCAAAGATTAAAACAGAGACTGAAGGAACGCCCATTCAGAGCTTGCCCCACAGGTGGCCCATACATATACAGCCACCCAATTAGACAAGATGGATGAAGCAAAGAAGTGCAGACCGACAGGAGCCGGATGTAGATCGCTCCTGAGAGACACAGCCAGAATACAGCAAATACAGAGGCGAATGCCAGCAGCAAACCACTGAACTGAGAATAGGTCCCCCGTTGAAGGAATCAGAGAAAGAACTGGAAGAGCTTGAAGGTGCTCGAGACCCCAAAAGTACAACAATGTCAAGCAACCAGAGCTTCCAGGGACTAAGCCACTACCTAAAGACTATACATGGACTGACCCTGGACTCTGTCCCCATAGGTAGCAATGAATATCCTAGTAAGAGCACCAGTGGAAGGGGAAGCCCTGGGTCCTGCTAAGACTGAACCCCCAGTGAACTAGACTATGCGGGGAGGGTGGCAATGGGGGGAGGTTTGGGAGGGGAACACCCATAAGGAAGGGGAGGGGGGAGGGTGATGTTTGTCCGGAAACCGGGAAAGGGAATAACACTTGAAATGTATATAAGAAATACTCAAGTTAATAAAAAAAAATAAAAAATAAAAAAAAAAACCTGTTCCCTCTCATTTTCTTCTTGCCTGAACTATGTGTATCTTAAACCTTTTAAATATTTTTATATTTATATAATTGCTTTAATTTAGTCCCCATATGTTTCCAAACAACTGTTTAGAGTGCAAATCCCCCTTTATGTTCCTCTTGGTGGCATAGTGATTGTCCTTCAAGTACAAAAGTATCCCTGAGATTTGGGGCTTTGACCATATGGATACAGACATAAAGCTGTAAACTGTTATAGGCACCAAGAAGTCTGAGCATACTAAATAGTCTGCGTGTGCATATACCATTTATATTGGCAGTAGGGGTGCAGGAGAATAGGACATTGTCCAGAGGCACTGACATATCAGGAGCTTGAACCTCAGCATTCCTATACATGGAGATTTTAGTGTGAGCCGTCATGGTGATGGGAATGCAGGTAGGACTGGGCTGGAAGAGAGCCTTCAAAGGTATTAGAGGAATCCCATTGAAATTTCAGTGATGTGCTTCTGACCTAATGGAGCTATATATCTAGATTGTGTGTGTGTGTGTGTGTGTGTGTGTGTGTGTGTGTACATGTGTGTGTTATGTACATATCTTTTTGAGGTGTGCATGTGGGTATGTGTGCATGTGCCTGTGGAGGCTACAGGTTGGTGCAGTATGTCTTATTGAAGAGCCCGGAGCTCATCAATTCAGGGAGGGTGGCTGTCCAATGATCTCTAGGGATTTCTAGGGATCTACCAGCTTCTGTTCTCCCAGCAATGGGATTATGGATGCACAGCAGTGTTCCTGGCCTCTTCTGCCTGTTTGTCTGCTAACCTGCTTGCCTGCCTGCCTGTCTTCCTTCCTTCCTTTCTTCCTTCTCTCCCTTCTTCCTTCCCTTCTTCCTTCCTTCTTTCTCCCTCCATTTCTTTCTTCCCTCCTTCTTTGCTTTTTCCCTCCCTCCCTCTCTCCCTCCCTCCTTCCCTCCTTCTGTCTCCCCTCCTTCCTTCTTCCTTCCTCCGTTCCTTCCTCTTTCTGTCATCGCCTACTTCCTTTCTTCACTCTCTCTTTTCCCTCCTTCCCTTCCTTTGACTTTTTGAATGTGGGTGCTAGATAACCAAGCTCAGGTTCCTGATGCTTCTATATCAAGAGCCTTGCCAACTGAACCAACTCCACAGCACTTATCCCAAAAACGTCTGATTCAAATGATTCTCTTATTTGTATTTCCCTTCTAAGGAAGAGGTCCAAAGAAAATACACTTTCTTTGCTGCATAAAGGGCTCCGGAAAAAATATTTTCTTTTATACACTTTTCTTGTACTCCTGTGAAATAGAAGTTGCATTCACATCCAGCTTAGAGAGTTGAGGTACAAAGGGAAAAAAATCTCCCTTCACAAGTCTGGTTTTGGGAAGAAAAGAAAAGAAACATATAAATGTATTGAGATGTGGAATTATGACTTCTGGGATTATGTTTTGTACTGTCAATGTCAAAAAAGAAGGCTCTAAATGAATTAAGGTGGGCATGAGAATCTCCTCAGTTTTCTTAGTTCAAATGTGATTCCGAAGGGCTAGAACAGTGTAATATTGTCTCTTTACCCATAATAGTCACAACCAACGGCACCATAATAAAAACCAAATCAAAAGAAGACTGAAAAAAATATGATCAAAATTTCATATGACAAAGTTTTTTATGACTTCAGAAATAAAGGCGCAGAGACACCTTTGGTAAAAACCAAGGTTAGAAAACAACACTGAAATGTGATTAGGCAGAGCAATGTGATGCTCGACCGTGCTTCAGTGAGGGAAATCTAGCATCTGCTTGGGTTATTTTTAGTGCTGCCCAACAGTTCTTCTTCTGAAGGGTGAGGCACAGCCCTGTGGAAGGAGGCTCTCATAACCCCACCCCCATCAGACAACAATTGATGGAGAAATTCCCATGACCTAACTATAAACCTGGGAGGGTGGTTGCAGCTGCATCCCAGAGTGTTGTGGTTTGCTTTCAGAGAGGATTTTACTTTCTATGACTAACAGAGAAGAGGAGAATTCTGGTTTTTGGGATTCACTCTGGGTAAGAGAGAAGGGTAAGAAATAGGACAGAAAGTCAGACCCAGAATTTGCTCCTGAGCATTCCCTCTCCTTAAGTATACATTTTACCCTAAGTGCCATAGATTATCACGATGTTCTGAGACTCAATCTGTTGGGTCTAATGACATCCAGGTTTTCTCATTGCAGGGACAGTGCTAAAGGTAGACGACCGCCAAAGTTAGGTCTCTTTGGTTGAGTACTCAAATATACTTAGACATTAAGTGATGGAGTGAATAGGATCCAAATACATTGTACAAAATTCTCAAAGAATTAATAATAATGTTCATTTTAATAAATAAAGTCATGGGCTGGGGAAATGACTCAGTAGTTATAAGCACTTTCTAATTTCATAGAGGACCCAGCATTTTCCAGTACAGCTTGGTGGCTTGCAACTACCTGTAGCTCCAGTTCCAGGAGCTCCAACACTTTTTTCTATTTTCTGTGGGTTCCAGATAGTGCACAGACATACACATCCAATAAATAAAACTTAAAATCATGAATGCCCCAGCTGCTCTTTCCAAAGTCTTCCATGAATCACCATGACATACAACTAGAAAAGTATCCATTAGAATAACATGCCCTTCAACATCCTGACTATTCTTTTTCTCTCTTTTCCCCTCCTCCTCCTCCCTCCTCCTCCTCTTCCTCCTCCTCCTGTTCTCTGTCTCAACATAAACTATAAAAATACCACCTTTGGAGTCAACCAAGGGCTTAAGGTATCAGAGCAGCCTTTGATGTCTATTACCTGGAGGACCTTTGCCCAGGTCACTGCAGCAGCTGGAGTTGAGGAAGATGCTGATGCAATTCTGAAGAATGGTGATATCTGAATTACAGTAGTGACCTTGCCTCAGCCTGAGGTGATGCCACTGAGGAGTTTATAGTTTATGAATGAAGGGTGGGAGACACTAGGAAAGTTTGAAAAAATAGCAAGATGATGCCTGAGATCAAAAACTTCTACTCCTCTACCCATGCATGGACAAAGGTGATGTTGAGGAGTTCCTGGAAGTGATTCTTGATGGACTAAGCAGGAGGAGTTAGCAGGAAGAGGAAGCTATAAGGGGTGGAAACAAAGAAGAGAGGGTCAGCATTGAGCATGACTTTGGCCCAGAGCCTTTCTGTGGGACAAGCATGCACATGGAAGATGGCGATGCTGAGTGTGCTTTGGTCTCGGTTCTTAACAAAATGTTTACATGGAATAACATTACTAAAGCATGCATACACACAGATGTTATGTATTTTCAAGTAAACATAAATGATGTTTCCCATGACTTTGGTCCTTCCCTCTCCCAGTTAAAGCCTGCCCCCTCTCTATTTTTACCATTTCCTCCTTAATTGCACCTGTATCTGTACCCAGGCTCCTTTAACATTAGCTTTTCTCGAATTCTGACAAGCTTACATTGAGTTTGCAAAGTCCCAAAAGACAAGAAAGCAAAGCCAGTGACTCCTCTCTAACTTCCCCAGCATTGAAGACTTATGAGCCAATCAAGAAGTGAGACTCTGTTTACCTTTGGGCAGTCATGTAAACTTACATCTAAGGTACCAGGCCAGTTGGGTTCCATAGAATAACTCTATGTTTGATTGGTTGGCTAGTTTTGCATTTGTGTGTGTGTGTGTGTGTGTGTGTGTGTGTGTGTGTGTGTGTGTGTGTGTGTGTGTTGTGTATGTGGAGGATGTGCATATATTGGAGCAGGTGTGTGCACCTGTGTACACATGGAGGCCAACAGAGGACTTTGTATGTCCTGATGTGCTCAGTCATTCTCCAATTTATTTCTTTGTATCTCTCTCTGATTCTGGAGCTAGGCTGGCAGCCAGTGAGTCTCAGTCATCCAGTCATCCACCTGTCTCTCTTGTAGCCCCCACAACTCTGGCATTGTAAATACACACAGCCATATCCAGCTTTACTTTTATGTAGGTTCTTGGGATTTGAACTCGGGTCTGCTCTTAACTGTACTTCCTAAGGCCCACCCTCAGTTATTCAAAAACAATCTGGTCAAGTCTGGAGACACCAGTGTTCAGAGTCTTTGTAATGCAATCATAAATAGAACTCATATGGATGTCTCCTGAGAGGCTCTGCTGGAGCCTTACTGATACAGATGAGGATGCTTGCAGCTAAACATCAGACTGAGCATGGGGACTCCAATGGAAGAGTTAGAGAAAAGACTGAAGATTGAACAACAATAATAAAAAACAACCAGACCTTCCAGAGCTCCTGGGGTCTAAACTACCAACCAATGAGTACACATGGAAGGAACAATGGCTCCAGCTGCATATGTAGCAGAGAATGCATTGTCTGGCATCAGTAAGAGGAGAAGCCCTTGGTCCTGTGAAGGCTTGTTTTTCCAGGTTAGGGGAATGCTGGGGTGTTGAGATGGGAGTGGGAGGGTAGGAGTGGGAACATTTTCATAGAAGCAAGGGGAGGGGAAGGAGAATGGGAGAGGGGAAAGAGAGGATAGCATTTGAAATGTGAATACATAAAATATCCAATAAAAATAGCAGGAAAAATATATAGAACTCATTAATATTGAAATCATGATTACAAGTCTATTCCCATAAAATAACACTCACTGATAATTCCAAATTCTTAAGGGATCAGGAGAAGTTATCAGTTTTTCAAGTCTATTCATAAAAGTACAACTTAGTAAATTGTCTTTGACAATTGATACCTTGATAACAAAATGAAAATAATGGTTCCTTAATGCTGAAAACGGGCAGAAAATGTTGAGATGTGTTTAAGTTCTTTATTTAACTCCTGGGCCGTGAGTGTAATATTTAACTCTTTACTCTTTCCATTCCTCCTCACCCCTCTGAACTGTGTCTTGTGATTGCTATGAGTGATCCAGAGCCCTTCTGATTGAGCCACAGGCAGATACCAAGAGAACTGCAGGCCAACCTGGAGGACAGGGCTCTGTTCCTCTTTGATCCTCATTTTAGGAAACCATAATCCTGCTCTGATCTGGAGTCCCGGGGCTCTCCATAGCATATCAGCAGAACAAAGCCTTTAAGTCCTACATGAGCCAACTGAACAATCTTTCTTCCCTTGGGCCCAGAATGTATTTCTCCCTAGCCTGTCTGACCTTCGAAATAAAGTATGCTCACAAGTGACAATCAAGTGATCAACCTCATCTCAAAGGAGTCAGGGAGACCACCCCCCAATCTAGAGGACTTCTGTGCCTTACCCAGCGGAAAGCATCCTATAT
This sequence comes from Rattus norvegicus, assembly GCF_021556685.1. NCBI lineage: Eukaryota > Metazoa > Chordata > Mammalia > Rodentia > Muridae > Rattus > Rattus norvegicus. The sequence goes on along the minus strand of NC_141534.1, from coordinate 267,101,261 downwards.
GAAGCAGCACAAGCAAATCTGAACAACTGTTGCCTTCCTGAGGTCAACTCTGCCTGATCGCTTCCATTAGGTCCAGTTTCTGGTCCCTTTAGGCAATATGTGCACAGATACACTCAGGCAAGCATTTATACACATAAGATAAAGTAAAAAATGCTAAACAGAACTTTGTAAATTATTGTTAAGAAATTACAAAAGACTAAAAGAAGTTGAATCACCAACAATCATAAATAGTATTGAGGAAAAAAGAAACTATTTTAAGTTTGCTGGTGCCTGTTTTATGAGACAAGCTGTGGACTAATTCTGGTCAGAAATGTTCAGTAGATTCTGCAGAGATGACATTTAAGCCTACTATTTTCCTTCAGGAGATGACCAGTTATTGATTTTATTTAATTAATAAATAAAAGTATTTTAATATCTACATTTCATTGTATGAGTTTTGGCATTTTGAGTTTTGAAAGAAATGTTTTCTTCATATAAAGCTTGTGAGATGGAGTTCCATATTTTCTATTACTTATCCCTACCAAGAAGGAGAAGGAGGAAGAGGAAGAGGAGGAGGAGAATGAGAACGACGATGAGGAACATGGGTAGGGAGAGATTGCCTCCTTGAAAACCTTACGGTCCTTACAGTTCCTTTAGTTTAAATTCAGTTGTTACACAAGAAATGACTAATATAGGTTTTTCTCCACTTTCCTTCTATAAGTAAAGAAGGAAATATCCCTTCTCTAGGGTGGGGCAATGCTATAGTGAGGTCTTATCACCTAAAAAGAGATTTTTATTGTCTGGGATACCATGGCTACTTTCCACAATGGTTACCACTATTGCATGTCCTCTCCAGAGCCTTAGGCAAATACATTTTGACATCTTACAAAAGTGTGGCCTCATGTTGAAAATCTCATCCCCAAGACAAGGCATTCCTATTCTTTTTTTTTGTTATTTTATTTATTCATTTTACATCTGATTGTAGCCCTGTAGGCATAAATTCTTTACAGCCTACTTTTTTTTTCACTTTTTTTTCAATCTTTAAATTTTTTTTATTAACTTGAGTGTTTCTTATTTACATTTCAAGTGTTATTCCCTTTCCCAGTTTCCAGACAAACATCCCCCTAACCCCTCCCCCTCCCCTTCTTTATGGCTGTTCCCCTCCCCATCCTCCCCCCATTGCCACCCTCCCCCCAACAATCACGTTCACTGGGGGTTCAGTCTTAGCAGGACCCAGGGCTTCCCCTTCCACTGGTGCTCTTACTAGGATATTCATTGCTACCTATGAGGTCAGAGTCCAGGGTCAGTCCATGTATAGTCCTTAGGTAGTGGCTTAGTCCCTGGAAGCTCTGGTTGCTTGTGCAGCCTACTTTTAAGAAGCGTCCAACTTCTCCCCTAGCCCATCACTCAACAGAGGTAGTGGAGGAGAAAAGTTATAAGGATACAGGGGAAATGGACCTGTTCAGCAATAGTTCCTTGGGGGCAGTGTTAGCACAAGCTGAGCTCAACAACACTATGTAAGGCAAACCAATACATGCATGCTGCTAGCAAAGAATAGAGAGGCAGAGCAAACCAAACCAGTACTCAGTGCTCTTTTGCCACTGTCTGTGGGGTCATATTTATACTCCTTCATCAAGTATCCTTTCATGTGTCTGCTTTAGCAAGACCTACTTTCACCTATGTGGCTCAGCAGAACATCATTTGATAGAACTAACTTCCAAAGAAACCAGAAGTTTCTACTTCACTGCCCTCCTCCTCCCAGTCCCCCTTCACCCAGTCCTTCTCCCCATTCCCCCTCCCCTTCTCCTCTAAGAGAGTGGAGGACCCCTGGGTGTCTCTCCATCCTGGCACATCAAGTCTCTGCAGGGCTAGGTGAATCTTCTCCCACTGAGGTCAGACAAGGTAGCCCACTTAGGGGAACAGGATCCACAGGCAGGCAACAGTTTTAGGAATAGTCTTCACCTTCAGTTGTTGGGGAACCTACATGGAGACTGAACTGCACATCGACTACATATGTGCATGTGAGGGTTGGAGGGTACATTCAGACTATGTATGCTCTTTGGTTGGTGGTTCATTCTCTGGGACCCGCCCCCCCCCTCAGCTACAAGGGTCCAGGTTAGTTGACTTTGTTGGTCTCCTTGTGGTGTTCCTATCCCCTTCAGGACCTTCAATGCTTCCCCCAACTCTTTCAAAAGACGACTTGATTTCCTTCCAATGTTTGCTGTGCATCTCTGCATCTGTTTCAGTCAGATGCTGGATGAAGCCTCTAGGAGAACAGTTATGCTAGGCTCTTGTCTGTAAGCATAACAGAGCATCATTGATAGTGTCAGGGATTGGTACTTGCCCCATGGAATGGGTCTCAAGTTGGGGAAGTTATCAGTTGGCCATTCCCTTAGTTTCTGCTCAGTCTTTGTCCTTGCATTTCTTTTAGACATGACGAATTTTGGTTCAAAAATTTTGTGGGTGGTTTGGCATTTTATCTGATTTTAACTTTGGTAAGTGGTTTGCATGTAGAAAATTACCACTCCACTTAAAATTTCCAAATTTGTGGATTACAGGCTTTTGAAGTAAGACCTAATGATTCTTTGAATTTCCTCAGTGTCTACTGTTATATCTCCCTTTTCATTTCTGATTTTGTTACTGTGGGCACTGTCTCTCTGCCTTCTAATTAGTTTGGCTAAGGATTTGTGTATCTTGTTGATTTTCTTAACACGCTCCTTGTTTTGTTGATCTTTCATTCTTATTCTTAAGCTAGTTCACATCTTGTCTTTGAGAGACGATGTACTCATCCCTCCTGCCAGTTTAGGGGACAAATCTCAGCTGTGATTTTTTAAATCACCATTTTGCCAGACTTCCAGGGAATGGTTTCTGTGAATTCAGTTCTCTGATAGGTCAAGGAAAAGTCGGCAGTTTTCAATTTGTTTCTTTATCTTTTACTGAAAAGATGGGATGATACTGTCCAAGAAATTTCTATGTTGACACTAAAACTGGATGTTTTCCTTTACATTTTAAAAAATATTATAAATCAAATATGATTATATCACTTTCCTCCTCCTTTCTCTCCCACTAACTCTTTCTACATCCATTCCCTACAACTTTCACCAACTCTGAAATTGATAGACTTTTTAAAAAATTATTATTGTTACAGAGATACCTGGTAGATATATAGATTTATAGAAATAGCATAACTATAACCTACTGAGTCAATTTAGCATGGCATCTGCATATATAGTTTCAGGGCTGACCAATTGGGATTAGATGACAAATTAGGAAGCTCATCCCTAAGAGGGATGAATTATCCCTCTCTCAGTACTCATTAGTTGTCTGCAGTTCTTTGTATTTGGTGGGACCATGTGAGATTTCTCCCTCCACATTGGCTTGTCTTTTAATAGTGCCACTGTTTAGATCTTGTTTAAGCAACCATGTTATTGAGTTATCATGGGTGAAACATCCTTGTTACATTTAGGAAACACAATTTCATATCTAAGTCCTCTTGACCCCTCTTGATGCTATGCAACTTTAAGATACAGGAGTTGTGTTGTAGATGTGTCTTCTGGGGATAAATGCCTTCTGATCAGTTGGTTTTTGCATTATGACCTTTTGTGGTTTTCTGTATGTAATATATATGTTCTTTCAAGGCTGTGAAGAAGGCGAATAGATAATTTAATTAACTTATAGATTTCAGCAGAAAACTTTCTCATATAAAGACAAGGCCATGTTTCTATAATAGCAAAACAATTTTTGTCATAAGTCGACATAATAGATATTAGATAAATACTCTTTGGGTGAATGAATTAATAACCTTAATTAAACTGACTACACCCATGAGAAGGCCAGGGACTCACAATGCAGTGTCTAGACCATAATCCTACTCAAGAGGAACTGATATACATGACCTTACTTCAAGAACAGAAAATTTCCAAAGCAAAATCAAGGCTTGAATAATTACCTCAATCATTTGTCAGACTAAGTACTTTAGCCAAATATCCATGCCTCAGCAGGAAATATTTCTGCCCAAATTACCTGGATAATTTATTGAGCCTTCTACTTGGCTTTCTCTGTGATTTTCAATGGTCTTTTATAAGCCTGCACAGCTGAGATTTACCAATGTTTGGCTCTGGGGAAGAATGCTGTGAGTGGTGAACAAAAAGACTGAAAACCAACAAGATTTACCAGCATTTTTCATGGCCTTCTTTTTAGGTTATTTGTCTATGAATGCAGGAAAGTATAATCATCGAATAAGAAATTGAAGAAATTTGTACACACCTCATGTTTATGTTCTGCTTAGTAATTACATTACCTGAAATTATATTTGTTTCTTTTTTATTGTTTCATAATTTCAGTATCTGCATAATAAATTTTATTTATTCTCACCTCCTGTCCCTCTCCCTCACTCCTCTACCTCTCCCATTGGAGCCTTCTCAGTGGAGCCTCTTTGTTCATGTTATCTTTTGTGTGTAGCCCATTTAGTTTAGTTAGAGTAACCTGCCTGAGCATTAATAGGAGACCATTCAATGGAGCATGGCCAATTTATCTGTGGCTACACCAATGAGGAAAGTGATGTCTCCCCCCAACAAACCCTGATGAAATGTTGCTGAGACTACTCTTGTGCAGGTCTTACCCAGATAACCACAGCTTCAGGGCGTCTGAGGGGACAGTGCCTATGTTTCTGCCCAGAAGGTGTCTTTTCCTTGCATATCTCCCCATCCTCAGCTTGTATGTTCTTTCTGTCTTCTTTTCTATAATAGTCCATGAAACTTGAAGGAAGTGATGTTCCTCAGTGTTCTAATTTCATGTGTTTTCCTTTCAAACTCGAGCTTGAAGAGAACAAAGACTATCTCTGGCTTGTGATTCTCCTAACATGAAATTAGCACGTGATGATTGACAAGTAAGCATTCCTTGAATAAATGGAGAGTGAATGAATGGGGGAATGAACTAATGAATGTGTGTGTGTGCGTGTATGTGTGTGTGTGTGTGTGTGTACATCACTGAAACATCAAGGAACGGATACAGAACCTCTTAGTGCAACTGACACTCTGTGGAGCTTACCACTGTGATTAATTTTAGTCAGACTGCATCATTGACTCGCACTGTGCTATTCTGCTGACTGGCTATTGTGATTCAAATATTTTTTAGTCACACTGAATCTATTTTATTATCCACAATGTAGGAGCAATCATTATACACTTTACAATATAGTCAATATACTAATTGTTGTGAAGATTAATGTAGGATTTACTAGTGCTTTTCATGTAGTACCAATTACACGTTAGTCAATATTTGTTATCTATTTCTCCAATTCTGCTTTCTAGTCTAATATAAACTCAAATGCTTCCTTGTATCTAATAGTCTTTTAAACAATAAATGCTCAGCATATAAGTAGATTAAGTTTCTAAAGTTACATCTATCAATTTTATTATATATGTTAATTTATTATTATATGTTTAGAGTGATAGTGAATAAGTGAGGTTTGACTTTCCAATTCCTAAATAGAGCCACCATAAATATGAAGTCTGAACTATCCCTCTTCAATTTTAAAAATAGACATTATTTCTCTTCCCCATGTATATGTTACGGTAGGCACATTTTCCCCAAAATGTAACTGTCATGTGTACATCGAGAGTGTCACATAGACTTGTGCTCTGTAAGTTGTCAGGATGAGTCTTTAGCAACATTGACCTCTGCTGTAATATTCTGAGAGGCCTTGAGGCTGGACCACCTGCGATGTGATGTAAAACAGGTCTTATGCATTGTATTTTCACAATGCTTTGATATTAAATCATAGCACAAACTTCTGTGAAACAAGTCTTATCATAAACTTCTGCCCCTTTCTGAAGAGACTGCAGGAATCTAATAGCAGCTATTGATGGGTCCATAGACTTTGGATATTTTCTTATTGAAAGTAGATATTTTATACAATATGTTCTACTTCCCTCAACTCATCTCATCTCCACCGCCCCACTCCAACCCACATTCTTTCTTGTTCTCTCTCATCATTAGAAAATAGACATAGCTTTAAACAATAACAATATAAAAACCAAGAGCCAAAGAGAAAGCACAAGAATCACTAGATGCAGAGACATACACATTGATAAACAGAAATTCTATAAAAATACATAATAGGAAATCATAATATATAAACAAAAATAAGGAAAACAGGAAAAATGTCCAAAGTATTATAAGACAAAAATGCTTAGGAAATACTATTGAGTATTTTGTGTGTATTGGTCATCTACTGCTGGGCATGGGAGGCATGGGACCTGCCATTAAGAATGGTTTGTATACTTAGTGAGAATCCATTGGAGAAAAATAATTTTTCACTTGCAGTGGTTAGCAACTGGAGATAGCTTCTGGGTTAGGGATGTGGACTTGTGTCAACCTCCCTTCTCAGTGCTTGGACCCCAACTGACTTAGACATGTGCATGCCCTAAGCATGCTGCCACAGTCTCCTTGAGTCCATATGTCTATCTATCCAACTGTGTTGAGAAGACCTTGTTTTCTTTGTGTACCCTATTATTCTGGCTCTTAGACTCTTTCTTTATGACTCTTCTTCCAAAAGGTTTCCATACCACATGAAGAGGAAGGTATTTCTTTTTCCTTCAACCTTTTAATTCTTCTAATAATTCATTCATCCATCCATCTATCTTTCCATCCATTCATCCATCCATCCATCCATCCATCCATCCATCCATCCATCCATCCATTCAGTTTCTTCTATGTGTAGGTGGAAGGACCAATCACTGTGAATAGAGCAGAGAGTACATGTCGCCTCCATCTCCGTCCCGCAGAAAGGAGCGACACCATGATGTTCTTCTCAAAGCAGTTTATTCAGGAATCTTTCTTTCTGCATGCAAGCAGCAATCTCTCTTTTGTTTTCTTCTCTCTCTCCCTCTCCCAGCCCCCAAGCACACTCCCTTATATCCTCCCTCAACTCCGCCTCCTCAGTCCAGACTGTGTAATCTCAGTTCATAGGTCCACGTCACATGGCCTGATCTTGCATCATGGTGCGCCTGCGCAGCTTTCACAATGGACATGGCTAGTTTCAGGTGTGTGAGGAAGTCAGGTGCTAGTCATGAGACTTAGCTGCAGTCCCGGGCGCCATCTTGGGACTGCCGCCACACCGGCTCTCCACAAGTACAAAGCACCAGCACTTCCACCTCTTAGGGCTTACTATCCTGTATCAGAAGACAAATTACTTCAAAAATCAATGTGTTTGATGTATTAAGTGCTGTTTTATTTCAAGAAAAATATCAAAAGAGATGAAAGAGAGATAAAGAATGGAAGCTGAGAGTAGCTGTCAGTAGATGGGGGGATGAAGGAAAGGAAAGGTTCTGGTTTATAGAGGAAGTGCCAATCAGGACTAGGCAATAAATGGCCATAATGGCATTAATAATTAAAAGAAGTGACCCAAACATAGGGAACATGTCACTTGTTACAGGGAAGTTTGTATGTCTGGAGTTGAGAAGCAAACAGAAGGACAGGTATGAAAGGCGTGTGCATTTGAAGCTTATTTTGCCACGAGTCCTAGTTTACTCTAGGAAAACAGGCCTACTCACGTCTTGAACATGCCAGCACCTGTATCTTCTATGACATGCAAGAATTAATTCAAACAAATTGAACCATAAGAGAATAATGACAGCTGATACTACTGTAGACAAATATTGAAAATGTCTTAAAATATGCAGGGCAATGGTGAGAAGGGAAGAAATTGTTTCACATTCATCTCCAAGTATCTCCTATCTCATTCCTCTTCTCCTAACTTCTCCTTACTAGTGCTCACTGATTTTGGGTAGTGTATGTATTACACATGCTTTCAACTCTGCACTCATCAAATATTCGAGATTAATGGTATTCACGGAAACATCCAAAGTGAAACCCAGCCCAGATTGTTAGATTTCTGCTCAGCTAAATTTTTTCTGAGGCATCAAACTTCTGAGGGAAATGTTTGATGGGGGCTTTTCATTTCAGAGGTTCTTGCCTATAATTGTTTGGCTCTGTTGCTTTGGAAGCTGGGCCAAAGCAGTATATCACCATGAAAATGAGAAGACGGGAACATCTGCTCACTTCATGGCCAGAGTGAGGAGAGGAGAGTGGCGCCACACAATTCCTTCAAGGGTATGCCCCCAAATGACCTGCAGCCTCCCCAACAGAAGCCACCTCTTAAAGAGTCCATTACATCATAACAGTGCCGCAGGCTAGGGACCAAGCCTTTACATAATTCTCAGAGTTTGAGAGACAGTCCAAATCTAAAGTTTTGCATACACACTTTGGTAAAAGATGATTATGGTGACCAAGAAGATCGTTGTTGCCAACAGTAGCCTATGACTATAGCTGAACCTATTCAGTTTTGTGAGCAATGGGACTTCTGGAATTCTCTGACCGGTCAAATCTGACATCTTCACTATATAACTAAGAAAGCTACGGTACATACAGGGACATAACTGGGACCTAAGAGTAGAACCCAAATCTTTGGGTTTGGCTTTTTGCTATCTTCCATTGATGGGTTTCTCAGTCAAAGAGGGAAAAGGGAAGGACTGAGTAAGTAGTGACTTTCTGGTTATTTTAAAAAACAGAGTTCCCCTGCAAGAGACAGGAACAAATACAGGGCCCTATAGTGAGGCAATATGCAGAGGAGAGACCTCAGCAATCTCTGTCCTATACAAGATGTCTCCATAAATACCCCACCTCCACAGGGTCCATGGAACTCTGTGGAAGAGGCAGAAAGAGTGGAAGAACCAGAGGGCCTGAAGGACACCAAGGAACAAGGCCCTATACACACACCAGGGCTTATGCACATATGAACTCACAGAGGTGAGGCAGCATGCCTGCACAGGGCTGCACCAGATAGGGTTCCAGAGCTAAAAGAAAAGGTGCACATATACCCTATCCTAACCCAGAAGGTATCTTTAATTGATAACTATTTGTAAATATATAGAGTTTTCTCCAAAAGAATTTCACTGGGGAAACAAAGTACTCATAAAAGTAGGCTGCATGCCCAGTGTTAGATCAACAATAGCAAACAAATTCAATGGCGTCTTTGGAGGGTCTGCATTTTTGGTCAGAGCCTTTTCCCCCTTTTTAAAAGTTATTTTTATTTTTATGTTTATTACTTTATTTTCGTTTGTTTACCCTACAGGAGATATATATATATATATATATATATATATATATGTATATATATATATATATATATATATTCCAGTTTTGTATTTTTATGAGAATTTTTCTCTCTCCATGTTCGTGTTTTGATAAGACCTGAAGGAAAAAGGGAAGTTTAGTTTGGGTTTCATGGGCTTCAGAACAAATGAAGCCTGAATGAAATAATTGAGAGGCTAATTCACTATGGAGTAGCCCTGACATAGCCACTGAGCTATTTAGAACAAATTAATGAGCCCATCTGCCTGGAGACACAAACTCAGAATTCCCGCACAAAAGTAGAAGTTTCTCAGAACATAACTGTTCTTGCTAGGAGGCATTGTTAACAGCAGAAAGTTTCACTAAAGCCAGACACTGAAGTCATAAGTCCACTCTTTTACAATGTTTACTGGACAATCAGTAAAGGAAAAGATTTATTGTAAAAGAGCACAAAATATTGTTCACTGAAATATGATTAATAAATTATGAACTATATGGTGTATGTGATGAGTTTTTTATTTCCACAGTGCTGGAAAGGACTGATAGGTATTCTCATCCTTTCTATATATAATTGGGATATGGTGCAGATCTAATTGTCTCCCAATGAATCACACCTCCCAGGTTCCACCACACTTAGCCATCTCCATTTGATGTTAAGTTTTGCTTTGGTCGATAAAATACTCATAACTGACTCATATATACGACAAGATCATACTTGGGGAAAGATGGCCTTTAAACCATGCAGAAGCCAGCTGTGGGTCCTTGAGGCTGAACAGTTCTCATGACTCATCATCCTGTAACATCAACTACAGAGAGGAAGCCAGGGTAAGCAAAATTTCCCAGCCACACAATGCACAGAAATAGAAGCACTGAGATATCAATGTAGTAGTAATTCTGAAATGGTTGGTTATATATGCATAGGAACCTGTTGCCATGATCTTCACCAAATTCTTTATCCTAGATATGAGTTTTCTCTCCCATAAAGCAAGAGTAATAGTGTTCATTTTATGGGAACATTATAAAGACTAAATGTAATAATGAATTTGTTTACCCACATAATAGCACGAGCTAAGTAAGCCTTTAAGTAAATTATATATTGTTATTTTCCTGACTCTTTATCTGCAGAAGACACAAAGGTAAATTTGGAATGAAAATTTAACTACCATTTTTTCCATAAGAACCATGCTATAGTCCCATCGATGATGACTAATAAGGACAAGAAAGGTTTTTCCTTCTTATAGAGGATTTTTGGAACTTGTTTTATGTAAGAGAAAAAAATCTGTAAAAGCAGTAACTTTTACCTAGTTTTCAAATACAAAGCAAATTGATTTGTTTTCAAGTAATTCAGTGGGCTGCACATTTTGACTAACTGGTAACGACAGGGAGTCTCAGTGATGATACCAATTTTGAAAGGCATATCATAGACTCAGAACATAATTGAGGAAAGGGGCCTATTCATTTTTGAGTCACGCATACCTGATGCTGACTCAAGCTACATGATGACACAAATGACTTACCAGGGTATGTGCTTGTAGAAAATGCAGTCTAATGGTGTAATTATGGGGGAAATCACAGCGCTCTTTGCCAGGCATCCTAAACATTTCTTGTCTGAAGCTATGCAGTGGTAGATCTGTACGTCTGAAAGGATAATGTGTTTGAAGGAGCTGAAGGGCCCAGAGTGGCTCTGTCCATTGAAAATAGATTTGACGCTGTGGAGAGCATCATTATGTCCAACGGACATTCGAGCTGAAGTAACAAAACTGGAAGATTATATGATGATGCGATTGCTTAGCTCCACTCTTTGTGCTGTATAGAACTTTCTATAGAAAGTTGCTTTCTATAGAACCATAGGTAAGAGGAGTGACAGGAAGTAGAATAAAAGAAACTTTGCAATTAATTGATAAGGAAGAACAAGTTGCATCAAGGCTGCTTGAAAATTCAGAGAATCAAAGAGTCTTCACTTAACCAGAGTGGGTTCGAACATCCCCAAGACCTGAGGTAGACATAATCAGCTGGCAAATAGGGAATGAGGATGGAGAAAGGCCAAGGCAGAGGCATCAGTGTGTAGGCTACCATGAGGATATGGAAGGGTACAGACCAGAGAAGCATGTCTGACAGAAAGTTCCTGATTCCAGCCCAGGTCACTCTTAAGATCTCTACCATCTAGTTTACAGTAGCTCTTTCTGAAAACATTCAGGAATGACTGATGCTCAAAGAAGTGACCTGATTTATAGCCAGTAGGTCTTTTCATTTCAATCCCCATGTTATTGCCACATGGTTATTTTCCTGTAAAGTTTTGCTTCGTAGGAACCTTCTCCCATTTAGTGTAGCTCAGTGGGGAGTTTGACAGTACTGACTTAGGTGAAAGGAAAGAGTTAGGTGACAGGGTAGTTCTCAGCTTAAGTGATTTTGATCCCCAGAGTGTAATAGAATAGCAATGAGCATCCTTTAGGGCACAGGAAGTCTAAGAGAAAGAATTAATTAGCCGCTAAATATCAATACCTGCGAAGCTGAGACACTCTAACCTATACAGATAATATTCTGATTGGCAAAGGAAGCCTTCATAAATGATGTGCTATACAACTAGACAATTTGAACAAAATAGCTACAAAGCAGATTCTGCTCACACGTGATTTTTCTGAGATTGTTGGTAGCATTGCTGCTAATTAGAATCCTTTCCTAAGGTTTCTTCCTGATCCCACATTCGAATATTCTCTACCTACATGATTTTTCAAAACAGTTTGATTGACATGAGAGAAAAGTGGGGCATCTTGCAATTGAAATACAATGCGGCAGACTTAGGCAGCACTTGCATATTGAAATCAAGCCTGCGGAGATTAGAATCCCTGACCCAGGTAGATGCCTGAAGTGAGCTAGTTCACATTCATTACTTTTTTTTTTCCGGAATGATATGTATGTAATGAATTGTCCTGGCTGGTTTTATGTCAGTTTGACACATCTGACTGGAGGGAACCTCAATTGAGAAAATGCCTCTTTAAGATGTGGCTGTAGGCAAGCTTATCTGGCAGTTTCTTAATAAAGTGATTGACAGGGGAGGGCCCAGGTCATTGTGGATTGGCATACTCATAGAAAGTTGGTCCTTGGTTCTATAAGAAAGCAGGCTGAGCAAGCCTTGAGGAGCAAGCCAGTAAGCAATACTTCTCTGGGGCCTGCTTATCAGCTCTGGCCTCTGGGTTCCTGTGCAGTTTGATCCTGACTTCCCTCAGGGGTCTATGATTCAGGATATATACAAAATAAAAAAGAAACCATTTCCCACCCAAGTTGCTTCTAGTCATGATGCTTCCCCACATCAATAGTAACTTTAAGACATGGGGGTATTGGCATAACTAAATGAGAAAGTCTAAATAAAGTGTTTAGAAAGGTCATTAGGTGTCAGTTTTGGGTTTCCACAGTGGGTTAGTTTATTGCCATTTTCAATGGCTATGAGAATTTACTATACTTTAAAAATGCATTCTATTCAAACAAACACACCAGTTTAATGTATAAAGTCAAGATGTTCTTAGGATTATTAGAAATTTAATTCTGTTCAGCAAACAGAAACTCATTCTTTAATACTAATTTTTTCCTGAGTGAAGAATTGACAGGATTGGGAGCTGCTTTCTTCTTGAGATCTGGCTGTGACCTCGGTGATGATATCACAGAATTTTAGTAGAGTGTGTAGGAGGGGAGGGATTAGGTCCTCCCCTAGTAAGAAGCTATGGGTGAGCTGAACTTCTTGTGTGGTTTGTAAATTATACTTGTATAAAAGTCAAAGAAACTTAGGCTGACATCAAAAACTAGAACTGTGTCCTCTAAGAGGGGCTACTCAAGGCTAGAAAGATGACTCTGTAATTATAAGCACTGGCTACTCTTCCAGAAGACATGCGTTTGATTCCAAGCACACACAGATGATTACCACCAAACGTGACTACAGTTATAGGGACTGTAATGTCATCTTTTGGCTTCCATAGTCACTAGGCACATACACAGCGCACAGACATACATGGAGACAAAACACCTATATACGTAAAATATTAATAAAAGGTAAGAGTTGCTCCTTGCTCATGAGTTGATATTGTAAGTAGTACACCTTACTAATGGTCATAGTTGGGTGTAGTCAGGGGAAAGCAGAGGGAGTTCACAATGGGAAGGGATCCAGAAGGCTACACAAGGTCTGAACAAGAGCATCCTCCCACCTCCAGGATTCCTCCACGTCTTTGAGAAGAGCTGTTTGTCTGCCCTAATAAAACATTGCTTTTATTCCTCTTTTCCTTTCTCTGTGCCTTGTTTCCTTCCACTCTCTGTGCCTGCAGCTGCCAACTGTCATTTTCCCGTTGGAATATGACCACTCTTAGTTTTCTGTGATTTTAGCCCCCTCAATCTTCAACTGTCACTCGCAGTCCTAGTAGAGGGCACTGCTTTGTCTCCCTAGTCTGTGGCCCTGTCCTCTCTAGCTGATTCTGCTTTCCTTGTGTGGGTCTTCTTTCCAGACTGTTCAGCTCTTTGTCCTTATGCAAGACCTCGTAAGAAAATCTGGCTTGTCCTAGGATGTAGGAGAACAGTGTAGTTCATGATATAACTATGGGGAGAAACTTTGAACTCGTAGACAAGACTGGAGCTTCCGCTGCCAAGTCAAACATGTGCCCACATGGCTTTAGGTTGAAGTTGGGTAAGATCATCTCTAATGCTGTGCTGGCTTCGTTCCTAAGAGGAATCGATAACCTCTGAGTGAAGTGCTGTTGCTCTAAACTCAGTCTTAGCTCATTATTTCCTCTGACCGCTTTTGACGACTGTCCCTGGAGGGTGACGGAGCACATATTTAATAGTAAACTTTCTAGGAAATATTAGACTACTTTACACTGAAAACCAATCTATGGCCTTAGTGACCCCACTCCTAAAGAAAAAGTGTGTCCTTTCCAGATGAAGACAACCGTTTTAGACAGCTGTTCCAGAAGACGCATATATAACTGGATTTGTGCCCGACCCTGAGACAGGTCCAGTGAAAGGTTTTGGCCTTATCGTCTTTGTTCTTCTCTTCTATGTCCATCTCAGAAGGGGTCATGCACCCTCCTTCTGTTCTTGCAGGAAAGCATGCTGTGCAATTCAAGTATTTCTAGTGAATTCTGAAGAGATAATTTTGCCTAGGCCTTCGCAAGTTTTTCCCTTCATATGGTGCTTTGTTTGTTTTAAATCAGAGCTGTGATATCATCTATGTTAATTTTTTAATTATTCAAAAAACAGTGAAAGGGAGAAAGAAAAAGAATAATGAAAAAGTTGGGGAGGAGGAGAAAGAAGAAGCAGAAGAGGAGGAAGGAGAGGAGGAAGAGTAGGTGGAGTGAGATGGGGTTTCTCATACCTTGCAGGTCAGCTAGAAGCAAAAGAATTATCTATATTCTCATGCCCTAGTAACAACTGCAGTTAGAGTTGTCAAGAAATAAAACTTCAATTTACTTCTGTGGTCAGATGGTTTTTTATTTGCTATTTTCATGAATGGAGTAGATATTTAATGTAAATAGGGGTAAGTAAATAGGGGAAAGACCTATTTTCACTAGTCAGGTTTAGCAGTAACAAAGAAACAACAAAAGTGTAATTAAATCTAGCCTCTGCTTACCGCAGGCTACTTCTCTTGTGTTGGAGTGGTCGTTCTCATCACACTGGGTAATGTGGGCTTGGTTGGAGATAGTTTCTCCACCAGCCTGTTGACCTGGAATTTTAGGCAGTGTTGTCTAGCAGGCCGAGAACTCTCTGAGGAATTATGGGATTGAGTTCAGATTTGAGGGTCAAAATATCTGGCGTCTGATTTCAGGAGAACATGTCAAGAGAAAAAAGAGTGAGAGGTGGTCTCTCAGTATGAGGGAAGATTGCTTTTCTCTCCCAGAAGTCTGTACAGTACCTTCAGGTACTTTAAAAACTAGCCAGCTGGGAGGAGGACCTAGGGTCAGTTGCTGCTTAAATTCTCTATATCCTGTGATCAATGGTGTTATGTCTTTGCAATCAGATTTCTGGTGAGTGACCCTGTGATGGTAATGCTTATATTACTGTAGGGGTTTCTGAGATTCGTCAGACAACTGCTCCAAGAGGAATATTCATACTTGACATCGACATACTTGACATAATTGTGACTTCTGGGGGCAGCGTTTGCTCTTCTACACCCAGGCAGGCTAACTCCAATTAATGTGTTTGTTTATTTAAATATCCATTTTAAAGCAATCCTATAAAGGAGGGTGCTTTATATGGCTTTTCAAACACCCTTGGTGTTACCTTACCCCACCCTTCCTCTACTTTAGAGTCCCATCACTTCCCCACCAGCCCCATCTTTATTCCTTTTGTTTTTAAGACAGACTACCTGTGTTCTGCTTATTCTCCTCCCTCCCTTAAGCTCCTTCTTCGCTTCCTAAAAACACCTTACTAGTTTCTTGACTTCTATAGTTGTTTCAAGTTAAATACACAATGGTGAGGAGTCAAAGGAGTCAAAACTGTGATCCATGTAAGAGAGACCATGCAGTTTGTCTGTTTGCCTTTCTGGGTATGGGTGATTTCACTCAGTTGAACTTTATTCGATTTCATTCATTCATCAGAAAATTTCATAATTTCATTTTTATTTATAGTAAATAAAATTCTATTATATACATACATATATATATATGGTATATATGGTACACATACATATATATATACATATATACATATATGTATATATACATATATATATATATATACATATATATATATATGGTATACAGTAGGTGTACCATACCACATTTTTGCTATCTAGTCTTCAGTTGATGGACATTGAGTCTATTTCTGCTTCCTGGATATTGGGAGTAGAACAGCACTGACATGAATGAGCACATAGCTCTGAGGAGTGCACATGTCTAACAGTGCCATAACTGGGCCATAGGGTGGATCCAGTTCTAGCTTTTTAAGGATCCTCTATAGTGTCTGTACTAGTAGCACTCCCACCAACAGCGAACAAGGATTGCTTTTTCAAGATCAGGTTTCTAATGCTTGAGTATCTACATTTTAGTTTGGGCTTCAGGGTCAATATGTCACCCTATCAGTATCCCCACAACTTTTATTGAGTGGAGTTTAATCCCTTTCTAGACACAGGTGATTAAAATGTGTCAGTTTCAAAAATCATTTTTTTTAATTTGAAAATAATTACTATATCACAAGCATGCTCCCATCCTATTTAAAGGCCTTGGCAATATTATGGTATCCTAATAGTCTCTGTTAAAGTAAATATATCACCCTTAAGAAGGATAATCTAGAAGCCTGGGAAACCAGAAGAGACTGCTCTCTGCACACACATCTCGGACGCCAGAGGAAAAAGCCAAAGACCATCTGGAACCCTGGTGCACTGAAGCTCCCGGAAGGGGCTGCACAGGTCTTCCTGGTTGCTGCCGCTGCAGAGAGCCCGTGGGCAGCACCCCACGAGCGAACTTGAGCCTCGGGACCACAGGTAAGACCAACTTTTCTGCTGCAAGAAAGCTGCCTGGTGAGCTTGGGACACACGGAAGCAGAATTCCTCTAGGACCGGGCACGTCCTGTGTTTACCGGAAGTCCCACACCCACGGATCCCGGCCCGCAGCAGCTCTCTGCTCCCAGACCCCGTGAGAGAGAGACCCAACCGCCTGGTCAGGTGGGCACTCCTGAGGCTGCAGAGCAGAAGAGACCACCAACACTGCTCACCCCTGCCCACATCCCTGGCCCAAGAGGAAACTGTATAAGGCCTCTGGGCTCCCGTGGGGGAGGGCCCAGGAGCAGCAGGACCCCTGCCTGAGACACCGCCAGAACCTGAAGGAAACAGACCAGACAAACAGTTCTCTGCACCCAAATCCTGTGGGAGGGAGAGCTAAACCTTCAGAGAGGCAGACAAGCCTGGGAAACCAGAAGAGACTGCTCTCTGCACACACATCTCGGACGCCAGAGGAAAAAGCCAAAGACCATCTGGAACCCTGGTGCACTGAAGCTCCCGGAAGGGGCGGCACAGGTCTTCCTGGTTGCTGCCACTGCAGAGAGCCCGTGGGCAGCACCCCAAGAGCGAACTTGAGCCTCGGGACCACAGGTAAGACCAAATTTTCTGCTGCAAGAAAGCTGCCTGGTGAACTCAAGACACAGGCCCACAGGAACAGCTGAAGACCTGTAGAGAGGAAAAACTACACGCCCGAAAGCAGAACACTCTGTCCCCATAACTGACTGAAAGAGAGGAAAACAGGTCTACAGCACTCCTGACACACAGGCTTATAGGACAGTCTAGCCACTGTCAGAAATAGCAGAACAAAGTAACACTAGAGATAATCTGATGGCGAGAGGCAAGCGCAGGAACACAAGCAACAGAAACCAAGACTACATGGCACCATCGGAGCCCAATTCTCCCATCAAAACAAACATGGAATATCCAAACACACCAGAAAAGCAAGATCTACTTTCAAAATCATTTTTGATCATGATGCTGGAGGACTTCAAGAAAGACGTGAAGAACTCCCTTAGAGAACAAGTAGAAGCCTACAGAGAGGAATCGCAAAAATGCCTGAAAGAATTCCAGGAAAACATAAATAAACAAGTAGAAGCCCATAGAGAGGAGACACAAAAATCCCTGAAAGAATTCCAGGAAAAAACAATCAAACAGTTGAAGGAATTAAAAATGGAAATAGAAGCAATCAAGAAAGAACACATGGAAACAACCCTGGATATAGAAAACCAAAAGAAGAGACAAGGAGCTGTAGATACAAGCTTCACCAACAGAATACAAGAGATGGAAGAGAGAATCTCAGGAGCAGAAGATTCCATAGAAATCATTGACTCAACTGTCAAAGATAATGTAAAGCGGAAAAAGCTACTGGTCCAAAACATACAGGAAATCCAGGACTCAATGAGAAGATCAAACCTAAGGATAATAGGTATAGAAGAGAGTGAAGACTCCCAGCTCAAAGGACCAGTAAATATCTTCAACAATATCATAGAAGAAAACTTCCCTAACCTAAAAAAAGAGATACCCATAGACATACAAGAAGCCTACAGAACTCCAAATAGATTGGACCAGAAAACAAACAACTCCCGTCACATAATTGTCAAAACACCAAATGCACAAAATAAAGAAAGAATATTAAAAGCAGTAAGGGAAAAAGGTCAAGTAACATATAAAGGCAGACCTATCAGAATCACACCAGACTTCTCGCCAGAAACTATGAAGGCCAGAAGATCCTGGACTGATGTCATACAGAACCTAAGAGAACACAAATGCCAGCCCAGGTTACTGTATCCAGCAAAACTCTCGATTAACATTGATGGAGAAACCAAGATATTCCATGACAAAACAAAATTTACACAATATCTTTCTACAAATCCAGCACTACAAAGGATAATAAATGGTAAAGCCCAACATAAGGAGGCAAGCTATACCCTAGAAGAAGCAAGAAACTAATCGTCTTGGCAACAAAACAAAGAGAATGAAAGCACACAAACATAACCTCACATCCAAATATGAATATAACGGGAAGCAATAATCACTATTCCTTAATATCTCTCAACATCAATGGCCTCAACTCCCCAATAAAAAGACATAGATTAACAAACTGGATACGCAACGAGGACCCTGCATTCTGCTGCCTACAGGAAACACACCTCAGAGACAAAGACAGACACTACCTCAGAGTGAAAGGCTGGAAAACAACTTTCCAAGCAAATGGTCAGAAGAAGCAAGCTGAAGTAGCCATTCTAATATCAAATAAAATCAATTTCCAACTAAAGTCATCAAAAAAGATAAGGAAGGACACTTCATATTCATCAAAGGAAAAATCCACCAAGATGAACTCTCAATCCTAAATATCTATGCCCCAAATACAAGGGCACCTACATACGTAAAAGAAAGCTTACTAAAGCTCAAAACACACATTGCACCTCACACAATATAGTGGGAGATTTCAACACCCCACTCTCATCAATGGACAGATCATGGAAACAGAAATTAAACAGTGATGTCGACAGACTAAGAGAAGTCATGAGCCAAATGGACTTAACGGATATTTATAGAACATTCTATCCTAAAGCAAAAGGATATACCTTCTTCTCAGCTCCTCATGGTACTTTCTCCAAAATTGACCATATAATTGGTCAAAAAACGGGCCTCAACAGGTACAGAAAGATAGAAATAATACCATGCGTGCTATCGGACCACCACGGCCTAAAACTGGTCTTCAATAACAATAAGGGAAGAATGCCCACATATACGTGGAAATTGAACAATGCTCTACTCAATGATAACCTGGTCAAGGAAGAAATAAAGAAAGAAATTAAAAACTTTTTAGAATTTAATGAAAATGAAGGTACAACATACCCAAACTTATGGGACACAATGAAAGCTGTGCTAAGAGGAAAACTCATAGTGCTGAATGCCTGCAGAAAGAAACAGGAAAGAGCATATGTCAGCAGCTTGACAGCACACCTAAAAGCTCTAGAACAAAAAGAAGCAAATACACCCAGGAGGAGTAGAAGGCAGGAAATAATCAAACTCAGAGCTGAAATCAACCAAGTAGAAACAAAAAGGACCATAGAAAGAATCAACAGAACCAAAAGTTGGTTCTTTGAGAAAATCAACAAGATAGATAAACCCTTAGCCAGACTAACGAGAGGACACAGAGAGTGCGTCCAAATTAACAAATCAGAAATGAAAAGGGAGACATAACTACAGATTCAGAGGAAATTCAAAAAATCATCAGATCTTACTATAAAAACCTATATTCAACAAAACTTGAAAATCTTCAGGAAATGGACAATTTCCTAGACAGATACCAGGTATCGAAGTTAAATCAGGAACAGATAAACCAGTTAAACAACCCCATAACTCCTAAGGAAATAGAAGCAGTCATTAAAGGTCTCCCAACCAAAAAGAGCCCAGGTCCAGACGGGTTTAGTGCAGAATTCTATCAAACCTTCATAGAAGACCTCATACCAATATTATCCAAACTATTCCACAAAATTGAAACAGATGGAGCCCTACCGAATTCCTTCTACGAAGCCACAATTACTCTTATACCTAAACCACACAAAGACACAACAAAGAAAGAGAACTTCAGACCAATTTCCCTTATGAATATCGACGCAAAAATACTCAATAAAATTCTGGCAAACCGAATTCAAGGGCACATCAAAACAATCATCCACCATGATCAAGTAGGCTTCATCCCAGGCATGCAGGGATGGTTTAATATATGGAAAACCATCAACGTGATCCATTATATAAACAAACTGAAAGAACAGAACCACATGATCATTTCATTAGATGCTGAGAAAGCATTTGACAAAATTCAACACCCCTTCATGATAAAAGTCCTGGAAAGAATAGGAATTCAAGGCCCATACCTAAACATAGTAAAAGCCATATACAGCAAACCAGTTGCTAACATTAAACTAAATGGAGAGAAACTTGAAGCAATCCCACTAAAATCAGGGACTAGACAAGGCTGCCCACTCTCTCCCTACTTATTCAATATAGTTCTTGAAGTTCTAGCCAGAGCAATCAGACAACAAAAGGAGATCAAGGGGATACAGATCGGAAAAGAAGAGGTCAAAATATCACTATTTGCAGATGACACGATAGTATATTTAAGTGATCCCAAAAGTTACACCAGAGAACTACTAAAGCTGATAAACAACTTCAGCAAAGTGGCTGGGTATAAAATTAACTCAAATAAATCAGTTGCCTTCCTCTATACAAAAGAGAAACAAGCCGAGAGAGAAATTAGGGAAACGACACCCTTCATAATAGACCCAAATAATATAAAGTACCTCGGTGTGACTTTAACCAAGCAAGTAAAAGATCTGTACAATAAGAACTTCAAGACACTGAGGAAAGAAATCGAAGAAGACCTCAGAAGATGGAAAGATCTCCCATGCTCATGGATTGGCAGGATTAATATAGTAAAAATGGCCATTTTACCAAAAGCAATCTACAGATTCAATGCAATCCCCATCAAAATACCAATCCAATTCTTCAAAGAGTTAGACAGAACAATTTGCAAATTCATCTGGAATAACAAAAAACCTTGGATAGCTAAAGCTATCCTCAACAATAAAAGGACTTCAGGGGGAATCACTATCCCTGAACTCAAGCAGTATTACAGAGCAATAGTGATAAAAACTGCATGGTATTGATACAGAGACAGACAGATAGACCAATGGAACAGAATTGAAGACCCAGAAATGAACCCACACTCCTATGGTCACTTGATTTTTGACAAAGGAGCCAAAACCATCCAATGGAAAAAAGATAGCATTTTCAGCAAATGGTGCTGGTTCAACTGGAGGGCAACATGTAGAAGAATGCAGATCGATCCATGCTTATCACCCTGTACAAAGCTTAAGTCCAAATGGATCAAGGACCTCCACATCAAACCAGACACACTCAAACTAATAGAAGAAAAACTAGGGAAGCATCTGGAACACATGGGCACTGGAAAAAATTTCCTGAACAAAACACCAATGGCTTATGCTCTAAGATCAAGAATCGACAAATGGGATCTCATAAAACTGCAAAGCTTCTGTAAGGCAAAGGACACTGTGGTTAGGACAAAACAGCAACCAACAGATTGGGAAAAGATCTTTACCAATCCTACAACAGATAGAGGCCTTATATCCAAAATATACAAAGAACTCAAGAAGTTAGACCGCAGGGAAACAAATAACCCTATTAAAAAATGGGGTTCAGAGCTAAACAAAGAATTCACAGCTGAGGAATGCCGAATGGCTGAGAAACACCTAAAGAAATGTTCAACATCTTTAGTCATAAGGGAAATGCAAATCAAAACAACCCTGAGATTTCACCTCACACCAGTGAGAATGGCTAAGATCAAAAACTCAGGTGACAGCAGATGCTGGCGAGGATGTGGAGAAAGAGGAACAGTCCTCCATTGTTGGTGGGATTGCAGACTGGTAAAACCATTCTGGAAATCAGTCTGGAGGTTCCTCAGAAAATTGGACATTGAACTGCCTGAGGATCCAGCTATACCTCTCTTGGGCATATACCCAAAAGATGCCTCAACATATAAAAGAGACACGTGCTCCACTATGTTCATCGCAGCCTTATTTATAATAGCCAGAAAATGGAAAGAACCCAGATGCCCTTCAACAGAGGAATGGATACAGAAAATGTGGTACATCTACACAATGGAATATTACTCAGCTATCAAAAACAACGAGTTTATGAAATTCGTAGGCAAATGGTTGGAACTGGAAAATATCATCCTGAGTGAGCTAACCCAATCACAGAAAGACATACATGGTATGCACTCATTGATAAGTGCCTATTAGCCCAAATGCTTGAATTACCCTAGATCCCTAGAACAAACGAAACTCAAGACAGATGATCAAAATGTGAATGCTTCACTCCTTCTTTAAATGAGGAAAAAGAATACCCTTGGCAGGGAAGGGAGTGGCAAAGATTAAAACAGAGAGTGAAGGAACACCCATTCAGAGCCTGCCCCACATGTGGCCCATACATATACAGCCACCCAATTAGACAAGATGGATGAAGCAAAGAAGTGCAGACCGACAGGAGCCGGATGTAGATCGCTCCTGAGAGACACAGCCAGAATACAGCAAATACAGAGGCGAATGCCAGCAGCAAACCACTGAACTGAGAATAGGTCCCCCGTTGAAGGAATCAGAGAAAGAACTGGAAGAGCTTGAAGGGGCTCGAGACCCCAAAAGTACAACAATGCCAAGCAACCAGAGCTTCCAGGGACTAAGCCACTACCTAAAGACTATACATGGACTGACCCTGGACTCTGACCTCATAGGTAGCAATGTATATCCTAGTAAGAGCACCAGTGGAAGTTGAAGCCCTGGGTCCTGCTAAGACTGAACCCCCAGTGAACTAGACTATGGGGGGAGGGCGGCAATGGGGGGAGGGTTGGGAGGGGAACACCCATAAGGAAGGGGAGGGGGGAGGGGGATGTTTGCCCGGAAACCGGGAAAGGGAATAACACTTGAAATGTATATAAGAAATACTCAAGTTAATAAAAAAAAAAAAGAAGGATAATCTAGTATAAAGGTAATTTATTTTGAAGCAAACCTGGATCAGATCATTTTGTGGGTCATCCATTTCCTTATGCACTCTGCCCCCGGTGGGCATCTCCCTATTATTCTTTCATGTCATAAGTTAGCCTGCCACTAAGAATCTTGGAAATATATTGTGCATTTCAGATTTATTTAATTTTTAAAGTATATATCTAGAAAACCTCAAGCTCTGTGTCAAAGGACTTGAGGATTGTTAAAGTTGGCAAAAATTGCTTTCCAAATGACAGTAATTTACAGCCACATCAGAATATATGGGAATTCTTGGCCTTGCAAATACCAGAAGTAGCTCCTCTAGATAAATAATCAGGAAGCACACAGTGTTGGGGAGAGAGTCTGACATTTTGTAAACAGGACCCTAGAAAAAAGGTGTTAGGTAACTGTCTCGGGAAAGTTAAAAACAGACTTCTGCCTTCCTGTTCATAGGGGAAGGGGTGAACACTTTTTTACTCCTGTCTATCAGCCCAGTGTCTGAAAGCGTGTGTTGATTTCAAACCAGAAGTTCATTTTTCTAAGGTTAATTTTTCCAGTAGCTGTTGTGCTATTTTTATATAGCTGTTCATGCTAGGTCAGAGGTAAGCTACACTTGCAAGCAGAAATTAGCTGGCACAAGTCAAAAGCATCAAGTGATAGAGCTCATAATTCATAAAGCTAGCCGTACTCTGCTTGGTGGTGTCTATAAATTATTCTGTATTCAGGACCTTTCAGTAATGGGCTTATTTCAAATGTGGACAGATCCCTGAAACTACAGAAATACTTAATAAAGCACTAGGGAGCTGTGGTGATGTCCAATGGAAACAAACAAAATAGCTCAGCCCTAAGTTTGTATCAGATGAGGAAACAAGGCACCCCAATAGAGAAAAGGGAAACATCAGCCTTGGGGAGCAGTGGACTAGGACAGCATTGGAACTGTATACCAGGGCATCTCAGAGCTCATTCTTGGAGGACTGGGTTGAAGAGTAGAAGGAGCTAAATAGTGATGAATTCAAATATATGACAAGCTATCTTTGAATTTATTGGTGTCTTCAATCACATCTACAAAACAAGATACTTTTATGCCCCCCAAGTCCAAGTGAGGATGTTATCCAACACTGTTCACTTATACTTTTTCAACCCTCTAATTCTTTGATCAACAGTTTTCAAACACATAAGGGGTCAAGAACTCATGGTTGTTATTGGTACTGGAGGGAAACAAAACAACTTGAGCTAGCATAATCAAGGAAGAACATTTCTTGGATGGTGTAACAGGTAGTTTTGTCAACTTGACAGACTCTAGAATTACCATGGAAATGGGCCTAGAGCATGTCTGAGAGGGATTGCCTTAATTATGTTCATTGGTATGGGAAGAGCCATTGTAATTGTGGGTGGCACCATTTAGTGGGTCAGGTCCATGGCTGAGTGAAAATGAATGGGTGTCCATTGCATTCATGGACTACTCTCTTCTGATGCTGGATGTTATGTGACCAGACACTTTCATTCCTGTTCCCTTAACTCCCCTGCCATGATGGGATGTCAACATTTTTGAACTGTGCGCTTCATTAAATTGTTTTTGTTAGAGTACTTTATCACAGAGTCATGAAAGAAAGTAAGACAGAGGGATATTATTGCAATGTCTTATAGCATTCAGGGGAGAATTGGATAACAGAATTATTAAACAGCACAATATTAGGACAGGTTTGACAAGTTCAGGAAGTTCACAGACCCACCAATGACATGACTTGTCATCATCCTAAGCATCTCATTCTTTCGTCCCTTGATTAAGACTTCCAAGCACCTAAAATCAAATGTACATGTTATGTTTCAGCCCTCCATAAGATTATTTCTAGCCATCTGCATGTGTGTTGGAGATCCATCTCAGAAAGAATAAAACTGAGCAAGCATTGGCTCTGAGGGCACAGACCCAGGAGAAGACATTTAGGTGATGCACCGAAGGGGCTCAAAGTATATTAGAAAAAAGCTAAAATCATGCTGTTGTTTTAGTCCTTCTTGGATAGATATAATAAAATACAGGTAGTATGGTATGTAATACAGAAAATTTTGCTAGCTCGACAGACATTTGACTGTCGAGGAGCATGATGTCAGTGTCTTCACCACTGAGGACTGAGGCTGCATCACAACCTAGCTGATGACATCACAGTGAGGAAACTTATCAAGGAAAGATCACATGGTGAAACAGGAAGCAAGAGAAATTCCAGAATCAAGCTCTCCCTTACTGTAACAATGAGCCATTGTAAGGGAGTAACCAGGTCCCCAGAGCCTATCTTAGACCCTTCGGCTGGCAGTGCTCTTAATGTCAAAACCCACCTACACTAGGTCCTGCCTCGTATTGTTCCTGCTATCTCTCCATAGTGCTACAACAAGGGCTAAGCTGTAGCACAACAGGTCTGGCAGGCGAGTAATTATTTTTCACTAATGCAAATAAAGACGATGCTCAAAAGATAGTAAGAGCATAAAAGTAAAATGTCTCATGGGATTGAAAAGAAACCTACAGCTTTGACAGACACAAGCAAGGTGGACCTTCGGTGGGGAAAGGGGTTTTTACGGACTGAACAGCAAGAGCGTGCATGCGCGTTTAGTTAGGGGGGCTGCCTTGTTTGGACCACAGGCTTTTCGGACAGAGGTTAGAAAGCTGCTGCAAAATGTGGGTCTTGGATGTGTGATTGAGAAGCAGAGATGGATTAGTCAGATAATGGAGATGTGGAAGTATTCTCAGCAAAACTAACAAAATAATCAAATTTGTGCTTTTAGGAGACAAATCTGCTTACGAAAACGTTCCTCAAAAACATATTGGTTCTAACAAGACTGTGACTTTCTGTACTTTCTGGATATTTGATGTGCATAGGCAGCCTAAATAAGTGATTTCCCTAAGCTGAAGAATGCAGAGGTAGGAGGGGGTTGCAATGCTGAGGCCTTTAGCGCTGTGCACATGCAGCAGAATGGATCACCACTACCTAAATCAGACCAGAAGAATGAAATGTGCCTTGACAAATCCAATTACCTGGCAATGACATCCGTGAAATTTAGGTCTGAGTTGGTTGCAGTGTGGCATTCTTTGAGACATATAGACAAGAGACTCATTTTTCACGTATCTTGGTTTCTGTAGCCATTGTCACCTGGCAAATTCTTTTTTTTCATATTTCATGATTTTATTTTAGTATGTTTATAATAGTCAAAATAAGAGCATGCACTTCATGAATTTGAAAATACTCATATACCAATTATAATAGCTATTGCTCTCAGTTCATACAAAAATCAATTCCAAATAAGAGGAATATGGGTTTCTTTTTTTTTTTAATTAATGCTTAAGATGAAAGAAAAATACCTGACTCTTCCCAAACTGGACCCATTTGTCTCTCCTTTTTCTTGTCTAGAATTCGAGTGTAGAAGTCTCTGGTAGTATAGTGCAGCCTGGATTGAGATGCAGCCACTATTCTTTCTTAAGACACTTGACTTATAGTTAGACTCAAGAACAGAGTGTGACCACTCCTCATAAAATAGTAAGTAAAGTCTACATAATAAGGAATATAATGATCTTTCACACTTACACTAAAAAGAGAAATAGGCTTGGGACAAATTGTGATCAAGGAAAAAACATTCATTCTAAGTCAGATCCAAGGATAAAGCCACAGGTATGCACTATGATAAAGCAAGACCACGTGAAACTGTTGCTTTGAATTTATAATGAGCTTATAGAATGAAACACTGCTTTGAACTTAATATCAATGTCCTTCTGTAACTCCCCTTTTATATAGTACTTTATCTATGAGGTAATTGTCTAACAAATTTTTGTCTAAGGGATTATAAAAAAGCCTGAGAGGAGGAATAAGGTGGTGGCAACTGGGGCTCTGCCCCACTTATCCACTGAATTATCTGTGTGGTTTAGGGGGTCTATGCCCCATCCATCCAGATTTCTCTATGTGTATGTTTGACTATCCATACATATGTAGGTATGTGCGTACATATACAAGTATGCAAGAACACATGTGGAGCTGCTAAGACAAGTTGTTGGGCCTGACTTGTGTGTGTGTGTGTGTGTGTGTATGTGTGTGTGTGTGTGTGTGTGTATGATTACATATGTGTCTATGCATAGTCCCTGTGTGAAATATTTTTTTTGCATTTTTTTTATTCACTTGAGTATTTCCAGTTGAACCAGCACCATTTGCTGAAAATGCTATCTTTTTTCCATTGGATGGTTTTGGATCCTTTGTCAAAAATCAAGTGACCATAGGTGTGTGGGTTCATTTCTGGGTCTTCAATTCTATTCCATTGGTCTATCTGTCTGTCTCTGTACCAATACCATGCAGTTTTTATCACTATTGCTCTGTAATACTGCTTGAGTTCAGGGATAGTGATTCCCCCTGAAGTCCTTTTATTGTTGAGGATAGCTTTAGCTATCCTGGGTTTTTTGTTATTCCAGATGAATTTGCAAATTGTTCTGTCTAACTCTTTGAAGAATTGGATTGGTATTTTGATGGGGATTGCATTGAATCTGTAGATTGCTTTTGGTAAAATGGCCATTTTTACTATATTAATCCTGCCAATCCATGAGCATGGGAGATCTTTCCATCTTCTGAGGTCTTCTTCAATTTCTTTCCTCAGTGTCTTGAAGTTCTTATTGTACAGATCTTTTACTTGCTTGGTTAAAGTCACACCGAGGTACTTTATATTATTTGGGTCTATTATGAAGGGTGTCGTTTCCCTAATTTCTTTCTCGGCTTGTTTCTCTTTTGTATAGAGGAAGGCAACTGATTTATTTGAGTTAATTTTATACCCAGCCACTTTGCTGAAGTTGTTTATCAGCTTTAGTAGTTCTCTGGTGGAACTTTTGGGATCACTTAAATATACTATCATGTCATCTGCAAATAGTGATATTTTGACCTCTTCTTTTCCGATCTGTATCCCCTTGATCTCCTTTTGTTGTCTGATTGCTCTGGCTAGAACTTCAAGAACTATATTGAATAAGTAGGGAGAGAGTGGGCAGCCTTGTCTAGTCCCTGATTTTAGTGGGATTGCTTCAAGTTTCTCTCCATTTAGTTTAATGTTAGCAACTGGTTTGCTGTATATGGCTTTTACTATGTTTAGGTATGGGCCTTGAATTCCTATTCTTTCCAGGACTTTTATCATGAAGGGGTGTTGAATTTTGTCAAATGCTTTCTCAGCATCTAATGAAATGATCATGTGGTTCTGTTCTTTCAGTTTGTTTATATAATGGATCACGTTGATGGTTTTCCGTATATTAAACCATCCCTGCATGCCTGGGATGAAGCCTACTTGATCATGGTGGATGATTGTTTTGATGTGCTCTTGAATTCGGTTTGCCAGAATTTTATTGAGTATTTTTGCGTCGATATTCATAAGGGAAATTGGTCTGAAGTTCTCTTTCTTTGTTGTGTCTTTGTGTGGTTTAGGTATAAGAGTAATTGTGGCTTCGTAGAAGGAATTCGGTAGGGCTCCATCTGTTTCAATTTTGTGGAATAGTTTGGATAATATTGGTATGAGGTCTTCTATGAAGGTTTGATAGAATTCTGCACTAAACCTGTCTGGACCTGGGCTCTTTTTGGTTGGGAGACCTTTAATGACTGCTTCTATTTCCTTAGGAGTTATGGGGTTGTTTAACTGGTTTATCTGTTCCTGATTTAACTTCGATACCTGGTATCTGTTTAGGAAATTGTCCATTTCCTGAAGATTTTCAAATTTTGTTGAATATAGGTTTTTATAGTAAGATCTGATGATTTTTTGAATTTCCTCTGAATCTGTAGTTATGTCTCCCTTTTCTTTTCTGATTTTGTTAATTTGGACGCACTCTCTGTGTCCTCTCGTTAGTCTGGCTAAGGGTTTATCTATCTTGTTGATTTTCTCAAAGAACCAACTTTTGGTTCTGTTGATTCTTTCTATGGTCCTTTTTGTTTCTACTTGGTTGATTTCAGCTCTGAGTTTGATTATTTCCTGCCTTCTACTCCTCCTGGGTGTATTTGCTTCTTTTTGTTCTAGAGCTTTTAGGTGTGCTGTCAAGCTGCTGACATATGCTCTTTCCTGTTTCTTTCTGCAGGCACTCAGCGCTATGAGTTTTCCTCTTAGCACAGCTTTCATTGTGTCCCATAAGTTTGGGTATGTTGTACCTTCATTTTCATTAAATTCTAAAAAGTTTTTAATTTCTTTCTTTATTTCTTCCTTGACCAGGTTATCATTGAGTAGAGCATTGTTCAATTTCCATGTATATGTGGGCATTCTTCCCTTATTGTTATTGAAGACCAGTTTTAGGCCGTGGTGGTCCGATAGCACGCATGGTATTATTTCTATCTTTCTGTACCTGTTGAGGCCCGTT
The DNA here is from genome assembly GCF_021556685.1 of Rattus norvegicus. Taxonomy (NCBI): domain Eukaryota; kingdom Metazoa; phylum Chordata; class Mammalia; order Rodentia; family Muridae; genus Rattus; species Rattus norvegicus. The sequence goes on along the minus strand of NC_141534.1, from coordinate 267,071,746 downwards.
TTTTGACCAATTATATGGTCAATTTTGGAGAAAGTACCATGAGGAGCTGAGAAGAAGGTATATCCTTTTGCTTTAGGATAGAATGTTCTATAAATATCCGTTAAGTCCATTTGGCTCATGACTTCTCTTAGTCTGTCGACATCACTGTTTAATTTCTGTTTCCATGATCTGTCCATTGATGAGAGTGGGGTGTTGAAATCTCCCACTATTATTGTGTGAGGTGCAATGTGTGTTTTGAGCTTTAGTAAGCTTTCTTTTACGTATGTAGGTGCCCTTGTATTTGGGGCATAGATATTTAGGATTGAGAGTTCATCTTGGTGGATTTTTCCTTTGATGAATATGAAGTGTCCTTCCTTATCTTTTTTGATGACTTTTAGTTGGAAATTGATTTTATTTGATATTAGAATGGCTACTCCAGCTTGCTTCTTCTGACCATTTGCTTGGAAAGTTGTTTTCCAGCCTTTCACTCTGAGGTAGTGTCTGTCTTTGTCTCTGAGGTGTGTTTCCTGTAGGCAGCAGAATGCAGGGTCCTCGTTGCGTATCCAGTTTGTTAATCTATGTCTTTTTATTGGGGAGTTGAGGCCATTGATATTGAGAGATATTAAGGAATAGTGATTATTGTTTCCCTTTATATTCATATTTGGATGTGAGGTTATGTTTGTGTGCTTTCATTCTCTTTGTTTTGTTGCCAAGACGATTAGTTTCTTGCTTCTTCTAGGGTATAGCTTGCCTCCGTATGTTGGGCTTTACCATTTATTATCCTTTGTAGTGCTGGATTTGTAGAAAGATATTGTGTAAATTTGGTTTTGTCATGGAATATCTTGGTTTCTCCATCAATGTTAATTGAGAGTTTTGCTGGATACAATAACCTGGGCTGGCATTTGTGTTCTCTTAGGGTCTGTATGACATCAGTCCAGGATCTTCTGGCCTTCATAGTTTCTGGCGAGAAGTCTGGTGTGATTCTGATAGGTCTCCCTTTATATGTTACTTGACCTTTTTCCCTTACTGCTTTTAATATTCTTTCTTTATTTTGTGCGTTTGGTGTTTTGACAATTATGTGACGGGAGGTGTTTCTTTTCTGGTCCAATCTATTTGGAGTTCTGTAGGCTTCTTGTATGTCTATGGGTATCTCTTTTTTTAGGTTAGGGAAGTTTTCTTCTATGATTTTGTTGAAGATATTTACTGGTCCTTTGAGCTGGGAGTCTTCACTCTCTTCTATACCTATTATCCTTAGGTTTGATCTTCTCATTGAGTCCTGGATTTCCTGTATGTTTTGGACCAGTAGCTTTTTCCGCTTTACATTATCTTTGACAGTTGAGTCAATGATTTCTATGGAATCTTCTGCTCCTGAGATTCTCTCTTCCATCTCTTGTATTCTGTTGGTGAAGCTTGTATCTACAGCTCCTTGTCTCTTCTTTTGGTTTTCTATATCCAGGGTTGTTTCCATGTGTTCTTTCTTGATTGCTTCTATTTCCATTTTTAATTCCTTCAACTGTTTGATTGTTTTTTCCTGGAATTCTTTCAGGGATTTTTGCGATTCCTCTCTGTAGGCTTCTACTTGTTTATTAATGTTTTCCTGTGTTTCCCTAAGTGTGTTCATGTCTTTCTTGAAGTCCTCCAGCATCATGATCAAATATGATTTTGAAACTAGGTCTTGCTTTTCTGGTGTGTTTGGATATTCCATGTTTGTTTTGGTGGGAGAATTGGGCTCCGATGATGGCATGTAGTCTTGGTTTCTGTTGCTTGGGTTCCTGCGCTTGCCTCTCGCCATCAGATTATCTCTAGTGTTACTTTGTTCTGCTATTTCTGACAGTGGCTAGACTGTCCTATAAGCCTGTGTGTCAGGAGTGCTGTAGACCTGTTTTCCTCTCTTTCAGTCAGTTATGGGGACAGTGTGTTCTGCTTTCGGGCATGTAGTTTTTCCTCTCTACAGGTCTTCAGCTGTTCCTGTGGGCCTGTGTCTTGAGTTCACCAGGCAGCTTTCTTGCAGCAGAAAATTTGGTCTTACCTGTGGTCCCGAGGCTCAGGTTCGCTCGTGGGGTGCTGCCCAGGGGCTCTCTGCAGGGGCAGCAACCAGGAAGACCTGTGCCGCCCCTTCCAGGAGCTTCAGTGCACCAGGGTTCCAGATGGTCTTTGGCTTTTTCCTCTGGCGTCCGAGATGTGTGTGCAGGGAGCAGTCTCTTCTGGTTTCCCAGGCTTGTCTGCCTCTCTGAAGGTTTAGCTCTCCCTCCCACGGGATTTGGGTGCAGAGAACTGTTTATCCGGTCTGTTTCTTTCAGGTTCCGGTGGTGTCTCAGGCAGGTGTCCTGCCGCTCCTGGGCCCTCCCCCCGGGAGCCCAGAGGCCTTATACAGTTTCCTCTTGGGCCAGGGATGTGGGCAGGGGTGAGCAGTGTTGGTGGTCTCTTCTGCTCTGCAGCCTCAGGAGTGCCCACCTGACCAGGCGGTTGGGTCTCTCTCTCACCGGGTCTGGGAGCAGAGAGCTGCTGCGGGCCGGGGTGTGAAATATTTTAATCATTTTCTTTTCCCTCTGGTTCACGAAGGGTTAATGAGTTTTTAAGTCTATTTTTTTATTGAATATATTTTTATTTATATTTCAAATGTTATCCCCTTTCCAAGTTTCCTGTTCATAAACCCTCATCCCATCCCTCTTCTTCTATGAGGGTGTTCCTGACCCATCCACCCATCCCTTCCTGCCTCCCACCCTAACATTCCCTTACATTGGGGAGAGGTCAAGTCTTGGCAGGATCAAGGTCTTCTCCTCCCATTGGTGCCCAATAAGGCCATTGTCTGCTAAATATGCAGCTGAAGCCATGGGTCTGTCCATGTATACTCTTTGGATGGTGGTTTAGTCTCTGAGAGCTCTGGTTGGTTGATATTGTTGTTCTTATGAGGTTGCAAACCCCCTCAGCTCCTTCAGTCCTTTCTCTAACTTCTCCAGTGGGTACCCTGTTCTTAGTCCAGTGGTCGACTACTAGCATTCCCCTTGTATTTGACATGCTCTGGCTGAGCCTCAGGTACATTTACACCATGAAGTACTACTCAGCTATTAAAACAATGACTTTATGAAATTCATAGGCAAATGGATGGAACTAGAAAATATCATCCTGAGTGAGATAACCCAATCACAAAAAAAACCCCACACATGATATGCACTCACTGTTAAGTGAATATTAGCCAAAAAGCTCAATTACCCAAGATACAATCCACAGTCCACATGGAGCTCAAGAAGAAGGACAACCAAAGTGCAAATGCTTCAAACACCTTTTTAGAATGGGGAACAAAAATATTAATAGGAGAAAATATGGAGACAAACTTTGGAGTAGAGACTGAAGGAAAGGTCATCCAGAGCCATATACATACAGCCCCCAAACACAGACAATATTGCTGATACCAAGAAGTGCATACTGACAGGAGCCTGATATAGCTGTCTCCTGAGAGGATTAATGAGTTCTAAGGCTCTTGTGTGGCCAGTGAGATGTCCTTGGGACAGAGGGAAACCAACGCTTATTAAAGCACAAATAGGAGAGCTACAGAATAAAAAACAGCACTTATGAGCACAGAATAGTAAGAAAGACTTAAGTTTCCAGGGGCCATCAGCTTCTGGTCCCCAGAACAGTAAGAGAATTACAAGGTCATAGATCAATTATCAATCTTTGGTCTTTGTCCAACTCTGTGTCCCATCTCAGTACTTGTGATTCTGGGAAGGTCCCCAGAACTTACAATGTGTTGACCCCAACCATAAAATTATTTCATTACTACTATTCATAACTGCATTTTTGCTACTTTTGTGAATTATAATGTAAATATCTTATATGCATGATATCTGATATGTGACATCAAAAAGGGGGTCTCAACCCTGACAGGTTGAAAACAACTGATGTAAAGGAATATTTTCTAATTTTCAAATTGTCGAGAGCTTTCTAGATTAAACCATTGGTTTGATTTTTATTTTAGTTCTGTTGTGGTCAGAGAAGACATTGTTTTAATATTCAATATTTCAAAGTGTATTGAATTCTTAAATTAATGTATATTATCAAGATTATAATATGATTACATCATTTACTTTTCCTCCTTCAAAACCTTCCTATTTTCCCTTCCTTTTTCCACCCTTCAAATTCATGGCTTCTTTATTCTTAATGATATATATATTATACATCTATATATATATATATATATATATATAGATAGATATATAGATATATCACAAACACACACACAAACACACACACACACACACACACACACGCACATATTCCTAAGCACATAAATCCAATCCAATCAATCTGTATAATACTTGTTTGTCTATATTTTCATGGAAAACATATACATATATATGTATATATGTATTTTTTTCCAGTTCATTGCCCAGGACATGTCCCTCTTAGATAAATTTTCCACATCCATTTAAACACATTATTTTGTGTGTAACATTATTATTTAGTGAGAAATTCTAGAATTAGAATCATTGGATAAAAATAACTGCAGATATGTACACCTTCTTAATTAACAGTCCTCTGGAGAATTGCCACATAGATCACCTACCCCTTCCCAATCTTCCTCTTTTGTACTATAAAACTGAATCCACTGAATCTGTAAATTCAGTCAGGGTCCTTCCATCCTGCTGGAATTGGGCCCCTGCATGCAAGAATAAATGTTCTTTGCTTTTGCATGTATTTGAGTCTGGGTTACTATTCTTCAGTGATTCACAGACCCTAACAAATATATCTACCTTCACTATTATTAGTGATGAATATATTAATTTTTAAAAGTTGTTTGGGCTGGACAGATAGCTCACCTTAGAGCACTTGTTGCTCTTTCGTAGGATGCAGATTTGATTCCCATGAATAATTTTTTAAAATAGTTTATTTCTTTAGTCGATTTTATACTGTGTTAACTCTATTTTTCTTATTGACTTATAATAACTAAAGAACTACAGGTGGTCAATGGTTGTGGATGAAGAATTATTTCCTCCACTGATGAGTTTCTACATAGGATTTCACTGTAAGTGTTCGCTCTGAACACATGTACGTAAAAGAATGCTAAATGGAGTCAGTAGGTTGTGTATACATAGGTGCACATACACATATATTTATATTGAACATTTATATATATATTTCAAGATACAAATTTGGGGTGAGGCATGGGAGGAGTTTGTGGGGAGTGAAGGATGTAGATACAGTTCTCATGTATAATGTTCTAATTTCTTAATTCAACCGTTTATCATACACAATGAAAATATTTCATTTTAGAAGCTTCGTTGTCATTTGTTTGAAGCACAGAGTGCTTTATGCTCTCAAGGATTCCATCTAGTCCTTCTCTTCTTTGTAAGTTTTATTGTTCTCAGAAAAATCTACCCATGCCCCAAAATCAGTCTTGATTTCTGTACATTTTCTCTTGCCTCCAATATTGTCACTAATCCATATTGACAGAGTGCTCCTGGTTGATATAATCTTGGAAAATTTGTTACCTCATTTTGCCACTATTTATTGACTAATATTTCTTTTCTGTCTTGGCTTATGATGCTGCCTTCATAACTTACTAAATTCAGACATATTAGAAAGCCTTTTTCTTTTCTATTTTTTTTAGACTCCTCTGTTTTGTCCCATTGATTTTTTTCAGGACATTTTTCTGCAACTAAAATGTAGTTTATTTCTGTATATTCTAAATAGATTTTAATATCTGCTAGGAGCTTGCCTGTCTTAGATTTTCCCTCATGGGAACTCAGGGTCTCTTATGGCTTAGTTCTCTACATTATAATCACATGAACACAAACATATATTCTTTAGTCTGTAAGCATTTTATTACAAAGATAATTTTATTATCATATATGATTTACTGCATAACTATTTTTTAAATATCTGAAGGTCCTTAAAGTCCTACCCTTCAGGAACCCATAGACAATAATTACTGTAATTTCATTCAATACATATTAATTATTATATTTTAAAATATGTCAGAATGCATTGATATAACTCTATGAACTATTTGTAGAATTTTAATTCTTTAAAATTTCTCTAAAAATATTTCACTGTCTTTCCATTTTCTGTATGTGCTGCATATTTCAATATGTTTTTATTTATGAAACATATATATTTAAATGAATGCCCATTTTAATGTCATCATATTCAAATCTTGCTTAAATACATTTATAGAGGTAAAACGTAGACCACGTACTATTAATTTTCAGTGTCATATGTATTAAGAAGTTGATATAAAATGTGATTTATCAGATACTCACAGGCCATCAGGGAGACACAGCTTGCATCCTCGCCAAAATCTGTGGCCATTGTTTCTTGATTTTTATTTTCTCACTAATAGGAAAGTTAAATACTTTTTCACAACCCCATTGTTTACTTGTATCTCCATGGTTACAAATTGATTGTTCAGTGAAATTGGACCCTTGTATTTGATAAGTTTTATTTACTTTTTATTTTATTGATTTGAAAATTGCACTGTGTGTAGACATTTTGATCAGTTCTACCTCATTTCCTTCCATCCAACACCCTATCTCCATCTCCTTATTTTATTTCAAATTCATGTATATTATTATTATCATCGTCGTCATCATCATCATCATCATCATCATCATCATCATCATCATCATCCCACAGGGTTTACTTAGAGCTGCAAGTACATCTGTTTGTAGAGCTATGTACCGGAGCACGGGCAGCCTTTCAGTGTGCACATCACAGAAGAAAATCAACACTCTCTCTCTTTCCCAGGAACCATCAATGGCTAAAGAGCTCCTTGGGTAGGTGTAGAATTTCGTGATCACTTCCCCTGTCCATTCTTGAATTATGTCAGCTCAGCCTTGTACATGTCCTGCACATATAGGCACAGTCACTGTCAGATCATGTGTATGATTGCTCTGTTGAATCCAACAAACACTGTTTTGCTGTAGACACCAACCTACTTTGACTTTTACAGTCTTTCTGCCCTACCTTATGAAGAGGGGATTTGATATAGATGCCCATTGGGGAAGATCACTCTGTGGTCTCTTCTTCTCTGTCCTATTTTGTATAACATCAAATTCAAAGATTAATTAGAAGTTAGCAAACATGTTTAACACATTGAGGTTTTATGTCAAGTAACAATATATCTTCTATTTTATTGAAGAATTATCTTATCTTTTCATAAAGTTCATCCTCTACAAAGTTTCAAAATTTTATAAGACTTACAACTTTTGAGTAATACCTTTCTCCTGCAAACAATATTGGATTTTGTAACTCCTAGTGCAGTGGAATCATAATGCTTTCAGATAATTACATTGATTTGAATATTAGGGCTTATTGACAAAATTATCAGAGTGTAGAGAAATAACAGCTTTCTAAATTGTGTTCTTTTGTTTCTTGGAGTTTCCATATCTATATTAAGGAGCACACTCGACATAAAAAGTATCTATAGCAGAGAATAATGGATGCTAAAAGAATGTCATTTTCTCTTCTTGGATGCCTATTTCTGCCTCTCTTGATGTTTGGTTAGGGCAATGTTTTCATTGTGACCAATAGAACATAGGTAAAAGTCACCTGAATGATTTATATTTCCTGTAATCACTTTGTATTCAGATATACTGCATGGATGCACAATAATTTTCCTTATAAGACATGGATTAGCAAATAAAAATATGATTTGCCCTTACAAATCATTTGTCAGGAAGAATCCAGAAATACTCCTCAAACCAAGACTATTGCCACTATCTTGATTCTCCGCAGAATAACAAGCGTCCATTGCTGAAGACAGCAAGCTTGAGCTGCAGGGCATAAAGTAATCAACACATAACTGGCCAGAAAACTTCCTCTCTGCTGAACAGTTTCCATGATGATAGAAAGTAGTAGGCAGTTTTCTGTAGGAATATACACATCCATGGAATTTCTACAGGTCCTCCTGTGTTCTACAATGTCAGCCTATCTAGCAAGGTGGGCCTACTTGTGCAACAGTGGCAGAAAGGTTAAGGGGTGTGGGGTGGGGTAACCACCTGCTTTTGCCTTGGATTTGAATCCTGCTCAACTAGAAAAAATATGTAGGCTTAGTACTAAACTTGATTAAAAGACCATGGCTCAGGAAGTTACAGAGCCTATTGAGGATACAAGTGTTGTTTTCCAAAGGACATGTTCTCAAACTGCCTGCTAAATATTTATTATGATCTCCATAAAATACTGCTGCCTTCTTGGCCAGAGAAGGATCCCTCTGCAGTGAGAAGTAGCCAGCAGTTAACACAGAGACTTGTACGAGATCTATGTACTGAGATTGAGTACTGACTGCTCAAGCGTTAAATGGGATGTTTATATCAACACTGTCTTCAGACCCACAGGAAGCATCACAGAATAGAGGCAAAAAAAATTTAAAAACTCAAGAGCAGGAGGAGAAGGAGGAATGCTGTGGAATGCTGCCTTCTGAACATGGTGTGCCCATTCTACCCATGAACTCATTACAGCTTTGATTTCCTGAATAAGATTGAGCTGATAAAATCAGTTAGCATTCCAGCAGCCACTGGACTCAGTGAGTTGTGAAAAAAAGAGAGGACATGAAGGGTAAAGGGGGCATGGTAGGAGTACTTGGAAGGAGCATGAGGAAGACTTAGGGGCTCCTGAAGGGTACCCATGATCAAAATTCATTTTTGCATGAAATTGTCAAAGAATCATACCTATTCTCTTAAAATATGTTCCATTAAAATATTATACCTAATCACATTCCCCCCTACTTAATGGATAAACACAAAATATACAATTACAGACTTTGAGAAAAGTGTACTGGGACTTACTTTCTTGAAGAAAATAACCGATGGAAGTTTGCACTCTAACTGAGGTTGTAACAATCTTCCCATGTTCAGCCAATGGGATCTTGAGGCTGTTTGGTGAGTGGTATTGACCTAATTAACACAGCAGCTTTGGACAAAGAACCTGCCTATAATAACTTGAAAGGATTCCGATTTCAGTTCTGCCCAGGATTAATGACCCAACTCTGAAGAAGAGACATAAGACTGAATACTAAACGTAGGTCCTGACAGCTGAGCGAGACCTGGCCAGGACAGCTCTGAGCTCTCTGCACTGGTGAAATACAGAGCAGTAGAGGAAGGAGAATTATCTTACTTATTCATTTTCTGAGAGCCTGGACATCTTGAGAGAAGTGTCATGGTCTATGAACCACACAGCCCCAGCACTCAGAACGAAAGAATACACTCTCCAAACACATCAGTTTACCAGTGTCATTTAATGTTGTGGTTCATCCTTCCCCATTGGTATAGAGATAGTAAATAGGATATAGTAGACGGTATACACTAGAGGTTGGACAAGGGAGAAGTAAAAGGGTGCCTTTATATGACAGCTTTATAAGACAAAATCTCAAGATCAAGTAGTCCCATCTGCTGAGGGTCTCAACCAACCTCAGGATATGGTCAAGGGCACGCTATGGTGGGGAGATCAAGGCACTGTAGTGAGAGGAACCGAGTAAACCACAAGAGTCAACTTGTTATATAATCCACTCCTATAGGAACCAGTTCCATGAGATGCTTATGATAGCAACTTTTAGGATAAAAGTTCCTATCCCATCAGAGGGAAGGAACTAATCTTCTCCATTCTGAGCTCCAGCACTGTGGTACTATTAGGTTAAGGAACTAAGCTCCAACGTGAGTCTCCATGGGGACAAACCCTATTTGAGCCATAACATTTACTAAATACACACTGAGCGTCTCTCTCTGTCTCTCTGTCTCTCTGTCTCTCTTTCTCTCCCTTTCTCTCTCTCTCTGTCTCTGTCTCTCTCTCTGTCTCTCTCTCTGTCTGTCTGTCTGTCTGTCTCTCTCTCTCTCTCTCTCTCTCACACACACACACACACACACACACACACACACACACACACACACTGGGGCAGTAGAGCCCCAGTTAAATCTTTCTAAAACCCAAGGGAATATATTTCCAGTGTATACTTACTCAGAAATTGATTTTACAGGCTCTAGTTGTATAATAAAGGACACATCAAGCCCTGGAGACATTCTTGTCTATATCAGTGAAAACCAAAGCTAATTAATACACAGGAGAGCTTTTCTTTAGAAAAATACCAGCCCATTAGTGCAGATAAGAATAGTGATCTCAGTTTATTGTGTGTATAAATTCTAGTCACATAAATGCAAATTGCCCATGAAAGTATTTAACCTTTCATGGTCAAAATTGTTACAAGGAGCATGAGGAGGACTGTATTTTCCTGTCTCTAGATTCTGTAAATGTGGATTTTGGTAGAAGAGAAATTGAGCATAGGATGCAATCTCAGTTAGGCAATGAAGTCATGTCTCATGAGGGAAGAATATGCTTTTCTCCTACTAATTAACCTACCTTTGAATTTCTTGAATTACTAAGTAAAGCCAAGTGAAGTTTTTATGTACCCATAATATTTTGAATTGGCAATAAAGCAAATTTACAAACTACACTGTTCATTAGAGTAATGCATTAGAGGTCACTAGAGAATATGCATGACATGGTCAAAGTTGAATGATGAAGTGAATGTTTCTCAAAGCTAAGGGAAATAGATTATGACCTTTGATGAAACTTTATAGCAAAAATTTCTATGTGTATTATGAACCACTGACACTATATTAATATGTGTTTTGTGTGTGTGTCTGTGTAGTGTTAAAGCAGTATATACAGTATATATAGCAGTTGAACACAATAATAATCCACATTACCAACATTTGCCCTAAAGAATGACCCAGAAGAAAAATATATGTGCACAATATCATAACTTTTAATTAATTTGTTTATTTTATAAATGTTTACATGGATCTATTTTATGTTAGGACCATACTAGATGCTATTAATCAATAGTGAAAAAATATGAATGCTAACACATCTTACTCTGGAAATATAGCAGTTTCCAACAATCAGGAACTTTTTATGATCCCATACAAAAGAACCAGAATGTAGTTCAGTGGCAGAGTACTAGCATATCAGGGAGCTAAATTCATGGCCTAGAGTTCATGGCTAGCACCATAAGAAAACAAAAGTGCACATAATTTGAAATGTTATGGATGATTTAAGGGGCTGTAGTCATTTGTCAGTGGTTTAGAGCTTCTGTTACTCTTGCAGGGGACCTGCGTTCAGTTCCTAGCACTTACATGGTGGCTCACAATGATCCCCTAACTCCAGCTCCATGGGCTCCTACACTCTCTGACCTCTGGGACCACCAGGCATTCATGGGATACATATACATATACATATACATATACATATACATATACATATACATATACATATACATATACATATACACACAGTTAACACACTAATCTACACAAATATATTTTTAAAAAAAGCATTTAAGCAACTGGATAGCACTTGGCAGAAAGATATAGGAAAGATGGAGCTCTTAGTCACCAGAGAGGAACCAGACCAGATGCTGGAGCTACATACATTTCTGAGGATGTTATTTATTATGTTTTGTTAGTTTATGCATTTGAGGGGAAGGATGCTAGCACATACATGGCAAAGTGCTAATGTGACAGTCAGAGGACAGTTTGTGGGAACCATTTCTCTCCTTTTACCATGTGTTGGGATTCAAACTCAAGTTGTTAGGCTTTAACTGCCGAGCTCTCTCCCTTGCTCAAGGATACTATTTTTAGTCTTGAATCATGTCACCAGCAAGAGAACATATGTAATAAAATAAAACCAAAAAAAATAAATAAATAAAATAAAACCAACCAATCAGACTGAATTTCATCCTTTTTCTGAAATGACAAAAGAGATGTAGGGTGTAAGCCATTTTTAAAGGTCTAGTCCACGGAAGGACAAAGGAGAGATTTTCATCAATGTCAATACTGGCTTTGATTGACAGTAGAGAAAAGGACTTCCTTGATGATCTGTGATTCATGCTGAGGCTTCAAGAGGAGATGGAGGTAAAGTCATGCATTCAGAGTCTGAAACACTGTGATAGGGACGCACTAAGTATACAGGGTTGTACAATGTCCCCAGGTGCCTGTTAAAAACAAATGCAAATATTCACAGAGGAACTTAAAATCCATGTGATTCCTAAAGTGGAGTTGGTGGCTCGCTCGGTGATAGAATGACTGTCTAGCGTGCACATGACTCCAGGTTCAATCCCCTATATTGCATCATAAAACACTGCAAAAAATAGCAAAAAAAAAAAATTCAGAAAAGCTAAAATAGGAAAAAAAGAGTATGAGAAACAGCTAATAAATTATAGAAAAAGCAACAAAATATACTCATGAAAGTAAAAGTGAATGATTAGGTGTATGTTTATATAATAAAAATCAAATAGAAAACTTAAGGCCAGCAATTATTTCTCAAATTATAGAATAATATACTAAGAAATGTTAATGAGAATACAGAAATTAAAAAGAGGCACATCAACTAAGAGTGAAAATGAAGAGAAATGGTTGAAAAAAATGCAGTTCCATGGACGATTATGCCAATGAATTTGAGTAGATAAATAGGACAAGTTAAATACCAGGAGCGGTAATACTGAATTCATAATGTCTTATTTCAACAAAAATATTAGACTCCCAATGCTCTTATAGATCAATGCTACAAAAACATTTGAAGTATAGATACATTCAATATCACATGCTTCATCCAAGGAAGAGTCTGAGTTAAGGAATCAGAAAAGAATAGCACAAAAAGTAAGCTGAAGGCTCATTTTATTCAGAAAATACATAAATATTTTTAAACAAAATAGTACCCTGAAGTTAACAATGTGGTATCAAAGATTATAACTTTGAGTCTTCCTAGAACAGAAAGGTTATTATAAATAAGAATATCTATCAAAATGTAAATAATAACCAGTTAATAGGCTAAAGATGAAAACCCATATGTGAATATGGGCAGATACAGCAGAAACATGAAGTAGAAATTTAAGGGTTCTTTGGAAAGTCAGTTGCATTTGATGGTGCTTTGCAATGGAAGCTTCTAGTTCTTTGGAAAGTTAGTTGTGTCCAATGATATTCTACTGCAGCACACAGATGAGAGGATGTCCTGCTAAAGCAAACATGTGAATGACTATTTTCCTGAAGTAGACACAGGTGAAAGGATGCTTGGATATAGCAGACATGTGAAAGGACACTTGATGAAGGTCGTATAAATATGACCCTACAGAAAGTGGGGGAGGGGTCTTACTTTTGCTGAAGTTATGAATATATTGATTCACCTTATACAGCGCTGTTGAGCTCAACTTGTGATAACACCACCATTGAGAGAAACTCACCCAAGAACTGCTCCCAAGGTTCCTGCAGCCTCACCTCAGGTGGTTTCCTCAGGATTGAATTACAGCTGCCTGATGTCTGCTTGCTGAAAGGACTAGACTGTAGCTGCTAAGTTGCACTTGGTATTTGCCATGGGACTGAACTGCTGCCAAAGAAGATAGAGCTTGCACCCAAAGTACTACTACTGAGTAAGTCTACTTCCCCTATTTATCTTCCACTGTCTCTGCTGGGTGGTGGGAGAGGGAAGCGGTTGAACCCTTATTAAAAATAGGTTGTAAAAAGTTTATGCCTACAGTGAAGGAACGTTTCATTGAAGGGGACACAGGTAAAAGACTAAGGCAGACTTGTGAAGAAATGTTTCACTGAAGCAGACACAGGAGAAAAGGTGTTCTGCTAAAGAAAGCACGTGAGAAGATACATGATGAAGGAACCTTCACTAATGACACACATGTATTAGTCTGCCTTACATTGAATAGTTGAGCTCAATTTGTTGGGACTCTATAGAGAGAAACACACCAATGTGTTCAACACTGATGTGCTGTAGTTTCTTGTGACTTCCTAGGACTCAGGCTGATTGGCAACATGATGTCATCTGAGACAGACTCACATGCGGAAGGACACATGGTGTTTGAAGGGTTGTATAAAAAGTGACCAATAACAGACGTTGAGCTAGACTTGCTTATAGAGCTAGTGGTGCAATGCTTGTTGGTCTCTCATCTTTGCTGATCTTTGTTTTGCTGAGAAAGGCACAGCTGAGAGCTTCTCCTGTCATTGCTGTTGGCCCTTGTCCCTCCTGCTGACTTGTGCTGATTTGGCTGAGGCCTGGCTGTTCCTGCTAGGTCGTGCCACCACTGCTGATTCCTGTTTGCTATCCTGAATACCAAACTGGACTTCCAGTATGTCTCTGAAATGTTTTCAAGTGTATCGAGCTGCCCCTTCTGACCTGTGAACTGAACTGCCAATTTCCAGACAATGCAGATGGGAGTTGCTCCAAAGAACCATTTTAAAACAGGTCTACTTCCCCGTATCCTTCCTTTTCCATCACCTCTGGTGGATGGTGGCCTAAAAGGGAGGTTAAAATGTTTAAGAATCATCATTAAAAGTAGGTTCTGAAAAATTAAAGTTACAGAAACATTTGATGAGTTGGGCAGCTATTAATGATTTTTAAATATTTGTATTTACTCTAGTGTTATCTGCCAGGAGCATGCTGGGAGAACCTTAAAATAATGAATGAGGGCATAAAACTGCCTTTGCTTGGTTCTGCTCAAAGCATCGTCATAGATTCTAGTTGATACAAAATGACAAGGCTGCACTAGGGGGTGAATCCACATGCATTCATTTTATTATTTTGGCTTCTTGTAATGGTATCTGTGATGAATATATTGTTTAGAATACTTCATAAATAATAAATGCAAATGCCTGATATGGTAATAACAAAAAAAATCCCATCCCTCACACTATTGCAGTATAGATAGGTAAATGATTTAGGTACCTATATCATTGTATGCCAAGATCCATAAATGGTCTGTTAATGAATGAGTAAACAGATCATAGTCCCGGAACCTAATCTCCCATCAACTGTTTTTAAGAGTTTCCTGCAGGAAGGAACTTTTGCATTGAGATTTAGAAGGCTACTCTTGAATCCATTTGTGCTGCTACACCAAAATACTAGAGTGGGGTGTTTTATTTTCAGTCTGACATGAAATGAGCCCACGGGCTCATTTATGCTTTGAGCACTTGCCCATGAACTAGTGGCGGTAGACTGGGAGTGTGGAAGCTTTAAGATATCAGGTGGGAGGGTACAAACAGGGAAACTCAGAAGTGAACAATGAACCTTGGAAAGCTCAGTCCTAAATGGGATGTCTTCATCAAATCCCTCACCTCAGGGCTGGGATAGCTATGCTGACGAGGAAGGAGAAAGATTGTAAGAGCCTTCAGGGGTGCAGGACACCAAGAAAACTGTCTTCCAGGCACAGCAGGGCTGGTACAAGTCTGAACACATAGAGACTGTGGCTACATGCACAGTGCCAGCACAGGTGTACCCCAGATGAGGATGCAGCACTAAGAGGGAAAGTGGACACAAGCTCCAACCCCAAATCCAGAAGCTACCTGAAATTGATAACTGCTTTCAAGTGAAAAATTAGTTTCCTACAAGGAAGTCTCACTGGGGATACAAAACATTCCGAAGGGCAGGTCCCAAGCCCAGAAGCTTATGGCCAATGGCATGAACTCAATGGTGTTCTTTGGGTTTTCCTTTCTTTTCTTTTTCATTTTTGTTGTTATTTAATGTTTTGGTTTAGATTGTCTCACAGTGCTTTGTCTAATCTTTTTTCTGACCTTACAGAGTTTTTTAACTTATATATTATGGTTTCTGATCTTAGTTTTATGGGTTTTCTGTGTGTGTAAATGTGTGTTTCTGCATCTGTATGTTTATTGTGCTTTTTCATAGGTTCGTCTCTTTTTTCGACTATTTATTTTGTACTATTTTTTACTATTGTAGTTTGTTTTATTTTATGTTATTATATTATTTTAGGTGCCTGCCTGAGACACACACACACACACACACACACACACACACACACACACACACGGTGGGAGAGAGAGAGAGAGAGAGAGAGAGAGAGAGAGAGAGAGAGAGAGAGAAAGGGTATGGATATGCATAGGAGGATGGGAAGAAGTTGGGGAGCAGAAACCATAATCAGATTATACTCTATGAAAAAAGTCTATTTCCAATTAAAAATAAGTAAATCTAAAAGGGAAGGCTAGAAGGATATTTCAGCCATTAAAGGCTAGGCTCAGGTTGGGGATTTAGCTCAGTGGTAGAGCACTTGCCTAGCAAGCGCAAGGCCCTGGATTCGGTCCTCAGCTCCGGAAAAAAAAAAAAAAGCTAGGCTCAAAAGCAAAAAAGCAAGGTAAGTGGCTCTTACTGGTAGAAATAGACTTTGAAGGTTAAATGCAGGCCCTGGGTTCCAGTGTTGTGGGCTGGTTCCTGGGCTACCATGGTATTAAAGTCACTCCTGCTGCCAAGAAAGCTACCATGTCTCTCACTCATAGTACTCTAGAGACCATAAGTGAAACGTTTCCTTCATTGAACCTTTTCTTTCTGGTACTTTGGTCTGAGTAACACAAAAGTAATTGATAAAGAGAACTGGTCCAGAAGCATGACAGGATCATCCCTGTGACTAAGCCCAGCCACATGTTTCTTTGTGATACCAGGCAGAATATTGAACATCTTGGAGAGACACTCTGGAATACTGTGATTAAAAAGAAAAAATTAGTGGGTTCTTGTGCTGGTCTGCATACGCTTGACCCATGGGAAGTGGCACTATTAGGAGGTGTGGCCTTGCTGGAATAGGTGTGGCCTTCTGGTAGAAAGAGTGTCACTGTGTACTTGGGCTTTGAGGTCTCCTAATGCTCAGGCTCCACCCAATGCAGAAGAGAGCCTCCTTCTGGCTGCCTGCAGAAGACAGTCTTCTGCCTGCCTTTGGATCAAGATGTAGAACTCTCAGCCCCTTCTCCTGTGTGCTGCCATGATCCTGTCATGATGATATGGACTAAACCTCTGAACCTGAAAGCCAGCCCCAATTAAATATTGCCCTTTAAAAAGGTTGCTTTGGTCATGGTGTCTCTTCACAGCAAAGGAAACCCTAGGACCGACCGGTCTTGTCCGTGAGTCTGGAAACTGGAGTATCAGTAGAAAAGCAGACAGTAAAGGAGTGTAATGAAGTGCTACATAGGGAATAAGGAGTCTGTATGAGAGGAAAACAGACCAGGCCTCCTCAACCTGCTGTGGTCTGTCTGCAGTCTCTTTTCAGTTACTATGCATTGATATGTTCCTGGGTATATGGATGTATAAAATAGATGCATGCATAATTTCCTATTAAATACACAATTTAAAAACTAATTATATATAGACCTTTTCCTTATTAAAGATACACATTTGTGCTGGTATGCTTGCTTTTGCCCATATAGAGCATTAAAATTGGCAGGATATTTGGTGTAGGTGAAGCATATTCAGTGTTTTCCTGGGTTGATTAATCTTTTGATTTTATAATCATTTATAAATGAGTCAACTGTTTTGAATAAATACATAATACAAAATGGAAGAAATATGTTTAGGGCCATTTTAGAAACCGTTGGAAGTTCTGTCCAAATACCAAGCCAAAAGTTGTTTAGCTTGCTTTTTAGAAACTCAAGTCAGAAGCTCAAACTATTTTAAACTTAAATTTCCTAATGCAAAACATTCCAAAGATTTACAAACCGTGATATATACTGAGGAATGATGGTAAGAAAGGACTAAAAATCTGTGCTTTTTATTGTTAAAACATTATTTTCTTAAAATCAAGACTTTCCAAGGATTTGTAAAAGCTCTGTAATTTGCACAGATAATAAGCTCAAATCTGAAAGGCATTTCATACAGCTTTTGTTTACATGATGCGGATTGAATGATCCCAGAGATCAAAGCATTCATGTGTGTCAAAGCCCAGGGTAATAAAGTCACATGATGCAGCATGATGAGTGCTGTCAGAGGCAACTCAGTTTCATTAAACATTTGAATATGAATTCATTTTTGGTCTTTTTTGGTCTGCTTCTATTCAGAGATCTTTTAGTATTGCATTGCCAAATATGTTTAGATCTTTGAAGTCAGTTGCACAACCCTGTATGAGGTTACAACCTAGACATAATAGCTTTTTATTTATTCCTGTATGTGTATGTGCCTGCTGATGCAGGTGCCAACAGAGTACATAGACACTGTCAGATATCCTGATCTTGGAGTTGCAGGCAGTAATGAGCCACCAGACTTACCTGATGAGAACTGAACCTGGAACTTCTGGATGGGCAGTAACTGTTCCCAACCACTGAGCACGAATCTAGGAGGATGGGACTAGTGGCTGTAACTGGGCTTCTGCTGCTCCGTGGGTTCTTTCTTCCACCCTCCTGCCAAGTCCTTCTTGGCCATGTAAGGGATGGCATGAAATTGTTCCCACCCCTGGAACAGAGCCAGCAGGGCATGGGCTTCCACAAGGGTTTATGGTTGCTGTGGGCATAAGGCTTGTTTGTATAATAATGCATGTATTTCCATGTTCTTTCTTTAAGGAATGTCCTTTCTCCCAAGGTTAATGACTCCATGATAATCAGAGACAAGTCCAGGAGGCAGAAGGTGTAGCTAATGTCTCAGCAAAATAGTAAATGCAGAGACCTCCAGGACAGTCCTTGAGGCTGTGGAAAAGAAATCTGAAAACATGAGTTCAAGAATAAATAATTTCTCAACTATGTAAAATATAAGGATTCAATATGAATTCTATAAGGAACTTCAGACACCTCAAAGAACAGAAGCACTGTGAGCCAGCTTGTCAGAAAAACAGAAAGGCAGGAAGATTCCTGAGTTCAGGGTCAGCCTAAGGCAGAGCTAGGCTTGGCCCAGGGATGGTGGAAATGCTATCTCAGGACAGGATCTACCCAGCTAGTTCATTGGCTGTGCGTAGAAAAGCAGAGAGATCTCTGAATTCATTTGCAATGTTAAAAAATATATGCTTGCTGTCTCTTTCTAAGAATCAAGGAGAAGGGGTTATGAAATGCTGATTCATGGAATAATCTAAAGGGAACCAGGGTAATGACTGAATTAATATATAAACAAAAGACTCAGCTTTTGGCCTGCAGGAGATGAGCTATCCAGAGAGATTTTTAGAAATGCAAGAGAAAGCTGTCTCAAGCAGAACACAGGCCATCAGCTTGTACCCCACATTTTGACATTGAGTCTTTGTTTTGCCTCTCCCAGACAGCCCTTCCTCAGAACCTCTCTGCAAGCTGAGGCTGGTCCTTGGCATCCTTCTTCACTCTTTCAAATCTCAGATAGTAGTTAAGAGAGAAAAAAAGAATAGAGGAGGAGGGAGGGGGTGTTATCATTAGACTACTTCCTCCTGATTAACATCATTGAGTTCCTTGGGGCAAGTTTGCTCTTTAGAGTCAAGATGCGTAGTTTCTTCTTGTTGTTTCTTCTTTGTACATTACTACTTAACATACTACATCTAACTGCAACCAGTAGCAATCAACCAACAAGCAATAACCCACCCCACCTCTTGGGGCTCTGTCATTTATAAATCCTCTGAAAAGTCCCCAGAGTTCCAAACATCTCACAATAGCAGAAACTACCCTTGCTAGAGCATGAGGCAAATCATAGTTGGATGCTGTGAATAATTCGAAGCAGCCCCATATCCTACACCTGGGATTAAAACAAAAACATATTCTCATAATACTTTTGTCTTTTTAAAAGAACCAGAATTCCAAAATTGTCGCTACAAGAGGCTGTTCATGTAACATTTTATCCAATAATCTGTCACCACCTATCCCCATTTTTGAAAACTTAAGTGAGGCTGAGTTCAAAAGTCAAAGACTAATCTATGTGAAAGAGGAAATTTCCAGAGAGCAAAACAACAATCAGTGTGTGAGCAAGGTTTACTGTGAGGATTAGGAGCAAATAGCAGCAGAGAACAGGGTAGAATGGGTATTTAATGTACATGTAGAATTGGCTGAAGTTGTTAATAGAGCATCAGAACAAGAAAACACACACACACACACACACACACACACACACACACACACACACACACCAGCCACTACTTTGTACTTGGACAAAAAGAAAAGGTACTGTAAGGATCGGACTCCTAGATCGGTGCCATGCTCACTCACCATCAGAGAAGCTTCCTCCTGCAGCACATGGGAACAGATAATGAGACCTACAGTCAGACATTACACAGTGAGAAAGACTTTGGAGTTCCATCAAATTCCACCTCTCAGAGCTCAGAGAATCCTGCTAAAGAGGAAGCAGAATGAGTGTAAGGCTCCCAACCAATGGACAGAAGCCAGGGACCCCTGTTGAATTAGGGAAAAGCTGGAAGAAGCTAAGGAGGAGGGGGACCCCAGAGACCAGCAGTCCCAACTCACCTGGACCCCTAAGATCTCTCAAACACTGAGCCACCAACCAGGCAGCATATACCAGCTGATATGAGGCCCCTGACACATATACAGCAAAGAACTACCTGGTCTGGCCTCAGGGTGAGAAGATGCACTAAATTCTGGAGAAACTTGAAGCCCCAGAGAGTGGGGAGGTCTGGTGGGGTAGAGATGGGGACATAAGAACATCCTCTTGAAGATGGGGGTGGGGAGGAATGGGATGAGGAACAGTCAGAGGGTGGACCAAGAGGGGGGAAACAACTGGATTGTCAAAAAGGTTAAATAATAATAATAATAACAACAACAACAATAATAATATCAAACAACAACAATTCTGGAAATCACTCTGGAGGTTCCTCAGAAAATTGGACATTGAACTACCTGAGAATCCAGCTATACCTCTCTTGGGCATATACCCAAAAGATGCCCCAACATTTAACAAAGACACATGCTCCACTATGCTCATCGCAGCCTTATTTATAATAGCCAGAAGCTGGAAAAAACCCAGATGCCCTTCAACAGAGGAATGGATACAGAAAATGTGGTACTTCTACACAATGGAATATTACTCAGCTATCAAAAACAATGACTTTGTGAAATTCATAGGCAAATGGAGGGAACTGGAAAATATCATCCTGAGTGAGGTAACCCAATCACAGAAAAACACACATGGTATGCACTCATTGATAAGTGGATATTAGCCCAAATGCTTGAATTACCCTAGATGCCTAGAACAAATGAAACTCAAGACGGATGATCAAAATGTGAATGCTTCACTCCTTCTTTAAAAGGGGAACAAGAATACCCTTGGCAGGGAAGAGAGAGGCAAAGATTAAAACAGAGACTGAAGGAACACCCATTCAGAGCCTGCCCCACATGTGGCCCATACATATACAGTCACCCAATTAGATAAGATGGATGAAGCAAAGAAGTATAGGCCGACAGGAGCCGGATGTAGATCTCTCCTGAGCAACACAGCCAGAATACAGCAAATACAGAGGCAAATGTCAGCAGCAAACCACTGAACTGAGAATAGGTCCCCCGTTGAAGGAATCAGAGAAAGGACTGGAAGAGCTTGAAGGGGCTTGAGAGCCCATATGAACAACAATGCCAACCAACCAGAGCTTCCAGGGACTAAGTTACTACCTAAAGACTATACATGGACTGACCCTGGACTCTGACCTCATAGGTAGCAATGAATATCCTAGTAAGAGCACCAGTGGAAGGGGAAGCCCTGGGTCCTGCTAAGACTGAACCCCCAGTGACTGTGATTGTTGGGGGGAGGGCGGTAATGGGGGGAGGGTGCGGAGGGGAACACCCATATAGAAGGGGAGGGGGAGGGGTTAGGGTGATGTTGGCCCAGAAACCGGGAAAGGGAATAACAATCGAAATGTAAATAAGAAATACTCAAGTTAATAAAGATAAAAAATTAAAAAGTATAAAAAAGATTAAATAATAATAATATCAAACAACAACAACAACAATAATAACAATAAATAATAATAATAATAATAATGATAATAATAAATAGAAAGTGTAAGAGACACCAGGAGAACAAGGCCCTCTAAGTAACAGGATTGAATCTCATATGAACTCACAGACTGGAGCAGGAAGTGCAGGGTCTGCATGTGGGTCTCTGTGTATATATTATGGCTTGTGCCTTCTCTTTTGCTCTTTTCCTTCTATTTATTGTGTTAAATGTGTTAGTGTTTGTGTTACTATACTGTTCTGTATCTTATTATAATACCTCAGAAGCCTGTTTGCTTTCTAATGAGAGAAAAAAAAAAAGGAAGTTGGTCTGGATGGGGTGGGGCAGGGAGGAACTTGGAGGAGTAGAGGAGGGTAAACCATAATTAGGATATATTGTTTGAGTGCCAGAGACCGCCTCCACCTGGAGAGGTGTTTCAGAAGTAGGGGTGTTTGTGAGAGGTGAAAAGAATTACTTGAAGTCAGTTGTGGGGTACAAGCTGACAGCTTTGTGTCCAGCTACTGGCAGCTTTCTAGAGATATCCAGACAGCTCAGCTCTCACAGACCAAAGCCCAATCTTTTATCTGCATACCAGTTCAATTGTCCATGCCAGGCTCCTTTTGGTTATTTTATAAATTAGCATTTTATGACCTTAACCCTTTGATTCTTATGAAAGATATCAACTACATTAAAAAACATTAAACATAGCAAATGAATTCAGAGATCTGCCTGCACAGACAATAAGTTAGCTAGGAGGGATCCCATTCTGAGATCACCATTTTCACCATGCCTAGATCTAAAACTCACTGTCCCAGGCTGACCTTGAACTCAGGAATCTGCCTGCCTTTTTATTTTTCTAACAAACTGGCTTACGAGTGCAGCTCCCTTTGTTCTCCTAGGTCCACGAAGCTCCTCATACAATTCACATTGCATCCTTATATTTTGCATAGTTGAGAAATTATATACTTTTGAACTCATATTTTCAGATTTCTCTTCCATAGCCTTAAGGGCTATCCTGAAGGTCACAAGTGTTTACCATTTTTGCTAAGGACATAGACATACCCTTTCCTCCTGGACAGCTGCTGCTAATTATCATAGAGTCATTAACCTTGAGAAGGAGAATGTTTCCCAAAGGAGGAACATAAAGTAAATTATGTACTTATTATACAAATATATTTTATGCCTAGCAACCATTGGTTCTCTTGGATGCTGGCTTAGCTGGCTTGGTATCAGGTAGCCATATCATGCTGTCCCTTGAACATGGACATAAAGGACTTGCCATCTGAGAAAAAGATATCTATTGTCAATAAAAGGAAAAAAATATAGTCACAGAACATCTGTAATGGCCACCAATGTTTTTGAGCAATAAAAGTGTAACATAGGTAGCACATATATTTAATGTTCTCACCCAGATTCTCACATATTACCAACAAGCATCAGCTTGAACAGTATCACCCTATATTGAAAATGTGCCAGGTTTATTAACAATTAATGGATTTTTAATTAAGTTGTGGATTCTGTTAATAATGTAGATGGCTGTTGTTTCTAAAAAAATTGTATAATCATTTATTTCTGTTGGAATTTTATAACTTTTATCCTGTAAATTTCAGAGCTGGAGTGGGACACTATTTGAACAGATATGAAAAGTCCAAGTAGAATTTCAAAGCATTGCTTATTTCTTTAAAAATGAAAACAATTTGTCTTTCTGGGGGAAAAAAAGAAAAGAAAGACAGAAAGGAGGGTGCCCAAAAAGAACAAGGTTGAGGGGTGTCCTTAAACGAAGTGACCTACGTCAC
This sequence comes from Rattus norvegicus, assembly GCF_021556685.1. NCBI lineage: Eukaryota > Metazoa > Chordata > Mammalia > Rodentia > Muridae > Rattus > Rattus norvegicus. The sequence goes on along the minus strand of NC_141534.1, from coordinate 267,048,323 downwards.
ATAGGCTTCACCTAAGACTTCATCTCATAGACCACTGACTAATGATCCTAGTGGGCTTGACTATCTCCTGATTCACAGCAGAATTGACGTAATACATATAGTTTCCCACAAAAGCCAAGAGTTACAAGGTCATATAGGTATCTACCCAGATGTTTATAGCCTCAGAGGCTATGCAAGCATGATGTGCGTGCGAGTATCTTCTCAACTTAAAGAGTTTCTAGTAAGGAGAAGACAGGGCAGAGCTGGGGAGGATTGCCAAGGGCTCAGCTACATAACCTAGTTCTCTCCTTTGATCTATGGAGGCTTTATATCACCAATGCTATTTTCAAATATTGAAAATAACCTACATATCCAGAAATTAGGAGAAAAATATTAAAAATGGGAAATAGGGTTGTCTGTAGAGAAGTATCAAAATGAATGTTTTCAAGATCCTTAAGAAAAATGGGAAAAATTATTTATGTTCCGGGTGAAAGAGTTTGGCTCACAGAAGCATGATGTCCCACACCGTTGTAAACTTCAACCCTCCATGGCTGTTATAAGTTTATAAAATATGCATGCATGGAAACACAGATGAGAGTGCAAACTACCAAAGAGAACATTGTGTGAGGAAGTGAGATGTGGCTGAAATCTAGCTTTTCGTTCTCAGAAGTGTTAACTATGTCCTCCTCCTCATTTAAAAATTTAGACCTTTACTGGTAATATCCGTAAGTTCTATAAGCACAGAGATTGAGTTCTTTTATCTTGTTGAGTCTGCATTTCCTTACACAGAGTAAAAATTGAGCTTTCATTTTAGTGTAAAATGGGTAAGCTTCTAGAGTGTGCTGGAAGGAATGTTGGCGGCGTACTGACAGGACTTCCATGCTACCCTAGGAAAACCAATGTAAGCCAAGTGAGTTTTCTTGAGTATTCTCTACTGAGCAGCATCAGAAGGATTGAACTATTGATATTTTCAAGACACATCTATTGGGAAGGTAAGGTAACAACTGGCCAAAGCAGCAACTAGGAATAAAGAAATTGAAAGTGAAGTTTAGTATTTCTTTTAAAAGACAGGAGTGTAGAAAAGACATCGCAGAAGTTGCTCGTCTTTCTAAATTTTTAAATTTTCTTTCATAAATGTGGTGAAGGAAAACAGCTCCTCAGATTACACTGAATTTTTTTGTAAGATTTTTTTGTCGAGTGTTTTCATGTGCATCCCCATAACTATTGCGAATATACTGTTTTCTATGTATCTAGCCTTTCTATTTATTATTATTTTATTCTACTTAGTATGTGTTTTAATTTTCTTATTTATACGCTTACACAATAGTCCTCTATACTGATAGGCTATAATTTATTTTTCTATCAAATTTTTGCCATGCATGGAAGTTTTATATGCTTCGATTTTTCTTTTATAAACAATAAGAAAATGTTTACTGCATATACAGATTTCTCTCCCTTGAATGGTTAACTTACAGAAGACAGAAAAGAAATTCTTTGTCAGAGGGGGAGCTGTTTTAAGTTTGATGGGCATATGTAAATTACTTGTCAAATAATAATGGAAAATCTGTTGTCTTGTATATCCTTCTGGAGTGGATCGGGGTTTAGAGTGAATTTGTCATTCTCGGTAAACATTTTAAAGGTAGAATCTAATGAATGGATGGGTGCAGACAAGAAAAATTATAGAGCAGTAACTCTTTATATTGTTCTCCTCTTTGACGACTGTAAAAATAGCCTAGTTTTATCATTCCCATTTACTAATAATGAGAGAGATTAAATGGTTGTTCCAAAGTCACTCACTCAAATACTTAACTTCAGGCTGCAGCTGACATTTAATTTTCAGACCATTGTGCTAGGATGAGCTCGTGTAAATACTTGAATGATTAGATTTCTATCGTCAGGAAATCCTGGGTGGGGAAAGGAAGCATAGGACATAGTAACCAATAGATTTTTTTCTCAAGCTGTTGCATGGCCTTTATCACATTTTATGAACATTCTGAATTTTAGTTTTGAAGTAGAAAATGGGGGTGCTGATTGCATTTGCTTCCTATTTTTTACTGTGAGAAAAAAAAAAACTTACAGTCTGCATTATAAATGAACCAGAGGTCTTCTGCTAGCACCATTTATTACATCTTAGCAAGATATACCAGGTCCAGATTTGTTTAAGTTTGTCAAGGAAGCTGTATTAGCTGCCTTTCTTGTTATTGTGACAAAACACCTGTAAAATGAAGGTTAATGAAGGAACGGCTGACTTCAGCACATAGTTTGAGAGTACTATCCATTATTACTTGAGCCATAGTTTGAGAGTGCTATCTACTATGTCAGGGCAGGCACGGCAGCAGAAGCATGAGGCAGTTCAACTCCATTATAGTCAGGAAGCAGAGAGCAACGGAAGCTGGCATTCACCTCACTTCCTCTTCATTATTCACTCTGAGACTCCAGCCCTTGAATGGAGTGTTCACATTTAGGGTAAATTTTCCCACCTCAATTAACCTACAGAGAAACCCCCTCACTAATGCACCCCAAAGTTGGTCGCCTTGCTGATTTTTGATAGGTCAAGTTGACAATCAGTATTAACCATCAGAGAACTCAACAGGATCAACCATCATCAAGTCTATTCTTCGAGGCAATTGTAGGACCCAAGATGTGCCATTGGGCTTTGCAGTATCAGCCTGTCCATCTGGTCTGAGAGCAATCCCTAACATAGCTTCCTTTCATGTCGGCAGTTCCCACTTGTGAGAGAACAAAGAACAAAGAGTCTAGTCAGGAATACTGCTTTGTTTGGGATTTGTGTTGTTCTGCTCCTTGCCATTGACTTAGCTCTTCATCATAGATCCAAAGAAGATTTCATTGCTCTTCATTCTGTCTTGTCTTTGTCTTCCAAACCACTTGAGGCATTAGGTCATTCTGCAGCAGAGCTAGACATGAGTCATAGAAGCAAAACTGTATTGGGACATTCTTCAACATTTCAGGCTTGTCTTTCTCTGAGAGACAATGGGATGTGTTCTTATACAAAATCTCACTGAATAATTGTCTAAGCAGATAGTGTTGGTGATGAAAACTTAGACTACAGATGATTATGTTATAGTATGTGTTTGGGGGAGAGCAGTTGTTCAGAAATGAAAGACAATAGGACATTTCAGTATCTGATTGGTTTTTCTATGGCTCCACATCCACGATTTAGAAAATTTTTCCTAGATAAAAAAGCATTTCTCATGTGTTAAGCCAACCATGTTTTGTTAAAGTATAATATATTAGGAATGAGGTGAGCTAGACAGTGGCAGTCCTTTCTCATTGACTGTAGTGACTCTGTGTTAAAGATGTCTTTTTAAAAATCTCCTTATTTTTATTTCAAATCTTTGTAGCACTGGGGACCAGAGCCAGGACATGCTGAGCAAGTCCCTTTGGATTGTTCTATATCCCAGCCCACCTTGTCATGTATATATAGGTCAGTTGACTGACCACTTACAAAGGCTCTTGTTAAAGTTGGAATTTGGGGACTGAAAATAAGAATTTATCCCTTAGGGTTGGGGATTTAGCTCAGTGGTAGAGCGCTTGCCTAGCAAGCGGAAGGCCCTGGGTTCGGTCCCCAGCTCCGAAAAAAAAAAGAATTTATTCCTTAAATCACTCACATAACCCCTCTGTTTTCTTATTTCTCTCTAAGTGCGTTATGTTCCCACCACTCTACTTACATGCACGAGTGTTGAGGCCCATTGCTTTCTGTCTGTTGACAATGCACAGCCAAGCCTTGCCTTACACATCCTCTTTCAGGTCACTATCCTAGTCAAAGGTGGGTTCCTTCCAAGGTCACAGGGAACTGGCCTGGCCTTGCTTTCTTCTTATTTTCTAACACCCAGGTTTTCTTGATGCAAACTGCAGCTTGTAGGATTTCTTTGAATGTTTTCAACAGAGAGATGTCCAGGCAATGGGAGCCTCTACCTTTCCTATTTGAGGAGTGAACTGCTTTGTCACTGCCTTTTAAAATATATGACTCTTATGGAATTTTGTTTTCGATTCCTATCAAAACTGAAGAAGGATTATGAGATTTCCTGTGTAGAGCCTGCCTGACACACATATAGGCAACCCTTTCTTCTAGTCACACCATCCACCAGAGTGGTTCCCTAACACTGATAAATCCTGACCACTGCATCATTGTTACTCAAGCCCACCATTAACATGAGTGTCCTTGCTCAGTCTGTAGAGTATATGAGTTTGTACAAATGTGAAATGACCTATATCAGCCATGACAGGATCCTAGGGTATTTGTATTGCCCTACATTTCCTCTATGCTCTGATTAATCATTTATTCTGATGCCCTCAGCTGTGCCAACTGCTTATCTTCTTATTGTATTCTCAGTTTGCCTCCTCCAGATGCCATCTAGTTGGAATTATTCAGCATGGGACCATTTTAGGCTCTTTTTCCTAAAATATTAATATGTATTCAATCTTTATTCTGTGGATTTGGGGGAGAGGCACTAGCTAATAGACACACCACAGTTTAATCTGTCCCACCTACTGAAGACATTCTGGTTGCTTCTAAGGTTTGAGAGCCATAAATAAAGTTTCTTTAAATCCCTGTGTATTTTACTTCTCTTGTTTATTTTTTTATTTATTGCTAGCTTTGAGCCTCCTACAGGCTTTGCTTTTATTATACGTATTTGTTTATTGTGAGTGGTGCACGCACGCCACAGCGTGCAGGTAGAATTCAGAGGACAACTTACAGGAACTGGTTACTTCCTTCTACCATGTGGATTCCTTAAAGGAGCCAGAATAATAAATATTTTGAATATGAAAAAAATAATAAGTTCATAATTTTTCCTCAAAGTTTTAATAAAATGTTTAATATATTTCATGCCTAGGGAAGTAAAAATTGTGAAACTTTTAGTTTTCAAATATTATGTGAATTGAACATTACTTTAGGAACTTCTGACTCCTTTTACACACACACACACACACACACACACACCCCACAGTCAACATTTTTTTTCAAAAACTACTGTCTTGTTTGAACTGAGCAATCAGGTTCTGAACACCTGTGGTCCCAATAAGTTTACTTCTCAGAGCTTTTACAGTTCTTGTTTTGTTCTGCGTTGTTCTGGTGTGTGGGATCTGCTAACTCCCTATGGTTCTCCTGGCAGGAACAGACTACATCTCCCTTAGCTCTTCAGTGACTTTGGATGAGGCAAAGCTAGTGCAGCCTTTCTGGGATAGAAACACTTCCCTGGGCCCAGCAGCTTGTTTTAAATAGTTTACCCAGGGCAGGAATACATCACAATCCCCATAGTCTTGCTTTCTCAGTTATGAAAGAACTCAGTTGGTCTGGATGCATCTTTTTGCTTTTGGAAATGTTCTTTCCCATGGCTTCATGACTTCCAGGGTGTGTGGCTATGCTTCACGGGGAGGAGAAGGAAAGGTCAGTTGTTCAAGCCAATCGGTGAGTTCCAGGGTAAGGAAGAGATTCTGGCTCAAAATACAAAGGGCAGAATTATTAAGGGTAACACCCACCATACATCTCTGACATCCATGGGTGCACATGAATTTACATTCACATACATAATATAAACACTGTGAATATGTGCATATGTAAAATTTAAGTATAAACTAAAGGCAAAATATAGACATACATTCAGTATATATATACATACATATACATATATATATATACATATACATATATATATATTTAATTCTGGGACACATTTTCAGGTGTAAACTAATAGATGAGATATTTTCTAAAATTTTTGTCTCCCACGCTGGATTTACCTGAAAACAAACGTTTGCATTCTGACAGAGTTTAGTCGATACCTGTTGCTATAAAGGTGTCAAGAGTGTGGAGAAGGGCTGGATGAATATACAGCTATAAACAACCGAGAAACCAACCCATGGAAAAGCATAGGCAATTTCCCAAGAATAAATCAGACAAAGTTATGTTCTCTCCCAGGGAGTATAGAGATTCCCATCACTTAATGGTTCCAATCAAATATATGTGTTGCTTTGGTAGAAGAATTTAAACTATTTCAATCTTTTCTTCCCCAGGCATGAATGCATTAAATAATTTTCCTTTTTATTTTTTCTTCTCTCATATATTATTACATCCTGATGCAGTTTCCCTTCCATCCCCTTTTACTCAGACTCTCTCCCAACTCTATCTCCCCTTTCCCTCAGGTCTACCCTGCTCCTCTTCCCCTCAGAAATGAGCAGGACTCCCAGGAACACCAACCAAATAAAGAATGACCATCTATGATAAGACTAGGCACATATTCTCATCTCAAGGCTGGGTGAGGCAACCCCAGTAGGAAGAACAGGTTCTCAAAGGCAGGAAAAAAGAGTCAGAGACAGTTCCCACTCCCACAGTTAGGAATCTCCTGAGAACACCAAGCTATACAACCATAACATACATACGGAGGACCTATGTCATATCTATAAAGGCTCCCTGATCTCTGTGAACCCACTTGAGTCCTGGTCAGTTGATTCTATGGGCTGTGTTCTTGTGGTGTCCTTGATCCCACTGATCTTCCAATCCTTCTTCCCCCTCCTCTGCAGGACCTCTGAGCTTTATGTAAATACTTGCCTGTGGGTCTCTGCATCTGCTCCCATCAGTTGCTGGATGAAGTCTCTCTAGTGACAATTATTTCAGGTTCAGGTCCCAGCACATCCTGTAGACATGACAAACTTTAGGTTGGAGGTTTTATGGCTGGGTTCGTGTACTAATCCCTCCACTTGAAACCTTGCCAATTCAGGCTTCTTGTGCTGCATACTTGGAGTCTTCGCTAGGGTAACCCTCTTGGATTCTATGGCTTTTCTATTGCACTAGGTTTCTACCTCACCAGTGAAATGCTCTCCCAAATTCCAGGTGTCTCTCCTAGTACTCTCCCTCCATCCCCTCCCATCTGATTTCTCCTGTTTCAAGCCCCACCTGCCCCCAGTCCACCCACAAAATCTATTCAATTTCCCTTTCCTAAGGAGAGGTTTTCATCCCCTCCTTAAGTTTAGGCCCCTGTCCTGGTTACTTAGGCTCTCCTGGTCTGTGGATTATAGGGTGTTTATTCTTTACTTTATAGCTAACATCGTCTTATAAGTAAGTACACACTTCATCGGTCTCTCTTGGTTTGGGTTACTGTGGTGGTTTGAATAAATTTAGCCCCCATAGACTCAAGTGTTTGAATGCTTAGGTACCTGTGGGTAGTGGCAGTATTAGGAGGTGTGGCCTTGTTGGAGGAAGTGTGTCACTGTTGGGGTGGGCTTTGAGGTCTCCTGTGCTCAAGTTTTGACCGATATAGAACAATCTCCTTCTGGTTGCCTTCAGATCAAGATGTAAAATTCTCAGATACTGCAGTATCATTCCTGCCTGAAGGCCACTGTGCATTCTGACGTGATGATAATGAACTGGATCTCTGAAACTGTAAGCCAGCCCCAACTAAATGTTTGACTTCATAAGAGTTGCCTTGGTCATGGTGTCTCTTCATAGCAATGAAACCCTAACTGAGACAGTCACCTTACTCAGGATGATTTTTTTTTCTAGTTCCACCCATTTGCCAGCAAATTTCATGATGCCATTTTTAACAGTTAAGTAATGTTCCATTATATGTAAAGAACTCAAGAAACTAGACACCAACAAACTAAAGAATCCAATTAAAATGGGGTATCGGTCTAAACAGAAAACTCTCAACAGGAAATCTGAAATGGCTGAGAAACACTCCAAAGAAATGTTCAAAACCCTTAGCCGTCAGAAAAATGCAAATCAAAACAATGTAGATTCCATTTTACTCCTGTCAGAATGCTAGGATCCAAATCACAAGTGACAGACGGCTCATGTTGGTGAGTCTATGGAGAAGGCAGAACATTTTGCCTTGCCTTTGGGAGTGCAAACTTGTACAGTCACTTTGGAAACCAATAGGCAGTTTCTTAGAAAATTGGGAATCAATCTTCTTCAAGACCCAGCTATCCCACTCCTGAACATATACCCAAAGGATACTTCTTCAGTTATGCAGCAGTCTTATTCATAATAGACAGTAACTGGAAACAACATCAATTTCCCTCAACTGAAGAGTGCATGAAATGTTTTATTAAGAATTGTGGAGATTTTAATAGCCAGCATTGTTGGTAAAGCTGTTCCTTCTAAATTTAGAGATGTTTAGTTTTGTTAAATTAACCATAATTATTAACAAATTCCTATTTATAATCAACATAAAATAAAATCGAATAAGCCATTGGGCCTTAATTAAACATAAAATGTCTCACCTGACAGCCGTCACTACGACTGACTTTAAGTTTTAATTCATCATGAAATTATCTCATTTGTCACCACTTGGAATGTCATCAAGAAGTAAGAAATTTCAAAGACTTTTATTGAAGCCACTTAAACAAGTTACATGATTTCTATTTGGAAAGGCAGCAGGTCATAGTACACTTGAATTAACATGGCTTAATTTTTTTATATAAACCAGTTAAAATCATGTTAGTGCCTTGTGTATGTTAAGTATTCTATTTGAGGTACGTATGTATCAAATATGATGCGGGGTCTAGTGGCTGGATTTAGAAACAACAAGCATACATGTGGAAGTTCCCTAAGAACCCAGGATTGACGGTCAGTAAAGAATGAGTCGAGGAAACAGTGTATTGTTAAGCATGGACTGCAGAAGGGAAGAAAGGCTCGTAAGAGAAATATGAGCAGATACTGAGGAGGTAGGTAAGATGGAAAGGAACGAACCAAGAAAATGTGACAGATTAGAGGTGGAGATGGGAAAGGACTTGACTCATGGCTCCCGATGAACTGAGCAATACATTCAGGAAAGGGTGGTGCTCAGAGAACAGCCTACGGACCAGGCAAGTAGATCGTTTCCTGATGTCCTGAGAGAAACTACTGGGCATGCTTATCAAGAGTTATGCAAATTCCTGCTTCTCTAGCCCCACCATCAGTGATCAGGTGAAGAAGGGTGAGGAATCCTTGCCTACTCATTTCCTTACCTTGCGTCATGACCAATCTGCTCGGCTTGTTTGTTGCTGTTTTGTTTTGCTTGCTTGCTTGGTTTTTATCTTTTGTGGTTCTATCTTTCCCCCTTTTTTTCCTCTAGATATTTTGACTCCTACCGCCTTAAGTTCACTCACCCTGCAGTTACCCTGTGCTAAACATGCAAATCCACTTTTAAGGAAAATAAGCATAAAGTGGCCTCTTAGAATTTTAAGACAGACTCTCTCTTTTACTTCAAATCTGGATTCCTTTTTTTTTCATTTGTTTTGTTTTTCTTTCTTTGTTTTTTAATGACACGTTTTCTTTATCACCATCTTTTTCTTTTCTTTTCTTTTCTTTTTTTTTTTAAGAAATTCCTCCTCTGAGGAAACCCCCCACCCTGAAATACTGTTTTTAACTATCAGTTGTTTATATAGGCTTTACTGATAAATAAGCAAGATATTGAGCTGTCAGTTGAAAATACCTACTCCCTAGTTTCTACGGCATATTATGGTCAGAGCACACAACGTAGGAAGCATAGGGGCATCCCCACGGATTCCCACCAATGCTGTGCATCAGCGTGACACAGTTTGTACTATTTTTGTATATCTTGACATCTCACTGTATTATTTTTGAAGTTCCATAATCCGTATTAAGCTTCATTCTTTCTTGGTATTATCCATTCTTTGGGTTTGGACAAGTATGCAGTGCCACGTGTCCATTAACAGTGTCATAGAAGCAGCTTCTGTTTCCTAGAGTCCCCTTGCCCTGCCTCTCACCCTCCTCTGTCCTTTGACATGGCTGCCAACCACTTTTCACTTTTATTGTCAGCTCCATTTGTCATCGAGCACCTGTTCTGTTCTGTTTTGTTTATTTTCTTACTATAAATTTGCTTCACGCTATTTCAGCGTAGAACCAAGGACCTCTGGGGACAGCTCCATCAGTGCAGATCTTCTCATGCATGCATGAGCGGATGAGGGTGCGAGTTTGATTCTCAGAGCCCATGGTTAACAAGAACAACAACAAAAGAGCCCGAAGTCTGACACGACGCTGCATAACTATCATCATAGCATTGGGAGATGAAGAAAAGACCTCTTCGGCCTACAACCCAGTCTAATCAGTGATGCCCAGCCAACAAGACCCCCTGCCTTAAAACACAAGCTAGCTGACGCCAGTTGAGGCCAACATTTGAGGTTGATCTCTGTCTTCCTCATGAATGTGCAGGGTTGGAGGGTACAGAGATATAAAGAGGCATATAGAGGCAGACAGAGACAGACAGAGAGAGGTTGTCAAATCCCAATCAGACTATCAGTTTGGAGTTTTCAGTGAATAAAGTGGTCCTTAGAGAGTAGAGCACACATCCAGCTAGCCTCAGGTCTTGAGCTCAAATAGTGCTGGCATTTTGCCCTCCTATTTGTGGAAACAGGAAACATATGTAATTCAGTCTCACACTGTTATTATACCCTTTCATTGTTTTGCGGATAAACCATCAAGTTAATTCAAATGTAATTTGAAATAATTGATTTCAGTAATTTTATTTTATACCTAAACCCCATAGACTCAGTCTGTTTCATTTTCTGTTGCCATAGGAACAGGTAAATAAATTAATGGAATTTTCTGGACATGATGGGAAATACCTTGTTTGATGTATTGTTTTCCATTTCCTAATGGAACACTTGTCAAACCGAAGGGCTAGAATTTTCTCATCAACTTCAACTATCATAATTTTGATACTATGTCGTCTCCCTATCATTACTTTTAGGGATATCAGAAAATTTTGGCTTTGATTCATGATTATAGTATTAGTGCTGTTCAGAGAACGTGTACATTTTATTTTCCTTCACATGAACAGCATAGCAATCAGATAATTGCTCAACAGGCACCCATTTTCTTGAGTATGATTAGAACAAGGAGGTGGGGGCTCGTCTTCAACCAAATCATGGGAAATTTCTAACATATAATAAAGTTTTGAAAAATTCACCTGAGAGCATAAATAAATCTTTTTCTAAAGTTTGAGCAAAAATTCAAACCAAAGATCAGGAACACCTTTCTATCACACATGTCCATGGGAAGGGGGACTTTCAGAACCCATTCATGCTCTTTAGGATCTGGCATTCAACTTGAGTAGCACACGGTTGCAAGTGGACAGCTATCTCAGGGTCCAGAGATCCCCCAGAAACTGTCTTGTCTTCAAAGAGGTGAGTTTGGGAGGCTGAGAAAGGTACAGCCTTGGGGCTGTTTTTTAAGCAACTTTTAAGAATCAAATGGATGTTCTTGTGATCAATTTTCAGTTCGTGTTAAGAATAAAGGTCCCGAGGCCACATTGTGTGGGCATGCATTCTAGTTACACACTTTGTTATCTGTAATTGTAAGCAAACTATGCTGCTTAAATTCTCCAAATTTCAACCACGTCCTTTAGAAGATGGGATTTGCACAGACATGCGATGCATGGGCTTGGTAGGTGGCTCAGTGCATGCAAGAGTACCTGGGTTTGAATCCTCAATACCTACATAAAACATCTTAACATCTGAAATCCCAGTGGCAGGGGAGACAATCAATTCTTGATCCTCAGTGCTTTCTAGTCAGTCAGTGAAGCCGAATTGGCTGGCTCCAAGTTCTGTAGCAGGACCTATCTCAAAAGATAAGGTGAAGAGTGATAGATAAATTCAGATGCTGTTGACCTCTGAGCTATACACATGTATGCACAGGCACACATACACATGGGCACAGGCATTTACCATAGTTCCTGGCATATAACGAGAACTCAAACAACATTGGAGATCACTGCTACTATTAAGCAGATTGTCACACCTGCCTGTTGGGATTTCATCTGCTTTGATCAGAATGCTTGCATCACCGTGATCAGAGACTGTGTCTAGCAATTAAAGATGACTTTAATTAAAATTGGTTAATTATTCATGGCTTTGTAAGTGCTTTGCATATGCTTGGATACATCAAAACAACACATTTACAAACAAAAACAAAGTGGCAGAAGAAAAGGGAAAAGGAAGTGGCTCAAAGGTGGCAATGAGGTGGGAAATTTCCATGGAAGCCTGAGTGCAGGTGTGGGTCTGAGTAGTTGGGTGAGTTGGGAAATGAACAGTGCCACAGCTGTCACCTGCCCCAACTCTTGTCACTCTCTGTCTCTCCAGATTGCTGCTCCTCACCCATACTCTTCCTTTGAAATCGTTTTATACATTTTAGACCTGTGCACTCAGTTTTCCCTTTTTTTCTTATCCTTTTCCATATGGGGTGCGTGTGTGTGTGTGTGTATGTGTGTGTGTGTGTGTGTGTGTGTGTGTGTTTGTACCTGTTAGTGTGGATGTGTGCACATGTGTGTATGTGTGGAAAACAGAGATTGACTTTCCCCACCACATTCTTTTTGTTTCTTGAGAAATGGTCACTCAATGAAGCTAAAACTTGTGACTGGCTAGACAGACTAGCCAGTGGCCTAGGGAGTCCACACTTCTTTCTCCCAGGTACTGTATCTTCAAGCCCACACCACTGTGCTCCGATTTATGCACTGGTATGGGCCTCTGAAGACCAGGTCTGCCTGTTGGCAGAGAAACACTGTAGTGATGATGATAGCCTTCTCTGTGTCTCCTGCTTTTGTTTGCTTGCAACAGTCTCACAAATACCATTAGTGAACACAACCTTCTGTTCTCTAGCCATTGACTAAAGTAACTCCTTAAAGCAACCTCTTTGCATACTACAGTGGACCGATCATCCTGCCCCCCTCTGCTGCAGCCCTGAGCTTTGGTCATGTGCTGTTTTCCATGTGTCACCTTCTTGCTAGACTGAAAGCACATGGAAACAGACATTGACCCTGATGCCTTCTTCAATGGGTAGACATATTGGCACACAGTTGGTGCTCAAAATCTACAAGCTGGCTCATTGGCAAGAGGAGTCAAGGTTGAAGGCATATAAAGGCTAGTTCTTAGAGCAGATAATGGGCATGTTTTGGCTTTTATATTGTTATGCCTCACGGTCCTAGTGATACTGCAAGCCTACCAGTGGCCCAAGATTTTGCATTTGTGATGTGAGAAACTCTTCCTCTAGATCTCAACAGTGCTGGAAACTTCCAAGCCCAGCATATTATAGAGTACTGGGCAGTCCCTATAGACATTCCTTTAGAATCAACAATGAATCCGTAGCATCAACAGGGCACAGTGGCTGAAAGCAGGCACCACACATTCCTGCCAACCCGAGTTCAATCCTGGGAGCCCACAGTAGGAAAAGTTGTCCTTTGAGCTATGCTACCCTTGTCTCTGTACTCTCAATCTCTCTCTCTCTCTCTCTCTCTCTCTCTCTCTCTCTCTCTCTCTCTCTCTCTCTTTCACACACACACACAACTTAATAAATAAGTTCTAAATAAAAACTAGAGCTTCGGGGTACTTATTTTATGTCAAATATAGTCTTATTTTTCACCTAGACCTAAAGAAGCAGATATCTTAGTACCTCTTCCTACAAAAAATGAAAACTAATACAACAACTTTGCCAAAGCTACATCCACAGCCAGATCTGAAGAGTGGACTTGAGTTTATCTTTTAAGTTTTTGGCACACAGGTAGTGCTCAAAATCTACAAGCTGGCTCATTGGTAAGAAGAGGCAAGATTGAAGGCTTCTGTGTTCTTCATGCACTGTAGGTAGTAGTAATTCTCAGAACAATGCCTGTATTTTCCCAGAGTAGGGTGCATTTTTGAATCTACTGTAACTTAGCATTTATGCTTCGATGTCAATTATGAGAATCCATGTTAGACATTAAAATAAACAGCCCAGTCTCAGACATGGTCTTAAAGAGTCTGAAGTTGGTGGGAAAGTCAAGCCCCCAGCTTAGTACACACTAGATTAATGGATTAACTGGTGAGATGAGTCCAGACTAGTGAGATTACAGCCAGGCACTAAGAAGGTACATCTCCTAACCAGGAGAACTCTTCGCTCTTCGGTAGACACCATAATTTAGTTTGCACACACACAGCCGTAGGTATTCAAATAAGAATTAATGGTTCTACAGTAAAGTGACTTTTCAGGAAGAAAGTTAACCTTGCCACTCCCTGAAGATTCATCTATGGTCGTGATCAGCTTTTTGAACAAAAGATACACTACTTATCCTTAGAATTCCAACCTTAAAGCACATGGTGCAATTTTAGCTATTAGACCATTATTAATGTACAGGGATATACTTCCAGTATATTTTTATGGGTCTTTCAAAGAATCAAGGAGAATCTTCTTAATATCTCAGATATGAAAGTGTGACTCTCTAATTAGGTTTAATCTTGAAACATCACAACCAAAGCAAGTGGGAGAAAGGGCTTATTTGGCTCACACTTCCACATCACTGTTCATGATCAAAGGAAGTCAGGACAGGAACTCACACAGGGCAGGAACCTGGAGGCAGGAGCTGAGGCAGAGACCATGGAGGAGTGCTGCTTACTGGCTTGTTCTCTATGGCTTGCTCAGCCTTCTTTCTTACAGAACCCAAAACTGCCAGCCCAAGGATGGCACCACACACAATGGGCTGAGTCTTTCCCCACCAATTATTAATTAAGAAAATGCCTTACAGGCCTGCCCACAGCTGGATCTTATAAAACCATTTTCTCAGTTGAAGAGTCCTCCTTTCTTAGCCTTTAAGAAAGGGAAGGCAGAGATAGATTCTCCCATCAAGGAGGTGACAGCCACTATTTTTTTGTCAAGGAAGTAGCTGGGATGGCTGACTGGTCTGCTTGTTCAGTGGTGGACATCACTAGAACAGTCTTTACAAGAACATTTCAAATATTGGTTCCGTAATGATCTTATCAAAGAAAAACAGTTGGGAGCAGAGCCTATGATACCCACAGATACCCATATGGTGGGGGTTCCCCAGGAAGCAGCTTGATCAGCAACCCACTAATTATGATTACTTTGCTCAGCTTGTTTGTTTGAATTATAGCTTTTTAATATCCCACCGTGAGACCACAAGAAATCATGTCCACGAGCAAGCATTTGTGCTCTACCATACGCCCGCCCCAGATTCTGTCGTGCATGGAATCAGAGCGGCTAAGGTAGTTTCCTGCACTACCTTCTGTGGAGAGGGTGGACTTAGTAAACTTACTGAGTGTCCACAAGGTGAAAACCTGCTTTGCTGGTTCAGCAGGTAAAACCAATGCTTCCAAGTAAAAAGCTTCAAGGTCTCCTTTATTGAATGCAACTGTTCAAACAGAAACTCTGGTTGTCCAGGCAGAAACATTACCAAGAATCCCTCTGTCTGTCTCTAATTAGGTCCATTTCCAGACCTCAGCTTTATTCATCTAGATTGAACAAATGTTTGCATGATGAATCAGCAGGCAGGAACTAGCTGCTTCCCTTTGATGCACCATGGTCTTATTTTCCGACAAACCTAGACTCTAGCTGATTACCCCCAGGTTCCCTGCTCCCATCAGTAGACAAATCCTACGGTTTAGCTGCTGGTAAACGCAGGACTTAATGACGTCTACACCCCTCACTTGCTATGCTGGAGGCATTCCTTCTTGAACAACGTCACCACCGCATCCTCCCGCTTAGTGCCAGCCTAATTAATGAGATATTGCTCAAGTGCATAAACTCTCCCGGAGAACGAGAGTACACAGGGAGAACTATTCGCGTGGCTCTAACTAGGATAGCAGCATCTTCTTGCTTGCAATATGGCTGTCTTCTCGGCTGATAAAAGAACTCCTATTACAATTCAGCCGTCTGTAGGTGTGTGGGATTTTATTAACTCCTCATTTGTAAGTGAAGGGCTTTCCTGGAACACGGGTATGCTGGATATGCTAATACATGTAACTAGCACATCCGCGGGGAGTATGTGAATAGCAATTTGGATTTGGATTTGCTTATTATTTATAGATTTTTCTGCTCACCAGTGTTAGGGAGACACCCGATCACAGTCTAATTTGACTGCTCTGCCAGTGTTTGGGACTTTATATCTTTTCCGATGTTCCTTTAATCCAGGGCATGGAGAGTAGATTTGAGTTCATGATTTACTGCTGCTCATTGCTTCCTGTCTGAAATCAAGACGCTCTCACTCTGGTGGATGTTAGTCGAGCCTTATGCACCAACAGAGCAGGCTGTGAAACTGGGGGCAAAACAGCCTTGATCTGAACTTGGTTTCCGCACTGTCAGGTGGCCACCCACGAGCACGTGTTCACGCTCTGGAAACAGCTGCTGGCATGTTCCTATATGCGAGCTGCTGTGCTCAGAAGCCCCATGGATCTCATGGAAAACAAGTGGGGAAACCTTCCCTACTCTTCAGCATGAATCACATCTGGGTCTTTGTACCTTCCTTTCAGGTCTGCCTGGTCCTGAGTATTTCACAGTTGTATTTCATATTTCACTAATTTACACTGACACCATTCTTTGTATTTATTTTTATTAATCACTTTATTTGTTTACATTTCAAATGATATCCCCCTTCTCTGTTTTTCCTCTGTAAGCCGCCATCCCATATCCCCTCCCTTTTGTCTCTGCTAGGGAACTCCTCCACCCACTCACCGACTCCCACCTCACCACTCTAGCATCCTCCTACTCTGGGCCATCGAGCCTCCACAGGACCAAGGGTCTCCTCTCCCACTGATGCCACATAAGTCCATCCTCTGCTACGTATGTAGTTGAAGCCATGGATCCTTCCATGTACAATCTTTGGTTGGTGGTTTAGTCCCTGGGAGCTCTGGGTAATCTGGCCAGCCAATGTTTCTCTTTCTATGGGGTTGGGAAACCCCCCCTGCTCCTCCAGTACTTCTGCTAGCACCCCTACCAGGGTCCCTGAGCTCAGTCTGAAATTTGGCGCTAAGCATCCATGTCTGTATTAGTCAGTTGCTGACCAAACCTCCCAAGGAATAGCTGCATCAGGTTCTTTCTTGTCAGCAAGCGCCTCTTGGCAACAGCAACAGTGTCGGGTTTGGTGTCTGCAGACATGATGGATCCCCAGGTGGTCCTTCCTTCAGGCTCTGCTCCATTTTTGTCCCTGTTCTTCCTTTGGACAGGACCACTTCTGAGTGGGTGGCCCCATCCATTGACCAGGGGCTTGCTTATCTACTAGATGTGGTCTCTACAGGTTCTATTTTCCCCTTCTCTGTGCATTTTGGCTAAAGACATCCCCACTAGGTTCTGCTGGGAGCCTCATGTTTCCCTGCTGCTGTCTGGGAAGCCTCATCTCCCTGATATATATATATTGGTTCTTTTTTTCCGGAGCTGGGGACTGAACCCAGGGCCTTGCGCTTCCGAGGCAAGCGCTCTACCACTGAGCTAAATCCCCAACCCCCTGCTATATATTTTTATTCAATTTCCTGACCTTCTGTGCCTCTCTCCTGTCCCCTCCAGTACCTTATACTGCCCCCTTATTTCCTCCCCTTCCTCTCTCCCTCCCCAGGCCCCCTTTTCCTCCACCTCCCGCAATTGTCCTGTTCCTCTCCCCTCAGTGCAGGACTGAAGCATCCACACCCTAGTCTTCCTCCCTTCTAAGCTCCATATGGTCTGTGGGTTGTATCATGGGTATTGTGAGCTTTGGGACTAATATCCAGTTATCAGTGAGTACATACCATGTATGTTCTTTTGTGACTGGGTTACCTCACTCAGGATGATATTTTCTAGTTCCACCCATTTGCCTATGAATTTCATGAAGTCATTGTTTTTAATAGCTGAATAGAGCTCCAATGTGTAAATGTACCACATTTTCTGTATCCATTCCTCTGTTGAGGGACATCTGGATTGTTTCCAGTTTCTGGTTATTATAAATAGGGCTGCTATGCACATTGTGGAGCACGTGTCTTTGCTGTATGTTGGAGTATCTTTTGGGTATATACCCAGGAGTGGTATAGCTGGGTCCTTAGGTAGTACTATATTCAATTTTCTGAGGAAACACCAGACTGATTTCCAGAGTGGTTGTACCAGCTTGCAATCCCATCAACAAAGGAGGAGTGTTCCTCTTTCTCCACATCCTCGCCAGCATCTGCTGTCACCTGAGTTTTTGATCTTAGCCATTCTGACTGGTGTGAGGTGGAATCTCAGGGTTGTTTTGATTTGCATTTCCCTGATGACTAAGGATGTTGAACATTTCTTTAGGTACTTCTCAGCCATTTGAGATTTCGTTGATTGAAAATTCTCTGTTTAGCTCTATACTCCTTAAAAAAGAACCAAACCTACATAGAGTATATCTTGGTTCATCTACCACTCCCTCCTTTCTCAAGCTCCCCTCACCCTGCTAACATATCTGCCATTCTCCCCTCTACTCTCTCTACACTTAGTCTTATTTATGATTTCCATATGGCACAGTTATGGGTCCTTCATTCACTGGGATATGGGTAACCTATGTGTCACTACCCCTCCTAGAAAAATGACTCCCCTTCTCCCAACAATCATCAAAGGACATCAACTCCCAGCAAAGGCATCAGAAGTTTCCCACCTCTATTCTGGAATTTTTATCTTGATCTCCTGCAGGCCTTGTGTTCATAACCACAGCTGCTCTGAGTTCATGTGTGCAACAACCATGTCATGTCCAGAGGTCACATCTCATAGGATTCCTCTCCATCCCCTAGCTCCACATTCTTTTCACTCCACCCCAACCCCTTCCTAGTTGGTTCCCTAGCTCTGGGGTTGGCTAACATAGATGTTCCATCCAGAGATGAACACTCGCAGTCTCTTACTCTCAGAGTTTTCAACAGTTATGAGTCTCTGCACTTGCCTTAATGTATCCATGATACTTTTACTTTTTGGTAACTGATGGCAGGCACCAACAGTGGAAGTTCTGATTGAAGGTCACTCATAAGAGATACTTTTTACTGAGTCTTATTCTGTGGGACACACAGGTAAACCTGTACCTGTAGGTGTGTTGCAGCAACTCTTTGTCACAGCCAAGTTCAATTGCTGGACCATCCGTAGTTTGCAATAGAAACCAGAACACAGACTGAAAACTGCTTCGGAAAAGTCATTATTTGGGTCACTGGGAGTTGCGACTCCAATTCCAATGTATGCCACTAAGTCCTACCATATGGCTTTTAGATTCTACTAGTGTCTCAGAATCCATGACCTTCATAATCTTCATCTATGCAAGTGGAGAAATAATACTGATGCTGTTTATCTTCCTGAGACAGTCACAGAGAGAGCAGTGGGGATACTCATTGTGAGCTCCCTACCATTGCAAATCTGATCACAATACTATGATAAGGACAGACTAGAAACACATCTCCCTGGAATCTTGATATTGGAACAAAGTAAGTAAATTAATAAGAATAAAATATTCATTTTCCTTCCACTTACAGTCATCCTATATCTTGCCTTGAAACAAAACTTTCTTTGGATTAAAAACTCTCCTGTGAATGTTATCAATTATGTTGGTGACTGTCTGTCTGCCTGTCTGTCTCTTTCTCACTGCCTGTCTGTCTGTCTGCCTATCTGTCTCTAACACACACACACACACGCACACACACACACACATGCACACACACACACACACACACACACACACACACACACACACACACACACACAGGTCTTTTAAAATCCTTTCATGTAAATGGACCTAATTCTCCTTGAACTAAAAAACCAAAAGCCATTGAAAGTGTAATACACATCAGGGTTGGATACTTTAAGTCTCCACACTGTGTTTAAAAAGTTCTAAGCGGTGCAGGTTGTCACTCAGAAGCAACTGCTGCTGCCTACCTACCCCTGTCTACATGAGTCAATAAGCACAAGCAGGCTGCACAGTTCCCTGCTTCTCCGAATCACTTCTCTAATCACATTCATTTCTAACACATTAATCAGCATGCCAAGCAGAACTCTAGATATGCCTTTGGCCTTTGATTTTCACATTAAATTATTAGCTTTTGCCTTTTTGAATTGTGGCTGGAGAAAGGGCTGAAGGATAGGCATGACACCATTCAGGAATCTCTTTTGCATATTGTGTCTGTTTGCTTCTGTCTGGAGCAACTAGAGACAACCTTTGAAGAGAACCTTGTGCAAGCTTCACTGTCATATATTCAAAGGGAGTCTATTGTCTGGGAACGCAATCTCTCTAAATACTTCTTGGGCTCATCACTATTGACTGCAGTGACCGTTCCACGGCTCAATGGACCAAACAGTCAGGTTTAGAATGCTAATGATAAAAGCCATAACTTTATTACACTTAAAAGTTAATTGGAAGTGGATAATTTCCGAAAAGAACAATTAAAAACCGAGTCTGGAAAATATATGAAACCTAAGTAGATAAGCACATCTTAAAATATATATGACAGGTACCCCAAAGCTCTTGACCAGCTTTTGTATTCACTTCCTTCAAAGAGCTGGGTACCTAGAAACTTGGCTTCCATTTTCTAAGGAAATGAAATCAGAGTCAGGATAAATCAAATATACATTTTAATATGAAAAGGAAGACATTTGCTGGAGTAATCTCTATGTAAATTTGAAAGAGTCTCAACACAGATTTTTGTATTGGTAGTTATTACTGCGATCCACGATAGATCCAGATACTGAACAATTACTTAGATCACACATTTTGGTTCACTTGCAGTGTATATTAAAGCTATGGAAGGGTAGTTTTATCCCCACCTTGAAGGAATATGAAGAACATCTTTAGGAATGATTGGCAGGTTATGGGCTTGGGTTTAAGCACCACTTAAAGTTTGGGGCTGGAAGCACTAATTTAGAGGAAATTTCTTATACCAGAAGGCAGGAAAGAGAACACCAAATAGAATTTTTCATTTGAGGCCTCTGAAAAATGATTTAATCAGTTTTTATTGAGAAATTTTTTCTGTTAATCTCACCAATGATATTTATGCATCATTCTTCCTGGGATATAATCCCATTGAATTTGCCATGACCTATTGCTGAGAGCATGGAGTAGAACAATGTCTTACCCCTCCCTTTCAGTGTTTGATTTATAGATTTTATTACTTCTACATTCATTTTGTGGGTATGTTCTTATTTTAACCTATCACTTGATTATGAATCATTATGCACTTAAGCCGATACATTATCTATCTTGAAAATTAGTCAATTAGACTAATTCGTATTGTCATCAGAAATAGAGAGAACCAGCTGTCCATCATGGCTTCCCTTGTGCTCAGCACTCAATATGGCATATGGTGTGTAAAGAGCAGATATGAAATGACTCACTGCTAGAAATATCCACCTTGAGTCTGAACTCAACAAGTTTTATTCGAACTATCACTTCTCATGACTAAAAACGACCAAGTCCCAAACCCCAGAGTAACTTGAAGTTGCCCCTAGAGGGAGGTTCCTCTGTTTCTGATACCACCATCTAATTTGCTTTCTCAACATATAGGTGGGCATCTACAGAGAGAATAGATGGGTCACAGTACTGTTGTTGAGGGACTCTGGAACCAGCTGCAAGTTGCCTGTGACTTGAACACATTAGAAACAAAGAGTGGTGTTATTTTTTCCATTAAGTTATGCAAACCCTTCTTTATGGTTTTTTACCCCCACCACCACCACCAAATTACAAATCCCTGGAAAATGAGAACCACCCAACTGCTGAAATATTCTACCATAACGTTCCATCAAATACATTTTCATGTGAAAGGAAGATCTAGCCACTTATTGCTTGATAATAGACCATCTGTAACTGGGCTTACTTACCATGATTAGAGTCATAGTGGATGGCACTATCATGCATGAGAGGTTATGGGTGTTGAGATTAAGTCCAGATCTCAATATTAAAAAGCTAAACATTGAGGTATAAGGAATATTGGAAATAGAAATGTTTGCAAAGTAAAATGGTAGAGAAATGTTGACTAGTAGGTCAAATAAGGACTCTGAGCTGTCGGTTCTGGAAAACAAATCTACCGTGTTGAATTTTCTGCCCTCTGTGCAATTTCCTGTGTGGCTACCTACTTCATTTCTCATTCCAAGGTTTTATGGGGCCTAATGGATTGTTCAACATTTCAATTTCCTTGAAAAAGGAATTCTAGCACTTTTAAATGTATTTTCCCCAAAAGAATGACAAAATTATACATGAGATTGTGCAAGCATAGAAATGGGATACAGAAAAGAAATTGGAAGAAGAAAGTTAAGGTAGAAGGAAAAGATAGAAGACATCTATTCAGAGAAAGGGGTGTTTGCCAAAGCAAAGTTGGATGGAAATGACATTCATGGATTGCCGTAGTTCCCAATGCCTACTATATATAATAAGTTTCTTTGTTTCATTCCTTAAAGTGTACATTCCCCTCATATCCTCTTCTTTCTACATTCACACACACACACACACACACACACACACACACACACACACACACACACACACACATTTCTTCTTCTTCTTCTTTATACAAACACAGCACAAGTGGGAAGACTTTATCACTTCTGAATGCTACAAAGATATTTCCTCATAAGTGTGGCTTACAGAAAATAAGACAATAGCAACACTTCTTAAAATTTAATCTTCTAAAACTATACTTAATAGAAATGTGAGTCAACTAAAATAACTTTCTGGAGTAAATTGACTTTTTGTGCTTCTAATACTGGTTCTCTGGTGTCTAAATTCTGTATTCTTCTTGCCTGTTAGGCATTCTCCTCACTAAATTTTCTTCACCCCCACTTTTCTGCTTTACTAAGAAGACCATTGCACTTATCAATCTCCTTCCTTTATATATAGATTGAGTTGTTTTCCTCTCTTTATCTTATATTTATTTTCCTCTCACGTCTAAAGAAAATTGAAGGTTTGTCTATTTCAAAAGATACATTTGGTTCATTAAGTATCAGATTATTCTCTTTTTGTAAAAATATTTTATACCTTTAATTTTAAAACTATAAATTAAAAGAATGACACTTCTTTCTCAGTTGAATTTCTCTCTCCTTGGATCATAAAAGCACAGAGATAACTAATTTCCTTTTGTTAAGTTCATATAAATATTGTGTGGGGAAAAAGATTGAATTTTGATTTTTGATACAATTTTGTGAAGTTTTATTTCATTAAGAATAAAGATATAAGAAAGCTAATTCCAGATTAGCAAATTTTTAAATATTAAAAAGGCAAATCCTACTGGGGAAGCTGGATAGAGTTGGTGGAGAAAAGTCCAATAAAAGTGATAGGATGTTTGGGTTCTGTAGATAAAAGACATTTGTTTGTCTGCATCTTCACTTCAAACAAGGATCCTGATCCCTGACTCAAGGGGAAGGCCTTTCCAAGGCATATGTTGTTTTCCCCTAAACTACTACCAATACCTCATTGTAGTCAGGCTTAGCTTGTATAAAATAAGTAAACTGCTATGGTGAAGGCTCTTTTATTCCTACTGATAACTTAAAATATTTTGGCAGTCCAGGTTTTCTGAAAGCATTAACCCAGACAGAATTAAATGCATAAGGGTTTTGTTTTGGGGGGGGGGGTGTTTGCATCAGAATAAGTGAATGAGGAACTCGAGAGATTAAGGAGCCATAAATCTTCAGTGCAACACTAATCCCAAGTGAGGGCAGAAGAAAGGTAGAGAGGTAGAGAACATTTTTTGAAATATATTTTAAAGGAAAATTATCCAGTAGCAATATCGTAGACTTAGGAAGTTCTTGAAAGGGAGAGTTGGTCATCAAAGTTTCCTTTCCTATGGGAATAAATGTGTCCCCGTATCCCTACTTCTAGAAGTCTTTAACAGAGCCTCAACACCAAGGCTGAAGTGAACTTGAAATTGTCTATGACACTCTATTAAATCCCCTGTAGTAAGAGATCCATAGGCAATATTCACAGAACTTCTATAATTCACATCTTCATTGACATTTTCTTCCTAAACATGCTCAGATTAAGGAGGTTAAGTTGCATGACTCCATGACTTCTCACACCCTATCCTCACAAATCTCAGGAATCAGAGTCCAGAGACCAGCATCAGGGTGCAGATTTGAGTTTATTGTACAGCACATAAGTTTACATGTAGTGTTTGAGCCAATCCCAAGCCCCTAAATCCATAGTCAATTGTATTTCGCTATACCACCACCATACCCCAATGAAAGCCCTGACTACACTGCAGTTTGGTAGTAGTTTAGGGGAAAACAACATATGCCTTGGAAAGGCCTTCCCCTGAGTCAGAGACCAGGATCCTTGTTTGAAGTGAAGATGCAGACAAACAAATGTCTTTTCTCTACAGAACCAAACGTCCTACCATTATTCTTGGACAAAGTAACTCAGAAGGAGGAGGGAGGCCATAGAAGAGCATTGTCACCTGGTAGGACTGCCTTGAAGATGGGGTGTCTGGGAGTAGCCACTACCCTGGCCTCAGTTCCTTTTTGCTATCTCACTGGTGTTCTGGAAGGCATCTTAGATCTAATGCCATGTACTCTTCAAGAAGTCACAGAAGCCTGTGGCACCTTGCTCTCCATCATGTTTCTGTAAAATTATAAAAAATAAATGCTGTCTTTTACTCCTCACTAGGTCTGGTACCATAGTGCCCCAAGATATCTGGTAGATATCTTCATCTCAGTCAGCAAAATATCTTACCTACTTTGCTCCATCCCATATCACAATGCCGATGGCCACTCTCTGAGCCTGACAACAATCTCTCTACCCACCTAGTTCCCAAGGCAGGTTGCCACCATGCCAGAAATATCCATGTCTCCAGGCACCACATTCTCTCTTGAACTCAAATTGCCATATGAAAGAACACACAATACAATAACCTCTGATCCAATTGATAAGATATAATTACCCACCTAGATAGTGTGCTGTTTGCCCATCTAGACATACAAAATCCAGTTCACATCCATCCCTTAAGAATATTCATAACAACCTGTAAACGTGCAGATAGGAATTCACCTCAATGTTCTCTCAGCTGCTTCCCCTCTCTTTCGTTCCAGTCTCTTCCTCTCTAAAACTTTTCTCCCACCCATCCTTCCTTCTCGTCCAATGGCAGACCTTGTTCTATCTTGCACCTGCCTTCACCTGCGTAATGACACCATTCTACACAAGTCTACCTGCCATGAGGAGCTACTGGTGTGCCTTGACAATTTCAAGGGATGGGGAATTCCAATTTCCACCTGACATAGACCCATTGATAAGAGTCTGTTGGAGTTCTCCACTGGAGGATGATGGAGGTTAAGCATATTGGCCACCACCTGCTCAATGAGCTTCAATCCAGTTGGAGTAGTCTCTGGTAACTACCTGAACCAGTAGGAAAAAATCTTCTGGGCATATATCTTCTGTTAGACAAAAGACCACAATCTCTGGGATGAAGTTGAATGATCTATGAAATGAAAGTACTGGGGTAGAATTGATGGGGAACTGGTTTTCTCCTATTGTTGGATTGTCACTGTCCATAATAGACAACTGGAAATCATAACTAACTAACTAACTAATTAACTAACTAACTAACTAACCAACTAACTAATAGATATCAAGATCCATCTATGAAAAAGCTAAGGCTAACAGGTGATTTTCCTGAAAGTGGCCCACCTTTTTGCATAGCCAAAGAAGGGTCAACTCTGAGAGGCAAGGTCCCAAGAGACTTCATGTCAGGATTGTTTTTTTGCAGGTGATATGCCTTTCCTGTCACTATTACATAGCCTAAGGACTCCTGGACATTAGCACATCATATTGAGCAGACTTCCTGCAGATCAACATAAAGATGAACTTTCAAATTAATGGATTTAGATTAATTAATGACCTTATAAAATTCATGATTTCCTTCGAATAATTTTAAGAAGAAAGTTTTAAGAGATGGTTTTAGTTGTTTTGCTAAAAAATGTCATAAAGTTAGAATCAAGAATAGAATGTCCCCAATCCTCATAATAGTAAGTAATTATTATCCATAGTAAGAAATACATTGATCTTTCATAATTACACTAAAAAGACAAATAGGCTTGGGACAAATTTGTATTCAAGGAAAAACATTCAGGTCCAAGGATAAGCCACAGGTGTGCACTATAGTAAGACAAAGCCATGTAAAACGTTGCTTTGAACTTATAATGAGCTTATAGGATGAAACATTGTTTTGAAGTTGGTATTGATACCTTTTTTAAAACTCCCCCCTTTTGTGACTTTTTATCTATGAGGTGATTCTTTCTTACATAAAGAACTTTTTAAGCTATAAAAAGTTATTTATGAAGGTTATCTAAAAAGAAAGAAAGAAAGAAAGGAAGGAAGGAAGGAAGGAAGGAAGGAAGGAAGGAAGGAAGAAAGTTGTGCAGCCATTTTCTGCTTCACCCGGTAAGTGACTTCTTTCCTTTCCTTCCTCTATCTCTGGTTCAAAAAGAGTTAACAAGTAAATATGGATTAATTTGCATTTTTCTACATGCAGATCACCAGTTAGACCAGGACCATTTGTTGAAGATGCTTTCATTATTCCACTGTATGGATGACTTCTTTGTCAAGGATAGTGTTCATAGGTATGTGTGTATGTGTGTGTGTGTGTGTGTGTGTGTGTATTTATTTCTGAGTCTTCAACTCTATTCCATTGATCAACCTGTTTGTCTCTGTACCAATACCATGGGTTGTTTGTTTTGCTTTGTTTTGTTTTTGTTGTCGTGGGTGGTGGTGGTGGTGGTGGTGGTGGTGGTGGTGGTGGTGGTGGTGGTGGTGGCTTTTATCATTATTGCTCTGTAGTAAAGCTTGAGGTCAGAGATGGTGATTCCCCAAACGTTCTTTTATTGTTGAGAATTGTTTTCACTATTCTGGGTTTTTTTTGTTTTTCCATATGAAGTTGAGAATTGCTCTTATCATGTCTGGGAAAAAATGTGTTGGAATTTTTTTTTTTCTACTTCTTTTTTTTTTTTCTTTTTCTTTTTTTTTTATTAACTTGAGTATTTCTTATATACATTTCGAGTGTTATTCCCTTTCCCGGTTTCCGGGCAAACATCCCCCTCCCCCCTCCCCTTCCTTATGGGTGTTCCCCTCCCAACCCTCCCACCATTGCCGCCCTCCCCCCATAGACTAGTTCACTGGGGGATCAGTCTTAGCAGGACCCAGGGCTTCCCCTTCCACTGGTGCTCTTACTAGGATATTCATTGCTACCTATGGGGTCAGAGTCCAGGGTCAGTCCATGTATAGTCTTTAGGTAGTGGCTTAGTCCCTGGAAGCTCTGGTTGCTTGGCATTGTTGTACTTTTGGGGTCTCGAGCCCCTTCAAGCTCTTCCAGTTCTTTCTCTGATTCCTTCAATAGGGGACCTATTCTCAGTTCAGTGGTTTGCTGCTGGCATTCGCCTCTGTATTTGCTGTATTCTGGCTGTGTCTCTCAGGAGCGATCTACATCCGGCTCCTGTCGGTCTGCACTTCTTTGCTTCATCCATCTAGTCCAATT
The DNA here is from genome assembly GCF_021556685.1 of Rattus norvegicus. Taxonomy (NCBI): domain Eukaryota; kingdom Metazoa; phylum Chordata; class Mammalia; order Rodentia; family Muridae; genus Rattus; species Rattus norvegicus. Next base: position 267,021,155 of record NC_141534.1, on the reverse strand, counting down.
GGGTGGCTGTATATGTATGGGCCAAATGTGGGACAGGCTCTGAATGGGTGTTCCTTCAGTCTCTGTTTTAATCTTTGCCTCTCCCTTCCCTGCCAAGGGTATTCTTTTTCCTCATTTAAAGAAGGAGTGAAGCATTCACATTTTGATCATCCGTCTTGAGTTTCGTTTGTTCTAGGGATCTAGGGTAATTCAAGCATTTGGGCTAATAGCCACTTATCAATGAGTGCATACCATGTATGTCTTTCTGTGATTGGGTTAGTTCACTCAGGATGATATTTTCCAGTTCCAACCATTTGCCTACGAATTTCATAAACTCGTTGTTTTTGATAGCTGAGTAGTATTCCATTGTGTAGATGTACCACATTTTCTGTATCCATTCCTCTGTTGAAGGGCATCTGGGTTCTTTCCATTTTCTGGCTATTATAAATAAGGCTGCGATGAACATAGTGGAGCACGTGTCTCTTTTATATGTTGAGGCATCTTTTGGGTATATGCCCAAGAGAGGTATAGCTGGATCCTCAGGCAGTTCAATGTCCAATTTTCTGAGGAACCTCCAGACTGATTTCCAGAATGGTTTTACCAGTCTGCAATCCCACCAACAATGGAGGACTGTTCCTCTTTCTCCACAACCTCGCCAGCATCTGCTGTCACCTGAGTTTTTGATCTTAGCCAATCGCACTGGTGTGAGGTGAAATCTCAGGGTTGTTTTGATTTGCATTTCCCTTATGACTAAAGATGTTGAACATTTCTTTAGGTGTTTCTCAGCCATTCGGCATTCCTCAGCTGTGAATTCTTTGTTTAGCTCTGAACCCCATTTTTAATAGGGTTATTTGTTTCCCTGCGGTCTAACTTCTTGAGCTCTTTGTATATTTTGGATATAAGGCCTCTATCTGTTGTAGGGTTGGTAAAGATCTTTTCCCAATCTGTTGGTTGCCGTTTTGTCCTAACCACAGTGTCCTTTGCCTTACAGAAGCTTTGCAGTTTTATGAGATCCCATTTGTCAATTCTTGATCTTAGAGCATAAGCCATTGGTGTTTTGTTCAGGAAATTTTTTCCAGTGCCCATGTGTTCCAGATGCTTCCCTAGTTTTTCTTCTATTAGTTTGAGTGTGTCTGGTTTGATGTGGAGGTCCTTGATCCACTTCGACTTAAGCTTTGTACAGGGTGATAAGCATGGATCGATCTGCATTCTTCTACATGTTGCCCTCCAGTTGAACCAGCACCATTTGCTGAAAATGCTATCTTTTTTCCATTGGATGGTTTTGGCTCCTTTGTCAAAAATCAAGTGACCATAGGTGTGTGGGTTCATTTCTGGGTCTTCAATTCTATTCCATTGGTCTATCTGTCTGTCTCTGTACCAATACCATGCAGTTTTTATCACTATTGCTCTGTAATACTGCTTGAGTTCAGGGATAGTGATTCCCCCTGAAGTCCTTTTATTGTTGAGGATAGCTTTAGCTATCCTGGGTTTTTTGTTATTCCAGATGAATTTGCAAATTGTTCTGTCTAACTCTTTGAAGAATTGGATTGGTATTTTGATGGGGATTGCATTGAATCTGTAGATTGCTTTTGGTAAAATGGCCATTTTTACTATATTAATCCTGCCAATCCATGAGCATGGGAGATCTTTCCATCTTCTGAGGTCTTCTTCAATTTCTTTCTTCAGTGTCTTGAAGTTCTTATTGTACAGATCTTTTACTTGCTTGGTTAAAGTCACACCGAGGTACTTTATATTATTTGGGTCTATTATGAAGGGTGTCGTTTCCCTAATTTCTTTCTCGGCTTGTTTCTCTTTTGTATAGAGGAAGGCAACTGATTTATTTGAGTTAATTTTATACCCAGCCACTTTGCTGAAGTTGTTTATCAGCTTTAGTAGTTCTCTGGTGGAACTTTTGGGATCACTTAAATATACTATCATGTCATCTGCAAATAGTGATATTTTGACCTCTTCTTTTCCGATCTGTATCCCTTTGATCTCCTTTTGTTGTCTGATTGCTCTGGCTAGAACTTCAAGAACTATATTGAATAAGTAGGGAGAGAGTGGGCAGCCTTGTCTAGTCCCTGATTTTAGTGGGATTGCTTCAAGTTTCTCTCCAATTAGTTTAATGTTAGCAACTGGTTTGCTGTATATGGCTTTTACTATGTTTAGGTATGGGCCTTGAATTCCTATTCTTTCCAGGACTTTTATCATGAAGGGGTGTTGAATTTTGTCAAATGCTTTCTCAGCATCTAATGAAATGATCATGTGGTTCTGTTCTTTCAGTTTGTTTATATAATGGATCACGTTGATGGTTTTCCGTATATTAAACCATCCCTGCATGCCTGGGATGAAGCCTACTTGATCATGGTGGATGATTGTTTTGATGTGCTCTTGAATTCGGTTTGCCAGAATTTTATTGAGTATTTTTGCGTCGATATTCATAAGGGAAATTGGTCTGAAGTTCTCTTTCTTTGTTGTGTCTTTGTGTGGTTTAGGTATAAGAGTAATTGTAGATTCGTAGAAGGAATTCGGTAGGGCTCCATCTGTTTCAATTTTGTGGAATAGTTTGGATAATATTGGTATGAGGTCTTCTATGAAGGTTTGATAGAATTCTGCACTAAACCCATCTGGACCTGGGCTCTTTTTGGTTGGGAGACCTTTAATGACTGCTTCTATTTCCTTAGGAGTTATGGGGTTGTTTAACTGGTTTATCTGTTCCTGATTTAACTTTGATACCTGGTATCTGTCTAGGAAATTGTCCATTTCCTGAAGATTTTCAAATTTTGTTGAATATAGGTTTTTATAGTAAGATCTGATGATTTTTTGAATTTCCTCTGAAACTGTAGTTATGTCTCCCTTTTCATTTCTGATTTTGTTAATTTGGACGCACTCTCTGTGTCCTCTCGTTAGTCTGGCTAAGGGTTTATCTATCTTGTTGATTTTCTCAAAGAACCAACTTTTGGTCCTGTTGATTCTTTCTATGGTCCTTTTTGTTTCTACTTGGTTGATTTCAGCTCTGAGTTTGATTATTTCCTGCCTTCTACTCCTCCTGGGTGTAATTGCTTCTTTTTGTTCTAGAGCTTTTAGGTGTGCTGTCAAGCTGCTGACATATGCTCTTTCCTGTTTCTTTCTGCAGGCACTCAGCGCTATGAGTTTTCCTCTTAGCACAGCTTTCATTGTGTCCCATAAGTTTGAGTATGTTGTATCTTCATTTTCATTAAATTCTAAAAAGTTTTTAATTTCTTTCTTTATTTCTTCCTTGACCAGGTTATCATTGAGTAGAGCATTGTTCAATTTCCACGTATATGTGGGCATTCTTCCCTTATTGTTATTGAAGACCAGTTTTAGGCCGTGGTGGTCCGATAGCACGCATGGGATTATTTCTATCTTTCTGTACCTGTTGAGGCCCGTTTTTTGACCAATTATATGGTCAATTTTGGAGAAAGTACCATGAGGAGCTGAGAAGAAGGTATATCCTTTTGCTTTAGGATAGAATGTTCTATAAATATCCGTTAAGTCCATTTGGCTCATGACTTCTCTTAGTCTGTCGACATCACTGTTTAATTTCTGTTTCCATGATCTGTCCATTGATGAGAGTGGGGTGTTGAAATCTCCCACTATTATTGTGTGAGGTGCAATGTGTGTTTTGAGCTTTAGTAAGGTTTCTTTTACGTATGTAGGTGCCCTTGTATTTGGGGCATAGATATTTAGGATTGAGAGTTCATCTTGGTGGATTTTTCCTTTGATGAATATGAAGTGTCCTTCCTTATCTTTTTTGATGACTTTTAGTTGGAAATTGATTTTATTTGATTTTAGAATGGCTACTCCAGCTTGCTTCTTCTGACCATTTGCTTGGAAAGTTGTTTTCCAGCCTTTCACTCTGAGGTAGTGTCTGTCTTTGTCTCTGAGGTGTGTTTCCTGTAGGCAGCAGAATGCAGGGTCCTCGTTGCGTATCCAGTTTGTTAATCTATGTCTTTTTATTGGCCATTGATATTGAGAGATATTAAGGAATAGTGATTATTGTTTCCCTTTATATTCATATTTGGATGTGAGGTTATGTTTGTGTGCTTTCATTCTCTTTGTTTTGTTGCCAAGACGATTAGTTTCTTGCTTCTTCTAGGGTATAGCTTGCCTCCTTGTGTTGGGCTTTACCATTTATTATCCTTTGTAGTGCTGGATTTGTAGAAAGATATTGTGTAAATTTGGTTTTGTCATGGAATATCTTGGTTTCTCCATCAATGTTAATTGAGAGTTTTGCTGGATACAGTAACCTGGGCTGGCATTTGTGTTCTCTTAGGGTCTGTATGACATCAGTCCAGGATCTTCTGGCCTTCATAGTTTCTGGCGAGAAGTCTGGTGTGATTCTGATAGGTCTCCCTTTATATGTTACTTGACCTTTTTCCCTTACTGCTTTTAATATTCTTTCTTTATTTTGTGCGTTTGGTGTTTTGACAATTATGTGACGGGAGGTGTTTCTTTTCTGGTCCAATCTATTTGGAGTTCTGTAGGCTTCTTGTATGTCTATGGGTATCTCTTTTTTTAGGTTAGGGAAGTTTTCTTCTATGATTTTGTTGAAGATATTTACTGGTCCTTTGAGCTGGGAGTCTTCACTCTCTTCTATACCTATTATCCTTAGGTTTGATCTTCTCATTGAGTCCTGGATTTCCTGTATGTTTTGGACCAGTAGCTTTTTCCGCTTTACATTATCTTTGACAGTTGAGTCAATGATTTCTATGGAATCTTCTGCTCCTGAGATTCTCTCTTCCATCTCTTGTATTCTGTTGGTGAAGCTTGTATCTACAGCTCCTTGTCTCTTCTTTTGGTTTTCTATATCCAGGGTTGTTTCCATGTGTTCTTTCTTGATTGCTTCTATTTCCATTTTTAATTCCTTCATCTGTTTGATTGTGTTTTCCTGGAATTCTTTCAGGGATTTTTGCCATTCCTCTCTGTAGGCCTCTACTTGTTTATTAATGATTTCCTGTGTTTCCCTAAGTGTGTTCATGTCTTTCTTGAAGTCCTCCAGCATCATGATCAAATATGATTTTGAAACTAGATCTTGCTTTTCTGGTGTGTTTGGATATTCCATGTTTGTTTTGGCGGGAGAATTGGGCTCCGATGATGGCATGCAGTCTTGGTTTCTGTTGCTTGGGTTCCTGCGCTTGCCTCTCGCCATCAGATTATCTCTAGTGTTACTTTGTTCTGCTATTTCTGACAGTGGCTAGACTGACCTATAAGCCTGTGTGTCAGGAGTGCTGTAGACCTGTTTTCCTCTCTTTCAGTCAGTTATGGGGACAGTGTGTTCTGCTTTCGGGCGTGTAGTTTTTCCTCTCTACAGGTCTTCAGCTGTTCCTGTGGGCCTGTGTCTTGAGTTCACCAGGCAGCTTTCTTGCAGCAGAAAATTTGGTCTTACCTGTGGTCCCGAGGCTCAGGTTCGCTCGTGGGGTGCTGCCCAGGGGCTCTCTGCAGCGGCAGCAACCAGGAAGACCTGTGCCACCCCTTCCGGGAGCTTCAGTGCACCAGGGTTCCAGATGGTCTTTGGCTTTTTCCTCTGGCGTCCGAGATGTGTGTGCAGGGAGCAGTCTCTTCTGGTTTCCCAGGCTTGTCTGCCTCTCTGAAGGTTTAGCTCTCCCTCCCACGGGATTTGGGTGCAGAGAACTGTTTATCCGGTCTGTTTCTTTCAGGTTCCGGCGGTGTCTCAATGTGTTGGAATTTTGATGGTAATTGCATTGAATTATACAGATCTTTTACTTGTTTGGTTAGTTACACCATGATATTTTATATTATTTGTGACTGTTATGAAAGGTGTTGTTTTCCTATTTTCTTTCTCAGATCATTTAGCGTTTGCATAAAGAATGCTACTGGTTTGTTTGAATTAATTTTATATGGTATGCGCTCACTGGTAAGTGGATATTAGCCAAAGAAATTCAGAATACCCATGATACAACTCAACTCTCAGACTGTAGGAAGTTTAACAAGAAGGGAAGTTCAAGTCTGGATACCTGAAACACACTTAGAAGAAGAACAAAATAATCATGAGAGGCAAACAAGGGGAGGAAACTGGGTGGGAGAGGGAATGAGGAGGGGAAAGGAGGGACAGAATCAGATATGGAGTGAGACAGAAGGAATACCCAGAGGGCCAGGAGAATGAAATGCAATATGCAGCAGTGGGAGTTAGGGGACAGGGGGAACCTCTAGAAAGTCCCAGAGACCTGGGATGTGAGAAGCTACCAGGACTCAATGGGGTTGACTTTAGCCAAAATGTTCAAAAGTGAGGAGACAGAACCGGAAGAAACCACCTCCATCAGATAGACATGACCCCAGGTTGAGGCAGGGAACTACCCCCCTATCTTTAAATTTTTTAACCCAGAATTGATCCTTTCTAAAGGAAATGCAGGGTCAAAAATGGAGCAGAGATTTAAAGACCATTTAGAAATTGTGCCCAACTCGGGATTCATTCCACCTGTTGAAGAGTAAACCAAGTGAATCCAATACAGTATTTTGTAAAGACTGTAGGCATTGTCATCATCACCAAAGTATATAACTCCTTGGGACCCTGGAAGAGGTGCCCCCTGTTACCCCCTTTATCTTAGAGCTAGTCCAGGGCATTGTTGCCCTGATTTACTCCTCAGGGCCAATCCAGTCTTGTTTGCCTTCTCTAAGAGGCTGAGCCTTGAGGGGTAAGGACAAAAAGGGTCTTGAGTTCAGAGGGCTGGTCTGGGGCAGAAAGTGGGAGCCTGAGATTCACTTGCAACTGGGAAAGTCTCTGGTCCCTCTGCCAAAACTCATTTCCTGCCTGCTCATAGGGAAATGATTGAGAGAAGATGCAGAATTACACATTAGTGGTGATTTTTAAGGTTAGAATTGAACTATATCTTTTGGGTCTATATACCCAGGGATAGTATAGCTGTGTCTTGAGGTAAACTATTCCATTTTCTGAGAAACCACCAAATCAATTTCCAATGTGGTTTTATAAGTTTGCACTCCTACCAGCAATGGAGGAGTGTTTCCCTTGCTCCACATCCTCGCCAGCACGTTCTGTCTCTTGAATTCTTGATCTCAGCTGCTCTGACCAGTGTAAGGTGGAATCTCAGGGTTGTTTTGATTTCCATTTTCCTGATGGCTAAGGAGAAGGAAATGGAAACCTGCAGCTGGTGAGTGGGGGTGGGGGCATCTGAAGGATGTACCAGAGACTTGGGATGGGTGAGGCTTCCAAGAATCAATGGGAATGACCTTAGGGAGACTCACAGCAGTGGGGATATGGATCCTGAAGAGACTACCTCCTACAACCCCAATGAAGCAACAGGGACACCAAACCAACCACAAAACATTCAAACCAAAATTTATCTTGCCTACAAGAAACTCGGGGATAGGGAATGGATCAGAGACTGAGTGAATGGCCAAGCAATAACTGACCCAACTTGAGACCCATCCCATGGTCAAGTACCAATCCCTGACTCTGTGTGCTTGCAGACAAGGAGCCTAGCATAACTGTGCTCTGAAAGGCTCCACCCAGCATCTGACTGAAATAGATGCATACAGCCACAGCCAAACAATGGACAGAGGTCAGGGACATTATGGAAGAGTTGGGGAAGGTGTGAAGGTCCTGAAGAGGACAAGAACTCTGCAGGAAGGTCAACAGATTCAATTAACCTGGGCTCTTGGAGAGTCTCACAGACTGAACCACCAACCAAAAAGCATATATTGGCTGAACGCAGGCACCTCTGCACACGTGTAGCAGATGTGCAGCTCAGTTTTCATGCAGGTCTCCCAACAACTGGAGTGGGAGCTATCTCTGGAGATGTTGCCTGTCTGTGGAACATTCCCCCCAACTGGCCTGCCTCCATCTGGCTCCATTGGGAAAGAATTCTCCTAGCCCTGAGGAGATTTGATGTTCCGTGGTGGGGAGATACCCAGGGAGGGCCTCTACCCTCTCAGAGGGGAAGGGGAGGGGAAGATGAGGGAAGGGACAGTGTGAGGTGAGCAGCAATCTGATTTTAGGGTGAATTAAAAAATGATCTATATCAATGTTCAACATATGTTTCTAAGTATTCAACTTTCTCATATTAAAGCAAAGTATCTTCTATCCAGTAGTATTTGGTGGATATATCACAAATAATTGTCTAGAATCATAGTTTAGAAGGTAGATCTCTGTTCTTTCGGGTAGCCCATTTGGTTTCTTTGTCAAGCCTACACAGATAAGCAGAGTTGGTGGCTGAAGAAAGCACAACCAGATAGGGTTAGCGTATCTCTGAAGAAGAAGGGGATAATGGGAATGGTGGGTATAGTTTCATCTTCCACGTGTGCCTATATTGTTAGCTGTTTTATATTCCAAAAGAACTTCTGCACAGTGCACACTCTGATGACCCGTATTTTAATTTTACCTCATTGAAGCAGCCTGGGGACCATTCACAAGATGAAAGCAATAGGACAGGGAAGTCATCATTGTTCAAGTAAAAAGGAATTAGGGGATAAAATTCCCAATTCTGCTTCCAGGCTTTCTTTTCATGTAAATTGAAAAGAGCACATTTTCCTTGGTCTCTAAAAATTGGTTCTACTTTTCTTTAGCAGGAGAACAAACTATTTATTGGTCTTCTTTTTTTTTTTCTGTCTGAGTTGGCAAGGAAGCTACATGATCTCAGTCTCTGGGTCACCCCATGACTTAAGAGATGTCATGTCAAATGGGAAATGAAATTACTGAGAACTCACAGCATTTGCTTCATAAAACCTGACCTACAGTTTATTCCATGAGGTTTTTCTGAATTATATGCATAAATTTTACTTCTGTAACCTGCTGAGAGACAGAGAGATACATGAATTGACAGACAAAAGCATGGGTTGATGGTAATAGGATGAGAGGACCCATTTATTTTTTACACACATACAAATGCAAACACAAGCTAGTATTTTGTTCCTAAGTTACCAACATAACAGCTGAGGCATGAAGTAGTTAGCAAACTTGCCTAAAGCCATGTGACAATGTGTTTGGGAGCCACAAGGAAAAGCAAGTAACCCTGCCAGTCCACATTCAGACCTGCTATATCATGGTGTCCTTTCTTTGTTAGAAAATACAAGTCTGACTACCATTAACATCCTTCCTGTAAAACAGTAGAACATTGTCCATATTGATAGATTAGTAATGTAGAATCCAAACAGCCAAGGTTTCAGTTCCAATTCCAGGTGAGTGGTAGGGACCTCCTGGAAGGCCAGCAGAAAACTGCATATATGTGTGTGTGTGTGTGTGTGTGTGTGTGTGTGTGTGTGTGTGTGTGTGTAGCTGTTGGTGCCCTATCATAGTCTCTTGGAATTTAATGCCTCTCTGCTCAAAGGCTAAATGAGTTCCAACTGCAAATATCTTTTTTAGCATGGCCTATGTCTGATGATGTTTAGTATGAATAGGACAGACACCTCAGTACCTCTGAGTTCAACCAATCATTGGCTGGACTTGGGAAGAAAACAATACCTTTATTCTCATAATTTTAAAGAAAAGAACCTGAAATGTGATCGTAGTAGTCCCAGTAGTGTCTGCCATGGAACATTCCTGGTTAGCCATAAGCATGTGGTGGCTTCCCTAATCCACTTGTCTTGTTTCTTTATGCCATTGCCATGGATTTTTTTGGTAACCAAAACAATTTCTTTATAAGTGCTATGAAGCTGTTTATGTTTATATGTCTTCCTGTATATCTCTCTACCTTTATCTCTAAAACAGTATCTCTTGTTGAGCCAACAGCTTACCTTATTTTTTGGTAGGCTGGCTGACCAGGGAGCTCCTGAGATCCATTTGTCTTCACCCCACAAACTATCTGGGGTGACAAACAGACACAGCCATACCTAGATTTTTATTTTATATGGGGGAATTTGAATTCAGGTCCCAATGCTTGCACAGTAAGTACTCTTACACACTGAGGCATCTACCTTCCCTATCCCCAAGTCATTTTTTAATACTTTAGTCTTCATTTCATGGTCTAAGACAAATATTAAATGTGATTAATGCTTCCTACCATTGGTATAATTAGAGAAGTTTGCCCACTAAGTTTCTCACCATCCTGAATTGAATGATGAAAAAGGGCTTGGGTGCTTGCCATTGGAATCTTGAGATGTGTAACAGATCCCTCATAGGTCTAAGAAAATGTTGATATGATTCTCTAGCAATTCTTCTCTTTGAGCAACTTCATATTGTATTCATAAGTAGAGTTGCTGAGATATTAGACAAGTACATCTGTCCAAGGATTGGCCTACAGAAAATGGTCACCCTAGGTCCTCAGAGATTCTGGAAGAGCTGGGCCAGGCTTGGAAGACCCAGTCCTCAGGCCTCCAGGGAAAATATCACAAGATGGTTAGAAAAAAGGAGGATGCATTAGGTTACTACATGTGTACCAAGTCATCAATATCAATGTGCTTCATAAATTTGGATAATTTATACAGCATCCTATCCCAACATGCTACTGGGAAAGTGTCAATTTTCCCTGACTCATCCAGCGACATGTAATGAAATAAACTTTAGAGGTTTGGGGGACAGAGAATGGAGAGAGGCTTAGAAGCTATAACCAAGGTGGTTGTCAAGTTATTATCCACACAAAGCCCCATTTTGCCTAAGTCTACAACATAGAAAATAATGGGACTCCCAGGTTTGCTATGAAGAGTAAACATGAATGCAGTGCTGAATTTATAGAGCCTATGCTGTGCTCCAGATATGTTCTCTCAGACTCATGTCGTAGCATTTTAATCTTCTGGTTCACATGTGCCTAGAGTTCTGTTTTTGGGAGGTAATTGAGATTAAATGAAGTCATAAGGTTTTATAAGAGAACAAATCTGACTTCCTATGCTCGAATGCTTTCTCTCTTCCATTTGCTGATAGCCTCCGATGTCTCACCATGCATGAAAAAAAATAGAATGTCCAAGAGGTGAAATGATAATGGTACCATGTTCATGGTCTTCCTAGGCCTCCAAACCACAGGAAAATATGGACAACTTTTCTTATGACCCAGCCTTGACTATTTTACAATAGCAACAGAAAATGAACTAAACATACAAGTGTATTGTTAATAGTATTCATTTGAGTTAAATTACCTAAATTACACTTATATGATTCTCAAGATTATTCTGCAATTTACATAATTATATCTGTTTGTTTGCCTGGATGGCTGCATTCTTTTACTTTTGCTTGGGGGTGCTAACGTTCAGCAGTTGAAGTTTGTTGCTCTGTGGCTTTCTTAGTGGTAGCTACAGGATTTACAGATCCATTTGCTGCACAACACCTTTGGCTGGAGTGATGTGTGGGATTATATTTTAAAGAAAGTTGGCCCAGAAAACTCATTCTCAAGAGCTACTGGAAATCAATTAAATTTGCCTCTTACTGTACAATCAGAGACAGCAACTGTGGTTAAATGGGCTGGTCTGGGCAGAGGTAACTACTCATCCCGCTCTTCCTGGGACTTGTGGCTTAAAGAAGCTTTGTTGAAGCCAAAAATGTGAATGAGGAAGAGGCTGGGTGCTTTGTAGTCTGTAAAGGCCACCATGGTCACCTTAAAGGCTAGGACATGAGGTAACTAAGGGAAAGCTATGCTGTGACTGACACTTCAGAAAGCAACTGCAGTCAGAGCCCTAGTGTCTCTCACAGTATTGTGATTTAGGGAGCTTCTTTCATGAATTATTTGTGGATAACACTCACTAACTTTGTTTTATGGCATTTCTATAAATATCTTCCTTTCACTGTGTCTAAAGTACTGTAGTATGATTTTCGCTGTACATACATAACCTTTTTATAAATTATAAACATTTGAAGAATAAGACAAAAACTGTCTATTATCCCACCATCTTGCATATTTTTATGTATTTGTAGACATTTTGACAAAGTCATACTAATACTTTAAACAAGCTTTGTATTCTACTCTTCGTAGACAATTCCTTAATTGGAAATTTTCATGAAGGATTTTTCTCACATCTCCAGGGGACATAATATCCCATGTAGTAGATAGCACTGTTATTTTTTCCCCCTGGTCTGCATTTCTTTGGCATTAAATTTACTGTACACTGCACGTTTGCATATTGAAATAAATATTTATGTCCCATGTAGGGTTTTCCTGCCCACAGGGAGGTATTATCATTTGGATTGTAAGAACAGAATATATGAACATCCAGAAGATAAAAGCAGATATGAGGGTCATAAGGAAAGGAGACTGAGAAGAGGTTATAAGGGAGGTGTGTGGCATAAGAGAATGGAGTCTTGCTAAATATTCAAGTATTTTGAACTAAATGATCCTTTGCCTCCTAAGCTGCAAAAGAATGGATGAGACAAGGGTAGGAATTTGACTATTGGAAATCCCAGGCCTTTTAAAATGCACCAGGTAAGCAATAGAAAGAAATGAGTCCTACTTTCATGAAACCAATCCTACTAGGAGGATTATAACTATCTGTGAGTATTTAATTAAAATAGAAGATACTTTCTCTGAGGAACTAATCATAGATCATACATAAAGAAGAATGTGCTGTCTCGGATGGTGGCTCATTCTATAAGGTGTTGGCATAAGCTGGAGGTACTGACTTTGGATCTCCAGCACCCATATAAAAAAGTGGACATGAGACATGATGGCATACACATGGGATCCCAGTTCTTGGAGACAAAAGAATTCTTAGTACTCAGCATCCAGCTAGTCTTGACTAATCAGTGAGCTTTAGGTTCAGTGAGAATCTGTTTCTCAAAGTGCAAGGTTGAGAGTGATCGACAACCACCACCAAAGTCTGTTGCTATTCTCTGCATGTATATCCACATACATGCAGACATATGACCTTGTATATACTCATGCAAGCCACACAGAGACAAAACCTAGAAGAAGAATATGCTCTAGTGTTGGAATGCAAAGAACCTAATAAACAGATGTGCTGGTCTATGTGCTCCATTAGAGACCTATGGATTAGTCAGTCAACAGCCAAACCTGAGGGGTAGAATGGCAGTGGGTGAGATGAGAGAGCGAGGGGGAACCTTGTCCTTCTCAACTGGACTAAAGAGTTCATCTAAAACCTGGTCAAAGACATGATCAGATGTGGATTTGAGTATTTGAAATGCTCATAATACCCAACATGTAAAAAGTGGATATTCTTCAAGTGCTGGGGACTGTGGTATTTCATTAGAATCCTAGAACCTGGGCTGATGATGTTGGTGGTCACCGAGAGCACAGGAAGGAGGTCTTCTGTGCTATTTTCTCAGAGAATCTAAGTCAAAGTTGGTGTGGCAGCATTTCCCAGCAAGACAACTGTTCCAGCATTGATGTTAGTTCAGAATGATGTGAGCACTGGGTTCGGTGTGTTTCCTTTGTGTAGAGTATGTCACATGTGCTGAACATACTCTTAGTTTCATATCGTAGCAACTACCAGTTCTGCGGGATGTGCACATTTGGAGGCAAAACTGCCTCCCATTTTTTTCTGTTCACATTCTTTTTATTAAAGTGATAGACTTTTTATTGGTTATTTTATTGATTTACATTTCAAATGTTGTCCTCCTTCCCAGTCTCCCCTCCACAAACCTCCCTACTCCCACCCTCTCCTTTTCCTCTATGAGGGTACTCTTCCACCCACTCACCCACACCTGCTTCATCCAGACCACAGGACCAAGGTTTTCTCCTCCCACTGATGCCAGACAAGGCCATCCTCTGCTACATATGCGGCTGGAGCCATGGGTCCCTCCATGTGTACTCTTTGGTTGGTGATTTAGTCCCTGGAAGCTTTGGGAGGTCAAGTTAGGTGATATTGTTGTTCTTCCCATGAGAATGCAATCCCCTTAGTTCCTTCATTCCTTCCCCTAACTCTTTCATTGGGGTCCCTGGGCTCAGTCTTACAGTTGGCTGTGAGTATCACATCTGTATTTACCAGACTCTGGCTGAGCTTCTCAAGCAACAGTTACACCAGGCTCCTGTCAGCCAGTGCTTCTTGGCATCAGCAAAAGTGTCTGCAGATGGGATGGATCCCTAAGTGGCGTGGTCTCTGGATGACCTTTCCTTCAGTCTCTGCTCCATTTTTTTTGTCCCTGCATTTCCTTCAGATAGGAACAATTCTGGGTTAAAATTTTTGAAATGAGTGGGTGGCTCCATCCCTCAAATGGGGACCATACTTATCTACTGGAAATCTTAAGCTTTCTCTGTGATGCATTTGCTGACCACAAAGGAATTGGTTAAGCTGAGAACACATAAGAGAAGATGAGCATCCCTGATTTTTTTCAGATTTGTTTAAATTGCAGTCCTTCACTCAATAGGAACAAAAAAAACAGGTAAAATATTAGTACTTGAAGCAGAATAATAAAATGTCCATCAGTTGCAAATTACTCATAATGGCTTAAATGAAAATAGAAGTGAAATTTGTCATAATATGAAAGCTTATATAATGACAAACTATGTGTATTCAAGAGGTTAGAGAACTTCATACAAAGTTCTTCTCACTCCTTTTCTTAACTCAGTTCCTAGGCGCTCTTGTCATGGTATTATTCTTAGCTGTGCCAACTGTGTATAGAACAGTGCCCACATGCTAGAAAGAAAGGGCACCTTTTCAAAGTAATATCACTGGAATCCCCAGAGTGAGCCACATTGCCTCGGTTGAGGCTACAAACACATTCGCGAGCCAAACAATGACAATAACAGTAGACACGCTATAGTGAAAGGGGGAGCGCTCATGGGTCCCCATCCCTTAACAGAAAACAACAGGCAGCTAAGGCTGCTGAGGGATGGAGAATTCATCATCCCAGGGATGAGCCCACTAATTGCTTATCCAACTCCAAGCACTCAGTCCCCAAATCATGCATATATAAAACTCTAAACAGACTCAGCAGGTTGCAGTTAAATATTTATATGTGTATGCATACACATAATAATAATTACAAAACCGATTACAGACAAAAAAAGCCATCGACTTGACAGGGTGAGGGAGCACAGGAAAGGTCAGAAAGATGAAAGGGGGATGATCCAATTACACTTTAAATTAAAAAATGTATTTAAAAATAAAGAAAGGATACAGATCCCTTTCAAGAGCGTATAACAAGGCAAAGACTAATACATTAAAAGTGGATTAAGTAAACAAATAAATAACAGCTTTAAACCAAAAAATTTAAATGGAGAAAAGACTAAAAAAGTTAAGACAATCATCATCTGATTAAACACAGACGCTCTGGAGAGAGCACCATTCTAGCTTTGACTCTTTGAAGCTAAAAGAGGTGAGATTTATCATTTTCTCAATTCACAGAGGTCGTAATTTTGAAATGATCATCCTGCTCTAAGCAGATAGTAATTTCTCTTGTGAGATGTTGGAACCAGGTCCCCCAAGAGCCAACAGCAAAGAGCATGGCCACTCTCACAGGACTCCTTTGCATAATGACCTTGGGTGTCATTACTCTCACTTTCAGGCATAATTCAGCCAAGGCAATTCTATAGAGACCAATTTTTTTTAAAAAATTGATTTTTAAAAGAATTACTGTGCTGGAATAAAGGAGAAATTGCCAGTTATTCTTGAGATGATAGGGCCGAGTCATACATGGTTTAGGGCAAGGCAATAATAATATTCACACTAACACTGGTATTAGCATCAATACTCTTAC
The DNA here is from genome assembly GCF_021556685.1 of Rattus norvegicus. Classification (NCBI taxonomy): domain Eukaryota; kingdom Metazoa; phylum Chordata; class Mammalia; order Rodentia; family Muridae; genus Rattus; species Rattus norvegicus. Next base: position 267,005,599 of record NC_141534.1, on the reverse strand, counting down.
ATCTATAATGATAATTCATGAGCACTGTACCAGGTGCTAAGCATTTATATGCATGAATTATCCTGCTGATTGCTCAGAAAAGTGACATATGGCCATAGCACTATTACCATTACAATGAAGTTTTGCTTTATGTAAATTTTAAATAAGAAAGTGTAAAGAATTACTCTATGCATAAAATTTGAAATAATGTGAATCTTACTTTACACATATCCCTATGGGAAAATTGGTCCTGAATTATGCAAATTTCGAAGTGCAAGAAACCTTCAAGAATACAGTCCTGGCATAATGTTGCTACCATCAGATAATCTCATATCATAGTTGTAGACTTTCTGATTTGACAAGGTGCAGTAAGTTTCTAGTCCTAAAAGGTTGAGGAGAGATGTGAAGGTCAGTATGTTTAGGGAGACCAGACCATTGGGCCAAATTCCTTTCTATAAATTTGCAGTCTTCCTTAAACAATGGATGGTTTATTTTATAATAGAAAATATTTTTTCCTACAATATAATTTAGTACATTTTCCCAGGAGCCTCCTCTGTCCTGGGTCTCCAGATAGCCCCAGAGATGTGCCCCACTGATTCCCTTTTTTACTCCCAGCTCTCTCCCACCCCCTCTCCTAATACGTGATCCCCACACTCATTCCCCTTTTAACCCCATTTCTCATCCAGTTACCTCCATCCATCCAAACACACCCATGTTTATTTTATTTCCCTGTTTCAATGAGATTCAACTATTCTCCCTTATGCCTTCTTTGTTACCCAGCTTCTTTGGGTCTGTGGACCATTGCATAGTTATCCTATCCTTCATGGCTAATATACACCTATAAATTAGTATATACCATAAATGCCTTTCTGCTTCTGGCTTACCTCACTCAGAATATTTTCTAGTTCCATCCATTCTCCTGCAAATGTTCTTGTTTTTAATAGTGGAGTGGTACTCCATTGTGTAAATGTACCACATCTTCTGCAGCCATTCTTCTGTTGAGGGACACCTAGGTTGTTTCCAAATTTGGGCTATTACGAATGAAACTGCTCTGAACATAATTGAGCAAGTGTCCTTGTGGTATACTGGGACATCTTTTGGGTATCCAGGAGTGGTATAGTTGGGTATTGGGGTAGAACCATTCCCAGTTTTCTGAGAAAATGCCAAATTGATTTCCAAAGTGGCTGTACACATTTGCTCTCCCACCAGCAATGGAGGAGTGATCTCTTTGCGCCACATCCTTGCCAGCATGTGCTGTCACTTGAGATTTTAATCTTAGTCATCTGACAGGTATATAATGGAATCTTAGAGTAGTTACATTTGCATTTCCCTGATGACCAAGGACAGTGAACATTTATTTGTGTGCTTCTCTGCCATTTAAGATTTTCTTTTCAGAATTCTCTCTTTAGCTCTGTACCCCCATTTTAACTGGGTTATTTGGTTTGTTGGTTTCTAATATTTTGAGTTCTCTATATTTTGGATATTAGTCCTCTGTCAGAGGTAGGGTTGGTGAAGAACTTTTCCCATTCTGTAGGCTGCTGTTTTGTCCTATTGGGGGTGTCTTTAGCCTTGCAAAAGCTTTTCAGGTTCACGAGGTCCTTTTTATTTATTTTTGATCTTAGTGCCCGAGCTATTCATGTTGTTTGGGAATTTGTCTCCTGTGCCAATGCATTCAAGACAGTTTCCCACTTTCCCCTTTCTTAGAATTAGTGTGCCCAGTTTAAATGAGGTCTTTAATCTACTTGGACTTGAGTTTTGTACAGGGTGATAGATTTGGGTCTATTTGCATTCTATAAGGGTGACCCTAGCTAAGACTCCTAGTAGCTGGGGATATGGAGACTGAAGTATAGCCAGGTAGGACTTCCAGTGGAGGCAGTGGGGACACCAACAAAACCTTCCACCCACAATTTGTCCTACCTACAAGATGTGCAGGGATAAAGACGGAGCAGAGATCAGAGAAATGTCCAACCAATGACTGGCCCAGCTTGAGACCTCTCCCACGGGAGAACCAACGGCTGACACTATTAATGATATTCTGCTATGCTTGCAAACACGAGCCTAGCACTATTGTCTCCTGAGAGTCTTCATCCAGCGTCAGTGGAAACAGATGCAGAGACCCAGGGCCAAACATCAGGAGGAGCTCAGGGAATCTTGTTCTAGAGTGGGGGATACGACTGAGTGAGATAGAGGGGTCAAGGACACCACAAGAAGACATACAGAGTCAGCTAGCCTGGGCCTATAGAGACTGAATCACCAACCAAAGGGCATGCATGGGTTGGACTAAAGCCCAAACCACTGAAGGCTGCATGCTGTGGAGGATCAGAGGAGGGAAAAAGGTTCTTGGAGTGGGTGTTGGTTCTTTTTTGCTCACTTCTCAGGACCATGTTTTAGGCAAAGGCCTAAAGAGGTTTAGTTTTACTTACTGATCATGAGTGTAGTGTTTACTTACGGACCACCAACACTCCATACATGTTTGTTCTTTTTTCACTTTAGAGTTGTTTTCCAGAAAAAAAGAAACCACACCAATATCCCTAGAAAGAAACTCACTCCTCCAAGAGACCCCACACAGCCGAGGCAGCATCTCTGACTCAGATCTCATAGAACAAGCCCAACAAAAGGAGACAGTCCGTGTCAGTGAGGTGAGCAGACCATTCCGCTGTGCTTTGATGTTGCTCTTTTCTTCTTTTGCGTGCCTTTGTGATCACTTCTGTCATTTTGACTCAATATACTCTGTGGTAAAAACCCGGCCTTGTTCTTACAAGCTTGCTGCTGTCCAGTGAGAGGAAAAAAGAATCGAGGTAATGGAAGTCATGAGAAATAATGATGCCCTTGACATTTTCGCTTCGGTCTGACTCTTTCAAAGTAATTTATTTGGCTGGGCATTTTGTGGCTACTCGGGAAGGAAATTATGTCTCAGCTTCTCCCCATCCTTCTTCAGGAGCACCTGAAGGGAAGCTCTGGGGTCTGCTGTGGTCAAGAAGTGTTTGGTGTCCCTGGTGCTCTGTGTCACCAAAAGGCAATTACTTTAGATTAAGTGAGAACTGCTCAAGGTTTGAATAGAAAAGGATAGGGGAATTGATTAATTGGTCCAGAAGTGTCTCTGTGGCCAAATAAATGTTC